>NC_059337.1:9968500-11234500 GCF_018350155.1 Leopardus geoffroyi | reverse complement strand
AATGAGTCAACCCCAAAGACTCAATGTTCCAGAAGCCATCTAGTATTCTCTCATGATGCTATTTCCTTCTGCAGGGAATGTTCATTGTCTTATCCATCAAAATTCCACCCACTTTTTGAAGTCCTGTTCTATTGCTGCCTTTTGCTCAAAGCCTTACCTTAACCTCTAGCCGGATTCCCATTCCCCTTATTTGTTTCCCCGGTGGACCCTGTTTGTTTCGTGATTGCTAACACATATGCTTACAGGGATCTTTCCAACACAGCATTCAGTCTGTGCTGTTGGAAAGCTGCCAGAGAACCATTTGATCCACTCTGAAGATGCCAGGGGCAAATTTGTAAAAGGAAGGCAGGCAAACTGAAGAGGGTCTACTTTCTGCAGTGGCAGTAGTGGAGTGGGGGAATTTGGTGAGTGTTGAGAGTTTATGCAAGAAAAAGAAGGCAGTGGAAGCAATCTGGAGCATCATGGAAAGATGGGCTTTATCTGAAGTGAGAGGACTCCTTCACACCAGCTGTGTGAGAGGCTCCTAGAAGTTTGCAGGGCAAAGATAAGTAACAATAGGTGGGTTTTTTTTTTCATTTTTATGAAGTTCATCATGCAAAATTTAAACTGTAATATATTTAAAACTTTCAAGCATAAGCATGAAATACTCAAGTTCACTTCCCAAATTAAGATAGCAAGCATTACAAAAACCATTCAAACCGTCTAATGTTCTTCTCCAGTCCCATCTCCCCATCTGCCCCACTAACAGGAGTAACCACTCTTCTGAAATCTTTATCATTCCATTGCTTTCATTATAGTTGTTTCACATATGCATGCATGTTTAAAAGTATCTTTATTTCATTTTTCCTTGTTTTTTACTTTGTATAAAATTGCGATACTGTTTGTATTCCTTGATTTTTCACTTAAATTTTATTTCAAAGATTCATCCGTGCTCACGAGTATAGTTATAATTCATTTATTTGTATCTCTGCATGGATTTCTTTTCTGTAACTGACTATACCACACTTAATTGCCTATTTTATTGATGGATACTTGGATTGTTTCTACCCTTTTACCATGAACAATATGCTTCCTAATATTCTTGCACATATCTATCTGAGCATAAGCGTAAGTGTCCTTACAATACCTGAATTTGATTTTGGTATATGATGTGAAGTAAGTTGAATTTCTTTTTTCCAAATTGGTAGTAAATCCTAGTGCTATTTATTAAATAATTCATCCATTCCCCAGATATGTCAAATTTTATATACATTTGGTCCATTTCATAGTTTTTTAAAAATTTATTTTCCCATTTATCACAACTAGACTGTCTTAATCACTTTTACTTATGACAAGCCCTGACATATAGTAGGAAAGTCTTACCTATTTGATGATTCTTCAAGAGTATTCTTGTTACTCCTGGTCTTTTTCTTTTCCATATTCATTTAAAATTTTGTGTGTGAGAAGAATGATGGAAGAAAGAGGACTAGACTTATTCTCCTACCTAATACTAGAAAATGTATCATACTAAAAATGTAATGATGGTTTTCAGATAGTGGACAGAAGAGAACATGTTACAGTGATCCCTGAGAGCAAGGGGGGAAAAAAGACAAGGCGAACCCTTTAAGCGCCATACTTGACTGCCTAAAGTTTTCAGATGACAGTGCAAGGAGGGGAAAGACAAATGGAGTCTAGCATTTTGGCTAAGTTCCTAGTTTAGAAAAGTCAAGGAAGCTAGAATTTATGGAGCAAAATCCTGAAGATCAGGCAACTGAAAAGAGAAGAGTCCTAAAGCTCTTCTGATAGGTCTTCTTAAGCCATTTCCTAAATATGGATCTGCAAATCCACACAAACTACTGAGGCTGGGGAAATAACCACTAAAAGGAATAGGAAGGTCAATTTCCATAGTTTACACAGGACCAAAAATAGTTTTCATTTCTATCAGCTAAATTGTAAAGACTTCTTAACAGACATGGCAAATACTAGCATCATACAAAGGATAGTGCCTCAGTAGTGAAGTCAAATTAGCTCTAGACTAAAGGCTGTTCTGGATCTTCTATAGCAAAGCTTAAAAACCAAAATAGATAACACTAATTACAAATAACTTTACTGCATCCCAAATAAAGCCCAACAATATTTAGCAGCAAAAAACCTAATATACCTAGGAATAAACCTAACCAAACAGGTAAAAGATCTGTGTGCTAAAAATTATAGAAAGCTTATGAAAGAAATTGAAGACACAAAGAATTGGGAAAACATTGCATGCTCATGGATTGGAAGAACAAATATTGTTAAAATGTTGATACTACCCAAAGAAATCTACATACAAATGCAATTCCTATCAGAATAACACCAGCATTCTTCACAGAGCTAGAAAAAAACAATCCTAAAATTTGTATGGACCCAGAAAAGACCCCAAATAGCCAAAGTAATATTGAAAGAGAAAACCAAAGCTGGAGGCATCACAATCCTGGACTTTAACCTATATTACAAAGCTATAATCATCAAGGTAGTATGGTATTGGCACAAAAACAGACACAAGATCAATGGAGTAGAGAACCCAGAAATGGACCCACAAATATATGGCCAACTAATCTTCAACAAGCAGGAAAGAATAGCCAATGGAAAAAATACAGTCTCTTCAGCAAATGGTGCTGGGAGTACTAGACAGCAACATGCAGAAAAATGAAACTGGACCACTTTGTTAATATCATACACAAAAATTCAAAACAGATGAAAGGCCTTTTGTGAGACAGAAAACCATCAAAATCCTACAGGAGAAAACAGGCAGCAACCTCTTTGACTTCTGCTGCAGCAACTTCTTGACATGTCTCTGAAGACAAGGGAAATAAAAGCAAAAATGAACTATTGGGACCTCAAGATAAAAATCTCCTGCAAAGCAAAGGAAACAACAAACAAAAGTAAAATAAAACTGAAGGAATGGGAGAAGATATTTGCAAATGACTATCAGATAAAAGGTTAGTATCCAAAGTCTATAAAGAATTTATCAAACTCAACACCTAAAGAACAAATAATCCAGTGAAAAAATGGGCAAAATACATAAATAGACACTTTTCTGAAGAAGGCCTCCAGATGGCTAACAGACACACGAGAAGATGCTCAACATCACTCATCATCAGGGAAATACAAATCAAAACTACAATGAGATACCACCTCCTACCTGTCAGAATGGCTATAATTAATTCAGGAAACCACAGATGTTGGCAAGGATGTGGAGAAAGGGGAACCCTTTTGCATTATTGGTGAGAACGCACACTGGTGCAGTCACTCTGGAAAACAGTATGGAGATTCCTCAAATTACAAATGGAACTACCATATGACCCAGCAATTGTACTACTAGGTATTTATTCAAAGGAGACAAAAATGTTGATTTGAAGGGGCACATGCACCCCAATGTTTATATAAGTACTATCAACAATAGCCAAATTATGTAAAGAGCTCAAATGTCCATTGACTGATGAATGGATAAAGAAGATGTGGTACATATATACAATGGAATACTACTTGGCCATCGAAAAGAAGGAAATCTTGCCATTTGCAACAACATGGTTGGAACTGGAGGATATTATGCTAAGCAAAATAAGTCAGAGAAAGATAACATGATTACACTCATATGTGGAGTTTGAGAAACTCAACAGATGAACATAGGGTAAGGAAAGGAAAAATAAGATAAAAACAGAGTGAGACAAACCATAAGAGATTCTACAATACAGTGAACAAACTGGGGTGGTGGTGAAGGGGGAGCGGGTTAAGTGGGTGATGGGGATTGAGAAAGGCACTTTTAAGGATGAGTACTGGGTGTCATATGTAAGAGATGAATCATTGGGTTCTACTCCTAAAGCCATGACTACCCTGTATGTTCACTAACTTAAATACAAATTAAAAGAAAAAAAAGTGGAAAGAATCCACATATTAACAAGAGATATAAAAAAGACCCAAATTGAATTTCTAAATATTAAGAAATGCAATAACTGAAATAAAAAATTTCCTGGATGGGATTAACAGCACCTTCGATAATGGACAACAAAATATTAGTGAACTTAAAAACCTAGCAATAGAAACTACCCAAAATGAAAGAGAAAAAAGACAAAAGAATAATGAAGCATTAGTGAGCTGTGGGACAATATCAAATGACCTAAATGTGTATAATTTGAATGTCATAAAAATGAGTAAGAAAAGTACTTGAAACAATGTCAGATTTTTCCCCCAAAATTGGTGAAAACTAAAAACAGACCAAAGAAACTAGAAAAAAAGACCATGCAGAATAAATATGAAGAAAACACCATAGAACATCATAATCATATGACTGTTGTAAAGTAAAAATATTAAAAGCAGTCAAGGAAGAAAGACATATTACACATAGATGACCACAAATAAGAATAAGGACAAACTTATCATTGGAAACAATGAAAGCTAGAATACAGAGGAGTGGGGCGCCTGGGTGGTGCAGTCGGTTAAGCGTCCGACTTCAGCCAGGTCACGATCTCGCAGTCCGTGAGTTCGAGCCCCGCGTCAGGCTCTGGGCTGATGGCTCAGAGCCTGGAGCCTGTTTCCGATTCTGTGTCTCCCTCTCTCTCTGCCCCTCCCCCGTTCATGCTCTGTCTCTCTCTGTCCCAAAAATAAATAAACGTTAAAAAAAAATTAAAAAAAAAAAAGAATACAGAGGAGTGACATTTTAAAATATTGAAAGAAAAACTCAACTTAGAATTCTGTAGCTTGAAAAAGTCATTCAAAATGAAGGAAAAGTAAAGACCTTTTCAGACCTAAAAAGCTACGCTACAAGAATTTATTACCAATAGACTGGAGCTACAAAAAAAAGTCAAATGAAACCCTCCAGGCTTAGGAAAATGATACCGTATGGATATTTGAGTTTATTCAAATGAAGAAAACTAGAGATGGTAAATATGTAGAAAAATAAACTTTTTTCCGAATTTTTAAAATTTAAAAAAATGACTCTTAAAAGCAAGAATTATATTCACATATATGAATATAATTATATGTAAAAAAATATATATTACGGGGTCCAAAACATCTATAAAATTAAAATGTATGACAGTAATAGCACAAAGACCAAGAGGGAAAGTGGAAGAATATTTTTAAAATGTTTCATACTACACATGAAGGGATATAATATTTGTAAGATAACTCATAAATTAAAGAATGTATATTATAAGCTCTATATAACCACTGAAATTGTAACTGATGAGTTGATTATGGAAATAAAAAGTAATATAAAATGCTCACTTAAAAGGAGAGAAGAAGAAAGAACATATGGGGCAAATAAAAAACAACTATGAAGATGGTGGATTTAAACCAAACAATACTGATAATCTTATTAAATATAAATGATCTAAACACCCAAATTAAAGGTAGAGAATGTCTAATGGAGTGTAAAAACACAACTGTGTACTATTTGCAACACACCTATTTAGTTAGACAGAAAAATTAAAAATAGATCTACCCTATGACCCAGCAATAGCACTGCTAGGAATTGACCCAAGGGATACAGGAGTGCTGATGCATAGGGGCACTTGTACCCCAATGTTTATAGCAGCACTTTCAACAATAGCCAAATTATGGAAAGAGCCTAAATGTACATCAACTGATGAATGGATAAAGAAATTGTGGTTTATATACACAATGGAATACTACATGGCAATGAGAAAGAATGAAATCTGGCCTTTTGTAGCAACGTGGATGGAACTGGAGAGTGTTATGCTAAGTGAAATAAGTCATACATAGAAAGACAGATACCATATGTTTTCACTCTTATGTGGATCCTGAGAAACTTAACAGAGGACAATGGGGGAGGGGAAGGAAAAAAAAAAGTTAGAGAGGGAGAGAGCCAAACCATAAGAGACTCTTGAAAACTGAGAATAAACTGAGGGTTGATGGGGGGTGGGAGGGAGGGAAGGGTGGGTGATAGGCATTGAGGAGGGCACCTGTTGGGATGAGCACTGGGTGTTGTATGGAAACCAATTTGACAATAAATTTCATATTAAAAAAATAGACAGGAGATGTTAAAGCAAAGCATCAGGAAATAAATACTATGCTAACACTAATCCAAAGAAATCTATAGAGGCTATATTAATATCAAAGTAGATTTCAAAGCAAGAAATATTATCAGGGATCACTTCATAACGATAAAGAGATAAATTCATGAAGACAACATAACAATCCTAAATGTGTATGTATCTAATATCAGATTCAAATTGCATAAAGCAAACACTGAAGAACTGAAAGGAGAAATAGAAATGCATAATTGTAGGGGCACCTGGGTGGTTCAGTTAGTTAACATCTGACTCTTGATTTTGGCTCTGGTCATGATCTCAGTGTAATGGGATCGAGCCCTGAGTCAGGCTCTGAGTTGAGCATGGAGTCTGCTTAAGATTCTCACTCTCCCTCTGCCCTTTCCCCAGCTTGAATGCATGCTCTCTCTCTAAACTAAAAAATAATAAAAACAAAAAAAATTAAATGTGTAATTTTAAATGGAAATTTAAGTACTCTTCTTTCAATAGTTTAATGGAACTAGTAGACAGAGAATCAGTTCTTAACAAAATCCTGAAAGATGTAGCTAATCAAATTCAAGAAGAAACAAATAACATGACTTCTCTTAAATTTATTAAAGATGTTGAATTTATATTTAGAATCTTCTCACAAATAAGTCACTGAGTCCATAGGGATTTAGTAATAATTTCTATTGAACATTTAGAAAATAGTAATACCAAACTTCTCAATGGGGCACCTGGATTGGTTAACTGTCCAACTTTTGATTTTGGCTCAGCTCACGATCTCACAGTTTGTGAGATTGAGCCCCACATAGGGCTCTGCACTGATAGTGTGGGGCCTACTTGGGATTCTGGTTCACTTGCTTGCTCTCTGCCCCTCCCCCATTTGCACACTCACTCTCCTCTCAAAAAACGTTTAAAAAAATGCTTTAAAACTTCTCCAGAAAATGGAAAATTTCTTTTTTTTTTTTAACTTTGGAAAATCTAAACCATTATACCTTCAAATATTGCCTTTTCTTCATTCTTTACTTTGAATTCTAGCTAGATGTTTGTTGGATTTTTCTGTATTTCAGGCCCTGTAATCTATTTTCCAACACTTAATCTAAGTGCTGACATGTTTAAGGGTGAAATTTCATATTTGCAGTTTACTATCAGATGGTTCAGGAGTAATATATGTGTATAAATTTACATATACACATACCATTTTTAAATATGGGTATAAATTTACATCTATACATACATTTTTTTAGTTTGTGTTATTCTTTAACATAAAAAAGTCTAGGGGCACCTGGGTGGCTCAGTCAGTTAAGCATCCAACTCTTGATTTCGGCGCAAGTCATGATCTCACAGTTGTGAGACTGAGCTCTGGGTCAAGCTCCGTGCTGGATGTGGATCCTGCTTGAGATTCTCTCCCTCCCTCTCTGCCCCTACCTTCAACTCTCTCTCTAAAAAAAATCTATATATTTTATTTTTATTCTTTTCACTGTCATATTTTAAACATCTTTTTATTTTTAATTTTATTTTTTTTAAGTTTAGTTGTGAGAGAGTGTGCAAGCGAGCACCTGTTGGGGAGGGGCAGAGAGAGGGGTGGGATTCTCAGCTCTAACAGTGTGGAGCCTGATGTGGGGCTCAAACTTATGAGCTGGGAGATCATGACTTGAGCCAAAATCAAGAGGTGTGTGCTTAACCGACTGCGCCACCCAGGCGCCCCCAAGGATTTTATTTTTAAGTAATCTCTATACCCAGTATGGGACTTGAACTCACACCCCCAAGACTGAGTCACATGCTTTACTGACTGAGCCAGCTAGGCACCCCAAACATTTTAATAATAAAAAGTTAGAAACAAAAAGAATGAGGCTAAAATAAGAATGTTTTTTAGATTAAAAAAAGAGCTTGTTGGCTAGAATTCTTTTGTACAGAATACTTAAAGAAGATGGGAGAATAAATAGAGACAAAAGAAAATAGTTAACGTGGATATTTAAACACTGAATGGAGTTAAAATGCTACCAAAAATGAAGACAATTTCTTGATTATCTTTTAATCCTTCAACACATTTAACATACCAACTTATATCTGATAATTCTGATGTGTAGTCTTTATATATACAGCCTGTGGTTGTGGCTTTTTCTTTGCACTTCCTCTTACTTATGATGGCTTTTTTTTTTTTTTTTATGGTTCGTGATATGTTTGTTTGGGATCTTCTACTTCTCAGATCACTTCCTACACTTTCTCCCCTAGGTCTCATTTCTCTAGAGAGGATTTGTTTGTTTCCACCAGAGACCTGGGGTCAGTAAGACGCAGGTCCCTGTTAAGTAGATTTCTCCTTGAGACGTTTTGGGCCACGAGTGTGTGTTGTATGACTTCTGTGTGTGGGCTAGTTTATGACTGTAGAAGATCAGAAGAGACTATTTTTTAAACCCATTACTTTATTTTTATTTATTTTTTAAACATTTTTAATGTTTATTCATTTTTGAGAGAGAGGGACAGAACGTGAGTGGGGGAGGGGCAGAGAGAGAGGGAGATACAGACTCGGAAGCAGGCTCCAGGCTCTGAACTGTCAGACCAGAGCCCAACGCGGGGCTTGAACTCACAAGCAGTGAGATCACAACCTGAGCCGAAGTTGGATGCTTAACCGACTGAGCCACCCAGGCGTCCCTTTTTATTTATTTTTTTAAGTTTATTTATTTTGAGAGAGAAAGAGAGAGCACACAAGCACGAGCTCAAGAGGGAGTGCATAGAGCAGGGGAGCGAGAGAGAACCCAAGCAGGCTCTGCATTGTCAATACAGAGCCCAACCTGGAGCTCAAACTCATGAACTATGAGACTACCTGAGCTGAAATCAAGAGTTGGATGTTCAACCTACTAAGCCACCCAAGCACCCCCCACCCATTATTTTATTTTTAAGCATAAACTGAGAACCTATACTTAGTAAGGTAGTTATTCATAGAGGTCTCTGTGGCAATGATTGTGACTCACTTCTCTCCTTAGCCTCTGACTATCTCAAGGGATTTCTTTTTCTTAATGTATTGTCCATTCACATAAAAGTGTGTGTGTGTGTGTGTGTGTGTGTGTGTGTGTGTGTGTGTGATGTAGAACTATTACCTAATTTGCAATCAGAATTTCAGAATCTCTAGTCTGTCAGTGTCAGAGATAATAGTATTCTAAGAGTCTGAGTTGTTTTATGCTACATCCTTGGATGTGTATAATGTTCTTATAGGGCAGACGATAGGGATTCTTTTGTGAGTCTATTTCTTTTAATGCAGTGCAGCTCTAGGTGGAGACTTGTGTATCATTACATATAGCTTCTAGCCCTTACATGGTGTCTTGTGTTCTGACCATTGTTGTACCTGTCTTATCCCCCAACTAGGAAGGCAGCTCCTGGGGACTCAGAATGCATCTTACTCATGATTACACTTCTAGTGGCATGCTAGTACACTGGCTTCCTGAAACTAAAAAACCCTCTTTTGTAGTGTTTGCCAATTTCTGCACTGTAAATACCCCAACTTTGGCCAGTTCCCAGTTATCAATGGCCTAACAACCGGGTCAAAAATTTTCTGAAATTTTAAGTATCCTCTTTTGCCAGCTGACAGGGCTGGATCCAGCTTACCACTGCCACAACTCCTCACATGACAAGTAACAGAGAGGATGTTCAATAAATACTTGAATTAAAGTACAAAATGATTTTTCATACCTTGTGCAGTATTAAGAATAGTCAGCAATTCCTCCCACTTCTCAGATTTTTTCAAAGTGGCTACTCAAGTAAAATCGCCTCAAAATTGCCTCACCATATGTCCTGTCCTTCCATTATCCTTCCAGTTAAAGGCAATGAAATAACTAAGTGCCTTTGTTCTTTAATGTCATCTTTCAATTTCCTATAAGACTGCAAAAAAAAAAAAAAAAAGACGACAATGGGTGATAGCTCCAAAAATATATAGAAACCAAAGTTTTTCATAAGTTTCAATGTCTTGGGTGCCTCTTTAGATAATACAAAAAATGAAAAGTTGGCTCTAATGTCCAACACAAATTCTGTTTTTCAAAACTGAGAGAAAAGAAAAAAGCCTAGATCAGAGAAAGTTCTTCATGGAGTGAGTTAATTGGTTTTATGCATATGTACAGTATTCCTAGTTGATTTAATTGGCCCAGATAAATTGACTACTGGGTAAAGATATCCAATAAAGTCGTAAAAGTATAAGTGTTTGGAGAAGTTAGAGCTGCTTCCAGCTTTAGTGATAAAAATGGGCTTCATAAAACATAATCTTCAAGTTGGGTCTCAAAATACGTGCAAGATTAGGCCATGTCAGGTTGGGGAATGTTTCAGGAATAGAGGAAACGTCTAAACCCATACCAATTCTTTGTCATTTCCCTGAGTTTATGTGCATCCCCAAAGGACTGTAAATGCTATGAGAATGTGTAGATTTACGTCCATGAAAATGTCTTAGCTGTTGAAGTATAGATAGCTTCCTTTGAAGAATATGGTCTGTATTAAACTACTAAAGTCTCCATTTGTATCTTTTGCTCAACTAATTTAGGTTTTACTTTAAAGGGGACAAGGAAGGGGTGCCTGGCTGGCTCAGTAGAGCATGTGACTCTTGATCTTGGGGCCATGAGTTCAAGCCCCACATTGGGCACAGAACTTACTTAAAAAAATTTTTTTTTAAAGGGATAGAGAACTATGGAAAGAAATTCCACCGTAGAATTTTCATAGCACATTTAACTTTTGAGGAAAAAATCTAAAATAACTTTTCCTTGAAGTTAAAGACTTTTAAGTCTCAGAGAGTCTGGGGATGTGATTTAAAAAAAAAATGTTTGAGACAGAGAAAGTGGGCATACACACATGCAGAGAAGGGGCAGAAAGAGGGAGAGAGAGAAAAGGGGATATAATTTGATAAGATTGATTCAAAAGTTTGCTTAGAACCTTATGGAGTTTATTACATGTTTTGTTGGGAGAGGGCATGGTTGAAATCTGGGTTTTTGAGTTTTTCAAGTTGGCTAAGTGTCAGCATCAAACATTTTGGAAGTTTGTTATAAACAGGTAATGGTTGAGCAATCTCATTTTCTTTTCTTTTTTTTTATGAAATTCATTCTCAAATTGGTTTCCATACAACACCCTGTGCTCACCCTGACAGGTGCCCTCCTCAATGCCCATCATCCACTTTCCCCTCCCTCCCACCTCCCATCAACTCTCAGTTTATTCTCAGTTTTTAAGAGTCTCTTATGATTGCATTTTCTAAAGCCAGAAACTTGGGGTGCCATTCCCCCTCACCACCTGCCACAAATCACCAGTGTTATTCATCATACCTCATATTACCCTAATCCATCCACTCCAGAGTCCATTCCTTTTACTACTGCATGGAGACCACTACCTAGTTTCATGCAGAAAACTGCCAGTGCATCTGTTCTAGCTTTGTTTTCCCTCTCTTGCCACTTATGATTACTTTCTGCTGCCTCTAATAGAAAATGCAGATCACAACAACTTAAAATAAATCTGTGATTTTTTTTCCCCCTCAAATAAAAGAGGTCTGGAGTTAAGCAGACTTTTAGGGCTGGTATGGCAGCTCCATGAACAACAGGACAGATTCAGTTTCTGTTTTGAGATTCTCAGCATGTGGCTTCCATCCTCAGGACGGCCTCGTGATAGCTAGATGAACGCTGGTGCTACACCCATTGCATCCACAGTGCAGGTAGCAGCAAGAAGGAAGATAGCAAGGGCAAAATAATTTGTCATCTAATCAGTCTCCTTTTAAAGAGCTTTTCCAGAAACCCTAACTTTTATTTATAGCTCATGGAGCGCCCCTATTTGCAAAGGCCAGGATATGTCCTTTTTAAGTAGAAATATTGCTTTTACCTATAAAGATTATGTTATGAGAGAAGAGAAAAATAGACACTGGGGAGGCAACAGCCATCCTTGCTACATGTGTCAGTCTTTGCCACCCTAACTAAAATGCAAATTGGTCATATCAGTCATCCAAACAAAATCCTTCTATTATTCCCTTTTATTTCTGTACAAGGCCCTACATGATCGGCCTCTTCTGTTTTATCTCTTGCCATTCCCCAGCTCGTACTTTGTGGATCCATGGACTCAAACCCCTTCCCCTGCCAAAATTCTAGGATTTGGCCCAATTTCCTCCTTACTTTCCCCAAGCCCCTTTGCCCGTTGACTTCCTACTTCTCTTTCAGATTGTCTCGGCTTTGTCAGAAGTCTTCTGTAACCATTTGCTGGTGGGTTAAGTGTTCCATTTCTGTGTTCAAATGGCATCTTTTCCATACCCCCATTCATGCATTTGGCATATTGTATTTTGCATATCTTTTACTTGTCTCTCTCCCCAAATAGATTGTAGTTCCATGGAGTAAAATTGTTTCAGTGATCTTTGCATTTCATACAACTAGCACAGTGATAGCATATCAAAGCACTTAATTCATCTTGATTGAACAAACAAATAAATCAATTGGGAGTAATGGGATCTTTGTCTTAATGACTTCAGTGATTACCGGGTTACCGGTCCAGGAGTAGCAGCTGAGGGGAATGTAAGGGGGAGGTATGGCAGAAAAATAAAAGGAATCAAGGGGACAGTGAAATGACCCATCAGAATTGACTGCTTTAAGCTTCAGATTGCATAGTTTACACATGAAGTTGTTAAAAACAAAAACAAAAAACTTTGAAGTGGAGTTTTTTGTTTTTGTTTTTGTTTTTTGTAAGGCGATCAAAAGATAAAATGTATTATCAGGGGTTAATCAAGTAGATTTTGACATCAGTGGAGATTGCTGAAGGCTGTCTGGGAGTCCTTGACTTGAACCAGATGTGTGAGCTAGTCTCTTGATCTGAATGTATATGTAATATATGTATATTATAATTTTATTAATGATATTAAACCATTGAGATTTCTTCTGGAGCATCTCATAGAAGCAATGTCATTTTTTCTATCCATTATGACAAATTATGCTATCATAGAACATGGTTTTTGCTCAGGATTAAGGGGTTGGTGGAAAGTGGGTTTTTTTCTGTTACCCTCTGAGATCAGAGGGTATGTCTGCACCAAGGATAAGAACAATGAATGTGGGGCATCCCCCTGTGGACTGTAGAGGCATCACACCCTGTAGGACCTCTTGTTAATGAGGGAAGTATTATAGAATTTTCCCCTAGAACCATTTAATATTTAAGTTTTAGGCATGTCTCCTGAAGAAGATAAAGGGAAAAGAAACAGCTCCAACCACTGAAAGGATAGAAGTACAGCCATGTGGAATTTATAAAACCTAATATGACAGAAAGGCAGTGGAGCAGCTGGACACCCCTTGCTTGAGAGCTAAGCACTGTGTCTGGCATAAAGTAAAGATGATTCAAAAAATACTTATTGAATGGAGGAATGAGTGGTTTCATAGTACTGATTAGGTGTTTTAATGACTGAATCATATTATCTTTCCCCTGCTGAAGAGGTCCCCAAACTATGAAATTTGGGTATTCTATGCCTTCTAACAAGACCCAAATGTGCCTGATTTTACCCCGTGTCTTTAGCCTCTTAGAAAGATATGGTTGAATACTAATTTTATTAGAGGCCTTAATTTTAGGCTTAGTTTTTCATTCCTCTGTGTCATGTTGGTGTATGAAAGGTTAAATTGGGCATAACATGCCTTAATCGTACTTCTACATTTCCAGTGGAGAAATAAATCATTTTATCATAAGTGGGAGGTTCATGGCCAAAGAAGAGTAAGAACCAGAAGATAGACCAGAGTCTAATGAATATATTCACCATTTTGTTTAGAAATGTGTACATTTAACTTCCAGTTGCCTGCATTAATAAAGGGAGGGGCTCTCTACAATATAACCAGTTTATAGTATAAGGGAAGATTTTCAAATAAAAACCCATGAAGTCTGTCATTCACAATTTGGAATTTCTGATCATCCAACTAGAGTCTAAAACTTCAGTGGCTATGAAAAATTTAAATATGCTATTTCAGAAAATCTTCCATGTTTATTAGAACTGCTCTCATTGAATATCCCCTGTGAACCCCTTTGTAGTTGTTGGTAGAAGTTATTAAACTCAGGGGCACCTGGGTGGCTGAGTCGGTTAAGCGTCCGACTTCAGCTCAGGTCATGATCTCACTGTCCGTGAGTTCGAGCCCCGCGTCGGGCTCTTTGCTGACAGCTCAGAGCCTGGAGCCTGTTTCGGATTCTGTGTCTCCCTCTCTCTCTGCCCCTCCCCTGTTCATGCTCTGTCTCTCTCTGTCTCAAAAATAAATAAATGTTAAAAAAAATAATAAAAAAAGTTATTAAACTCAGGAAGCATAAAGCTACATTTCTTGAAACATGGTCGATAATTCGGAGGAAACTTCTTTATAGTTACTATGAATTCCTAAGGCCTTCTTTAGTCTTAGAAAGCATGATAAGATTTTTAGAGGCCCATATTTATCATCCTGAATTTTCTTGGCCTTAAGCTAAATATTAAAATTATTTTACCTTCTTGGAGTGTCCTAGGTGACCTGGGCAAGGGGCCCATATAACCTCTTCACTGGTAATTGTGCCAGTCCTATTTTTCATTGTTCACGGGGTCTGTGTAAATATGAAGGGTAATGCCAAGTCACAGCATTACTCACAGGAAAATCTATCATTTTAGCTGGCCAGTCTGCCTAATTAAGAAAAGAAGACTTGGTCCTTATGAGAAAGTGAAATCATATTAAGAGCCCTTCAAGAGTTCAGAGGATCCCTGTTTGATGTAGCTGAAGTAGGGTGAGTTCAAAGCAGCTTTGTTCTCCTCAGCGTGGTTTAGCTGTAGACCGCCCAGAGCATCAACCTAAATAGCTTCCTGTTCCCTAAATCCAACTGCCCACATAACTCACTGCCTGAAAAGGCCTCAGAGGCAGGATGTGGCACTCTTAGCCAAGGTTAAAAAGCTGTTAGTGATGGTACAAAGTGAAGACCAGGACTCCAGAATTCTAGAATGCTTCTTTCCATAAATTTGCTACCAGTTCTTTACTCCACAGAAGTATTTGGAGTCACACAGGTCCGGCTTTGAACTGGGTAAATTGCTTTATCACTCGAAACCAAAGGTTCAAACTGGGGTCAGTTTTCCTCCCCAGGGGACATTTGGCAATGTCTGAAGACCCTACCAGCATCTAGTGCTCTGGATGCAGCTAAATCTCCTACAATGCATAGAACAGTCCTCCTAAAAAAGAATTATCTAGCCTCACATGTCAATAGTGCTGAGTTTCAGACTGCTCTAAGCTTTAGCTTCTTACTCAGCAATAGGGAAACAACAATATTCCCTTCATAGGGTTGTTGAAATAATTAAGAGATCATGAAAAACAATTTAATACCTGGGACACAATGAATGCTCAATGGGAAGGTGCCATGAAATGTAAATTTGGTGGGGTATAAACAACGCACTGTCATTAACATCTTTTTGGACCACTAATTGGCTTTCTGTAGCCTGGTCATGTCTGGTTCACATCGAATCCATAAAGCTTTATGCCTATTGTTTTTTGTTTGTTCTGAGTGAGAGAGAGGGAGCAGGGCAGAGGGGCAGAGGGGGAGAGAGAGAGACTGAGAATCTTAGGCAGGTTCCATGCTCAACGTGGAGCCTAACATGGGGCTCAGTCCCACAACCCTGGGATCATGACCTGAGCTGAAGTCAAGAGTTGGATGCTCAACCAACTGAGCCACCTAGGTGGCCCTATGCCTGTTCTTATATGTGATATCTCCCTGTGCTTTAGGATATTAATTTTAAAGTCAATTCTTCGGTAGGTAGAAGAATTTATCAGGTAACTGCTTTCAGCACGAGTGTGTGTATAAATGTGTTAGGTCTCTGCTTCTGTAGGAGTCATTTTCTACTCTTCCTGTGTGCGCACATCAACCCCCAAACCTAGAAACAAGGCTTTTATGTCATTTTCTTGTGTTTAGAATTAAGAGAAATCTGATGCCAATATCATTCTTTTCCTTTTTAAGTAATCTAGATTTTTCTACCGGGATTTGTAAGACATTTATTTACTTTGTGCTTGAAATAAAATGATTATTATAATTCACCAGAGCATGTTTACCTGTTTTTCATTAATATTTTGGGAAACTGGATCATACCTTAAAAGTTAAGATGTTATTTGGACATATAATTTTTTTTTAGATAATAGTTTTGAGGAGATATCAACCACATTGCGTATAATTGACTTATTAAAATGCTTCATTCAATTTTTTATAGTATATTTTCTGAGTAGCGCAACCATCTTCACAATCCATTTTAAACTAATTGCATCTCCTCTCTGTAAAACCCCAATGCTAATTGTCAGTCACCCTTCATTTCCCGTCTTCCCCACTCCAGCCCTAGACAACCACTAATGTACTTTCTCACTCTAGACTTGTCTATTCTCAATATTTCATATAAACGGAATCCTACAATATGTGGTCTTTTGTTACTGGCTTTTTTTTTTTTTTTTTTTTGCTTAGCATAATGGTCCATCCATGTTATAGCATGTATCAACACTTTCTTTTTACAGCCAAATATTCCCTTGCATAGATATACCAGCTTTGGTTTATTCATTAATCAGTTGATGGGCATTGGATTTTTTTCACTTTTTGGCTATTATAAATAACATTTGCTATAATAACTCGTGTACAAGTTTTTATATAAACCTGTTTTCACTTCTCTTGGATATATAGGAATGATTCTGAGGAATAGAACTCTAAGTCATAACTCTGTGTTTACTTAAACATTTAAGGCACTATCAGTTTTCCAAACTGGCTACACCATTTTACATTCAAATCAGTAGTCTATGTGGGCTCATTTCCTGATATCTTCATAACCTGTTATCTTCATCAACTGTTTCTTTTGTTATTTTGGCCTTCAAAGTGGGAATAAAGAGGCAAGGGATTTTTTTTTAAGATTTTTTTTTTCTGGCTTTATTGAGATATAATTGAAATATAACATTGTGTAAATTTAAGGTGTACAACATGATGATTTGATATATGTTGTGAAATGATAACCACAATAAGGTTACTTAACACTTTCCTCACTTCACAGTTACTGTTTGGGTGTGGTGGGAACTTTTAAGATCTACTTGCTCAGCATCTTGTATACAATACGGTATTGCTAACTATAGTCATCATTCTGTACATTAGATTCCTAGAACTATTAATCTTATGACTGGAAGTTTGTGCTCTTTGACCATTTCCTCCACCCCCTGGAAACCACCACTGTACCTTCCAGTTTTAAAAGTTTGGACTTCTTACATCTCACATATAAGTAAGATCATACAGTATTTATCTTTGATTTTACTTGAAAGAATACCCTCAAGTTCCATCCATGTTGGTGCAAATGGCAGGATTTCCTTCTTTTTATGGATGAATAATATTCTAGTGTGTGTGTGTGTGTGTGTGTGTGTAAATAATTGTGATATGTGGGTATATCTATATCATTATTTCCATGTCTTGGCTATTATAAGTAATGCTACAATAGGCATGGAAGTGTAGATACCACTTCAATATCCTCTTTTCATTTCCTTTGGATATATACACTCAGAAGTAGGATTACTGGCTCATAAGGTAGTTCTTTCTAATTTTTTGAGGACCCTCCATAATGTTTTCCATAGTGGCTGTGCCAATTTACATTCCCACCAACAGTGCATGCGGGTTCCATTTTCTACACGTCTTCACCAAAAGACCATCTGGTCTTTTTAATAACACTCATTCTAACAGGTGTGAGATATCTCATTGGGGTTTTGATTTGCATTTCCCTGATGATGAGTGATGTTGAGCACTTTTTCATGTGCATGTTCTTTGGAAAAATGTCTATTCCTATCTTTGGCTCATTTTTTAATTGGATTATTTTTTCCCTATTGAGTTGTATGAATTTCTTATATATTTTAGAGATTAATTTTTTTATCAAATACATGATTCACAAATATTTTCTCCCATTCTATAGGTTGCCTTTTAAATTTGTTGATTGTTTCCTTTGGTGTGCAGAAGCTTTTTAGTTAAATGTAATTCTACTTATTTGTTTTTGCTTTGTTGCTTGTGCTTTTGGTACAACATCCAGAAAATCAGTGCCAAGACTAATGGAGATTTTTCAACCACGTTTTGATCTGGATTTTTATGGTTCATGTCTCTCATTTAAGTCTTTAATCCATTTTGAGTTAATTTTTGTGAGTAGTATTAGATAGTTTCATTCTTTTTGTATGTGGATATCCAGATTTGCCATCACCATTTATTGAAGACACTGTCTTTCCTCATTGGGTAGTCTTGGCTCCCTTGTTCAGTATTACTTGACCATCTATGTGTCAGTTTATTTCTGGGCTCTTGATTGGTTTTTATGTCTATGTTTATGCCAGTAGCATACTGTTTTGATTGCCTCAGATTTATAGTGTAGTTTTCAAATCAGGAAACATGATGCCTCCAACTTTGTTTTTCTTTCTGAAGATTGCTTTGGCTATTTGGGGTCTTATGTGGTTCCATACAAATTTTAGGAATTTTGTTTCTATATTTGTAAAATTGTCATTAGAATCGTGATAGGGATTGCATTGAATCTAAAGATGGTGTTGGGTGGTATGGGCATTTTAACAATATTAACTATTGCAATCCATGAACATGAGCTATATTTCCATTTATTTACATCTTTAATTAGAGGAAGAGAGAGAGAGAGAGGGAGGATTCAAGCAGGCTCCATGCTGTCAGTGCAGAGGCCCATTCAGGGCTCAAACTCAGGAGCTATAAGATCATGACCTGAGCCAAAGTCAGACACTGAACTGAGCCACCCAGATGCTCCTGTTTATTTTCTTTTTCAAATATTTCATTATTCATACAAATGAGAGTGACTTTTGTGTGTTGATTTTATATCCCGCAACCTTACTGAATTTGATTCTTAATTCTAATGGTGGAGCCTTTAGGGTTTTCTCTATAGAAAATCATGTAATCTGCAAACAGGGACAGTTTTAATTCTTTCCCTCTGATCTGAATGCCTTTTCTTTTTCTTGCTTGATTGCTCTGGCTATAACTTCCAGTATTATGTTGAACAGAAGTGGTAAAAGTGGGCATCCTTGTCATGTTCCTGATCTTAGAGGAAAAGCTTTCAAACTTTTACCATGGAGTATGGTATTAGGTGTGGGCTTGTCATATATGGCCTTAATTATGTTGAAGTACATTTCTTCTATGCCCAATTTGTTGAGAGTTTTTATCATTAAAAGATGTTGAATTTTGTCAATTTTTTTCTGTGCTGAGATGATCATGTGATTTTTATCTTTTGTTCCATTAATGTGGTGTATCACATTTATTGATTTGTATATGTTTAACCACCCTTGTATACTAAGGATGAATCCCACTTGACCATGGAGTATGATCTTTTTAATGTGCTATTGAATTCAGTTTATTCAGATTTTTTACATCTATTTCATCAGGGATATTGGCCTATAGTTTTCTCGTAGTGTCCTTATCTCAGGATAATGCTGGCCTGGTAAAATTAGTTTGACACTGTTCCCTCCTCTTCTATCTTTTTTGGGATAGTTTGAGAAGGAATGGTATTCACTCTTCTTTAAATGTTTGGTAGATTTTACCAGTGAAAACATCTGGTCTTGGGACTTTCTTTGTTAGGAAGTTTATATTACTCAATCTCCTTGCTGGTCTTTTCAGATTTCTATTTCTTCATGATTCAGTTTTGTAAGTGGTATGTTTTAAGAATTTGTCAATTTCTTCTAGATTGTCTAACTTATTAGTATATAAATGCTTGTAGTTGTCTCTTATGATCCTTTGTATTTCTGTGATATCAGTTGTAATATCTACTTTCATTCATTTTTAGTTTTCTCTTATTTCCTTGGTTAGTCTAGTTAAGGTTCATCAATTTGGTTCATTTTTTTGAAGAACCAACTCTTAATTATGTGAATCTTTTCTGTTATTTCCCTATTCTCTATTTCATTTATTTATATTCTAATTTTGTTATTTCATTTTTTCTTCAAACTTTGGGCTTCATTTGTTCTTTTTCTAGTTCCTTGGTGTGTAATGTTAGGTGGTTTGTGTAATACTATGATTTTATAATAAATACATATTTGGTCTTTATTTCCATTTCTGGCACAAAACTCCTAAAACTTTCAGTATTCCCTGTGATGAGAAAGACAGAGGTCTTTTGCTATGTTAATGAAGTGACTTTTGGAAAGCACCTAAGAATGGGGGCTGGTTGTAAGTGGAGCTAACCATGTGACTAACGGTTTGGAATTTTCAGTCCTATCCTCCAAAATCTGGGTAAGGCAGAGTGGAGATTGAATTCAATTGCCAATAATTTAATTAATCATGCCCATGTAATGAAACCTCCATAAAACCCCAAAAGGGTGGGGTTCAGATGTCTTCTGGGTTGATGAACATGTAGACATTTGAGGAGAGTGGCACAATCCGAGAACATGAAATCTCTGTGTCCCTTCCTACATACATTGCCATATGCATTTCTTCCATCTGGCTGTTCCTAAATTATATCCTTTTATAATTAACTTGTATTCTAATAAGTAAAATGTTTCTCTGAATTCTGTGAGCTGCTCTAGAAAATTAATTGAAACCCAAGGGGCAGATCATTGGAACCTTTGATCTGTAGCTGGTCTGAACTTGCAACTGGTATCTGAAGTAGAAGGGGACTGTCTTATTGGATTGAGCCCTTAACTTGTGAGATCGATGCTATCTATACGTAAATAATTTCAGAATTGAATTAAATTGTAGAACACCCAGTTGGTGTTAGAGGATTGCTTAGTGTGGGGGAAAAACCCACACATAAGAATTGAGTGCAGAATCATAATTTGAGATTTTTTTTCTTAATACATGTATTTACAGATAGAAACTTTCCTCATAGAACTGCTTTTGCTTCATCCCATAAGTTTTGGTATTTTGTGTTTTCATTTTCTTTTGTCTTAAGATATGTTTTTATTTCCTTTTTCTTTGATCCATGATGTTGTTCAATTTTCATCCATTAGCAAATTTTTCAGCTTTCCTCCTGTTACTGATTTCTAGTTTCCAGATTTCTGATTTCTAGTTACTGATTTCTAGGTGGTTGGAAAGATATTTGATATTAGGTATTTTTTGTTTTATTTTGTGGAGGCTTGTTCTGTGGCCTAACATATAATCTGTCCTAGAAAATGTTCCCTGTGCACTTGAGAAGAATGTGTATTCTGCCATTGGAAGAAATGTTCTGTATATGTTTGTTGTTTGTTAGTTCCATTTGGTTCTTTGTTCAAAATCCACCTTTTTAAAAAAAATTTTTTTTCTTAAATTTTTTTAAAAGCTGATTCTCTTCTGGATGGAGCGGGTATTAAAGAATCCAACCACTATTGCGTTGTTTATTTCTTTTTAATTTAGTATATGTTTTATGTATGTAGGTTATCCAATGTTGAGTGCATAAATATTTACCATGGTTATATCATCTTGATTAGTTGACCCTTTTATAATCTTCTTTGTGTCTTATAACCATTTTTAGCTTAAACATAAAACTTCTGCTTGATATAAATATAGCTACCCCTGATTGCTTTTGTTTACCATTTGCTTGGATATCTTTTTCCATCTTTTTACTCTCAGCCTATGTATGTTTCCTTAAAGCTACAGTGAGTCTCTGGTAGGCAGCATATCATTGGATACTGGGTTTTTTAAAAATCCGTTCAGACATTCTGTCTTTTCATTGAAGAATTTAATCCATTTGCTTGCTTGCTTTCACTTTTCCTTCCTTCCTTCCTTCCTTCCTTCCTTCCTTCCTTCCTTCCTTCCTTCCTTCCTCTTTTTCTGTCTTTCTGTCTTTCTTTCTTTCTGTCTTTCTTCTTTTTCTTCCTTTTCTTTCCCTCTTTCTTCACATGAGAGGAGGGGAAGAACCATAGAGGTGGGGGGAGAGAGAGAATCTGAAGCAGACTCCATCCTCAGCACAGAGCTGGATGCAGGGCTTAATCCCACGACCCCAGCTGGGATCATGACCTGAGCCAAAGACAAAAGTCAGACGCTAAACCTACTGAGCCAACAAGGCACCCCTCCATTTGCATTTAAAGTAATTATTAAAAAAACAATAATAAAGTAATTATTGATAGGCCAGAGCTTACTATTGACATTTTGTTAACTATTTCTGTTTTGTAGATCCTTTGTTCCTTGCTTCCTTTCTTGCTGTCTTTGTGATTTGATGACTTCCCATAGCAGTATGCTTGACTCTTTTATCATAATCTTATTTTGTACCTACTGCAGTTTTTTGCTTTGTGGTTACCATGTGGCTTACCTAAAATATCTTAGTTATAACATCCTATTTGAAACTTCTATTAACTTAACTTTGATATCATACAGGAACTTTATACTTCTCTGCCCCTTGCCCTTTGGTCATTGACGTTACAATTTACATATTTTTTTTAATATTGTGTATCAAATAATAAATTAATACAGCTATAGTTATTTTTATGTTTTCTAGCTTTAAAACTACAGTTGTGTTATTATATTGTACACCTGAAACTAATATTACTCTGTAAGTTAACTAGAATTTAAATAAAAACTTGAAAAGTCAACTACTGAGGGTTTCATACTACATCTAAAAATTTTCTTCACTTTTGCTATATTCTGTGTGCTGGAATTGGGTCAGAGTTTCTTCTAGCAATTTAGGTAAGGTGCTAGGAACAGGGAATTACACATAGGACTCTCAGGGTGGGGATCATGGAGTCTATCTTAGAATCTTATATACTATCGGACTAACTCAGCAACAGCCTTTTACCCCAAATAGTATTTGTCATTTCTGGTTCTTTGTTTCATTTCTTGAATTGCATGTGACAATGTAAAAGAAAAGGAAAAGCAAATTGTAAACTTGTGCATGTATGAAAACTTTCAAGTATACGAAAGGAAGACTCAGAATCAAAAAATTGAGAAAATAAGTTTACTTGGAGAGAAGTTATAGCAAAATTTGATTTCAGAAGAACTGGCCCATCAAATAAAACCCAATGTGAATTTAAAGGAAACAATGTAAAATTATTAAGGTCACCAAATTAGCATTAGTCTACAAGCTTTTTGTGTGGGTTTTTACGTTTGTTTGTTTGTTTTTAATTTTTATTAATGTGTAAGAAATTTAAGACAGCACAAATGTATTCTATATGACTTGCATGAAATCACCATTAATTAAATGATACCTGTTGATTCATTAGAGATCTAATCAGGGAAAATAGAAATTCTTAGTTTATCCGTGTCTTAGGAAGATTACTTGTGCCATTAAATCCCTTTACTAAACCTCTTTTTAAAAAACTAGAATTGTAAGGGATTTGTATGCCATCATCACAAAATTAGAAAATCTGATTTTCACTAGATCTTTACCTTTATTGGTGAGATTCACACATTCATATGTGTTAATTAACATTTTTTCATTTCAGCATATGGAATGCCCTGTAGCATTTCTTGTAAGGCAAGTCTAATGGTGATGAACTCCCTCTGTTTTTGTTTCAGGAAGTATTTTATTTCTCCTTTATTTCTGAAGGACAGTTTTGCTGGGTAGAGTATTCTTGGTTGACAGGATTTCTTTCCAAATGTTTAAATATATCCTCCTCCTGACCTACAAAGTTTCTATTGAGAAGCTACTAATAGTCTTATGGGGACTCCCTTATATGTGATGAGTGGCTTTTCTTTTGCTGCTTTCAAAATTTTTTGTCTATGAGTTTTGAAAATGTAATTGTAATGAGTCTCAGAGTAGCCATTTTTAGGTTGAATCTATTTGGGTTCATTTGAACTTTATGAATCTTGATGTTCATTTCTCTCAAGTTAGGGAAGCTTTTATTTATTATGGTTTTTAAGTAGTCTTTCTATCCCTTTTTCTCCTTCTAGATTTTCATTATGCCTATATTGTTATCTTGATGCTGTTCTAGAAGTCCCTTAGGCTTTATTCACTCTTTTAAATTCTTTTTTCTTTATGCTTGTCTGACTGGATAATTTTAAATGACCTGTCGTCAAGTTCTCTAAATCTTTATTCTGCTTGGTCCAGTCTTCAGTGAGGCTTTCTGCTGAATTCATCAGTCATTTTGTTTTTCAGTGCTAGGATTTCTGTTTGACAGTTTCTATTTGTTGAACTTCTCATTTTGTTCATGCATTGTTTTACTAATTTCATTTAGATTTCTGCATGCTCTTGTAGTTCACTGAACTTTAAGAGGATTATTCTGAATTCTTTGTTAGCTTGTAGATCTCCATTTTTTTTAAAGAGTTGGTTATTATAGCTTTATTAGTTTTCTTTGGGGTATTATGTCTTCCTGGTTCTTCATGATCCTTTGCAATGCTTTGCACTGGTATCTGCACATTTGAGCAAGCAGTTTTCTCTGGCATATTTATAAGTTTGTTTCAGCACAGAAAGAATTACATTAGTCAGCTCAGCTTGGGGTACCAGATAGGTCAGCTGGTAGCATCCATGGGCAAGGAGGGCTTGATATAGGGGTCTTTTTTGGGCAAATTAACTGCTCATACTCTGAGGTCAGGGTGCTGCTGGCTGGGTTCCATGATTGGGTAGTACTGCTAACTGGGCTCCATGTTCAAAGGGAACTGCTAGAGGGGGGCTTCTTCGTTTGGCAGTACTGATGGATGTGTTCTGTGGTTGGGTGAGGTCACTAACTGGGATCTGCAATACCCTCTGATCAGTTTTGGTCTCAGGGTGTGTTCTATGGCAAGGTAATGCTTACTGATTGCACCCTACGGTTTGGCAGGGCTGCAGATGACTGCTCATTGAGTGGGCCTTCAGGCTATGCTTCCTAACTAGATGGTGCCATTCTGCTTTGTAATCAGGTAGGCCATTGACTGTGCTCTACTTTTGGATGAGGTTGCTGGTTGGGCTTTCTCACGTAGCTGGTAACCATAGTTGAGTGGGACTGGGGAGTCTGCTCAATGGTCATATGGAGTAGCTGTCTAGGCTCTCTGATCAGGTGGGGCCTCAGACTATACTTTAAAGTTGTATGAGGTCACTGGCTGGGCTCTCTGAGTAGGCAAGGCCATGACTATGTTCAGTAATTAAGCAGTGATGTGTGTACTGTGCTCTGTGGCTGGGCAGTACCATAGGCTTTGTTCTAGGAGGCTCAGGGCCACTGGTCAGGTTCCCTGGTTATTTGGCTATGCTCATTATTTAGCAGGGATGCTGGTTTTGCTCTATGTCTGAGCTGGCCATAGGATGTGCTCCATGGCCACTGTGCATCTGTGGCTGCCATGCATCTATGGCCATGATTCCTGGGGCAGAGGTGGTGATGGTACTGGAGGCTACTGAAGTTTGGTGTGACAGCTAATAAAATGGACTCTCTAGTTAGTACATTTCATTGGCTGGCAATCTAAATCAGGCAGAACTTCCAGTTGAGCTCAACCTGGCCACCAGTCTGGTTCTACAGATGGCCAGAGCTGCCACCTGGGATTTCTTCTTAGGTAGCACCACTAGCAAGATTGTGGCCTTCCAACATCTGAGCACTGGCTGCTATAAGCCCGACTCCCCTTTTATGTCTGATTTCCAGTGGCTGAGCTCCACAGTTTTCCCTAGTAAGCTTTGTGAGATGGGACCTGAGTGAGCCTCCCAGGAAGCACTCCCTAATTCCGGGGAAGCTGGATGTCACCTTGGGTTGTTTTTTTCACACTTGATAAACTTTAGGCCCAGGGAAGCTCTTTATGCACAACACTATGCTTGCTTGGGGCAGTGGCAATGTGGTCAAAGTTACATTGCCCCCTTTATCCTTCTAATGCAGTCCTTCTCAGTCTCTTTTGTCCAGAGGAGTGCTTCAACCTTACCTCTAGGTTCTGAGATTTTCATGATGTCGCCCTGTCTATGGATAGCTGTTGTTAGGCTTTCTTGTGTGTGGGGGCTGAAATTGGGTGGATATATGTTGCCATTTTGATGTCACCCCTGGGAATTTTTATTTATTTATTTATTTATTTATTTATTTATTTATTTTCAACGTTTATTTATTTTTGGGACAGAGAGAGACAGAGCATGAACGGGGGAGGGGCAGAGAGAGAGGGAGACACAGAATCGGAAACAGGCTCCAGGCTCTGAGCCATCAGCCCAGAGCCTGACGTGGGGCTCGAACTCACGGACCGCGAGATCGTGACCTGGCTGAAGTCGGACGCTCAACCGACTGCGCCACCCAGGCGCCCCACCCCTGGGAATTTTTAAAATTAAATCTCTTATTATAATTTCTCTTTGCTCTAAAAGATGTGGTATATATAAACAATGGAATATTAGTCATAAGAAGAATGAAATCTTGCCATTGCCAGTGACATGGAAGGAGCTAGAGAGTATTTTTTTTTATTTTGTATCAGTCTTTTATCTGTTTACTACTCATCTTAATTTCTCAATCCTTTACCTCTAAATCTTGTTATAAATTCTCAACTGACCAATATCACTTGACTTTTTTGTAATATCTATTCTTTTAACAAAAATACTTATTTTGAGAGAGAGAGAGTAGGGGAGGGGAAGAGAGAAAGGAAGACAGGGAATCCCAAGCAGGCTCCATCCTATCAGCACAGAACCTGATGTGGGGGCTCAAACTCACAAACTGAGATCATGACCTGAGCCAAAACCAAGAGTCAGAGGTTCGATCGACTGAGCCACCCAGGTGCCCTGTATTTAATTCTTATTTCTTACTATATCCATTAATCTATTTCCATTCATACCCCAAAGCACTTGATTCTTCAGTTTTTCATTGGAAAGCAATCTGTTAGGTATAACCCTATAAAACTGCCAGTTTTGTTGTTCAAAAGTGACCTAGTATAAGCAATTTTATACAGTTCAACCTTGTGTCTTGATTTCAAATTTCTCTCTTTCCAGAGATGTAATGTTCTCTTGAACTATTTTGAAAGAATTGTGTAGAGATTTTTATAATTTTTTTATGTTTCCTAGAGGAAACTTTTCATAGTGTAATGTTTATCTAATTCCTCAGGAAATCCTTCTGAAATACTGGGTCTACTGGGATCTTTTGATTTTTTTTCTTTGCTCATTCTTTAAAATGTAGGTCTTTTTAGTGTTAAAATTTATGATGGCTTTTCCCTCAGATTTTAAGGACTCCTGTTCAAATTTCTAAGTCTCTGGAAAAGAAAAATGGGCAAACCTTCAATTTCCTCTGTTTCTTTGTTTGCTTTGTTTTTAGTATATCAGAGGTTTTAGAGGGGAAGGATGAAATGACAAGGTATGTTTATAGCATTGCTGAGAACATCCCCTCCCCCCATAATCTCGTGTCTTAGTGGATGTTAGACCCTAGAAGGCTCTTAAGTTCTTTATAAGGTTGAGTTTAACTCCTGATGTCTGATCCCTATACCTCCCTCTCCTTTGCAGCCTTGGGAATGGAGAGGTGGCTACATCTGGCCAGAGCTGTACTTTCAAAGGCAGTTATGAAGGAATACTGAAGAAACGCCCATTAAACCTAGGGGACATGGCTATCTCCTCTTTGTGTTTATTTTGGCCCTTTCCTGGTAGGACATGTGGACTCTCAAAATCTTCTGGGGAGAGTCTCAGGTCTTTCAAAATTTTGTAGTAGAGAGTCAATGAGACAGCGGGATTTCTTCGGTTAATTCTCATTCACCCACTGCATATTTTTAGATACATTATTATGCTGAGGTCTTTCCAAATAAGAATTTGAAGGAAGGAAAAAGGTATAATGGGGACCAAGATGCCCATACTACCCCCATCAAGTTAGCTTGAACACCAAGTTGCATTTCTGTCCATTCTCAGCCCTCCCTTACACTGATCCCTGAGCAGAGGGAGTGAGGTGGAGAGAGTGGGAACTAAGGCAAGTGTCTGCTTTATGTTCAAGTTCTCAGTTCTTCCAAGATATCCCAGTTTGCCCTGATCACCCAGGCTTTGCTGATAAGATTTAGGCATATCCACATCTGGCCAGAACTTTAGTAGGAAGATAAGTAATGGATATGATAGGAGAATGTTCACTTAGTTGGTGCCCCCATATTTTCTTTAACTGTCTATGTCAAGCAAATCTTGAGTGCAGATGCTGTGGCCAGAGCCACATGAAATCCTTTGTGAATTCTCCCAACTGCCCATAGCCTGGCCTGCTATTGCCTCCAGTGCTAAAGCTATAGATATTTTTTTCTTTTTTTCTTCCATGAGCTCTGGTGGAAACACTTCTTTGAAGGCAGAGGCAACCCCTCCCAACTGAGTTTGGTTGTGGAATCATGGTATGAACACTATAATCTGCCTTTCGTTTCCTAAAATCTCATTTGTTTTGTCTCTGGATAAATTTAAGTGGCAACTTGACTTGCCACAGTGTGCCCAGATATTTGCTCAAATATTCTGGATGTTTCTGGGAGGGTGTTCGGATGAGGTTAATATAAATTGGTAGACTGAGTAAAGGGGATTGCTCTTGTTAACATGGGTGGGCATTATTCAATCTGTTGAATAGAACAAAAAGGCTGACCCTCCCCAGAGTAAGAGAGAATCTCTCCTTTTTGATGCCTTACGACTTGAACATTATCATTTTTTCTGCCTTAAGACTCAAGCTGTGACTTTGGCTCTTCCTGAGTCTCAACCTGCCAGACCCCACACTGGAACTATACCATTGGCTCCCCTGAATCTCCAGCTTGCTGACTTACCATACTGTTCTGGACCTTGTCAGTCTCCATAATCCAGTCAATTCCTTATAATAAATCTATCTGTCAAGAGTGCTATGTATATCCCATTGGTTTTGTTTCTCTGTAGAACCCTGCTACAAGCTTCATATCATTCAGAAGTCCCTCAAGATTTTGTGCCCTCTGTTTTCCCTTCTTTTTCCATGCTGCTATAGATGTTTTATGATTTTTTTTTTCTTTTTGGTCATTCTAATGAGTTTCTAGGAAGGAGGGGAGATATATATGTGAGTCAAATCTCCATTTTGAAACCCAAAGTCTACCAAAGCAGTGAAGACATCCTCTTTTCTCTTTCTGTTTCTTCTTTTTTTTCCATGCCACCACACCTCTCCCAACCCCCTCATCTTTTTCTCCTATATCATGACACATTTTCTCTCCCTTCTCTCTCCTCACAGTCTGGGCCTCTTAAAAAATGCCTCCATTTCTGTGCTTTTGGGTAGTTAAATGCCAGCCATGTGTCTCCTCAAAGCCTGTCATTTTCCTTTTTATTCCACTCACTGACCCTGTAAATGACATTTGATGCACAAAAGCTGGAACAGTCATTAGCTTAAAATGATTTTTTTAGGAGAAAATCTTTCACAGCTCTGAATCATGTCTAAAAAAATTTTTTTAAAGGCACCCTGCAGTAAACCCTCTTAATGTCCATTCCTGGCCCTGCTGGGGTCTGATTGCATAGGAAGAGAGAGAAACATTAGATAAAGTGACCGTGTGCATGGTTAGGTGAATGACCAAAAGTACCTGCAACCCTAAGGGAAGGCTCCTAGGAGTGGCTATTTCTTTTTCATTCCTGTAAAAATGATCTTAATCCTCCCTCTGAAATTTAAAATCCGAACTATTATATCTTTCCTCTTTGTTCAGTTTAAGTAGACTCCTTGAAGGGATCCAACATAAGGGAACGTCTGTTTGAAATCACATGTCTTTTGAAGTGAGCTGGATTATATCTTACAGTTATTGCTAAATGAATACAGTAGGAAAGATCCCTCCCAGGCTGGAGCAAACAGGTAATATCAGTATGATGTGATGACAGTATTCTGTGTTAGTTCCTATCTAGGTTACTTCAACTTGCACATTCTGCCAGGACATAATAGCATCTGCAAGTTAAATTACAGACTCCCCCATGGAACAGGGACATCCATTCCTCTCTATCCATATTCAGGCTGTACCAGCAGGCCCCATTCCATTTCCAAGTTAGTCCTTGCACCTGTCTCCCACTCTGTTAGAACCCCAGAGGACGCTCAGAGCTCATGAAGTCCTGGAGTATTGCTTGGGAGAGGGCTTACCTGACACTAAACTGTTGTCAAGTTACATGTTAACCCATACACCAGTGACCCAAGGCGTACATAATGAAAAGCTTTATTGATAAGAACTTAAAAGCAGGATGGTACAGGGCACACAGTATCCCCTCAGTGCCAATATTACTCTTTAGGAAGATGTGCTGAGGCAGAAGAACTGGATATGCACTCCAACTGAAGAAATTCCTCCCTGCCACCACTTTATGTATCTACAGGCTAGATTGAAATAGAGTAGGGAATATTTAGTTTTCTATGAAAGTAAATGTATTCCTGGCCCCCATAGCTGCCTTATTGATTAGATGCTCAGTGAGGGAGTTTGAATACTAAGGTTGCTAATAGAACTTGTTGTCCTTTCACGGTCTGATTGAGACCAGATGAACCAATTCAACCATTGGAACCATGCAACTCCCTATCCACTGGAAGGGGCTATCCTATCCCATGGCCATTGGAGACCAAAAGTTTGTCTTTCTTCAGTCTGTCTTCTGACCTTTGGTACTCATTAACTACACCCTTCTCCTTCAGGAAAATAATAAGTCCTTAAATGGAGACTTTAAAGCTTACTGACAACATTAGCAGAGTTACCGTATGATGAGAGAGGTCTCAAAACATTCTATGAAGCACATCAAAGGTATCTGAAGAGCTCTTCTAGGCCAAACCAGGCTAAGCCAAGAGGAAGAAAACCCGAAGGTACAGACTGAGAAATATCCAGCTACACAGTCTGATCCTGAAATAGTGCTTGGATTACTCACTGAGCCTGAGTTTGAGGGTCAGAGGTTTTCTACCACTTATACTTCTATTAGGGTTATCTGGTTAACTTACATGATCTGGGAAAGGGATCCAAGGATGCCTGTTCAGGATTGATGTTCTAATTGCTCTGGGAAAGATGCTTGAGAGTACGTTGTAGGTTGTAGATTATGTCTTGGTCTTAGAATTGCTAATCCAAGTCTGGAAGACTTAACCTAAAATGGTAAAAAATATTCCTAGATGCCAGGAGGGGATGCCCCAATGCTGGTCCCAAAGACGATAATGACAGGTATTCTGGAGAGTTCTAAGTCACTGTGAAGAACATAAAGATATTTCTGGAGTGAGAGAGTTACTAAATCTAGAGGAAAGTAGAGGACAGCTGGATATCTACATAGAAAAAAGATGTCCTAAGATGGAGCACACCAAGGGAACCACCTACAGATTCAAGGTAACATTCTGTAACCACTTGAAAATGGCAGTTGTCCATGGCGGCGGGTGAAATGACTTCTTTGCTTTTAGGGAATAGTTATGGGGTGGATTAGGCCTGGTTGTGGTGCTGGGGTGGAGAACCACAGCACCAGGTCCCTTAGGGATAGTTTCCAAGACTGCTGAGCAGTGAGTTGGTGGGATGAGAGCATCACTGCACCCTGAAAGATGAAGATTGTTGAACTTTATGAGCATGGCTAACTGGAAGAACACCAAAGAGGGCAGAGCAAACAGGGACTCTGGAATCTGCCAGCCATTAGTGATTTCCTCAGCATTTTCTGTGCACAAGATGCCAATAAAGTCACCAGAACTCAGAGTGAGAATGACAAATTCAGCACCATAGTAAGTTTTCACTGTGAACTACTTTTTACAGTTAATATAAGACTATTCAGGGATCTCTGTCTTTACAGGCAGTATATCATTTGTCTTTTCCCTTTCTGCCTCTGTATACCTTTTTGACTTTCTGCCAGTCTCCTTACATATCTTCCATTATTTGCAGGTGGGAACCTGTTCAATTTTTGTTTTCTTAAGTCTCTTTTCATAATCCATAGTCGTATATCTTTGTGTATGGCCTTGAATACCTTTTGATATATACACCCTTGTGTAGTTCCCTCCTACATGGAGTCTTTGCTTCTTTAACAACAACAACAACAACAACAACAACAACAACAACAACAACAAAATACAGTAGAAGTGATAGTATGTAATTCGGGGCTAGGTTATAAAGTCATTGTGGCCTCCACCTTATTCTTTATTAGATTGCTTGCTCTGGGGGAAGCCAGAACGTTAAAGAATTCCTGTGGAGAAGTTCCCAAAAAGAAGGACTGGGGATTCTAAACATTATCCAATACCAACTTGCTAGCCATATGAGTAAGCTACCTGGGAAGAGCATTCTCCAGCCTAGTTAAAGCCTTCAGATGACTACATCGCTGGCCAATATCTGACAGCAAGCCTACAAGAGGTCTTGAACCTGAGTCATCCAGCTGCCCCTGAATTCCTGACCTCCTAAAAAATGAGAAATAATAGTAATTATTGTTTTAAGCCACTAAGTTTTGGAATTATTATACAACAGTTAACAAGAGCATTGGGGGAAGGTCAAAGAGCCAAATGAATCACTCTGAGGTGGCAGGACCGAAACCTAATTGAGGAGCTGTTAATATGTGCTTGGCTAGATTTTAGAATTGCTATAGAACAGTGGTTCCTGTGCACCTCCAATTTTACCCCGTTGGTAGAAAAATAGCTATCCTATGCCTCTACTACCATCAAATATTGGGTCAATTGAGGTAAAAAACTGATCTCTTTAATTCATAAGTGTTCAACTCAAGACAAGTTTCATTTGACCAGCTATTCTCAAGCAGCCATTCCTGAAGTATTTCACCCACACCTAGAGCCAATTAGAACAAATGATAATGCTGAGCCTGGTTCTATAATAAATTAAAGTTGTGGGGGATCTTGGGTGGGTCTGAGTGTATTTTGTATGTGGGAATAATGTAAATAATTTGTGCCAGTGGACAGATGGTAGTGGTTTTAAAACATATCCATAAATTGACTCTTACAAAAAGTGGAGTCTAATTCCCAACCCTTTGAATATAAATTAGCTTTAGGTTCTTTCTTTTAATTAATAAAATGCAGGGGAAATGATGTTATATGACTTAGAAAGCTAGGTTAGAAAAGAAGAGAGTTCCCATCTGGCTCTCAGTCTACACTGTTGCCCTTGGAGCCCTTGAAATCCAGTCCCCATATTGTGAGGAAGCCCAGACCACATAGAAAAACCACATATGGGTTTTCAATCTAATAGCCCTAGCTGAGTTTTGAAAAACATCTTCCCAACATATGAGTGAGGGAGCTTTCAGAAGGTTCCAGATCTAGCCTTTAGCTCTTCCAGTTCATGCCAGGTGGGGAAGACTGAACTATCCCCAGCAAACCCTGCTCAAATAGATTTATGAACAAAATATATCTTGTCATTATTTTCTGTACTGGAGTATAATTAACTAACGTTACATTGGTTTCAGGTGTACAACGTAGTGATTCAACAACTCTATGCATTGTGCTGTGCTCACCACATGTGTACATAACCTGTCACCATACAATGTTATCACAATACCATTGACTATATTTCCTTTGTGGTACCTTTCATCCCCATGACTGACTTACTTCGTAACTAGAAGCCTGAACCCTCTCATACCTCTTCACCCATTTCGCCCATCTCCCACACACACCCACACTCTGGCAACCACCAGTTTGTTCTCTGTATTTTATGGGTCTGTTTCTGTTTTTTCTTTATTTCTTTGTATTGGTTTTTATTTTTTTTAATTTTTTAGTGTTTATTTTTTAGAGAGAGGGAGAGAGAGAGAGAGAGTGTGTGTGTGTGTGTGTGTGAGAGAGAGAGAGGGAGAGAGAGAGAGAGAGCGCAAGTGAGCGGGGGAGGGGCAGAGAGAGACATAGAATCTGAAGCAGACTCAGCTCCGAGCTGTCAGCACAGAGCCCAATGCTGGACTCAAACTCACAAACTGAGATAATGACCTGAGCCAAAGTTGGAGGCTCAACCGAATGAGCTACCCAGGTGCCCCTGCATTGTTTTTTAAATTCTACACATAAGTGAAATCATGTGGTACTTGTCTTCTCTGACTTATGTCACTTAGCATAATACTCTCTAGGTCCATCCATATTGTCACAAATGGCAAGATCGCAGGCTGAGTAATATTCAATTTTGTGTGTGTGTGTGTGTGTGTGTGTGTGTGTGTGTGTGTGTGCGTGTGTGTGTGTGTGTGTGTGTGTGTGTATTACATTTTCTTTATCCATTCATCTACTGACAAACACTTAGGTTGCTTCCATATTTTGGCTATTGTAAATAATGCTGCAGTAGACATGGGGTACATATATCTTATTGAATTAGTTTTTTTGTTTGTTTGTTTTGTTTTCTTTAAATAAATATCCAGTAGTGGAATTACTGGATCATAAGGTGTTTCTATTTTTGACTTTTTTGAGGAACTTCCATACTGTTTTCTACAGTAGTTGTACCAATTTACATTCCCACCAACAGTGAATTGAGGGCTTTTCTCCATGTCCTCATGAACACTTGCTATTTCTTGTCTTTTTGACTCTAGCCATTCTTGTATGTGTAAGATGATATCTTATTGTGGTTTTGATTTGCATTTCCCTGATGATTAGTGATGTTGAGCATCTTTTCATGTGTCTGTTAACCATCTGAATCTCTTTGGAAAAATGTCTATTCAGGTCTCCTGCCCATTTTTAAATTGATTATTTGTGGGTATGTTTGGATGTGTGGGGTTTTTTGTTTTTTGTTTTTGTTTTGTTTTGTTTTGGTGTTCTCCCTGTTTCTTATAGATTTTGGATATTAACTCTTTATTGGATATATCATTTACAAACCTATTGTCTTATTCAGTAGCTCATGTTTTCATATTGTTTATGGCTTTGCTTGCTGTGCATATGCTTTGTTGTTTTGGTGTAGTTTTGGTAGGATTTTTGTTTTGTTTTCCTTTTGTTTCCCTTCCCTGGAGAGACATATCTAGAAAAAAAATGTTGTTAGTGCTGATGTCAAAGAGATTCCTGCTTATATTTTCTACTGGTTTTATGGTTTTAGGTCTCACATTTAGGTCTTTAATCCATTTTGAGTTTATCTGTGTATAATGCAAGAAAGTTGTCTAAGTTTCATCATTTTGCATGGAGATGTCTAGTTTTCCCAGCACCACTTATTGAAGAGACTGTATTTTCCCCCATTGCATATTTTTTTGTTGTAGGTTAATTGACCATATAAGCATGGGTGTGTTTCTGTGCTGTCTATTCTATTGATGTATGTGTCTATTTTTTGTGCAAACACTGTATGTTTTGATTTTACTATAGCTTTGTGGCAGAGTGTGAAATTAGGGGGCATGATATCTCCAGCTTTGTCCTTTTTCTCAAGATTGCTTTGGCTATTTGTCTTTTGTTTTTCCATAAAAATTTTAGAATTATTCTAGTTCTATGAAAAATGCTATTGGAACTTTCATAGTGATTGCACTGAATCTGTAGATTGCTTTGGGTAGTATGGACATTTTCACACTATTAATTCTCCTAATCCATGAGCATGGTATGTCTTTCCATTTGTTTGGTCATCTTTAGTTTCTTTCATCAATGTTTTATAGTTTTCAGAGTATAGGTCTTCACCTCCTTGGTTAACGTTATAGCTAGGTATTTTATTATTTTTTGGTGCAATTGTAAATAGAATTGTTTTCTTAATTTCTCTTACTGCTACTTTTTTAGCATATAGAAATGCAACAGATTAATTTATATTAAACTTATATCCTGTAACTTTACTGAATTCATTTATTATGTCTAATAGGTTTTTGTTTTTGTTTTTGTTTTTGTTTTTTGGTGGCATCTTTAGGGTTTTCTGTCTATAGTATCCTATCATCTGCATGTAGTGAGAGTTTTACTTCTTCCTTACCAATTTGGATGCCTTTTATTTCTTGTCTGATTACTATGGCTAGGACTTCCAGATACAGGGAGTATGAGTGAACATCCTTGTCTTGTTCCTGATCTTAGAAGAAAAGTTCTTTGATTTTCAATATTGAGTATGATAGCTGTGGGTTCCTCGTATGACTTTTATAATGTTAAGGTACGTTCTCTCTAAACCCACTTTGTTGAGAGTTTTTTTCATGAACCAATGTTGAATTTATTCAACTGCTTTTTCTGCATCTGGTGGTCCTATCATTTTTCTCATTTATTCTGTTAATGTGACATATCACATGGGTTGATTTGCAAATATTGAACTCCCTTTATATCCCTCAAATAAATCTCACTTGATCATGGTGAATTTATTTATTTATTTATTTATTTATTTATTTATTTATTTTTTATGGCGAATTTTTTTAAATGTATTGTTGGATGTGGTTTGCTGATACTTTGTTGAGGATTTTGCATCTATGTTCATCAAGGATATTGGAAAGTAGTTTTCTTTTTTTGTGAGTCTTTGTCTGGTTTGGGTACCGGGGTAATACTGGCCTAATAAGATGTGTTTGGAGACTATGTTTTGGAATAGTCTGAGGATAGGTTTTAACCCTTACTTAAATATTGGGTAGCATTCACCTATGAATTCATCTGGTTCTGGACTTTTGTTGTAAGTTTTTTGATTACTGATTCAGTCTTATTACTAGTAATCAATCTGTTCAGACTTTCTATTTTTTTAGCTTTTTTTAACACTTATTATTTATTTTAATTTTTTTTAAATGTTTGTTAATTTTTGAGAGAGAGAGAGAGAGCACGAGCAGGGGAGGGGCAGAGAGAGAAGGATACACAGAATCTGAAGTAGGCTCCAGGCTCTGAGCTGTCAGCACAGAGCCTGATGTGGGGCTTGAACTCATTCATATACTGTGAGATCATGACCTAAGCCAAAGTCGGACACTTAACCTACTGAGCCACCCAGACGCCCCTTAACATTTATTTATTTTTGAGAGATGGAACATGAGTGGGAGAGGGACAGAGATACAGGAAGACCCAGAATCCAAAGCAGGCTCCAGGCTCTGAGCTGTCAGCACAGCTCACGAACCATGAGATCATGACCTGTGCTGAAGTCAGAAGCTTACCTGACTGAGCCACTCAGGTGCCCCTTCTATTTCTTCTTGATTCAGTTTAGAAGATGGTATGTTTCTAGGAATTTATTTATTTGTTTATAATTTTTCATAGTAGCCTTTTATAATCCTTGTGTTTTTGTGATGTCAATGGTTTCTTCTCTTTCATTTCTGATGTACTTTTGGGGTCATCTCTTTTGCTTGAGTCTGGCCAAAGGTTTATCATTTTTGCTTATCTTTTCAAAGAACCAGCTCTTTTCTGTTCTCTTTTTTTTTTTTAGTATCTATTTTATTTATTTCTACTCTGATCTTTATTATTTTCTTACTCTGACTTTGGGCTTTGTTCTTTTCTAGTTACTTTAGGTATGAGGTTAGATTGTTTAAGATTTTTCTTGTTTCTAGTGGTAGGCCTGTATCAGTATAAATTTTCCTCTGATAACTTCTTTTGCTGCATCCCAAAGATTTTAAACCATTATGTTTTCATTTTTGTCTCCATGAATTTTTTTATTACATCTTTGATTGCCTCATTGACCCATTGGTTATTGATTAGAATGTTGTTTAGCTTTTAGGTTGTTTGTGTTTTTCCCAGTTTTTTCCCCCTTATAATTGATTTCTTGTTTCATATCACTGTGGTCACAAAAGATTCTTGTTATTATTTCAATATTATTAAACTTGACACGTGTTGTGGCATACATGTGATCTATACTGAAGAACATTACATATGTATTTGAAAAAATGCATATTCTATGGTTTTTAGATGGGATGCTTTGTATATACCTGTAAGGTCCATTTGGTCTAATGTGTCCTTCAAAAACACTATTTTCTTGCTAATTTTCTGCCTAATATGATGTATCCATTGATGTCAGTGGGGTGTTAGAGTCCCCTACTATTATTGTATTACTATCAATTTTCCCCTTTATGTCTGTTAATATTTTTCTTAGGTATTTAGGTGTTCCCTTGTTGAGTGTATAGATATTTACAATGGTTATATCCTCCTTGTTGGGTTGATCCCTTTATCATTATGTAATGCTCTTCTTTGTCTGTTGTTGCAGTCTCTGTTTTAAAGTCTATTTCTGTGTCTTAAGGATTGCTGGCCCATCTTTTCTTCCCCCCACTTCCACTTGCATGGGATATCTTTTTCCATTTTTTCACTTTCAATCTGTATGAGTCTTTAGGTCTGAAATGAGTCATATGCATGGGCCTAGAGTTTGTTTTGCTTTGTTTTACCATTCATTCCTGTTGTGTCTTCTAATTGGAGCATTTAGTTGATTGATATTAATCATTGATAGATATATACTTACTGACATTTTGTTAATTGTTTTCTGGTTGTTTTTGTAGTTTTCTGTTCCTATCTTCTCTTGTTTTCCTTCCTTGTGATTGATGACATTCTTTAGTGTTATGCTTGGCTTTTTAAATTTTTTTTCTGTATTATATGTTTTTGGTTTGTAGATACCATGAGGTTCATATATACTATTCTAAGTATATAGCAGTTTGTGTTAAGTTGATGGTAACTTAAGTTTGTACACATTTATTTTTACTCTCCCCTTCATGTTTTACATATGTTGTCATATTTTACTTGTTTTTATTTTGTGACTTCCCTTAATTTTTTATATATAATTGATTTTACTACTTTTGTCTTTTAATCTTCATACTCACTTTATAAGTGATTGCTGTATTACATTTTTTTGCTACATATTATTCTTACAATGACATTTTTCCTTTCATAATTTTCTTCTAGTTATGGACTTTTCCACTTAAACCTCTTTAACATTTATTGTGAGACTAGTTTAATTATGATGAACTCTCAACTTTGTTTGGGAAACTCTATCTTTTCTTCAATTCTGAATGATCTTTCCAGATAGAGTATACTTGGTTATAGATTGTTTCCTTTCAGAATTTTGAATATATCATGCTACTCCCTTCTTGCCTGCAAAGTTTCTACTGAAAAAAAAAATCACCTAATAGCCTTATAGGGTTTCCTTTGTATATAACTACTTGCTTCTTTGCTGCTGTTTTTAAGATTCTCTCTTTAATCTTTGACATTGTAACTATTGTGTGTTGTGGTGTGAACTTCCTTGGGTTTGTCTTGTTTGGAACTCTGTGCTTTCTGAACCTAGAAGTCTGTTTGATTTTCTAGGTTAAGGAAGGTTTCGGCTATTATTTCTTCAAATAACTTTTATGCCCCTTTTTTTACTCTCTTTTCTCCTTATGAGACCCCTATAATATGAATGTTTTACACGATATTGTCCAAGAGATCCCATAACCTAGTCTCATTTTGTAAATTCTTTTTTCTTTTTGCTCTTCAGTTAGTGTGCTATTAACCTGTCTTCTGGATCACTGGTCTATTCTACATTTTCTAATCTGATAACTTCTAGTTTTTCAGTTATTATCATCTTCAACTCTGTTTAGTTCTTTGTTATATTTTCTACCTCTTTGTTGGAAGTTCTCATTGAGTTTATTCATTCTTCTCTCCAGTTTAGTGACTAACTTTGTGATCATTACTTTGAACTCTTTGTCAGGTAGATTGCCTATCTCCCTTTAATTTTATTCTTTTTCTGAGGTCTTACCTTGTTCTTTCTTTTGGAGCATATTCCTATGTCTCACTTTGTTTGACTTTCTGTGTTTGTTTCTATGAATCAGGAGGTAGAGCTATTTCTCCTAAACTGGAAGGAGTGGTGTTGTGTATGGTTATCCCATGTGTAGACTATGTGAGTCTGGTGACTTTGGCTGTAGCTGTGACTGGCATGGACTGGAGGTCCTGGGGCACTCTGTAGTGGGTCTGCCCTCCTGGGATGGTTGGAACTGAAACGGGCATGGGCCACGGTGATCCCAGGGCTTTCCACACAGGGGGCTCCCTGGCAGCACAGCTGAAGCTGAAGTGGGTCCAAGCTGGGGGGTCCTGGGGTGATCCATGAAGGCGCTGCCTGGCAAGTAAACTAGAGCCAAAGTGGTGTGGGACTAAAGGTTTCTGGGCTGCTTCATACCTGTCTCATTTTGGCAAAGTGTCTGGAGCTATAGTGAATGCTGCTGACAGGAGGTGTCCTCCAGTGTGCAATGCTGGGCCACCTTGGTGGGATGGCTTGAGCTGGAGTGGTTAGGGCCTGGGGCTCACTGAGATAGTAGGCTAATAAGGACACATGAACTCTGCTTCAGTCTATGCTATCAAGGAGAGAATGCAAATGGTGGTCCTTGCCAACCCCACTTACTAAGAGTTCCACCGTTCTGCCATTTGATTGAGTTCTAGGGGGTAGATCTAGTTGCTCTTTTAAACTGTGGCTTTTTTTTCTGTGCCCCTGGGCATCCAGGGCTACCTTGGGTATAGGGGCCCAGGGATCACTGAGGAGGCAGGTTGACTGTGATACCCAGGACCTGCTCCCATCTGTACTATCAAGGTGAAGAGGTAATGTAAACTGTGGTAATCACCACCCCCTCCAACCAAGAGAGAGTTCAAGCAGCTCCTCCGCCATTTGTCAGAGTTCTAGAACTGGATCCTTTCAATTCTAGTTGCTTTTTTAAACCATGGCTTCCCCATCAGTCCCCATGTCCCAGGGCAGGCAAATCTGCTCATGGTCCCTCAGTACTATTGCTTCCTACTTCAGTTCACGGTGTTGGGTGTAGGAATTCCCTTTATTACCATTTCTCTGTCTCTCTTACCATTCTCTATGTGGTCTATTTTTATGCAGAAGGTGTTCAGCCATCCGTAGTTCTTCTTCAGGAGGGATTGCTTTATAAATAGGTGTAAAGTTGGTGTGTCCATGGAAGACAGTTCAGGGTCTTCCTACATCACCATCTCGGACCCTCTCCCTTGTTTTCCTTGTTTTTAAAACAGTTAAGTTTAGTAGTCATTTGTTACAGCCTGTAACTGGGAAATGTCTTCTCTTTTATTTCTTGTTTCTCCCATTTTTTCCATCCTGGGTAGAAACCTAAGACACATTCTGGGGCCCTTTTCATTACTTTCTCCTTATTGCTTCATTATTTCTTAAGGTAGAGTAATATAAGTTTCTGCCAGTGAAAAGAGCAAATGCAAGGACATTGTCCATTTGAAAAGGACATGCTCATATTAAATCATCTTACATTTTCTGTATCAAGGATATATTGTGAAGAATTCTCACTTGATGCCCCAGTTCCAAAATAACTATGTTAACACAACAATTTTAAAATGGCAACTACCTCAGTGAGATAATCCATTTTATATTTATAATATCAGGAATATCTCCCAATGGGGTTATGTATTCCCAAATCCAACAAATTCTTGATTAAGAATTGGACAGCAGTAGCCTTCCTTAGCATTATCGATAAACCCAAACAATTCTGTATCCAGGGTCATATGTTATTTTTCCTGTTGCTTACCATGCAGCTTCATGCAATAAAACTAATGTAGTAATCCATTCTTCATGCAAATGGACATCCTAAGCCTTTAAGGTCCCCTCTTCATGCTGATGATAGCACTCCTGGAGGGAGCTAGCTCTCATATTAATTTGGTGCCTCCTTCAGTCTCCTGAAGTAGTACAGTAATGTGGTATATGATAATTAGTTTCTAACTGCCTCCATGGCTACAATAACAGCCATTCTATTTTCCCTTAGTGAGTAACTCTCCCTGTTTCTGAAGTAGCTAAGTGACTCTCCTGTTGGAAACGCTGGAGGTGGTGGATGGGATTTGTGCTCATGACCTCTCTAGGGTGAATAACTAGTTCCAGTAGCTTCCCTGGATGCAGTGGCAGGCCCTTCCTGTTTTTCTTTACTTGAGGGCTCAAAAATACCTCCAAGTGCAGAGGAGGCAAGACATCAATTTATGAACCACAGTACCTCCCTTCATAGCCCTCTCAAAACACTTCCATCCTTTGCCACAACGCTTGGGAGACATCCAGTCACCAACCATCCAACCTCAGCCAAGTGACCTTGACACTGCTCCAGTGGGGGCTGTCTCTCCTCCCACTTTACATGTAACACTTTTTCTTGGTTAAAACACACACACACACACACACACACACACACACACACACACACACATTACCAGGTCAACTGGCACTGTCAGGGATCCACAGTGGATGCCAAATATTAGGACACATAGTGACCTACAGCATAATGCATTTGTGGTGTAAACAGTGATAGTATTTTTTGTGAACAAATTTGTAAATATATGGAAGAAGCAGAGTACACAGTAGAGAAAGTTTGCCTGCATTTCTGCATTGCCTTATTTATTGAGTTGGCTGAAAGAGGTAAGGGAGATCCAGTTTTCTACATAATAAAGGGGTTTACTGTTAGGAGCCTGGAACTTAGCTATGGAGTATCCATACCAATGCTACTAATTGCACCTGGAGGCCTTGCTGAAGAAAGGGAAAAAAGAGGGAGATCTGCTTGGATATTGGGGACAAGGCTATTTTCTACTATTTAGGTGATGGGATTCTTGAAGTTCTGGTACTGCCTTTGTTGGGACTGAAAGAACAGGGGGAAAACACTTGCTGGAAGCACATGCACAGTGAGGGTTTTGTTTATATGGTGTAGGTTGCCCTATCAAGCCAATACAGGACATCTTCGAGCATCTAAGAGCTTCTAGGAATCATTTTATCCCTGTCCTGTCCAAATTAACCATCTGATCATGCATGTTGTCTATCTTTTCCACTTGGCTATTAAAGTATTAATTATGGGGTGCCTGGGTGGCTCAGTCAGTTAAGCATCCAACTATGGTTCAGGTCATGATCTCACAATTTGTGGGTTTAAGTCCCATGTCAGATTCTGTGCTGACAGCTCAGAGCCTGGAGCCTGCTTCAGATTCTGTGTCTCCCTCTCTCTCTGCCCCTTCCCTGCTCACTCTCTCTCTCTCTTTGAAAAATAAACATTAAAACATTTTTTAAAAACATTAATTATGGTTAAGTTCTCTGTTTAATATTTCCAGAAGTTGTGTAATATCTGAGTCTACTGTTGATTGACTTGTCTTCTGATAATGTGTTTTTCTTTTTAAATGCCATGTAATTTTTTGTTGAAAATCAGATATCTTGTATAGGAAAGTAGAGACTGAGGTAAACAGTTCTTATGCCTGGAGCACACCTTTGTTTCTACTGGGCATTTAGTTCTGCACTGAGCCAATCAAATCAGGAACTAAACTAACCAGACCCCACCTGTAGGTCTGTCTCCAGTACATATTCCCACCTTTCCCATTGGTGGAGGTTTTGTTCTGTTTTCTTTACTGCAGTGTAAAAACCAGTGCCCTAAGTACAACGGAGTTTGTTGTTCTTCTCCAGTGGTTTAAGCCTTTTGTTTGACAAGGAAAATAGAAGAGAAGGATCCAAATGGAAGTTTCATATTCTTTTCCTCAGTAAATACTGTTCCCATAAGGGATGCTTTATTAAAATTCTTTCCCTGCCTCCCATCTTTTTTTGTGAGTACCAAGTGAGGTATGTGGTAATAGGCTGCTAGTGGGTGCAAATTCCCTTTATGCCCATGCTCCATGGGGTTTTGTCTTTACCCACATTTGGTCTTTAGTAATTGACTTAAAAAATATATCCTCTGAATTCTTCTTACTGGCATCTGGCAAGGTCTATCCCAGTTAGAATGTTCTCATGCCACATATCCTTTTGAAGATACTTATTTCTTAGATTTTGTTGCCCTGAAACTTCAGCTTTTGATGGGTTCAGGTTGAGTTGTAAATTTGGCTGTCATCTTGCATTTTGTTGTTCTTGTTTTGAGGGTTAAAATGATGTTCTCTCTCCTTTTTTCTACATTCTAAGAGGAAACCAGAAGTTTTTCCTACTCATTTTAAATCAACAGAACTACAGACCTCCTCCTCAGTAAGACCCTGAAGAGTCACTTCATGAATTAAACCTTTAATGTTATACCCTGCCTCATATTATTAATTACATACAGACACAATATTTTCAGTTAAGGTCAAAATTATTTCAGTTAAGGTCAAAAGTATTTAAAATCTATCCTTGATTTTATCGATAGACTTATTTAAAATCTATCTTGATCCTGTGTAAATAGTTGAATCACTTATCTGTCATTATTTCTTTAAGGTGAATTTACTTAAAATGTATCCAATGTAACACTATTTTTAGCTTGTATTTTTCCTGTCCAGTTAATTGTTTATTCTTCTTTTTCCCCCCGTTAATTGCTTAAAAAACTGTCCTAAATCTCCCATTTTCCTAATCTATATTTTATGGCATTCCTATATAACAGTATGATTGGTAGAATTAGGTAACTTTTTTTTAAAATGTTTATTTATTTTGAGAGAGAGAGAGTGAGTAAGCAGGAAAGGGGCAGAGAGAGAGAGAGAGAGAGACAGAGACAGAGAATCTGAAGCAGGCTCCAGGCTCTCAGCTGTCAGCACAGAGCTCGACGTGGGGCTCAAACCCATGAACCATGAGACCATGACCTGAGCCAAAGTCAGAGACTTAACTGACTGAGCCACCCAGGTGCCCCAAATTGAGGTAACTTGACATGTATAAAAGCTTAGTATCTGAGGCACCAAGGAGTCTAGAATGATTGAAAATTTTGACTTAATTACCTCATTTTGGCAATTAAATGAGATGATACCCATTCTGCCCATTCTATTCATTTTGGAGTGTGAGTTATATGGTGATACAGATATTTAGAAGAAGATTTCAGATAAGATATTTTAATATCATGTTATGTAATAATTTGTGAAATTTTCTGAGTCTGGTTTGGATGGAACACATTTTTTGTGTGTGTGATGTTGATGGCCATTATGTGATCAATAAAAATCTAAGATTCTACAACAGAAACTATCTTTGTCACTAAGAGATCATGGCTACCTAGGGAGTGAAGATTCTTGTATCCTAAATCCTGAGGAAAACTACATCCTTGATGTTTCCCCTTTAGACAGTTATGTCTGAAACGGTGTGGGTCTGCAGCTGAATTAGACATGAAAAACAGATCTTATAATTCACTATAAAGGAAAACATTTTAAAATGATGTAATTTTATAAAGTTTATATATAAATTCCAGTTAACTTACAGAGTAATACTAGTTTCAAATGTACAATTCAGTGATTAAACACTTACATATAGCACCTGATGCTCATCATGGCAAAACAATGTAATTTTTTCTGATTATAAAAGTAGTATAATTATTTTTCAAATGTGAAAAAGCTAGAAGATTTAAGAAACAGTTTAATATTTTAAAAATGAAATGACAGTCTAGTCTGGTAGTCTTAATGGTTGTTTATGTAAGTATGTGTGTGTGGACATATATATATATATATATATATATATATATATATCCATTGATATATAAATAATCCTAAAACTTCTAAAATCATACATATATACATGCTTATGTATATATTACCAGTATATATATATATATATATATATATATATATATATATACATACATATAGTATTATAGCAGTGTGTGTGTGTATATATATATATATATATACATAAAATTTTCTATCCTGATTTTTTCACTTCATCAAAAGTATTCTCCCATGTCATCAAAAACACTTCATAAATATTTTTAATACTGAAAAATATTCTGTTTTATAGTTGTACCATAATTGAATATAAGCCTTTTGTGTATTAAAGTTGTTTCTAGTGTTTCTGTATTGAAGATACTGCCATGCTGAATTTCTTTATATATAAATCTTTGTCTTCACTTTTGATTACTTCCTTAGGATCCATTCATAGAGGTAAAATTACTGATTCAAAGAGGATGAAATTTTTTATAGCTTATGACAGATATTTACAAATCATGTTCTGGAGAGCTTTAACAAATTACATTGCCACCAGTAGTTTATGAGAATATATGTCTTAGTGAATCCTCACAAATATTGAGTACTGTTATTTTAAAAATCTGTGTCAGTGGTGAATCATGAATACTAGGATCTTCCTGATATTTTACTTCTCATTTCTTACTACTGGAACTGAACATTTCCTCACTTGTTTATGTGCCATTTGCATTTCACTTTTTATGAAGTGACTGACAATATATTTTCTTTTTTCCACTTTTTTCATAATTTTTGTTTTTTCCGTGTGACTGTACCATTTTGCATTTCTAACAGCAATGTATGAGAGCTCCAAATGTCTTACACTTTTTCACCACCACACTTATATTTTTTAGTTAAAAAAATATTTTAGATATTCTAGGGGTGCCTGGCATGCTTAGTTGGTGGAGCATGAGTCTCTGGATCTCAGGGTTGTAAGTTCAAGCCCCATGTTGGGTATAAAGACTACTTAAAAAAGTAAAATCTTAAAAAAAATTCTAAAAAAATTATTTTAGATAATCTAAAAGATGTATAGTGGTATCTTGTTTTAATTTGCATTTTCCTAATGACTAAGTATTCTGAATATTTTTTATTAGGTTGATTGGTTGCTTGTTATTAGGTTTTGAGAGTTTGATACTTATTCTAGATAAAATTCCTTCTTTAATACATGACATGCAAATATTTTTCTCCCAGTTTGTCGCTTGTGTTTTCATTCTCTCAAAACAGTATGTTTTGCAGAGCAGAGGTTTTTAGTGTTGGAGTAATGTTACTTATTGTGTTTTTAATTAAATATAAGAACTCTTTGATATAACATCTCATTTGTCTAAAAGGTTTTTAGTTGTATATTTAAGTCTCTAATCCATTTTGAGTCCAATTTTTATATGTTGTGAAACATAGTTTGAAATAGTTTTTCCCCCCACATATGGACATACACTTGTTCCAGAAACATTGAAAAACATTATCCTTTCTCCATTGATCTGCTATGTGTTTGTCAAAAATCAATTGACCATTTTTATGTGGGTTTATGTCTGGATTTTATTTTATTTTTTTTTTTTTTAATTTTTTTTTCAACGTTTATTTATTTTTGGGACAGAGAGAGACAGAGCATGAACGGGGGAGGGGCAGAGAGAGAGGGAGACACAGAATCGGAAACAGGCTCCAGGCTCTGAGCCATCAGCCCAGAGCCCGACGCGGGGCTCGAACTCACGGACCGCGAGATCGTGACCTGGCTGAAGTCGGACGCCTAACCGACTGCGCCACCCAGGCGCCCCTATGTCTGGATTTTAAAATTCTGGGTGTTTTTGTTTTTGTTTTGATCTATGCATCTACCTTTTAACTGGTACTACACTGTCTTGATTGTTGTAGCTTTAAAGTAGACTTAAAACTAGGGGACATGAGCATTCTTTGTTTTTCATTTTCAAAATTATTTTGACTATTCTAGTTCTTTTGCTTTTCATATAAGTAATATCCTTATTTGGAAATGTATAAAAAAGAAATTATTCTTGGATTTTGAAAGGGGTACTTTTTAAAAAAGTTTTTTAAAATTTATTTTGAGAGAGAGACAGACAGACAGCAGGGGAGGGGCAGAGAGAGAGGGAGAGAGAGAGAGAGAATCCCAACCCGGCTTCATGCTGTCAGCACAGAGCACAATGTGGGGCTCAAACCCACAAATGATGAGATCATGACCTGACCTGAGACAAAACCAAGAGTTTGATGCTTAAATGACTGAGCCACCCAGGTGCCCTTGTAAGTAGTATATTTTAAAATTTCCTGTTATTCATTGCTAATATTTAGAAATAGGATTGATTTCTGTTTGTTGATTTTGTATTCTGAGACCCTGCTAAACTTGTTAGTTCTATGTTTGTTTCTAGAGTCTTTAAAAATTTCTGTGTTATCTGTGAATAGAAAGTTTTATTTCTTCCTTTCCAATATACCTTCAATTTCTTTTTCTTGCTTTATTACACTGACAGTAAACTTCAGTATGTTTCATAGGAATGCTAAAAGTGAAACTAATTCTTTGTTCCAGATCTTAAGGGGAACACATTAATCATCCCATAGTAAGTACATTTTATCCAGCTAAAGAAATTCCTTCTGTGATCATATTGTTAGGAAATCTTGCCCAGCGCTGTGATTTCAAATCAGTATAACTGGAGATGACACCTTTGTGTCACTATGAAAAGACAGACTCCTCTTGAATAACTATTGAAAAGTTAACAAGAATTTCTATACAAGGTCATTAAATTTTTATGCATGAAGGTTTGAAATGAAACATAAATTGTAAAAGAAATTCCTTATTTTTGGTACCTCAAGAATAAATTGCATTTTCATGTCTACACAACAAAGATGTCACCTTTAAAAGAAAATAAAACTCAATGTCAAGTAGTATATTCCATTGTATATATAAACCACATCTTCTTTGTCCATTCATCAGTTGATCCATTTGTAGCAATGTAGATGGAACTGAAGAGTGTTATGCTAAGTGAAATAAATCAGGCAAATAAAGACAGATGCCATATGTTTTCACTCGTGTGGATCCTGAGAAACTTAACAGAAGACCATGGGGGAGGGGAAGGGGGTAAAAATGTTACAGAGAGGGAAAGAGGCAAACCATAAGAGACTCTTAAATACTGAGAACAAACTGAGGGTTGATGGGGGGTGGGGAGAGAGGGGAAAGTGGGTAACGGGCATTGAGGAGGGCACCTGTTGGGATGAGCACTGGGTGTTGTATGGAAACCAATTTGACAATCATAAAAGATAATAAAACTAGTACTTCAATCAGTTCAAAGCTTCTATGTATCTAGATGGACTTCACATATAGAACAAAAAGATGTATTTTTTTTTTTTTAGTTTATTCACTTATTTTGAGAGAGAGCTGGGGAGGGGCAGAGAGAGAGGGATAAAGAGAATTCCAAGCAGGCTCTGTGCTCTGAGTGCAGAGCCTGATGCGGGGCTCTATCCCACAAACCATGAGACCATGACCTGAGACAAAATCAAGAGCCAGAAGCTCAACCAACTGAGCCACCTGGGCATCCCATAGAACACCAAGATGTATTAAAAGAATTGCATAGCTTTCTACAGTATTAGATACTCTAAATTTTCTTTAAAATTCAGTCTCTTTGTTCATTAAAAATAAATCTTTTACTTATAAAATAATTTCCCTTCTATTCCCAGTTTCCAGTGAGGTTTTAAAATTTTAATTCCAGTATAATTAACATACAGTGTTATATTAGTTTCAGGTATATAATACAAAGATTCAGCAGTTCCATATATTACTCTAATGCTCATTAAGATAAGTGTACTCTTAACCCCTTTCACCTATTTCACCCATCCCTCCACCCATCTCCCCTCTGGTAACCATCTGTTCTCTATAGTTCACAAGTTCTGAGGTTTTGTTTTGTTTGATTTGGTTTGGTTTGTCTCTTTTCCCTTCTGTTCTTTTGTTCATTAAATTCCACATATGAATGAGATTGTATAATATTTGTCTTTCTCTGAGTGGCTTATTTTGCTTATCATTATACTCTCTAGATCCATCCATGTCGTTGCAAATTTCATTCTTTTTTATGGCTAAATAATATTCCATTGTGTGTATATACCACATCTTCTTTTCCATTCACTTATCAATGGTACTTGGGCTGCTTCCATTGTAAATAATTGCTGCAGTAAACATAAGGGGGCATATATTACTTCCAATTAGTGTTTTAGTATTCATTGAATAAATAGTCATGTCATTACTGGATTGTAAGGTAGTGCTATTTTTAACTTTATGAGGAGAGTCCATGCTGTTTTCTACAGTGGCTGTACCAATTTGCATTTCCCCCAACAGTGCAGAATGTTTCCTTGTTCTCTACATCCTTGCCAACATTTGTTGTTTCTTCTGTTTTTTTTTTTATTTTTTATTTTTTATTTTTTTTTATTTTAGCTATCCTGACAAGTGTGAGGTGATCTCATTGTAGTTTTGTTTGCATTTCCCTGATGATGAGTGATACACATTCTTTGTGTCTGGTGGCCATCTGTATGTCTTATTTGGAGAAATGTCTATTTGTCTTCTGCCCATATTTAATGGGATTATTGTCTTTTCGAGTGTTAAGTTATGTAACTTCTTTATATATTTTAGATACTAACCCTTTATTGGATATGTCATTTGCAAATATCTTCTCCCTTTCAGCAGGCTCTCTTTTAGTTTTGTTGGTTGTTTCTTTTACTATGCAGAAGCCTTTTATTTTGATGTAGTCCCAATAGTTTTTGCTTTTGTTTCTCTTGCCTTAGGAGACTTATCTAGAAAGTTGTTGCTATGGTGTATGTCAGAGAAAATATTGCCTGTTCTCTCTTCTACAGTTCTTAGGGTTTGAGGTCTTACATTTAGCTCCTTAATCCATTTTGAGTTTATCTTTGTGTATTATGTAAGAAATACATTTTTCATGTAGCTGTCTAGTTTTCTCAACACGATTTGTTGAAGAGACATTTTGCCTTTGAATATTTTTGCTTCTTTTGTCAAAGATTAATTGACCATATCAGTGTGGGTTTATTTCTGGGTTTTCTATTCTGTTGTATTGATCTATATGTCTATTTTTGTGCCAGTATCATACTGTTTTTATTAGTATAGTTTCATAATATAAATTGAAGTCTAGAATTGTGACATCTCCAGTTTTGTTTTTCTTTTTCAAGCTTTCTTTGGCTATTTGTGGTCTTGTATGGTTCCACACAAATTTTAGGATTGTTTGTTCTAGTTCTGTGAAAAATGCTGTTGGTATTTTGAGAGGGATTGCATTAAATCTGAGCATTGCTTTAGGTAGTATGGACATTAGAAGAATGTATATTCTTCTAATCCATGAGCAGGGGGCGCCTTTCCATTTCTTTGTGTCATCTTCAATTCCTTTCATCAGTGTTTTATAGTTTTCAGACTACAGGACTTTGGCTTCTTTGGTTAATTTATTCTTAGTTATTTTACTATTTTGGGGTATAATTTTAAGTGGGATTGTTTTTAAAATTTCTTTTCCTACTGCTTTATTATTGTATAGAAATACAATGGATTTTGGTACATTGATTTTGTATCCTGTGATCTTACTGAATTCATTTAATAGTTCTAATAGTTTTGGGGGGTGTCTTTAGGGTTTTCTATATATAATATATCATCTGCAAACAGGGAAAGTTTTACTTCTTCCTTATCAATTTGGATGCCTTTTATTTCTTTCTCTTGTCTGATTACTGTGGCTAGGACTTCGAGTATTATGTTGAATAAAAGTGGTGAAAGTAGATATCCTTATCTTGTTCCTGACCTCAGGGGAAAATCTCTATTGTTCACCATTGAGTATGATGTTAACTGAGTTTTCCTTATAAAACTTGTATTATGTTGATGTATATTTCCTCTAAACCTACATTGTTGAGAGATTTTATCATGAACAGACGTTGTACTTTGTCAATACCTTTTCTGCATCTATTGAAATGATCATATGGCATTTATCCTTTCTCTTATTGATATGATATATCATATTGATTTGCAAATATTGAACTGCACGGCATCCTGGGATGGGAATATTAAATCCCACTTGATTGTGCTAAATGATTTTTTTAATGTACTGTTAAAAAAGTTAAAAAGTTAAAGACTCAGATTGCTAATATTTTGTTGAATTTTGCATCTATTCATCAGAGATATTGGCTTATAGTTCTTTACTTTTGTGGTGACTTTATCTGGTGTTGGTATCAGGATAATGCTGGTCTCATAGAATGAATTTGGAAGATTATTTATTTATTTATGGAAAAGTTGAGAATTGGTATTAACTCTTTTTTTAAAAAAAATTGGGGGAATTCACCTGTGAAGCCATCTGATCCTGGACTATTTTTTGTTGGAAGTTTGATTACTGATTGCATTTCATTGCTGGTAATCAACCTGTTCAAACTTTCTATTTCTTCCTGCTTCAAGATTTGGGAAGTTATATGTTTCTAGAAATTTATTTGTTATTTCTCAATTGTCCAATTTGTTGGCACATAATTTTTCATAATATTCTCTTACAATCCTTTTTATTTCTGTGCTGTTTGTTTAGCTCTCTTTCATTTGTGATTTTGAGTCTTCTTTTTGTTTCTTGATGAATCTGACTAGAGGTTTGTCAATTTTGTTGATCTTTTCAAAAACCAGCTCCTGGTGTCATTGATCTGTTCTATTTTTTTTTTTAATTTCTATATCACTTATTTCTGCTCTAATCTTTAGTATTTCCTTCCTTCTGTTGGATTTTGGTTTTATTCATTTATTTTTTAGCTCCTTTAGGTGTAAAGTTAGGTTGTTTATTTCATATTTTTCTTGCTTGTTGAGGTACACTTGTATTGCTAGAAACTTCCCTCTTACAAAAGCTGTGCTGCATCCCAAAGATTTTGGACCATTGCATTTTCATTTTCATCTGTCTCTCTATGTAAATTTTTATTTTTTCTTTGGTTTCTTGGGTGACCCATTCATTGTGTAGTAGCATGTTATTTAACCTCCATGTATTTGTGCTCTTTTCAGATTTTTTCTTGTTTGATTTTTAGTGTCATAGCATTATGGCCAGAAAATATGCATAGTATGGCTTCCATCTTCTTTAATTTGTTGAGGCTTGCTTTTTGGCCTCATATGTGATCTATTCTGGAGAATGTTCCCTGTGCACTTGAAAAGTATGTGCTTTCTTCTGTTTTTGGATGGAATGTTCTGAATATATCTGTTAAATCCATCTGGTCTGTCAAAGCCATGTTTCCTTGTTTATTTTCTGTTTGGATGATCTGTCCATTGATGTAAGTGGGGTGTTAAAGTACCCTACTATTACTGTATTATTATTGATTAGTTCCTTTATGTTTGTTACTGCTTTACGTATCTGAGTGCTTTCATGTTGGGTGCAAAAATATTTATAGTTGTTATATTTTCTTGTTGGATTTCCCCTTTATTATTATATAGTGTCCTTCTTTGTCTCTTGTTACAATCTTTGTTTTAAAGTCTTTTGTGTCCAACTTTAGAATTGCTACCCTGCAGGGCGCCTAGGTGGCTCAGTTGGTTGGGCATCTGACTTCAGCTCAGGTCATGATCTTGAGTTGTGAGGTCGAGCCCTGAATTGGGTTCTGTGCTGACAGCTCAGAGCCTGGAGCCTGCTTTAGATGCTGTGTCTCCCACTCTCTCTGCACTTGCCCCACTCATACTCAGTCTCTCTCTGTCTCTCAAAAATGAATAAACATTGGGGCGCCTGGGTGGCGCAGTCGGTTAAGCATCCGACTTCAGCCAGGTCATGATCTCGCGGTCCGTGAGTTTGAGCCCTGCGTTGGGCTCTGGGCTGATGACTCAGAGCCTGGAGCCTGTTTCCGATTCTGTGTCTCCCTCTCTCTCTGCCCCTCCCCCGTTCATGCTCTGTCTCTCTCTGTCCCAAAAAAAATAAATAAACGTTGAAAAAAAAATTAAAAAAAAATGAATAAACATTAAAAAAACTTAAAAAATTGCTATCCTGACTTTCTTTGGACATATATTTGCATGATAAATATTTCTCCATCCCCTCACTTTCAATCTACAGGTGTCTTTAGATCTGAAATGAGTGCCGGGTAGGCAGCATATAGATGGGTCTAATTTTTTTTAATCCATTATGCCACCCTGTGTCTTTAGATTGGCGCTTTTAGTCCATTTACATTGTACATAATTATTGATAGGTATGTACTTACTGCAATTTTGTTACTTTGTGGTTGTTTTTGTTTTTCTCTGTTCCTTTCTTCTCTTGCTGTCTTCTATCATGGTTTGCTGGCTTTCTTTAGTTATATACTTGGACTTCATTCTTATTTTTTGCATATTGATGAATGGTTTTTGATTTGTGGTTACCATTACATTTTTAGATAACATATTTTGCATAGAGTAGTTTATCTTAAATTGATGGTCACTTAAGTTTGAACCAATTCTTTACTCCTCTACATTCCCCTTTTTAGGTATGTGGTATCATATTTTACATCCTTTTATTTTGTGAGTACCTTGACTGATTTTTACAGATATACTTATTTTTAATGCTTTTGTGCTTCCTACTTTTGTTATTCTTACCTATGGTCCTTTATTTCCACTCAGAGTCCCCTTTAACATTTCTTATAGGGCTGGTCATGAACTCCTTTGAATTGTGTCTGTCTACAAAATGCTTTATTTCTCCTTCTATTCTGAATGATAGCCTTGGTGAAAAGAGTGTTCTTGGCTGCATATGTTTTTTTTTTTTTTATCATCATTTTGAATATATTGTGCCACTCTCTTTTAGCTTGCAAAGTTTCTGTTAACAAATCCATTCATAGCCGTATGTATGCAGTTTCCCTTACATGTAACTGTCTTCTTTTCTCTTGCTGCTTTTAAAATTCTTTATCATGGCTTTTTGCCATCTTAATTACTATGTGTCTTGGTGTGGACTTCCTTGGGTTAATTTTGTTGAGGGATTTCTGTGCCTCCTAGATCTCCATATCTGTTTCTTACCCAGATTAGGAATTTTTTAGCTCTTATTTCTTCAAATAAATCTTCTGCCCCTTTCCTCTCTCTTCTCTTCTGGGATCCCTATAACCCAAATATTCTTACACTTGATGGAGTCATTAAGTTCTCTAAGTCTATTCTTATTTTGCAAATTTTTGTTTTCCTCTCATGTGCTCGTTGATTACTTTACATTAGACCTCCAGGTCACTAATTCATTTTTCTGCTTCATGTGGGATGCTATTAATTCCATCTGGTGCACTTTTAATTGCATTTACTGTGTGTTTCATCTCTGATTGGTTCTTTTTGTATCCTTTTGTTAAGAGTCTCACTGATGTCCTCTGCTCTTTTTCTCAAGTCCTGTAAGTATCTTTATGATCATTACTTTAAATTCTTTATCAGGCGTATTACTTCTATCAATTTCACTTAGGTCTCTTGCTGTAGTTTTATCGTGTTGCTTCATTTGGGATATATTGCTCTGTCTCCTCATTTTGTATAACTGTGTCTGTTTCTGTGTGTCTGAAATATCAGCACCTCCTGCCTTGAAAGTAATGGCCTTAATAAGAAGAGATCCTGGGTTGCCTGACTGGCTCGGTCAGTACAGCATGCAACTCTTGATCTTAGGGTTGTGAGTTTGAGCCCCACGTTGGGTGTAGAGATTACTCAATAAAATCTTTGAGGTGCCTGGGTAGTTCAGTCAGTTAAGCTTCCTACTCTTGATTTTGGCTCAGGTCATGATCTCATGGTCATGAGATCCAGCCCAGCCTCAGGATCCGTGCTTTAACCCCCACGAGAGCACCCCTCTCTCTCTCAAAAGAAACTCTTTAAAAAATAAAATCTTTAAAAAGAAGACGAAGAAGAAGAAGAAGAGGAGGTCCTGTACTGCAATACAGTGTCCCCTGTTCACCAAAACCTGGCACTTCAGAGATGTCTCCTATATATGTTGCATGTGCCCTGCTGGTGTGTCCTGACCATATTTTCCTTCAGTCAAGTTGTCTGCAGTCATCTCGCTTTGACTGTTGTGGACCGTGTTTGATCCCCAGCCTTGTGGGGCATGCACTTTTAACAAGGTGGGCACTGGTGTTCTTGGGAAATGAGGCCTGCCCCTGCCACTTGGACGAGACTGGGGTGGATCTGCAAATTGTACATGGGTAGGGCATGCAATTTTAACAAAATGTGCATCAGTTTCCTGTGGGGCCCAATGCTGCTGCTGCCACTGTTGCTGGCACCACCAGTGCCAGACAGGGGCCCTGCAAAGTGCACAGGTTCAGAGACACACTGCTGGTAAGTTTTGTGCCTGATCTTCTGAGGGAGTGACCTTTACTTAGCCTTGGGACTGAGGCAAGTGTAATTGGAAAGGTCCGATCCACCAAAGAGTTGGGGGTGGGGGTCTGTGTAAGCAAGTTAGATAGTGAGTGCCAGTGTTGTGCTGGTTCTTACAGGTTGCTGTGTGTTTATCCTGGCAAATGCGGGAGGGAAATGGTAACTGCCAGCTCATTTGTTCCTGGAAAAGCCCTTCTCCACACTCTGAGAGTAGTAAATAACTCCCCTCCTGTATGCCCCAGGCATTTTTCAAACTGCTGTTTCTATGCTTTATCTCCTTGGGGCTGTTTGTTGTCTCTGTAAGGTTAGGGGCTCAGTTTCCTGTTGCCCTCCAGGCTCTTCTGGAGGTGAACCCTTGGATTTTTAAAGTTCCAGGCTTTAAGTCCTGCTGGTTGTAAAACACATGAAATGTAGTCCCTATCTCTTTCAAAGCCAAATGTTATGGGGATTTGTCTCCCTTGTGTAGGCTCCTCATTGTGATAGTCTGTTTCTCTCCCCTCTCCATGCCCAGGGCTCCCTCTGCCCCATGGATTGCCCCAGTCAGTTTTTTGCTCCCCACCACATCTCTGCCCTTCCTACCTCTTTGATGTGGTTGCTTCTCTATGATTAATTGCAAAGTTTGTTCTGCCAGTCTTTGGGTCATTTTCTGGGTTATTTACACTGATGTGAGTGTTATCTAGTTGTATCTGTGGGATGAGGTGAGCTTAGGGTCCTTGTATAATACCATCTCCCCAGCTTCTCTCAAGTTTTTTCCTTTGTAATCAAGAATAGGTTTGGGGGCGCCTGGGTGGCTCAGTCGGTTGGGCGTCCGACTTCAGCTCAGGTCATGATCTCGAAGTCCCTGAGTTCAGGCCCCGCCTCCGGCTCTGTGCTGACAGCTCAGAGCCTAGAGCCTGTTTTCGATTCTGTGTCTCCCTCTCTCTCTGCCCCTCCCCTGCTCACGCTGTCTCTCTGTCTCTGAAAAATGAATAAACCTTAAAAAAAAATTTAAAAAGAATAGGTTTTGAATTTTGTCTAATTTGTTTACTTCATCTATTTTTATGATCATATGGTTTCTTCTTTAACCTATTAATATTATGGTGTGTATTGATTGATTTTAAAATGTTGAATCAATCTCATTCCCAAAAAAAGCTACACTTGACCACCAAATATTATCCTTTTTATATATTGCTGGATTTGATTTACTAATATTTCATTGAGGATTCTTGTGCTTATGTTCTTGAGAGATAATGATATGATGTTGTTTTTTTCCTTGCACTTTCTCAATCTATTTTCATATTGGGGTAATGTTTCTTTCATAAAACACATTGAGAAGTAGCCTCTAATTTTCTGTTTCCTGTTGAGACTATGTAGTATTGATGTTTTTTCCTTAAGTGTTTGATAAAAATAGTAAAATAATCTGAGCCTGAGTGTACTTTATTGGAAAAATTTTAATTAAAAATTTATTGTTTATAGTAGGTATAGTACTTTATTTTTTCTGGAATGTTTTGGTAGTTTGTCTTTAAATAGATTGGTCATTTTCATCTAAATTTCATACTGATGAGTGTAGGGTTGTTCACAGTATTCCTTTATTATCTCTTTAACATCTGTAGTAATGTCCTCTCTCTCATTCCTAATATTGGAAATTTGTTTTTCCTTTCTTGTTCAGTGCAGTTAGAGGTTAATTTTATTGATCAACTAATCACCTTTTGTTGTATTTATTTTATATATTTCTATTAACAATTTTATTGATTTATGGTCTTTATTGTAGACCTTTATATAACATAAGCATTTTTATTGGTATATAGAAATGCAATCCATTTCTGTATGTTGATTTTATTCTATTTTATTTATTTTTTAATTTTTTTAATGTTTATTCATTTTAGAGACAGAGACAGAGCATGAATGGGGGAAGGTCAGAGAGAGAGGGAGACACAGAATCTGAAACAGGCTCCAGGCTCTGAACTGTCAGCACAGAGCCCGATGCGGGGCTCCAACTCACAGGACCGCGAGATCATGACCTGAGCCAAAGTCGGTCGCCCAACCGACTGAGCCACCCAGGCGCCCCTGTATGTTGATTTTATATCCTGCAACTTTGCTGAACTCATGTGACAGTTCTAATCGTTTTTTTGGTGGAGTATTTCTATTTCTATATACCAATAAAGAAACAGCAGAAAGAGAAATTAAGGAATCGATTCCATTTACAATTGCACCAAAAACTATAATATACATAGGAATAAACCTTACCAGAGAGGTAAAAGATCACACACTGAAAACTATAGAAAGCTTATGAAAGATGGGGTGTCCGGATGGCTCAGTTGGTTAAGCATCAATTTTAGCTCAGATCATGATCTCACAGCTTGTGAGTTCAAGCCCCACATTGGGTTCTGTGCTGACAGCTCAGAGCCTGGAGCCTGCTTCAGATTCTGCCTGCCTCTCTCCCACTCATGCTCTCTCTCTCTCTGTTTCTCTTTCAAATATAAATAAACACTAAACAAATAAAAAGTTTAGAAACCTTATGAAAGAAATTGAAGAAGACACCAAAAATGGAAAAACATTCCATACTCATGGATTGGAAGAACAAATATTGTTAAAATGTCAATACTACCCAAAGCAATCTACACATTCAATGAAATCCCTATCAAAAAAACACTAGCTTTCTTCACAGAGTTAGAACAAACCGTTCTAAAATTTGTGTAGAACCAGAAAAGTCCCCAAATAGCCAAAGTAATGTTGAAAAAGAAAAACCAAAACCGGAGGCATCACAATTCTGGAATTCAAGCTGTATTACAAAGCTGTAATCAGCAAGGCAGTATGGTACTGGCACAAAAACAGATACATAGATCAATGGAACAGAGTAGGGAACCCAGAAATGGACTCACAAATGTCTGGGCAACTAACCTTCAACAAAGCAGAAAAGAACATCCAATTGGAAAAAGACAGTCTCTTCAGAAAATGGTGTTGGGACACCTGGACAGCGACATGCAGAAGAATGAAGCTGGACTACTTTCTTAAACTATACACAAAGATAGATTCAAAACGGATGAGAGACCTAAGTGTGAGACAGGAAACCATAAAAGTCCTACAGAATAAAACAGGCAGCAACCTCTTTGACGTCGCACAGCAACTTCTTACTAGACATGTCTCTGGAGGCAAGGGAAACAAAAGCAAAAATGAACTATTAGGACCTTGTCAAGATAGAAAGCTTCTGCACAGTGAGGGAAACAAAAAAGGCAACTGAAGGAACAGGAGAAGATATTTGCAAATGACCTATCAGATAAAGGGTTAATATCCAAAATCTATAAAAGACTTATCAAACTCAACACCCAAAAAGTAAGTAACCCAGTGAAGAAATAGGCAGAAGACCTGAATAGACACTTTTCCAAAGAAGACATCCAGATGGCTAACAGACCCATGAAAAGTTGCTCACATCACGCATCATCAGAGACATACAAATCAAAACCACCTCACACCTGTCAGAATGGCTAAAATGAACAACTCAGAAAACAACAGATGTTGGCGAAGATGTGGAGAAGGGGAGCCCTTTTTGCACTGTTGGGAATGCAAACTGGTGCAGCCACTTTGTAAAACAGTATGGAGTTTACTTAAAAATGAAACTACCCTACAACCCAGCAATTGAACTACTAGGTATTTATCCAAAGGATGCGAAAATGCTCTTTTGAAGGGTCATATGCATCCCAATGTTTATAGCAGTACTATCAACAATAGCCAAATTATGGAAAAAGCCCAAATGTCCATTGACTGATGAATGGATAAAGAGGATTTGGTGTGTGTATACACACACATAATGGATTACTCAGTGATCAAAAAGAATGAAATCATGCCTTTGGCAACACATGGATGGAACCAGAGTGTATTATGCTAAGTGAAATAAGTCAGAGAAAGACAAATATATGATTTCATTCATGTGGAATTTAAGAAACAAAACAGATGAATATAGAAGAAGGGAAGGAAAAATAAGATAAAAACAGAGAGGGAGGGACGCCTGGGTGGCTCAGTTGGCTAAGTGCCCTACCTTGGCTCAGGTCATGATCCTGACCTTGCGGTTCATGGGTTCAAGCTCTGTGTCGTACTCTGTGCTGATAGCTCAGAGCCTGGAGCCTGCTTTGGATTCTGTCTCCCTCTCTCTCTCCTTCTTCATCTTCTCTCTCTCTCCCTCAAAAATATATAAACATCAAAAAATTTAAAAAGGGAGGCAAACCATAAAAGACTCTTAAATACATAGAACAATCTGAAAGTTGCTGGAGGGAACGTAGGTGAACTGATGGGCTAAATAGGTGATGGCCATTAAGGAGGAGGGCACTTGTTGGTATGAGCACTGGGTGTTATATAAGTCACGAGTCACTGGGTTCTTCTCCTGAAACCAATACTACATTGTATGTTAACTAACTTGAATTTAAATAAATTAATTTAAAAAAAACAGATATTTTACTATAATTTTTTGTAAGCATTGATTTAGCTGCATTCTACAAATTTTGATGTTGTACTTTTCATTTTCCTTAAGCCCAAAATATTTTATAATTTTTTGAGACTCCCTCTTTTATCCATGGACTAGTTAGAAACATGTATTATCTCTAAGTATTTATAAATTTTCCATATATATTTCTGCTATCAAATTCTAACTTAATTTTGTTTTGATCAGAGAATATGCTCTGTATGATTTCAGTTCCTTGAAATGTTTTAAGGATATGGTCGATCTTAATAAAAGTTCCACGTGCACATAAAACATATGTATATTACTGTAGTTGGCTGGGTTGTTCTATCTGTATCTGTCAGGTCAAGATATTTTATCGTGTTATTTATGTCTTCTATATCATTGTTAATTTTCTATCTACTTGTTCAATTGATTACTGAGTTGCTGTTGAAGTTTTCATGTATACTTGTGGATTTTAAAAATTTCTCCTTTCATTTCTATCAATTTTTGCTTTATAAATCTTGAAGCTTCATTTTTAGGTACATACACATTTAGAGTTGTTAACTCTTCCTGATGGAATTACCCATGTATCACTCTGCTACAACTGCCATAACAAAATACCACAGACTGGATGGCTTATACAATAGACCTTTATTTTCTCATAGTTCTGGAGGCTAGAAGTCCGAGATCATTGTGCTATCAAGGTTGATTTCTGTGGAGGACTTTTTTCCCCTGGCTTATAATTTCAAGTAAGACATGAAAAAAAGCAATATATTTATTTACAGCATAACATTTCCAGGGGAAAAAAATTATATTTGTGTCCACCAGTATGTTTTCTCCTTCCTAAGAGAATTGTAGGTGGGCACATGACTAGAATACATTTCCCCACAAGTTCTTCCCAGTGTAATTGCCTTTAAGAAGTAGTTGAGCTCCGTCCATATTTCTTCTCTGCTTTTAATAGGTGTATGCTAATATTTATGAGGTCCTAGCTGGGGTAAAGCTACATGTGAAAGGTGCTTGAATCCCTGAAACATCACAAGTAGACCACTGCTAACTAGAAATATTTGCCTTGGACTTCTATGTGCATGAAAAATAGACTTCATTGTGTTTATAGTGTCCGTTTTTGCAATGATTTACCATACCCTAACTAATGCAGTTGTGTGTTGAATAATACGGTGGTTGAAAGCAGGAAATTTCAGAAGTCACAGAACTCAACTCACACAGAAACTTTTAAACCAGTTCCAATTTTGTATCTGACTCCTCTCCCTGATTGGGATATTAAACAAACAAGGGGTGCCTGGGGGGCTCAGTTGGTTCAGCGTCTGATTCTTGATTTCTGCGCAGGTCATGAACTCATGGTTCATAAGTTCGAGCGCCCTATCAGGCTTCATGCCAATAGAGTGGGCCTGCTTGGATTTTTCTCTCTCCCTCTCTCTCTCTCTGCTCCTCCCCTGCTTGTGTGCTTGCTCTCTCTCTCTCTCTCAAACATAACTATATATATATATATATACATATATATATATACACACACACACATATATGTGTGTGTGTGTGCGTGTGTGTAAATTTTTATGCTCATATTTATATGTATATAAATTTTTATAAGTATGTATGTATTTATATGTATATACATATATATTTATACGCATATTTATACATATATATATTTATACATATGTCTATACACACACACATACCAAGTGACACAGAAATCCCAGAAATAATATGCTGAACTTAAAAAAGATGCCTAAGCCATGTACATAAATAAGAGTAAAAAAAAAAAAAAAGAATTATAAGTGGTTTCGAAAGACATCATCCTGGTGATAGACAAAGTGCAATTTATATTAGCTAGGAACAAAGAGGAGCACCAGGAATGGCCCTAAACTAACCTCATGCCCATTACACACTGAGTGTGTCCTGGAATGGTTTTTCTTAGTTAATCTGAAGTCTTTCTCTGTTCATGGTGATTAAGACACAGATAATGAGAAGTAGAGTAGGCATTGCAACATAGGCTGAATTATAGTAGAAAAGTAGCGTACAACAGTCTGGGAGATAAGAAAACGGAGGTTTAAGAAAAGTAACTTGCTCCAAATAACACAGTAGTGAGTGGCTGAATAAGGGTTTAAATCCATTTAGACCTGACTTTTTTTTAATTTAATTTTTTTTAAATGTACATCCAAATTAGTTAGCACATAGTGTGACAATGACTTCAGGCGTAGATTCCTTAGTGCCCCTTACCCATTTAGCCCATCCCCCCTCCCACATCCCCTCCAGTAACCCTCTGTTTGTTCACCTGACTTCTAAAGAATCAACATAAATACTTGTGAAAGGTAGAAAAAGGAATCCCCATGGCATAGTCGTCTTGGATCCTTCATGTTGGGGTAAACAAGCCTATTAAATTGTTCATTAGATCCTGTGGGTAGTAAAACAGACCTAATAATGGATAGTTCCCATAACGAACAATAGTCTTCCAATACATGTGGAGACCACCTCTGTTTAAGAAGGCAGGGACTTGTGCTTTCAGAAAGTAAATAGACTTTTCTCTATTCCTTCCTCTAACTACAAACCAGAACTCTGGACATTATATACTAAACAAACCTAATAAAACTGGAAAGTGGGGAGAAATAGGCCCATGAGGAACTTCGGGACTCAAAGAACAAAAGGGCAATAAGTATCATCGATTTTCATTTTGCATGATATATTTCAGACTTGGCATGGAAGAAGCCAGCAACCTAGAAAGGCCAACCAGTAAAGAAAACACTAAAGCCCAAATAAAATCCTGGGGTCTCTAGTCCAAAGACCAAAGAAAAATATTTGAACATTAACAACTTTAGTACAGCCAAACACCACAGTTCTACTCCCATCTCTGCCAGCCAGCACTGAATGGGGAGCCTAGACCTCTACCCTCACCAGGCTGTAATGAGGCAGCACCACATCTGAATGGTATCAGAGGAAGTCAAGCAGGGAGTCAGGGTTTTTATCCCTGTCAGTGCTAAGATGGCTCCCCCACATTGTGTCAGTGGAGCCCATATCCACTCCCATCTGGCTGTAATGAAGTGCCCCTGAATCTCTCTGTTGAGATACTATCAGAGAAGGCCTAGTAGAGAGTAAGAACTTTCACTAGCATCCAGTGATAATGAGGCCACCCAAACAGGCATGGGGATAGTGGAGGCCATGTAGGGACCAATGACGAGATACTCCTATCCCTTCCAGCAAGAATGGAGGCCTAGTGAGGAAATAAAATTCCCACATACACTCAGAAATAATGAGGACCTCACCATTGGTGTCAATGGAAACCAACTATGGGACCTGGACTTCTACCTCTGCCTCTTCCTTCTCCTCCTTTTCCCTGTGAGATTGACGTCAAATTCAGCTAAAATTGAATATTTAAACAAGATTCAGCGGCTCATAAGGTAACACACAAAAAGCACCAGTTTAAATTGAAAACCACTTTTTGTGTCAAGAACTAGGAAGATCTCAAGCTGAGTTTAAACAGTCTATCAATAGATGTCAACATCAAGATAACAGCAATATTAGAATTATTGAATAAAAATTTTAAGTGGCCATTATAAAAATGCTTCAAACAATTAAAGACACATGAAACAGCAACAACAAAAGTTTCCACAAAGAAATAGAAGACATAAAGGAAAAAACCAAAATTTTAGAACTGAAAAATACAATAACCAAAATAAAAAGCTCAGTGGATCAACTTAACAGCATAATGGAGGGAACGGAAAAGCAATCCATGAACTGAAAGATAGAACAATAAAATTTACCCAATCTGAACAACACAGAGAAAACAGCTGAATAAAACGAACAGTTTCAGGGACTTGTGGGACTATAGCAAAAGATCTAATATTCCATTATCAGAATCTTTGAAGAAGAGAAGGTGTGTCTTAAAAAGTAGTCAAGGGAATATGGCTGAAAATTTACCAAATTTGATAAAAGACGTAAACCTACATATTTAAGAAGCTGAGAGAACCCCAAACAGGAAAAGCTTAAAGAAAAACCCAACAAGCACATCATAGTCACGGTTCTGAAACCTAAAGACAGTCTTGAAATCAGCTTGAAAGAAAAACACCTTACAAACAATTATGACAACACATTTCTCATCAGAAAGCATGGAAGCTAAAAGGAAGTGGCATAAAACTTTTCAAATACTGAGAGAAAAAAAAGACTGTCAATCCAGAATTTTATATATAGTGAAAATACCCTTTAAGAATGAAGGGGAAATCAGGGGTGCCTGGGTGGTTCAGTCAGTTAAGTGTCTGACTTTGGCTCAGGTCATGATCTCACGGCTTATGAGTTGGAGCTCCACATCAGGTTCTGTGCTAAACAGCTCAGAGTCTGGAGACTGCTTCAGATTCTCTGTCTCTCTCTGCCCACCCCCCACTCATGCACTGTGTGTGTGTGTGTCTCTCAAATATAAATAAACATTAAAAAATAATGATGAAGGGGAAATCAAGACATTATCAGATAAAGATAAACTAAGAATTTGTCACCAGCACACCTACCCTAAAAAAATAGGTAAATTTCTTAAAAATAATAAGAAAGAACTGGGAACGTCAGAATGTAAGAAAGAATATGGTCAGCAAAATTAAGGATAATTACAATAGTCTTTATTTCTCCTTTCAAGTTTTCTAAATTGATGTTGAAGCAAAAATTATAACACTGGCAGATGTGTTCTAAATGTAGAGAAAATAGTTAATTATAAATGTAGGAGAGTAAAGAGATGTAAAGGGAAGTAAGATTTTTTGTACTTCATTGGTATTATAGAATGATGTTACTAGCAAACTGATCACTTATGTGTATATAATGTAATCCCTAGAACAGAGAATAAAACATTTAAAAAGAGATATGTACAAAAACACTAGAGATAAAGTAGAATTCTAGAAAATATTCAAGTAACCCACAAGAATACAGGATTAAGAAACAGAAACAAAAGAAGATACAGAAAGCAATAAATGAAATGGGTTTCCACATAGTACTGGAATGTTTAGTACTGGAATGTTTAGCACTTTTGTTCAACATAGTACTGGAAATCCTAGCCACAGCTATCTGACAAGAAAAAGGAAGGGAATAAACTGTTGGTACTTTCAGATGACATGATACTATGTATAGAAAGCTCTAAAGACTTGACAAAAAAAACTGTTAGAACTAATAAACAAATTTAATAAGGTTGCAGGAGACAAAATCAATATATAGAAATCTTTTGCATTTCCATACACTAGTAACAAAACACTAGAAAGGAAAAGAAAAATTCCATTTACAATTCAAAGAGAAAAAAAAATACCTAGAAATTAATTTAACTAAAGAAGTGAAAGACCTGTACTGTGCAAATAAGACACTGATAAAAGAAATAAAAGGTGACATAAATAATAGAAATACACACAATGCTCAGGAATTGGAATAATATTGTTAAAGTGACCATACTATAGAAAGCAATCTATAGATTCTATGCAACTCTTATGGAGATACTGATAGTGTTTTCACAGAACTAGAACAAAAAATTCTTAAATGGGTGGCCTGGGTGGCTCAGTCGGTTGAGCGTCCGACTTTGGCTCAGGTCATGATCTCATGGTTCGTGAGTTCGGGCCCCGCATCGGGCTCTGTGCTGACAGCTCAGAGTCTGGAGTCTGCTTCAGATTCTTTGTCTCCCTCTCTCTCTCTCTGTCCCTCCCCCACACGTGATCTGTCTTTCTCTGCCTCTCAAAAATAAAGAAAACTAATTAAAAAATTTTTTTTAAAAATCCAAAATTTGTATGGAACCACAAAAGATCCTGAATAGCCAAAGCAATCTTGAGAAAGAACAACAAAGTCAGAGGTATCACAATTCCAGATTTCAAAGTATACTACAAAGCTATAATAATCAAGATGTTAATGACAAAAAAAAAAAAAAAAAGACACAAAGATCAATGGAAGAGAATTAAGTACCAAGAAATAAATCCACATATATACGGCCAATTAATTTACAACAAAGAAATCAAGAATATATAATGGGGAAAAGACAGTTTCTTCAATAAATGGTGCTGGGAAAAATGGACAGCTACATTAAAAAGAATGAAACTGGACACCTTCCTTATACCATAGACAAAAATAAACTCAAAATGGATTAAACTCTTAAATTTGAGACTTGAAACCACATAAGTCCAAAAAGAAACCATATGCAGTAATCTCTTGAACATCATCCTTAGCAATATTTTTATGGATCTGTCTCCTCAGGCAATGGAAACAAGTAAAATAACTAGGACTACATCAAAATAAAATGCTTTTTATAGTGAAGGAAACCATCAAGGAGATGAACATATACCAAAATAGAACATATCCTGGTCATAAAACAAATTTCAACAATTTTTAAAACAAAATCACACAGAGAATGTTCTTTGACCACAATAGAATCAAACTAGAAATTAATTGCAAAAAGCAGAATTATCCTAAACATTTGGAAACTAAACATCACGCTTTTATGTAATCCATAGGTCAAAAAGGAAATCTCCAGGAAAATTTAAAAAATTGAAAGAAAATGAAAATACAACATATCAAAATTTGTGTGACCCAGTAAAGCCATGCTGGAAGTGTTATTTATAGCACTAAATACATACATTAGTGACAAGAAAAAGTCTCAAATCAATAATCTATGCTCCCAACTTGAGTACCTAGAAAAGACCAAAATAAATCAAAAGCAAGCAAAAGTAAGGAAATAATGAAAGTAAAAGGAGAAATCCATGAAAATGAACATAGGAAAATAATAAAGAAAATCAATGAAATAAAGAGCTGTTTCTTTGAAAACCGCAATAAACTTGACAATCTACTATCAAGATTGACAACAAAAAGAGAAGAAATGAATTACCTCCATCGGGGATGAAATAGGAATGTTACTGAAGACCCTACAAACATCAAAAGGATTGTAATGGAATGCCACAAACAACTCTACACACATAAATTCAACAGTTTAGATTAAAAAAATTAAAATTTCCCATTATGAACTAAATTAAATTGTAGTAGAACTATCAAAGAAATTTAATTTATAATTTAAATCCTCACAAAAAAAGAAATCTTCATGCCCAGTTGCTTTCACTGGATAATTATATAAAATATTTAAAGAATGAGCACCAATTACACAACAGCTCTTCTACAACCAATAAAACCTGCCATATTAATAGGCTAAAGAAGAGAAGCCTATCATAACATTAATCTTGATAAAAACAAAGCTAGGAACAGAGGTGTAACTTCTTCACCTTGATGAAACACATCTATAAAAAACCCTACAGCTAACATTATTCTCAACGGTAGAAAAACTCAATCAAGTCTCTAAGTCAGGCAAGGAGGTCTTCCTTTGTTCCTGTCTCACCACTCTATTCAAAATAGTTATGGAAGTTCTACCCATGCAATAAAGTAAAAAATAAATAAATAAATAAAAATATTTCAAAAATGAAAAAAAAGAAAATTTCCTCTAATTGCAGAAAACATGATTATCTACATAGAAAGTAACAAGAAATCCATTTTTAAAAAAATTTTTAACATTTATTTTTTGAGAGAGCACCAGTGGGAGAGGAGCAGAGGGAGACACAGAATCCAAAGCAGGTTCCAGGCTCTGAGCTGTCACCACAGAGCCCAGTGCAGGGCTCAAACCCAGGAACCATGAGATCATGACCTGAGCCAAAGTTGAATGCTTAACCAACTGAGCCACCCAGGCACCCCACAGGAAATCTATTTTTTAAAAACCTTCTAGAGGTGCCTGGGTGGCTCAGTTAGTTAAGTGTCTAACTCTTGATCTCAGCCCAGGTTCCGTCAGCCCAGAGCCTGCTTGGTACTCTCTCTCTCTCCCTCTCTCTCCCTGTCCTTCCCTTGCTTGCTCTTTCTTTCAAAATAAATATTAAACTTAAAAAATAATAAAAAAACCTCCTAGAACTAAAAATCATATCAGGAAGTTTGTAAGATATAAAATATTGGATAAACACACAAAAATCAATTGTATTTCTACATTCTAGTGATGAATACATGAATACCAAAATTTAAAATATATGACAATTAATAATCACTCAAAAGATGAAATACTTAAGTACAAATCTAACAAAATATGTGCAGGACTTGCATGCTAAAAGCTATAGTACTCTGGTGAAAGAAATAAAAGATCTGAATAAATGGTGAATATACTGTTGCTACATGACATAGTAAGGTTGCAATTCTCTCCAAATTGATATACAAGTTTAACACCATTCCTATCAAGTATCAGAAAGATTCTTGTCAATGTAGACTATTTTAATCCAACATTTATATGGAAAAGGAACGCATTAGCCAAAAAATATTTTTGAAAAACATGGGAAGAATCAGTCTACCTAATTTCAAGACTTACTATATAGCCACAATAATCAAAACTGTGACATTCACAAATGGATAGACAACATAGATCAATAGAAGAAAATAAAGAACACAATAATGGACCCATATGGAGACCAAAATGAGTTTTGATAAAATTTCAAAGCAATTCAGTGAAAAAAGGATAGACTTTTCAACAAGGAGCACAGAACAACTGAAACTCTCTATCCAAAGAAAATTAAAAATTAAACCACTTTCTAAGTTTCACAACTTATACAAAAATTAACTAAAAATAAAGCATGGAATTAGCTATAAAATGTAAAAGTCTAAAACTTCCAGGAAAAAAATAAATAATTCTTTGGGATTTAGAGTTAGGCTAATAGTTCTTATATTTGACACCAAAAACATGAACCATAAAACAGAAGTTGACAAATTAGACTTCACCAAAATTAAAAAACTTTGCTCCATAAAAGACCCTATTAAGAGAATAAAAAGTCAGGGAGAAAATAATTACAAATCATATTTTTTACAAAGGACTGGTATCTAGAATATATCAAAGAATCCTTAAAAGGCAACAGTAAAAAGAAAAATCTGATTAGAAAATGAGAGAGGGGCTCCTGGGTGGCTCAGTTGGTTAAGCATCTGATTTTGGCTCAGGTCATAATCTCATGGTTTGTGGGTTTGAGCCCTGCCTTGGGCTTTGTGCTGACAGCTCAGAGCCAGGAGCCTGCTTTGGGTTCTATGTCTCCCTCTCTCTGCCCCTCCCCTGTTCGTGCTTTGTCTCTGTCTCTCAAAAATAAATAAAAACATTTAAAAAAAAGAAAATGAGAGAAAACACGAATGGACATTTCATCAAAGATGATATACAGATGGCAAACACATGAAAAGTTATTTGATATCATTAGCCATTTGCCTTTAGGGAAATGCAAATCAAAACCACAATTGGATATCGCTCTATACATCTTAAAATGGTTCCAATAAAAAATGAAAACATCAAATCTGGTGAAAAATGCAGGAAAAGTAGATCACTTAAATATTTCTGGTGCAGAAAATAGTATAGCCAGTCTGGGGGGAAAAAATGTCAGTTTTTCAAAACCTAAAAGTGCCACTCCCATATGAATTGGAAATTGCACTCCAGGGCATTTATCAGAGGGAAGTAAAAACTCATTATCATAAAAACCTGTACATTATATTTTTATTGTAGTAAAATATACGTAACATAAAATTTACCATCTTAAACATTTTTAAATGTGCACCTCAGTAGTAGTAAGCACATTCGCATTGTTGTACAGTTATCACCACTGTCCCTTTCCAGAACTTTTTTCATATTCTCAAACTGAAACTTCTTTCCCATTAAACAATAATTCCCCATTTCTCTCTGCCCCCAGCCTCTGGCAGCACCATCCTTCTTTCTGTTTCTATGGGTTTGACTACCCTAGGCACCTCATACAAATGGAGTCATACATTATTTGTCTTTTTATTTAACCTTTCGAAAAAACCCACCCAAGTATAATTAACTTAGAGTGTTATATTAGTTTCAGGTGTACAATATAATGATTCAACAACTCTGTACTTAGTGTTTATTGTGGTAAGTGTACTCTTAACCCCTCCACCTAGTTCACCCACCCTTCCATCGACCTCCCCTCTGGGAACCATCTGTTCTCTACAGTTGGTTTTTTGATTTGTCTCTTTTTCTTTTTTCATTTGTTTCTTAAATTCCACATGAGTGAAGTCATATGGTATTTTTCTTTCTTGGACTGGCTTATATCACTTAGCATTATACTCTCTAGATCCGTCCACATTGTTGCAAGTGGCAAGCTTTCATCCTTTTTTATGGATGAATAAGGTTCTATTGTATATATATGCCATATCATCTTCATCCATTCATCTATCGATGGACACTTAGGTTGCTTCCATAATTTGGCTTTTAAAAATAATACTGCAATAATCATAGGGGTGCATGTACCACTTTGAATTAGTGTTTTCATATTTTTAGGGTGAATACCCAGTAGTGTGATTACAGGATCATAGGTAGCTCTATTTTTAATGTTTTGAGGAACCTCCATACTGTCTTTCACAGTGGCTTCCGCAATATGCATTCCCACCAACAGTGTATGAGGGTTCCTATTTCTTCACATCCTCACCAACACTTGGTGTTTCTTGTATTGTTGATTTTAGCCATTCTGACATGTGTGAGGTGATACCTCGTTGTAGTTTTGCTTTGCATTTCTCTGATGAGTGATGTTGATATATATTGATGTGTCTCTAGGCAATCTATGTCTTCTTTGGAGAAATGCCTATTCGTGTCTCCTGCCCATTTTTTAATTGGATTATTTGGTGTTTTTGTTTGCATGGGGTTGTATAAGTTCTATATAGATTTTGCATACTAACTTTTTATCAGATATGTCATTTGCAAATAACATCTTCTCCCGTTCCGCAGGTTACATTTTAGTTTTGTTGGTTCCTTTGCTGTGAGGACTTTTTTGTTTTGATCTAGTCCCAATAGCTTATTTTTGCTTTTGCTTCCCTTGCATTAGGAGACATATCTAGAAAGATGTGATTATGGCCAATGTCAGAGAAATTACTGCCTATGCTCTCCTCTAGCAGTTTTATGGTTTTGGGTCTCACATTTAAGTCCTTAATCCATTTTGGATTTATTTATTTGTATGGTGTAGTAAAGTGGTCCAGTTTATTTCTTTTGATATAGCTGTCCAGTTTTCCCAACACCACTTGTTGAAGTGACTGTCATTTTCCCATTACATGCTCTTGCCTCCTTTGTCAAAGTTGAATTGACTATATAATTGTGGGTTTATTTCTGGGTTTTCTATTTTGTTCAATTGATCTATGTGTATATTTTTCTGCCAGTACCATACTGTTTTGATTACTACTGCTTTGTAATGTAGCTTGAAATCTGGAATTGTGATGCCTCCAGTTTTTCAAGATTGCTTTGGCTATTTGGGGTCTTTTGTGGTTCCACACAAATTTTAGCATTATCTGTTCTTGTTCTGTGAAAAATGCTGTTGGTATTTTGATAGGGATTACACTGAATCTGTAGGTTGGTTGGGTAGTATGGACATTTTAAAAATATGTGTTCTTCCAATCCCTGAGCAGGGGATGTCTTTCCATTTTTTGTGTTATCTTCAATTTCTTTCATCAGTGCTTTATAGTTTTCAGAGTACAGGCCTTTTACTTCTTTGGTTAAATTTATCCTGGGATGCCTGGGTGGCTCAGTTGGTTGAGTGTCTGGCTGCAGCTCAAGTCATGATCTCGTGGTTTGTGGGTTCGAGCCCCATGTCAGGGGGTACAGCTCAGAGCCTGAAGCCTACTTTGGATTCTGTCTCCCTTTCTCTGTCCCTCCCCCATTTGCACTCTGTCTCTCTCTCTCTCTCAAAAATAAATAACATTAAAAAATTTTTAAAAATTATCCTTAGGTATTTTATTATTTTTGGTGCAATTGTAAACAGGAATATTTTCTTAATTTCTCTCTGCTGCTTCATTCATTCATGTATACAAGTACAACAGATTTCTGTTAAGTGATTTTGTATTCTGCCATCTTACTGAATTCTTTTATCAGTTGTAGTAGTTTATTAGTGGAGTCTTTAAGATTTTTCTATATATAATATCACTTCATCTGCAAAGAGTTAAAATTTTATTTTTTTCCTTACCAATTTGGATGTCTTATTTCTTTTTGTTGTCTGATTGCTGTGACTAGGACTTGCGGTATTATTTTGAATAAAAGTGGTGAGTGTGTACATCCTTTTCTCATTCCTGATGGTAGGGGAAAATCTCTTAGTTGTTCACCATTGAGTATGATGTTAGCTGTGGGTTTTTCATATAAGGTCTTTATTATGTTGAAGTATGTTCCCTCTAACCCTACTTTGTTGAAGGTTTTTAATCATAAATGGATGTTGTACTTTTCAAATGCTTTTTCTGCATCTATTGAAATGATCATATAGTGTTTATCATTTGTCTTATTGATGTATCATGTTTGATTTCCAAATATTGAACCATATTTGCATCCTGGGAATACATCCCATTTTATCATGGTAAATGAGTTTTTTTAATGTATTGCTAGATGTGAATTGCTAATATTTTGTTGAGGATTTTCATCTATGTTTATCAAAGATATTCCCTTATAGTTTCTGTTTTTGTGGTACTTTTATCTGGTTTTGGAATGAGGGTAATGGTGGCCTCATAGAATGAATTTGGAAGTTTTTCTTGCTCTTCTACTTTTTGTAAAAATTTAAGAAGACTAAGCATTAACTGTTCTTTAAATCATTTGTTAGAATTCGCCTATGAACCCATCTTGTCCTGGGCTTTTGTTTGTTAAGGGTTTTTTGATTACTGATTCAATGTCATAACTGGTAATTTGTTCAAGTTTTCTATTTCTTCCTGTTTTATGTTGGGTAGGTTATGTTTCTAGGAATTTATCCATTTATTCTAGGTTGTCCAGTTTGGTCGCATATAACTTTTCATAATATTCTTTTATAATCCTTTGTTTGTATTTATGTGCTATTATTTGTTATTTCTCCTCTTTCATTTCTGGTTTTATTTGAGTCCTCTTTGTATTTCTCTCTTTTTGTCTGTCTGTCTGGCTAGAGGTTTATCAATTTTGTTGATCTTTTTAAAGACCAGCTCCTGGTTTAATTGATTGATTCTATTGATTTTTAGTTTCTATATCATTTATTTGTGCTCCAATCTTTATTATTTCCTTCCTTGTGCTAGATTTGGGTTTTGTCTGTTTTTCCTTTTTTACATCCTTTAAGGTTAGATTGTTTGATATTTTTCTTCTTAAGGTAGGCTTGTATTGCCTTCCCTCTTAGAATTTTTTTGCACGCTAAAGATTTTGGATTGTTGTTTTTATTTTCATTTGTATCCATGTACTTTTTGATTTCCTCTTTGATTTCTTGTTTGACCCATGCACTGTTTAGTAGCATGTTATTTAACCTCCATGTATTTGTGCTCTTCCCAGATTTTTTCTTGTGGTTGATTTCTAATTTTATAGCATTGTGATCAGAAAAGATGCAGGGTATAACTTTGATCTTTTTGAAATTGTTGAGACTTGTTTTGTAACCTAATATGTGATCTATTCTGGACAAGGTTCCATGTGCACTTGAATTTGTAATCTGCTCTTTTATGGTGGAATGTTCTGAAAATACTCATTAAAACTCTCTGGTCCAGAGTGTCATTCAAAGCCACTGTTTCCTTATTGATTCTCTGTTTGCATGATCTGTTCATTGATGTAGGTGGGGTGCTGAAGTCCCCTACTAGTCTTGTATTACTACCAATCAGTTCCTTTAACTTTTTTATTAACTGTTTTATGCACTTGGGTGCTCTCATATTGGGTGAATAAATATGCACAATTGTTATGTATTCTTGTCCTCTTAATGATTTTATAGTGTCCTTTTTTGTCTCTTAGTACAGTCTTTGGTTTAATGTCTATTTTGTCTGATATAAGTATTGCTACCCTGTTTTTCTTTTCATGTCCATTTGCATGATAAATATTTCTCCATCCTCTCACATTCAATCTGCATGTGTCTTTAGGTCAGAAGTGAGTCTCTTGTAGGCAGCATATAGATGGGGCTTGTGTTTTTTTATCCATTGTGTCACTGTCTTTTGATTGGAGTATTTAGTCCATTTACAATCAGAGTAATTATTGATAGGCATAAATGTATTGCCATTGTATTATTTGTTTTGTGGTTATTTTTGTGGATCTTCTCTGATCCTTACGTCCCTTACTCTCTTCTCTTATCATAAGTTGGCTTACTTTAGTGATATACTTGGATTCATTCTCTTTATTTTTTGCATATCAATTACTGGTTTTTGATCTGTGGTTACCATTAAATTCATATATAACATTTGCATATAGCAGCCTATTTTTAGTTGTTGGTCGGTTGAGTTTGAACCCATTCTTTACTCCTCTCCTCCTCAGGTTTTAGGTATATGGTGTCATTCTTTACTTCCTTTTACTTTGTGAGTCCCTTGACTGATTTTTACAGATACTCTTATATTTTGCCTTTTTTGTGCTCCCTACTTTTGTTACTTATGGTCTTTCCTCAAAAAGTCCCATTTAACACTTTTTGCAGGGCTGGTATAGTAGTCATGAACTTCTTTTAGCTTTTATCTGGGAAACTCTATCTCTCCTTCTATTCTGAATGATAGCCTTGCTGGGTAGAGCAAGATTTTGCCTACGGATTTTTTCCTTTCAGCACTTTGAATATATCATGCCTCTCCTGACTTGCCAAGTTTCTACTGAAAAATCTGCTGATAGCCTTATGGGGGGGAGGTTCCCTTGTATGTAACTGTATTCTTTTCCCTTACTGCTTTTAAAAATCTTTATCTTTGTTTTTTGCCATTTTAATTACTATGTGTTTTGGTGTGGACGTCCTTTGGTTCATTTTGTTGTGGAATCTCTGAGCCTCCTGGATTTGAATTTCTGTTACCTTCCCCAAATTCAGTAATTTTTACTATTATTTCTTCAAATAAATTTTCTGTTCCTTTTTTTTCTCTCTTCTTCTTGGGTCTCTATAATGTGAACATCATTAAATTTGAAGTGGTTGATTTCTCTGTCTATTCTCATTTTGCATAATTTTTTTCTCTTACCTGTTCAGCTCGAGTATTTTCCATTACTGTGTCCTCCAGATCATTGATTTATTCTTCTACTTCATCTAGCCTCCTATTTATTCCATCTAGTGCATTTTAAATTTCAATTATTGTGTTCTTCATCTGTGACTGATTCTTTTTTATCTCTTTGTTAAGGGTCGGTCTTACTGATATTTTCCATTCTTTTCTCAAGTCCAGTGAGTATCTTTATATTCATTACATTAAATTCTCTAGCAAGTACATTACTTATCTTCCTTTCATTTAGGTCCCTTGCTGTGATTTTGTTTTGTTCTTTCATTTGGGATATATTCCTCTGTCTCCTCATCTTGTCTAACTTTCTATTTGTCTGTGTTAGGAAAGTCAGCTAAGTCTCTTGCTCTTGAAAGTAGTGGGTGGGGCACGCACTTTTAACAACGTGGTACTGGTCTTTTTCCACAAAAGATGTGAAGCTGTGGATACCAGGCAGGGTGTGCCACAACATGCACACAGGTGTGCCATGACCACAAGTTGTACATTGTGGTCCTCTTCCACAGGGCATGCACACCTGCTGCTGAGACCAGAGCCAGCTGGGACTGCTCCACAAAGTGTGAACAGACTAGGGGAGGGTGTGCAGTTTTAACAAGGCATGTGTCCCCTCTGTAGGAGGTGACAAGATGCTGACACCAGGACCAAGGGCCATCCAAGAGCATAGTTGGGAGATGCAGTGTTGGCAAGGTTTGTGCAGATCTCGCACAAAGACTAAGGCAGCCCCCACTGGAGGCGTTGGAGTTTGGGGTGAGCAAGTTAAGTAGTGAATACCAGTGCTGTGCTGGTTCTTTCAGGTTACTGTGTGTTTATGCTGGGGTGTGGAGGAGGGAAATGGTGTCTGCCATCTCTTTTGACCTTTCCTGGAAAGGTCCCTCAGCAAACTCTGAGTTTAGTAAGTAACTACCCCTCTGGTATGCCCCAGGTGTTTTTCAAGCTACTGCTTCTATGCTGTATCTCTATGAGGCTATTTGCTGTGTTGGCTCTTTAAGGGCAGGAACTCAGTTTCTTATTGCCCTCCAGGCTCTTCTGGAGATGAGCCCACTAATTTTTAAGCTCCAGGCTTTAAGTCTCACTGGTTGTCAGAAGTCACAAAATTTGGCCCATCTGATTTTCAAAGCCAAATGCCATGCGGATTCATTTTCCCCATGTGGTCTCCCCAGTGTGATAGTCTTTTCCTAACCCCTCTGCATGCCCGTGACTTCCTCCCTTTGGTGGCCACCAATTAATTAATTCTTTTTATATTATTTTTTTAATGTTTATTTTTGAGAGAGAGAGAGAGAGCAAGCGAGCGGGTGCGCAAGTGGAGGAGGGGCAGAGAGAGGGAGACACAGAATCTGAAGCAAGCTCCAGGATCTGAGGTATCAGCACAGAATCCGATGTGGGCCTGGAACTCACGATCAGAGAGATCATGACCTGGGCGGAGGTTGGAAGCTTCACCAACTGAGCCACATGCCCCTAATTAATTAATTCTTTAATTCCTTTCTCCTAACTTTGTTCTTCTTTGTTCTTCTTTGACGAGTTCCTTGAGGTAGATGGTGAGATTGAGATCTATCTCATTCTTTTTTTAAAAAAATTTTTTAAATGTTTTTATTTACTTTTGAGACAGAGACAGAGCATGAGCAGGGGAGGGGCAGAGAGAGGGGGAGACACAGAATCTGAAGCAGGCTCTAGGCTCCGAGTTGTCAGCATGGAGCCCAACTCGGGGCTCAAACCCACGGAGTGTGAGATCATGACCTGAGCTGAAATCGGACACTCAACTGACTGAGCCACCCAGGCACCCCAAGATCTATCTCGTTCTTAAAGTAGGTATTTTTTACTGTGAACTTCTCTCTTAGAATTGCTTTTGCTCCATTCCTTGGATTTTAGTATATTGTAGTTTCATTTTCCTTTCCTTAGGAACATCCATTCCTAAGATGTTTTATTTTCCCTTTAATTTCTTCTTGGCTGTATTAGTTGTTCAGAAGTGTTGTTTAGGGATGCCTAAGTGGCTCAGTCAGTTGAGCTTTGGACTTTGACTCAGGTCATAATCTCATGGTCATGGGTTCAAGACCCACGTCGGGCTCTGTGCTGATAGCTCAGAGCCTGAAGCCTTCTTTGGACTTTGTGTCTCCCTCTCTTTCTGCCCCTCCCCTCCTCGAACTTTGTGTCTCTCTGTCTCTCTCAAAAATAAATAAAGTTTTTAAAAGTTAAAAAAAAAAGTGTTTAATTTCCTTATATTCATGAAATTTCCAGTTTTCTTCCTGTTATTAATTTCTAGTTTCATACCATTGTGGTTAATGGAAATACTTGTTGTTTCAATTTTCTTAAACTGGCTAAGACTTGTTTTGTGACCTAACATATAGTCTGTCCTAGGAAATTTTCCACATGTGCCTGAGGAGAATGTGTACTCTGTAGTTGTTGGATGAAATGTCTATAAATGTCAGTCCCATTTGGTCTATAGGGTTGTTCAAATCTACTTATGTTTCTTTATGTTTTGTTTTAAATTTTATTTTGAATTCTAGTATACTTACCATACAGTGTTATATTGGTTTCAGATGTACAAATAGTGACTAATAATTCCACACATCACACGGTGCTCATCACAGGTGGATTGCCTCTTACCCATCCTCTTACTTACCTCCCCTCTGGTAACTATCAGTTTGTTGTTTATAGTTAAGAGTCTGTCTTGGTTTCTCTTTTTTCATTTGTGTTGTTGTTGTTGTTGTTCCTTAAATTCCACATATGAGTGAAATCATGGTATTTGTCTTTCTCTGACTGATTTAAATTAGCATTATACTCTCTAGAATCATCCATATGTGCATGTATTCCTTTGAATTAGTGTTTTCATATTTTTTGGGTAAATACCCAGTAACATGATTATAGGATATTAGAGTAATTCTATTTTTAATGGCTTGAGGAAACTTCATACTGTTTTCCACAGTGGCTGCTTAATATTTCATTCCCACCAACAGTGCATGAGGGTTTCTTTTCCTCTACATCTTTGCCAATATTTGTTGTTTCTTATGTTCTGATTTTAACCATGCTGACAGGTGTGAGGTGATATCTCATAGTTTTTATTTGCATTTCCCTGATGATGAATGATGTTGAGTATCTTTTCATGTGTATGTTGGCCATTTGTATGTCTTCTTTGGGGAAATGTCTGTTCTTCTGCCCATTTTTAAATTGGATTATTAGTTTTGGGGGTGTTGAGTTGTATAAGTTATTTAATAGATTTTTGATACTAACACTTCATCAGATATGTCATTTGCAAATATCTTCTCCCATTCTGCAGGTTACCTTTCAGTTTTGTTGGCTATTTCCTTTGCTGTGCAGAAGTTTTATATTTACATATAGTCCCAATAGTTTATTTTTGCTTTTATTTCCCTTGCCTCAGGAGAACTATCTAGAAAAATGTTTCTAAGTCCTATGTCAGAGAAATATAGAAATATATATGCCTATGCTCTCTTCTAGAATGTTTATGGTTTCAAGTCTCACATTTAGTTCTTTAATTCATTTTGAATTTATTTTGGTGTATGGTGTAAGAAAGCAGTTCAGTTTCATTCTTTTGCATGAAGCTGTCTAGTTTTGCCAGCATCACTTATTTAAGAGACTGTCTTTTCCTGATTGTATATTCTTGCCTACTTTGTCATAAATTAACTGACCAGGTAAGTCTTGGTTTATTTCTGCATTCTCTATTCTGTTCCATTCATCTGTGTCTATTTTTGTGCCGGTACCATACTGTTTTGATTACTACAGCTTTGTAGTATATCTTGAAATCTGGGAATGGGATGCCTCCAGCTCTGCTGTTTTTCAAGATTAATTTGGTATTCAAAGTATTTTGTGGTTCCACACAAATTTTAGCATTATTTGTTCTTGTTCTGTGAAAATGCTGTCAGTATTTTACAGGGATTGCATTGAATTGGTAGATTGCTTTGGGTAATAAAGACATGTTAACAATAAATTTTCTTCCAGTTCTTGAGGATGGACATTCTTTTTGTTGTCTTAAATTTCTTTCATCAGTATTTTATGGTTTTTAGAGTAAAGCACTTTCATCTCTTTGGTTAAATTTATGTCTATGTATGTTACTATTTTTGGTGCAACTGTAAAAGGGATTGTTGTCTTAATTTCTCTTTCTTCTGTTTATTATTAGTGTATAGAAATGCAACAGATTTCTGTACATTGATTTTGTATCCTGCAACATTACGGAATTAATTTATCAGTTCATTTATCAGTAGCTTTTTGGTGGAGTCTTCAGAGTTTTCTATATGTAATTTCATGTCATCTGCAAAAAGTTAAAGTTTTACTTCTTTCTTACCAATTTGGATGCCTTTATTTTTGTTGTTGCTGTTGTTGTTGTCTAATTGCTGTGGCTAGGACTTCCAGAACTATGTTGTCTAAAAGTGGTGAAAATGGACATCTTTGTCTTGTTCCTGACCTTAGTGGGGATAGCTCTTCATTTTTCCCTATTTTGTAGGTTAACTGCAGGTTTTTCATAGATGGCCTTTATTTTGTTGAGGTGTGTTCCCTTTAAACCCACTTCGTTGAAAGTTTTTATCATGAGTGGATGTTGTATATTGTCAAATACTTTTTCTGCATCTATTAAGATGATTGTATGGTATTTATCCTTTCTCTTGTTAATGTGATGTAGCACATTGATTGATTCACAAATATTGAACCACCCTTACATCTAAGGCATAAATCTTACCTTATCTTGGTGGGTAATTTCTTTTTAAAGTTTATTTATTTAAGAGAGAGAGAGTGAGGAGGCACATCTGAGTTGGGGAGGGGCAGAGGGAGAAAGAGACTCTTAAGCAGGCTCCACACTCAGTGCAGCCAACATGGGGCTCAGAACGAGCCAACATGGGGCTCGTTCTCATGACTCTGAGATCATGACCAAGCCAAGGTGAAGAGTCCAATCCTTAACTGACTGAGCCACTCAGGTGCCCCAGTGGAAGATTTTTTATATGTATTAAATTCACTGGGGTGCCTAGGTGGCTCAATCAGTTAAGCAAAGGACTCTTGATTTGGGCTCAGGTCATATTCTCACATTTTGTGAGTTCAAGTCCTTCATGGGGCTCTGTGCTGTCAGACTGGAGCTTGCTTGGGATTCTCTGTCTCCTCTCTCTGCCTCTACCCCACTCATGCTGTCTTTCTCTCTCAAAAATAAATAAACTTTAAAAAATAAATGTATTAAATTCAGTTTGCTAATATTTTGTTGAGGATTTCTCTATGTTCTTTAGAGATATTGGCATGAAGTCTTTCTTTTCTTTCTTTCTCTCTGTCTTTCTGTCTTTCTCTCTTTGTGTGGTTTTGGTATCAAGGTGATGCTGGCCTCATAGAATAAATTTTGATGTTTTCCTTTCTCCTTTATTTTTCAGAATAGTTTGAGAAAGATAGATATTAAGTGTTGGTATAATTCAGCTGTGAAGCCATCTAGTCCTGTACTTTTGTTTGTTGAAGTTTTTTGATTACTGATTTAACTGCATTACTAGTAATCAATCTGTTCAAATTTTCTATATCTCCTTGATTCAGTTTAGATTATATCTTTCTAGGAATTTATCCACTTCTTCCAGGTTGTCCAATTTATTGGCATACAATTTTCCTTGGTAGTCTTTTATAATCCTTTGCCTTTTTCTGATGTTAGCTGTCATTCCTCCTTCACTTCTGTATTAATTTGAGTCCTAACTCTCTTTCTTTTGATGAGTCTTATTAAAGGTTTATCATTTTTTCCTCCTTTCAAAGAACCATCTCATAATTATTGATTTTTTAGCCTCTGTTTCATTTATTTCTGTTCTAATCTTCATTATTTCCTTCCTTCTGATAGTTTTAGACTTTTTCTTTTCTAGCTTTTTTTAGCTGTAATGTTAGATTATTTACGTGAAATTTTTTGTTTCTTGTAGTAGGACTGTATTACCACAAACTTTCCTCTTAGAGCTGTTCTTTCTGTGTTCCATAGATTTTGGACCTTTGTGCTTTCATTTTCATTTCTCTGTATGTTTTTATTTCCTCTTTGATACCTTGGTTGACTCATTCATTGTTTAGTAGAATGTTGTTTAACTGATTTCTAGTTTCATACCATCATGGTTGGAAAAGATGCTTGAGAAGATTTCAATCTTAAATTTATTAAGACTTATTTTGTGGCTTAACATGTGATTGATTAATCTTGGAGAATATTTCATGTGTACTTGAAAAGAATATGTTTCTGTGTAGAGGTGGGTTTTTCTGTATGTATCTATTAGTTCCTTCTGGCCTAATGTGTCATTCAAAGTCACTGTTTCCTTGATTTTCTCTCTGGATGGTCTATCCATTGATGAAATGAGTTGTTAAAGTCCTCTACTATTGTTGTATTACTGTCACTTTCTCCCTTTATGTTAATAATTGCTTTATGTATTTAGGTGCTCCTCAGTTGCGTGCATAGATGTTTAGAGTTGTTATATCCTCTTCTTGGATTGTTCCCTTTATCATTATGTAATGCCCTTCTTGGTCTCTTACTATAGTTTTTGTTTTAAAGTCTGTTTTGTTTGACATATGTATCGCTATACCAGTTCTTTTTTTTCTTTTTCTTTTTAACTTCCATTTGAGTGGTACGTATTTTTTCTAGTCCCTTACTTTCAGTTTATACTTCTCTTTAGGTCTGAAGGAGGTCTCTTGTAGGCAGTCTATAGAAGGGTCTTGTTTTTTGTTTTTTGTTTTTTTTCATTCACTCACCCTATGTCTTTTGTTTGTAGCATTTAGTGCATTTATATTTAATTATTTAGGTGTGTACTTAGTACCATTGTAATTGTTTTCTTGTTTTTGTAGTTCTTTCTTCTTTTGTTCTCTTCTCTCATGGTTTTATAGCTTGTCTAGCAATGTGCTTGGATTCTTTTCTCTTTAGTTTTGTGTGTGTGTGTGTGTGTGTGTGTGTGTGTGTGTGTGTGTATTTGTTATGGGTTTTTGATTCTTAGTTACCATTAGATTTATATGTAACATCTTGTGTGTACACCAGTCTATATTAAGTTGATGGTTGCTTAATTTTGAATACATTCTAAAAGCACTAACTTTTTATTTCTATGTTTTATGTATATGACGTTATAATTTATATATTTTTATTTTGTGTATCTCCTGACTGACTTTTATAGATAAAATTGATTTTACTACTTTTGTGGGTTTTTAAAAAAATTTTTTTTACATTTATTTATTTTTTGAGAGACACAGAGAGACAGAGCACAAGTAGGGGAGGGGCAGAGAGAGAAGGAGACACAGAATCTGAAGCAGCTCCAGGCTCCAAGCTGGTCAGCACAGAGCCTGACGTGGGGCTCAAACCCACGAACTGTGAGATCATGACCTGAGCCGAGGTCGGCTGCTTAACCAACTGAGCCACCCAGGCGCCCCACTACTTTTGTGTTTTAATTTCCAAACTGGCTATGTAAGTGATTAATCTGCTATCTTTATTATACATTCACTTTTACCTGTGAGTTTTTTCCTTTTATAAATTTCTAATGGTTATAGCCATTGTTGCTTTAAATATTCCTTTTGTCCTTTTCTCTTTGTCTTCTCCTGGAATTTCCATAATGAATATATTGTTTCTTTGGTTATGTCTCATAAGTCCCTGTAGACTTTCTTCACTCTTTGTCATTTTTTTGTTTTTATTTTTGCTACTCTGACTTGATAATTTCAAATGTTATGTATTCTAGGTCACTTTCTTCTGCCTGGTCAAGTCTGCTTTTGAAGCTCTCTATTGAATTCTTCAGCTAAGTTTTATTTTTTAGCTCTATTATCTCTCTCTCTCTCTCTCTCTTTGATAGTTTCTCTTTCTTTGTTAAACTTCTCATTTTGTTCAGGTTTTTAAAATTTTCTTGTCAGTGTGTTCTTATAGTTCACTTAACTTCTTTAAGAGGATTATTCTGAATTCTTTGCGAGACAGTTCATAGATCTACATTTTTTTAGGGTCACTTATTGGAGCTTTATTAGTTTCCTTTGGTGTTGTCATGTTTACCTGACTTTTTTATTCCTTATCTTGGTATCTGAGCATTGGAATGCAATCTCTTCTTCCAGATTTTATTGGTTCACTTTGGCAGAGACCATTCTTCACCAGGCAGCTCAATTTGGACTTTTTTTTAAATGTGTCTGCTGGTAATATTCTTGGAGGAGGGGGAGCTTGCTATCATTTTTGGGTGAGGCCACTGCCAAAGCACTGAGGTCAGGGGTTGGTGCTTCTGACTGAAAAGAGTTGGATAGGGCTTCTGCTTGGTTCCCTGCATAGACAAAGGGCTGTAGAATAGGCTCCATGGTTACTTGGGTTCTCTAGTCAGGCTTCCTAAGCAGTTGGTACTGGGTACTATACTCAGCTGGGGTTATGAATTATCTTTCATACCCTGGGACAGTCCCCAGCACCTGCATGGCTCATTATTTGGGGACCAGAATCAGACAAAATTATCCAGTAAATTCTTTTGCTGGACAAGGCCACGGATTTTGCTCTGCAGATGGAGATAGGTATACGCTGTACACTTTGTTTAAGTGCCACTGTAAGCAGGGTCGTTGGATGAGCTTCATAGCTTCCTGAGTGTTCTGGTTAGGTTCCCTGATCAGACATGTTGACAGCTCTATTTAGCTACAGTCAGGGCTGCAAATTAGTTTTCTTGCCCAGGGAGAGTAGGAGAACTAGTTTTAAGGTTAGCAAGATTTTTTGTTTGTGGTCTTCACCCCAGGTAACCCACACTCCAAGTTCCCTGGCTGAATGGGGTTACTGGTTTTGTTCTGTGGACACTTAGCTCTTCCTGCCATATTCTGCTTGAGCATTAGTGGGCAATGCAGCTTTTCAGTGGTCCAGCCAGTCTTTCTGGTCAGATGGGGCTGGCAGCTACTCAGCAGTTGGTATGAATTAGCTCCTCTGCCTGGGCATGGGCAGACCAGACTCTAGGGACCACAAAAAGCTCTTCATCTGAGGACTAAAATCAAGGAGATAGGAGTTCCTTAGTCAGGTTGCACCACTGACTTGATTCTGCAGGTTAGCAAAACCAATGACTTAGACTACTATTTGGTTGCTGCTGGTAGGAACTCAGTCTGCCAAGATCTGAGTGCTGGTTGTTGGAAGCTCCTCTTCCCTTCTCCACTACAATCAGATTTCCAGTAGTCAAGCGCCACAGATTCTCCTATAGTTCCCATGGAGTGAAATTGGAGTTGGGGCTCCCAGGAAGTGGTCCACACTCTGGGGGAGCTAGATGTGCACCCCCGGCTTTCTTTTCCTACTGGATGAACTATAGTCTTAGAGGAAACCTCTCATTGTGATGCTGCACTGGCCTGGGGGAAGAGCATTTTAGTCAGCATGTAACTGATCCTGTTACCCCTCTAATGTGGTCTGTCTTGGTCTTTGGTGGTGCAGAGGGGTGCTTCAGCACATCATATTCTAGGATTTTCTCAGTGGCGTCTTGTGCAAAAACTGTGCATGAATATTTGTTAGCTGTTTTTCTTGTAAAAGGGATCTAAGTCAGGAATGACCTATGGTGTCATTTTGGTGATGTCACTCCTACCATATTGTTTAATCAATTCATCCATCAGTGGACATTTGGGTTACTTCCACCTTTTGACTATTGTGAATAATGCTGCTATGAACAAATATCAGTTTGAGTCCTGCTGCCAATTCTTTTGAGTATTTACCCAAAGTGAAATTGCAGGCTGTATGGGAATTCTATTTTTTAATTTTTTGAGGATCCATCAAGCTGTTTCTCATAGCAGTTGCCTATTTCACATTTCCACTAGCAGTGCACAAAGGTTCCAGGTTTTCTACATCATTGTCAACACTTGTTATTTTTCTTTCTTTCTTTTTTAATAATTACCATCTTAATGGGTGTGAAGTTGTATCTTGTGGTTTTTAATTTGCATTTACCTAATGATTAGTAATTTTGAGTTCTTTTTTATGTGCTTATTAGCCATTTGTATACCTTTGTTTGGAGAAATGTCTTTTCAAGTCCCCTGCCCATTTTTTAATTGGTTGCTTATTTTCCTGTTGTTGAATTGTAGGTGTTCCTTTTATATTCTGTGTATTAATCATCTTTTAAGATATATGATTTGCAAGTATTTTCTTCCATTCCATAGGTTACCTCTTCACTTTGTTGATTATGTCCTTTGATGCATATAGTTTTAAATTTCAATATAGTCCAATTTGTCTGTATTTTCTTTTGTTTCCTGTGCTTTTGGTGTCCTAGTCATTGCAAATTCCAATGTTAAGAAGTTGTTTCCTGTCTTCATTTAAGATTTCATCATTATAGCTCTAATATTTAGGTCTTTGATCCATTTTGAGTTACATTTTCATATGGAGTAAGATAAAAGTCCAACTTCATTTTCATGCATATGGATATTCAGTTTTCCCAACATTCATTTTTGAAGATTGTCCTCTTCCCGTTAAATTGTCTTGGTGCTGTTGTCCAGAAGCATTTGACCATATATGCAAAGATTTATTTCTGTTTTCTACTCTGTTCTTTTGTTCTTTGGTGTTTTTGGTCTCTACATTTGTTTTTATGCTGGTTTTGATTACTATAGCTTTGTCACAGCTATTGAAGTCAGGAAGTAGGACACATTTAAGCTTGTTCTTTTTCAAGACTGTTTGGCTATTCATAGTCCCTTGAGATTTTATATAAATTTTAGGATAAATTTTTTTTCTTTTTTCAAAAAACTTTTGGGGTTTTGACAGGAATTGCACTGAATCTGAAGGTCACATTGGATAGTATTGATATCTTAACATTAAGTCTTGCAATTCGTGAACACAGGATATCTTCCATTTGTTGATGTGTTTTAAGTTTCTTTCATAAATGTACATGAGCTGTTACAGTATTTTTATTCATAATATTAAAAAACTGGAAATCACACAGACATTCTTCAAAAAGTTAATGGTTGAACAAACTGTAGTACATCCACACCATGAAATATTATTCAGAAATAAAAAGGAATAAACTACTGACATACTCAACAACCCAAATGAATCTCCAGAGAACTGTGCTGGGGAATGACAATCTGAAAATATTATGTAGTATATGATTCCATTTATATAACCTTCTTGAAATGATACAGTTATAGAAATTAATAACAGATTAATGATTTCCAGGGATTAATGAGTGGATGAGAGTTAGAGGGAAGTGGATGTGTTTACCAAAGGTCGACATAAGAGGTCATTGTGGTGATGGAAATGTTCTGTATCTTGACCATATCATTGTCAATATCCTGATTGTGATATTGTACTAAAGTTTTGCATAGTATCTCTGCATTATTTCTTACAACTGCATGCAAACCTCAAATTATTTAAAAATAAAGACTACAATTTAGAAGAAAGAAAAAGGCAAGGAAATATGTGATATCTTTGAGAAAGATTTCCATAAAATATTGTTGACAATAAAAGGAAATTTAATGCTGTTTGGGAAATGGCTGGCTATAATGATTCGCTTCTCAAGCTCTCTTGAGAATCAAGTTTTTTTTTCTTTTTGCCTTGTTTTAATGATGCTTAGAATACAAGTATCTTGCAGCAGTCACAGCTCTGGATGGCTTAGGAACACTGTTGCTATTAGAAACTAAATGTCACCAAAGATATTATGGAGAATCTATCTAGTAGAGACTGTGACATCCTTAACTAAGTCAGATGACTATCTCTTCTAGCCTGGCTGGGTTACCTAGATGGCCCCAACCAGGTGAGCAGGTTGGCACCTTGCTTGTACTCACAGGAAAGGTTTCACTTGCATGACCCTGAGAGTCAGTTCCTCCTTAAATATTGAGCCCTAGGCACCTCACCTATACTATCCTAGACCTGGCCCTGTTCCCAGCCTTAAAAGTAAATACATAAATAAATAAATAAATTAATTAATTAAAATAAAATAAAGCTAGATGATCCAAACAAACTAGTTTCTTAGCTGTAAATTGGATAAATGATTCAAGATTATCTCTAGAGTTTTAATTCCAAGATTGATAATAAGAGCTACTGGGCATGCGCTTCTGCTTTAGGCTTAGGCATTGTATGAGCTAATTTATATCATCTTCACCACAACCTTTTGAGGAGGAGCTTCTTTCCATTTTCACTTTACAAATGAGAAAAACTGTGTCAGAAAGATGAAGGAAATTTCCTGAGAACACACAGTGAAAGGGTAAGGAGTCTGGGAAGAGGGGGACCAATCATCCCCATTTTCCCAAGACTGAAGGGTTTCCCCAGATGTGGGACTTTCAGTACTAAAACTGGGGAAGTCCCAAGTAAAATCAGATGAGTTGATCAAACTTTCTGGGAGGCCAGTCCTAAACTCCTGTGATTAATTCCAGAGTGTATATTCTCCCGGCCATACCACACCACCTCTCAGTTTCTTAAGAGACTGCCGGAGAGTTGTCACTATTAAAACAAGCAAGACAAATTGTGTTTCTTTGGGGGGAAGTGGGAATAAAAATGCTACCTGGAGGAACAGGAGAAAGTGGTAGGCAAGGAAACCTATATTTATATTTTATATTGTTCATTTTCAAGAACAATTTGTATAGAAAGACTGGCAGACAAGCAATTAAACTTGAAATATATTAAAATGAAAAAACAAGGGAGATGAGCATGGAATTTATATATTTTTAAATGTCTTATGGAAGTTTTAATAAATAATGTATGCTTCTTAGAAACAAATGCTAATAAAATAAATCTAGGAGGATGGCTTGCAGTAGGATTTGAGATCAGCAGCAGGTGCAGCACATTAATCCAAAGATTGGCAGAGTTAATGGCCCCACACACAAGAGTGCTTGCTTTCTCAGAATTGCAGTTTGCACAGATTTAACCTCCCTTCTCTCCCTAACCCTGCCTTTTGAATAAGTGTTCCTTTGCTGAAAAAGTGTGATGCAATCCTTGGGGAGCAGAGTAGCAAATCAGGCAAAACACAGAACTGGCAACAGCTTGGAGGATGCCAAACCCAGTGACCGCTGGAGCAGAGTTGGGTAGCAGATGTTGTGTTACCATGGCAACCAGTGGGCGGCTCCAAATAAAGAAGGGACTCAATTTCCAAGGACTGAGACCAGAGGGAGTCTTTGACCCAGCCTTTTTCTAGAGCTCTGTGGCTTTGGAAATGTTGGGGGCAAAGGGAAACATAAAGGAGGGGCTATTACACTTTCCTTTCCTCACTGTTCTTGTACTATTGGTAAAAGAAAATGTATCCTTTTTTTTTTTTTTTTTTTTTTTTTTTTTTTTATGTATCACCCTTCGACAGGAAACCTCCTGCCATCTGTGTATTAATGAGTTGCCTTGCCTCCAGGAGACTTGATAATCCCTCTCCCAGTTGAACTGGTGGCCCCTCCTACAGCGGTTCCTCCACTTCCCTTTGCTTCCTAATTGCTGTTGTCGGTGAAGGATACATAGTCCTGCAGAATGACGGCTTGTAGGCACAAAGGAGGTTCCACAGGCCACTTCCCTCCCCACTTTCTGGTTCTCGTGTCAGCCCCAAAGCACAAGCCATCACTGCAGGAGCCCAGGGTCCATTTAGTGTGGTTCACATACACATGAGAGCCTCGGTCACCATTGCCAAGTGAGGTTGTGCACACACTCGCCCAGAGACTGAGACGAACAGAGACGTGAACACACAACCTCCAGTTCTCCAGTATTGTTCCACCGCCTCTGTGTGCTCAGAATTAATTTTTTCTAAAAAGATCTAATTATCTTGTGAATAGCACGGGGGGATTACATTCTGTTTTTTTTTTTTTTTTTTTCATGTCAGAAAGGCTTTATTTTTCAAGTGTAAACAATTAAAATATTTCTTGGTATTTTAACATCGTTTTGACATTTCTTTGTTTTTGAATGCATTGTGAGCCTCAAAAAAACCCAAAAAGAAACCCCCCCCCAAAAAAAAACCAAAAAACAAAAACCAAACCAAATAAACAAAAAACAATAGCTGCTCCTAATCTTCCTCAGCCTCTGGGAAACCCTGGAATCTGCCTGCTGTGCTAGGAAGAAGAAAGACCCTGCAAACTTGGGGAGCCTCAGCTTTTTCTTCTAGAGCAGGGGTTTCCAAAAGCCATATACTGGGTCACAGATAAAAAATATTAAAATTTATATTTATTTTTATTCCAGTATATTTGGTGTAGTGTTTCATTAGTTTCAGGTGTACAATAAGGCGATTCAGCAGTTTCATACACCACCCAGGGCTCATCACGACAAGTGCCCTCCTTAATCCCCATCCCCTATTTCTCCCATCTGCCCACCCCCCTCCTCTCTCTCAAACCAGCAGTTTGTTCTCTACAGTTGAGTCTGTTTCTTGGCTTCTCTCTCTCTCTCTGTTTCCTTTGCTTATCTGTTTTGTTTCTTAAATTGCACACATATAAAAACACTAATTCAAAAGGATACATGCACCCCTGTTTATAGCAGCATTATTTACAATGGCCAAATTATGAAAGCAGGCCACATGGCCATCTATAAATGGATAAAAAAAGGATATATATATGAAATTTCTATTTTTCATCTCAGCCTATAAAAGTCTAGTCTCTGTATTTGTGTTATAGCATACATAATAATGCAATGGTGTATATGTGTGCATGTATGTATAATTTTAAATTTAGTAAAGATTTATGGAGGTTGTGTCCTATAGCTTTTAAAACTGTTTTAATTCACATATCCTACAATTCATCCACTTGGAATACACAATTCAGTGACTTTTAGTATATTCAGAGTTTTACATTGATTACCAAAATCAACTTTTGAACATTTTCATTACCCCAAAAAGAAACCCCATTCCTCCCAGCCCCTAGCAGCCTCCTACTTTTTTGTCTCTATAGATTTTACTATTCTTGATATTTCATGTAAATGGAATTCTAATGTACCTTTTGTGTCTAGCTTTTTTCACTTGGCATAATGTTCTCAAGGTTCATCTGTGTTGTAGCATGTAACAGCACTTCATTCCTTTTTTTGACTGAGTAGGATGGATATATGCCATATTTTATTTATCTATTTATCATTGCTCTTAGGGGTTAGCACCCAAATTTTGTGGTAGACCCCTGATCTATCAATCTATGCATTACATGCACTATGCATCAAAGACAATATTCAAAATATTCAGCAACAGCCAGATACTAACAACAACACATGTTTTAAGCTCTGGAATCTGGAATCTCTGATTAATGCCAAGTTACAGTTTTTATTTGCTGGGACCCAGGAAGCTGGGGGCAAAGTGCTCAGGGGGCCAAAGGGAGAGGCTCTTTACTACAACTGTCATAGAAGTATTTCAATATTTTACAGCTGCTGGTGCCACAGGTGTGTGCATGTAAGCTGACATCTCCCTGGTAGATCTGCTGTGAGGGTTAAGTGAGGCCAGGCACACAGAGAATCCAGGGGATCTTGTTTGGAACTATGTGGTAGCTTGTGACCTGTAGCAAGCACAACTGTCAGCCAAAAGTCACTGCTCCTCATTCCCTTCAATGTAGGACTGCTCCCCACAGCTGAGTGAGTCCCTCTCCTAGAAGCCTATTTTATTATGCATCTAAAGGGAGTCCTAAGGTCTATTGCATGTGCAAGTACATCCCGCTGAGATAGCAAAGGGAAAATCTCTTGCATGGTCCCCACGGTTCCTTCTCCGGAAAAGGAGGAGGATAAACCTGGCTGGAGTCTGAGGGAACAGCCTGAAGGTGAGGTCACTGGGATGCAGGAAGGAATAAACTTCAAATGAAATCCTACTCTTGGAATTCCCTGCTTGCCTCCCCTTGGTCTGTACCCCCAGAATGATCCCTGATTCAGTCTAGGACCTGATGATCACTTTCCATTTTTGCCACGAAATCACAAAGTTTAGGAGGAAACTAAGACCTGTGTAGGGAACGTTACTTGCTCAAGATCACTCATGGCTAGCTAGCTGATACAAGAGCTGAATTGAGAGCAGAGGTTTCCTGACTATAGGCTATACCCAGCCTTACAAGAACAGCCAATGTGACAGAAAATAGTGAGCTTCACTGAGCTCCTTCTCTGTTGGGTAACAGTGTCCTGTGGGCCCTCAGTGTTTGCTTATCAGGGGATTTCAAATGCCCAGGCTCTTTCAGGACTCTCTGTCACCACGTTCAATGGAGAGAGTTTTAACTGCAGAGGACTGCTTGAGGATCTGGACTGGAATCAAATAATGGTTAAAAAGTTAGAAAACAATATTTACGAGAAAAGACAGAGAGGATTTAGTCTGAAGGAGAGGAGGATGAGGGGCAGATTGATGGCACTTTTAGATGCTTTAGACAACAAAGATTGACTGCAAAGGGAAGGGGAAGCTACTCACTGCTGCAAGATGGTGGAGGAAGAGAACTCTGTGAGGTCCAGGCAGAATTCAAAGGCAAATGTGAGCCTTGTAAATGAAGAAGTTCCATGAAAGTCTGTGGTGGTACTGGTGCATTAGGACCTATCTTCCCAGGCAGGTCTGTCCCCATCCCTTTGGGTTACTTGAATGCCCCAACCCCTTTGGCAGTGTTCTTCCAAAAGGAGAGTTAAGATTTGGAAGCAGAATGGCAGAAATTGCTGCAGAATGGTGTGAAGAAAGTCACAGATCGCCATCTGCTCTTTTTCTCCCACCTCTGGATCATTAACTGGCATCATGTAGGGTATCCAGCTCCTCTGGGACTCCTCGGAGTGTTTGGAATCAGTAGGGACTTTGATATGCAGGCAAGAGAAACCCCAGCTCCAGCTGGCTTGATCAGTAAGGAAAGGCATCATCTCCCGTAACAAGTTGTGGAGAACTGGGTCAGGATCCAGGCATGGAATGATGAAATGCTCATTGACGCTATCAAGGCCCTGGGCTCTTCATCTTTCCGTGCTGGTGTCCTCCGTTTTGCCTTCCCCCTAAAACTCTTTCACGATTGTAAGGTGGCAACCAGGAGGATTTGGGCCATGTGTGTTCTTATTCCTGGGAGAGAGAAAGAAAATGGCCGCTAGCTTTGTTTTTGACATAGCAGTCTTTCGTTTTCACATGATTGGGCTAAATTAGGTCACACATGCCCACTCTTGGGTCAAAATCCATCATCAGGGGAATGCCACAAGCCAACTGGTTCTCTCCTCTAGATCACAACGGTGTTCATGGAAGTTTAGGCTTTAACTGTGATGCCCACGACACTTCAACCCATCAGGACAAACCCACTGCACACAGCGCCTGCCTAGATGAGGCAGAAAACTGGGCTCCCCGGCTCTTGCAGTAACCAGCAGAGGATGAGAGCATTTCTGAATCCAAATTCTGTCTTTCTAGTATGATTTGTGTCACATCCTCAAACTGCTGTCACTCAACACCTTCACATTCTTTTTTTTTTTTGCAATATTTTTTGCAATATTCCTTTTTTTTTTTTTTTTGCAATCCATCTGGTATTCCTTACTAGTTTTCTTTAAACAACTCCTTTTTATAAGTTTTTTTAAAAAGTGAAACCTTATCATCATTAGAAATAGGAAACCTGTATCTCTTGCTAAAGTTCTAAGGTTGCTGTAAAAATAAACGTATGACAGTGTTAATTTTATCTAGACACTGTTGCCTGAAAAAGCACTGATTCTAAGACAGCTGCTTTAGATGAGAGATTGGCAGGTGTTTGAAAGTGTTGTAGACACACCAGAACCGAATAAAGACTTTGTCTTTAACCTAAGCAGGTGAATTGAAAGAAATTTGAAAGAGGATTTGATTTCCCAATGTATGATTTCGCATTCTTTTTTTTTTAATATTTATTTTGAGAGAAAGAGCGTAGGACTGAGTGGGGGAGGGGCAGAGGGGTAGAGAATCCCAATTAGACTTCATGCTCAGGGAGGAGCCTATCGAGGGGCTTGATCTCACAACCACGAGATCACGACCTGAGCTGATATCAAGAGTCGGGCGCTTAACTGACTGAGCCACCCAGGAACCCCTGATTTAATGTTCTTTAATGACATGTCTGTGTACCACATGTTCAATAACAAATGTGATTAACCAATAACCAGGGTAAATAACCAATTTTATTTCCTCCTCCTATCTGGGCAATGCTATGCCACATCACATCTCATGTGCCGTTAGTGAACTGTCTTACTTTTGGGGAAGCTGTTGCATTCTGCCTGCCTTCAATTTTCATCCTCCTCTGTAGTACTAAGGTAGTGAGAACAATTAGAATATTGACACTTCTTACTAGACATGGGGATCAAACTATGTACATATTAATAGGGCACTTACTGGGATTCTAGAGAGTAGAAGGCAGAGCCCCTCCCTTCAATGTACTTACAATCTAGGTGAAGAAAGAAGACCCAATGATTATAATGCAGAAGGGAAAATGGGAGTGGGAATGTCCTCTGCCTTTCCCTCCTGTAGCACAGAGGCAGTCTGAGGTGCCAAAAACACTTCAGTCTCTGGCTGGGGTCCAAGGGATGAGGGTCAGGGACCTGGGTCATTGTTTGGTTCCCCCAATCTGGAATGGATTTTATGCTCCCGTGAAGGCAGAGCCGAGAGCCCCACGCCACTCCTCCTCCTAGCCTTACCTGGATACCAGCTTGGCATCCAGGAGATGAGGAGAGAGTTACTGTCTTGCCTTCTAAAAATAACCCTCATGGGGCGCCTGGGTGGCTCAGTCAGTTGGGCGTCCGACTTCGGCTCAGGTCACGATCTCGCAGTCCGTGAGTTCGAGCCCTGCGTCAGGCTATGTGCTGACTGCTCAGAGCCTGGAGCCTGTTTCAGATTCTGTGTCTCCCTCTCTCTCTGACCCTCCCCCGTTCATGCTCTGTTTCTCTCTGTCTCAAAAATAAATAAACGTTAAAAAAAATTTAAAAATAACCCTCATGCCTTCAGAGACATGTGGAGGAAGAAGTTGCTGAGGCTGAGGTCAAAGAAATTGTTGCTTATTTTCTCCTCTAGGGTTTTGATGGTTTCCTGCCTCATATTTAGGTCTTTCATCTATTTTAGTTTATTTTTTGTATGGTGTAAGAAAGTGGTTCAGTTTCATTCTTCTGCATGTTGCTGGCCATTTGTCCCAGCATCATTTGCCAAAAAGACTGTCTTTTTTTTCCATTGGATACTCTTTCCTGCTTTGTCAAAGGTTAGTTGGCCATACATTTGTGAGTGCTGATTCATAGGGGCACAGGTACCACAATATTTATAGCAATGTTATCAATAATACTCAAATTATGGAAAGAACCCAAATGTCCATCAACTCATGAATGGATAAAGAAGATGTGGTTTATATATACAATGGAATACTACTTAGCAATGAGAAAGAATGAAATCTTGCCATTTGCAACAACGTAGATGGAACTGGAGGGTATTATGCTAAGTGAAATAAGTCAGTCAGAGAAAGACAGATATCATACGTTTTCACTCAAATGTGGAATTTGAGAAACTTAATAGAAAACTGTGGGGGAAAGGAAAGGGAAAAAATAGTTTCAAACAGAGAGGGAGGCAAACCATAAGAGACCCTTAAATGCAGAGAACAAACTGAGGGTTGATGGGGGGCAGGGGAGAGGGGGGAAATGGGTGATGGACATTGAGGAAGGCACTTGTTGGGATGAGCACTGGGTGTTGTATGTAAGCGATGAATCATGGGAATCTACTCCCAAAGTCAAGATCACACTATATACACTGTATGTTAGCTAACTTGACAATAAATTATATTTAAAAATAAATAAAAGCCAGGAAACTGAAAAAAAAAAAAATATATAACCTTAATGGCCAGCATAGCTGGGGCACTTTATTTAGTTAGAGGAACTGTATGCTGAAGTGTCCCTCCAAAGAGCACGGAGGCAAGGCTTTCAGGGGAGACTTAGCCAGACCCTGGCACCAGGGGGTAAAAGGCCAGGGTATGGTCCTCTCCCTAGGTGGCTGAGGCCCAGGGTGCTGCCCCATGTGTGGAAGGATGCAATTGCTAAAAAGAAGCTTCCCTGGAAAGGCTCTTCCATTTACTTAGTTTTAGAAGATTCCAGGGCCTGGTCCCTGAACTCTGCTTGACTCCCTTGTCCTGATGTTGGTCAGGGCACTATGCTCATTTCAGTGGAGGTCATGTGTTTTGAAGCAGGCAGGGAAGGGTGGATGAGTGAGTGCACACCTTGCCCTGAAAGATGACACACTGTTTCAGGCGCTATCAGTGCATTCTTCCTCTGGGCCATCAAGTAGGGGTATAGTTGCCCTTTCAGAGTAACCTCATTCATCCATTGTCCTCAAAGGCTTATTGAAAGCTGACCCCAGTTATGCTCAGGCCCCACACGCAGGACTCTGTAGCCCACTGCTTGGTTCCCACTGAATGTACCTCTTCCTCCCCCATGGGGCCATGGCTATATTCCCCCTCCTTGGTCGCTGTGACCTCCTGCCTTTTCATTCCCTTTGTCATCGCTGGATTAATAATCTCCCCTCCCACCCCTCCCTTAAACTGGCTCCTAAATTAGTTAGCAAAACCTGACTAGCTCAAAGGGAGCCTTTTCATCTCCCTGTTTAATGTGTTTTTATTCTTCTACTAGACAAGAAGTGTGGGAGCTTATTCTTGATTTTGGTTGGGACTTAGGAAGGATTTTACTTTTTTTGTGGCTTGTGCCAATTTTAGGCTTTGCTCCCCAAATCAGCTCTGGGTGATATTTCCCTCACCCCCAGTTCTGCTGGCCCTACCTTTGGTTCCCCCAATGTAGTAACAACAGCAGAGATCAGGGAGCTAGATAGACACTGAGATTCTGGGGTGAGACAACCTCTCCAACCTTCACATTTCTTATCTGTCAAATAGATGTAGCAGATACCAATTTCACAAACTCAGGTGTGTGATTTATGTAATTTTATTTTTCTGTAAGTTTCATTTATACTTTGAATTCCTATCCTACATAATGTAAGACATGTACTGTCAAATCATTTGGGATTTCTTGCGGATTTTTCCCCCTAGGTTTGTATATATGTTGTGGGTGACTTATTTGAAAACAGTATCACTCCAAGTCTCAACTGTTTCTTGATGTCTTTTGGGCATCTACTGAACTGTCTTCCCACTGTGCAAGTCTCTGTGGTTTATCCAAGCAGCTGCCAGAGACAGTTTCCTACCTGGAGACTCCATCTGGAACTCTCTCCTCTCCTCCTTAGCAGTTTTTGGGAGGACAGGACAGGTAGCCATTCTCTGACCCTAAGTCGGTTTCTACCTCCAGCTGTGTGCTGGTAAATATTTAGCAACTAGCTCTGAGGGATGGGGGATGGAAAGAAGCAACTCCTGATCTGTGGCGTTTGACAACTTCTGGGGTGTAAATACTCCTCCCATTATGCTGATTTCTAGCTACTAATGATTTAGCCATCAGCTCACAAAAGTCCTGATAATTTATCAACCAGCTCTTGCTAGCTGGTTCCAACACACCACTGCATGACACATCTTGTAACCCATTCTGGATCTGAATGGCCTCCCTGCCACAATATCCAGCAAATCAGACAGCAGTCATCTTACTCTCCCATCCCAGAAATGAATTTGGGGCTTTTTACATCTACTGTGAGTCATTGCAGGGATAAGGGCATAAAGCCACTTTCACAGGGTCCCCCAACACCTGTGCTGCCTCTTTTTACTTCTTTTCTGGCTCCTTTTCCCAGCCTGGGGAACATTTTTCTAGTTGGCAGGATGGTTTTGAGTTGGAGGTAGAGGCTTCTATTACTCAGCCCAACTATCAGGCTTGAGTGATCCCTACTTCCAAAGGGCCTTGGCTTTTAAAATGGCTCTGTTCTCCGCTCCCTGTTACCACATTCCTCCCTTAAAGCAACGAACACAAAATGGCCTACCTCACCGAAAGGAGGAAAGGGCCAAGAGAGAAAAGCAAACACAAAAAGGAAGAGCTCATCAATATTTCAAACGCATTATTCTACCACATAGATATAGTAATACTTCCCAGGACGTTGGGAGAAATAAATGAGAAGTTATGGGAATAGCTTCAGGCAGAATGTGACATACAGAAGGCACTCCATGACATGGGTTATCCTTCTTTTTCTTCTCTGGCTGAAGGAATCACAATTGCCACTGGTTCGTGTTGCATGGAGTCATGCATGGTTCTGCTGGGTATTGACTGCCCTGTCTCCTTCCCCTTCCTTCCTCTTGAGAATGTGGCACTCTCTGGGATCGGAATGGTCATTCCTTGTACCTTTCCATGTAGAAGTCTAGAAATAAGCACCCAACTTTACAAAGAGTTTATAGATTTTGTGCACAGTAAATTTTAGCTAAAGAAGTTAAGGGGTAAATGACAACCCCAAGGAGGAGTTAGACATATTTAAGTTGTTTTAGCTCCCATTGAATTTTCTGGGTGAAAAGTATACTGATGATTATACTCTTCTATATGCTCAGTTTAAAGAGCTTTCCATTGTTTTGCTTTGTGCTCTAGTTAACTGTTTTTGACCTCAGGCTCCCTGCTAGCTGCACATCCCTGAGGACAAGCCTAGCACAGAACTTCTTGGTGGTCAAAAAATGGCTGCTGAACTATTTTCTTGATTCTCTGGGTTAATTATGGTTTTCCCTCTATATGAAGCTACCCACTCAAGAAAGAAATGGAAAATGGGCATTTCCTCAAGTTGTAGCACTTCACTTTTGGCTTCTGGACTCTTCTGGATCTATCGTTTCTACTGGTTCTAGTCTAAATGGCCTTCTATCCAAGGAATGCTAATTGTTCCTTCTCTCATGGAGAGATTAGAATGTGATACTCCATTCAGGTTTCACGTAGCGTCTTAGATCATAGCGATGCCTTTCAACTTCCATAGGATATGGCTATCTTTAGAAACAGAAATGGTCCTTGGAAACCAGTAGGGGCATGGGAGGGAAGGGGGGGTGATTTAAGTTTGTCTCATTCCCAGAAGCACAGACACTCAGCATGGCTCCTTATGATCTTGGAGAAATGGAAGTGAGGAGCAGAACTGTACAGGAGGAGTTGGAGATCAGTGGTTGGCAGTGAACTCCACCACATCAATATTCACATTGGCTTGGGAGAGTATGAGCTGACTGCGATCCCGGATGGGTCCTGAGGAAAATAACATGGTTAGGCTCCAGCCTGCAAATCAAATCAAATGCGAGGCCAGACTCTTGACATGGAAAGATAACGAAAGGAGCTCTCAATTCTAATGTATTTTTTCTTTCAAGAAAACTTGAAAGCCCATATTTTCAGATATGGGCTATATGGAGGTTGAGATGGGAGATAAAGAATCTTTAAATCTTGCTGCAGATTCCCTATAAGCTTTGAGGCTCAATCTCTGTGCCTGAATATTTTTGCAGGATTAACAATACAATATGTTTCTAGTTACCCACATACACTCCACTTTTTAAACCTTTTAGTCCTTTCCTTGCAAAGTATCTGCTGCCTCAATGTAGTTTTGGTAGATGAGAAAAGCAGAGAGAACAGTTTAAAAGCTTGGACCTTTGAATATCAAACTCCAAGGCCTTGAAGGATGGTGATTGGTCAGAAGTAATTTCTCCCCTTTATTACCCACTAAATAAAAATCTTCTCAGGTGGGAGAAGAGAGAATCAGGGGATGGGTGAGACACAGAAGTAAGTCCTGGTGTGTGTTCAAAGGAGGTAACTTGAGTTCCTGCCAATCATTCCAGGGTGGGGTCACTTAATGATGGAACCCCCAGGGAGGTCAGAGGATGCTTCAAGAGTAGTTGTCTTACTGATAGAGTGAAGGCTGGGGAGTTGGCAAGCCTTGCAGAATCCCCTTGAGACCAGAAAGGCATGGGGAGGAATAGATTAGATATGGCCACTTGGCTTTTCTTTAGGCATAAATACCCTGAAACAGTCTGGCAAGTTCCTTAGGGCCTCTAGTAATGGTAGAGAGCAGCTGGAATTCCTCAGAAGAGTAGTGTGGAAGTAGTTGAGATTAGAGCCAGCTCTGGAGACCTCAGTGATGAGGACAAGGGGGATGTAACACTGACCTTACTGTAACCTCTGTACCTCGCATAAGAGTTGTTGTTGTTGTTGTTGTTGTTGTTGTTGTTGTTGTTGTTGTAGAAGAAGAAGAAGGGTGGTGGCTGCGGTTTCTTGAGCAATCAATAATGGTTGCCAATGGACACTTTCTAGACCTTCGACTTGTAAACTCTGCAGAAAGAGAAGGCCATGCCTCCTAGCCTCTTCATTTTTAAGTGGGGGTATAGTGTGATGTTCTGGGCCTGCAGTTCTAGTCCCCAATATAGTAGTGGTAGTTGCAAGTAATTATTTAAGTTAATTAAAATCAGATTAAATCAAAAGTCACCTCCTCAGTTGCACTAGCCATATTTTGAATACTCAAAAGCCATGTGTGGTTAGTGGCTCCCATACTGAACAGTGCAATATAGAGCATTTCCATCATAGCTGGAAGCTCTATTGATCAGAGCTATGGATGTTGCCACTATTCCTGCTAAGCCAATTACCACTGACCACTTCCTCCTTCCCACCCCCCTGACAGACAGACATATACACACACACATGCAGACAGAGTCCAGAGAATTCTGTCACTTATCTCTGAGCTGGTATTTCCCTGGATGTGGCCATGTTCAATCAGTGGTGGGTTTTTGTGTTTGTTTGTTTGTTTGCTAATACTTCCTACTGCCCAGGGTGTTTTACCACTATCACCATTTCTGACACTTTGCTACTCAGCCTGAGAAAGCCAGTGTCATGAAGTCTCAGAGTGGGCAGTCAACCAAGGGGTTTGCTTGCTCTTCCTGAAGCTGTCTCCAATGTCACAATCTCTGTGAAATCTGAATCACTTTATTACATGAACATCTCAAGACTAACAAGGGATCTATGCCTAACAGAGCCCACAGAGAGTGCAACATGGTGGCTTGTGTGGATATTGTTACTGAACCCTCCCAAGGGCTGGTTGTCCCAAATTGGGATAGAAGGCTTTCCACTCAGAGCCTAAAGAGTTTCTTGATCCCCAGAATCCACCATTCCCATCAAAACCATCAACTGATGGCATTCTTCCAAGACTAGAAAAACAGAGGCCAGCGCCCTCTAGTGGAGACAGAAGTCACTGAGGTTGGGACTTGGATTCCAGCTCCCCCTATTCTTAACAGGAACTTTGAGGACTTCTTACCTTTTGTGAAAAATGAGATAATTGTACCTACCTTATAAAATTGATTGTGTGGATAAATTTAAAACACCTTAGGGCAGTGGCTGCCACATAATTGGGCCTCAATAAATAATAGCTGCTATTTTTATTTCTCAGCTGCTCTCTGGGATAATCTGCATTTTTAGGGTAGAACAGTAAGGAGGGAAAACAGCAGTGGCTTCCCGCACTGCAGGTCATTTGATCTTGCCATCTGGTATAATGAGAAATGTCCTGCTTAATTTGTGAAAACTGCCTCATATCTCAGGCTGCACCTGGGTTACCCTGGTGGTTGCTGGGATATCTCAAGTGAGGCTGTGGTTTCACATGCCTGGAGCGAATGCATTCAGAAGAAATCCCGGGGGTCTGCCTTGAGGGTCTTTTGGAGAAGTAATCCCAAACTTTTTCCCATGAGAGTTGAACATTCATTGGGCTTAGGGTATAGTATCCCCAGTCTGCCTAACCTAAGGTGACATGACCTCAGCATTTTCATGCTGGCCAACATCCAGTGGGACTTCTGGAGGAGACGGGGGTAGTTTCTCAGGCTCTAAGTGCTCAAGGTGAGTTGACCTCATTTCCTTAAATGGGCCTTAGCAGAGAGAAAAGGGAGAAAAGACTGCTGATTTCACTCTTCTAGAAGAGTGGCCCATTCTGCAGAGTTTGCACTAGATAGATTCAGAGGGAACTCATAAATAATCCAGGCTATACTCAGTGTCTTGGAAGAATGTAGACATTGGGAAAAGGGCTTGCATTCTAGAACTCAGAGAAGACTGATAACCTCAAACATATCCCAGATCCTGCCTGCCCCCTGGCATAAGTGCTCCACTCTAGCCGAATGGACAAATCAGTTGTCTCTTAGAAGGATGGACTGAGAAATGATACACTGTCCACCATTACTACAAGGTCTATGAAATTGCATATGACTCCCTGGATCCATGTAATCCAACCTACCTGAAGATGAAATCTTGGTATCCCCAGGCTGTGGTTGGGTACTGATCCTGTCCCATATTCACCTGTACCTCAGATCAGGAATAGACTCTCAATTTCCCTGCAAAGACAGAAGTAGTATGGTGGAAGGAAAAACACTCAAGTCCTGGAGGAAGGGATATTAGGCTCTTAATTCCAGCTCTGTCACTTACTAGCCAGGTAGCCTTGGGTAAATCACTTAACCCCTGAAGTTCCAGTTATTTCTTTGTGTTGTTGGAGAATCAAGAAAGATCACATTGACTATAGAAAACCTGTGGGAACTCTAAAGTCCTGTCCAGGCACAAAGAATTATCAGTCCAGAGTGATTGATTGAATTTAGGCTAAAGGGAGATGGGAAATGACCAGATATTTTCGGTTCTGATTTTCTTCATGTAATCTTAAGAGACATTTGGTCACTCATGGAAGATGTATGTGGTTAGAATGACTCTGGGCATCAGACCTTCCCCCTGGCAATGTTTTCTACCTTTTTAGGCTACTGGACAGGAAATACACTGAGTGCATTAAAAATATTTAGCATGCCTGAGTAGCTCAGTTGGTTAAGCGTCTGACTTTGGCTGAGTTCATGATTTTGCAGTTCATGGTTTCAAGCCCTGGGTCGGGCTCTGTGCTGACAGTTAAGAGCCTGGAACCTGCTTTGGATTCTCTCTCTCTCTCTCTCTCTCTCTCTCTCTCTCTCTCTCTCTCTCTTTCTCAAAAATAAACAAACATTTAAAAAATCTTTAAAAAATACTTAATGCAATTTTGTATGTATAGGTGTTATCTTAAGCACCGTTAGAGCTAAACAAGACACAGATATTGCCTGTACATAATATATCTCAATACAAGAAACATAACATGAACTAAACATAATTAATACAGTGAGTGTAAGTGCTGGGAAAGCAAAAGATTGTGGGATCTAGTGGGAAACTATCATCTTTGGTGAAAGAGTAGCAGGGGGGGATATGGATCAGTGACATCTCCACTGACTCACCATTGAGCTTTTTGGTACATTAAAATTCCTCTAGCCCAGCTTCTGCCTGTGAGACTCCAGTAGAGGGGCAAGCCTGAGTTTGAAGGATGCTTTACCACGATCATTCTGGGAATATCTGGGATGGGTAAGACATCACATGGGAATTATTATGTGAAAAAGGTATTGAGTATTTGGCAAAAAGCCAAGTTTAATGAGCTAAACCTAGAGAGTACTCTGGCTCTATACAATATTTGTGCTTGATGTTGAAGGATGGGTAGAATTTAAACCAACGGAGGCAGTGGGATTTTAATGGGGATGTCAGGAAAAGGGAATGAAGCTGTACACCCAACCATGCTCTACATGCATGTCATGATGGAGAAGGATTAGGGGGTGGCTAAGAACTCCATTACTAATCACCCAGGATTCTGAAGACCCACATCCTATCATGCCATGGTATCTCCTTCCTCTGACTCCACCCCTTTATTTAGGGTAGGTGTAGAGAAATGTAACTTCTGGATCATACTTTTTTGGTGTTGAGTTGTATAAGTTCTTTACATATTTCAGATATGATATTAACTCCTTATTAGATATATCATTTGCAAATATCTTCTCCCTTCAGTAGGTTGCCTTTTTGTTTGTTGATGATTTCCTTCACTGTGCAAAAGCCTTTTATTTTGGTGTGGTCCCAATAGTTTATTTTTGCTTTTGTTTCCCTTGCCTGAGGAAACAGATCTACAAAAATGTTGCCAAGGCCAATGTCAAAGAGATTACTGCCTATGTTCTCTTCTAGGATTTTTATCCTAGGTCTTAAACTCATTTTGAGTTTATTTTTGTGTGTGGTGTAAGAAAGTGGTCCAGTCCATTCTTTTGCATGGAGCTGTCCAGTTTCCCAGCGTCGTGTATTGAAGACACTATTTTTTCCCCATTGTATATTCTTTCTCTTTCTTTCTTTCTTTCTTTCTTTCTTTCTTTCTTTCTTTGTCATAGATTAATTGAACATATAAATATGGGTTTATTTCTGGGTTTCTATTCTATTGATCTATATGTCTATTTTTATGCCAGGGCCATACTGTTTTGATTACTACAGCTTTGTAGTAGATCTTGAAATCTGGGATTGTGAAACCTCCAGCTTTGTTCTTCCACAAGATTGCTTTGTTATTTGGGGTTTTTGTGGTTCTATACAAATTTTAGAGTTATTTGTTGTAGCTCTGTAAAAAAATGTTATTGGTATTTTGATAAGGATTACATTGAATCTGTAAATTACTTTGGATAGTATGGACATATTAACAATATTCATTCTTCCAAGATATTTTAATTCTGAAATAGATATATCCTTTTATTGATTTTTAAATTTTGGATCTTTTTAGAAAATCCCCAAACCATAAATGCGTTATCCTGTTTCCCCTAAATCCTTTACAGTTTTGAAAGATTTTTAGCTCTGTAAGCTATGTTGGATTTTATTTTTCATTGGTGAGAGGCAATGAGTTAAATTTGTTTCCAAATTCTCTCCCCAAATCATTATTTGAATAGTCCCATGTTTTCCCAATAACTTGAAATTCTTTCTTTTAATATATTCTATGTCTCTCTCATATAAGTGTCTGTTTATGAATGCTATCCTGAGCCTTTGATCTATTTATCTGGTCTGTGTAAATGCCACACCTTTTCAAATACTAGAGCTTTTTTTTTTAACATGTTGGTTTCTGAGAAGGCTACTGTTCATGTGTTGTTCTTTTTATTTTCAGAATTATCGCTGTTCTTGAGCACTTCCATTTGAATTTTGCAATCAATTTGTCAATTTCCATAGAAACTCCTGTTCATATTTTCTTGGGGATTGCATTGAAATTATTTAGGGAGAAGTTACATTTTCCAAGTATTGATCCATCCAGTCTTGGCATATGGCAATGCTTTTTATTTTTTGAGTTACTACTTTTGTCTTTGAAAATGGTTTCACAGGTTCTTTTTTTTTTATGATAGTGCACCTTTCTGTTAAGCATTTTTGTAGGTTATTAATGCTGATCTCATAAAGAAGTCAGTATAATTATTGTGGTTATTATTAAGTATGAAGTAATGAAACCTCTGTAAATGAACTGGGTTGAGTAAAGCCTTTTCTTTAGCTATCATTTTGCATTTTTCTCTTTTAGAAATTTGAAAGCTAAGAGGTATGCATCAGCATTCAAGGAACAGAACTATGTCTCTATACCCACTATACTCCAGATAGAATGTGCAGATTTTTATCAATAAAGGATGACCATAAATCTGAGCCTACACAGGTAGAGAAGTGGTGATATCAACACCCTCCATTACTAACTTATATAACATGTAACTACTGATGATTTAATCATCAAGATGAGCCATCCGTTCGCATTAGTCTCTAGAAAAGATGACCTTATGTTGGGGGAAAAAAAAGAAATAAAAATGACAATACAAGAATCTTTATAATTCCAAAAGCTTCAGTTTCTGGTAAATATTTAGAAAGATCATTACATGGTTTTCAAAAGAGTTGAGGATAGTATCAATGTGGTTGCACCTCACCTTTAGTCTTATCAGGTTAGATAATTAATGAATTTGGTTTGGTCTGATGGTACATTCAGTGGTACATTGGTCTGATGGTTTTGTCTGATGATACATTTCACTTCTCAAAGTTAACTATAGTGTAGACTCAGGACATTTTCAGGTGTGCAGTAAGATATTAGATGTGCCCATTTTTACTTCGGCAATAGTTTTGTATGAAAATTTCTTTTTCGTGTATGGAAATGTAAAAGCGATTGAATTGCTCTTCCAGACCAGTAAAACCTTGTGACCTTCTCTGACAACCATCTCATAACTCAATAACCAGATGGTTTTATTTTCCTCTGTGATTACTGGGAAAGACACTTTTCCTCTTCTGGATTTTTTCCAGTGGTAAAATCAAGTTTTATGCCTTTCTTATCTCTACTTTACAGACATATTTCAAGTACCTAAGAGGAACACCAATGTAGATTGCCACCCAAATTCATAAATGATGAGCTGTATATAAATTCATTTAACAGATACCAATTGAGACTTTTGGAGTGATAAACATTAGGCAAAGATTTAGAAATGAAAATGTACACCTGTGTTCATAACTATAGGAACAATCCGAGTATTGGATGTGTACACAAGGAAGAGGAAAATTCCTTTGTCGTGGTCCATGAATTTGGGCCCAACTATCATTACTAGTGGAATTCATAAGAATGAAATCACTTGTAAACTCAATTTTTAAAGTTATTTTGATCCAGATCTGCATATGGCCATTAGATACTTGGAGAGTTAAGGACAAAAAAATCATTTAAATTTGTGAAGTGACCACATTATATTCTATCCTTTGCACTTTTTTTTTTTTTTTTTTTTTTTTGAGAGAGCATGAGCAGAGGAGAGGGGCAGAGAGAGAGAATCGTAATTAGGTTCCATACTCAGTGCAGAGCCTGATGCGGGGCTCAATCCCACGACCCTGGGATCATGACCTGGGCCAAAATCAGGAGTCGGATGCTCAACTGACTGAGCCACCCAGGAGCACCTGCCCATTATTTAAAATTCTCTTGGGGCGCCTGGGTGGCTCAGTCGGTTGAGCGTCTGACTTCAGCTCAGGTCACGATCTTGCGGTCCGTGAGTTCGGGCCCCGCGTCAGGCTCTGGGCTGATGGCTCAGAGCCTGGAGCCCTGCTTCCGATTCTGTGTCTCCATCTCTCTCTACCCCTCCCCTGTTCATGCTCTGTCTCTCTCTGTCTCAAAAATAAATAAAATGTTAAAAAAAATTTAAAAAAATAAATAAAAATAAAATTCTCAACCCAAGAAACACGTCATCCAGTTGAAATTTCTGCTGAATTGACTTTATCACAAAATGCTGTCATTCATAGATCTATTTTACAGAAAGATCGGGACGATTGGTGTCAGTGTGTGTGGTTTATAAAACCATCAGAGTCCTAGCTTCTCAGAGGTACCTCGTGTTTATAAGGGTTGAATGTATGCTGATTTGGGAAAGAAATTAATACATAATTTGAATTCAGAGTACAAGCTTTTAAAAAAAAATATGATCCAGCCTGGAGAAGCATTTCTGAAATACCTCTGGGGAATAAATTTCTTTTATTAATCCAATCAGGCATTGATGTCATTCTTCCAATTTAATTACGTTTATCTGCCAATGGGAGACTCTGCTTCTAATGCATGTAATTTCAGTGGGTACAAATGGTGATGGCAAATAATGGTCCTCAGGGAGATAATTGCTGTTATAATTATTTACCCATGCAAGTTAGTCCTGTTAGAAATTTCAACCTCGGTTGGATACCTGGCAACACAAGGGAACAGATTTCCTATGTACTAAAAATGGAGGAAGAACCCTTAATTTTCTTAGACATTTTCTGGGTACTAGGCATAGTACTAAGTGCCTTATATACATCATTCCACAGAATTCTCATGGTATTCCTACAAAGTGGACATGATTACCTTCACCTTATTAACAAGAAAACCGTAGCTGCATAGATGGCAAGTAGAGAAACCAAGATTCAAACTGAGATCAACAGGACAGAAATGAAAGGTTTATTTCACAGAGCGTTTACAAGGCTGAGATAAGGAGGCGGCATTTGTAAAGAATTTAGCCTAGTGCTTGGTGTGTTGTTATGGTTATCCTCGTGTCTGTTTGTAGAGATTTTACCTCTGCAACTACTTCATGCCTCTTTCCAGAAACCCATTCTAATGGACAGAGTGAAGCATCACACCTGAAGCCTAAGTGAGAACATTTTCCTTTGAGGCCTTTGCACACGCCACCTCCTTGGGAATGCTTCATCTGGCTGCTCTGATCCTTAGGGATTCTGTCCTCTCTGAATTCCCATCATGGCGTCTCTTTCTCAACAACAGTGCCTTGATGTATACTTGTGTCATATAGGTCCTCCTACTATATGGAGGCTTGTTTTTCCTCCATCTAAATTGCGAATTTATTGAGTACAGTGCTTCCTTGGACCTCGCCACAGGGCCTCCTAGGGCACAGGGCTCCACACCGGGCCCTGGATCAATACTCTTTCATTAAGTGTGAAATCTACAAATAATTAACTACCTGAAGGCTAGAAAGTGCTGAGCGCTTAGGGAAAGATGGATGTTCATTATGAAAAATTGGAGGCCTCTCTGGAGGGAGTGTCATCTATCATCAGGGCCACCTGGTAGCTGGCCTTCCTCTTTTGATAATGGTAGCATAAGGTGGTGGTGGGGGGCAGGCCAGGGGAAACGTTGGGGGGTTTTCCCTCTTAAGAAAAGCTGTTCCTGCTATCTCCTCTCCTTCCCCATATCTTGTCTGTGCCCCTGCCATCACACACACAGGCCTGAACAGGGGGTGAGGGGACACCTTTTAGGGGGACAAGTGATGTTTATGAAGAAAGGCATTGACTGGTTTTCTGCCTCAAAATTGAGGGAATGGGATCACCAAAGTCCAGGATTGTATTAAGCGGGGGAGGCTAACATCTTGTACACTGGGTGCACTATCAGAGACAGCTGGGGAGATGGAGATAATGGCTTGGCTCCTACCTAACACCCAGAACCCAGGCTAGGAGGAAAGGTGAGGCTGGAGGTATAGCAGGTTTCCCAGGGACTAACCCAGTGTAGGGCAAACAGGTGCTTTCTGCAAGGGAACGAAGGCCATGGGTGGCAACTGAAAGTCTGCCTGAAATTAGAGCTGCTTCTCCAAATGGAGCTCCAGAGCCCAGGGGAGCTTCTTGGAAGCAATCCTTCTTTAGCTTGGCTTACTCTGGGGCATGCTGCTTCTACACCAGCACTTCATAGAAGGGGCTCAGTCAGCAAGGTTAGCCATGGGCTGGAGTCCATAGTCCAGGAAGCAAACTGGGATTCTCTCTTTACTTCCACACCTTGGTCTGGAGGTGGGTTTGGGCAGAGAAGAGGAAGGTGGAGCGAGACATCACACCAAACTCCCTTCCCTCCATGTCCCCAGAGCTACAGGTCCCTAGGCCTGTTCTTATTGGGGAAGGCTTGAACAGCATGTGTGCCTGGAGTTCTCAAGTATAGCAAAGCTGCTTTAAAAACAAAACAAAAACCTGAAGTACAGTTCACAACCAATGTTACATTAGTTTCAGGTGTACAACATAGTGATTCCATAAAGATGTCTTATGCTGTACTCACCACAAGTGTAGCTACCCTCTGTCACCATAGAACACTATTACACTATCATTGACTATACTCCATACCTTGTAACTCTCATTTCAGTGACCTATTCTTTCCATAACTGGAAGCTTGGCCTTCCCACTTCATCTTTTTTGCCCATCCCCTCTGGCAACCTCCAGTTGTCTGTATTTATGGGTCTGTTTCTGCTTTGTTTTGGTCTATTTGTTTTATTTTTTTAGATTCTGCATATAAGTGAAATCGTATGGTATTTGTCTTTATCTGACTTATTTCACTTAGAATAATACCTTCTAGTTTCATCCATGTTGTTGCAAATGACAAGATCTCATTCTTTTTATGGTCAAGTAATATTCCACCACACACACGCGCACACACACACACACACACACACACACACCATATCTATATCTATTCTTCTATCAATGGACACTTAGATTACTTTCATGTTTTGGCTATCGTGATTGCTGCAATACACACAGGGGTACATATATCTTTTCAAATTTGTGTTTTTGGGTTTTTTTTGGGGGGGGGAGTAAGTACCCAGTAGTCAGTGGAATTACTGGATTGTACGGTATTTCTATTTTCAATTTTTTGAGGAAGCCCCATACTGTTTTTCACAGTGGTTGTAACAATTTACATTCCCCAAAATAGTGTGTGGGTGTTCCTTTTTCTCCACGTCCTCACTTGATGCCAATACTTGCTATTTCTTATCTTTTTAATACTAACCATTATGACAGGTGTGAGGTGATATCACATTGTGGTTTTGATTTGTATTTCCCTGATGATTGATGTTGAGCATTTTTTTTCATGTGTCTGCTGGCCATCTGTATGTCGTATTGGGGAAATGTGTATTCAAGTCCTCTGCACTTTTTTAATTGGATTATTATTTATTATTTTGGTGTGAAATTTTATGAGATTTTTATAATTTTGGATATCAACCTTTCATTGGATACATCCTTTGCAAATATCTTCTCCCGTTCAGTTGCCTTTTCATTTTGTTGATGGTTTCCTTTGCTATGAAGAAGCTTTTTATTTTGGTGTAGACCCAATAGTTTATTTTTCTTTTGTTTCCCTTGCCTGAGGAGACAGATCTAGAAGTGATGCTGTTTTAATAACTAAAAATGACTCAAAAATTAAGGAATTGACTGAGAGGTCATTAAGGGACCAGCTACCCAGTGGAGAAGAGGGTTTCCAAAAAACAAAGTAGTAGAAAATATTGGTAAATAGAAGCTGGTTTGTATTTATGTGGCCAAGGATGAGGCCTCTCAATGAAACTCAATACTTCTTGAATCCCATGGGGACTGATTCTAGGCTGTACATACACGGAATTCTGATGACTCTGCCAAGCAGGCTGAAACCTTCCCATCTTTGAGCTACATAAAGACAGGGTCAGAGTGGCGACATGACTTGGAGCCTGGCAAGGCTAGTGAACAGTGGAGCTGACATGTAAACTTGCTAGCTGCTCTTACATAAAGCCATCCTGTCCCCCTACTGCTCCCAGCTATGGGGAGCCTACTATTTCAGTTTGAAATATAGAAAGCATGGAGGCACCACTCACCATCTTCCCCAGTGCTCAGGTTCCCAGGGAGCATAGGATGCCATAAAGTAGAGGGTGGGACCTAGTCAGAGTGAGGACCACCAAGTATTTGTTAGTCCTGTTGTCACCCCAGCATGGGTCTGAGTCCTGTAGCTCAGCTCCTCAGTAGCTGCCTCTGATATTTGGGGGATTGATCTGCTGATACCACCTGAAGAAATGGTTGACAATACTGTGCTTCTTCAAGTTGTCACATTCACAGGGAGAGTTGACATTTAAATAAAGTCTTATCTCCAATGTCCTGTTCAAGATAGATATGTCTCCTTTACTCACATGGCATTGTAATGTCTAATCATTTGCAAAAACTTAAAGATATAGACCATGATTATTTTAGCAACAATTGAAGTAATGGCCATTTTCTTTGGGCGCCTTTTTTTTTTTTCTAACTTTATATTAAGCACTAATTTTACCATGAAAATATAGTTGGCTCAATATATAATTCCTTGAAGAAATGCAAGGCTAGGCCTGGGGGTGAGTTAAGAATCTGGAGAAAGAAAGGATCCCATTGCTACATTGGGCATAAAGCCTGAGGACAGAGGCTTTTCACTTTCATTGCATTGGAAAGACATTTCAAATGCCCCTGTGGGTTGTGGCAAAGTTCTCAGTGACAGGTGATGGAGAGGAACATCATAGACAAATGTCTCCTTTGCATGGCTTCTGTCATGGCAAGTTTGAGTCCCATGGGCTGTTTCCTATTTTGCAGGTGAAACAACTCATGCATTTGTCACTCTGCCTTTGTGCTCTTTCTTTATCCACCTCCCCCCCTCCCCAGCTTAATACCCTTATGAGGAACAGAGAGGTAGGATTGCCCATTGAAACACTCTTGAAGATCTGAAAAGCTTTCCTTTGGGGATCCAATAAATGCAAGTTTGTGCATTTCATACCTGGGAACATTGAAACTCAGGAAACTTAGACTTTTTTTAAAAAATTGTTTTTATTTTTTAATAAAGTTTATTTTGAGAGAGTGCAAGTGAGCAGGGGTTGGGGCAGAGAGAGAGGAAGAGAGAGAATCCCAAGCAGGCTCCATGGTGTCAGTGCAGAGCCTGATGCGGGGCTCCAAGCTTATACTTTTAAAAGTACGTTCTTGAAAGCAAAAGTTAGTTTCTGCCCTATGTGTTAACTATAGACATTTCTCTGCAGAGTTATGGAAATAGTTCTATAGCAGTAGTTCCTGAAGTAGGAAAGCCTAAAAAGAAAACAAAGAAAAAAAGATGACAGGTTCTTTGCAAAGTGGGTGTACTAGTAGTTTTGAGTCCATATTTGAGGGCATAGAAACATCTTGTTTTTATTTTGATTGAGCCAAATGCTTGGATGCCTAACCAGCCCTTTCACAAAGACTGAGAAAAGGGTAAAGTTGGATTTTCAAATGTGGATCAAGATGGATGACAGGTATATGTGGTTCAAAGCCCCTTTTGGCCATGGTGGCTGAGAGGACATTGCTGACAGCTGGATGTGAGTTGAAGCTGCCCATTCTCCCTGAGTTGGCTGAGCAACCTGTATGACCAGATGTCTTATGGACCTGTTCAAGTATTGAAGGATGAGTCTCTTGACTCCAAATCAGAAATAATAGATCTTTGCGAAGTTAAGATAAAATGGATGGAGAGTAAGCTTTCCATAAATTGACCACATTTATGGGAAGAAAGGCATCAAGAGAAAAGAAATTGGGGCATAGATGAAACACAAATGTGAAATTTTGGACTGAGAGCAGGAATACCATAAGCAATAGACCTTCCTTTCTTCCTTCTGCCTCCTGAATTTCCAGTGTAAATGAAGCCCCGTTCCCGGGAGGATCCACTGACGCATTTTTGAGCTGCTTCAGCATCTTTCCTCGTCAGGAAGGAGAATGTTAAAATTGCATTTTCTTGGGATCTTTATGCTGGAGAGAATAAATCATGTTGCTTTGCAAACCATAAACAATCACATAAATAGCAGGGCTAGGCTAAAAAAGAGTCCTCAAGGTACCAGTGTGCTGGGTAATCAGGCCTTAGATAAGGTAACTCGCTCAAGCATACTCTCTTGTGATGCCACTGACTCCTGAGTGAAAAGACAGCATAGGGCTGAGGTGAGGCAATCTTCCAGTAACATTAGCTTGACAAGCTTTGATTTCAAGTGAGCTCAACTTCAAAGAATGAGGCTGTCGCGGGCAAGATCCAGGCTGGAAGGGGATATGAAAAAAGTTACCAGGGCTGGCCCAATAGGAATGGGGCCAGCCTACATCTTTCACCCAGAAGACAAAATGCAAGCACCAGCTTCTGGAGCTCCAGTCTGGCTGGCAATGTAACGAATGTAAAAAGCACATCAGTGGCTGGCATCACCTGACCAACCTGTCCACATGTGGCAGGAGTCCAGCCAGTGGACTAAGGATGTGGAGGAGAAAGTAGCCAATTACAAAGAGTCCTGGCAAGGACTGGGAAGACAACTGGGGCCCCATCCACGGGGTGAGGCTGATAGGAGGGTGTGTGGCCCTACAGGAGGGAAGGCAAATACTGCTGTTGTCTCTGAGGAGAGGGACTGAAGTCAAAGCCTCACAGGCTGACGCGTCTGAGGCTGTTCATTCTGTCGCTCGTACACTGAGCCTCCACCAAATACCAGTGGGTTTATCCTGAGAGGAAGCCATTCCCTCCCAGTTGTCCCAGTAGGAGAATCAGAAAGGAAAGCCAGACAGCCACAGCACAGGCCCATAAAACGTAGGAGTAGGAGCTATATCAGCACCATGAAGCATCTTGTTCCAAACAGAGGTTGGGGTGGCCATGAATAATGACCATTTATCAAGTGACCATTCTGTGCTAGAGCTTCGTGCCTTCGCACGTGACCTCATTTAAATCTTCTCTCAACCGTATAAAGCAGATGTCAACATTCCAATGTAAAAGTGATAAAACAGGCTCAGAGGAGTCAGCTCACTTGGTCAACGCCACGCCAGTTACCAAGTGCTGGGGTAAGGATTCGAAGCCAGGACTGTTTTGGCTCCAAAGCTCATGCTCTTTTGAACTCAAAGCCCACAAATATAGAACATACACAGCCAGAAACACACTCCAAAAGAACCGCTGCAAGATCATTCTACCCCAAAAACACAAGAGAAAAAAAGAGACTAGAGATTACAGCATGAGACAGAGAAAGAATTAAAATAGTGCTTTTAATATAATTTTCAGCAAATGTACAGTGTGTACTTTACATCACGTATTCTAAACTGCTCATCTGGAAAATATAAGCTGCAAAAATACAGAATACCACACTCAAAATCTATTGAGTATGTGCTTTTTTTCCCCTCCCTTCTGTGAAACAGGGTCATTTTTGCCACCCCCTCATTGCAGTCCAGCCTTGGCTGGTTTTTCAGAAGAGCTGCTGGAGCCCTCCATCAGAGAAGCATCCTGAAGAAGGGGGGGAGGGGGTTCTAAAGCGTGTCAGCAGGACGTCCCCACAGGAGCCAAGGGAGGGATGGGCCAAAGGGAATTTGCACACTTAGTCAACATTACTCTTTGGCGACCTGGGAAAAATGCCCTACTCCAAGGGTTTAGAGGACTCCTGACCACAGCCACCTCCTTAGTCCTCATCACAGGCCTATGCTTGGGGCCTTAAAGGACCACATACTGGCCAGATAATCCACACAGGGACCCTTGGGTTCTCGGGCAGGGCAGAGCACGCTAAGTCAGGCCTGCGAGGTCTGTGGATAATGGCGGGCTGTTCTCTGGAGGAGGAGGAGGAGGAGGGCCAGGCCCTCAGCTTCTCACAAAGGAGTCTTCTGAAGGTGAATGTGACTCAGGGCAGGTTTTCTCAGTCTCAATGTCTTGGTACTCTGTGCCTAAAAGGGGAGGAGGGAAGAAGAGCCAAGAGGAAAAAGAGATCGGTCTTTTCTGGTTTTCCTATATATATATATATATATATTTTAAAGGCTTATATAATAGCATCAGGGCTTTCCAGTGGAATGGACAAGAGAAGTCATGCAATGAAATACTGGGTTTTACTCCATGTAACCCAAGCAGCCGGATTCCAAGCCCAAAGGCCTTTGTGAAGGCCAAATCTTTCTAAGAGGCGTATTTATCTATTATCTATCCCAACACTCAACTGGCTGTTTCTTCTATGGGAACGAATAAGATGTATCCCAGTCATTAACTTGTCCTCATCTCCTATAAATCACCAGTGACAAGCCTTGTGTTCTGGGACTCCAAATGTCGCCGCAATCTTCTGCTGAAGATGTGGCTGAGCGCCAGAGAATACCTCTAGCGTCATAATGTCATGCTTTGTCCTCCAGCATCCCGGACGTTCTGTTTTCTTTTCAGCCACAGGATTCACCGCACGCTGAGTCACACAGTCTCCTCACTGGAGCAGAGTTTTTAAGCCTATGCCACACTTCCAAAATAGATGCTGTGGCTTCACTTAAAAGGCATTAAAAACCCAGCTAGTCCCTGCGATGATTTATAAGCTGGGCAGGTCTCATTGAGCAGAGCACACACCTTTGCTGTTCAATGATAAGCACAGTGGGAGCAGGACAAATCCCTGCTCATTTACTTGTCCTCTTTAAGACTCCGACCCGGTGTTACAAAAAGGTGACAGCGTGGAAATGTCACTCTTGTCCTCAGGGTTTTGCAGCTGAAAGCTGGCTTATGGAAGGCAGCTCATGTGTTCGGGGGCGGTTGGGAGCATGATTCCTCAGTGTTTGAGAGGGTCAAGTGGCCTTGGGGTTTTGCTGGAAGCCTGGGGGCCAGGAAGTTGGGGAGGGTGGTATAAAAGCAAGAGAGCTGGGTTCTTGTGCCCAGAACAAATAAGGTAGAGGATGGTGAGTGGCAGGGACACTTCCCCCGATGTGGCTAAGGTAGAAGAAGGAAGGAGGGGTGTGTTTAAAGATTTCTAATGTTTAATTATTAAAGTAAAATAGTTTTTTTTTTCCCCTTTTCATTTTAGATCCCCGTGCCCATTGGCAAATTTTGCAGAGGTTCTCACCTCCAGCTCTTGGCTCATTTTCTCTATGAAGTCTAGATTTCTGTGGGATTTCCTCCCCCAGAGATGTCCTGCTGGCCTTGTTGAAGCTTTCTAAGAAGCAGGTCTGTATATTCACTTTGGTGGCTACATGCTGGTATAGTGGAAAGAGCACAGGTTCTGGAGTCAGACCGACCTGGCACTGGCTCCTGGTGGCTTTTCTAACTCCCTGTGTGACTTTAAGAGGCTTGGGTTTACGGAACCTTAGTTTCCTGACCTGTAAAAGTGGAAAAAATGATACTTACCTTTACCTGGTGTAAAGCTGCTGGGTGCATTACCTGGGACCATGCCTTCTGGCATGTGGCATGTGGGTAGCAGGCTCTTAAATGTGAGCTCTCCAGCCCCTTCTTCCTTTAAGGTGCTGGACCAATCTATATGTTAGCTGGGTTCCTTTTGTAGTGCAACTTCCTACATTGCACATTTCTGATTCATCTTATGGCCTTAGATTATAAAGCCAAAGTTTCACAAACATATCACCACGAGAGCTCTCTTCTATTAAGTTAGCATGAATTTAAGAAAAAAACATTATTTTGGGGGACTTAATGGGATGGCAAGATCTCAACCTACAGGAATGTTAAACCTCCAGAAAATTTACTATTCCATTTGCTCATAGCAGAAGGAGACAATCTCTTTGCCTTATGGAAAAATATTCAGAATTTATGCTAATCACCAACCACTGATTGCTGGCCTGAGTCATTAATGCAAAGATAGAAATGTCTAGAAACTCTCTTCCTGAAAGCTTAATATCTGATAACAGAGCAAGACCTATTCAACCAGTGACCAGTGTTGGTGTGTCTGAGGGCCCTGGGGCAGAGCCAAACTCCCGAGGTAGATGTTACGCACCATGGCGGAGGGGTGTCTGGAGTCTCCCCATTGCAGCCGATGACCAGCACTGAGGAATGCCTCCCTGGCATCTCAGAATGCATTAGAGCAAAGGAATCTCCTGTTTCCTCTTACCTGTCTGCTTCTCGTATACCACCCCATAGAAATTGATCACTGGGCTCTGTGGTCAAGACCAGGAACAACACAGGAAGGACGGAAGTCCTTGGAAGACGCCTGTCGTGGTAGGCTGGTTGTTACATGAGGGGGCACGTGAGAGTGTGTAGAACCCACAGTCTTCCTGAGCCAGAGTCTTCCTGCTGAGGCAGTCCCTACGGGAGCGGGGGGTGGGGTGGGGGCTCACATCTTGCCCAGTATATGCAGGGGATGCCCGTAAAGCCAAAGATCATGGGCTTTGGATTCACAGACCTGGGTTCGAATCTTAGCTCTGCTTTGTGGCCTTGAGCCAATCCCGGAAGCCTTCCCTACCTCGTTTCCCGCTCCTGTAAACTGATGTTAGAAACAGTTCCTGCCTCACAGGGCTCTTGCTGAGATTAAGTGAGCTATTACGTGTCATAAGCTGGTTCACGGTAAGTGCTTGGTAAATGTTAGCTATTATTAGTTATTATTAGTGCTTACCAATTATTCCACCTGGCGTATCTATTAGCTCCATGGTGCCAGTGTTTTGTGTTGGTGGACAGGGATTCGAAATACTATTTGGATTTACTCTTTTTTCACCCATTCCTACATTTCCTCCTCCCATCCCTAGTTTATCGCTTAAGAAAAAAAGGACAATTATTATGGTCGAACTATGTAGATCAGATCCTGTAGCCCCAATTCCAGTCCACAGAGAGCAAGATGATGTTGCCTTCATTTGCAAATCCTGACAGTGATGGGGTACTCACCTCATTCCTGGAAAATGGGCTACCTGCATGAATTCCTGTGGTAACATCAGGGCTGACGGGCACCTGGCTACAGGACCCTTCCAACACATAACTTGGCATCTGCCACGGCAGCCTTGGCTGTTAGAGTCCCCTACCCCCCCAACCCTGCTGTGTGACTTCAGACCTCTGCATATGACTGCCCTTGGCCACTGCCTGTCTTTGTAAATAAAGCTTTATTGGAACACAGCCTACACAGTTGTTTACACTTGAGCGGCTTTCATGCTGTAACAGAGTTCAGTGGTCTGAACCATATGGCCTCAAAACCTAAAATGCTTGTCACCTGGCCCTTTACAGAAAGTTTGTCAACTTGTTCTGGTGGCCCTCTCTGTAGAGGCGACCTTCTCCCCCAGCTCTCTGGCAGCCACCCACTGCTCTTTAGTTCTTGGTTCTGGACCATGCCTCTGTCTCTCAAACCTTCCTGATTCTCGATGCCAGGAAGCCAAACTTACCACCACCATTTCTCAGCCCTCCTTGGGCCCAGTCAGAGCTGGGCTCTTCACATAATCATTCTATTGCTTTTGTTTATGTTCAGGTCTGTCTGGCTCACTGAACTGTGAGCTCTTGGAGGATGGAACCATGTCTTTTCGTCTCCATATCTGGCCCATGGCCTGGCATATTGTCAAAATCTTAATAAAGGAATGAGTGAAAACATCTTTAGAAGATGTCAAGTTCATGCAATACATCCCCTAATGGTGACAACCGTGCAAAGGAAAACTGAGCTACCATGTGGATGGTCTCTGAGAGGTAGTTCTGTCTCTGTCTCCAGAGCAGTCGCGGCTGGCTGAGGTACAGGACAATCTTTGCTTTTCTGAATTTGCCATTTTAGTCTTTGTAACCCCTTCCTGCCACGATGACCAAGCACTCTGAGGTCACCTACAAACATGAGAAACGGGAGGTGTGGGTGGGTGGCTGTGTGTGCAGATAGTGTAGATTCCACGTGTAACCTGGGGCAACAGGCCCCCGAGACACATCTGAACAAGAATATCTTGTTGCACATTCTACCAGTTAGAGATCCTTCTGTCTTGCCGAATTATTCATGAGCAACCATAATCCCCCACGGGGGCTGGGTCTGAAGGCTATCATCAGGGACAGCTGTTCAAAGAGATTAGGTCCTTGTACGTTCAGAACTCAAGAACTTGGACTGAGTTAGCAGTGATGGGACAATGAACAAGAGAAAGCTCGGAGGGTAAGGACTATGTTTATGTTCCAAACTAACTTTCCAGGCTGGACTTCATTTCACCAGCACCTTCTCTTGGACAACGTGGCACCTCTTAAGTATTCTCCCTGGATTCTAACCTACAGGGAAACAACACATCATGGTTGAGAGCAGGCTGAGGAGAGGGCTCGGCAATCAAGCCCCTACTGCATGTCTGGAATTTTCTCCTGAGCGATCACAATGGTCAGATAAGAACACCTCAAGACAGCACATATTCTCTGCCGGTCTGAAAAACAGCTTGTGTGGCTTTCTCCCTTCATTCAAAACAAACCCAACCGAATACACAAACAACACTCGAGTGGAATGTCACCAAATGGTACAATTTTCTCCTGTCCTCCTCCCTCTGATCAGCCCGCTGATTTCTACACATTGACCTGTATTGCTGAACGCTGCTGAGGAGTGCTTATGGTTCAGGTCCGGTAGGCCTGACTGGGTGGAGAAGACACCACACTTAGAAGGACCTGAACAGCAGACAGCAAGGAAACCAGCTTGCAGGTTCATCGAAGCCAACAATGACTTTTCCTCAGAGGGTTTCTCAGTGAGTGTGCGTATTTTGCTTTTCCCCCCATTTTACATGCTCCTCAATGAATGGCCTGCTCCAGAAGGCTGGTCATGGTGGTGGTGGTTGTGGTGGGGGTGATGATGCTTAGCAACCACGGCTGAATCCTCTTACCGAGAAGGTTCCTCGGGAGCGGACTGGGGACCATCCTGGGCACTGGCTGGTTGCCCCCCTGTGTGCAACGTTTCTGCGGGTCACCTCGGAGGGCCTCTCGGGCTCCTTCATTACCTGTGGGGACAGCCTGAGGGCTGTGGCCTTCTGGAGTGGCAGCTTTCCAAGGCGAAGGGATGGGAAAATCTTGCCATGCCTGAGGGGAAGTTCTAGGTCACGACTGGAGACCGGGAAGTGGAATCGGGGATTTAAATGTATAGACACCACTTTAAAATGTACAGGCCTAACTTTAAAAATCATCACTAGAGGAAGCTATTCTACTGTAAAGTGGTGAGAAAAGAGTGATTTTTATGGAGCAGCACACTCCTTCCTACTTGGAAGACATTAACAAGTCTGTCAAAGGATTCCTTAGAAGCTCTTGGCTTCCCCTTATTCTTTTGCCTGCTAAGCGCTACTAGCAAACTCCTTAGGGGGGACCGTGAGTGGAAGCCTCTCTTGCTCCTTCATTAGCTGTGAGGAAAGCCCACATGCTGTGGCCTTCTGGAGTGGCAGCATCCCCAGGGTGCCTTGGCGCTTCACAGCCTTCCTCGGCGGAGGCGTGGAGGGGGCCAGGCCGCTGGTCTTCCTGTCGGCACACACCGAAACCCCATCCCCCAGAGGGAAATCCACTTTTACAAAGGGTGTTCACTTCACACGCAGGCATAATATTGGTCACAAAACTTAGCCTATATACGTAGGAATTACACAAGTCTGTCAAAAGTCGCAGCAAAGAGAGGCTCTTTCATCCATCTCTGGGCACGTTCGACCAAGATGGCGGAGGAGTTTGTAGCAGGAGAGAGAGAGAGAAGCTTAGCATTAACCTTCTAGGTTTATTCTTTCCCTTAAGTTTTTGTTTTCTGTTAGTCCAGTGGAGCTCTTAGCAGGGAATCTTTTCATTCACTCAAAACCAAACAAATAACCGAGGAGCTCGCTCTAACACTGTATGTACAATGATTCTTTGCAGCACAAAAGGAAACACTAGAACCAGACTACGTTTTCTGTTCTGTGGTAGGAGAGAAATTAAAACCCTGAAAGGTAACACAACGCACTTTAGAGCCATCTCGCAATAGATGGCTTTCGGTTCATACCTACTTGTTGACAAAATTGAGCCCTGGCAGTGTTTTCCTTTTTCATCCTAACATCTCATTCATCCTAAAATCTTAGGGGGAAAAAAAAAAATCCAAAAATGCAAAGCGTTTTCAAAAAGGTTTTTTTCTTTAAGCAAATGGCCCTGTGAAAACACCAGGTTATCGGGCCTCGCTGTGTGCGTACTGAGTTTTGGAGAGCTATGCAGACGGCAGTGACCTGTTAGCATACATTTCAGAGCAACACTACCCCCAAACCTGTACAGGAAGGTTTCAAAACCTTTGGAGTGACAGAGCATACATATTTTATGAATCGCTTGGAGAACAATCCCTCCTTTTACTAGTTAACACATTGATGACTGTCCCTGTGCTCACCGACAAGGACAGACTAAAAGTAAACGCGTGGGAGTGTTTTGGAAGCATCCTGTCCCAGGCAGCTGATCACGGTGGCCCCGCACCGGGACACCAGCTTCTCTCTGGGCCCTCCTTGCTGGGTGGTGCTTTCTCTGCTTTCGAGCTGTCACTCAAACTGCCCCATTAACGGTGTATGTTAGAAATGTGGCACAACAGCCCTCTCTTCAGAGCCTCCACTCTTTTCTTTCCTGATTCTTTTGTTCCCCTCTGGGTGAACTGCAAATATGTGTCTGAGGTGAAAAGGCAGCCAGCCAGCCAAACCCCCCCTGAGAGCTTCCCCAGGGCCACAAGTGGCCCGGACAAAGGTCACTGAAGAAACACGAAAGGTACGTTAAACGGGCCGTGTGTGTGTGTGTGTGTGTGTGTGTGTGCGCGCGTGCGTGTGCACACGCTCTCGCATAAGCTCTGTCCCCTTACGGACGTGGCCTTATGAGGCTGAGGCTGCTTGACTGCGAGAGATTTTCCCAAGATTCTTATCCCAAACAATGAGGTCTGCTTGCTAGCTGTTTGAGGTTTGGCCACTTTCGAAACAGACAAAGGCCTCTTTGTTCAAGACTGACCCTGAAAACAGAGACATGTTAATGCATCGGACAAGCGGTAGCTTCCACGACCTTGCGGGTCTGTTCGCCGTCACAGACCGCCCCACAGCTGGGGCCAGGGAACTGCTCTTCCTCTTGCCTAGCCCCAGAAGCACCGCACCCCTGCACACAACCAACATCTAAGTGTGTCTCCTCCACAGGTTGAAAAGAAGAAGGCCTCTCGAAATGTGAAGCATGAATATAAAAGGGCTTCCCATGACAGCGATCACTGAATCATGGGGAATAAAGCCAGAAGGCGAATTTGCAATTCATCACATTATCCCCTGTTGTCTCAAATGTGATTCTTTTCAAGGCAAGCTGCCTATACACTCTTTCTCCAAGCATTTTTTTCTTCTTCTTCTAACACACTGTATATATCCTTGTTTTTGCAGAATATCCGAATGAGGACCAAATGATAAAACAAAAATTACAATAGATTAATTGCATCCCTTGAATCACATTATATTTTTGGTGCATTAAAAAATGGAGAAAAGTAAAAGCAACCAGCATAATAAACTCAGCCTAGAGAACTGTGTCAGTGACTTGAAGAGTTAACACAGATTTTAGAAGTGGTTAAAAATAGTATTAGAGGATTATACATACAACAGTTTGAAATTCATATGCATTGCATTTTTTTTTTTTTTTTAAATGGCAAAATGTTTGGCAAATGTAAGCAAATGACTTGGACTGTGCTGGGTTTCACCGGCTCTGAGCAAAGTCAGTCATAGCCAGGTGAGGCCCGCTGCTTCCTGAGGTCACTCTGTGGGGCTGGGGGGGGGTGCTGTGGGGGGAGGTGGGGTGCTGGCCCCCCCACGCCCGGCTCCCCCTTGGGCCCTCAGTCTTGAACATGGAGCTGGTGAGAGGTGCCAATTACAGACTCCAGCACGGATCACCCATTAGCATCGCTGAGAGAACTCTGGGGCCTTGAACCACATGCAGACTGGGTGAGTCGTCTACACAGTGACCCATATTGCAAAAGTTAGAGGAGGGGGGGGCTCCCGCTCCGACTTGCACGCCCCCCCACCCTTGCATGGAGGGGGCGGGTGGCACGGGGTATGTCACTAGTGTTTATCCTGGCAATGTTGTCAACTTGGGCTTTTTAGTAGACTTTTAAAAAAATGGTTTGTGTGTGTATGTATATCCAGAAATGTCCATCCTCCAAGCTGGGCCACCACTGTTCCCTGAACTTGGCCGTGCCTGTTGCTTGCGGCGATCGGCATCCCGAAGAACCTTCAAAGAGAAGACTCTGGGCCCCAGCAGGTCGTACGTCAGACACACGATCCCGTGCTCTCCTTATTCTGAATCCTGTCTGGCTCTGATTTTGAGAAAAAGGACAAAGGTGGTGGTGTGTGTACGTGTGGTGTGTGTGTCACTGTACTGAGTTTTGTGGTTTTTTTTTTTTTTGAAAAAAATTTTTTTTTTTTTTTTTTTTAGGAAAAAATGACCCTTTGATTACTAATACAGAGTTCAGCCTCCTTAGTCCCTATAAAACAGATTCCATGTTTTCACACCACTCATGGTCTTCAAGGTTATAGATAAATTTTGTCCTATGGGTCTGGCTGGCGGGCACAGGGTCCCTCCCCAGATTGTCTAGGGTCAGAGTAGAGGCAAAGAACTCACTGGTGCTCAGCCCGCCCTCGTGGTTTTTGATGTAGCGTTTATAGTTTTTCCTCAGGCACTGCCACGTGGTTGTGTAGAGGACAAAGGCAGAGGACTTCAGCACGATGGCGATGCTGACGTACAGGTATCTGTAGGCCACGTTGTCGTACAGGACGCAGGCGCCTTGCTCCCCGCAGAACGTGCTCCAGAACAGGCAGGTGGAGTCGATGCCGGCCCCAAAGATGAGGGGAGGGGGGATGAAGCCTGCGAGAGGGGGAAAGAACACGGCAGGCTTACCCTCGGGCTCTTGCAGGCTGGCCTCCCCAGTCCACACGTGTGCACCGCTCTCCCCCCACAGGACCACGGGGCTGGCGTGTCCCACTGGGTGGCTCCACGGCACGGGCCCGGACAGCCTGGAGTCCGAACCCCAGCTCCGCCCAAACCTGCACGAGGTCTCTAAGCCCCCTGTGCCTTATTATCCCCATTTTGCAGATGAGGAAACTATCACTTCTACTCAGACTGCTGTGAAGACGGACTAAATGGACCCAGGAAAAGCATTTAGGATGGTGCCCGGCACACAGTAAACACAAAATAAATGACGTCTGCTACTACTGTCATCCGCTGAGAGTCTGAGAAGAGACAGAGAAGCTTCCCTGAAGGGACCGTTCTGCGTCTCAGAGAAGTACAACCACACAGAGGAAATGCAAGGAGGTATCGTGCTCTCTGTACGGGGCTTCTAAGGCTGTGTTCGAGTGGAGGGAATTGGGAACAGAAGGGAACAGAAGTTGAAACGAGTGCATTTAACCTTTGTGTGTGTGTCTGTATACACACATGCATACATGCAGCCTCATACGTGTGCACGTGTTAGGCACACACGCATGTATAACACGCACACATGCATGCGTATGTGCGTATCGTTTAAGATGGAAACCATCTGCATACATGCTGACAACTTCCCTTCCCCTGGATGTTACCACTGGATTGAATCCTTTTCATTCTGAGGCGGGAACCAGTTTTCAAACCCTCACCCTAGAGTATTTCGGGCACTTTCAACCAGCGATCAAAAATGGCGGAGATGAAAACTCTCCTCAGTTCAGTTCTGTGTTTCTGTCCCTTGTCCAAGCTCAAAAGATATCAGTCCTGGCTGCACGTTAAAATCATCCAAGGTGTTCCCTCCTAGAACAACTAGGTTAGAATGTCTGGTGTGTGGCCCGCTCATCAGCATTGTGAAGTCATCCCCTGGGGATTCTGGCCTGTTGGGGGGGGGCGGGGCGGGCAGGGGAGGAAACTGTTTCATCTGTGCAATGGGAAATCAGTGAATGGCTCATTAATACAGATTAATTGCCTCAGAACAAAAAAGTACCCTTAAGGCCAGAATGTGGTGCCAATCATATCCAGGGAGAGAGACCTTAGAGGCAGAGAGTGATCACCGGAAGCAGGTGGCAACAGTTCTGAGATCCCATTTCTGGGGTATCCTGCTATCTGGAGTGTTCCTTCCAGGGCCAGCCCTGGAGCGTCAGTTTCAACTTTTTATTAAGGAAGGTCCCTCTGAGAATTCGATGAGAGTTAGATCCTTAGTCCAGAAAATTACATCTACCCACAAGAACCACACCCATATTTCAGGTGGTTCATGAACCCCTGATGTCCACTCACGATCCCCAGAATTAAAACACGTGTGTCAAACATGCCCCCTGAAGGCAGCCTGGGAGGGAAAAGGCTCACTGAGGGAGACCATGCTTCCTTTGTTTTAATGTCAGGCCTGGGTGGGCGTGTCCCATCAGTGCCAACAAGGTTGGGCCCAGGTGCCTTAGCACTTCCCAGCTCGGTCCCGTGTTAGCCCAGAAAGAAATTCCAGAGTAAGAATTTTAGTTGAAACCTCATTAAACTTCCCAAGCAGCTTGACTCTGTAAATCAACAACCTGCTCCCTCTTTGCAGCTTCCAGGTCTGCTTGGTCTGGCCGAATGGAAACTCCTAGAATCCCAGCATTGTCTGCCCTAAAGTCTGTCCATGAGTCTGAGGCCTTCCTCCCCAACCAGTGAGTGCTCTCCCCGCCCCCGCCCCCCACCCTGCAACAAATGCCCTGGTTCATGTAACAGAAAACGAGCCCACTGGACTAACCCAATGGAGCCAACCACGTAAGAGAAACTAAGTCACCCTCCACATTATTTAGGTAAAGAAATGGAGATTGGGAGCCGCTTTAAATTGATAGACTCGGGGAAAATGGGACAAATCTGGCTGTTTCTATGGTCTCATGGGATCACTTGCCTCCATTCACCTATTTCTCTGGGTTTTATGAGGTTGCGATAGCCCCCAAATGTTCCTCCCTCTTCTTCCTTCTGCCTTTCTTGAGGTCACTTTGTCCTAGCTCACCTGTCACAGCACAGCGGGGAGTGGCCTGTGAGGACACTGTCAACAGCTCTGCCGTGGGAAGGGACTGACAGCACAAGGGCTCTTTGCTCCCAGTGCAGAGGGACTGGAAGAGTTGCAGACAAATCCACATTGGGCAAATGTGGTCATATTTTAAGCACATCAGAGGAAATTTACAATATAAAGGAGCCATTCCTTAATACTTGCTTGGACCAAAATATCCCTCTAAAATGCCAAGATGTAACTCCTTCATGAATCTGTATCTGTGTGAGGGTTTCTAAAATACTGTGTTATCTTTAAAGTAGGGCATACTTCTTTGTGCTAACGGTGTCGGTTTTATCCTGCCTACTGTCAGGCTCCATTACCAGATGACACAGCCTGGAAGGAGTCAGAAAAAGCCTTCAAACAGAAATTAGAAAGCTAAGTGCCTAGAAAAGCTTTTCATATTTTGGAGAGCCTTTGTGCTGGAGAAGAAAAGAACCTTGAACTTGTGTCGAAAGCCTTAGGATTGGGGCAAGTCGCTTGATCTCTTGGTGCCTCAGTTTCTTGATCTTTAAAATGGAGCTAATACTGCCCACCTGGCCAGGGTCAAGATGAGCCCTGTTATAAATGAGGTGTTATGCACAAGTCTGGTCCTTCCGTAGGGCCCACAGGTTTTGTTAACTTATTCATGGTATACAGGGGGTTGGGGGACTAATTTAGAATAAACTCTGGGTTTAATACTTTAAGCATAACCTTTATAAGTTTCCCTTTATATTTATAAAAAAACATACTGGCTTTCCCACCAGATTCATCTTTATATTGGCTTAAAATTGTTCCCCAAAGGGGAGCTCTGGCTCTCAGGTGTGCAAAGAATACCAGAGAAGAACTGACTGGATCTCTTTTTTTAAAAGGTCATTCTAGAACTCACCTGATGGCCAATGCTCCCATGCAGCCACCCATCCATCATTCTGTTTATCACTCTGGTGGGCCAAATAAAATCTCAGGCTGTCCCTGCAAGATACTGCCTCCCCAGTCACCAATGGGAGACTCCCACAAGAGTGCTGTAATAGTGGTGGAAATTAATGATGGGAAACCGCTCTAACACAGACTAGAGAGGACAGACGGGGGAGCCACAGAGCAAGAACAAGTGTCAACTACAGACCTTAACAGGGAAAGATGTAGGTTGCATCTCCTACAGGAAATCAACTACCCCAGCAACTCAGCCAGTAAGAAGCTGTCATCACGCTGAACTCTTGCTTTTCTCCAATGGATTTTCATTCAGAACAACCCCTCTCGACTTCCTCCTCCATAAAGTAACCTTCCTCTCCTTTACGATAGGACTTGTCTACGGTTTTGCTATACCCTGCATGCCCTGAGTTGCAATTCTGCTTCCAAATAAACCCATGTTTTGCTGGTGAAATAATGGGCTTTTAGGTTTTAGAGAGCAGGGGAGAAGGGCAGAGGGAGAGAGAGAATCTCAAGCAGGTTCCATGCTCAGTGCAGAGCCTGATGTGGGGCTTGATCCCACCATCCTGGGATCATGGCTTGAGCCAAAATCAAGTCAGATGCTCAACGGACTGAGCCATCTAGGTGCCTCAATGGACTTTTATTTTTAAGGTTACCATTATTTGGTGATGAGAGGTGGGATCCAGAGAAGACCTGCGGCAGCTCGGGAGCTGGTGAGCAACCGGGGCAAGTGCCCACGGAGTTCAGTGAGCTGCCTTCCTGTTGACCTTGGAGTTTCGAAGGTCAGTTTGTCTCTTGGATTTCAAGCCCCACTCTGTGTTTTGAGCTTCCCAGACTTTATTTGAGATCTGTTTTAAGGCTTTGTTCTTTCTGAGAGTACTCGTTTGGCCTTTGGCAAAGTATCCTGATTCCTTCTGGAACCAGGTCGCTCCTGTTGAAAATTTTTCCTCAAGAAAGGGGGCCCCAGCTGTCAAACTGCTTTAGAGGGTGCCCTCCCCTCTTCTGCGAGCCCAGCTGGTTTTATGTTTCAAATCCCGTGGTCCCTCTTCATGTGCATTTCTAACTAAGTGGGAGAACTTAACAAAAAGTAGTGTGGATCTTCAGTGGGGAACTTTCCATCTTCCTAAATTGACTCTTCTCAAAACTGAATTGGACAGACCTGGTTCTAAAACTGTCAACAGAACGGGGCACCTGTATTGACTGGTATTGTGAAGCTTCCAAACATCATCAGGAATCTGGAATGTATACTAGCTGAGGCAAACAAACAAAAAAAAAGGGCTGCTGAGGCCACTTTTCCCCTTCTCTGTCCCCTTTGTCTCACAGCCTCTGGGCTTGGTTCCCACCTCTGGCACCTTTTTCCTTTATTCCCTGCACTGCCTCCTTACTTCCGTATGTTCCCTCAGGCTAATCCTTTCACTGAACTTGCCTTTTCCTCTGAAGGAACCTTCCCCTCCTCTCCTGGACCTATTAAGATGTGTCTCTCTGAGGATCCAAATGAACCCCACATTGCCTTTGTTCCCTGGAACAAAGCCAAATTGTGAGCCATAAAGAGTTTTCTAAAGTGGCCGAGGACTCCCGTAAGGTTTGCTGAAGAATTTCACAGTTATTCCAACTGACCAACCTGGTTTCTCAGATTTATAGTAGTCCACGTGCTTGTTGGGGAGGGCCAGGCCAAACACTGGATGAAACTAGCCCATTGGGACCACCCTGAGGGGGGATTTAGGGAAACCGACCCCTCATTTTTGGCAGGATGCTATAATGCTGTACCCACCAATGATGGTAGCTTTTACTTAAGCCTGTTGATTGGAACAAAATTCAGGCTTGCACAGAAAAGCCTGGTGAACCTGTTCATGACTAGTACAATCAACTCCAAATTGTCTTTAAAGAAAATTCTGGTCTTCCTTTAGATGTGGAATGCCCCCAGGTAGCACTAAACTCAATTTATTTATTTATTTATTTTTTATGTTTATTTTTGAGAGGGGGGGGGGGGGCGGGGGACACAGATTCGAAGTAGGCTCCAGGCTCTGAGCTGGCAGCACAAAGCCCAAGGCGGGGCTTGAACCCACAAACTGTCAGATCCTGACCTGAAGTTTGGAACTTAACTGACTGAGCCACCCAGGCACCCTTAAACTCGATTTATTAATGGGCTGAACATGGATATTTCTTTTTTGTTGTTGTTAAAAGGACCAGGATGGAATGGGAAACTGCACACCCCAGATTTAACTGGGCAAGCCAGCTCACTTACGCTCTAGATGAGTCATCTAAAAGAAAAGAGTGCTACAATTCTCCGTTTTCAATGCTGGCAAATGAATGCCTCTAAAGACAACCAACCCTCCCCTAATATCTGCTATTATTGCAAAGGGCCAGGACCGTGGAAAAAGACTGACAGGCTGAAGTGCCACCGTCCCCCGCAGCCTTTGTACCCAGTGTCAGGGCCCCAAGGAACTACAGGGCTCTTCCCAAGCCTCTCTATCTATCGGCTCAGAGAAAGCACTCTCCTGATGGGCTGTCAATAGGGACAAAGAGTTTCATTCTCAGAAACTGCACTCTTGTTGCTCAAGCCCCTGCTACACAGCAGCCGCTGTCTCGGGGTACAAAACCAGTTCAAATAGTGTGTGGGGGTGGGGGTGGGGTCTCTAATAAACCTCAGCAGTTTCCAGTCTCTGGAACCTACTCCCTTTTGTTTAGGTCCACTGAGAGCTACTCACCCTTTTCTCCTTATTTATTTATTGGGCTGAGATTTCTTAGAAAAATATCATGCCAGAATTTCTTTCTCCTTAAGAATCTGCCAGTGGTCATCAAAATAGCCAACCTGGTGAATTAAGTGACCCTTTGGCACCTATTATTTGCTCCCACTCTGACAACACTAGAGCTGCGTCTGGGGTTATCAATCCTTTGTCCCTGAGGCATTGGCTACCATCCTTTTTATGGGCACGCTCTTCAACTGATATTGGCAGAATCCATAGTATACCTCCCATCGATTCAAATAGATCCCTCAAAACCTCCCCCTGCCCCAGAAATAATCAATACTCTATAAATAAAGTAGTCCTTCAAGGCATCAAGGCCATAAAATAGATGATTACAGGGATCAAGGCCTTCTTAGCCCCTGCACTAGTCCCTGTAACATCCCTGTTTTACGTGTGAGAAAACCCAATGGCTGAAGATGTCAGTTTGTCCATGACCTCTAGGCAATAAATATTATTATCCCTCAATACTGTTATTCCCAAGCTCCATATGCTACTGACATCCATTCTTACTAAAAGCAAATCCTCACCTTAGTTGATAACTGCAGTGCATTTTTCAGTGTTCTAGTTGAGAAGGATCTGTGTGGTTCTACCTGGACAGTAATACCCCAGGGTTACACAGAGAGCCCTTCTCACTTTTCACAAACCTTAAAGTTGATCTGGATGTTTGTCACACTACAGAGATGATTTCCATCTCTGCTCCCTTTCTCATACTTCTTTATAGAAAACAGCATCTACCTGCTTAAAGCTTTTGGCCTTAAAGGGACATAAAGCCTCCAAACAGAAGGGCACCTGGGTGGCTCCGTCTGTTAAGCGTCCAACTTCGGCTCAGGTCATGATCTCGCAGTCTGAGTTTGAGCCCCACGTTGGGCTCTGTGCTGACAGCTCAGAGGCTGGAGCCTGCTTCAGGTTCTGTGTCTCCCTCTCTCTCTGCTCCTCCCCTACTTGCTCTCTCTCTCTCTCTCTCTCTCTCAAAAATAGACATTAGAAAAGGAATTTTCTTTAAAAAAGTCTCCAAATAGAAATTGCAGTTTTGAAATAAGGACTACATGTGGATCCAGGTAATTTTCATGGCATCCAGAACCTCCCCAAACCTAAAACTAACTGCCAATTAACGAGGTTTCTTTGGGCCTGGCTGGCCACTGTTGAAATTAGATTCCAGACTTCTCTCTTACGGCTGAACCTCTATATGCCTTACTAAAAAAAAACAAACAAAAAAAAAAAAACAAAAAAAAAAAAAAAACAAACAAACAGACAGACCTGACCCTGTTATTTGGAAAGATCAAGATGACACAGCTAATGAGACTTTAAAGCAAAGAGTAATAAAGGCCCCCTGTTCTCAGATATCCTAATTATCACCTTCCCCTTTCCCTGTTTATATGTGAGAGGAAAGGGAATGCCTTGGAGTCCCCACCAAAACATGGGACCATCAGCAAAAACGGATACCCCCCTCTCGTCAGAGCCATTCCTGCCATTGTCCTTTTAGTTGACGCCATGGGAGCCCCCCTCTAAACATCATTTAGAAGCCTGAATCCTAAATTCTCTTCACCTCACCTCTGAGGACATCCTCCTAACAGCTACTCCTCCTACAACTTTCTCGCTGCAATGACCTTCACCCGCTGTTCTCTGAGCCTCCTTCCTGGACCAGACCTCTTGCAGTCACTTAATGCTGACAGATCACCACTGGACTCCCTGTGACCATGTATAGGAAACTCCTCTAACCAATGCAGATTTTTCATGGTTTACTGAAGGTGCTTACTTAAAGGATGAAAATGGTAAATATGATGGTATACCACTGCAGCTCCTTTTGAAGTCACTTTGGCGGTCCCTCTACCTTTGGCCCATCAGGCTGAGTTATGTTTTTACCTCAGCCGAGGGTAAAACCGCGAATAATGAAACTGATAATCTAGTTAGTCTTTGGAATACTTTGTGACTTTGGTATATTATATAATAATATTTGGTATATTATTATATTCTGGGCATTCCAGAACCGACTCCCTAGAGGCCAAAAGAAACCACCTTGCTAATATGTCCACCAAAAATGCTGCTCTTAGGGAAACCAATAGCCAAACCCCTGTCATGGTCCAAAGGGATGTTCTCCCAAACAATCATTTGGAAAAACTGACCAGAGATGCCCAACAATTGGCCCCCAAAAATGAAAAACAGGACTAGCAATCTAATAATTGTTGGTTCAATAAAAAAAAGAGAACTCTGGTTTGGACCAACTAACAATCCAGCCCTACCAGAAATTCTAAATTTCCTATCACGATTGCACATGTATTAAACCATTGGTCTATTAACAACATGACAGCAGCTATGAACCAATACTGATGAGGAAATATATTTTTTTCCAAGTTTGAGAGAGAGCATGTGTGCACATGTGGGGGAGGGGCAGAGAGAGAGAATTCCAAGCAGGCTCCACACTGTCAGCACAGAGCCCAACATGGGGCTCGATCTCATGAACCAAGAGATCATGACCTGAGCCGAAATCAAGAGTCAGAAGTTTAACTGACTGAGCCACCCAGGCGCCCTGAGGAAATATTAAGACCACAAATGTGCCCACCTCCCTACCACAAAATGCAGGGAAACCTGTTTGCAATGCTCTAAGACTTTTTAAATTACCCAATGGGCCATTCGAGTCTTGGCAGGTGAATTCATACAGCTTCCCCCATCTCCTGGATAGTTTTATAGTCATGGTTTGTAGGTTTTCTCTCTGGACTGAAGCTTTCCCTTGCAGATAGACCATTGTTTCTTCTGTGGCTAAAATTCTGTTGGAAGAAAATATCCCTACCTGGGGGGATGAACTTCACAGTGATCAGGGAACCCATTTTACCTGTCAGGTGCTTTGACAAGTCTGTGTTGTTTGGCCAGTTTTACAACACTTCCATTGTGCATCCCACCCACAACCCTCAGGTAATGGTGCTAATGGGCACTCAACTGGCAGAATGGGTAGAGACCCTCCCAATGGCTTGGCTGAGAGCACTGCCCTTGGTCCTTCCAAGTCTCAGATCCAGCCCTGTTGGGATGGTCACAGGATGTCCAATGTGCTACACTCCAGCTGGTCTTAAGGGTTAACTTGCTTCAGGTTAACCCATTCTTGCTGACCTAAGGCTCTTGATCTGTAGCAGAATTAATGTACTCTGAGCTTTGCAGACCGCTAGCCTGGAGCACAGAAGCACGGAAACTCTGCCAGGCCACAGAAGCCAGCAAATCTGTTTGAAGCCACCTCGGCTTTCTGATTAGCCTAGCAATTTTTTAAGCAAAATGTTTTTTTTTTTTTTTTTTTTTTTTTAGGTCACACAAATGATTTTATCGACCTCCCTCTGTGTGTCTGTAGACCTTGCTCTGGTAGAACGCAGTATGCTTGCACATCACAAACATGAACCGGAGCCCCGAGCGCTGAGATAACGTTTGTAGCTGGCATCATCCAGTCTGCACACGATGAGGGAATGTTGCAGGCCACTGCACTCCCTTTGCTGATTACCCTAAACCCTCTATAACCCCCCCTGGGCCAGGTAGAAACTTCGGAGTTGGCTTTTGGACAAGAGCCTGCCTTCTCCCCAGGTGGCCAGCCTTTTGAATAAAGCTTATATTCCTTTTCAATCAAAAGCTCATCTCTTTGAGTACTGGCATCTTCAGGGACGGGAAGCCCCACTTGGGTTTGGTAGCACTTTAACCCACCATTGATAAAAGGCATGCTTCAACACTGGAGAGGCCTAATTGCTTCTTTAAAAACAGCCATGCTTCAGTCTTCTCACCGTGTATTACCGGAAGACAAAGACCTTGAGCATCACACGTTGCAACCTGGACTTTTTTTCTGGAGGTGTCTTTTCCAATAGACAAGATTCTGTTCAACCTTGCCAGCAAGGTACTGTTGACCAATCCTGTGCTGACAAACACCAGAGAACAGACTCCTGGATCCATGAGACCCCTCTAAAGAGAGCACCACAGCCTGACTGGACCTGCACGCCATCCGATGACCTGAAAATCCGGATTTCCCGGCCCCGGAGCAGACGACATCTGATGAGATCTCTGGATCAGGCCTGTTAGAAGGTTCGGGGTTCACAGGAGTTTCTTTCATTTGGATATTAATGGACTCCTCTGGAGTCTTACCCGAAATTCATGGTTTCTGAATTTTCGACTTTACTGTATTATTAGTAATACGCCTAAGTTCCAGCAGTTCTGAGATAACAATGCTGCTTTTCAACATCTTTGAAGTTTTGTTGTTTTGCAAAAAGTTCCCCAGCTATTGCTTCGTGTTTATACCTGCACTGTATCTTCCCAAATGCACCCGGTTAATTCTTCCAGGAGGTTCCTGCAGTATCCCCTATTCTGTTCCCATGAGTGCTTTCAGTGGGGACTCCCAGGAGGTACACGTGACTCTGGGGTTTGTCCCCATACGAGGGACTTTCCTTCCCTACGTGGGAGTAAGTGCCCACAAATATTTCTCATTGGCTACTTTCAGATCTAGGATCTTGTTTTAAAACCATCACATAATTTGGAATGGTCATGTTACTTTTGATTCTGTACTCGGTGCCTGTCAAACCTTTGTAAAAATGCCGTGACCAATAAGGACATGCTCTCTAGCACCTACAGTCTTGATAAGTATGGACTACAGATGGAAGTGGTCCTTGCGACTCGAACGGATCCCAGTAGTTTCCCATCTATACAATTTTCCACGGACGAGTGATGTGACATCCAGGAAAGATCCTTCCTGGCGCTGAGGGACCAAAAAAGGCCACTGAATTGTGAAAACCAGACTCTTGCTCCGTGATGCGTTTGGAGAAGGATCTTGATCAAAAGGGGGAAATGTGAAAATTAATAAAGGGACACCTCACTGAAATGGAGTGGGAATAAAATGAGGAACCATCCGACTCAATGTCAATTACAGGAAGAGCTGTTCATTATAGACCCCAACAGAAGAATCCTCAATTACAGGTCCCAGGAGGGAATGAAGTGCATTGCATCTCCTACAAGAAACTGACTATCTCAGCCACGGAGGAAGCATCACCTCCCAACTTCCTCCTCTTTCTCTATAAAATAACGTTCCTCTCCTTTGTTTACAATGGGTCCTGCCTGTGGTGCTGCAGTGACTTGCATGTCCCAAATTTCAATTCTTTGTTATTCCTGAATAAACCCATTTTTGCTGGTAAGTAACTTTTATTTTTAAGGTTAACACAGTAACTACTGTCTATTAACTACCCCCTCTCCCCGGCACTGTCGGGGAGCACTCTGAATGTATTAGGAGCCCCCGTCCATAACCCTATAACACTCCCTATCTTATGGACAGAGAAACTGAAGCTGAGAGAGATTAATTATTTGTCTCAGGCTTGACATTTCAAAACCCCAAACCCAATAATCTCCTTCTTACTAATTCAAAGTTTGTTGATTTGAAGCAAAGATTTTAGGGCTCTTATCAGGGATTTCCAGGGCTACAGAAAACATCTTATTTACCCTGCTGCTAAGCTCCTGGGAATAACTGGCTTGCGGAAGGCTGGTTTTGAAGCTTTCAGAGGTGAAACAGGGGTTCTGATCTTTGCAAAGTGTGGAGGGGGAAACCCACACACAAGGAGGTTCTGATCTTTCCAGAGTGCTCCCTTCTCCAGGGTTATGAACACATCGAGAAGGCCGGGAGACTGTTTTGTAAGCAAACTCAGTATTTTGCAGAACAACTCAGGCAGATACTTGTCAGAAGAAAGAGCTGACAGCTGCCCTTCTTCAGAGAGAGCGAGCTCACATCTGAAGGTTGCTCGGTGGTGGGGAGACAATGAGAGCTTTGGGACCCGAGATCACGTACTCTGGCTTCCAACTCCGCCACTTGGGAACCTGCCACCCTGGGAAGTCACTCCACTCAATCTCGGTCGCATTGCTTATCAAAATGGGCACAAGATGCCTCCCTGTACTGAATTTTTATACAGATCGAATGAGACGGCATTCGTGAAAGCCCCTCGTGTAGTGGGCTCTTAACAAATCCAGTTCCGTTCCTATTCTTTGGATACCTGGAGACGTGCCCTCTTTTAAATCACCATCTCTAGAGAAAAGAGTTGCAAAATACTCTTCAAACCAAGACTCAGAGAATAACCCTAACCGGCAAGACTCCTTCACGTCCTAAGAATAAGTCTGTTTTGGAGGATAATCAGCTGCTTCCAGAAGGGGTGCCAAGTGGATAAGGTACAGGACCTATTCCTGCTCTGAGCTTCTTCATTCTGTTATGCCCTCAGTTACCTAAGGAACGAGGAGGGGAGGGAGGGTGATGATGGTATGGTAGTCTAGAAATTGTGTGTTTCCTCCCTGGAGGCTACGGTAGCATCCCGTCCCTTTGCCTTCCCTTCTCCCTATGTCTCCTGGGGAGACACTCACGGATGGAGTAGGGATGAGCTAGTGCCCCATCACGGAGACACCGGAAACCCACAGTAGGTCGGGAAGGGTACCCGGAGGCTCCGTGCTGTTATGTGCTATTACAGAGAATATTAAAAGGATTAAATCTTTCTTCCTATTACACTCTGGTCCCAGCTGCAGCCATGTATGTTTATACATTTCAGTGCAAAAATTGCAGTACTGTTCAAGGAAAGGGTCTCTGTTTTCCTGAAATCTATTAACGGAGATTAAACCCCATGGTTTTGTATTTTGGCTATTTAATTCATTCCCCGCCGCCCCACCCCCCGCCCCGGGTTGAAAAAACTGGGCCTATTTATACTCTTTGGTGTAAACTTTAAAGATGAACTTAAAGGCTTTTGTAAGGAAAAGAAATTCACCTACCTTTTTGGGACAAAATGGAAGCTGAAAATTACTCTGGCATTTACATTTCAAAATGTATCCGTTCCTCTCCAGATTACCTGCCAAGACTTGAAGTCACCGTGCAATCCCTCTTCAGCCTGATTAAAATTACTGTCCTGACCAGCACAAGCCGCTGAGGGGGTGGGCGAAAAATAGATTCTCTCTGCTTCAGCAATGCCAAGAAAGAGACTGGACTTTTGGCACTGGCCAGCATTTTGCCTGTGGGCACTTGACATTCACTTTTCTTGAACCGGAGAGGTTGGGTGATGCTGCTCTGCTCTGATTTTATCCCTGGGCTCCATGTTCAAGTCACTAAGGCTCAAATAGCCTCCCCACACCCATCCGGCCAGCAGTGGCAGGGCCGGACTCAAATCCTGCTGTGTCTGACTGCAGAGCGGTCCACGGTGAATATGTGATGACACCTGAGTGCAGGTAGGGAAGCAGATCCTGGGTGATGGCGGCACTTGAGGATGTCAGACCCATCGTTGCTTAATGTTTGATGAACAAGCAGCTAGACACACAGACGAGCGGGAGGGGTGTTCCATGCATTCCACCCATTGTACCCCATCCCGATCCTCCCACGGCTGGGCGCACGGCTTCTCATGTGGGGCCTCTGGCACACTGCTCTTACTTCTTGCAAAGCGCTCATTTAATGGGTTCATGTCTCCCACTTGCCTGTAGAACTTCTCTATATTCACGACCTCATGGTAGGAGCTCGGCAAATGTTTGATGCACCGTATCAGGAGCTTCCCAGATGTGCCGCTTCTGCAGCACCTTCATGAATCGCCCAAGATCTGGGGATAGTCTGCTTGGGAATGACACCTGGGTCCAGACGGGCGCCTTGAGACTCTCAATGCTTTCTGCTTAGCAGGTGCTCTGAAAACTAAGAGCAGGCGTTCGTGGGAGGAGAGTCTGTGGTGGCCAGCCCAGCCCCAACAATACCTTTGAGACACCTGACAGACTGCATCTCCTGCCCTATGAAAGGCTTCTCCACGTGCCCCGTCACTGAGGCTGAAATTCCCTGCTGCACCTTGTGCTTCTGTTGGTTCTCTTTTACTTTCATACAGTTAGATGCGGGGTGAGGGGGTTTCAGTAGATGTCACCTCCACTGTAGGCCTCCATTTGTCCTTGCCTCTTAAGCCCACTGCCCTGCTGTGGTTAGCCGCTTCTCCCTTCGATGCGTTGATTAGTTGTGCCACACCTCACAGAACCTCCGTGCACCTTGCTGCCAGGCTGATCTCCCTAAATCAGAACTCTCAATGTATATCCAGTCTTCTCTAAATCTGTCATTCACTCCACACTGGCAACTACTTAGCCAAGTAAAATCCCTTTTTCCCTGGAGATTCAAGGTCCGGACCCTTTTAGCCCTATATATTCCTCATACCTGCTTCATTCTCCCACTGGAGCCCCCTGAGGGCAGGATGCTGGCTCCTGAGTATTTTTACATTCTTTGCAGCATCTTGAACAGTGTCTTGGGTGTAGCAGGATCTCAGCGACTATTTGTTTCCATTAATGTAACTTAGCCTAACATCCAAGGCACGCAGTGGACCCCAGGGGCAAGATTCTGGATCAGTTCTTCAAGCAGATGGCTTGCCAACACCCAGAGAGAAAAGCAGCGAGCAGGCATTTGCAAAAGGATGAAGAGGGGCGGATCTGACTGCATCAGGAATTCTGCTCGGAGGAGACCATTCAGTTTACTCTGAATTTACTGACGTGGTCAGTGCCCTTCTCCCCCACTCGATTTCTACCAGAAGCCTTGGGCTTCTCCACAGACACCAATGCGGTTCTACACCCTGGGCTTGGTCATGTTTCCCTTATCCAGCCGAGGTACCATAGTCCATTTAACCCCACTTTGGTCTTCCTTAGTTTCTTGGCCTCACACTCCTTCTACCACACCTGCCATTGAAACAACCAACCGCGTGTTCCCACTCTACTCCAAAGCTGCTGGGGAAGCTCACGGAGCCACACTGACCCCTGACACTACAGCCCCTGCTCTATCAACTCCTTTCCACTGGCATTTAAAGCAAGAGGAAAAAAATAATCTCCCATTCACTTCTGGGTCCTACCCTCTCTCCTTATACTCTTCATAGCTAATTACAGTAAAACCTTGGATTGGGAGTAATTTCTTCTGCACAAGACGCCAAAACATTTTTAATCTTTAACGTGATAAATGAGCAATGTCTTCCAATAGGAGTAGTACGTGACACTGCACATCACATGATCACAACTGAGCCAATGGTTCTCTCTCTCTCCTACCCCTCCCCCCGTTCTCTCTGGGGGATGGTGGGTGATCATCTCCCACGCTCAGATGCTCGGTCTCAGGCCATGATGTTTGGCAGAAATCAGTGATTTTTCAGAACGTTGGAAGGTGCCCACAGCTGGCACTAGTGTATTTTTTGTCCCTTCAAAGCACCTATGGGCAGTCCTTTGCTTTTCCATCCAAGAGTAAGCTTAGGAATGCTCTGCTTCATGTTAGGTCGGGCTGCCTGCAGATAGAGACCCTTTCCTCTGCTGCCTTATTGCCAGTTACATTAAATACTGTATATGACAGGAGTTTATCAATACTGTACTGTAGTCAACATCTGTTAGTGATAATGAAAGTCGTCCTACTCAATAACCCCTCTCTCTCTTGTTGCCCTCGCACCAGCCATGAAGGTTTTCAAAGGTAAGTGCAGGTTCATTTGTTTATTTTTCTTTATATTTTCTACTTTCTCAATTACTTTGTATTATATCACAGTATTGTAATCATTTTCATATGAATATCTTTGGGTTGTGGAATGAATTACCTGAGTTTCCATTATTTCTTACGGGGAAGTTCGCTTTGATATATATGCAAGTGCTTTGGATTATAAGCATGTTTCTGGAACGAATTATGCTCACAAACCAAGGTTTCACTGTATCTGGAAAGAGTGATCTCCCCATGCTGCCCCACTTCCTCACGCTGTCCTAAGGGTGGTGCATCAGAGACTGGCCACTGGCCACAAGTGGCTACTTAAATAAAAATCAGTAATTAAAATTTATAGAAGCCAAGTACTCAATAGACACATGTGATGCAAATATAGGGCATTTCCATTATTTCAGAAAGTTCTACTGGACAGTGCTGGCCTATGCCACTCCCAAAGTCCCCTCCCTCCTAGTCTTCCTGTTTTAGTAGGTAATGTCCCCATTCATCATGTGATCCAAGCCTTTGTAAGGAGCTGTCATTGTGGTTTCTTCCCTCTTACATACTGCAGCAGGTACACTTTCACTCAGAGACCAGGCCTCGAAGGTTCTTCTTCCACCCGCCCCTCCCCAGCCCAGGCCATCAGCTACTCTGTTAGACCAGCGGCTTACAGTTCAGTCCGTACATTCTCATTGTCCATACAGCGGACCATGGGCTTTCCTCCAAAACACAACAATCTGGTTAAAGACCATCAATGACTTCGTTTACCTGAGAGATAAAGGTCAAAGCTATTGACAGGGCAGCAACCCTTCCAGGTCATGTTCTGACGGCCACCCATCCTGTCCCATCTTTGGCCAGTGCCTGCTTGTCCTGCACACTCTAGCCACACTCGACTTCCTGTGGCCCCAAACATGGTGCTTCCTCCCAGGCTTGGACTTCTGTAAGTCCCTCCATTATAGCCCTCTCTCCTCGCTCATCTACATAACTCTTGCTCAGTCTTCATGTCTAAGGTAGACGTCACACTGTTTCAGACCCACACCCCTGCCCCATCCCAAGGCGAAGTGAGGTGGCTCCTCCACGTGTCCCCAACTGCACCTGTGTAGACACCATCACCAAGCTGTGATGCTCTAGTGAATTCCCATTACCCACACAGGGCCAAGCACAAAGGTCGACAATGTCATGGAAGCCAATTTCTTGGTTGACCCCTCGTTAACATTAACTGGTGGTTAATCACATCGGGTGCTATTGCAGGAAATGGAATCAGGCCAACGGCAAAGACTTCTTTGATAAGCTGCTTTCAAGTAAAAGATGAAGCTGTCCTATCCTGCTAGAGCAGAGTTCTCCAGACTAATTTGTGACCCATAAATGGGCAACAAAATCAATAGACTGTGTCATGACCAACTTTTTAAAAAGCATGAAACAGAAAAGAATACACACATATATTAAGGGTATTTTTTGTGTGAGATTTTTGTTCCAGCTGTATTAATGCATATGTATGTGCACACTGGCCCATAATGTAAAACTTCTCTCTGGCTGGGGATCAGTCACAGAAGTTGAAAAATACCACTATAGATAATGCCTGGTTGATTATTCGTGGGGCAGACATATAAATAATGGAATTGCATGAGGGCAACATACAATGGTCCTAACAGTGTCACATTATACGAGCTCTATAATTTTCCATTCTGTCTTCAAGTACCCTCTAATTTTCATTAACATTTCAGAAATATTTTACAAGCCTTTTTTTTTCCTTTTATGCCATCAAATTATTCTGAAGGGTAACTTTTTTTTTTTTTTTTTTTTTTTTACCTGCTATATTGAGTGTTTAAGCGTCTGTTTAGAGGTGGAGATTCTCCTACAACAACCCCACAGATGGGGGATTCCCACCTTCCCTGGTGAGCTCGCAAAATGACTACTAGGAAGTCACACCCACTTACCTGGGTATGGTCAACGGAGATCTGAACCCACTGGGTGTGCTCGATAAACGTTAGTGCGTTGAATGAATGTATATGCGAAGTGGTTTCACTATTTACAGAAATAAGGGTCCCCAACTTGCTACCTGACGTTACACATTCATGTATCTATTTATCCGTCCAAGTTAGGGCAACAGGGGTAAGGCAGGATGATGCATGCAGACTTCACCCTCCCGAGAAGAAGAAAAGAATCAACCTAACGATTACCCCATGATTATGGAGTTCTGCAGGGCACCACAAGTTCCCGGAAGGCCCAAATGTTTTAGTTTGAATTCCTACTAAACTTGTCTTAACTGGGTATCCTCATACCTAGAGCGTTTCTGTTTTCCACAAAATCGACCTAAGATAAAAATGCCATTTAGGTCTCCCTAGTTACCCACCTACATGGATTGATAATCTTATCAGGAGGACTCTGAGACCTTGTCCTGGGCACAGCAGGATGGATCACAGTGACTGACTAGAAATATCTGGCTACAGGTGGAGAAGGGAAGTGAGGAGGTGCACACACCCTGTACTTACCGTTCTCCAGGAAGGACCTTGTGAGTGGATCCTTCATATTCTTCCATATATTATACAGGAATTCACCTCATTATAAAAGTAATAGGTACATATGGGGTACCTGGGTGGCTCAGTCGGTTAAGCGTCTGACTTCAGCTCAGATCATGATCTCACAGCTCACGAGTTCGAGCCCCGCATCAGGCTCTGTGCTGACAGCTCAGAGTCTGGAGCCGGCTTCGGATTCTGTGTCTCCCTCTCTGTCTCTGCCCACCCCCCTCCCCCACCACTTGCACTCTGTCTCCCTCTCTCTCAAAAATAAACATTAAGAAAAGTTTTTTTAAGTCCTAGGCACATATATCTTCATTCAAAATTTTAAAACCTCTAGAAAATATTATTTATAACATAATATTATTCAAAGACAATAATATACCATGTTTGTGTTTAGCTTTCCAATATTTTTCCATGCTTATACTTTAAAAACACTTTAGTATATTATAGACCTTGTCCCCCCTCCACATGTCATGTGCCCTTTCCAAGTCTATAAATACTTTTCAGAATGTTAAAGGGGAACATCAATCTTACTGGGATTCCAGATCATAATGGATGTAACTAATTCCAGGCTGCTGGACATTTGAGTTATGACCAATTTTTCATTTTTTACAAACATTTTCATAAACATTTTCTATAGCTAAGTCTTTGTGCTCATCCACAGTTATATACTTAGAATGAGTAGTTTAATTTTTACACTGAAAATACAGGCCATGGTTATCTCCCTTTGCATATTTATTTACCATTTAATGCCCATTAAAGAAGACCACTATTATTCAAGGAAAAAAAAAATGTTACCCTGTCTTGATCTTGGCTTTGACAAAGTGATGTTCATAAAGCAACAGAAGTCTAAAGGGAGAAGGGTCAGGCATGCCTGGCAGCTGGGTTACCTGGCCAGCCTTTTCTGCTTCGCCCCAGCCTGTTCCAGGACCCAGGGAGAACCATGGAATATCCCCATCCTATGTTTTCTCAACTTAAAAATGTCAGGGTTAGACTGAATTCTTTTTATCCATACCAAACCTTGGAATACATACAGCTTCTATAGCGTGAAGGTCACATCTGCCCCATCCTGGAAACCCAAGGTAAATAAACTCAATCAGTTTGGAAAAATTTAAAGAGATTAAAGTTTCCATTTGTGAGACATTGTCAGAAGATTTCTCTGTCCTAGCCGGCAGCCCATAATCAAAGCATTTCACAAGCTGCTCGGGAGGGTTGCTCAACGAGGGAGCCACATTACACCATCAAATGGTTTTCTCTTTGGTGCCATCACTTTCCCTCCTTATGCTGGTGAGAATCCAGGGTGGCACCAAGACAGGGATTATATAAACGAAAACTCTGTGGTATCCAGAGACTGCATAGGTCTAAATGCAGAGCAAAATTTACAGACTTCAGGTTTCTCTTGTTTATTAATAATTATACTTCATAGAAGAAAGAAAAAGACAAGCTCAAGAAGTGGGACAAATTCACGCATATTTACTCACCTGGTCATAAGCATCCAATTCATTATTGAGGGAATAAAGAGCATACATACCCAACAAACGAAGGAGGAGGAACAGGACTCCCAGGGCGTAAGACTTGAGTTCAGGGCTGACTGTCCTACATGCAAAGAGATGAAGAGGAAAAAAAAGATCCTTATCACTCCTCTTCAATTAACAGACCCCAGAGTCATCCATTGCTGTCCATCAGAGCCAATCTCTAGAAATTAATGGGTTTTTTTGTTTTTTGGGTTTTTTTTTTTGCTTTCTCTGCCTAAAGTCTGATAAATAACTGCACTAACAAGATAAGTTTAGGAAATTAACAGTAGGTTTTTTTTTTTTTTTTAAATAATAAGGCTAATCTTGTCATTGGGAGGAAGACACGCAAATGTGGTCCCTAAAGTCTTCATTTAAAGGCATTTTCCTTTTGCCAGGACGGGCAAATATCTTAAGTTGATAGAATACACATATTGGGGAAGTATCAACTGGGAAGACCATTTCTCTGAACATTTCTCAAACAGCCAGTGCTGTGAACACCCTTGTCCTTCTCAGGTCATTTTGTGATATCAACCAGATGATCGTGGCTTGACACCCCAGATGGGCCACTTGCAGAATAATCCATTTGACTATATCCAATTTCAATACCCCTTGGTCATGGTTCTTTGTTCTGAATGGACTCAATCACCCTGGCTTTGGTTTATCCAGAATAGTCCCTTAGAATGACCCTCTCGCACATTTTCTAGCACACTCTCAGAGTGTAACGTTTTCTGGGATGAGCGTGACAGTAGACGGGGTTTAGAAATGATGACCAATTCTAGACAGAGGGGCCCTCATGGCTAATAACATCTCTTTTGTAATGCCTCTTACTCTTGCGACGAGTATTAATTCAATGCTTGTCCTCTCTGGGCCCAGGGACTCTTTGTATCTTGTCCGTTGTGAGTGCAGTGATGATGTACTGAGTAACATATATGTGGGTGGATCGGTGGGGTGAGCACATGTCTCCCACTCATGACCCAGACCCGCCCTATCTCTGGGGGGGTGGCAAGGGAACATGAAGAGAGAGGTATTTGACGGACTACATACACGTATCCTTCAGGTAATCTTGGACACCACAGGCAGAGAAACTTCCTCTTATCCCATTCCCATTGGGAGTCCCTAGGGGAAATGGGGAGGTAAGCACAGTACTATGTCTCCTGGAAGGACCTGGTTAGGCCTAGAGCCAGTCCAGCATGGCTGAGACTTTGTAAATACCAGGAGCACTTCAATATGGCTGAAAGACCAGGAAGGCTCATGCAATACAGGGAGGACCTAGGCAATCAATTCTGTAGGAAATAAATGTTAGAAACAAAGTTACATTGCAATAGGATATCTAAGTCCACTAAGATACAGGGAGGACCTAGGCAATCAATTCTGTAGGAAATAAATGTTAGAAACAAAGTTACATTGCAATAGGATATCTAAGTCCACTAGGATATCTAGTACCCAGGACTTAGTAGATAGATAGATTGACTGATAGATTGAGAGATCATTTATCTATTAATCTATTTTAGCTAGAATTAGATTCTAGCTAAATGACCCCAGGAATCATTCATCCAAACATCCAGTGCCATCCATCCAATGACCTGGTTTGAGCCTCAGTGGGCATGTCTTTGGCTTGTTGGTAGAGTGGACCAAAAGACACTGTCAAACCAAAACGAACAGAGATGTAGGTTTTACAATCTTGGCCATATTTCTAAGATTTTCAGTGAAAACTATAAATGTGTTATTCTTGGGGAAACACCCCTTTCTTCTCAATTGTAAAGAGTGGGATACAGGCAAGTAGGTTAAGACTTTCATGGAGTGATGGGGAAACCACTCTCTGGCTGATTCAGCCAGATACATGTACAATGTCAATGATGAGATTGATGTTTCTGGACAGAAACACAGCCAGCTCTCTTTAGAATGTGCATGTTACAAAATCCAAGTTCTTCGGAGCTACTATTGGCTCCACGGTTCTGGTTTTTGCATACCCACTTGAAGGTATTAAGTTGAAAGACACATAAATAAAAGCAAATTCTCCTTTTCAAGAAAACGTGCTGGCGTAATGAGCTAGAATATTTATCACTTGAAATCTGATTTCCTTTTAGCTATCATGTCACTAGGAATAAAATGAGCAAGGTGCTAAGATCTCTGTTCATATCCTGTTGAGGAACTTGTTCCCATGGGGGAATCTTCCTTCTCAGACCTACGTAGGAAAAAATGGAGAGTTCAGGTCTGAATGTTATGGGAAGTTCCGGGCAAGGCCAGGGAGGGGATCTGAGGTCTACCACTTACTAGCTGACGACCTCGAGAATACTGCTTGCTTAACCGCTCCCCGGGCCTCCTCCTCTGTAAAAGGGGAATGGCAATAAGGATGTAAACGTAATTAAAACAGGAGCTCAGTGCTGGCTCTGAAGGGGGGTGCAGCGGGTGTTAGCTTGTATCCTCACCTGTGGATGTTCTGAGAGCTGCTTTACGCAGGCCACAGTGGGGCCATCACTCTGGAATGGGGCAAGGGCTGGCATGTACCTGGAAGGTGGCCTAGACTGTGCCCTTGTGCCTGCCTGGAAGACCTGTGATGGCCAAATGGACTGGGATAGTGACAGAATAAGGTGCTACCCTGGCCATCTCGACGGGGACAACGTGCGAGCCTGGGCCTCCAGCAGGGTTATGTGATGGCCGAGGCCCAGCCTAGGTCACGTAGGCCATCTGTTGCCGATCTATTTAAAGGAATCAAATGTTTCCCGAAAATCCCCAAGAGCTGTTTCTCAAGCTGAGATTTCAAAGTGATTAAGATTTCAACTTTCTGTGTTTGGTGTGCCAGTCACAAACAGTGAGGTGGTTTTTGCACAGAAGTCATGGGGAGAGGAAACAAAGGGACTAGTCACTGCTCATGGCCGTGAAGGTCATTGTTCCTGAATCTTGACACCTTTTGTGGGTGACCAACACAATACCACTTCACAGGGATTTCTAAATGAAAAGTCACCCATAACACAGCCATACCTAGGACCTGACGGGTTTTGTCCATATCCATGCTTGACACAGTCAACCTCTGTATAGAATTTAAATGCAACAGTTCACTTCTTAAGGACTTTTCACATTAAGAATTTTTCATTATTCCATTGAGCTATGGTACAGTACTGTAATTTAATTCATTATCCCAATTCAGGTTTTTCTGCTATTATAGCTAACATTGTAATAAAAATCTGCCTGCCCTGAGCTGTTTTTCTGGGAGGGAAGTATTTTCCTAAGTGTTGAAGGGTAGATTTTTTACCTCATAAAAAAATCTGAACATTTTTATGACTCCTGATTCACAATGCTATATTGCTTCTTTGAAAGGAGTGATAGGCTTTTCAATGCCACCAGCCATAGGTGATTTTACCCAGCCCAGTTTTGCCACAGCCTCGCAAGCGCTGGGTGTGAATGTTGAAAATTGGTTTTTCAAGTTTAGAAAGTATAAAATGGCAATTTGCTATTGTTACCTTAATGCTTCTGCACATTAACAAGGCTTTGCTAATGACCTTCTAGATGACATAAGGGCTTTGGAGAAATGTTCTTCCTCAGGAATTCAGAACAGAGATCAGGAAACATGGTAGGCATGGGGAGAAGGGGAGCAAAGCTGGATACAGAAGCTGGGGATGTGCATTTGTACAGGTCAAGTTCAAGTAGTTCATTCTTGCTTGCTTCTAGCCCCTGGGAGTACCCTGGTCTGTGTAGATAGCTGCATCCCAGTAAGGCGGGTCTGTCTGTTTGGGGTCACTTCCTCCAATTCGAGACAGACACTGGGGGCCGGAGCATCCCATTTCTAGGTTCCTCACCCAAATCTAGGTAACTTTGGAAACGTAGAAGTTACTCAGAATATGACTCCACAGTTCACCTTTGAGGCACCTCACTCACCGCCAGGACAGGTCCTGAGAGACCAGATTATGGGTGGTTCCGGACAAGTGCAGTCACTGGTGGCACATGCATGGCCTTGGTGGGACCCACATCACTTCTAGGAGGCTGGCAGGATCAATGACATTGCTCCCGGGCCCGAACTCAGAAATGAGTCTGAGCGAAAATGTGCCCAAGGTCACGTGGCTAATCAGTGGATGAACAGGGGTTGAACTTGGGGGCTTGGCTAGTCCAAGGCCATTTTCCTTTTACTCCAACACTGCTGCTCTCTCTAAAAATCAATGTAGGACCACATTCAAAATCGCCTGCAGGATCTATTCTTGGGAGGATATGAAAGTATCATCTCCCTCGGGCCATGCTTTCTGGTCTCTATCAAATGTAACTGATTCCTATCAACCTGGGGAAGCTGGCTTGTAAGACTCATGCCACACCCGAAGTTCGGACCTCCCAGAGAACTACAGACAAGCACCAGATGGGGACGGGGAGGGCGAAAGGTGAGCCTGGCCTTTCTAGTCCCTGGGTCTAAGCTTACCTGATAAGGATGATGACTGAGGGTGTCTGCGCCATTGCCCCGATCATACTGCAGACACACATCACACACAGGAAGGTGAGGAAGGCCTCTTGGCACCCGGGACTGGGGCATTTTCCGGGAACCACAGTTGTGTTCTCGGCCGGGACGGTCGTGAGGCACGCACAGCCGGTGAGATTCTGAAACGGAAGTAGTCAGCCCTCTTAACTGGGGGTATCTCCAGTTTCCAAATCCAAAGCCATCCATCAGACGGAGCTGTCACAGCCTAATTATGCATTCTGTGGCATTCCATTAATTAGGCCTGAATAAACGAGTTAGCTTTTTAAGGAGGCTGCGAAACACATGCAAATAAAGGAATATTTACGGGGAGAAGAGCCAATTCCCCATCTCCTGTGTATTTCATCTCCATGCTCAAGAATCTCTCGATAGGCTGTGCCCTAGACAAACATGTCCCCTCCCGCCCCAAGTACTGTGGAGGAAACTGTGTCTCCACAATAGGATAAAACACTGCCAAATTAACGTTATAATTACTTGCCAATTTGTCCTCTTTTATGCAGTTATAATTACAATGAAGTGTATTAAAAGAAGTAAATCAGGTAACCTGCATATTGTTGCTGGTTCAGTGCCCAGTGTGGCACTTGGAACAAAGGATGTGCATTGTCAGCCACGAGGTTGCTGCTCCCGTGGTGGGGCGGGAGGGGGGGCAGGTTAATGGGAAAGTTCTCACGTGCCAGGGTAAGCAAAGAGGGCTAAGAGATGCCAGGAGCTTGGAGCAGATCGCGGGCAGCGGACAAAAGCCCAAACCAGACACATTTATTAATACATGATCCAAGGAGGGGGGGTGGGGGGAAAGGCGGCCGCATTCCATTTGATCTTGTGGGTAGATTCTTGCCCAGCTGCCCCTGCTCCCCAGCGAGGTCCGGCCCCAGCTTCATCATCAGAGCAACTTCTGATGGCCAAGGGGAGGGGCAGGGGCTGGGAGAGGCAGTGCCACGCGAGCGCCAAGCCAATTAAGGTTCGATAATAATAGTGCAGAGGCCTTTAATGAATACAAAATGAAAACAATCATAAATGATTCATTGCTTTTCTTCTCAGGACTGCTCGGCTTTCAGAGCACACGCCAAGAAAAATCCTCCTGAGGGTCAAACAAATCCCCTTTGGCTTTTACGTTGCTCGTCCTTGTCCTCCTTCCTCTCCTCTCCTCTCCTCTCCTCTCCCTTCTCCCTCTCGCCTCTTTTCTTTTCCCACAGAGCAGAGCACAGATAGGGGCTTTTCTTATCCCATCAAGTCACATGGGATGTTTCCAGGGATGTCCAAAAGCCCTTCTGTGCCACACTCCCCGCCCCATCAGAGCCACCTGGCTGCATCCTGCCCAGGGGCGCTTACCCACGTGGGCAGACGTGGTGTGGGGCTGGATGCTTCTTCCTAAGCATCGTGCCAAGAGCAGGTGCCTCTGTATAAGTGGCCAGGTTACAGCACCCCACGGTGTTTACTGTAATTCCCATGGGAGATGCTGAGATCTTGGCCCCCTGGCCCTTCCCACACACCTCTGCCCAAGGGGTCTTGCTAGCTCTTCTGTAAAACCTCCACCTCCTGGGAGGCCCCCTACTGGCTGAGCCAGCCCTGAGCCAGGGTTTTTCATGGGCCCTGAGGAGCCCCTGTATGAGGGCACACTCTATGCACCACTGAGGGACCTTCCCACACTCCTGGAGGAGGCCTCGTGGCTCCCGGGATAAAGGAAGACCATGTCTTATGCACATTGTCCCGAGTGTTTCACGGTGCTGAGACAGAGCAGGTAACTCTTAGCAGGTGGTTTTAGAATGCCTAGGCGAATGAATCCTCATCTGCATTTACCAGGAGGCAGGGCTGCTCCCCAACGACAACCTAAATGTCACCTTTCTTCCTGCCCAGGAGAGGAAACTATACCCCCCTCTGCCCAGACCCCAACTGCACAGCCAAACTTCCCTCGCTGTTTACACCCACCACCTCCATCTCATTCCCCAAGCTCCCCCTCACTCCAGGGGGCTTCTGTCCCCACACGCGGGAACCGGATCGTGCTAAGATCTCCGGGGACCTCCATCACCCGACCCCACCGTCCACTTTTCTCTTACGGGGGCCCCCAAGAGCATGTGCCCGTGAACCACTCCCCTCCCTGGCTTCCATAGCCCATGACCGTCCCAGACCCACGTTTTATGTCCTGTCCCAAGGCTCCAAGCACGTCGCCATTTCCACACTAAATCCAGGAACAAATGCCCCAAGCTGGGTTCTGCACTGTCAGCGTGGCACTCCTCCCCATCTACATCTGGGAACTACTTCTCTGGAATCCCCCTCCCTGCAGGGGTGATAGCTGGACGGGAGGGGAACACGGGTGAGATTTAGAAGGCAGGAGTGAAGCAGAGGCCACTACGCTCTGAAGGTCAGACACAAGGATGATACCCGCAGAGGCGCCCAGAAGGTGCCAGCTGGCCCTAGCATCTGTATTTGCACCCGCCCTCTTTTCTATCTGCCCTGCTGACAGCACAGGTCTATGCCCACCTCTCCCGATTCGGCTGTCCACCTGCTGACATGGTCAGCACCCCTTTCGTCTCACAGAGCAGCCATACAAACACAGCTTCTTGGGATTTTCCCACAAGCCCCCCTCTTACCCACATCAGCTGGTGCTTCTGGGGGTGGCAAAGATCGGTCTAGTGATTCTTCGAGACTTTAATTCCTCAACTCCCCCACGTTCACGTAAGCTCTATTTCCTACACTCAATTCTTTTATTTCCAAAATACCTGTGGGTGCTGCTTTCCGGACCAAACCCAGACAGGTGTACATCCCCCCGCCCCAACCTCCACTCCCTCTACATCTCTTGCCCGAGAAATGGTGCCTCTGGACAGCAGGTGGGAATTATGGACCCTGCTCCTTACTGCCACGTCTGACGCATCTTCCTCATGACTATGAGGCTAATGAGGCCAGACATCATTGTAGTTTTGCTCCCTAATTTATCCTCAGCTCTAGAGAACAGGGCTTGGCTCATGACAGGGATTTATCAGCTGTTTATTGAATAAATGGATAGATCTCAAGGCCTATTCATTTCACCATATCCTAAGTCCTTCTCGGACCCTCAAATCCTTCTGTCTCTGATCCCTGTCATAGCCTGAGAGAAAAGAGAGATTCAGGTGTAGGGGGCTAAGAACCACATATACCCAAAGAATGCACACGTATAAATGAGGAACAGGCCCCTCCAGGATGGCTGTGGTGTTGCTTAGTCAACCACCCTAGGAACTGAGCTCTGACTCACATAGCCTCTTAGGACTATGACGTGAATCCTGCAGCCGAGTGATCAGGGCCAGAACCTGGGGAATAAACCCTGTGACTGGAGAGCTTTGTTTAAGAAATAATCTGTAATTGGGACCTATTACAGTAGGCTTAATCTAAGACTCAGTCTTAGATTTTTGCCCAATACCTAGATTAGGGCCCAACTGCATCATATTTACCATGAAAAGAAAACTGCCTGGCTCCTCTCTGCTCTGAGAAAATCCCTTCTGAAATGGACCCACTCTGGATTAGGTCTGTGTTCCTGCTCTAATGGAAGGGGATAAAAATGAGACATCTTTATCTCAGACTATCTGACACAGGGATTGCACAGCTCTGTCTGGTCCGGGGAGGGGATGAGTGTGTCCCCTAAGCCCAATGTCCTGGGAATGGAGTGAGTGGGCAGCAGAGTTGAGCCAAGACAAGGGACAGAGGTGATGGCACACAAAGCCAGGGGAAGGGATGGGACGAGAACAGGCCAAGGGCAGCTACAGTCCGACTGGGCAGAAATGAAGCATTTGTAGGGTCATTAACACCACAAGAGCAGAAGTAAGAAATGCAACCAGGGCAGATGTCATCTGGCAAGTGGCCAGGAGAGAAGCTGGAGATGGCTGGGTCCCTCCCAGAGGCTGTAGGCAAATCTGTATTTATTTCTTCAGACTTAACTTAGTTGAGAAGAGCCGTGGAAGAGGCTGGGGAGGAGGTAAGCCAGAGGGTCGGAGCAGGGACATGGATGGGACTCCTTTCTGGGCAGAGGACTCAGTCCAACACAATGACAGCATCTGGAAATGCTGGGTGGTCCCACGGTCTGGGGGGGAGGGGGACAGGCACCTGGGACATTCCTGCAACCCTTCCAAGAGGGAAATCTAAGGGAACATGCTGGGCCTGTGGTCACACGGCAAGAGAGAGCGTAACATCCTTCATTTGGGCTTAGGTGACACAAGAGATGGACCTGCGTGTCGTGCTAAAGGGGCTGTGGGGACTCTGGCCACAGAGGCAGCTATGTGAGAAGAAACGTCCACCCAGATGTCCACGTGTGGTGGGAGGAACCACAGATGAGGACACAAGGTTTCACCTTCCCCAGGGTGCATAACTGTAAGAGACGACTTTCCTCCTGGGGGCTTTCAGACTGCCATCCCAAACAGAAAGGAAGCGGGGGGAACAGCCCTTCTTCCGCTGATATTAACCGGGCATCCACGTGGGAACCCCTAAACTTGCAAAAGTTCTGAGGAGCAGGAGGCTTGAAAATACAGAGATAACCTGGATGTGACAGAACGATTCACTTTACTAAGGAGATGACAGAGACTAGGATCCTAATTCTCACCCTGTCTGTATATAACAGTTCCATCTGGCCAGTCCAAAAAGCAGATGGATCTCAGAAGCCACCTGTAGACAGTCATGGCCTGAATCAAGTGCTGTCCCTGGCAGTCCCCAACATATTTCACTGCTGACAAAGTGCACTAGGCTCTGGGAGATTGGGGCATCATTCCTGACCTGGAAAACGTCCAATGTTCCACTTCTGTTTCAAAGGAACGTCTTCCCGGCTCACCAACCGAGGGGGAGGAGTTACATTCTCTGTCTGGTGCCACATATTGGGGCGGGAGGTGGGAGCAGGACCTGGCTTTCTTGGAAATAAGTGCATCCTGACATAGCATGTTGATAACCAGACGACCACTGTGCTCGCACAGGAGGCCAGGCAAAGCTTTGGAACCAGCGGTGACCCAGGGGACAGAAGGGGACTCACTTGTAAATTCTATAAGAACTTATCCTACAGACAGATGGGCCCGCGCACAACATGACCTAAGTACAATGTGAGCCACAACACTGTTTGCAAGACCCAAAGTTATGCAGCGATCTGAACACCCATCACAGGGGTTGGTTAAACAGGTTCCTACGGATCCAGGCAAGGAAAGACCACGTAGCCGTAAGGAAAAAAAAAAAAAAAAAAAGATACAAGAGTGTTCTTCCCGTATGGATATGGAAAGAACACCAATATAAATTATTAACCATAAAAACCCCACAAACAACGAGGTATGGAATAAGAAAGACCTTGGATATGCGTTAAAATCCAGAAGGAGACACAAGAAACTAATCATAGTAATTACCTACTTGGCAGAGCAGTGGGTTGGAAAACAGGTGAACAGGAGACAGAGTGCAAAGGAGAGATACCACTCCCTCTTTTTTATATTTTTTGACTTCTGAACAATACAAATACATCATCTATCAAAAAAAATGAAGAACTCCAGAGCATTAGAAAATAAAGAAGAAATCAATGAAGAGTAGTCACTGAAAATCGTACTCCTATTCCACATTCAGTCATTAATTTAGACTGAGAAATGTTTCCATTCACATATAATGATGGGGATAAATAATTGCAATAAAGCTGGAGACCATGAAAATAGAAAACTTACTCTTTAGAATCTCGGATTAATTTTCTATTGACGAAGGAAATCAGAAGCATGCTATTTTTGATGGCTCCTATTATAAGGAAAAAAAAAAAAAAAGACTGATCTGCAACGTTTCGAAAACACCAGCAAATGAAGTTGTTTGTGTTTGCTTCTTGGATCAATTAATTGCACAAATAAAACTGATTTCGAGGTTGAAAGATGACTTTTGCGAGGGGACAGGTATGGGGGTGATGAAGTGATTTGTACTGAGAGCCTGCTGCGAAACGTGGAAAGGTAGAGAGTTACTCCCCCAAATTCTGGAATATTCTTTCCGGTTTTCTTTCTGTAATGTATTCAGTTACGAGGCAGAAATGGCCATTTCTATTAAAACTCGGGCTCCAGTCCTGTGCTTTAAAGGAGAGTTTGTCACAGAGAATGCTAGGACGCACAGTGCTCTGTCCCGCTTCTGTCTGTGAGACCTCTGATCCCTTGTCATCACATCCTGATAAGGGGACGGCAGAGGGCTGCCATACCACCACGTAACACTGGGACCTTTTCCTTCCAGTGACAACGCGCTCCTGTGCATCCTCGACACTTAACAGTTCCTTTCATGATTCGACGAAGTTCCTCAGACACCCTCCTGTCGTTTATTACTGTCCTTTGGTAGCTTGGACTCTCTTCACCTCATTGGCCCAACCCAAGCTGGCATTTTTAGGTAACGACCTCAACGCTCATCACAAAGTGCAGGACAACCCACGTGCCTAGAGGCAAAGGGGATATTGAAAAACTGCAAGAAGAAATAGACTCTCTTGTTCCCTTTCAGGGTCACTGGCTGAAGGATAATGGCCAGGGAGAAAAATTCTCAGATGAAAGCAAGACCTCCGTCCACCTTTCGCTCCCATCACTGGTAACGTAGGAGCCAGAGCACATCCGGGCAGAGCCTTAATTATCTCCTGCAGAAAGGGGAGGAAAGGGCTGATCTCCGGGGAGCAGCAAGGCCCACGCTTTGCTCCAGCCACCTCGGGAAGGAAGCGTGGGCAGGACACAGAAGGGGAAGGATGTGGCCGCTGCTGGGAGTGAGCATCACGTCCCTGTGTCTCTCCCTCTTGCTCTCTCTCCCGCAAACGGGATCTGTCCCCGTATCGCAGAGCCTAGGCCTTCCCATCAGCCCCGCACTCACACACAGTCCATGCTGGAATATCCTTCCGGGCCTCTCCACCGCCTGATACCCACTCCTCCTACACGAGAAGCCTCCCCTGCCACTATTCCTCCTCTGGGGGGAAAACATCTGCACCCCTCCCTCGCAGCTCCACCCGCCCTGAACCAATCCCTGCGTGAGCGGGTTTACACTCTGGGTTTCCTGATCTCTCCATGTGTCTGTGTCTTCCTCTTATGGGCACGTAACCACCTGTCCTTTACTGTCAGGTTATCATCTTTTCATAAAAAAAAAAAAAAAAAGTTTTGTTTCCTTATTGAAAAAAGGATACGTGCTCATTTTGGATCATTTAGTAGTTTGCAGAAAATGTGAAGGAAACATGAAAATTAATGCTTCAGTCTCTAGCCAGCGGTAATGTGCTGTGAGCAGCTGGGTGTACATCTTCTGTATAGATCTTTCCACGTAAAGATATACAAGTGTTTAGATTTTTTTCCTTTTCTTTACTAAAAGGGATCATAATCTGGTATATTGTTTTATAATATGCTCGTTTTGCTTAATAGGTTAGCTGTTGCTCGTGGGTGTTCCTTTGTACATAATTCTATCTGTACGTTGTATCTCATCTCACAGTAAACATGAGCTCCTACCTTTCTAGCTCTATATTTCTTTTTTTTTTTTGGTTATTTAAAATTTTTTATTTTTTTTAATGTTTAATTATATTAGAGAGACAGAGTGTCAGCAGGGGGAGGGGCAGAGAGGGAGACACGGAATCCGAAGTGGGCTCCAGGCTCCGAGCTGTCAGCACAGAACCCGACGTGGGGCTTGAACCCACGGATCATGAGATCATGACCTGAGCCAAGTCGGATGCTTAACCAACTGAGCCAGCCAAGTGCCCCTAAAATTTTTTTAAATATTTTTGAGAGAGGGAGAGAGACAGACAGACAGACATGGAGAGGGAGGGAGGGAGGGAGAGGATGAACAGGGGTGGGGCTGAGAGAGAGGGAGGCACAGAATCCGAAGCAGGTTCCAGACTGTCAGCACAGAGGCTGATGTAGAACTTGAACCCATGAACCACAGATCATGACTTGAGCCAAAGTTGGATGCTAAACCGACTGAGCCACCCAGGTGCCCCTATCTATTTAAGTAGTTTCTATACCCAACGTGGGGGCTCGAACTCCCAACCTCGAGATCAAAAGTTACACGCCTTTCCACTGAGCCTGCCAGGCGCCCCCCAGTTCTCTATTTCTAGTGCCTAGTCCAGGCCCTGAGATATAGTAGGGGTTCAGGTGGCAATGCCCTAGCTGGGCTTTATTTCAGAACAGTCACATCTTCTGACAAGCCATCGCCCGAACGAGTACACACTTTTAAATCAGTTCTGACAAACGGGGCCAGGCTCTATGAGAGGGCTTGCAAACTCCACACCTTTGAGGGCAAGACAGGAAACAGGTAAGAAAACTGGCACAGGTGTAAGGGGTAGCCAGTGGTGGGGACTACGGCTAAGAGGAGATCAAATGCCTTGTTTGTGGGTTTGACCATTTCTCAGCTCCAGCCCGTCGCTGCCCTGCGAGGGTGCCAGGGCCGAGTCAGCTCTCATCCAACTTTTACAGAGAGGCCAGGAACCCAGATCTGTGTAGGAAATGCACAGGCCATTTGAACCTTGCTTCAGGACACAGTAAGCACATCCGTAGGGCAGAGAGGGTGTACAAGCAATCGGTTCGTTTCTTCTGTACTTCGCAGACACAGCACCTCCAGTCTCCAGTTCAGTTTCCTGAGTGCTTGACCACACAAAGGTGAGAAGGGAAAGGACGTCGAAGGCTGGATGTTCAGCGTCAGCTCGGACACTGTTTCTCGAAAGATAAAAACTTAGGAACCCATCCCTTCTCCTGGAGTAGTGGTTCTCAACTGTGGGGGATCCTGCCCCCAACCACAACCTGCAGAAGTATCTGGAGACATTGGCGGTTTCACAAATGGGCGGGCATTGCCAGTGGCATCTGGTGGGTAGAGCTCAGAGATGCTGCTGAAGACGGATACAGCCCCAAATGTCAGCAATGCCAAGCTGGAGATGCTCTGTAGGGGGCACAGTGGTTCTCAACCTCTGTTACATTCCAGAAACATTTGGTGTGGGGCCGGGGGAGGGTGCTTTCAAAAGATACAGATACCTGGGTCCTATCCCACAGTAAGGAAATCAGACTTTCTAAGGATGAGGCTCAGGCCTCACATTTTAAAAGCTCTCAAGTAATCCTAATAGGGAGGCAGGGATGAGATCCATGACGGTCAACAACAAACTGCCTGCGTGCGTCCATAATGGGTCCCCCGCCCTTCCCCTCCCCTCCACCCCTCCACAGAACTGGCTCCAGGCTCTTCTCAAATAGGTGCTGGACACATATCCATTGCCTGAATGGGGGGAGGGGACATAGATTAGTCGTCTCTCATTAGTCGCCTACAACTGCTGTGCTGGACCTGTATTGACTTCCAACGTTCTACTGGTGGCTGATACAAGCCTTTTTGTTTGTTTGTTTTAGTCGATTATTCAGTACATCAAAAGGATACAACTTCCAGCAGTCAGTCAGCAGCATACCAACACACTTTCTGTTGGAATAATTACTTCTGAGAGTGAAAGGTACAGGAACAATCTGGGCAATATATCCGTGCCAAAGGAAGCTTACAAAATTAACTCGCAATCTTTTTTGTCACCCCTCCCAGTCGTATGCAAGGAGACGAATTAGAAATTGTGCATTCAATGCGATCCTGGAAACTTTCATTGCTGTCACTCAAGGAGATAGGCAATAAGAAAATAAAATACAAAACCCAAGCCAGGGCGGCAAGGAAAGTCTAACATCAGCAAACCACTAATGCCAACCAGATTTCCCTATAATCAGAATTATGTGACTGGTGACGTATTCACATTTAATAGAGTTATGGGAAATTTTCACAGGTTCTGATGGAAGTTATAAGTGGGTAAGACATGAACAAGGACTGGAGCTTTAGTGTTAAAATCTGCATTGGCCAACCTACTGGCCTGCCAAATGCTATTCAAGGAAGTAGCATTCTCACCCACGGCTTCCTGGGGACAGCGCGGGGCCTCCAGCCAGGTGTTCAGGAAGCCTGGGGCCTTTATCCAGAGCCATGGCTGGCACTGGAAATGCAACGGTCCACAAGAAAACCCCAACCCCATCGCTGGACGCTGGAGCCCAGCGAAGGAGATGCGGAGTCAACAAGCTGTTCTTGGGGACTGGGGAGGGAGGGTCTGACCTTGCAGGACAGAGCAGGTGCCAGAGGACTCTGCAGGACGAGGTTCTAATGCAGCCCTGGAAGAAGTCATAAGCGGGGAGGAGGCTTCTCAGCTGCAGAAAAAGAACTACTGTGCATCTGAAGGGCTTAAGGGAAGACTCTCCTTGAGAAAAGGAGCAGCGTGTGCAAAGGCCCGGAGGTACAAAAGGAGCAGCACGTGACAAGACCTGGAGGTAAGGGAGAGCTGGGTGTGTCAGAGGAACCCCATGAAGTTCAACACAGTAAGTTGTTCTTCAACAGGTGGGAGAAGTGGGGAGGTTGAGGCTGCAGAGGCAGCAGGGCCAGCCTGTGAAGGCAATGTCCTGACTATGGAGCGCATGAGTGAAGTCCTTTCAAGGAAGAAGAAGGTAAGCATCCTCAAGAGGTCAGTCGCAGAGTCGGAGGAAGACACTGGGTTTGGGGTCAGACCAATCCACATTCCAACGCCACCACCACCATGCTCTGCGTGAGCCGGGGCAAGTGACTAGTTTGTCATCAGGAGTGAAAATAACACCTCCCTCCACAGGTTGCCGGGAGGATCGACGGGAAAACGCATACAGGGCCAGGGGTGCAGGGGTAAGAATGGCTGCGCTCACACCTGGAAAGCTAGAAGACTCCAGCAGACGGTGAAGGAATAATAAGGAAAAGGGGAAATTGGGAAGACGGATGAGGAAGGCTTCAGCTTGTGGAAGAGCTTTTTTGAGAGCTTGGAGGCAAGAATTGGGAACGAAGGACGGAGCGAATGTACCAGGAATATAATCCACCATTTGGCATTTCCCCAAAATACTGCAGCAGAGATTTAGAAGATTGAAATTGCTTTCTGCTCATTTTTGGATGGTGGCCTGAGGTTTCTTTGGCTCCAGGCCAAGCCGTCACGGACCACGAGTGACATGTGGAAGGCCTGTTGCCTGGCCCACGCAGGCTCTTGAAAAAGTTTGCTGCTGTTGCGGCCTCTACAGTTAGGGTTGTTTTCAAGGCTAGGTTGTCACAAGGACCCCTTTCTGGGAGAGGCGTGGCCTCATCGACCTGTTGACAGCCAGGACATCCTGAGATCTGCCTCCATGGAGGAGAAATGTGACTCCCACCTGGCCCTGGGGCCCAGGGCTACCTCAATCTCTGACTTGTAATCGCGGGAGGAGAACCTCTCTGATTTGCCTGCACCCCAGCAGATGATAGGAGGCCTTAGGAGGCCTCCAGCAGTGTGAGGAAAAGGCAAGTGTCTGGAGAAGGAACAGTATATCCAGAGGGAATCAGAGAAGCTCACTATCCAATAACTGCATTCCACACATTCCTGTTTCAGCAGCTGCAAAGACTCACTGGCCAGCGAGGCTCTTATTCAGTAAGACTCGTACATGCAAGATCAAGGGATATGCAACTTTTAAGACAATTTTTTTTTTTTTTTGGCTGTCAGAGAATGCTCTGGAATAGAGACGTTTTTGGTCTCAGGATACCAGCCTATACTGAGTCAATTTAATTCCTAAAGCAGGACAAGAACCAAAACTGATTTATATAACTTTTTGGCTATTAAGATGTTAATAAAATTGTTGTCATGAAAAAGAATAACTTGTACTTTTATTTTAACCACTCACAAGTCCCCATCCCATTTTAAAATTCATTTCCAGTCACATAAAGAAATTGCTTTATCATCTAATTAAAAAAAAATCAGTTTCTCTCCACCACCACCACCACCATCCCCCCACCATCGGGATTTATTTTCTCAATAGAAAAATGTTAATAACTGGCCAGGAATCTAAATGTTAAAAGCAAAGAAAAATGAAATACTTGGAGATGAAAATAAGTGATCGATTTCTCTTCCTTCAGAGAAATTGCTGCCTCTAAAAGATACAGAATGTGAGCAGGACAAGAAACAAATAATTCCAACTCTGAATTCCTCTAAAGCAGCCACCTAGCCTTTTTCTTATCTTTCTCTTCATCTATGCATTCCTGAACATTTACAGAGCACTCCTGGATGACAGCCCTCACCCGGGAAACTCACAGATCAGAGCAGACGACAAATACGCTTAGCAGATCACTGCAGTGAAATGAGAGAGAAGCCTTCAGGAGAGACAGATCAGAGAACCACAGAGGCAAGAGCATCAAAGCTAAAGAAGAGAAGGGATGTTTTCACAGAGAAGGGGGAATTCGAGTAGGGTACCTACAGTTGAGTAGGAGTTGTCCAAATGGGGAGAGAAGTGTGAAAAGGCATACACGTTGTGTGGGGGAAGCTGAATACCACAAACTAAAAGGAAATAGAGCTAGAGAGAATGGCTGAGAACAGACTTGTGCTGAAGGCACATACAAAGCCAGTTCAGTGCCTAGATCTTATCTCATAGGTGACAGGGTAGCATTAGACAGGGTCCTTTGCAGTGTTGCAGACATCATTTTGGCTGCAGTGTAGAAGATGAGCCAGAAGGGGGCCACCCTGAGCTGTGGGGACAGTTGGGCAACTGCCACACTGGTCCAAGGGAGAGAACAGGAGGGCTGGCACCAGGGCACTGGTGATGTGGATGCAGAAGACAGGCAGGTGTATAAGCATGACTTGGTGACGAGTCAGTCCCTTAGCATCAGGTTTTCAAGCAGAGAACATGGAAAACGGCAGGCTGACAGCCAATTGGAAAATTCATACTGACAAGGGGGGAAAACAAAAAACAGTTTAGTGGGGGCGGGGGATGGGTAAAAGTGGAGGTATCTAGTTGAGAATAATAAGGCAAAGGAAACGGAAAAGGAAGAGGTTGAATCAGTGTCAGATAGTCTCAGGTTTGGAAGAAGACTTCTGTGATAAATGGTATTCTAGCCTTCCTTTACATACTTCTGTTGATGGGGAGCTCATTACCGGTAGAGTCAGGCTATTCCACTGACATCCTTTGTGAGTGTCTTGAACCATGATCTTTTTCTCTGGCTCCATATGTACAGCTTCCTTTGAATTTTTTTTTTTTTTTTTTAACTTTTGGTTGCTCCGTGACACTTTCTGGAAACCTACTTGATTTAGCAGGAAGGCCTGAAAGACCCGGCAGTCTACCCACTCTGCTGAGGATCCTCCACTGGACTGCAGTAGAGTCTGGGAAACAGTCACAGGGCAGGAACACAAAGTATAGAACACATGTGGTGGCCCACTGCTGCCCTTGACCGTGGGTTTTAAACTACTCTGTCTGCCCGCATCCCCTGCCCCATCCCCTCCGGTCAGAAAATCACCAATACCGTGCTGTTGCAGCCAGCGAAGCAGGCAGACAGGTAGGTGATGCCATCTGCCCCACACACGGGAGTGAAGGAATCGGTTTGGCATTCACAATTTTTATTGCAGGGTGAGTAGGGGTCCAGGGCCACGCCAGGCGCTGAGCTGGAAAAGAACCGAAACATGGAATCCATCAAAGGAAGGTCAATTTCGATTGGATCGCTCCGCCCTCTGCTGTGATGAGTCACCTGGCACCCCTGCCTTCTCCTCCTCGGCTCTCCCCCCTCCCCGTCCCACAAGGACCGGCCTGGCGCCTCTGCTGAGAGACACCGCGCACGCGCAGAAGCAACGGTGCCAGGCTGCGCGCTTCCTCTGCCCAGAGGCGGAAGAAGCCTCTTCTTATCATTTGCACCAACGTGCCCTCTGGTCTCAGCTCCGGGCCACCTCCTCCAGGATGCTGCTCATGATTGCTGCAGCTCAGCCCGTTCCTCCTTCCCTGACCCAGCAACTCCTCCTGGCAGAGCTGAACACAGACTTCTCCCTTCCTCGGGGCAGTCCTGGTCTCTGTTTTGTCCCTCCCCAGCAGGCAGTACGCCTCACGATGCTTAACAACACCTCAACTAGACTGGCTTCCGTAACTATCGTCTGTGTGATTCAACTTCCTGAGAAAAAGAACACGAGTTATTTTAAATTTCCTTTTGTACCATTAAAGGCACAATTACCCAGAGCCTGAAAACTGCGAAGAGGAAAAGGGCGGAGTGGGCGTTGTGAGCTCCGAAAGACAGGCAGGCTCTCCTTCCAGCCCCGTTATTTTCAGCTGAGCCTCCCAGGGTTCAAGAACGCTTCATAGTAATGATGATGACGGTGATATCTGACAATTTATGTGGCAGGCACTATTCACGGTACCGCACGGATATTTCACTTATTCTCTGTGTAACCCCATGGGGTTGATAAGAGAGAAACTGAGGCAGAGCCAGGCTGAGTCGCCTGCCCAAACATACCCACCTTGTACATGGGAAAGGGGGTTCTGGAGCTCTACCAATCTGGGGAGAGTTAGCAGTTGGACTGTAGTCCCTGAGCTTTTTTTTTTCCTTTTTTTAATGAAGAAGAACTTCATTATCGTAAGACCCTATGCTTTGAACCGCGACAAGTTTACTACTTGAGAGCTGGCACAGTTTAAGGCTGGCAGTCTTTCTCTCCAAAAGCTGTTATTCATGGTATGCACAAACCAGAAGGTGCCACATTTGGGAGGGGGAGGAACCGGGGCTGGGGTGGGGGCAGAAGTGGCCACGGTGGTGGTAAAGGGGACAGAGGGGCACACAAATGCGTGGACTATGCCTGAATATACAGACAGCTGCCTTCAACTGTGTTCCCACATTCAGCCTGCTTGACCCTGCGGGTGCCTATACCTTCTAGATACAGGACTATAGGAGAAAGCCTGATGGCCTGCTTGGAGGAGGAGGAGACTGGTAGGAGGAGGAGCTGGTATCCTGCAGGCCAACTCTGCTGCACCCTTGATGCTCCAGGCTGATCCCCAAGCAGCTTCCAAGTCTCACACAGAAAGGGGGACAGCTGTGGATGCTGGACTCTTCCTAATTCCCTCTGGGGCAATTCTGGTTGGACTCTAGGTCAAAGCCTTGGGATAATAACTAGAAAAAAAAGTGTCCCATAAGAACTAACTTCCTTCACTTCTCCCTCTTTTATTCCCCACCTCCTTTGCCCTCCCATACTTATCAATACCTACTGTGGATGAGACCCTATAATTACTATGGGAGCCTAATGATAGCTCCTGATAACTTCAGGAATGGTTGTAATCTATTCTGTCTTTCCTTTTAGGCTGAAATTTTTAAAGTTTTTATTTATTTATTTACTTATTTACTTATCTATCTATCTATCTATCTATCTATCTATCTATCTAGAGAGCAAGTGGGGAAGGGGGAGAGAAAGAGGGAGAGAGAGAAATCTCAAGCAGGCCCTGCGCTGATAACACAGAGCCTGACAAGGTACTCGAACCCACGAACAGTGAGATCATGACGTGAGCCGAAATGAAGACTTGGATGCTTAACCGACTGAGCCACCCGCGAGCCCCTAAGATGAATTTTCAAATAAAATTTCTCTGTGTTATCTTTAATTATTCCTAAGGTCAAATGCTAAAAATGGTAATAGGAGTACTGTGGGGAGTGAATGTAGGACGATTTTCCCCCGTGTGTTCCCGGCCGTCCCGGGAGACAGCTGTTGAGTGGAATGGCCTTGCACCCTCTACCCACGAGGTCCACGTTGATTCTCCGGCACTGGGAGGAAGATACAGAGGCATCATCGAACCCTCCATTCATGGTCACCAGAGACAAAGCTGGCTCTGTTACCCTACCATGGCACCCCCTGGGCAGGCAGGGGCGGAAACAGACATTTGTGGGACTTACGTGTTTCCATAGGGAACAGTAACCCCAGCCACAGGGCCCGTGTCACAGCCCAGGAAGAGGAAGGAAACATAGCAAGCTGTGGACACCAGGTTGACGAGCATGGCCATCCGAATGGCCCCGAGGGCGGAAAGACTGAGCTTCTTTACCAGGAGACCACCCAAGAAGATCCCCAGACAGGCACATGGGATTGCAGTCATCCCTGGGAGAAAAACAGAGGAGCAGAAACTGTTAGCAGGGAAACCGGGACCAGTCAATACAACAGATGAGTGCCAGGCTGGGGGCTGAACCCTGTCCAACCTGAATTCCCAGGGGATACCACCCCTTTCTCCATGCTGCCCTCCACCCCCAGGTCTCCACAAAGGGCCTTATTTCTGGCCTCAGGGAGCTCACAGAAAACTGGGGGAGACACACATGTACACACTCCGTTATTAGGGGTCCAAATACTTACGCCTATCATGCTAAGTGAGGTACCCTCATGGGAAAGACACGGCTGGCATGGGAACAGCCAAGAGACAAAGACAGACAGACTTGGAACACATGTTTTAGGGACGTAAAGATCACGGAGCACTAATGTGCTCTCTGTGCATTTTGAGATGACGTGGGAAAAGGGGACTCAAGATCATTTGGGGGTTTTCTCTCTTTTTCTCATTAGTCAAGGAGGGCTTCATGGAAAGGCCTGGCGGTGTGTAAACAAAGGTCCTAGGACTCACCGGCCCATGCAGGTGGCCTTTTAACCAGCTCCCAGACCTCTCCGGAAGTAGCATCAATCAAATCGTTTTGTTAATTCTTGGTGAGTAATTGGCATAAAATTTCCCCCCTCTCTTATAAACAGAGCTTTCTGCAAGGCAACAGGACCATAAACCTGTTATTTCTGATTCTCAGAGGCTCATGGAATTTTAGAAGGGCCGAAGGGTCCTAGAGTTCCAATCTCCTGTTTGGTCTTTGCTTTGTTCTGATTTGCTTCATCTAAAACTCAGCTTTAAATTAGCCGTGTGTCATTTATTCACCATGTAGATAGTACATGGCCAATTTCCCGGGGCAGGCTGCCTCCTTCTTGCCAATCAACAGACCTCTAGGTCAATCGACTACACCAACCAGCTGGTATGTGCTAAAAGAATGCAAATTAATTTTAATATTAGGGTACGAAAAACATAATCAGGAAGGCTGAGCTCTGCAAGAAAATAGCTCAAGTCACATTTAAATGAAACAAAGATCTCTGTGTTACCTGATGCTCTTGGAATATCTACTTGGTTTTCCCTTGTTCTTGGCGTAGAAACGACCTTCACGATCTAGCCCCCAAGTGCCTCCCTCTGCTCACCCCATGCCCACTGTTCCTCCTTTCCCTCCCCGGGAGGGACCAAGCCCATTCAGGTGCCCCCAGGCTTTACACTTGCTGATCCCTCTCCTGGAACATTCTTGCACTATGTCTCCACTTGGCTGGCCCCGTACTCCCTTCAGTGATGCCTTCCCAGCTCACACCATCTAGAGTGGTGCTACACTCCACCCAGGGGCCTCCCTACCATTCCTCACCCCATTTTATTGTCTTCATGGCTCTCCCCACTGTCTGAAGCTGCCTCATCCCTTTTTAGTTCTCTTGTTTCTTGTTCACTCTCCCCCTCCCCAGACGAAGCTTCCCTGAGCCCAAGAACCTTCTCCATCCCGCTCAGTCCAGACGGTTCTGTGTGCCTAGCACAGAGCGGGCGCTCAGGCTCATTTTCAGGATGCATGGAAAGGTGAGCAGGTTGGATCTGTGTGAATGAACACTGGGAGGACATGCCCATTCCCAGAGAGCAGGCATGTGCTTTGTTTCATTTCCTAGCAGAGACCGCAGGGAGCATCACCTGGTGATGATGGTAACTATGGCAATAACAGGCTTTCGGCGCCTTTTCTCCCAGCCATCATCAGCCTTCTCTCTTCCTCCCTGATGTGTGTGCCGCCTTAGCATTCAGTTATCAGAACTTCCCCGAAACTCTATCCTCATTACGTTAACCTATGCAGATTGAGTCCTTTTTATCTTCACGCATAAATCCATGCCATCAGCGCCTTAATCATCTATGTAGCTCTTTTCGGGACTCTGTCCCATTTGTTGATGGCTTCAAGGCTGGCACAGAGCCACGCACGAAGGCCCAGGATGTCTGCTTGGGCCCTATCCCCTGGGTCTGTAGGAACCAAGCACTTTCTGATGAGAGCCTTGCCTGGTGCTCCCAGTATTTCGCTCTGTCCCCACCGCCTGCCCTCCAGGGTCCATGCTGATTACAGTGAGGCCCCGAGCAGGACACAGGGAGAGGGCACACATGCTGCGTGGACTGTTGGACAGACGGACTGACAGATGGGCCAGCAGGTGGCCTCTCTGCAAGGTCCTCCCCTGCCAGGCCCTCTGACAGACAGAGTCACTGGGAAAGAAACAGGTGCAAGAAGGCGAGATTGTTGTTTTGACCTTCTGCCCTGAAGACTATTGATTTGTTTGTCAATAGAAACCTTAGGAGTCTATTCTGAAATAAAACACAGCCCCCGCGCCGAAGCAACCAAGCAAATGCAATCAGCACGTAAGAACAGCAGCACAGGAATGAGGAAGAAATGGAGAAACTGGCTGCCGGAGGGTGAAACCAGAGACACCCCAGGTTATAACGAAAAAGTTATGACTTTAATTATAAAAGAAACCCGCTTTACCTATCTCTGTCAGACAGGAACTAAAGGGCTGCCTGCATTTTGCTAATACTTCTTGGAAGTGACACTTAACACAGAAGTGGATGGTAAAGCGTTATTAGTAAAAAAATAAAAAAGAAAGAAAAGAAAAAAGAAAGAAAGAAGGCTTGTGCAACCCTAGCAGCTCCCAAGGAGACGTGCTATGACCCAGCTGCATTATCATAGTATGTTTTTAATTTTTTTTTTTATTATTTATTTAAAAAAAAATTTTTTTTTAACGTTTATTTATTTTTGAGACAGAGAGAGACAGAGCATGAACAGGGGAGGGGCAGAGAGAGAGGGAGACACAGAATTGGAAGCAGGCTCCAGGCTCTGAGCCATCAGCCCAGAGCCCGACGCGGGGCTCGAACTCACGGACCGTGAGATCGTGACCTGAGCCGAAGTCGGACGCTTAACCGACTGAGCCACCCAGGCGCCCCTTTAATTTTTTTTTTTAATTGAGATACATCATGTGCTGGGAAGTACACAAAGCTTACGGGAACAGCCAATCAATTCCTGCATCTGTATACACCCCTATAACCACGGCTCCTATCAAGCTTAGAACATTTCCAGCAGCCCAGGAAGGTTCCCTGGTGGCTGCTCTCCCCCTCCTCCTGGAAAGATAGTACCCATCATCAAGGCCTCCATCATTTTAATTAACTTCTCCTCTTTTGAACTCACATACACATGTACTCTTTTGTGCCTGACGTCTTTCAACTCTGTCAGATTCACCCACACGGAGACAGGTATGAAAAGGCTTGCTTTCTCATGCTGTGTGAAGACTGCACGAGCATTCCATAATTTATTTACCCATTCTCCTGTCGACAGACATCTGGGCTGAATCCAGTTGGGGCTATTATGCACAAGGAGGCTCTGAACGCTGTCACGTACGCATATCTAAACGAACGGATTTCAACATTCATTTCTGGTGGGAACATGCCCAGAAGTAGAACGGATGCATCCCAGCGTAAACACTGGCTTTCCCAGGCACTGCCCAGGGGCTGTCCCAAGCGCTCCCACCTTTGGGCACTGCTAACAGCCGCACGCGAGAGTTCCAGTTGCTCCACATCCTCATCAACACTCGGTGCTATCAGTCCGTGGTATCGCAGTGCGGTTATGTGTTTTCCTGATGACTCATGACGGGTTAGCGGCTTTGCATTTGTTTATTGGCCGTTATGCCAAGACACAGGAAGCGCTGAAGAAGACCATTCCCCTCAGCAGACGATCTGACGCCCCTACTTACCAGAGAAGGTCATTCGTGTGGCCACAGATCTCTCTCAGATGCAGGGCTGTCCTAGCCGGATTCTCAGTGGCCACACTCATGCTTCTCTCCTCTGCACTTGTAGGACGGATGAGCCTTTCTGTCGAGGGCTGTCCATCCACATTCTGCTCTTTCCTGCAAATCCCCTTGTGCTGGCTCTTTCCCCTACGCTTAGCAACCTGCTCGCCTTTCCAACCTTTCAGGCAATGCAGCATCTCCACCGATCCCCTGGACCCCGACACACACGGCCCGCCTGCTGGGGCCACTCTCCTCTGCTCTACACCTGAGCTTCGGGAAAGTGTCCTGCAGTCACAGATTACGCCGTCCCTCTGTGTGGGCTACTCTCCACACAGCACACGGGCTCCCCGCTTCGCCACTTCTCGGACACAGCTCCGACACAGGTGGAAGGGCGTCCTGGTTGTTGCAACTAATGGGAGGAAGCTAATGGCTCCCTTCTTGGAATCATCTCTTCCTGGACTCTCATGCCCTGTGGGTTTCTCTCGAACTCCCCCACAGACGCCACTGTTTCCTCACGGTTGGTCTCTCACCCTTTTTCTCTAATTCTCCACCTTCTCATCACGTAACGTTCACTCCCGTGTCCTCCATCCATACACCGATGCTCCCAAACCTCTCTGCCTCACCCGGGTCTCCTTCTGAATCCCCCGCCGAGTCCAGGAGGCCACGTGGATACACCACGGGCATCTCGCGCTCAGGAACTTCAAAAGCGATCTCATCGTCTTCCCCACAGATCTGATTCTTTGAGGTTTCCAGGTTTCACGAATGGTACCACCAGCTGTCCGAGCCAGACCCCTGGAGTCCTTAACTCTCCCGTCTCCCTGGTCAGTTGCAAGGAGGCCACTTTCCTAACTCCCCCTTAGTAATGCTCTTCCCCTGAGGGCAAATTGGTTTTCCTTACCATGCCAACTCCAAACAGTGGAACGGATGCCTGTAGACTACTACTGAGAAGGATGGGAAGGCCATGCTGGCTCTTGGGGAGAAGGAGTACCATGATCCATGAATTATGTCTGCCACGGGCAGGGGTCAGGAAAGGAGTGCATGGCCTCCGACCTCTGTATTTGCTGACTGCGGGTTTCATGCTGCCAGAAATATGCTTACTTTTTTTACGTACCTGACCGAAGCCTGCTAGCCTTTCAGGATACATCTTCATTCCCCTCTCCCTTCATTCCCTCGTCTCCTCAATTCTGCAGTTTGCACCCATCTACTGATCTCCTGGCCTGTCACAAGGCTTCTTACATCCAATTTATATTCTAGGTCTTTATCATATCCTTTTGGCAAATCTGCCCCCAAGAACATACTTTGAAATGCCTTCTGCACACAGACTCCATGAATACTGCTGCTAAAGGAACAGCAGAGCCTGGGCTCTTTCTCTGGGGGGCCTCGGTAGACCCCGAGAGTGTTACATGCAGGACGGCAGCCCTCTGCCCTCCCTGGGGGAAGGAGAGGCGGACTCACCGAGCAGCTGGTTGGCAGAAGAGGTGGTAAGGTTAAACTGCTGCTCTAGGTACTTCCCCAAGAAGGCGGCAAAGCCAGCCACCACTGCAATCTCCATGCAGGCGGCCAGGATGATGCAGGTGAACACGGGGTTGGACAGCAGGTGCTTGGTGACCTTCGGGATCACTGCAGGGAGAGACAAGCAGAGAGCCACAGTCACACACTGCACTCCCAGGTCTTCTGCCCCCCTGGGTCCCTTCTTGACACGCTTTTGTGTATATCAGTAAACAGCCTGGGGTATCACCCAGTAGCTCAGGCTGAAACCTAGCAATGGGAAGTCACCCACAACTGTAAAGAGTCTGGCTTCAAATTACAGGCTGATATTTAGCCATTTAAACTGAGAATGAATGCAACAAGGGAAACGATATCACACCTTTTCTTGGTTTACTGGAAACGGTAAGATATTTTATAAGCAATGACAAATTACTTCCATTTCCCCGCCCTGCCAAAAAAAGAGTTTAGGGTTTTTTTTCTCAAAGGAAAAAATAGAACTTAATTATAAATTATAAATTATAAATGTTATAATTACATCAGTATATATAAGCATATTTATCAATAGACCTAGGATAAATATTTGTGACTATATATGTATGTTAAGAAAATATGCTCAATCTTGGGGCGCCTGGGTGGCTCAGTTGGTTGAGTGTCTGACACTTGATTTTAGCTCAGGTCATGATCTCACAGTCATGAGATCAAGCCCTGCATCAGGCTCTGTGCTGAGCATGGAGCCTGCTTGGGATGCACGCTCTCTCTCTCTCTCCCCTGCTCACTCTCTCTCTCAGAAACAAAATGATGCATACATACATACATACGTGTGTACACACACACACACATGTATGTATGTATATATTTTTCAACTTTGAGAAGTTTCAAGAAAGAAATGGAATTCTACGCATATATATATATATATATATATATATACACACACACACACACACACACACACACACACACACACACACATATACACATACATACATATGCTGAGTCAAACCCCACCTCTTCTCAACACGTCTATGGCCAACTCCTTGGAAAAAGTTTCCATGAGTTCTCACATCGGGGAGTCCCAGAGCAACCCAACTAGGGTAGGGTCAAGACCAGTTGAGTCTTGACTTTTGATCTGAAATAATCATTCCCTAAACTGTGGCCAGTGGGATCAACTCAAATTACCATCCTGCTCAAAACTTCCCCTTAGCAATCGGATGACACTTCCTACCACACCCCTTTCTCCCTCCAGTCCAGCCTGCCTGCTCCCACTCTTTCTGATCCCAAGCAGGCCCTCCCCACCTAAGGCTGTGCACTAGGGGCTCCTCCCTCTCCGGAGATGCTCTGCCCCAGATCTTTGCTACATTTGTTCCTTCACCCTCAGGTGGTCTTTTCTCATCATCCAGTCCCACTCAGAAGAAGCTGCCTGCCCAGCCTGGTGCCCGGGGCTCAGGTGAGAACCAACGGCAGGCAAAAGCACTTGGTGACTTGTGCACCATATTAAGCACCACCAGAGTCAGAAGGCAGGTCTTACGGAGGTTATGCGTTTCAATCTTATTTTATTATACTCTATATTTCTCAAAGCAGGTGGTTTCATAAACCACTTAAGATTCCGCACGTATACTGGTGCTTTAAAAAAAATGTGCGATTTGTTGTTGTTCTTGCTGTGTTTTTAATTCTTTGAATGCAACCACATTATTTGGATCATTGCCAGCAAGTAGAATCCTTGATGTTTGGTGTTCCACCAGGTCCCCTCAACTATGGTACGATGACATTTCCTGGCGGTGCGCTAGGGGTCCCTGCAGGTGCGGGTATTAGGGGACAACCCGTCGCTTCAATACTTATGCTGTTATTTTAATGTGTCCTTACAAAAAAGTCAACTGAAATGCAACTGATATATCCAATGTGTGCTTTCATGGCTCTCATAGCTTAAAACGATGCCAGGTTAAAACAAGGAGATTTAAAGTTATTTAAAGATAAGCCTTAGGTAAATAATGGTACGGGTGGTCAGCAGATACGGCAAAAAAATTATAAAAGCAGTATGCCAGTGGAGTTAGGGAAACTCTGTTCTGTTGTGATAATAATATAGAATATTTGGCATGTGGTTCCACCTGTGTAAACAGAAAAGATAAAATTGAGTCCCAGATGAAGCAAGTATTATCCTAAGTCTCAGAAGAACCCACCAGCGTTCATGGTCACACAAAATAAACAGGTGAGCCGGGAGTCTACAACTGCATTCCAAGGTGATGAATTAGCCAGCTGTCCTAAAGAAGAGAGCTAATTACACAGACTCAATCTCATCTCCTAGGAGATGAAACCTCTAAATGGCCCAACTAATTAGAATAAAATAATAATAGGGGATACATAAGTTTTTAATAATGTTAACAGACAAGCTCAATACATCAAAATGACAGAACAATGGGTCAGGAAATGGCAGATACGCATGGCTGAAAATTTATCATTTCCATGGAAGAGACCAAGCTTCAAAAATGAAACCCCCAAGAGAAGGATTTAAAGATCCTTTGACATAATGAGAAGAACACTCTTATGGGAATGGAGTCAGACAACTAGATGCTCAGAATCACTGTGGGCTGAGAAACTCTGTCCTACATCCCAACTAAAAAAATGACCAGAGCTGGTGGCCTCTTCTTTCCTGTAGTAGTTTCTCACAAAATTTACTACAACCTTAGGAAGGCAACTGTTGGATGATGCAACCACGTACAAGAACGCGCACATGCGCACACACACACCCCACACACTCAGAAACTTTAAATCTATAATATTCATTCATTTATACTTTTTTTTTTTTTTTGCAAACGCACTGACCTTTACATGTGTTTTGTTTGTTTTTGCAGGGTTTCAAGCATTTAAGATAATCTGACTTTTTTAGGAACATCATTTCAAATAAATGATGCTAAAAGTGTCTACTTTAGTGTCTAAATCTGTGTTTAAACATTGAGAAATTTTCCTTGGTTAAATACACATTATTTAAGAATCATACAAATATTTACAGGGATGTTGACTGTGCAAGATTTAAAAATGTGGACTGCTAAACAAATATGGGAGACGAATACATTGGGTGTAAACAGAGGGCAATGAGGTATCTGTCTTCATGTCCAAAAGCCCGTTGGATGCATCATAAATTACTGCTAATGAGCAAAGGCTGATTTGCTATTGTGTGTGGCACATTGTGATGGGGTAGGGTGTCCGTGATGAGGGACTGGTTGGCTGTGTGGCACGGAACACCAACCTTCACACTGTAGAGAGACAGGTATGGATCCCATCTAGCGACCACAGTACCTCCCTGTAATGAGCGAATACGAAAGCCCCCAGCTGGTTATGTTTGGCAGATAGAAACACCGTCTCGCAATCATTGCGTTCTTTTGTAATTAAGATGTCTAAGCTCTGGAAACACTGCCAACAATCAATAGGCAGGTTGGGGACATTCCAGGAAAACAATCATCCCTTTCACTGCAGGCTTCATCTCCTTTGTTAGGGCGCAGACCATCCGCTGCTGAGCTGAAATCACCAGCATCCTCGAACTAGGAACTCTGTTCTCTGGCTCAGAAAGGGCACCAAGGAGGATTTCATTTTGATCACATTATTTGGGTCTTGGTATCTCCTTGTCCTTGATCATGGCCATCACGATTTATTTGGGGAAAGGGGAGGGTACCTCTCGACAAAAGAAACTCCGGTTAATGGAATGTTTTCATACTTCAGCAACCATTTTAATTATTCCAGAGATAATTCCACTTCAGTGGGAAAGATTCTTTGTTGAGATAGGAGAGCCTGCCTGCTTTTGTCTTAATACCTAATGACTAATTTCGCATTGAATTAGATGTGAAAATTATTAAGTTTGAGGATCATCTGACAGAAGGCCCAGGGAAAACTCAGTGGATCTTATTTGCATGAAGAACATTCTTCTTCTTTTTTCTTTTCCTCTACCAAGCCGATTCACTGCCAGAAATGACAGATTCCTCGTGTTCAGCTATTTTGCTCCCAGGTTCTTCCCTCCATCCTAGGTTTTATTGCAATGACTTGTAACTCTCTCAAAAGATTCCTTTTCACAGGTTCAGCCTACCCTCCAAAGCCCCAATTTGAAAAACAGTATTAATTAGCTTGATCCTACGGCCATCCCAGTATTTCAAGCCTTCTTCATTCAAATGGGTTGCTAAACCCATAAAATTCTAACCTTCCAAGGAGGCCGTAGCTAATGAGGTGGCCCAGACAAATAGAAACTAATGAACCAAGGCCACACCAGTCCACTGAACACCCCTGGTGCCCCTTAGCTCATTACTTCCCACCCGCTGATTTTAGCCTCCGAAGCTGGAAGCTGGGGTGGGAGGCAGCGTCACCAGCTGGGATAGACCTCACCTCTCCTCGGGAGCCAGATACCATCACCAGCAGGCTGGGACGGAGTTGAAAACAGCACCAGGGGGGAGTTCTCCCGGGAAGATGGGTTTTCCACTGCTGTTTTCTGAAGACACTCCTGTAGGATTGAGATTTCTTGAAAGCTTGCAGGTCCCTCCAGGAGGGAAAAAGGCAGGTTTGGAGAAGTTGTGCGGACGGACGCCGACAGAGCCTCGCGAGGGCGTCAAGCACCGTTCTAACCACTCCCACATCAAATCACATAATCCTCACAGCACACCTGTGATCCTGGGGCAAGGTACAGCCCCCACTTACAGATAAGGAAACCGAGGCAGGGAGTGGTTCCCAGGGTTAGGGAAGCACGGCAGAAACTCCAACCCTGGAACCGGATGCCACAGAACGTGCTCTTAACAGGGTGCTATTCCGGTTCCGGTTTGCAGAAGCGCTGCTCTTGGCTGGAGGCCTGAGCACGCAGACCCCGCCCCCGGTGATCGACGGTGCAGCTTAACGCTTAGAAATAATAATACAACAACTCCTATGGGAGCTGGGGAAAACGACTCAGGGGCTTAGTCTATGAGTTTTTTTTTTGTTGTTGTTGTTGTTGTTGTTTTTCGGAGGAGGAGGACAGGAAGGGAGGAAAAGAAATGAGAGAAAGAAAGGCTTGCAGAGTCCCGTAAGGAGCCAGGGTGCCGGGATCTGAATTCCATCTCTAAGACTGAGAAGGTCTATGCCCAGAGCATGCCACCCTGTCCCACGGATGGCTGCGGGGATTAAATGAGACCCGTGCGTGCAAGCATGTGACTCAGCGCTCCTGGCACACAGGTAAGCCCTCGATGAGCATGATGATAGTTAATGGAACGGAAGTGCTCCTTGGCTACGTTAGGGCGAGAGCCCTCAAGCTGGAGGACACCAGGCCTGCCGTAAGGAGGCCTGTGTGTGAGCAAACGCGACAAGTAAGCAGAGCTGGGAAGTGACTGGGGGGGAAAGCGGGGCTCCTGGGAGCTGCCACTGGAGCCACTGGCTTCCCAAGGAGATGCCCTTCTGCAGCAGGCTGGATGGGTCAGGGGGTCGGGGGCACGCATCCTTGTCCACCGCCCTTCCCGGGATCTGATGGTGCCCGGGGACGCGCTTGCTGTGGGCCTCAGTGGTGCCGCCCTTGACTCTCAGATATTGCAGCCCTTAGGCTCGCTACTGAAATTGGCCTTGGCCTTCTTTTTCTTTCGTAACATTGCTGTCAATACATCACGGTTAATGCTCCCAAGAAGGGGAGACAGCGCCAATGTGTGCAGCTGTTTGGTAATTATGACAGTGACGGCCAGTGCTTGCCGGGCCAGCAGTGTCAGAGGGCCAACATGCTAAAGGTCCTTCATTTCACTCCGAGGGCTATTCCGGCAGGGTGGTCTCACCATCTCATTGCGGACACAAGGAAAGCAAGGCTTGCCTGAGCGGCTGCCAAAACCACTCTCCTGGAATGCAAAACTCAGGTCTGCCTCCTGTCCAGAACCCGCTTCTAAATCTTCAGGTCTCTGCATGGGCACGTTGAGTCAACGGAAAAGCGGTTTTCTGAAAAAGAAGTCGTCACGAAGCACTTCCCAGAGCATAGGTCCCAGGAGCAGAAGAGAACAGGGCGGCGGAAGGAGTGGGGTGGGCCTAAGATACATAACAGCCTCCAGGTCACGACCAAATCCAAACGAAAGGGGACGGAAGAAGTAACGAAGAAGATGTGAATAAACACCAAAGTGGAGGCATGACATTGAAGTCATGGTAGGGTGCGTCCTAGGAAGTTTCCTGGCACGGCCCAAATGTTTGGAGGTCACCAAGATGGGTCCCTTGTACCCCGTGCAGGCTGTCATCCGTGCACTAGTGTCCCCAGGACACCCCTGCCTGGGTCCTCCGGTCTCTCCCATGAGAGGAGCCACCTGCACACAGAGATGGGGCAGCTCCAATCCTAGATGTGAGCACTGTGCCCGGTGAGAGCAGATGCTTAATAAATGCAAGATGGTTGAAAGAATCCAATAAACACACTGCAGTCTCAAAAGGTAACTGTCACAATCTCTTAGGAAACATTCACTGTGGAAACAGAGACCATGGGTCACATTCCACAGGCTCATGGGCCATGACGGAAGTGGGGATAAGTAGCTAATATGGCCATGTCCACTGCTGATTCTAGAAGTACCTACACCATTCCCTTGGGTGGGGTGGGGAGAAGTCCAGGGGGGAGGGGAAGCCTGGTGTCAGACAGCCTTCTGGAAGCGAGTGCCTACTATGTACAGGCCCCAGACTGGCTGACTTGGGCTCATTGTGACCTCGTCGCTGCAGATGAGACTGTCCCCCAGGCTCTGTTCTGGGCTGTTGAGGGACCCAGGGGAGCTTCCTGGAACCCTCTCGTTGCCAGCTGTGAGACAAGCAGCTATCTGGCTTCCATTTACCCGTCTTTGGTAACAGGCCAAAGGTACCATGTCCCGTGGATGGATAAGGTCATGGTTTGAGCAAACAAACAAGACGCCATCGGCGCAGGAAACGAGGATTTAGACTAAAACCCAAGCATCCAATGGGTGTGGACTGGCCAGGGAAACCCAGAGCCAATCAGTCCTATTTTTCATTTTTAATTTTTTAACGTTTATTTATTTTTAAGGAAAAGAGACACAGAGCATGAGCGGGGAAAGGGCAGAGAGGGAGGGAGACACAGAATCTGCAGCAGGCTCCAGGCTGTCAGCACAGAGCCCAACGCGGGGCTCAAACTCACAAACCACGAGATCATGACCTGAGCCGAAGTCGGACACTTAACTGACTGAGCCACCCAGGCGCCCCTATCAATCAGTTCTATTCTTTTTTAAATCCCCAGTTCCTCATAACACCGCCAAGAAAGCCCGAGAGAAAAAGATTAGTGGTGGGGGCACATTAGCTGGCTTAAGCCCAAGCACCCCCAGAGGCACAGCTATCTCCTGCAGCTTCAAATTGGTGACCCCCAGGAGGCTGAAGTCAGAAAAACAGCATGGTGAGACAGAGAAAGGCGCCTGGGACTCTGGAAGCTGTCTCAGATGCAACTGTTGCGTCTTTCTGTTGTCAGAGGGAGCAAGCAGAAAATGACTAAAGAAATAAAGAGCCTTTCGTAAGCAAAATGCCACTTTTGTAACTTCAGGCCAGCCCCTAGGAACCTCTCCGGGAGCATGATGCGCCATATCAGCAGTGGCATTTAGCATTCACGAAAACTCTGCCTGTAGGGGAACGCACGGCTAGAAAAAGAAAGAGCAGTGCTCACAAGAGAAATGGTGGATTTCGACACCCAAGTTGATACAAGTGCCCGTCTCTAAGCCCAGGCTCCCTAACGCTACCTCCTGAAGTGCTGCATTTACAACAGACCTTCTCAGAGCCTTCAATGTGCTAATGTCACTGTGGACCTCCCAAATGGGTCATGTCACACGCTGTCCCAAGCTTATTTCATGCGAGGGTCTCCTCCCCACATTTCTTCTTATTTGCAACTGTTGCAGAAACAACTCTGATGGAAGCCCCCCAAAGGACCCTCACCACTTCTTGTATTTGTTTTCAGTTGGGGTTTCACTTAGAATCGCCGGAGAGCTTTAAAGACATCAGGTGCCTGGACCACCTCCCTCTTCCCTAACAGACTCATGGAATCAGTCTCTGGGGGTGCAGCCGGAGAGTGGGAGTGTTTCAAGAACCCCACAGGTGATGCTGAGTCAAACCCCCAGCTGGGAAACAATGGCTCATAAAGTCCAGACACTTCAGAAGAGCAATGCGAACGCCCTCCATCATCCATTCATAATTTTACCGAAGACTTACTGAGTGGCCTCAGATACCAGGAACTCTGCTGGGTGCAGGAATGGACACCGGACTGTATTCTACCACGACCTCTTCTAAGTCCTAGTCCCCAAAACCAGATGTCTCTCTCCCACCCCCATCTTGGACATTTTTTTTAAAGTTTGTTTGAGAGAGAGAGTGTGGGCATGAGCAGGGGAGGGGCAGAGAGAGAGAGAGAGAGAGAGAGAGAGAGAATCCCAAGCAGGCTCTAGGCTGTCAGTGCAGAGCCCGATGCAGGGCTCGAACTCATGAACCATGAGGTCATGACGCGAGCCGAAATCAAGAGTTGGATGCTTTCCTGGCTGAGCCACCCAGGCGCCCCTTGGGCATTTCTGCGCCCTGCCTCTGTCTGCACCTGCCCCCGGGCCTAGAAGCCTTTCTCCTCCCTCCACTCACAGGGATCCTGCTCACCCTTGCAGATCAGGCTGAAATGCTACATGCTTTCTGCACCTGTCTTCAGGTCCTCCCTGTGGACTCAGTACATCCCTCCAAACCTCCTGCGATCCCCACCACCTTGTATCCTTATTCTGGTAACATTTCCTAAAGGCCTGAAGAGTTTACCTGAACAAGAGAGTCCTGGGGTCCCGTGGCATAAAACAACATCAGCCAGCTTTCCTTTGAGCTGGTTTCCCAAGGGCCTTTAATACTCGAATATAACTGTCTGAGTCTCCAAGAGGGTCACATAGTACACAGACATTTCCTCAGGCTTATTTGGCTATGTAACCTTCCTCCCTCCCCCCACGGATTTGTTTTTCCCTGAGCATCTCTGAGGACTCGTGTTCCAAGGAACCCCCGTTGGGAAATGCTGTCCTCTGGTTGTTTCCTTCCTTCTTTCCTTAAGAAACCACTCGTGGGGTTGCCATAGGGTGCCAGGCACCACGCTGGGTACTGTCACATGTTATCTCAGGTGCTTTCCGGAACAACTTGCATCCTGTTCACAGACATAACGCCAGGCGCATCCTCCACCAACGCTGGTCAGAACAGGAGGAAGCCACTGGCCAGACTGGTCCTGGGGACCTGCAGGCACGACTCCTGGGCACAGCAGCATGTGAACCACACAGCCTGGCACGGGGTTCCGAGCATGTGGGAGGGTGGGCATGGTGTCCTTGGCCACAGGATCAAGAAGGAATATTTTAATGGGAAATCCACACGAGGGGAGAGCACATTTCTGGAGACAAATGGCATGATCAAAGACACTCAGCCATTTCGCCTGCAGAACAAGGGCTCTCGGAACGCCGGCTCCTCACAATCACGTGATGCTCAAAGGCACAGGCCCCTCATTAAGGAGAACGTGGCAGAAGCTGGCTGCTAGCTGGAAGAGGATAGAGGAGGCCCGGCACAGTTCTAGAAGCCGGAGGCGTGAGCCGCATCCCTCCGCCAGGCTGGTACACGTGGGGCTCCTGCGGAACACCGGGAGAGCAGTGGGTACGGAGGGCTGAGCACCCAGCCCCAGACCCAAACACCTGCCAGAGGACTCGCACAGCCCAAAGTCACCGGGGCAAGTTGGCCCGAGCCACTGGGCCAGCAGCCCCTCCCCCACGTGGGCAGGTCACCTGTGGGTTGGCTGTGGCACTCAGCACAGGTAGAGCTCCCACTGAGCCTGCATCCGTAGGTGGATCAAACACAGGCCAAGACCCTGGGAGGGGGCTGGGGGTGAGGACAGCTTGAAGGAAAGCAGCAGACTGCTGGGCGTGGCAGCGCACGTCCAGTGATCCCCGTATCCCCTGTTTATCAACGGTGCACCAAGCACCGATGTCCAGGAGCAGGGGCAAAATAGAGGCAGGGCAGAGTAAGGGAATCATCACTCAGGCAACAGTAACGTTAGGACCATGACACGGAGAGCAACATGCCCGGGAGGGCAGGGAAATGTCCTTGGGGATGTGACTGGGAGCTGAGGCCTGATGACGGGACCAGAATTCCAGCCGAGGGAACGGCTAATGCGAAGTCTGGGGAGCAAGGGAGCCTGGGGATGGAAGCCGGTGAAGGGAGGCTGGCGTGGAGGGACAGGGCGGCAGTGGTGTGAGAAGAGGCTGCGAAGCCCCACGAAGGGCTCCACCTCTGTCCCTTTAAGCAGCAGGTGGTCATAGGATCAGACGCATTCTGCAACCCCTGTACTGGGCACACAGACCAGCGGGGCAGGGCCGACTGGCATGCAGGAGACAGCAGAGCAGGCCGGAGACGGATTCAGGCGGTAAAGTCAGCGGAGCCCAGGGATGGGTGGCATTAGGAGGGCAGGAGGGTGGAGAAGGTAACAACGGGGGCAGACTTCATCTCCCCTGAAAGTCAAGGTCCCTTGGGGCTGAGCAAGTGGAAGAAGCAAGGCCCCTTGGAGCTGAGCAAGGCCCCTTTGGAAAAGGAGCAAGTGGAACAGAGAGAGGGGACATTTCTCTGACGCAGGAAGGGTCTCTGTTCAATCAGCCCCAGGCTGACTCCCCTCTTCTCCTCAGGGCACTAACAGTCCAGTGAATCCTTGAGGGAATACAGCGGAAAGAGCTCAGGATCTGAAGTCCGGGCACCTGGCCCCATTCCTGGCTGCATCATCCCCAACACTGGCCACCTGGGAACCTAGTTTAACCCCAAGCTCTGTGGTCTGATGGCTGGAATGGAGATTAGTGGCATTCATCAGCCGGACTGTCGGGACCCAGTGGGAACTCCCTGCGAGTGCTTGGGAACTCATACACCATCCTCCGCGTTTTGGGGGTGGTTTTTAAGACTCTGAGCCTGAAGCCCCGCCCGAGCCCTGCCAGCTCAGCTGTTCCCTGCCATCACCCGGTTCATCTATTTTTCTGGGACAGGAAGAGGCCACTTGGCAGTCAGCATGAAGTGCACAGAGACAAGAGCGTGCAGCTTTTAACTGCTCCTCTCTTTCAGTGATCAAAGGCAGGGCTCTCTGCTCGGATTTTAAACCTCTGGAACAGTTACACTCATCCCAGCTAGAAAGCCCATCAGAGGGCTAGGATGTGCCAATGCTTACAGGGAGTGGGTTCCTCCCCTCCCTTTTAGCCTCTAGCCTTGTCTGGAAGACCCACTGTTTTAGGGTACACCAGTGCTGTTGCAAGCAGGGCTGGAGTTCAAGTACGCTCTGTTGAAAAGTCAGCTAGCACCTGCTGATGCCACTTTTCCTTAAAGAGAGAGTCCATTTATTGCCCAAGACGTAGCCTAAGACACGCACCGGAGGGGCACCTGGGTGGCTCAGTCAGTGAAGCTGTGCTGACAGCTCAGAGCCTGGAGCCTGCTTCCGATTCTGTGTCCCCCTCTCTCTCTGCCCCTCCCCCGCTCATGCTCTGTCTCCAAAATAAATAAACACTAAAAAAATAAAAAAAATAAAAAAAAGAGGAGAGTGCCTGTTGTCTTCAAGCAACCAGACAGAACGTGATGGGGAAGGCGTATAGCATAAGGCTACTGAAGGAGCCGGGATCCGAACCATCAAAGCCCCTCTAGGGCAACTGACACCTGAGACAATTTCCAAATAAAACACAAACTACGGATGTGAGATTTAACACACTGGCTGGTGATAACACTGTCCATCTGTCTATAACAGCCCCCTGAGTTCCTTCCTCCCTCTGGGTCTTGACTTTCCCAAATCGTTCCACAAACCCTGAGCATCTAGATCCAGGAGGCCACACTGTCCTGCCCACCCCCCCCCCCCACTCCGCCCTGTCCCCCAGCTCTGGCATAGAGAGGAGGAGTGGACACAGCTGCGGACACAGAGAAGGTCGTGATGGGGGTGAAGAAAGACGAATCAGCAAAACGCTCTTAAGAACAAGGTTGGGCAAGGGAGGCTTTAGAGCCAGGGCACAAAGAAAAAGCTACTTGGTGGCACAACTGAGATGCAGAAACGTGTCTTGGGTTTGCAGACTCCCACCCAGGAAGACACTGGAGCCTCACAAACCCACGCATTTGGTTGCCTGCTGCCTGCTTTGTTAAACAGTGATGTGACAGTCACTATAAGACGGGGACTTCTGGGCTGTGCCAGAAGTAACAGCTTGTCTACACAGTTAAAGACCACCACTCCGGGCTTTCTGTCTCTCCTCCTCTTATCAGGGTTGCAAACCCAATAACGGCCAACTTTGTTACAAAGAGACCCTCAAAGCCCACTTTTTGGGGGAGAGCACGCTGAACAATGAACCACAAGCCTGAACTCCTACCTCCCCAGAGCTTGGTTTCCTCATCTATAAACAGGAATAAGTGAAGTATCAACCAGACACCGTATGTGAAAGCCAAACGGAGTTAAAGCAACACGGCCAAGGTTGCCTGACTAGGAAGTGGCTGAGCTGGGTGTGAACCCAGATGAGCAGCCCCACTGCTCTCCCAGGAGTGATGGGACTGTCCCAGGCCCAGGAGGGAAGAGGATGGGCCAGGTGTTCCTGGCACAGTGCCAGCTCTTCCCAGAGGCCTTCCCTATCTGCAAGGCATGGCCGGGGACACGGACAGATGGCTGGAGAAGAAACCCACAGGCAAGCTCAAATGAAACAGAGGAGGAGTTGCAACACATATATTTTTGGAGCAACGTTCATTCCTCCACGTACAATGCCGCTCAGTTCATCTGTACTCATAAATGTGCAGCACACTGCCAGGAGACCCCGGGGCTTCCAAGGTTGCAAATGGGATCAAGAGTTTGGGAGCACCAGGGACACCACGTGGTGCTTTTGGAGGAAACGTCCATGTGGCTAAAACATCGTCTCGCGTGGAAAAAGAAAGGATGTAAACCACCATGGCCCCCCCGTCCACGTGCTGGCACATGTAAAACTTGTTTATTAGCATAATAGCTCCCATCACTGTATCCTGGCTCCTGGGGATTCTTCTAGACACACTGCTTTCCTTTCCTGACATTCTTTAGGTCCATTAACAGACCTACTGCCTCTGGGAACTGTAACTCTAAATTAAAAATCGTGAATTATCAGAAGTGGAGCCCGTGCATGCACAGATCACAACCTGTGATCACTATGACCTATAGTGAGTCTCAGACCTGTCCACCCAACTACGTACTGGTCAGTTCAGCCATGGCGTGTCCAACGCTCACTTGGCCGTTGCTTTAACTCGGTCTTTTGCACGCCTCCCCCTGCTACGACACAAGCTCTAGAATAGAAGCTTCCTAGGTTACTAGCACCGTGTCCCTGGAGCCTAATAGGGTCTCAACACATGCTGACAAAATTGAATAAATGGAGTCGATGAGCAACTTGATCATAACCCAAGAATTCTGAAGACGTGACATCCCTCAGCCTCTGACGCAGGAGGTGGGCTCTCCCCTGCCGGTCTGCTGTATTTCTGTCGCCCCTTCAGTTGCTCGCTCCTACAGTCCTTTGCATGTTAGGCTGCCTTTGCTGGCTTGCTGGTCTGTCCCTATGCTGGATGGTGAGTACTCGGATGGCATGATTGTGTCTTTTCATCTTTGCACCCCCAGAGATGAAAGGTAAGAGATTACTGCTGTAGCCCTCGCAATCAGAGCGCTTGCAATCAATCACCCTGGGACAAGGAAAGACCCACAAAGGCTGCCGCTGCCCTGGTCGAGGATGTCCTCTGCAAGGCCACTCACGTCAGCCCTATTTATTCCTGCAGATCTGGTTACTGGGATATTCTGTGTGGCTGCCTGCACCATTAGGGCAACAGTAGGCAACTCCCTCTAACCAGCTGTTTGCGGGGGGAGGGGGGAGCTCTTCTATTAAGATTTCTGAGGGCCCAAGTCAAGGTGCCCTCTGAGGACACAAGGTGGGTGGCCTTCTCATCCACCTATGCATTCTGGAACTCAGAGAGTTGGCTTTTAAGACCTTCTTTGGGCAATTCCAAATTTCTACTTTGGTAGAAACGATTACAGAATATGGATTCAGACATAACATTAGGTTATTAATTAGTCTCATCTGAGGATTAACACAAATTCTTCCGATCCCTAATGAATAGGCACTATGAACAGTCAGTCTTCTGCAGGCAGTGCTTTAATTCTCCCGGCCACACTGTCACTTAGGAACGCGGCTACAACTGTGTACTTGTGGAAACGAAGCGTGGAGAAGTTAATGATCCCAGCTCTAGTGAACAGCCCAGTGGGGACCTGGGCACAGAGTGGCCTCAGCTCCTCCCCATGGCTCTCAAGCATCTCCAGAGAAGGTGCGCTTCATTATACAAAAGCTCGGTAAAGAGACTGTCACCTAGTTTCCTTTTTTTTAAAATTTTGTTTTAACGTTATTATTGAGAGAGAGAATGTGCAAGTGGGGGAAGGGCAGAGAGAGAGAGGGAAACACAGAATAAGAAGCAGGCTCTAGGCTCTGAGCTGACAGCAGCGAGCCAGGACATGGGGCTCGAACCCACAAACCGTGAGATCGTGACCTGAGCCCAAGTCGGACACTTAACCAACTGAGCCACCCAGGTGCCCTGACTGTCACCCAGTTTCTAAAGTGACCACTGAAAGACTGTCGCTGCTGACAGGTGTTCCTGGACCCTGCAAAGAAGTGCCCATCTACCTTCCTCCTGGCACAGCCTCAATGAGAAGGAGTGCCCCAGCCTTGCGTTTGCCTGCTTCAAAAACCCAGCAGGTTCTCTAGGGATCCCCTCGAAGGGCTCCTGTGACTCAAGGGGCCCTGCACAGACCTCGCAGTGGGGAGGGGGGCCGTGACAGACACCAAGCAGCTCGTCCCCGTTTGCCTTGAAGAGACCCTACCAAATGGGGCAACAACCCGGGGGTGGGACGGGGTGGGGAGGGCTGCTTCTCATTCTCACTCCACATCACTGTGTGTGTCTCGCCATTCTGTCAGAAGAGATGCGTATTCTTTTCCTTCTAAAAACAACTGGGAGAGCTTTACCGTGTTCTCAAGTGTGACTCTGTTATTAAGACTGAGTTAATACTTCTTTCGGGAGGAACACATCTCTCGCGAAGGGGATGGAGCGACTCGAAGGGAATGCACTTTGGATGTGGCTTTTGAAGAATGCCTCTTTCAGGCAAAGGAAGCCCTACTCCCAAGGTCCTTTCCTGCTCCAACGCGCTTGTACGCGGTGGCCTCAAAGACTCTGAGCGTTCCATGAGAGGTCTAGAACCTTCTTCCAACGGACATTTCTGTTTAGGATGCAGCAGGTGCTATGATGACCAGTGAGGGTCTCTGCTGGGGAGACGGGTCTGCTGCCCCTCTGCTAAGTGGTAGTTACTCTGCCTTTTGTTTTGTTTTGAAACATCAGGTTGTTGATGAAACATCAGGTTGATTTCTCAGGGCTGAAGGGAAGCAGAGGACCAGAGAAAGCAAACCACGGGAACAAGCGTGGTGCTACCTCAAGCTCCCTGGCACCCAGTCCTGACGGTGAACCTTCCCCCCAGCGGCCTAGCCCCGCCACTACTCTGCCCCCCGCCTCCCGCCACGTCCAAGGCGCTGCTACCTTTCAGCTGCTGAAAGCAGGAGGCGCTGCTGTCCGGCTCCAGGGGGTGCCTCAGGACCCCGTTGCTGGGCTTGGGTCTCTCGTACTCTCTTTCGGGGAGCATGGCCTGCTCGCTCTCCATGGCAGGGTCTGAGTGCGGGGGCAGAGACTGTGGAAACCCGAACATCAAGAGGGAAGAGAAGAAGAGTAAGGCACCACAGAGCAGAAAGCCGCCCCACCAGGCTCCGATCCAGCGGGGGTCATCCGGGGTGATGTCCAGGTTACCTGCAACGAGAAAGAGCAGTGAGGAGGAGGGGCCGCGGCAGGGCCGGGACCTGGCTGAGCTTTCGAGTCGGCTGCACAGACAGGAGAGGGCTCTGGAAACGGCCTGGGGTTGGGGGGGGGGGGGCGGTGCGTGGAAGGGGGGTAGCGGGGACTGGACGCCACACAAAGCTGCCTTTTGTTCCACGTCAGTGCTTCTGTTTCTCCCAAAGCTGAAGGCTGATTGCTTTCCCTCCTTAATTTTCTTGTCTCCTCTGTGTTTCTATCAGTCTAAACAAAAACAGTGAGAAGCCAGACACCCTCTGAATTAAGGCTGGAACTGACCGGCTAGGCAGAGCTGCTGAGGTGCAGGGACGAACGCACGAAGGCACACAAGCATTCACGGTCAAGGGTCTATTTTCACTACGGACGCTCACCGGCACCCCTCAAGCAGCAGCTCATCTGACAGGCCATCCCACACCCCACGCCCCATCTGAAATCGGGTTCCCAGATCACAAAGTGGCGGGGGCGGGGGGCACGGAATGAAATCCAGAGCCAGGGAGACCTGGAGTGAAACCCTGCTGCTCGCTTCTCACCGCAGGACCCCAGGCTGGTGATTTGAACCCTCTGTACCTCGCTGACTGACCTGCGGGATGAGGAGGAGGAGGACAGTACCTTACGGAGTCTGTGGGGAAGATCAAATGAGCCACACCAGATATAAAGTGCTCAGCAGAGTCCTTGGCACGTGCTTGGGCGTTTCAATGGCGTTAGCCCAATATTTACGGCCGGGGTCCTGTTACCGGACTGCCAGCGGACAGGTTCATTCAAATCTTGATGGTGGCCTGTGGCTTGGGCAGTCCTTTGTTAGAGAGCTCTGCAGGGCTTAAAGGCAGTGTGCACGTAGTATGGCTGTCTTGTGCTATTACTTCTGTGATTCCTTCTGTGATTCCCCAGCTGAAGTCATGAAGACATAAACTATAGCTTACCCCTCGGTAGATTTTCTTTTTTTGGAGGGGGGGGGGCGGTCTTTCTCTACAACTGCTTTTCCTAGAGCACTCCCAGATGAGCTGCTCAGAAATGTCTCTTTGGTGATAATCGCATGCTTCTGGAGCCCAGAAGGAAATTCTTGGGAGACAGGAGCATGGCATATGAGCTAAGAGCTAACGGGGCTGCAGGCCTGGACCAGATGGGTGGACAGGCTTGGGAAGAGGAATGACCACAGACACCGGGTGAGCACTTCACCATTGGTAAAACTCTCCCTGAAGACTCGTCAGTTCCTGCTAATGAAAATCCCAGCCATCATTTACTGAGGGCTTGCTCTGCACCAGGCAGCATGCAGAGTGTATTTTTTTTAAATGTTTATTTACTTTGAGAGAGAGAGAGAGAACACGGAGTAGGGGCAGAGAGAGAGGGAGAAAGAATCCCAAGCAGGCTCTGTGCTATCCAGCTCAGAACCCAACGTGCGGCTCGAACTCACAAATGGTTGAGATCAGGACCTGAGTCGGAATCAAGAGTTGGATGCTTAACCAACTGAGCCACCCAGGCGCTCTATGCAGGGTGTATTCTTACCTGTTCTGACCAACCCTCCCCACAACCCTACAAGGTAGAGTCTTCTATGATCCCAATTTTACATAGATAGGAACATCGAGGCTTAGAAAGTTTAGGTACTCTGCCCAAGTTCACAGAGCTGAAGACTGGGCCACAGGCATCCAGATGCCAAGGGCCATGCTCCTTATCACTTTGCTACACGGCCCCTCTGGACTGCCTAAGACTTTGTTTTGGGCTCCCTGAGCGGATGATTAATTCCTGCGCTTTGTGCAACGGGCCAAAGACCACCAACTTTGTCGGCAGGTGGTGAGTTGGCCTTTACAGCATTGGTGGTCTCTCTTCTGGAGGCTTTGACATCAACCCAGCAGCTGCATCTAGGGCACTACAAAGGACCAGATGCTTTTGTGTAGCTGCATGTCAGAGAAGAGAAGGGTATAAGCTTTGGCAGGCTTAGGGGTGAATCACGGCCTTGCTGCTCACTGGCATGGGATGCTGGGCAAGCTACTTACCCTCTCTGAGTCTTAGTTTGATCATTTGCAAAATAAAGCTGACATCCACCCAGATGGCTTGCAAGGAATAAAGGTAATGAGCAAGAATCACTTGAAACATAGTAGGCTCTTAGTATATGGCAGATCCTATTATTTCTACTTATAAGTGTATATTTACAGGAACGGGAATTTCAAGAAACAGGTTTTTTAAAATATTTGAGAGAGAGAGAAAGAGAATGAATGAGTGGTGGAGGGGCAGAGAGAGAGAGACAGACACAGACACACACACACACACACACACACACACACACACACACACAATCCAAAGCAGGGTCCAGGCTCTGAGCTGTCAGCCCAGAGCCCAACGCAGGGCTCGAACTCACGAAGCGTGAGATCATGGCCTGAGCTGAAGTCGGACACTCAACCGACTGAGCCACCCAGGTGCCCCTGAAACACATTATTTATTTATTTATCTATCTATCTATCTATCTATCTACCTATCTATCTATTTTTTTTTTTTTTAAGTATGGGAAAGCTTTCAAAAGGCACAAGGAAACCCAAGGTGATCTTCAAAGCATCTTTATGCGAACTAGAGAAGAGAGAAGTCAGACTGCCTCCGGTAGCTGAGCAGGAAGGACTGTTTCCACCAGTCACTTACAGTGTTTCTTCACCAGCTGCCAAGCAATGAATGAAAACAAAAGACGTAAAAAGGGAGCCCTGGTATCTCCCTCCATTGTCAATGGGCTCCATAAACGGGGAATTGAAAGCTGGCAGATGTGAGCCAGCAGAGAGAGAGAGAGAGAGAGAGAGAAATCCTGGCAGTTGTTTAGGGGGAACAAAATTAGTAGCACGTAGAGAGTCATATTTTAGTTAGGAAGTTAGGGAGTCTCTTCTATGTGTGAGGAAATATCCCAGGGAGAGGGGCTATGGTAGGGAGGCGGATGTTTATGTGCATGTGTCAACTCGCTCCCTGTAGGTATGCGCACGTGCATGGAAAGCCAGCGTTTGCTCATAATTTGTAAGACAGGGAAGAGTATGTGACGTGTGTCAGACCAAGGCCTGCCTGTTACACGCGCCGGGGTGGGGGGTGGGGAGGGATGTAGGAAGGCATGGTAGGGTGGCAGGGTTTTGTAGATCTAGGAAAATCACAGTTGACCATTTTCGGAAGTACTGATTTTTTTTTTCCTCCCCTCTCCGTCTCAACTATCCCGAGCACTGTGGCAGAGAGAGAAAGAACCTTCTGAGAAGAAACCACTCAGCTTTGGAGCATGCTGCCCTCAGGTCCAGGTTGGGGGTGGAGTTTTAGTCCTGATTTTTTCGTGGTTCACAGGAAGACGATGCTGGAACCCAGCCTGAGACAAGTCCTTGCTGAAGCACCTCCTGAGAGGGGATGGGGGAAATCCCTCCCCACCTGCCTGCCAGTCACCGGTCAGCAGAGGCCAGCATTACCAAAGCTGACGGAGACTTGTCTATGTCAGCTGGCAAAGAATGCGGTGGTAGATGTTACCGAGGTCTTCGTTCGGATCTCCTCATCTGAGAACACGAGGATTACATCTCCCTTGGGCGTAGCCAGGCACCACAGAACTCTGTCATTGAAATGTGAGCACGGGGACACGTGTCACTTCCGTGGAGAACCACAGGTGAGCCGGCACCTGACTTGCCATGCTCTTTCGCCCTGCCTGATCACAGAAGCACACGAGATCCTCCGGGACGGTACCCGAGGTAACGATGAGCAGATGCACGGTATATACAGCACGAACGAGAAACAAACCTTTAGTGTTACTAAGCAACTACGATCTTGGAGGTGTTTGTTACCACAGCAGAACCAAGCCTACCCTGACTAGTACAAAAGGCTTATTGGGAAATAAAAAGTCATGCTCTTTAGGAACAGTGATCCTGGGAAGGCTTGAAATAGTGAAGTACCATTTCGGGTACAGGTGGGCAATGGGGTGAAAACCTCTTTGCTTTTCTTGCAATTTGGCCCCCGTGGAGTATCTGGATCTTATTTTCTTCTTCTTCTTCTTTTTTTTTTTTAAGTTTATTTATTTTGAGAGAGAGAGAAGCCCAAGCAGGCTCCACGCTGTCAGTACAGATCCTGATGCAGGGCTCGATCTCTCTAACGGTGAGATCATGACCTGAGCTGAAACAAAGAGGTGGACACCTAACCGACTGAACCACCCAGGCACCCCTGTAGTGTCTTGATCTTAAGACAAATACAGCAGGGTCAGCTTTTTCTGGAAGACTGTGGTCAGTAAGATGTCCAGAACAAAACCAAGAAGCACCCATCTGTCTCGTTTACTTGATATAGCTCATTGCCAGTGAAACTGCAACCGTGAAGAAAAAAAGACACTGGAAAGAATGGGGTGGAGACAGTATCCCAGGCTGGGGGAACAGCCCGAGCAAAGACACGGCATCCTCAGGGGACTCTGAGCAGACTAGCTAAGCTCTACCCAGGCACTCATAGACCCTTGGCCATTCCAGGCGCGGACAAGTGAAGCAAAGCATCGCTGTGATGGAGAGGTCTGCCTGCCAGGAGATTGGCACAGTCCAGGCCTGCCTTTGCCTCGCTGCCTGTAGGCACGAAGGGTTTCTGCTTTACAACAGCCATTTTTCTAACCCTGCCGCGCCTTAGAATCCCACATCCAGAGTGTCTTTGTGGTTTCGTCGGGTAGGCTCAGCACGCTTTTGGCAGTGTTTAGCTTCCTCTGTTGAAGGTCATGTAAACAGATGGGGCTGAGATTGTCTCCCACTTCTGGGGACTGCTACCATTGTAGGTACGAAAGAACAGTCACTGGGAACAGAGGCAAACCGGTTTAAAACGAAGCAAACAACCAAACCAGCCCATGAGGACACCCGAGACTATGAGAAGAGCAGATCAAAGCAAATTTGGGACATTGACTTCTTACTCTCAGGCCACGCTGATGGGTAAGTGATACCATGGCTCTCTGGGCAGTTGTTTTTTTGTTTGTTTTTCATTTTTTCAGTCCATTTACCTATTTGTCTAACCTATTTTGTGAAGCTTTTGCTATGGGACTCGAGCATTCCAAGAGTATCATTAAGTTACAGACCAAAGTAGAAACTGGAGACAGGGAGGGGTTGAGGGTAGAGGAGAGGGCAGCGTGGAATGTTCAGGATCCTGGCTGTTGAGCTAATTAGTCTAACATGAAGGAATCGGGCGAATCCAGCAGCCAGCCCTAGAGTGGCAGGGTGGGAGGCTCTCGGCTGGTTGACCTTTTTCATGAAGCAAACATACGGACATATCTTATTCCAGCTGCAAACACCACGCAGTGGTAGGGGACCAGCTGGTGCATGCCTTAGGAGGGGTCTGTACAGATGTGATGAGGTTAGGTCATCTCAGCAAGGCCTTTGTCCACACAAGGGGCAGCCTTTGGAAAGTCCTGGAGAAGTTCCAGGGACGCGGGAGGTCTGGGGTTTGAATCCCGCTAGCTGAGGAAATGAGTTAACCTCTCGCTGGCTGTGTGCTTCCTATATACCAGGCACGGTGCTACATGCTTTGCACGATTAACTCTTGTCATCCAGGCCCAGACCCATGAGGAGAAATGCCCTCGGGATCACACAGCTTGGAAGGGGCATAGCTGAGATTTAAATGGAGGTCTGATTCCAGCACCGGAGCTCAGAACTCAAAATCGCTACATGAGAACACCTCATCTGTTAAGTGGAATAACAGCAGGACCCACCTTCCAATGGGAATGTTCTGCAGTTCGGAAGAGGCCATCTACATACAGCCTTCATAAGGGGTCAGGGCATGGCTGCCGTTACCAATCTGCTTTTGCTAAACCCCCTGTTAACGTTGCTCAGTTCAGTGCTTTGGGGCACACGCTGTTACCAAGTCCTTCTCTTTTCTGGGTTCGGTTCTCAACTGGTTTCACTTTTAAAAGATATTCTATGAAAGCAATTCTGGAGGCAGCATCCTTCCTTCCGTGGGGTGTCAGAAGAGGCATCTATCCTTAAGAAGAGGGGCAGAGGGAGCCTGTGTCTAAACATGGCCAGCAGAGCCCTACTGGGAAGCTGCCCATGGGGTCTCTCCACCCCACAGGTGGCCTGTTCCTACAACCAACCACCTCCCCTCCACACAGACTGCAACCAGCCTCCCTCGCTGCTCTCTCCCTTTCAACCCTGTGCCCTGAGCTGCAGCCAGCCTACATGGAGGGCACACTCTCTCCTCCAACTGCCCCGCGACAAGGGCTCTGCCTTGCTCGCCTCCCCACAAGTTCCAGACCACGGTTTTCCCCAGTCCCCTTCCCGGCTCTCAGCTGGGGTTTCAGAAACACGTGGCTGTGAGTCTGGCCCTTTACATTCAGGCTTCACTTTGGACAGCCCTAAAGAGGGACTCTGTCTTCACCAGTGAAGAAAAAACAGAGCAGGGTCATCCCTAAAGAATTAAGAACTCCATTCTCAAAATACGGCCCAAATCTGCTCCAGAGAGAACAACGAGTTTTAGTCACAAGATTAGAAATCATCAAAATTGCTGGAAACTGTAGAATTGGGTCTTACTCGCCAATAGAACAGAATAAGTTATGTTCTTCTGCCCTCTACTGGTAAAGAGCAGCATCAGCGCTCCCAGAGCCCTCAGCAAGGATGCAAACAGAAGATGGTGGTGACTCACGTTGCTCCCTTCTCTTTCCTAGAGACACGCTGGATGGGACTTCTGCTATTAACTCGTGGCGGGAGGAGGGGGAGGCTACCATCAGCAAGATGCCCAGGTGGACTAGAAACGTGCCCCTCTATCTTATACCCGGGGAGGCTTCGAACTTCCAGGGAACCCAGAACCACGGATGATGTCCCTTCGCACTGGCCCAGAGGGTGAGGACAGATGTTGCCCGGGACTGTGAGCAGGACTCTAGGCTGAGGGAACAGCCTGAGCAAAGGAATGAATGGCACACCGAGGGGAACCATGAATGAACCAAAGGTCCACCCCTTGGTCATTCCAGGCACAGAGAAAAGATGCGATTTCATTCCCAGGAGAGAGCTTCCATTGCTCAGAAGACATGGGTTTTATACAGATACACCCCTTGGACTGGGTACATCCCTGTCCGTCCCCGTCCCCCCCCCCCCCCGCCAGCCCTCATTTGTACAATGAAAGGGTTGGAAGAGAATGATGTGAGGTCCTTTCTGGCTCAGATTGTGGTAACTAACCCACGGGCCTTAACCTACGGGGACCACTGCCTACACGCTGAGGGCAGAATATGCTTCTTGGCCACTTGCCCTCTCCTTCCAGGCAGGCTTCCCCATTGCACGGGGCATGCAACCCCCTCCCCTCACCCTCTTTTGTGATTCTTATCTTGTACTGCCTTTGGCACAGTGGTGGAAGCTTTTTTGTTCATGCAATCAAAATGGCGGCCAACTCCCACCACGTGTTGGTTCTCTGACCAGGCTTCTGCTCGTCCTCGGGCTCGTTAGGAGTGGGGGTTCAAAGGTCAACCAACTGCCACAACACAGCAGCATCCAACCACCTCCTGAACAAACCCAGCACTTGAGAAGAATAAGTAAATAAAGCTGCATTTGCTTCCTTTTTTCCCTCCCCACTTGGATATTCGTCACATCATTAGCTATAAGTAAATATATCAGTGGGATTAATGGAGTGAATCACAAAGCAACCTGATTAGATTGAAAACCACATTATTTCTTTGGGGTGAACTGGTAAATTTAGCACTGCCCAGAGATGATGGATTGAGAAACCAGGAATGGAGCTCTTATTGATCTTGAGAATAGATCGGTACGAGGAGGAGAGGCTGGGATGGCTTCCTGCGCTCGGTTCTCCGAGAGACAGGAATCATGGCTTCCCTGCTCACTGAACTGCACAGAAATAGCGTGTGCTGTTCTGGGCCCATAGTCGGAGTCGTGACCACACGCGGTAGGTAGTGTCCAAGATGGCCACCAACGATCCTACCCCTGGTATTCACGTCCTTTCTCCGGAGTGTAAACCAGAACCAGAGGCTTGCTTTCAACCCTCCAGAATGCAGAAGCAATGACTTGCCACTTCTGAGACGAGGTTACAAACAGACCATGGCTCTGGTCTCAGCTGCTCTCTCTCCCCTTCTTTTGGGTTGTTTGCTCTGGGGGAACCCTGGTGAGGGAGCCCTGTAGAGAGACCCATGGATGTGAGCCTGAACGCGGATCCTCCAAGGCCTGCCAACAGCCTTGGAAGTGAACTTACAAGCAGAAGCTCCCTGGGCTGAGCTCTGAGATGACTGGAGGCCATGTCGACATCCTGACTGCAGCCTCATGGGAGACGCCGAATCAGAACCACCCAACCAAGATGCTCCTGGATTCCGGACCCACAGAAATAAACTATAATGGGATAGCTGTCTGTTGTTTTAAGTCACTAAGTTTGGGGTAATCTGTCACACAGCAGTAGGAGACTAAGATGTCACATGACTTTTGCTTTGGCCACTAAAACGTGAGGAGAAGCTTCAAGAGTCAGCACGCACCTCGCCACAGCCTGGTTTCCTGCCTTGGCAACTGGGCAGGCTGGGGTCAGATGAAACTTCCGTGGGCCAGGTCCTGGATTGTCCCTGATGAGCTGTGTCTCATCCTCCCCAGCACTGCCAGACTGCACTGGGTATGTAGCATGCCCGAGAAATCAACTTCGGTTGTATAAAATCACTTAAGGGGCGGGGGGTGGGGGCTCAATCAGTGAAGCGTCCGCCTTTGGCCCAAGTCATTATCTCACAGTTTGGGAGTTTGAGCCCCGTGTCAGGCTCTGTGCCGACAGTGTAGGGACTGGGACCTGCTTTTGATTCTGTGTCTCCCACTGTCTCTACCCCTCCCCCACTTGTGCTCTCTCTCAAAAATATTTTAAAAATAAATAAATTAATTAAATTAAATACTTAACATTTGGGAACTGTGTGTTACCACTGCATAACCTAGCCTATCTAACTAACCCACCGTCAGCTCAAAGTGTGCCGAGGGTTGGGCAGGGGCGGGTGGGGATTTGCAGAGTAATCTGAAAAATACCCTTGCTCCTCCTGCTAGGATCACGAGAAGACTTGCTCGAAATGGTTTTGAGGTAGGGTTTGTTTCCTCATAAAGGCCACCACAACACTATCTTACAGAAAGAAGTTTCAACTCTTCTGTCTCATTGACCCCCTGGGTCCACTCGTATTTCCAGAGCATGTTCAGAAAGCAGGGTTCTCAGATACGTAAATGGACCGACATTCGGTGAGAAAATGCCAGGCGTTGCCACATCTATCCTCTCGTTTAATGCTTACAGGAGTCTTGCGAGGCAGATACAATTATTGTTACCCTTCATTGACAGAGGAGGACGATCCAGATTCGAGGAGTAAAATCAACTCCAGGGATTATTCGGCCCCCGGGTAGACGCTGGTAGAGTATACACTGGATCCCAGGCCATCGGAGCCAACACTCACGCTCCTTCCCTCGACCTCTGCTGAGCCAGCAGCTACAGCTCCCTGCATGGAGCCTGCCCCTACTAGCAAGGTTTTAGAACCCAAAGGCTGAAGGCTCCCTTACGATGGAGGGCATGCTTACGGATGGCGATAAAAAGTTGAGATACACTCCTTACTTGTGTCGATGAAGACTGCATCCACGTAGATTTTGGTACAGAAAGAGCCCAGGATAAATCCACAGGCTGGTCCAAATACCAGCATCGTGAACAGGATTCCTGAAAGAAGATGAAACAGAGATTAGATTAAAAAAAAAAAAAAAAAAAAAAAAGGCAGCTGATGACCAAAAGAATCAAAGGTCGAGGATATTATTTCACATTGACCAGATAAGAAATCTGATTGTATAAATGCCATTAGGAGTTAGTCAAAAAAAGTCCCAGTACTGAAGCACTGTTATGCAAGACTTCTCTGGTTTTTTGGTAGGTTGCACTGAATATTCGTGGGCCCTGAGAGCACTTACTTTTAGAGGACTCCCTCCCACACCGTATCAACCAAATTAAAATACACCCACGTCTGTCATTAAATTGTTTCTGTCATAAACATTTTTGAAAGGATTTTTATAATTTTGCTTTCACATTTATTTGGCTTTATGTAATTCATTTAATTTATGGTTGGCTAAGATTTCTCAACACTCGCTGTACGAATTCAGGAATTGTTGTGAAGTGAGAAAAGTCAAAACCACAAATTATTTTCAAATGTAATAAAATGTTTATGGGCATTAATTTCTCAAAAAACCAGAGCTGACATAATGGTATGCTTTGAGAGCATTTAATTAGATGTTTTATTCATTTTAATTTTGCAGTTTCCCCCTCCATATTTTGGAGTTACTATCTATTACTGTAATAGTTGTTAGGATTCAAGCTTTTCCATAGGACTTGAGAAGACAGTACTAGACATGTACTTAAGTATCTGATGGAGACAGAACCTGAGATTTTGCACAAACCTTTTTATTCATTCTGGGAGAGGTACCGAGCCCAGACTAAAACCCACAGGCTGTATCCATTCAACTAAATTTCAGTTCCGTAGAACATGCCGTGAGCAATGACAGTTACCAAGGCCCTGGGAATAAAAATAGCAGTGAAAAAGTGGCCTTTCCCTCAAGAAGCTGGCTGGCTGTGGAGGCAGACAATACGTGGCTTGATCCGACCCGAGCAGATAACCCAAAAGATGGGTGTCAACAGTCCACGTGCACACAGGAAGAACAAAGCTGGAGATGAATTCAATCAAAGGGAACCCGAGCTCAGTGGAGAGTACTTGTGGTCTGCTCACAGGAGGAGACGAATTCATCCTGATTTCTCTCAGTGACGTCAACATGGAATCACTCAAATATTCATTCATGCACTCAATATTTATCAAGCTCCTTCTATGTGTCAAGCAGCAGTCGGAGGGATGGAGATTGAGTATTAGACCAAAAGTTAAGAATCTTAACCTTCCAGAGCTCATTGTCTTGGAGGTGGAGAGAAAACATAAACTATAGGCAGGAGCTCATCTGGTTTATACATACTTGGCAAAGGAAGCCATGTCTTCCCCATTTGTAGACAGAAACCCAGGCCCCAAAGCAATCATTTGAAGATAGCTTAGAAGGGGGTATTGTTTGATAAAGAAAGGACTGAAAAGAGAATGGTTTATATCACGGAAATGGAGCTAAATCCACTCTTGGTGAAATCCTACTCTGTGATTTGGAGCAATCTAGAAGTTCTAGAGTCTCACATCGAAGTTCTAGAGTCTCACACAGAAGTTCTAGAGTCTCAAAACACCTGTCCCATAGCCAGTCAGAGACCCCCAAATTTCACAGTTATTCCTGTTTATAAGAATCTTGACATGGGGCGCCTGGGTGGCTCAGTTGGTTAAGCAGCCAACTTCGGCTCCGGTCATGATCTCGCGGTCCGTGAGTTCGAGCCCCGCGTCGGGCTCTCTGCTGACAGCTCAGAGCCTGGAGCCTGTTTCAGATTCTGTGTCTCCCTCTCTCTGACCCTCCCCTGTTCATGCTCTGTCTCTCCCTGTCTCAAAAATAAGTAAAACATTAAAAAAAATTAAAAAAAAAAAAGAATCTTGACAGGATCAATATGCACCTCATTAGTACACTGGCTCTGGTTTGTCACAACTTAGATTAAGATAACTAAGTGGAGGAAGTTGAGAAAGTTTGGGGGTATTATTGGAAAAGTCTAGAATATAGGCATCTTTCAGATATGGGCAAGAATTAGGGGGGCTCTCCTTAGCCGGGTAGAGTTAGGGACCAGAGCTACTCTTGGCCCTATTCCCTGAAGAGATGCAGAGAAAGACCAAGACCCAGGGGGCAGGGGTGGGGGCGTGGACAGGGAGGTTTCCAAGGCAAGGGCAGCACCCAACATAGCCTGAAGGGATTTCTGCTTCAGGGCAAAACTGTGAGGCCAGCCATGTCCTCCCATCCAGGCTATGGGCAGAGGTGAGCCACTGGTCAGTCATGGTACCCTAAAAGATGGCTACGAGCAAACCATCTGCTCAGGTAGTTCCAAAAGGAAGGGACATGGGAGACAGGACCACAATTCTCCTGCCAAGGGCCCTGCAACTACCCTGTGACTCACTGCTGATATCCCAGCAGTCACTCTGAGCCCCCCAGACACCCCCCCACCCCTTGGGATATCACGCTTTCTCTCATACCCATTAAATAAAACACCCAATCAATGTAATAACCACCGATGCATCCCCTAGAGATTGAGCAATGCAAGTTACAGCTAATACTTAACAGGTCAAAGGTCTAAGCTTTGAGTATTGCTGGAAGAAACAACTGATGTGTTGAAGAGGTTGTGGAGACTATTCGGTAATTTCGACCCCACTTGGGGACAGTGGAGAGTCTGGATAGGTCAGTCCTTCATGGAACAGCTGGGGACCCCAGGCCCCGGGCCGCCTGTCCTCATGGCAAGTTGTAACACAGAAGAAGGGGCATCCCTCAATCTCGGCTGCCCACGGGAGCCCCACGGAAACTCCACACAGAGGCCAGCCATCCATTCTGGAAGCTCGGGTGGGCACAGACCTCCCAGGGAGACACCACGCACCGAGGCGTCCTCTCCATCAGCCAAGAACTCCAGTCCCTCTAGGAGAGGACAAGGGTTTCCAAGGTGTTGGGGTTGTGGCTTTCCATTTTCACAGGATGGAGTCCTCCTGCAATGCCAGAGAAACCTGATAGGACCCAATTCCAAAAACCAACATAAGATACAGAACACGTGTATTTAAAAAAATTTTTTTAAATGTTTATTTATTTTGAGAGAGAGAGAGAAAGAGTGAGAGAGGGGCAGAGGGAGAGAAAAAAAAAAAAAAAAACCAAAAAACCCAAGCAGGCTTTGCACCATTAGCTCAGAGCCTGATGCAGGGCTTGAACTCACGAACCACGAGATCGTGACCTGAGCAGAGATTAAGAGTGTGAAGCTTAACCGACTGAGCCACCCAGGCGCACTGAACACATTGCAGTTTTTGTATGAAGGGTGTTTCCCCCGTCAGCTGAAATCTCTAGGGGCATCTTCTAAGCAGCTCTTCCTCAGAGAGAGGTCAAGGAAACCTTCAATACAAATTCTCAAATATTTTCCAAGGAACAGTCCAGTAGTGACGCGGGCGGGGGTCTTCACGCATCAGGAAACACCCTCTTTCCACTTCAGTAATATCTTAGGATAACAAGTCAAATAAAAGCAGCATCACAGAGCACAACCCTGGGTCTTTAGGGGAACGCTATCCCCCAGAGAGGGTATGAGGTGGGCTACAATCTTACAGATGGGCACTTCTGAACGCGCTTCCTTGCTCTCCTTTCCATTCATCCTCCTAGGCTGCGATTTTTTTCTTGTTTAACGAAACCACTTCAAATGTTCTGCCCAAACGGACGGGAAAAAGACTGTCCAGTGCTAAAATTCACCATCCCTGTGCAGTAACTGCCTTCGGGACAGGAGAGGATGTGCTTCATGGCTCAGTGCTGCCCCCTGCTGCCTGCCAGATTCACCGACACTAGAAGGGGAGGGGCGATGAGGGAGAGTAGAAATTGAGTCACGGAAAAGCCACTAAAGGTGAAGGGTCCATTCCGCCCTGCTACCCCGAGCCCTGCCGTTTACGCCTGTCATCTCCTGTCATCTTTTCAATGACTCAGGGAGATCCGCTGTGCCCATTTCACAGAAGAAGAAACAATCTCAGAGAGGTTTCACACCTCACTCCCAACACAAAGCTAGAAAGACAGCATAGCCAGGATCTCAAGTCAGGTTTCTCCCACCCGCTACGGGGAAAACCACATTAGAGGCGGCTCAGGAGAGAGCCATGGGCCCCCTGCATTTAAATCCTAGCTCCACGTGCCTTGGGCAAGGTATATCGCAGGCTCCAGGCTGCGAGCTGTCAGCACAGAGCCCGACACGGGGCTCAAACTCACAGACCACGAGATCGTGACCTGAGCCGAAGTCTGACGCTCAACTGACTGAGCCACCCAGGCGCCCTGAAGATATTTTTTTTTCCTGAAGTTTATTTATTTTGAGAGAGAGAGGGAGAGAGAGGATCCCAAGCAGGCTCTGCACAGTCAGCGCAAAGCCCGATGTGTGGCTCGATCTCACGAACCGCGAGATCATAATCCGAGCTGAAACCACGAGTCGGATACTTACCTGACTGAGCCACCCAGGCGCCCCAGATATTTTAAGTTTTTGAGGGAAACCCCAACAAGAGTTGACATGTGTTAGGCGCCATGCATGAAACTACTCACTCGAGGTACCTGGTGGATTTCAACGCTGGATCGAGCTACATACGTTCTTTTCAACTAACTCCTCTTTGTGAACTGGGTCTTCTGTAGTTGCTGGGACAAACAGCAAATATTGTGTGGAAATCAATGCACAGCAGGAAATGAGCGTAGGGGAGTCCGATCGAATTCCAAGCTGTGCAAAACTGTGCAGTCCCCTTGCAGCGACCCACATCCCATTATTACGTGGCTAGATTTATTTACAAATAAAATAAAAATATTTTTTCTTTTGACAGATGTGTATTAGTTTTTCCGACATTAAGTAGTTGGACCCTAACTTGGTTGATAAACAAAACAGCTAGATATGTCTTTCAGACTCAGGGCTCTGTAAACAATGTAATTAGGATACAAAGGGCAGATTGAACTAAGAAAGTCTGGCGACCTCTGGTGTAGCCACCCCATTTCCAGGTTAGCACTGGCCCTCTTTGGATGCTGGGGCAGAGCGGATGAGTGGGCCACGGATTTTGCCCTCCAGAAGCTTGCTGCCTTCCTAGAGAGAACTTCAACACTGCATTCTTAGTCATTCTAAACACATTAATGGCACCTACTAGGTGCCAGGCACGGTGCAAGCAGCTGGGACACATTCGTGAACAAAACAGACAAAATCCCTGCTTTCCCGTGGAGTTTGTGCCGTGTAAGAACGGCCATCAACAGACCAACCCACCATGCACGGTCAGGGGCGGTGCCAAAGAGGAAAGCCAGTGCATGAAGGAGCAGAGCCCCTGAAAGACCTCGCATGCAACCAAGTCTTGGACGTCACATTAGCACTCTGACTGATGTGCCACCACACCGTGTGGGAAGCCGGCTATTGGCCCCTAAAGACGTCCGTCCGGGTCCTAATCTCTAGGACCTGTAACTGCTACCTTAAATGACAAAAGAGAATTAAGGGTACAGATGGAAGGAAGGTGGCTCATCAGTTGACTTCCAGATAAAGTCTGATAAAGTCAGACTACCCCCGAGGGCTCAATCACGAGGGGTCCTTTCAATGCAAAAGGAGAAAGAAGATTCTGGAGGATGGGGTCATGAGCCCAGAAACAGGGCCACCTCTAGAAGCTGGAAAAGGCAAGACAATGGATTCTCCCTTCCAGAGAGAATTCTCTAGAAGACGACAGCCTCCCCCCCCCCCCCCCGCCCACCTTGATTTTAGCTCAGAGAAAATACCTTGTGGGCTTCTGACCTCTAGAATGGGAAGATCATAAATTTGTGTTATTTTAAGCCACTAAGTCTGTGGTAACTCATTACAGCTGTAATAGGAAACTAATGCAACCCATTAAGCAAATTTGAGTAAATTCTCAGACCTTACAACTATAAATATCCACGTGACTCTCCAAGAACAGGATATTGCATGAAGTTGTTTGTTAATTACTTGACTGTGGAACAGTTTTTGTGGGGCATTTTTCAGAGCTGGTGTTGACTGGGGCACAGTCATAGAGAAGCTGGAGGAGACTCCAAGCCCTAGGAGACAGAGATGGGTTTTATTCTTTTTTTCTATTCTTGGTTTGGCCCAGTGTGATGAAAAGTTAGTTCACTATTGAAAGGGTGCATGGAAAAGAATGCTAGTTACAGCAATGCCATAAAAAGAGGGAGTGAGCAACTCTCCTTGGCTGTGGCTGTGCCCAAGCCCAGCCCCCATCCTACTATATCCCTGGACAATGTTCACTGCACGAGTCTCACAGCACTGGGGACGCTCCCATCAAAGTGCCTCCTTCTAGATGCAATGCACCAAGGGGACCTGTGTGACAGAGAGGGCCAGGACAGACACACAGAACCAGAAGAATTTGGAAAATCCAAATGGAGAGGCGCCTGGATGGCTCAGTTGGTTAAGCATCCAACTCCAGCTCAGGTCATGATCTCACAGTTTGTGGGTTCAAACCCCGTGTCTGGCTCTGTGCTGACAGCTCAGAGCCTGGAACCTGCTTCGGATTCTCTCTCTCTCCCTCTCTCTCTCTCTCTCTCAAAAATAAATAAGTGTTGGGGCGCCTGGGTGGCGCAGTCGGTTAAGCGTCCGACTTCAGCCAGGTCACGATCTCGCGGTCCGTGAGTTCGAGCCCCGCGTCAGGCTCTGGGCTGATGGCTCATGATGGCTCAGAGCCTGGAGCCTGTTTCCGATTCTGTGTCTCCCTCTCTCTCTCTGACCCTCCCCCGTTCATGCCCTGTCTCTCTCTGTCCCAAAAATAAATAAACGTTGAAAAAAAAAATTTAAAAATAAATAAATAAATAAATAAATAAGTGTTAAAAAAAAAAATCCAAATGGAGACATCGATTTAGAATTCACTGGCCCTGGAAGAATTAGTCAACTTTATTATACTACTGATATACGATCATTAATGAAAATACTAAAACATTTTTTGTTTGTATAATGTGGCATACTGATTCTAATTTTATAGAAATCTTGAGGGGCAAGAGCAGCCTAGACACCTTTTAAGAAGAAGAACTGTCCAGACTTGCCCTACTGAATATTAGGACTTACTTTATTTTTATTTTACTTCATTTCACTTTTCAGGACTTCTTTTTAAAGCTATCATGATAGGGGCGCCTGGGTGGCTCAGTCGGTTGAGCCTCTGACTTCGGCTCAGGTCATGATCTCGCGGTTCAGGAGTTCGAGCCCCCCGTCGGGCTCTGTGCTGACAGCTCAGAGCCTGGAGCCTGCTTCGGATTCTGTGTCTCCCTCTCTCTCTGCCCCTCCCCTGATCATGCTCTGTCTGTCTCTGTCTCAAAAATAAACATTAAACAAAATTTAAAAATAATAAAGCTATCATGATTAAGACAGTGTGTTTCTGGCTTAGGGAACACATATACCCAGGAAGTAGTGGAGAAAGCCCAGAAAACAGAGTCACGCTTAGGTGGACACCTGATTTATGGTAAAGTGTACATACAAAGCAGCAAGGAAAAGGATGATCTTTTCCATAAATGGTGCTGGGGCAACTTCAACTTAGAGTGGCGGGGGGGCGGCACGGGGGAAGCCAGTCTCACAACACACGCAAAAATCAATTCCAGGGAGATCAGAGACCTGTGTGTGAAAAGCAAAATAATAAAACATCTGAAAGATAACAGACAAAAGTACTATCATGATGTAGGGGTAGGGAAAGACTTCTTAAACCAAACAAAGAAAGCACTAGCCGTATAAGAAAAGCTTGATAAACTGGTCTACGTTAAAATTAAGAAGGTCATTCATCAGATTCACCAAGAAAGCCCACTGAGAAAGTGAAAATGTGGGAAAATATATGCGTAACATACATCCTTAAGAAACACACAAGAATCAGAGGGCTCATGTCTAGACTATATAAAGATTACTATAAACTCATAGAAAAAAAAGACAAACCAGTTGGAAAGGGGACAGAAACCTCAGCAGGTACCTCAGAAGAGAGGGAATTCAAATGAACAACGGACTAGGACAAAGATGTTCAAGCTCATTAGAATTCAGGGACATGTGAATTACACCCCAGTGAAACGTCCTTACCACCTCAGCTAGTTAAAGAGCTTTGACAATACTGAGTGTTGGCAAAGATGTGGGGAATGTGGGACGCTTGCACACTGCTCGTAGGCGTGTAAACTGGACAGCCCCTTTGGAAAAACTTTGACAGTATCTGAAAAAATGAAGATAAACTTACACCACGACCCACCATTCCAACTCTAAGGTAAATACCCTACAGAAAGTCTGACATGTACTGGGAGACATATCCAAGAATGCTCGTATGGAACTGAAGACAACCCAGAAGCCATCAATAATAGTAGGACAGAGAAACCCACGGGGACATCTCCATCCTCTAGAATTACTCTACAGCGAAGAAAAACCATCGATCGGCAACACGGATGAGCCTTCAAAGACACAATGCCGAGCAGAAGAACACAGGCAAGACTGAACACTCGTCTGATTCCACTTATACAGAATTGCAAGCAACAAAATCAAACCGTTTAATGATATATAACTAGGTAGTCAGCGCATAATGAAAAAACAGGGAAATGAATAGAAGTCAGGACTGTGGTTGCTGCTTGCCAGGGACGGAGGGAAGAAGAGAACTGTGATCTTCAAGGAGGCAGGGGGCGGGGTGGGGGGGGGTGGGTGTGGTGGGGGTGGTTCTGGGGTGCTGGTTTTGTGTCTGGTCTGGTTACAGGCTACATGCATGTTTGTTTCACAACAATTTGTTAAACTGTAGTATGTTTTCTGCACAAAAATATGACTGTTACATTTGTCACATATCACATGCATCTGCAACATAAGTACTTATATACAAACAGCTACTCATTTTCTCGAAGCTGTATCCAGCCAATGTCAGAAACTCTCCAGAGAAAACCATAGGCTTCCCTTGAGGTGATCTTTCATTTTGTCAAGTCCAGAACCCTTAGCTCTGCCCTTCCCCCGCCCTGCTCAGTGCTCTCAGAAATACTCCAGGACCCTGCATGGAAATGGCCTCCACCGCTGTGTGGCTGAGAGCACAGAATAAATGCTCCCTGCACCTCAGTTTCCACCTCTGTAAAATGGGCTCACAACATCCTCCTGGGGGGAGGGGGGAGGGAGGGGTTGAGGGTCAAATGTGTGAGTGCATAACAAATGCTTCAGAGAGGTTCCTGGAACTTCTGGAATGTTCTCAAACAAAACAAAACAAAACAAAACAAAAAAATAAAAACAAAATAGTAACAGCTATCAGTTATTCTCACTGGTACTTCTAATAGCAAGAGTTTCTTTTCTGCTGAGTTTTACTTTTTTGGTTACTTAGGGTGGGAGATGCTTACTGACTGGAAAATACTGAATCATCTAACAAAAATACCATCATTCTCTTATTTCGTTTTGGGCAGTCTTGTATTTGTAGTGTATTTCTTCCTATGTATTTTTGCATTGGTGAGACCAGATAGGTTGATTTAAAAATAAAACCTCTTCAGGGTGCCTGGGTGGCTCAGTTGGTTAAGCGTCTGACTCTTGATTTCGGCTCAGGTCATGATGTCACTGTTCCCTGTGTTGGGCTCTGCACTGACAGCGTGGCACCTGCTTGGGATATTTCTCTCTCTCTCTCTGTCTCTCTGTCTGTCTCTCTCTCTCTGTCTCTCTCTGTCTCTCTCTCTCTCTCTCCCTGCCCCTCTCACATATTCTGCCCCTCTGTGCTCACATTCTTTCTCTCAAAATAAATAAAAACTTTAAAAAAAGAATAAACTCAAACCTTTGTTCCTCATTTTAAAGGATACACATGCTGAAGAATGATCTGAGTATAAGGAAAGGATAGAGAAGCCCCCCGAACGTGGCCAAGAGCAGAGACCCTGGGGCTGGCCAGAGCTTGCACTCGCTAGCTGTGTGAGCTTGGGAAGGGGGTTCATCTGCTGTGGGGGCTCCATGCTCGCTCACGCGAGGGCGGGGATAATAATGGCACTTCCCCTCCAAGTTGGTTTCAAAGTTTAAGGGGTCAGTGCATGGCCAGGGCTTTCCATGGCACCCGGCAGACAGTAAGTGCTTAATAAATTTTAGCTTCTACTAGTACAAGGATGACGGCACAAATCATCATCTGTCACCGTCCACACAGAAACACTGATGTTGATTTAGATAATCCCTTCCAGTCTGTCCCTATATGGAAGGTTAATTGAGCAGCACTGTCAGCAAGAGACAAATTATGGAAAGAGCCCAAATGTCCATCGACTGGTGAATGGATAAAGAAGATGTGCTATATGGATACATGGGGCACCTGGGTGGCTCAGTCGGTTAAGCATCCGACTTCGGCTCAGGTCACGATCTCACGGTCCGTGAGTTCAGGCCCCGCGTCGGGCTCTGTGCTGACAGCTCGCAGCCTGGAGCCTGCTTCAGATTCTGTGTCTCCCGCTCATGTGCTCGCTCTCTCTCTCTCTCTCTCTCTCTGTCAAAAATAAACTTAAAAAAAAAAAAAAAAAACAGATGTGGTGTATGTACAATGGAATACTACTCGGTGATGAAAAAGAGTGAAATCTTGCCATTTGCAACAACGTGGGTGGAACTGGAGGGTATTATGCTAAGTGAAATAAGTCAGAGAAAGATAAATATGATGTCACTTATATGTGGAGTTTAAGAGACACGAAAGACAGACATAGGGGAAGGAAAGGAAAAAAATAAGATAAAAACAGAGAGGGAGGCAAACCATAAGAGACTCTTAAATACCGAGAACAAACTGAGGGTTGCTGGAGGGGAGGTAGGTGGGGGGATGGGCATTAAGGAAGACATTTGTTTGGATGAAATACACAAGTCTGGAAAAGAAATACACAAGTCTGGCCTGGAAAAAAAACTGGAAGATTTTCTAAAGAGTGTATTTTTAAAGAACAGAATAATCTCCTGAAGTAGAATTTAAGGAGCTGATGGAAAGGAAGATTACAAGGTCCAGGTATTTCTCTGCTGCCCTCAAGACGATGGGGAAGGACAAAACTAACACATGCTGGAACCACACTGCCCAGCACCCAAGGCCGGGCTCAAGGTCCCTCCCTGGCCGTGAGGAGGGAGGGCACCCAAGGACACGGTGATCTCGTGTGACAGCACCGACTTCTAAGCAGCGACTGAGAACACTGAGCAGGGCAGGGGAAGGGCAGGGCTGAGCGTCTGGGGCTTGACAAAATGAGAGATCACTTCAGGGGAAGTCTGTGGTTTTCTCTAGAGGGTTCCTGAGTCTCACTTGACAGAACTTCGAGAAAACAAGGGAACATCCTCTCCAGCAGTATCTCCCTGTGCTGGTACCTCCGGGTGAGTGCTCTGGCCTCCTTTGGAAGGAAAGCAGTCTAATCAGTCCTTTGTTTTTGCCTGAGTGTAAAAATAATGCATTCAGAAAGGCAGACAATTTACTATTATCCTACCATCCTAAGGCAACTGCTTTCAAGTCTTTATCCCCTCTGACGTGCTTGAGGTCAAACGTAACTTCTCATGACCACTCGATAAGGTGCGTATTATGCTAGTCTTTCTGTACAGGAGAAAACAGAAGCTCAGAGAGGTTAGTCAATGGCCCCAAGGCTACACAGCTTTTACGTGGTGGAGGTAAATTTGAACTGAGGCCTTGAGGATCACCTAAGTTCTTAGGGAAATAACAGTCAGGACATAATGGTACAGCCGTGAAGTCTTTGGAATCCCCCAGACCTAGCGTGGGATCCAGGTTATGCGTCTCAATTTCTAGATGACTCAGTTCCCAACTGTGAGTCTGGGAATAAGAATAGCTACCTTGCAGAATAGTGAGAATTAGCTGCAATGCATGCGAAGCCTTCTAGAATTTTCTTTGCATCTCAGGGATAATGAGTCCAAGAAGGGAGGAGGCCTGCATGGCTGGTCTCCCCTAGACCTGCATCCTTATTTCTTGGGCTGGACTCAGGAATTTTAACACTTGACAGTCCCCTCAAGCAGTCAGGGCTTTTTCCCACTAGAGGGCAGCGCCGGCCCAGAAAAGAGAGAGTCCTGCCTTGAACTTCCCCGGCCTCCACTTCCTAACTGCCAATGAAACCCTCAGAGCACTGATCTTCTCCTCTCCCACTAGCCTTCCGTGCCCTCAATTTATACAAATGTATTCTTCTGTGTTGAAATCTGCAGGCTGAAATTTCTCCCCGAGGAAGGAACATTGTGCATCATACGTGCATGAATAAAACATGATCCATCCACAGTAGGAGGCCCGCAAAACATGCAATACATATTTATCTGGTGCCCACTGCCAGTAGCCTGGCAGAATTACATAACTGACCTTGCTTATCTCTGAGGGGGGAGGCAGGGAAAGAGAGGATGACGAGGCGAGCGTTCGCTGAACACAGACGTGCCAGACGCTGGACGCCAATTTGTGTAATCGAATTATCCTCCTTGCAAGGTTTATGAACAAAATGCTAATGTTGCAATGCTGCCCTGCTACGTCCCAGAGCTAGAGTTTACGTCCCTTTCCCCTAGCATGCTCCCTGGTGCCTCTCAGGTCAGCCATTTCCCCGGCTCTCAAAGTTGGGGCACACTGGAATCATGTGGGATGCTTAAAAAAGGAAATACTAATGCATAGGTCCCACCCCCCAAGATCTGATGTAGGTGATCTGGGGCACAGCCCAGGCACTGGGATTTTTTTTTTTTTTTAAGTGCTCTAGCGTGATTTTCTGTGCACCCAGCTTGAGAACCTCTGGGTTCTGATTTGGCTGACCTTGACCAAGGAACCGGTGGGTACAAAATACATCTGGGCACACGGGAAGAGGGAAGGACGTGAATGCTATCTGACATCAGCCTGCAAGTTGGAGGGGCAGCCGGACGCTGGGCATGGCCAGGCTCAGGTCACTGAGCTGGTGGCAGAACCCGACTCTCTCTTGTGCAGCCAAAGCAGCCCTGTATGCCACCAGAACTGTGAACTTGACCACAGAACACTGCCTGGCATACCTGGGGTGGCCACTAGTTGCTGCTGGTTTCCAGTCCTTACTTTTACTGGTCCTCCACCCAGATTCCCCCTCTCCTCCAGGCCCTGGACAGTGTACCAAAGTTCCACTCTCCATTCAAAGCCTGCCTTCCATACCACCTCCTCCAAGGGGCCTTCCTAGATTTCCTCTCTTCTTCCTTCCCCCTCCTTCCTCTGCCACAGGCCCTGAGACTTTTTCTGCACTTCTGCTTACAGTCTGCCTGGGTGCAAAAATCAAATTCCATGTACCAGGCATGCCATAAGAATTGCAGGCTCAGGGAAGGCAGAAGTCTTATTTAAAAACGACAACAACAACAACAACACAATCTGGTTCTCCACAGGGTGATGCAGCCCTTTGCCAGGAGGAAGGACCCAGTGTTTGGTGAACTATGAACTGATTACCACCCAGGTCTGGGAGAGGTGGGAAGTCCCAGCATTATGCAAACCGTGCCTCTAACGAAGGTCATGCTACAAGGCCAGACTTCTTCCAGCTTCTCTTCTTCCCCTCCTGCCCAGCAGAGCCTTACCAGGGTGAGGGCATGCGTCCATCTGGCTGGCCGGCCAGTGGCCATCCGAATATGATAACCCCCCCCCCACCCCGCCCAGGGAGAACCCCCTGTCAGCAGGGGCCAGGGCGTGGCTCCCTGGCTGGTAGCCTTGGGGCCTGACATGTCAGGGCAGGGACCACCATCAAGCTCTCCGGCAGCTTCTTTGTATGTAGCAGGTACCAAGGAGCAGGGCTGGAGCTGGCTGAGTCTTCAAAGCAAGTGAGAGCATGCCTGCCCTCCCCCCCATCCTCTGTTCTAGCTCCCCAAAAACCCACGGTCCCCGAGACTGCACTGGCTGATGACAAATGCAGCTGGTGGGGGGAGGGCTGGGAAGCTATGAGCATGCCGGCAGGAAGCCCACCCAAATAAACAACAGGCTGCCCCTTCCTGAGGGGCCCACATCCTGCCTGCCTGCCAGCCAAGGAGGATCTTCCCAGAAGCTCTCAGATCACAGGGTGGAGAAATCCAGGGCTTCCTGTTATCCCCACCCCCAGTGACCAGCAGGGGACAGTGGAGAGATTGGCTGGGGGCGGGGGGCATGGGGGGGGGGTGATGGGGTCCGGGGCCTGGGCTCCTAGTCTCAGCTTGTGCACACCAGACCCGTGGCCACGCTCAAGGCACTCAAGCTCTCTTAGCCTTCCCGGCTCCAGCTGTAAATATGTCCCCCCAAATCGACCTGTGGAAGCCCTAACCCCAGGACTTCACAATGCGCCCATATTTGAAGACAGGGCCTTTAAAGGGCTTTTAGGGCCTTGAAGACAGGGCCTTTAAAGGGGTGACTAAGTTAAAAGGAAGCCATTAGGGTGTGCCTTCGTCCCAAAGGACTGTTGTCCTTATAAACAGAGGAGGAAGTGCACTCACAGAGAAAATGCAGGCACCAGGAGAAGGGCGGGGCGTCTGCAAGCCAAGGAAAGGGGCTCAGGAGAAACCAACCTGGCTGACAGGTTGATCTTGAACTCCCAGAGCCCAGAGCTGCCAGAAATAAGCATCTGTTGCTTCAGCCAGCGGGTCCGTGGTACTTTGTCACGAGGCCCTAGCACCCCATGCACTGCCAAGAGGGGTGTGAGGATCACCCATGACAAGGCATGGAACAGTATTTGCAAACTGTAGCGTGCTGCCCAAATGGCCTAGGGCATTAGACGCACGGGGAGAACCACTGGCGTTAACGCAGCTGTCCCAGGACCCCCGGTCGTCAGGATGAAGTCAGCACACGGCGCCCCGCATGCATGTTGCTCCCTGGTTAGGACTGGCAGGATGTAAAACTAGCAGAGAATTCTGTCTGCACAGGACCCTGGTCTTGTTTATTACCTCTGACGCTTCACTGTGCCCTGCAGGAGGCAGGTTGCAAAATACACGCGCTGAATGTCGCACACCAGATGGGGGGGGGGGGGATGGGGGGCGCGTTAGTGCGCGAGAAAAGCCGAAGAACATCAGAGGAGGGAAATACCCCACTCACGGCCAAGGGCGGGAGCGGGGTTTGAAGCAGGAGCATTACTAGTGCCGACCACGGGGTGGCGCTGCCTTGGAGCCAGCGGAGGCCTGGGTACCAGCCTGTCCCAGGCACTATCTCATTTCATCCTCTCTACGACCCTATCTGCAGCTCCGCTCCCACTTTACACATCAGGAAACTGAGGCACGGACAGATTAAGTCACTTGCCCAGCGACACACGTACCACAAGCGGGAAGTGGAAATTAGAATAAAGACAGAGGACTTAAGGGAGGCGAGGAGGGAAGAGAAAGGGCAGGAGTGGCACCCAGGACATGAGCCGGCAGCAGGAGGCGGCCCGATCAAACAAGTGGGGGGGGGGGGGGAGGGGGGCGGGGAGGGGCTGGGGTGCTGGCCTGGGAGGCGCTCCAGGGTCAGGGTGTGGCTGCGGCCGTGGGGAACCCCAGCAGATGAGGGGTGCCCCGCTGAAGCTGGGTTTCAGGAAGACAACCCTGGAGGCAGGACATAGGGGGCAATGAAGGGTAAAAGAACAGGTGACAGGGAGGCCAGCAGGGGCTCATGGGCGGCTGTGCAGGAGGGATGTGCATACACTTCCCTGATGTCCCCGCAGCCCTCGGACTGACTCATAGCATGGAGACGCATGTCCCCCTTCGTCCCCTAGGGGGCGCCACGCCGAAATGGGTCACTGGCCACGGCCTTGGCACACCTACAGGGCCTCCGGGTACCCGCTTCCCTGCCCTCCCCTAGCTGATTCACAAAGAGAAGTTCCTCGTGGAAGCGGTCCTGTCTGCCTCGTTACCTCTCCAGCACACCTGCATCTTCAAAGGCCTTTAGAGCCATCATGAATTTTCTCCATGGCCTCAGGGAGACCCCAGACAGAGCGCTGCTGTGGAGGTCACGGAAGCTCTGAGAACCCAGTGATGGGCCCAAGCCTGGGGGAGGCAGAGGTCGGGCCCAGCAGGTGGTGGCCCCACAGGTCAATTCCTAACTCTTGGTATTTCTTGTTCACCAGAGTCCCCGGGTGTTCACCCGCAGTGACCTCACTTTGTCTCCACTAATGCTCAGGAACTCCATCCAGCCACGCTGACGCCACGGGTAACGACAAAATCACTCTCTACCTCGAAGCACCTCGGGCGCCGGGCCAGGCACCTCCGACACGGTCTCCAACTTAATCCTCACAACAACCCTCACATAGGAGTCTTTTCACCTCCAGCTTACAGACGAAGAAACTGAGGCACGGTCAGGTTACCAGCCCACGGCCACACAACTGGCTAGGGGCCCAGGTTCTGTGGGCCCCCCAAGCCTGCGGTGCCTCCCACCTACCATTTGGTGGCACGAAAAACAGCAGCAGAAGGGCTGTGGGCCGTGGGAATCCTTCTAGTAAATTCTATAGGAATTGGCATCCGCAGGGTGCTGACGGCCCCACTCTCAGCCTTAGCCTGCCTGTCACTGGGACACCGAGGGGCCTGAAGGAGACAGCAGGACTCAAGCACAAACACAGGGGAGCTGTACCCCTCACTCGGCCCTGGGGGGGGGGGGGCGGGCTCTGGGCCTTAGCTCGCCCTTCCTCAACTCAACAGGTGTGGGTTCCAGCATCAGTGGAGAGGAGAGGACAACGCTTCAGTGCTTCCTCTTGTCACCAGAGGGAGCCAGACACCTGGTCATGCCGGGGACTGGTGCTTCGTGATGGTGACAGGAAGTAATGCAGTTCAAGATATGATGGTCACGCACCGGCTCCTGAAGGTGGCTTTCCCACCTGTGAGGGCACAGAGGCAAGTGACCAGCCCGATCCGTGGGCACTAGTGAGGGTCCCCACCCTGTGTCTGCCAAAGACACAACTTTCCCAAATGCCTGCACAGGGGACCCCAACCATGGTGCCTCGACCTTCCCAACCCATACAGTCTGTACCTGATTAGGTGAACCTTCTTAAAACTCGTGGAAATCATGTTCTTCCCCTGCTTGGCACCCCCAGGGGCTCCCTACTTTATAATACAAAGTCCAAACTCTGGTTTGGCACGGTCATGGGTGAGGACGGGGGCCCCGATGCCAGGCTGCATGCACAGCCACACACGGTGGTGGATGAAGTGGCCTCTGAGAGCCAGCTGGGCACAGCAGGATGGGCAGGATCCCCCCGCCCCCAGGGACTCCCACCAAGGGCACAGGCAAGGGCAGGGGCTGGCCCATCTCTGAGCTGCATGGTGGTCCATGGGGGGCGGGGAGAACTGACCTAGTGCGAGCAAAGCATCATAACCAGACACTGGGGCAGGGACAGGGGGTCAGTAGGGGGTCTCTGGACATTGTCCATCGGCCTACCAGTGGAGTCAGGCCCAGGCTCCCGAACCAGAAGCCCTTCACATGAGCAAATGAGCAGAAAAATCTCATTCTCAAAACTGCCCTCATCCAGGAGAACTGACCATAATGAAGCCCTGGAACACGGGCTGCAGCTGCCAAAACTCCTCCCATTTAGAGGCAGGGTATTTTGAGGCCCCACCTGGGACAAGACAAGCAGACTCTAGTGGTGGCAGCCAGTGGGACCCGACAGCTACTTTCTCCCCTTCCCAACCTCCCCTCTGGCAAGGCCCTGACACCAGGATTTTGAAAACCCTCGAGGTGTGAATGAAATGCAAACTCCACCCTGATTTCTCCCCACGGGGGATGTGGCTGCTAGCTGAAACAGCAGCTTGGTGGCTCTGACGCCTGACAAAAGTTGAGGATGTATTACTAAGCCCTGGGTTTATGTGCCCTGCAAGCATGGGGCCGTCACGGTCACAAGTCCACAGAGTTCACTCGGAACAAGTGTTCCAGATCGACCTCAACCCTTCCGTGGTTTTCTGATAGGGTCAGGGGGCTCATTCGACCGGGGGAAAGTCGCAAACACATTGCAACTTGAGGCACGCACAGGCTGGACGAGAGCGCTCGCTCACCACGCGAGAGAGGGAATCAGCACCGGAGCTGAGCCACAGCCGCCCGAACCCCCTCCAGCAGACGGAGCAGGTGCGGGCTCCCATCCTGGTCCCCACGCGTGGGATGGTGGCTGGCACGTTGTGCTCATGGGAGAAGGAAGGAAGGTCAATATGCTGGAGGCAGATTAAAGACTCAAGATGAATAAAGCCGGCTGAATCGATAGACCCAAAGGATCAGGATGAAATACAGCTAGTATTTGCATATAGGAAATGGTAGGGGAGGCTGGGGAAGTCTCTGAACGCATCCCTGTTAGTTAAAACAGTAGTAGAAACCCAGGCCACCACAGTGGCATCGACAGAATCTGGGACACAAGTAAGCAGACCCCATATGTGCACAGGATGAGCCTGGAATACGACATTTAGAGAGGACCATGCCATCCTGGAACATCTCTTGGAAGGGAACTTGGGAGAGAGAGGGATCTAGAAGCCGTAGAATGAAAGGACTAAGAGACTCAAAAAGAAGCATGAGCAGGTGGTATGTCTGAAACACTGTCACGGGGAACACAAGCTCAAACGCTGTGTGTCTTTCCAGAAGCCAGAACCAAGGTCAGGATGTGGTTGTAACAAAGCCGGTGACCAGGAGCACTGGGGACAGGTAGACTGGCTGTCTTAGGAGGTAGTGAGCTCCTTGCTGCCAGAGGCAGGGGTGGGGTGCGAGTGGAGGCTGAGTGGCCAGATGTCAGGGTTGAAGGGGAGGACTCTCCTGCTGGGTGGGAGGAAGGCAGACAAGAGAATCCCCAGTCCTAAGATTCTAGGACTTTCATCTGGGCAATCTTCCAGAAATTTCTCAAGTCTCTCTGCCACCCCAGGTACACGGAGGATTGAAGGTCCTTCTTACCAACTGCTCTGTGAGCACAGGTGTGAAGTCCTTTCCCAAAGGGGCAGGAGTAAACTCAACATACAGAGCAGAACGTGGGAGGTGTCCACCCTCGGTCATCCCCCACTGCTCTCTCAGGATCCGAAGGCTGAATCAACACCAGCTGCTTGATTTCCCTGCCTCTCAAGTCCCCAGAAGATGGTCTTTCTGGAAAATTATCTACGTGGGTGAATTTTTCCAGAGAAATCGGAGAGGTGGGGTTCAAAGCCACAGACGGGAGAAAGGAGGAGAGCAGGTGCTGAGGGATGTCTGCTTTTAAAGAGGCAATAGGACAGCAGAGAGCCAGTCTTGGGACAACGCCACACCCACCTGGGTGCGGTCCCCAAGGTCCACCTGAGGACAGGACTAGAGACACTATCCCAATAATCTCGACCAAACGCTGAGCCTCCTTTTCCTGGAAAGTTGCTCGTGGTTCTGGCTGGAGATGAGAGGGAGTAAGGAAATAATTGTGCAAAGAGAGAAAAGTCTGCTTCTATCTGTATTACTCAAGTCAGGGTTAAAGTCCTCCCATCAGGAGCTCTGGGCACAGCAACTTGTACCCAGTCCCCTAACTTTTTAAAAAAAAATTGGGGGGGGGCATCTGGGTGGCTCAGTTGGTTGAATGTCTGACTTCAGCTCAGGTCATGATCTCACAGCTCATGAGTTCGAGCCCCACATGGGGCGCTGTGTTGACAGCTCAGAGCCTAGAACCTGCTTCAGATTCTGTGTTTCCCTCTCTCTCTACCCCTCCCCTGCTTGTGCTCTTTGTCTCAAATATAAATAAATATTAACTCTTTTTTTAATCTTTTACAAGGAGAACGGCTGTCTCAGTTCTGACACCTGACAGGCTAGGTCAGGAGAGGATGATTTCTTTAAAGCAGAGGTTCTTAACCAGGGGCAATTTTGGCCAGGTCTTCAGGCATCTTTGGTTGTCACAATGAGGTGGGGGCCCTCCTGGCATCTAGTGGGTAGAGGCCAGGAATGCTGAACAGCCTACGATGCACAGGGCAGCCCCACAACAAAGACAGATCCTGCCTAAGAGGCCACTCATGCCGAGCTTGGGAAGCCTGCTCTAAAGTCGTCCGGCTACAGTGGGTCTCAGACCCTCGCTCAGGCCACATTCAACTTAGAGTAAAAGCAAGCAGGGTGGGTGTAGGGTGCAGGGAGATGACCAGGCCTATTTTTTTTAATGTTTATTTATTTTTCGGGGGGGGGGGTGGGTGTACAGAGGATCTGAAGCAGGGAGCCCAAAGCAGGGCTTGAACTCACAAACCGTGAGATCACGACCTGAGCCGAAGTTGTACGCTCAACCTACTGAGCCACCCAGACACCCCTCACCAGGACCTATTTAACATGGACGGTCATCTACCAAGTAAGAACCGAGTAAGCTTAGGGAGCGCCTTCGTTTCTGTCAGAGAAGAAAAAAACCCACCTGCTCCCTACAATTCTAGAAGCTCTTGACGGTCTTTGAAAGCCAGGACAAACCTTCTTGTCCACTGATTCCTGACCACCCCTGATGTGAAGTGAGATGTGTCCCCATAACTGCCGGTCACCTGTTTCCATGTGGTGGGGTGTCATGGGGTGAGAGGAAACTAATGGACCCAAAGACGGTTGGCCCCATTGAGACTGCAGCGCAGACCTGCAAATCTCACTCTTCACAGATGACACCGAGAGGTCCAGCTGTCTTGCCGATTCCCTGGTCCATTTCCAAGCCTAAGCTTGGACTCCAAGGTCTCCTGAGCCCCTTCCACGGAAGCTCTGGTTCCAAGTAGGGCTCCCTGGTGCCAGGGGCTGCTGGCCAGTGGGAAAGGGAGGGAGCTGAGCGTGTGGAGGTGAGGTCTTGTCACCTTGGGCTGTAACCAGAGGCCACCTCCTTCTCCACCCTGCCGTGTGCACTTCTGGGTAAGGTTTTTGGAGCGGGCTGAAGGACGGCCCCAAAAAGACACGTCCACGTCCGGGAACTTGCAAACATAACCTTATTTGGAAAAAGGGTCTCTGCAGATGTAAGTTAAGGATCTCAGACATGATCATCCTAGATTACCCCATAGGGCCCATAAATCCAAGTGTCCTTATGATATACACATAGAGAAGGGAAGGCCAGGGGAAGACAGAGATGGGCAGTCACGGGCCAAGGACTGCCTGGAGCCACCAGAAGCTGGAGGAAGCAAGGATTCTCCCCTAGAGCTGCTAACACCTTGAGTTTGGATTTATGGCTTCCAGAATCATCAGCAAATAAATTCCCATTGTTTTAAGTCACCAACTCCGTGGTAATTGTGTGGAAGCCCTGGGGAACTAACACAGTTTTCTTTTTTTTTTAAGGTTTTATTTATTTATTTTGAGAGAGAGAGAACGTGAGAGAGAGTATGCAAGCAGGGGAGGGGCAGAGTGAGAGAGAGAGAAAGAGAGAGAATCCCAAGTAGGCTCTGCATGGTTAATACAGAGCCCGATGTGGGGCTTGAACTCACGAACCGGGAGATCATGACCTGTGCTGAAGTCAAGGGTCAGACACTTAACTGACTGAGCCACCCAGGTGCCCCTAATACAGTTTTCTTTAAACAGTCCCATGGCCAAAAGTTTGAAAACCACTGCCCCTCCTGGGCCATCTCCCCAGGCCTTCTATTCACCCAGAGCAGGGACTCAGAACACAACTGGAGGAAGATCAGTGAACAATGCTCAGAGGTTGGGCTGGGCCAAATCTCCTTCCGAATATATGATTCAAGACCCGCTGATGGGAGAGAGAGAAAACAAAAAAACAGCAACAAAAAAACAACAAACAAAAAGGGTGTCTGAGCCTATGGGATGTTGAATTCCAAATTTCTTTCAAAAAGCCTCGATTTTGCCCCTCCAAAATCCTTCGACATCTAGGAACTAACCAGAAAGCTACTGGAATCCACGAAGAAACGAGAAAAAAGCCTCACACCGCCCTTGCTCTCCAGGCATCTCGCTAAGGGAAGGACTGATCAGCCATTAACTGTGCCATTGGGGACAGCGAGGAAGGGCAGTCTCTGGGCTCAGAGACCTCCCTCGGCGCTGGTGCAAGTTACTCAGTGGAAGCAACAGGAGCTCGTCACCGCCAGGCGCCCAAATCACCGCAAAGACATATCCTGTATGACGTGCCTGCCGGGACTGACCCTACAAAGGGCCTGTCGTCATTAGGCTCAGTCACAGAGCGACCGGTCAATCAGCTTCTTGAGAGATGGTTCAGCTCCTTACTTCACAGGTGGGGACACAGAGAGCCTGCAAGATGAAGTGATGTGTCCCCGGGTGTCACAACTGAAGAATTAGGGCCAGAAGAGAGGCCACAGCCCGCCCACAGACCCGCTGCTCTGTCTCAGCTCCCTGCACACCGGCCAGCTAGCATCGGCCGGCAGGAAGAGCGCCTGGAACCACCAATCATTTTGTAATCCCTAACGCCGGAGGAACATTATTCCAAAATAGGTGACACTTAGCTTCAAATGGCTCTGTCTCTGACATGGATTTCTCAAAAGGCTGGAGGGGAACGGTTTCAGCTCCTACTTTAGCTGAGTCGAAGTCACTCAGCTGGGCACCCAGCTCTTACCCAATCTGCAGAACTCTTTCTAAAAGGTAGATATTTGCAAAGGATGGAAAATTTCACATATAAAAGTGGAGAGAACAGACTAGAAGAATGAAGGCCCACATATACATCACTAGCCCCGACTGTCGTAAAGTCACGGTTTGCTGTGCATACCCCAGCTACTTCTCCTGTCGCTGTTCAATTTCAAAGCAAATTCCAGACATCGTTTTTTCCATAAGTATGTTAGGATCTCCCTTCAAAAGATAAACATGAGGGGTGTCTGTGTGGCTCAGTCGGGTAAGCATCCAACTCTTGGTTTCGGCTCCGGTCACGATCTCACAGTATGTGAGACTGAGCCCCGAGTCAGGCCAGGCTCTACGCTGACAGTGCAGAGCCTGCTTGGGATTCTCACTCTCCCTTAAAATAAATCAATGCACATTTAAAAAAATAAAGATAAACACAAAACCACAATGCTATTATCACAACCCCAACATTTAACAATAACTGTAGAAGCTTATTTAACCTTCAAAGCCCCTTCACTTGCCTAAACAAATCCTCCAAATGATGGTGGGGTGCCATCAAGACACCCCGCCCCATGCAGACCAAGGAACCAACGCTCAGAGGCTGAGTGATTTCCTGAGAACACTGATGTTGGGACTGAGAGTTCCTGAATTAGGCTCATTTCTTTCCACTCCCCCTTTGCCTCTCTGGGACAATGACTTGTTTGGAGAAACACCGCTTCTGAATGAGCCTGATGCCCACGCAGCAGAAGAAACTCCCCATCACGCCGTGACCTTCCTGCATTCTAATTTGGGTTAGCCTCTCCGTTCGACTTCTTTAAAAAAATGTCCATTTACTGTCTTATTGCGGAAGTATGAAAGTCTTCGCAGTAAGTCATCCAGCTGTTTTGCATTTTATTTTTAGTCCTTTGTGGGGAGAGGCAAGAAGGGAACAGAGGAAGTGGATTTATGTCACCTGGGTGGGTTCTCAGCCACCGCTCTTGGGGAGGAGGGCTTTCCCCAGTGAGTCACGCGGTGACTCATTTAGAATTCTGCCTTGCAGAGCTCTGTGCGGGGCTGCGAGCCTTCAGATGAGAAAGACAAGTGCAAAGAAATGCTCACTGCTGAAGACCGCCCCCCCCCTCCCCCCAGCTGCGGCAGGCCTGGCCCTATTCTGGGTCCCCTCTGTCTCTGGGCTTTGACAAGGTTGGAACCGACAGGAGAGCATCGGATCACACGAGCCAGACTCACATCAATTGGAGTGACACCTCTTTTGTGCAGCTGATGCAAAGTCTGCTTTCTTTCTCTGGGTGCCTGCCACCCACGTGAGTCCTCAGGAAGGGGTAGTAGCACTGCATGGGGGACAGCAGGTGACCTGTCGCCGAGCACCACCAAATCCAGGCCGCCGGGACACAAGTACTTTATTTCATGCTCTTAACTCCTATCACACTGCCCTGAAATTATCTGCTTAGACATCTGGGCTGGTCTACTTGGGTCAGAGTTTCTCGACCACACTGCAAGCGACAAGACCAGGCAAATCCTTCTTGCTTATGGAGGGCTGTCCCGTGCTTGGTACGATATTTAGCGGCACGGCTGGCATCGGCCTATTAGATACCCCTAGTCTTGACAACCAAAAATGGCTCTAGTTATGGCCCAGTGCCCCTGATTTGGAACGACTGATCAAGAGCACGTACTTACTGAGAGCAAGGACATCCCTCGTACTATTCCACTTTGCCTCCTTATAGGCCTAGCACGGTGCCTGGCACAGCACGGGAATCCCAAATGCTTGTGGGACTCTAACAATCGCCCCATGAAACAGCTGTGTGGCCTAGCGTGTTACAGATGAGGCAGGTGAGGTCCAGAGAGGTTCCGGACCTCCTGGGTCACATGGCTAGTGGTGGCAGGGCTGGGAACTAACGCCACGGCTGTGTGGCTTCCAAGCCCACGTAAGGGGTGAGAGCTAGCAGATAGCTCAAAAGAGGAGCTCTGTCTGGGACTCTTCCACTTTCCAGCTCTGGCCGCCAAAGGCGCGAGGCCATTAGCGCCATCCGGACAGAACATTCCGAGTGCCTGCAGCTGTTAATTAATGAGCGTGTTTCGAGGCTTCCTTCAGCGTAGAGGCTCCTTACCGACCGAGATCAAAGTGACAGGAGCCGCGTGGCCCCACCAAGCACGAGAAGAGCAGGGTTAACTTTTAAAAATGCCTCCAGGAGCTTCAGCCTGCATAAAGGATAAGGATTTGAATCAGGGTTGCAGCATGCGGCAGCCAGGGGAAGCTTGGCACCCCAGCACAGTCGGGCTGCGAATGAATTTGGTTACAGACTCAAAGTGCTGTCTTAATTAGGTTGGGAGCCCGTTTTCCTGTCTGAAGAGGAAAGCAGCACAGAGTAAACCATCTGATTCATACTTGAAAGTGGAAGCGAGGTGGAGGTGGGGGGCGGACTCACGTGGTCGGTCATCTAGAACACAATTCGCTGGGCAGGAGAGCCTAATCTCAGACTCTATCACAGCAGCCCTACTGCTAAAGCGTTCCTTTGAAAGCATGCCAATTATGAAGAACGCAAATAGTTTTCCTGAGTCTCTACCCTGGAGCTCGATCATGCCCGTAACACGTGATGTCACCCAGCAGCGTCTGGGCCAGGTGACATTGCTTCCAAGTGGTCAAGAGGCCACAAAGCATAGTCGTCTGCCTCAGCTGGCTTGCTGGGCAGTGAGCTTCCTCACTTCTCCCTCAGGAACAGAGGGCATGTGGCCTGGGACCCAGGTGGAGGGCGCTGGCAGGCTGAGGTGAGGGGAAGGGACGCAGGGCTGAGGACACCATATGGGAAGGGCAGGGATGTAGGGACCGGACGTGGCCCAGAGCGGTGGGCCGTAAACCGGTCTGGGCCAGATCTCAGGGGACCCAGATTGCTGGGCTCAGACTCAGGCCCACACACCAGCTGTGGGCAGGTGGAAAGGTTTCTGGGTAGAAGAACCATGCCCTAGGAAGGTGACCCCGGCAGCTCCCCGCGTGGGTGTAGGGAGAAATACAAAAGAGCAAGACTAAGATGAACATACGGCACTTTCTGCAATGGTCAGGCAGGTGCAGTGGACCCTACTAGTGGCAAAAGCCCCAAGAGGAGGTTCCTTTCAACCACCCCTATCCCCCAGTCCCTAGCAAGCCGCCTACAACATATGAAGCTCTCCCAGCAACGTATGCGGCACTGATTCAACCAGGCATGTGCTTCTCACCACTCTCAGCCCTTTCTACTGTTTTGGGTGAATCTCCTTGCAAAGAAAACCATGTTCTCAAGCGGCTGATTAAGTTCCTGGTGGCAGAGGCGGAGACTTGGGCAGGGCCTGAAGCCCTTAGAGCACACAGTCTCCTATGGACAAAGGCTCGGGCAGAGCCTGCTCTCTGGTAGCCTCAGAGACCCTCAGGGAGCAATGACTGAAAAGGCAGCAAATAGGTGGAATCCTCTAGAAGTCCACAGTGGACACTGAAAAGAAGCTGAAGTCAGAAGCTGGTAAGAACTTGATGACTAGGGGGCCTACATCTGACTTTTAAACACTAGAGGAAAAAGCCACACTGTGGGATGTGGGCCACCGAGATGCTGGAAGGGACCATCTCCCCTTCCTGGGGGCTTAGTTTTGCTCTGCCCTCCTACGGCGAGGAGTGTATGGTGAGTCTTGGTGTGGAGGGGAAGCTCTGAGTTCTGGACACAGAGCCCCTCCAGGTGTTTCCCAAAAACAGCACCTCCAGCCCTTACCAACACCAAGCACAGAGGCAAGAACGTGTGCATGACCTCCAAGATGAATGGACAAGGCTCCCCTCTCCTGCAGTGACCAGCCAGGGGGCTCTGCCCACCCCCAGCCCTGCCTAGCCTCTCGGGGGTTGGGACATCACCTCCTGCCACCCTTGGAACCCCTGCTCAAGGATGAGGAGGCTCTTCCCTGGAGAGGGGTGTCTGAGAACCCCAATGCTTTATGCGCTTGGACATACTCTCGCCCAGCAGAGGCCAGAACTGTCTTTCTCTTCTTGCAGAAGTCTTTCTTCAAAGAAATTTCACATAAAAGACCAATCTAAAACAGGTGAACAGAAAGATGTTCTGATTGAAGGGAGAAGAGACTGCTTGACCCCTTCCCTCCCCCCCCCCATCCCCCTCTCCCTCTTCCAGGGCTTCAGAGGCACCTTGGTGAACCCTTGGGCTCCACAGAAATTTCAAAATCAAGGCTCTTTCTTATCTAGTCCAACTTCTCTATGTTACAAAAAGCAAGAGTGGCCCTGAGATTCAGCTTATGGGTCCTTGCTAGGACTCCCTGGCCCTTCCTAACGTGAAGCTAGAGCAGGCAGCCTGGCAGGCTGGCACGACGCAGAGGGCTCTGGGGCCCCTCCCCCGGTCTGTGGAAGGGCGTGTGATCACGGCGGTCTGGCCACCATGGGCCACAACACACCAGTGGGCTCTAAAGCACGCAGACCCACATGCCCTGCGTGATATCAGCAGGACTGGTCCTCAGGGACCAGTTTCAGCCCAGCTCAGTCTCTCCCTATACTTACATACAAGGTGTGAAACCGGCCAACAGGGACTCCCAGAGACACAGCACAACCTCATCCAAATTCTCCTGAGGCCCCTCATTAGGCCTGTACTTTCAAGGGTTCACGCATTCATGCAGATGTGGACTTTGATGTTAACTGAGGCACAGAGAACAGCCATCCTTGATGGGGCCCTGGCAGGTGCCAGACCCGAGCTAAGCTCTACGTGCACGGTCTCATTTGATCCTGCCCCATCTCTACAAGCCAGGTGCCATCCTGAGACCCACGTTCCAGATGAGGGAAACTGAGGCTTGGGAAAGTCAAGCAACTTGTCTAGAGCCACACGAATGCAGTAAACAGAAGAAAGTGAACTGGAACTCACCAGCAAATGCATTTCTGTTTCCCTAAACAAACGAGATACATCTCTATGGTGTGTTCAAGGTTTGCCTCTCTTGGACAATGCTTTATCTTTACCAATAGCAGCAATCATTGCTATTTACTGAGCCCTTATTACATCCTAGACCCACCCCCCACCCCCTCACCCCCCGTTGTATGCACACTATCATTTTGTTTCACAGAAGTGCCAAAACCAGGAACAACTGTTTTCTCCAACGTCGAGATGAGGGTACTAGGCTTACGGTGTGTCACTGGTGAAGCCAGGACTGAAACCTGCCTTTGCCGGTTCTTCCCACTGGATCACATCACAAGCATACCCACTTCTCTCTGGAATTTGCACTGGGGCCAGGCTTTTCCTTCCCACTTCCTTGGAGAGGGATTCAGGAAGTCAACCCTCTAGAGGCTGTTCATACCTCCCAGAAATTCCACCCCCTGATGAAGACATGGTCCCACCAGGGACATGAGCATGGGACCAACCCTGGGGCCTCCCGCAGGCAGATTGGACATGACCGGACCCCGCTCTTCGTCTGTTTCACCTCTGTGACCGCCACCCATAAACTGCATCCTGGATCCTGAGCTCCTTCCTTACGCCCCTTCCCTACAAGGCTGGAGAAACTTCGAACCTCTGAATGCAGGACTTTCTTATTTTCCACTCTCCAGTCACGAGCTCAATAGGACCAGCATGTAACTTTTTACGCACTTTCAAATAGAAATAGCAGAGGAGCTGTGAATATTTTAGTATTAGATTATAGTGATGGCTGTACAACTCTGTAAACTGTGCATGTAAAACGGGTGAGGTTCATGGTCTATAAATTATACCTCAATCACATGGCTTCAACACAAAGGGAGGAAAGAAATAAGAAGGTTTTAAAAAGAGCTATAAAGGAGTTTGAGCGCATGGCTCCTGTTTAATTACCGCAGGAAGCAGGGGCCACACAGGAAAAACTGGCCACATATTTATGGCAACTCAGCTAACTGATCTAGTGCCTTCTCCTTTTCTCCTTGAAAAAAAAAAAAAAGGGAGGGGGATTGAGTCTCCAATGCAGCTAACTGATTCTTAAATTCTAGGGTAATTTCTGCACGCAGGGGGAGGAGGGGAAGATTCTAGAGATCCTGAAGCGAAGTTCAGCACAAGCTCCAGCAGGGGGCTCACCCATGGGGGGCGGGGGGTCATTTATTGAAATCCCAGCAGGACCCTGGTAGGAGTCTTTCTAATGTGGGGCCCAGGGCTTGAACCCCTGCAAGGTCAGCCTGATGGACAGGTGAACTTGTCCTCAATGGCTATGAAGCCCAAAGTTAAACACCCCCCACCCCAAATCTCATTCAGCTCCTCTATAAAATGAGGACACCTTTAGTACCTAAGTCATAACAAAAGGTTAAACCCTAAGGGTTAAACAGGACAATCCAAGGAAAAAGCCAAAACTCAGAACAACGTCTTGCTCGATGACTTTTTTAAAAAAACGTTTCTTACACTATGTCAAGGTGGCAGTGAGTTTATAGGATTTCATTCAATCTTTTTGATGATCCTTTGCAATGGGTTTACCATTCCCACTTTATAGACAGGGAAACAGAGGCTCCCAGAAGTTAAGACACCGGCCCAGGAGTCTAATAAGTAGCCAACAGAGAGAGCAGAGCCGATTTGAACACGGGCCTGTTTGACTTTGAAATAGCTGTCACTCCACTGTGGCGTTCCAAGGACCCCACCCACATTTCCGGGGTTTTGACTGAAACGGATTTAACTGGTTGTCTATACAGCAGAGGGGCCATGATAAGCATCTGTCATATTAACGACACACCCATCTTTGCTGAGATCCACACTCAGTTGACACGGCCACATCCTCAAAAGGCGCCTGCGTGAAACCAGGTTCCCAAATGGTTAAACTTCCTTCCCTCTAGCTCGGAGCTCAGTACTTCCAAGCAGACCTGAACGAGCCCTGAGGGGCTATTTTTAGCTACCCACTTTCGTTGTCCTTTTTGGGAGATGTGACAGCACAGGCTGTGCGGATGTTTTCTGTCCTGGTGTTTCCTTCTCGCCAACTCCTACCTTGAGAAACGCTGAGACGCCAAAGGACTGGCCCAGTTACAGGGCTGTGTACCTCCCGACGAGTCGAAAGGGATCTGAAGGAGGCAAGCAGGCCCTGATCCGGGCAGCCTCCCGGGACTGCCCTGGGGTGGGAGAGAGGTTGGAGGGAGCCAGGCCTTCCAGGCACACTGATTTCCAGGGAAAGCCTTAATGAGCATCCGGCAGAAGGACCAAAATGATGATTTCAGTGGCCTCACTCTGAGTGAGCCCTTGAGCAGGCCGTGCGAGCAGGAGCCCAAGAGAGTGGCCTGGATGTCAGAGAGTGTCTCTGGGCTACGCCTCTGGGTCTCACCGCCCCCAAGTGCCTTCCGCAATGGTGCACCAGGACCTAAGAGTCCAGTTAGAAATTCACTCCTTGAGCCAACTGGTCTCCCACTCGCCAAGCCCTACCCTGTCCAAGTTTTCTACGGCACAGCCACCAGATTTGTCTGCTCCAAGACAGAAGTGTGAGCATACCAGCCCCTCCTCAAAATTCAGACACACCTTCCTGCACGGTACAGGAGGGCCTCTGGCCCCTCCCGGGGTCCTCCTCCTGACATACCACACTCCAGGTCCCTGTACACCACTCAGAGACGGATCCAACCTGGACAGGGTCTGCCTGCTCTGGAGGTGTCCCCGTGAAACCCATATGGAACTCCAGCGTCACCTTCCCACAGAGCTGCCCCTCCCTGCCCCACTGAGCTCTCAGAATCTTATTCCTTTGAGCATAATAAATGCTCACAGCAAGTTTGCTGCACTGAATTAACTTAAGGCATCTGCCTTCAATTAAAATATGCAAATTCATCTGGAAAGGAAGTATTCTTTAAGTCACTAGCACTTCTGGGCCAATGTGCTTGCTGGTGCTTCCCTGACTGTGGGATCTGAAGGCGGAGGGAGGCCCGGGGGCCTACACAGCGAGAAGGGAGAAGGGTGCGGATAGAACTCTGGGGACACCTTGCCTCCCTGCCTGGGCTCACGGAGTTGAGTCCTGGGGCAGCCACCTGGCGGCCCATGGTCCCTTCTTCCACATCCCCAACCTCCCCCAGCTGGGTGTGTGTTTCCTTATCTTGTTTTTCATAATATAAAGGACAGCAGTCGTGAGCTGATATCTGCGTCTTGCTGTCCGGCTTCTGTTGAAACCGGAATCAAGGAGCTCACAGTAGGATGGAAGAGACTGGAGTGGAAACCAATCCTTCCAGAACAGTCTGCACTGGTCCATTAGGAGGGAAGGGTTTCAAACTCACTCTAACCGTCCGCTACAAGTGTCCTTAGGTGTCACCTACAGATGGAGAACAAATGTGAGATTCTCCAAGATCTCTGTCCAGCCACCATACTGTAAGTCTGACCACATGACATGAAGGCCTGTGCGGCTGATCACCACTGGGTCCCATGCCAGGTGGCACCAGATGACAGAGGACCGAGCTCCTGTCCCTAGCCCGAGAGGACTGGATGTTACAGAAATCCAACCTCAGCCCTGGGGCTGACACAGGTAACATTCAGGATAATCTTCTATCAAACAAATAAAAGTAGGGGTGCCAGGTGGCTTAGTCGGTTAAGCATCCAACTCTTGATTTTGTCCCAAGTCACGATCTCAGGGTCGTGGGATGGAGTCCCACATCAGGCTCTGCAGTGACAGCGTGGAGCCTGCTTGGGATTCTCTCTCTCCCTTTCTGCCCCACCCTCTCCAAAATAAATAAACATTTAAAAAAATAAATAATTAAAAACAATGAAAGTATTCCCAGGCAGAAAGGAAGAGGGCTGACTTTGGAGTCCTCTGGTTTCTAGGCATGGGGCTGAACAAGGCCATGGGTCGATGTAAGCCAGTGTCCTCTCCTCTTTCCTGTGTGCAAGATGGTGGCCACACCCAGGCACACAGCACATGTGGGCTCCTGGGCCACACGCAGACCTCAGCAGCAGCTAAAGAGGCCAGCTGACTGAGACATCAGGAGGATGCACACTCAACAGACCCCTCCAAATGATCTTTCAAGAGCCAACTTTCATCAAGTGCTTACTCCGTGCTAAGTGCTTCGATTTTAAGATAATAAGCAAAAGGGCACTGGAAGATGGGTTCTCTTCATCCACATTTACAGGTGAAAAAGCTGACTATCAGAGACGGTAAACCACTTACTTGGGCTCACGGAGGAACTCATGGCAGAGACGGATTTGAACCCAGAAAGGCAGGTTCCGAAAGCAGCTCATTTAACTGCTATGCCGCAGCAAGAAGCAAGGGACCGGGCTTTACACATCCTTCATAGTCAGCGCAGGGCCTGCATCCTGGTGAGTGCTCAGGGAATATTTACGAATGAGGGATCGGAGGAGTCCATGCTGGTGGACCCACTGGAGGCATTATTTGGGGAGATTATCAAAGGGTATGCTTAGTACCTCTTAACCGGAACTCCCAGAATTCCCAAGGCATTGATAGCCCAGGGGTCCCCTGAATAAACTGTCACCTGATCCTCCCTTCTGAGTAAATGTTCGTCTAGTGCCCGGATGGCACTAGGAGGCACCACCAACTCGGGCCTCTTGGCTTCCAGCAACCCTGGGGTTTTCTCTGCTCTTTCCCCTCCTCTACTCATTTTAGAGGCAGGAGGGCCACCCTGCTCCCGGACGAGCAAGGCCAGAAAAGGCAAGCTCGCTGCCTGATGTGAGCAAATCACAGAAAAAGGTCATGCAGACAGGGATCCCTTCCCTGCAGTCCGCTGCAGAAAGCAAATGAAAAACCCTGAACCACTCTACCAAGAGTGAGGAGAGGAGGATCCCCCACCCCCCCACCCCACCCCCAAGAAGGCTTTTAAGAGACAGGAGTGTGGGAGTGAGCGTCTTCATCATCAGGCAGAAGCTTCTCTTGGCCGCAAGGGGGCCTTGTGACAGGTCCTGCCAGACTGGGCTCTGGGGAGACTTGAGCTAAGACACGGGCTGTGCTCCTCAGAGACACCAGGGGAAGCCGAGCGCCCCGGTGCTCCCGGGCAGAGCGGCGGTGCTGGGGGACTCCTGATCTTGCCCTCCCCTCTCACAGGAGGGGGAAGGAGCTGTGGTCACACCTACACCACCCAGCTCGGGACACTAACCTCTCCTCCCAGCCAAGGGCGGCCACTCCGGGAGCACAGGTGGCCACGCTGCCCACGTTCCCGGGTGCCACGGCTTAGCTGGGGCCACAGGTGGAGGTGGAGAACTTGGGTTCTGGTCCTAAGGGAGCCACCTCCCCCCTGTCTTTCCAAACAGCTTTACTAAACAGCTTTCCAAAACGGAAACACCTCTCCCTCTTCCCTTGTGCAGGTGCAAAAGACGAACTCGATTATTCAAAGTATGTAAAACCCTCTGCTGCCCTCGGAATTCTGGAGAAAACCTGAGATCGCCGTGATGAGAAGTGATAAAGGTCTCTCTTCAGTTTTAGCCTGAAATTCTACTTCTATTATCTTCCACAGTGACTTTTTCACCTAAGACGCCAACAGGTGTCTCCAGGGTCCCCAAAGGAAATTTTTCCTTTCTAGGGGCTCGGATTCCAGTTCAGAGCAGGGTGACTTCCGAGGAGCGCCCCCGACAGGACCCCTCACTCACACACGGAGATTCTTGCCCCTTCTAAGGCCTGGTGTTGAGGGGACTACGGGTTCACCCAAACTTGCCCACAAGGGTTGTTTGATACTTTAAAACCTTCATGAACAGAATAAGTAAAGTGTGTTCACCTTCTTTGTACAGGTGTTTGAAAGGCTTGGGGTTGGATTATGGCTCTGTCTGCCTCCTGGTTGAAGTTCCTCAGTGTCCAGGGTTCGCTCTTGGTTGTATTTCAACGGGGCCTCCAGGAATGGCCTGGATGGAGTGGGGACCCTGGGGGGGGCGGGCAGGGGTGTGTGCTGGGGGAGTATTCTGTCCGTGCCTCTCTGGAATGGCCTCAGGAAGGTGGCTGCCACAGGCTTTCCCAAGTGGGGCCCCTGCCCTGCGCCTAAATGTAGCCAAACCTTGTGGCCCCGAAGGAGGGCCCCTTGGTGTAGGGGTGCACATGTTCATGCAGGAACAAGCCTGTGGGGCATCTGAAGGGGCGATGAGGGTGTCTGGGAGCATGCCCCAAAAAGCCCAGCATTTTCCTGCCCCTTCTCTCATTCCACAGCTCTGGAAACTCCCACAGCTCCACGGCCACCATCACCATCGGCAGGAAGGTAGGGGCACACCCTCCTCCTCTTTGCCCCCTCAAGGTCCTCCCAGAGAAACTCTACCGGCCCTTTGGGGTTTTAGAGATTTCAGGGCTAATCACTGTAGGAAAATACCTCGGGATCGACTGAATCCCGGGGAATTTTCAGTTTTCTGGGACTCTCAGAGGGGCGGCTCTTACAGGAACCCGGCGTCTGATTCATATGTGAGCGGAGGGCGGGGGGGCTCCCTCTGTGATCCCTGGGGGGGCGCTCAGCCCAGCTCCCCGTCGCACCCAGGTCCCGGTTCATTTCTGCCAGCTCTCAGCCTGGTAGGTGCGACCCTGCCATTCTGCTGGGGCTGAGCAGTGGGCGTGAGCCAGCCAGCCTCCAAACACGCCCAGGGCAGAAGAAGGAGGAGAGCGCCCCAAACAAGGCTCAGCTACGGGGCCCCTACCACATACCAGACCCAGTGCAAAGAGAGCGAAAAGGAAAATGTCTATTAATTCACAAACAATAACTGCAATTAACATGTGTAAGGTGCATCTTTAGGTACAGAGGAGACCAGAACGTAGAGAGCAGTGCTGCAGAAACTTAGGTCCGACGCCCTGATAAGCTTTTACTGGAGGCCTGTCTGTGCTGTTAGAGCTGCACGGCATTCAACGCTGGGCTGATGCGGTTAACAGGTTCTGCCGTGCTAACCACGAAGGCCTCCGTACCTGCCCCCTCCCCCCCAACCCATCATGGTTTTGTTTTCTAGATCCAGGGAAGCCCCCACTAGGCTTCCTGCGGAACAAAGAACACTGGGCTCCTCACGTGCCATCTGGTCAGGGGCACAGAACCCATGGCGGGCACGTCGCCAGCCACTGCTCACAGGCTGGACAATGAGGCAAGTGACAAGCTTCCCCGCAGGCCAGGCACGGGTCCTGCCAAGACCTGGAGCGAGGTGCTGGACACAGACAAGGCAGTGGGACATCTCCAAGGAAGTGCATGTGCTGCCAGAGAAGAGGACGTGTGTCAAGGTGAGGGTAGGGCTGTGGGAAGTCAGTGAATCCAGCCCCCTGCCTCAGGGCACAGGGATGGCTAAACCAGCCCAGCTGCGGGGCACACATCTGCTTCCTGGGAACAGACAGACAATGCAGCCCTTTTTAGAAACCTGTTCCAGGGCCTTGGTTTCAGCCTCTCTTTTCTGATGGCACTTTTCCCCTAAAAAAGGGATTTGGTTTATTTGGTAGGGAGGCTGGGGCAGGAAGGGCTCACCCCCCTTCTCACTTACTCCAAGACCCTTTACTCCTTCCTGAACTGTTCATAAACCATGAGGGAACACTGACAGAGTGGGATGAATAGCATCCTTCAAATAGATCTGTTCAAATCCTAACCCCAGTGCTAGGGAGGCAAACGCAACCTTATTGAGAAATTACATTACAGATGGAATTAAGGATCTCAGGGTGAGATGATCCCAGATTAGCCGGGTGGACCCCAAATCCAATGACCGACGTCGTTATAAGAGAAAAGAGAGGGAAACCAGCCCCAGAAGGGAGAGCCACGTGAAGACAGAGGCAGAAAATGGAGTGATACATCCACAAACCACATAACACCAAGGACTACCAACCACCATGAGAAGCGAGAAGAGGGGCATGGACTAGATTCTCCCGCGGAGCCTCTGGAAGGAATTGACCGTAATGACACCTTGATCTCAGACTTCTAGTCTCCAGAGCTGTGAGAGAATAAATTTCTGTTATTTGAAGCCACCAAATTTGTGGTATGTTGTTGAAACAGCCCCAAGGAATGAATACAACTTAAGACTTCAGCAGGCAAGTGTCTCTAGTGGGGAGCATGGTGATGAGGGCTCCCAGAGAGCAGGTGTCCTGAAGTAGATGGAATGACAAACCACATTCGCTTGCTCTCCTCTGCCCCAGCTGTCAGATGAGGCCACCGGGGGGGGGGGGGGTGCAACCACACTCCAAAAGGCATCAGCATCCTGCCTTCAAGCCATCTGAAGGCGGACTCAGGGCACGAGGTTGAAGCAAGGATCTCAGCATGCTGATTGATATTTTTAAAAACATTTATTCACTTTTGGGAGAGAGAGAGAGAGAGAGACAGAGCATGAGCGGGGGAGGGACAGAGAGAGACAGACACACAGAATCCGAAGCAGGTTCCAGGCTCTGAGCTGTCAGCACAGGGCCCTACATGGGGCTCAAACCCACAAACTGCGAGATCATGACCTGAGCCCAAGTCAGATGCTTAACCGACTGAGCCACCCAGGCACAACTCACAGAGTAGAAGGGGTAAAAACTCAAGAAATGAACCCCACACATTCTTTAACTCCATGGACACATTAGACAGAGCTCTTAACTCTGCATAGTAGAAAGGACACTGAACTTAGACCCTCAAGACTTAGTCTCTGTCTCCCAATCTGTAGAGCCAGACTCCCTACCTGCTAAGGATACGTGTGCATGTGTGGACCTGCTCAGACAAGAATCCCACACAACCAACCCTCAAAGACACAATGGTGGTGATGAAGTTCAAGTCCAAGTACAGCCTGGCCCGTGACCAGCTGTGTGCCCATGGTCGAGTCTCATCCCTTCTCTGGGTCTTAGTCTCCCCATCTACAAATCTGGGGATAATACTATGCATCTTCCAGATTTATACTAAATATGGGAGTTTTACAAATGCCATGAGCCTTGAACACTGCCCAGCACAGAGTAGACCTTCATTTAATGTTAGACATGGTCACTGATCATTATTGGAGCTGGGCTCGAAATAGAGTTGTTATTCTCGCTTGCTGTCACCTAGAACAAGGGACCTCTCCCTCTCCCTTGGGGAATCCAGTGTCCTCATTTGTCCACTGAGGGATGAGAAGGGATGACTTTGAGGATCCAAGCAGCCTCTGACTATTAGTCCTTCCTGAGATGGCCCAGGAGGTCCTACAGGAGACCTGCACCCAGAAGCAAAACGTTCTTGTCAATGTCTGTTGACACTTGCCCTCTTCACTGCTCTTTGAAAACTCAAGACACAAGTGATGAGTGGCATCTAGGCTGGGCTCTCCATGCCTGAGGCGGAGCCCATGTTTCTGGGACTCGGGGTCCTCAGGGGTTGACTGGTCTTATGGGTACATATGTAGGAGTGTTTTACCTCCAGGCACGTTAGTCCCCAAGGCCCACCTCAATGTTCTGACTGAAAATTCATCGCACTTTTTCTTCTCCAGGCACTGCATGTGATGTCTGATGCCTGCCAGCATTCTTAGCTCTAAACATTATTTTCAGGAAAAAAATAAGCAGCTCAAAGCTAGAAAGAAAACAACTCCAATAACCTCTCTCCCAGAGCTGGCTCTTCCTGGGGTCCCTTTGTTCAGTGCGATGACGCACTGCCCAGGTGACAGTGCAGAAGGGGGGTGTGGGACCCACCCCCACCTTCTGCAGCCCTGCCTCAGCTCCAGCTGAGGACAGGGAACCAGGCACGGACTCCTGGGTCCGTCAGGCTTCCCCCCAGGCAGGGGCAGGCTTAGAGTAGCAGCCGGCTGGCCACTCTGACTGATCAGAAGGGCAAGTTCCTGGTCAGTGCTGCCCTACTGGAAGAGGACAGACCCAGAGACCGTCAGACATCTGAGAACTTATTTTCTGGCTGGAGGGAAGAAGTGGCCTGACGTTTGTCCATCCACAATGAAAGAACCCACTGGGCGACAATGAAGGAAACTAAAAACCACGCACTCAAGACACAAAAATGGGGGGGGGGGAGCTGAGGTTGTTCTCTCCCCAATAACTCTGGGTGCAGGAGGTGACCCTGGGGACAGTCAAGTTCAGGTGCCCCTAGAGACCCAGTCATGTAGCTGCTGGCAGAGAACAGGAGGGGCGCCTTCTCTGCATGGGGCATGAAGTGCAGGAGGTCTGGATGGACCCACCCCGCAGGACCGCAGCCCCATTCTGGGTATTAGGACAGTGACTGCAAACAGTGTGAAAGGGAACTTGGAGGGAGTAAGACTCTGGAAGGAGCCCCTCAGAAATACATGGTCTCCCCACCACCACGCAGGACACAAAAAGTAAGGCGAGTCTGTAGTTTAAGTGGGAGCTCAGATCAACTGAGAGTTGCTAATGACAAATGATGGAAGCGGCCGGAACTTCTAAACAAAGTCCTGGCACTGTTACAGCCCAGAAGGGGCTGAGGTTCTGGAAAGTGGAAAAACCTCAGAAAGGCATTTTTGGAGCAGGATATAGCAGCAGCAAAAGATGGGTCTCCAACTTACAGCAGATGGTTCAGCAAGAAATCAAACTCACTGAACAACTTTGTATGTTTTTTTTTTCTACCAAGGAAAATGTTCTTCAACCTCAAAAGAATGAACAAAAGTGGTTCGAAGGGAAACAGAACACAGAAATAAAGAAAAAAAAAAAAAAAAGACTTCTAAACATGTTTTCCAATGACTTCAAGGCCCCTTGCTCGCCCAAGGTCCTGGATATAGACCAAATTTCAGAACCACAGAGACTGCACAGGAAAAATGTGTCAAAACAAAGAAAATACCACAAAACTGGTACTAGGCAAGTATCCAGTTTATAGAGACCAACAGGCAGATTCTGGAAATAACATCAGTAAAGTTACAGAGTGAATTTAACCAATGGTTTATAGACTCTTAAGGAAGAAAAATGTCAATAAATGTCAAGTGAAGGTGGTTTTCCTGAAAACAAATTGAGCCCAATCCAACCTCCTCTCCCATTTTCATAAGGTCACTAACTTGAATACATTAGGGAACAGCCGACAGTGAATCGTATCTGACAATGTCTTCCCTAATAGCCCTAATTCAAGATGGCGGAACGACGGTCAAGGGACGGCCACATGCAAACTCCACTGGCTGAGGGTACAGCAGGGTGGAAGAGCTACGTGTGGCCTTGCCCACCATGGTGAGCCTTGTTTGTCAGATGGGGGGAGGCTGTGAAATGAAACACAGGAATCCAAGCTGCAGGAGACTGTGACAGGTGGCAAATAATGAGGTGGGAACACCCAATATGGGAATCAACAGGGAAAGAAAGTATTACATATTAGAAAAAAATCACACAAGTATGGAACAAGGAGTTCTGACTTATGAGGAGTTTCAGTGAAAAACATCAATCAGATTTCTGCTTGACTAAAACTTCAAGCTGCTTGATACAGCTGTTAAGCAATTTTTATTAAAGAAGTATTGGGGGCGGGTGAAATGGGTGAGAGGGTTCAAAAGGTACAGACTTCCAGTTATAAAACAAATAAGTCCTGGGGACGTAACGCACAGCATAGTGAGACGGTTCACCAATCATTCTGTACTGTATATTTGCAAACTGCACAGAGAGTAGATCTTAAAAGTTCCCATCACAAGAAAAAAAATTATAACACTGTGTGGTGAGAGATGTTAACTATACTTAATGTGAGGATCATTTTGCAATACACACAGATATCCCATCCGAAATTAATAAGATATGTCAGTTGCATCTCAAGGAAGAAAAGTGTACCGGGAAAAAGCATTGCTTATAGTAACTCAATTTTCAGAACAACGCCACAAGATAGGTGCACGAAGTATCCCTATTTTAATACCAGATGAGTCTGGAAAATCTTATAGCTGGTAGTGTCAGAAAGTAAGGAAGTGTTTAAAAAACAACAACAACACTAAAACAAAAAACCTACATCGATGGGGCTACGTCAAAAAGACACAGGACCCACTTACAAAAGCATCCGATAACCAAAGTTTGAACTGAAACAACTATATAAAGCAGTATTGTATCATAGCCCAAAGTACAAAATAAATTATTCATGAGGCCGTACTGACATACATCAGGAACGGAATAAATAGACAAATGGGGGAGAATGGATAAATGCGAAAGAATTCCAAATAATATACGCAGAGATGCTCCGCCCTCAAGAAGGAGATGCATAATGCCTCTCTCCTTAACGTGCTTTCTTAGGGAGGACAGTAGGAAAAAGAGGAAGATGAGTAACTCTGCAGTGGACATACCTAACAAACACTCCCTCAGCCAGGCGATCGAGGTCAGCATCAGTGGTGATAAGTCACACTGACAGTACGAGCCCTGGACAGGACGGGGTGAAAATGGTCCTTTGCCTCTGCGCCCCTCCTCCTCAAAGGCCATGTCGCCCAGTCTATCACGAGAAAACATGGCAGGCCTATCAGACCTGACAGACCTACAAAATATCTGGCCAGCAATCTTCAAATTGCCGAGATGATCAAAAACAGGGAGAGTCTCCGAAACAGTCAGAGCCAGGAAGAGCCTAAAGAGACACGGCATCTGAATGACATCGTATCCTGAATGGGATTCTGGGGCAGGAAAAGGCCATTAGCTAAAAACTAACGTCTTCTGAACAAGGTGTGGACTTCAGTTAATGAGAACGCATCATTACCGGTTCATTAGTTGTGACAACTATATTTTACTAAGACAAGACATTACTAATAGGAGAAAATGGGTACGAGCGTCTGGGAGCTCTCGTTGCTGTCTTGCAAGCTTTGCTGTAAATGTAAATTCACTGTAAAATAACAAGTGCATTAAAAAGGAGGAAAATGGGGAGCTGAGAAGCCACATACAGAACCACAGTCCTGTTCGTGAGACTTGATTGATGTCTGCCTCTCCCATCAAAGTGTAGCTCCAGGAATACAAGGACTGAGCCTGCCTTGGCCACCATCACCCACCTCAGCACCTAACACAGTGCCTGGCACATAGCAGGGCTTGATGGCTACCTGGGGATAGATGAGAAGACTTGGGGGCACGATATACTTATCTTAATGTGTCTGAAGGAGTGCTGGATGAAAAGGCTGAATCCAGGTGTTTGGTTTTGTTTTTTTTTTTTCTCTCTGTAATTCTAGAGCAGCGCTGTCCAACAAGAATAATAAAGTAGCACGTGAGCCACATAGGTAATTCGATTTTTTCTAAGAGCCACGTTATAAAAGTGAACAGGTGAAACTGACTTCATAACGTATTTTCTAGGATTCGGTGTGTCCAGATTATCATTTCAACATGGCAAAGATGAAAACAAACATAAAATGAATGAACATACGCCTAAGACACACGTAACACGTGCGTACATTCATGAGATTTTATATTCTTTTTCATAGTAAGTCTTTTGCAATCCAGAGTGTATTTTGCGCGGACAGCACATCTCAGTTCAGACTCATCACATTTCCAGGGTTCAGTAACCATATGGGGAGGGGCTACCACCCTGGAAGGCACGGCTTTAGGTCGCTTGAAAACCAGAACCCGGAAATCACCGGGGACTGGGCTCCACAGAATGGAATGCCTTTCCCTCCGAACCCTGCCTGTGGCTGGACTAGGGAACCTTGGAAAAGAACAAGGCTCCCTCAGACAGGAGGAATCCAAGCAGAGGCTGGTGATTCCCTGCTGGAGACCCCTGAGAAAGGACTCTTTCCTTGGCTTGAAGTTCAGACTAGATGAACCCCTGAGGTGCCATCCAATTCTTACACACCTCAGAGTCCAGGCCTCATGCATTAGAAGCCTGCTGCCATGATAATTAACATCTGTATGACGCCTTTGGCACTGTGAAATGCCGCCGTGCACACGACCTCACCTGATGCCCTGATTCTCTTCCGGGTCTGCCAGGCAGGTTTTACGTTTTTAATTTCTTTTTTATAAAAAATGATTATCCATCTACTTATTTACAGATGAAGAAATACAGGCTCAGAGAGAAGCTGACCGGTCACCAAGGGCTGCCCCAAGATGGAGGGCCAAGAAGAGGCCTGTAGCAGAGGGTAGGTACCCCATCCATAGAAAATTCTCTCAAAGGCCCCAGACCACTCACACAGGTTCTAAGCTCACTCAGCAGCCTGGGGCGAGGAGGAGTTGAAGGCATGCTGGTGGCTCTTGGCAGGAACAATGTGGGGGCACCTTGACGTGGGGACCCCGGCAACACAGACCAGGAGAGCAGAGCCTGGCTTTACTCACAGCGGCTGTGTCATTTGGTCTTCCAAGTCACACCCTCGCGAGGTCATCACCAACTGCTCCCAGAACATCTGCCCAAAATAGCACTGACATCTGGATGTTACAAAAAAGACTCATCGCTGTGGAATTACAAAGAGCATCTGACCCTCATCATGCAGCGCTTTTGTTTGCGTGTGGCTCGAACTAGCTGGGGAGGGAGAAAACCGTCAGTGGAAAATGCACGTGTCTTCTTGGGAACGACCCGCTGGTTCCGTGGCTCTTTCCCTGGCCACTGCAGATCGCCCAAAGATAAGCCCAGACCCGTCACACACAGGAGTGCCACGCCATGCGGCTGTTGGGTTCAAGATGGGTTGAGCAAACAAGGCCTCCTTCCTCCAAAGCGTCGCCTCGCTTCTCACTCCAAGCTGATGCTCCCGGTCTCAAACACCCTCCCTTCCTCACCAGACTTGGCCCCCAGTTATCCCTGCCTATTTTTAAAAACACGACTTCACTTTCAAACCCTGTTTGGTTCCCGCGAGCAAATCCAGTGGGTCTAGCACATTACCACTGTGCACTCCTGACTCCTCCCCGCTGCCCATAGGATGAAGCCCAGGTGCTCTGGCATGGGGTCTCAGCCCCAACCAACTCCCACTCTGCCTTCGTGGAGTCGGGGCTGTAGGCGTGCTGGCTGAAAGGCGGCGTGCTCATTGGCCTCTGCGCCCACGTTGTTCCCTCTCCTAAAATCCCTTCCATCCACATCGCAACCTGGAAAGTCGTACTTCTTCAAGCTCCAGCTCAAATGCCACCTAAGCCTTCACCTCACCGAGGTCCCTAAGCACCAACCATTTCTTACCTATTTGTACCTCTACCACAGCCAAATAAATGGACAAGATACTTCTAGAAACTGCAAAGAAAACACAACAGGAAAATGTGACAGTGGGCACGCAGTGAGAGGCAAATCTGGAAGGGCGGCCGGAGAGATCCGTGGTGAGGGACTGACTGAGGAGAAGGCAGGGGGTTCTGGGGGCGAGGAGCTCCACACGGAGGAAGAGCCAGCGGGAACGCCTTCGTGGGGAGCGAACCTGAAGGGTCTAAGGGACAGCAAGCGGGCCGGGTGGCTGCGCCACCATGGACAGCAGCTGGAGCCAAAGGGCACAGGTCCAGGAGGAAGGTGGGTTCTCTCTCACGGTTTATAGGTTTACAGGGCATACAGGTTTGCCCTACATGGAACAGGAAGCCCACGGAACATCGTGAGCAGGGACGTACAAGGCGATTCTGGTTGCTGCATGAGGAACACGTGACAGAGGGGACACAGGAGATGCTGGTGGTGGTGAGGGTGACAAGGACTGGCACAGGGGCCGGCGGACGGGAGATGGAGAGAAGACACCACACACAGAGCTGAGAGCGCTTCATCGCAGAGAGGCGGGAGTGAAGGCGAGGGCTCCGGCCACTTCCCCAGCACACCCAGCAAGAGCTCTTGGAGCGCAGGGGTCCCTTTTACGAATGTCTACACTGTGTGCCATGCTCCGGGCCCGCAGAAAGCGCTCCCCACATCTGCTACCTCCATTCTGTTGGGACTCACAGCACACTGCAATGTCCTCTTTGCCATCCAGCCAGTCGTTCCTCTGAGCCCAGGACCCCCAAGGGCAGGGGCCGGGCCGAGTGCCCGGCCCAGTAGGCTCCCTGTCACACGTGCCGAATGCCTCCCAGACAGAGGCTGACGACTTAATACAACAGCAAAGCAAGAGGCCGCTCTCATTTGCATGTGACAGTCACCTAAGTGTGTCGGCTAGAGATCAGTCACAGTGACAGTCACCCAGTCACGGGGCAAGGGACAGACTAACCCTAGACGACACCAAAGGGCTCTGGGCCTCCGGGGGCCTGCTGGATTCATTGTGAACTCGAGGAAATTCTGAAGTTCGCCATTCCTTCCGCTCCTCACTCTTCTCGGATGGAAAGGCTCCTCGAACAACTTGTGCTCTTGCTCAGAGATGCCAATGTCAGTGTGTATTACGAGGCTGACACTGAATTCTTCCCCTTCCTCCCTCCCTTGCTGTGCCCGAAACAACTCTGTGAGTATCTCCTCCCGGACGTCTTCCTGAATGGCCCCAAATGTCAGTAATCTCTGGGAAATTGGCCACTGCTGCTGCTAATGTCCGGGTTGTCAGACCCCTAACGGCCTCTGGATTTGTCATGGGCTATTAACTAGCTAACTCTTCATTAAGTGTTGGTAAAGATCAATTTCTGGGGGGCTGCCTTGGCTCCACTTGTTTGCCAAATGGAAGACACAGATGTGTCTGCTTACACCACCCACGGCATCACTTTGCAGGACACTGTGGCCCAGGCACTGGTCAGTAGAACCCCTGGCTTCCACGTGTCGGGCAGATGGCCTCTGCCATCATGGCGATGGGCCAGCAAGGGCAGCCAGGGGGCAGTGGCAAGGGCTCAGGGTATCAGGGAGGCCACTCACTTCCTCCTGTCACCTCCCAGGCCCCACCACACACAGATGATTGGTCCAGGGAGAAGCAAGCCGCTCACCTTGGCTGAGCCAATCACAATTTCGCCTGAGAGCCTGGATTTCTGAGCACAGAGCCGGAGGCACTTACACAAGGCTGGGAACAGGGTTGGCATGGAAGATACGAGAGAAGCAGAGACTAGGAGCGTCTTTCCAGCCACCGTGTGCAAAGACGCGGGCATAAAACACAGCCACGGAGCGCCGAGAGACGGGCACGTAAACTTGGCTCCCAACTTTCCGACTCTATTTCTGTGAGACCCAGTCATACCTCCTTTCCTGTCTTGAGCTGTTAAGTGAGTTGATGGAGGTGAAAGCTAATATCTGCTGAATGGTTCTCAATGCAGATGGAAAGAGAAGCTAACCCCCCACCTCCTGCCCAAAGACACAGGACAATGTCTGAAGACATTTTGGGTTGTCACATCTGCTGGAGGTGACTGGCATCTAGTGGGCAGAGGCCAGCGGTACGGCTAAGCTTCCTACAGTAAATAGGGCAGACCCCCCCCCCCCCCCACCGCCATACACACAACAAAGATTATCCAGCCCCAACCATCGATAGTGCTGAGGTCGACAAGTTGTGCTATAAAGTCTGGATCTCTGTTGTCAACTACGTCAGGAATTCCTCCCCCACAGACAACGGGGCCACATTTCGCATCAGCAACAGCACTTTTAAAGTGGCCCCTTTGAAAGCCCCCTGTCTCCTCCACACCTCCTCTAGCCTCCTGCCCCCGTCCTACCTCCTCTCCAGCACCTCAAGCCTCCTTTCCGGGAGAGTAATGAAAATGCCTTGTGTTCTTCAGAAAGGACTCTCTCCTTCTTCTGGGAGAACCCCTATAGGGACCTGATGACAAAAGCCAAGCAGGGAGGGCTTCACATTTACCTGTTCACATCCATGGCTGGAAAAGAAGGAGGGGAAGCACAGGGGAGGATGATGGCCACCCTGCTTTTCTCCCCTTCATTCAGCCGTGCCTGGGGCTGTTCTCCCAAAGACCCATCAGATGATCCAGCTTTACACAAAGGGTCTCATGATCATCATGCTGGGCAGAGGGAGAGGACACACGCACATCTGTGGCCACAGAGAAGCCAACATCACTGGGGAAACGAAAGATGGCTTTAGATCTTGGAGTGACGGAAGAAGGTGGGACTGTTTCCAGAGTGGCTTTGGCCATGAGTACCTGGGACTCTGCACAAGGACGGGCAGAGGAAAAGAAAAGAGCCAGCAGGTACCAACACTAGGGGGCTTCCGGGTTTTCCCTGGGAGAACCACAGAGGTGGCAGCCTTCTTTCAGAGTCAAATGGAGTGAAGGCAAACTCAACTCCACCAGCACTGGCTGCCGGTCCTGGCCCCCGGGCCTGATGGACCAGGGATGGGCGCAGAAGCTCCAGGCAAGAGTGAAATGTTGGTGTGAGGGGACTGGATGCGGTATCGGCCACAGGCTATTCAATACAGCTTACACCGTGACACTGCAGATCCCTGTTAAGCCTCTCAGCTTCTTCATTTATAAAACGAGAAAGTTCCTTCCAGCTCTAATTAGGTCTAAGATTAAGCCTAGAGGTGAGCATCTCACAGCTAAGAGGATCTTCTAACCCAGCTGGGAGGGGTTGGTCAAATACAGAGGCTCCCTTCATTAGGTCTTACAGTTTGCCCACAGGTACGAGCCACTGTGCATCCTTAATGCCATCAGAGATGGCAGGGCAATGGGGGCTGGATGTGGGATCAAGGGCTGGGCCCACATCTGGACCTTATAACCTACTAACTGGATGGCTTAAGTCACTTGACATACCGTTAATCTCTTCTTTGCAAGGTGGCTCGGAGGCTTAGGTGAGAATGGAAAGCACTAAAGTACAGAGCAGCAGCTGAATAAACGCGATTTGTCTCTGCATTATTTAAAAAAAATGCTGGGGCCGCTGGGTGGCTCAGTCGGTGAAGTGTCCGACTTCCGCTCAGGACATGATCTCGTGGTTCATGGGTTTGAGCCCCGCATCGAGTTCTGTGCTGACAGCCCAGAGCCTGGAGCCTGCTTCCGATTCTGTGTCCCCCTCTCTCTCTGCCCTTCCCCTGCTCGCGTGCTCACTTGCGCTCTCCCTCAAAAAATAAACATTAAAAAAATTTAAAAAGAACAAAACAAAAAACAACGCTAAACCATATGACAGAGAAAACAAACGGCTAGAGTTAAGGAACAAGGACATCTGGTACTCCAGATGAAATGCTAGAAGCCACAAAACGACCTGCAGTGGGAGATGAGCTAAATGTATCAATTGCACATCCATAGAATGGGTTCCTACACAGCTTTTTAAAATGCTGTTTAAAGATAAAATTAGCGGAATGGGAAAGTTCTCACAGCCGTGAAAGAATAAAGTATGATCAAATGTATAAATGGCACAATACCAATTATATAAAATTAATATATACTCTCTCTCTCTATATATATATATTAATCTTTGATAAATACAAATTATAGTAGTAATTTCTGAGTGGTGGAATTATATTTTTTTAATTTCTTCAGTATACTCTGTACTTAAAAAGATTTTTTTAACATTTATTCATTCTTGAGATATAGAGACAGAGCATGAGAGGGGGAGGGGGGAGGGAGGGAGAGGGAAAGAGAGAGAGAGAGAGAGATGCAGAATCTGAGGCAGACTCTACGCCCTGAGCTGTCAGCACAGAGCCCAATGTGGGGCTCAAACCCACGGACCGCAAGATCATGACCTGAGCTGAAGTCAGACGCTTAACCGACTGAGCCACTCAGGCGCCCCTACTTCTCTGTCCTTTAAAACACATTTTCCAACAAGCATGTATTATTCTAAGAGACCATACATTGTATTTATAAATGTCAGAAGTAAGAGGAAGCAGGTTTGGAGCCAAAGCCCTGGTGGGCGGCTGGAGATGGAAGGACAGAAAGCTAGCAGAGAGGGGGTTTGGGTCGGGGAACACCAGGCACCCCAAAAGTTCCTTTTAAGACAGGGGAGGTAGATGTGTTTGAAGGCACAGAGGAAGAAGGCTCTCAGAGAAGTCCAGCAAAAACCACTGTGGAGAAAGAGACCCAATATGCTGCTAAAACTTCTCCGAGCTTCCCTGAGATGATCTCCACAGCCGGAGTTACAATTTCAACCTCTCTGAGTTCTGAGTTAGGACTAAAGGAGTTACCACGTGTAAAATGCCTGACACAGTATAGACACACACTATATGGAAGGGACTGTCATTATGTGGTAATAATTATTAAAAATGGCTGAGATGCGGTGGATGGGAAAATTGAACCAGGAAACCGGGTGAGACGCTCACCTAGGAAAAGAACACAAATCAAAACTAAGTTCTGTGCATGGAGCCCACGTACCAAGTGGCATCCAAATCTGGGCACCGTTGAACATAAAGGTGTCAAAGGTTACGTTTATGCAACACCGAGTTCTCCGTTTGGGGTTGGACGGGGTGGCCCAAGGACAGTCTTAGTGCACTTGACCTCCATCAGCCTGCCTGGGTCAGTGAGGGGCCAGGAGTTCGGACACTTGGAATCTGCTCCTTCTGGTCACACAGCAGAGTGACAGCAAACGAGGCTGTGTGATGTGGTCTGAAGTGGGGGTGGGGAGGGTCTTTTTGACCTTCAGGAAATTGGCTTCTTACCACAACCAAACTCATCAAAAGCCTGCTCCTGAGATCAGATTCACATCCAAATAATGCTGACATATGATGAATGCAGGAAGGATACGGAGTCTTCTTCAGGAGCCAGCTCTTTGCCATGGTTTGTTTTTCTGGCCTGCACTTGGGAGATAGAGTATCTAGAATCCCATGGGTGATGCCTCCTCCTGTCCACACTCTTGGTTTTGAAGCTGAAACCAATCCAAACACTTCTTTCCACCGCTTGCCCTTGGGGTTAAGGCCTCGCCAGGTCTAGGAGGCTGACCTTAGCCAAGAAACAAAGTCAAGTCAACTGGCATCTATGGAAAGCAAATGCATGCTTTGGACAGTGACTAACACCACAGCCCCCAGCAACTGGGCCAAACGACCCCCAGCTGAACAGGCGGCCATGGCCACGTCAATGGCACAAAGGTGGGTCACAAGAAATCATCTCATTCATTAACCCAGGACAGAAGAGCTCATCCTAGTCAACTTGTTTCTAGAATCTCTCCCTTGTCTTCCCTTCACTCTGTGGCCACCTGAGTCATGCTCCTAAAATACACATCTGAAAATCTGCAGACGAGTTGCCATGGCCTAAAAGATCACCTGAGTCCCTCGAGGTGGGGGGATATGTTTCCCCATAATTAAAATCAACTCTGATTCTCCTGGACTGGCCCCTATGCTCGTTGGTTTTCAATGCATTACTCTGGAGGACAACTATACCTTTGCATACGCTATCCCCACCCCCTGCATGGAACATCTGCCCTCCTCTCTGGTCTAACTGGTAGACTCCGATTCACCCTTAGAGGTTCAGGCTTCTGTGTGATGCCCTCTCTGACCCCCACCTCCATGCCCCCAGAAGACATTTCACGGCCCACTCTGTGCTTGATGACCACAGGCAATGTCAGGTTCCTCCGTGAGCGAGTCGGAAGCAGGAAGTGCCCCCTGAATCATCTGGAACTTGCCACAAAGCTCACAGCGTTCAGGGGTGTGTGAACGAGCTAAGGCCACCACGAAGCCTCATCCCCGCAACGACGGGCCGACAATCTGGGTGCTCCAGATATCATTTCTAGTGCCACAACAAAGCGGTCACAGCCAACCCCTTCAGTCACCACCGGGGGCTGTCGCCAACAGTCAACACCTTTTCACTTTTAACATTAATTTTAGGTTCGCTAGGCAAAATGATCGAACTAGGTTTTTGCACAGCCTGTGCCTGGCACATTTTTGACACTATGTGAATATCAGATGGTAACAGTAAAGAGAAGAGTCAGAGTGTTTGCTTCAGGACAGACGCCAAGAGCTCCGTGGGGATGGGAATAAGCACGTACTACCACAACCGCCTGGCTGAGAAAGGACAGTGCCAGGTTCCGGGACAGCCACTGACGACCCTCCAAGCCTCCCGGGGCTCACCTGAGAGCCGAGATCTCTCGCCACTTCTCCCTCTCTTGACAAGATGCATCCTGCTCACTGTGGAGTTTGACGCTGAGCCTCATGGCTACTAAGTTAAATAAACCTCCCAACTCCAACCCTCCAACGAGTAGATTCGAATGTGTTCCGCGTCACTTAGCTAGGAGTCTACAGCACACAGATCTCCTAAAAATTTTAAATTAAATATTGAAATGTCATTTCACTTACCTTCTGTGTTTATATGCTTCAGATTCGGAATCGCTTTCCGTACTTTAGACAGCTCCTTGGGCCTTCGTGGTTCTGATTTCTGACACCGGGCATATGTGGGAAGGATGGGAGATGGTGGTGTCTCTGGGTAAGTGTGAGATCCCTTCAGATTCTGTAACTCTATGACTCTAATCACACACATGTACATATATATTCAGTGAAATCTGCCGGTCTCCATCCGGATTCAAAATGTATGTGTTGGGGCGCCTGGCTGGCTCAGTTGGTAGAGCATGTGATTCTTTCAGGGTCATGAGTTCAAGCCCCATGATGCGCACAGAGCTTATCTTGAACAAACAAATAAATAAAATATACGTGTCAAGAAGACCATACAATCCGTTCTAGAAGCAAGAGTGGACATTGCCTACTACACTCTTTTACCTTCCTCTAAAGTCTGAGCGTACATCTGTTAGCTGATTTCTTAAGAGTTCTGTTTATTTAGCAAACATTATTGGATTCGTGCACTGAAGTCTCAACTCCAGAAACAGGGCTTCTGGTCCCAGTGCTGGCAACTATTTTTGATATATCATCTGTGTCTCCCTCCCTGTCCCTGAAACCTGAAATGCTTGCTTGGTAAGATGAAGGCCCTGGACAAACCCTTGCCGAGTGATGGAAACATATCCGTCAACTCTTACATGCACGAGAAAGGGTTCATGGGGACCCAGAAGGGTCATGCATTTTAGGAAATCTGAAATCCGGTTCTATTTTTGTTGTCCAGCGTTGCTATAAAGGAAGGGCAAGCACCCATGCTGACCCTAACCCTAACCCTCTGCAGGTTGGATACTTTCTACAAAGCATCACCTTCAATTTAATGCTCAGAGCGGCCACGTGAGATGGGCATCATCAAGGAGGATGCAGAAGGTCCGAGGCCAGCCCAGCCCAGGCCCCTCAGCACTTGGGACAAATCAGGATGTGCACCTAGAGGTCTAGGATTGCTCAAACCACGTATACCCGAGTCAGTCCCGGCGCCTGCCAAAAACGCATATTTCCAGGCCACAACCAAGTCAGTCTGGATTTGTAAAAGTTTCCCCAGCCTGGGAAACGGACATCTTACACAGCTCCCCAGATGCTTCTGATGCTCACTGATGCTCAAGACCTACAGCCAAAGGGCAGCAATTAAAGGGCTGATGCCGGGTCCGCTCTCCTTAGGAGTCGCCCACATGCCAATAGCAGCAGTAATCACCCCACTCTCCGGGATGCCTAGCGAAGCCACGGGCGATGGCAGAGGCCGGCAGCACTGTCCAGGCGTTACTACTTCCTTTTGGACTTCACCGCACGGGCAGAGCACCAGGCGGGGCCATGGGAGAGGTTGCTGCCAGCGTCACTGTGGGACATCGCCCCTAGAACACAGATGGGCTTGCAGCTCATTGTCGTACCCTGTGAGAAGCCAGGCTCTACATGGAGGTTGGGGGACCTTCTTCTGGATGGCTCCTTTAGCCACTACCCATTTCCCTGGCCTGGAACAGAAGAAAGATACATGCCTGCTCTCCTCACCCTGCATTATGTCCTAGTGCTACAGATTCAAATGCCCATCACACAACGGGATCTCCCCATTTCCCTGGCCTGGCATGACCACCCACACTGGACAAAACCTGAACCGTTCAAAGAACCGACCTGCTTCCTTTCGTGAGAAAACATCTTCTCTCGAAGCTGTAATAGCTATTGTTTTTGAAAATATTAAGACATTAGCAAAGCTGAGTGTCAAAATTGCACACATCCTTTCCAATGGCCAGTGTCTTCGAGGGGCGCCTGGGTAGCCCAGTCAGTTAAACATCTAACTTCGGCTCAGGTCATGATCTTACGGTTCGTGAGTTTGAGCTCCACACTGGGCTCTGTGCTGATAGCTCAGATCCGGAGACTGCTTCGGATTCCGTGTCTCCCTCTCTTTCTATCCCTCCCCTGCTCACGCTCTCTTTCAAAAATAAATAAACGTTAAAGAAAAATTTTTAAGGGGCGTCTGGGTGGCTCAGTCAGTTAAGCATCCGACTTCAGCTCAGGTCATGATCTCACAGTCTTTGTGAGTTCGAGCCCCACATCAGGCTCTATGCTGACAGCTCAGAGCCTGGAGCCTGCTTCAGACTCTGTGTCTCCCTCTCTCTCTGCCCCTCCCCTGCTCATGCTCTGTCTCTCTCAGACTCAAAAATGAATAAAAACACTAAAAAATTTTTTTTTAATTTTTAAGATAAATAAATAAAATGGCCAGCATCTTCTATATCTCTGTGCATTTTCCTCTTCCACATATCTTTTTTTTGTTGTTGTTTATAGAAGATGAATAATAATCTCTCACATTTATATAGAACTTTATCATCTTCCAAGTACTTTTACTCACATTATCTCAGTTATGTTCTCCTGGCCAGCCAGGGAGGCTGCTCAGACGGGAATCATGATCTCCTTTTTAGCAATGACACAGGAGCGAGATAGGGTGGCACGTCCGTCCACCCAGCTCTACCTGTCCCCATAGAGAGAGCACCTGCACACAGGCCTTCCAGCTCTGACCACATCTGACCCTCACGAGAGGCTCTCACTCATCTCCAAATAATTTTTGCCATGAGCAAAGGAGGTCCCTTCAGATCCATGACTGCGCGTGAAAGGCCAACCGCTCTTCCCATGACACAGGACACGAGTGGTCCAGCGGCCATGGTTAAGGACGGACCATCTGATTAATATACATGGACCCAAATGCTGGTGCCGAAGTCCAGACCCTGCTGGAATGCTCACTGGTAGGTCGCTATACCTGTAGGTTGGGGAAAACAAGGAAAAACAGAAGCTAAGAGGAAGGAAGCCTGGTGTGTGTCGGCGAAGCCTGCTAGAGCTCCAACACCGAATCCGCTGGAGCAGGCAGCGAGAGCAGAGGATGTCGGGTCTTAGGCTGAATCTTCCACGGGACCCCAAGGTCAGCGTCACACCAAAAGTAATGCACAGGAATGAAGTGACACACGCTTTTCAGCGTCTCAAGGTCAGAATTTCAGCAATGTACAGAGAGCCTTAGAAGCGCGTGAGGAATCTGATTTACGCTGGGTATGGAGGGTCGAGGCTGGTCCGTGGGAGCCGTGAAACAAGTTCTAGGTCTAGCGTTCTAGACGGACTCCCCACATATGGACGCACATCGTTATTGTTGAGATTTGGGCTGAAAGAAGCCTGGACTCAGAGTAGAAATCTGGGTTAGCACGACCATTCCTTAAGAATGTCACCAGGCACCAGCCTCCGAGATTCGGATGGCTACCTACCCACAACTGAGGTGCCTGGAGGTTCTAATCCATAAGGTATGAACTTCCCTCAAGTCAGGCCAGAAAGGACGATCTGGTTTGGCACTGAAACACAGCATCTGGCATAGACATTATGACCAAAACATTATGTAGGTGAAAACCACTGCAATCTTAAAGACCGGGCTGCAAGCAACAGATAGATCACAGAGGCTCAAGGCTCTAAGACCCATGGAACACAAGCAGCAGCCCACAGCATGTTGCTACGGTATATAAGCCCTCTGAGTATTTGCTGCTCTGGCTTCAGCACTCAGAACAGTATACGGCCTCTCAAATGCACTCAGTCACTATTTGTGGAAGGAATGACCTCCTGAGCTGGTCACCAGGGAACAGGAGAACCTAGAACCAGGACTTCCAAATCAAAGTTAACCAAACCAGCCCTGAGGCCCGCCTCCCCTGTTCCCCTCTCCTTAGAGGTCAAGTTCTAACGATCCGTTGAGTAAAAACGGTCATTTCTCAGTGAACTCTGGGCCCTTCCGAGTACAGCATTAACGTGGGCCGTTGTGAATCCAGAGTCACAAGACTTCTGGGCTAGCAGACATCTTAGAAGCCACCTGACCTCCCCACCTTTAGGAGAGAGGCTGAAGTAGAGGCTTAGGGAGGAAATTTCTAGAACTTAGAACCAGGAAGTGGTAACTGAAGCAATGGTAAAATTTTTTTTAATAAAAAAAAAAAAAAAAAAACTTTGGCTTTGAAGGAGGCATATGGTTCCCTACCAAGATGCCTGAAAAGGTTGAATTAATTGATGCTTCTGCCCAGGTGGGGAGCATGGGGTCACGTCAGTTTCTAAACCTGAAGCCCCTTAATTCCTGGCAACGTGGAATTTCCAGTAAGAGGAGAAGAAAAACTTGAACAGGATCATTAAAAAGTACCAGAAGCCTCAGATACTAAACAGCCCTTCAACAATAGGCTGGCGAAGGAACAGCACAGATTAGATTTCCCAGGGAAAAACAAAACAAAACAAAACAAAAAACCTCTCTCACTAGTTTCAGACATTAGAGGAGAATGTGCTCCAGGCAAGACCCATTTTAGGCTTCACGAAGCCCAGCTGGCTAGGAGGACCATCGGACACACAGGAGAAATCCAGAGAACAGATGGGGTGCCTTTCTCTACCTGCAACCTGGCCCAGAGAAGTTCTGCAGTTACAGCGGGGGCCGGGAGGTGCTGGTCCCAGCCTGGGGCAGTGGCCAAGCCCCAGTGACACCACAGGGAATGCCTGCAGCCTACACAACACACTGTGTGAGCGCCCCGCTCCGCCCTGCCCTGCTGACAAGTTCAGGATGGGGACCAGTCTCCAGGGTCCCCAAACCGTGGTGCTATCCAAAACTCCCACCCTGTCCCCATCATCAGCCCCCACACCCCACAAGCTCTGGCCAAAAGCACTGGCCCCGGGGCAAGGAGGAAGCAGGCTGGGGTCTCTTCTGGGTCAGGCAGGGGCACTGGATGAGGGCAGGTACTCACACTCTTACAGACCCCTCGTGAAAAAGCCTCTGCTCTCGGGGGCATCATGGGGTCTGGGGCCGTGCAGGTGTTAGAACTCACTCCCAGTTGTGAGTGAGCTCTGTGCTCCCTGTCTGAGCTGCCTGGAGCCAGCAGAGTCCAGCCCTCTGCCCTCTGCAAGCTGGTGCCAGAAACTAAAACCGGTCTGCAGTCTGGTTCATCGTCCCCTCTTAGATCACTCTGCCTGCCTGAGAGTCTTGTTGGAATTCATCGTTCTATATGTGTACTTACTCGAGGTTGTGCATTTTATATTTAAACACATCCGGGTTTCTATATCCCTTTGGGCCACACAACATGGCTTTTTACCTAACAGAGCTCTAACAAAGGAAAGAGCAAAGAAAAAGCGTGACATTTCCCTCTGGCAAAGTTTACCTTTGCACCACTATCCTCATAACACATACAGCACAGAGTTTTATTGGAGTTGTTACCAGCCTGGTTTTATTTCTTTATACAAATTCATCTAAGGGCCTCCGGGGGACGCATGAGGCCACTGGAAGAAACCCAGAAGGCCCCTGTGCGGCCAGCTCAAGTATCAAAGCCTAGACCACAGCTCCCCCTGGGTCTCCCTGTACCCATTGGACTAACTGTCCCCAGCTTGAAAAACCACATGCCTGAGAGTCCACCGGTCTGCATTCCCCATCCTGCTCTGCCCCTTTAACTCTGACCTTGAACAGGCCATCAAACCCTTCTGAACCTCACTTCCCACTGCTGTGAAACGTGGTGACCGTCTCGTCCTGTGTGAGGATAAAATGAGAGTAAATGCAGATCATGTGACACTATAACAGGCCATCAATAATTGCTAGTTGATTGTGCCGGGACACAACTGAGCAGTGAAGGGGATACTCTCACTGGCCCTTTTCTTGCACGACAGCTACATGTCACCTGATAGAGGAGATTGCGAAGCAAGGCCACCTCAGACGTGAAAGTTGGATGAATCCAATGGCCACTGTCATTCTACCCGATCCACCTGCCACCCTAGACGCAGGTGATCCCTCCTCTTCCCAGAGGAAATACTTTCTTCCCTTGGCTGCCCAGACTGCACCTGCTACAGCCTCCCAGCTGTTCTCTCTGGCCCAGGTCCTCCCGCTCTGCCCCCTCGGCAAGGGAGTGCTCTAGGCTCCCTTTCCTGTCTGCACGCACGCCCTGGGCCATCTCGTCCAGCCTTGCTGGTTTAGGTACCATCTCACACGAATGACTCCCAAACTGACACTTCTCCCGACCTCTGCGGCCCTGTACCCAAGTCCCCACTCGCTGTCGGCATCTGGATACCCTGGAGGCATCTGACGCTTAGCGGCTCCAAACACAGGCCCCTGGTCAACCCTCACCCACCCAAGTTTCCTCTCTCTATAGACCTCTCCATCTTTACAGCAGCCCCACCCATCCAGTTACGGAGACCCTCCTTGACTCCTCAAATCAACCACTCTCCACAAAGAACCCATCCGAGTATGTGTCAGTCCTCCCTTTAAGGTATGTGCATGCTACTCCCTGCTCCCTGTTCCCATGGATCCCTCTAGGTCCCTGCATAGAGTCCTGCCTCCTACCTGCCCTCCTCAGCCCAGTGTCAACGGAGCATAGGGGGGCCCTCAGATTCTGTCCCTCCTCTGCTCAGCACCCTGCCGTGCCCCCCCCCCCACCGCCCCCTGCCGCCATCCTGCTGCATAAGGCCAAGATCATGCCAACAGTCAGCAAGACCCCACTGACTCTGTGCCTCATCCCTTCCCTCGCTGGGCCCCAGCCAGGCCAGCCTCCCTGTCCCTCTGATCTTCCCTCACCGTCTCTCGGTCCCCATGTGGGCATTTATGTCTGTCAGTCTCTCACCCCACGCGTCCCCCCAGCTGCCCAAGCTGGCACATGGCTGGCACACGGAGGGAGGGATCACAGTGCCGCTCTGGGGGTGGCAAGAAGAGGACCATCTTCCTCCAAAGAGCGAAATACTGGGAGGACAGTGTGAATTCCAGTGTCTTCAGGCGTGTGGACGACGCGCTCTGAAAGTGCCTCCAACCTCACTCCCTATTGGACCATCCACCCCGCTACGCAGGCACGGCCTCGGGATCCCCCTCCGCACCACAGAGACGATGATGATACCTCATCCCCTGGGGTCTTTTTTTTTTTTTTTTCAACGTTTATTTATTTTTGGGACAGAGAGAGACAGAGCATGAATGGGGGAGGGGCAGAGAGAGAGGGAGACACAGAATCGGAAACAGGCTCCAGGCTCTGAGCCATCAGCCCAGAGCCCGACGCGGGGCTCGAACTCCCGGACCGCGAGATCGTGACCCGGCTGAAGTCGGATGCTTAACCGACTGCGCCACCCAGGCGCCCCCTGGGGTCTTTTGACATACGAGCTTCTTCTGTAAATTCTCAAATGCTACACAAATCCAACATCGTGAAACTTTCTCTAGACTTCTTTCTGTGATCCGTCTTCCACGCTCCAAACCCCGAGCCCTGCGCCACCCGCCCGATACGGTGACACAGACTTCCCCTGACACCTCAAAGTCAAAAATGCTCAGGCGTGACATGTTTTCCCTCCTTTCCCTCCCTTTCCCCGTTCTAGCTTCCAGTCACCCACCGCCGGCTGCAGGGTAATCATCACCTCTTCCGGATCCGTATCAGCCCAGTCCAACCAGACTCCGATCTTTTTAGCACCGTTTCTGTGATGCTCCTCAAAGCTGTCTCCTGGCTGCATCTCTGACTTGGTCCTCGTCCTCCTGACGGCTTGCCAGAAGCATCACAACGCCTTCCGAGGGGCCCGCCACCTGCAGCTGCTTCCTCCTTCAACCCACCCAGGCACGGCAGCCAGAACTTTCTGCCAAAAACCCAGGGCATCTCCGCTATTCAAAAGCTTCCGATGGGCTTGCCCACGGCATACATAGTAAAATCTGAAAATCCACCGCCTTATCCAAAATGCTTCCCCTTCCAACTTCATCTCCATTTACACCCTCACCACACCTCCACCTACTCAAAGGTTGAAAGCACAGCCCACAGCCCTGAGACCATCAAGTCAAGGTCACCGGACACTCAACCTCTCCGCCCTTCCCGCAGCTGTTCCCACCGCCAACACCACCACGCCAAAGCCCTCCCCTCCCTTTATGATTCTGGGATTCCACATCTTCAAGGGAGCATTCCCAGATGCTCCCAGGGAGAATTCCATTCTCTCTCCCACACCTGGCCCCCACCGTGCCTCACTTCCCCTCGTCACACGCGTGCATACACACGGTGTGGCCCTCTGGGTTTGAGACGATTCTGGACAAAGTTCAACGCTAGCCCCTCTCGGGGGACTGTGTATTCTGGCCCCCGTCTTGACCAAAGATCGGTACTGCAGAGACTCAACACAAAAGGGTACCCTACGGGCAAAGGCCCACGGGTGAGGGCGGGAGGAACATCACTACCGCCAACCACCATGGCCATCAACTGGCTAAATCGCCATGGAGGCCTGTGGCAGTGCCACCTGAGAGGGCATGGCTGATGTCCCTTTTACCGACCTCGTGAGGCACCGAAAAGTCTCAGCCACCGGGCCGGCAGCACAGCTGTCAGTAAGGGGCAGAGCCCGGGATAAACCATCTCAGTCTTGCCCCAAAAACTGGGCTCTTCCCACAACCCCCGGCCCCTCCAGGACGGACGGTGACTTAAGGCCCCCTCAGGGACTCACCTCAGACATACCACACTTCCACATTTTGTACAGTGCAATTCCAAAGAGGGTCAAAGCTAGGTATCCAGGAAAACCTTTGAGGCCTCAAGGAACAGAAGGGCTTATTAGCAGAACAACTGAGCCCAAAAGCAGCCCCCTGATTTGGGATTCTAGAAAGGCTTGTCATCAGATGGCTGATTTCAAGGAAACAAAATAGGCTCATGTTCCTGCTGTGCCCTGCCTAAGTTCTAAAAGGTTAACACGATTAACATTTTCTTTTTCCTCATGCTTTTCAAATTCTTTTTATACTGCTATTATTTCTCCACTGACTCATCCTTTTGTGGGGGGCGGGGGGGGGGGGCGGTGGAAACACCCTTGTGTTTAGCTCCTTTAAAGCCTTCATAGATTTCCTTTGTCTTCTCTCTTCCTTGCCCTAACCTTTCACATGGGGCCCCGGCACAAGTAAGTGAAGCCCAGACAGACACTGGAGATCCTCTGTGCAGAACATGTCTTTAAAAGGCTAGCATTCAGAGCACTCATGAAATGTCCTCTTCATGTCCCTCCCTCACAGGGCGTGACGGAGCTCAGGCAAGATGCCACATTGCAGCCAGTGGTTCCTTTAGGCAGTTCACAAAACGCCTTCATTTCGGGATGCACGCACTGGGAGCTCCACAGGTTGGCATCTGCTTTTCAAGCCATCAGACCGCTGAGCAAAGAGTGCTTCCCGTTTCCACGGGACAGGTTTCACACTTCTCTGGTGTCCTCAGAACATGAGAGGTGCTGGAGAGGTCCCGCAGGGCACTGGAGAAGCAGGGCTGGGCTTCAGGAGCTGTGGGTTCCAATCCCCCTCCGCAGAGGTGGGTGTGACTTAAGACATCCTGCTTAACTCTGGCAGACCTCAGTCTCCCCCTCTGTAAATCCAAGCTCTGGGGAACAATGACTTCTCAGACAGACCCCGTCAGACCTAAAATTTTCCAAATCTTTTAGCCCTTGGGGCAGAGTTCTTCAAAGTTCGCCATTGGGTTTCCATGGTTCAATCAGCAGTAATGAGAGCAGGTTTTTAAATCATTTTAGGGAGCGCTAGTGACCGTGCTATTTACTGTGGCTCTGGCAGGATGCCACCGTCCTCTCCCCCCACCTCCCCCACCACTTGGCTTCTGCCAGAGGCTCTGCAGAAGGCGAGAAATGTCCACTGTGGATTCCCAGGATGAAATTTTGTATTTTGCAAAGGTCGTTTCCCTTGGTGTTTGTCTGAGAAAAGCATCAGTGCATAAATCTCAAAGCCGCTGAAGGAAAAAAAAAAGTATCCAACTGTGTCTAACATGCAGCTTTTGAAAACCAACTAACCCTTTGGGGCATTTTGCAGAATAAAATACACAGAAAGAATCAACAGGAGGGTGGCATTTAAATTATTCAAAGGAACATCATTAAAGCAAACTTTGCTGTGCTGGTGGGGGCCTGGGTAGAGCCCATGTTCAAGATAAATGCACAACTCCTTTGGGACTCCTAGTACCAATTGTTACAAAATTACAGCCCACAACATTTTATTAGAGCAATAATGCACCTTAAGAAACATAACTGGGCAGGCAGCCGCAATTCTGAATCATTCCTAGGTAACTGACCTGTGGCCTTTGGGCTCACAGACTCATCACTGAGCCCAGAAGGCGCCTGATTGAATCATAGATCTTTTACCCTTCGTAATACTAGATGGAAGAGTTCCATTAAAATGTATATGGGGGCACCTGGGTGGCTCAGTCTGTTAAGCGTCCAACTTCAGGCTCAGGTGATGAACTCACGGTTTGTGAGTTCGAGCCCCACGTCGGGTTCTGTGCTGACAGCTCAGAGCCTGGAGCCTGCTTCCGATTCTGTGTCTCCCTCTCTCTCTGCCCCTCCCCCATTTGTGCTCTCTCTCCCCGTCTCAAAAATAAACATTTTTAAAAAATGTAAATACAGGCTTCAGCTGGATGGGAACTCAGCTCCTTAGGGCAGATGTCATTCACAGAATCTTACAAAATCATTCACTCATACAGTGTTGGCTTGACTACATATATGTGATCAGGAAAAAAAAAAATACTGGGGGGAAAACAGACAAAACTGTACTTTATTCCTGCAATGTGGGAAAATAGATGAATCTTATTTTCCTTGTTAGCCTCTATTATGTTTCCAAATTTTCTACGGGGAGTATGTATTCCCTTAGGAGAAAACAAACATTTTTCGAAAGCAAATGTTCCCATGGGTCTTTGCCCAGGCAGTGACTACAGCTAAGTACGTAAAAGATGCATAATGGAAAGCTTGGATATGGACACTTAACCAAGCCCAGGTACGATCCCTGCTTTGGCCCCACGGCAAGGATCTTTAATCCCCAGAACAGAGCAACCCTGTCTCTCATGCTCCCCACAGTATAAGGGCCTGGCCGGGCGGGCCAAAAGATCTGACAGCTGTTCCCACACCACTAGGGACAAATCCTAAATCTGGCATCCTCTGAAAGTGAACAAGTTTCCTTTCTTCCCCCTGGTCAGAGATCTGGCTTGTAAATACAACGGGCTGTGGAGAGTTTTCAAATAAACATGTTCCTCCTGAAGAAAGCCATGATGATAGCACAACTTTCCCAGAAGAGATTCCATTTACTTCCTCTTCTTTAAGAAATTACTTGGCAACAGGATGTAATTGAATTAAAGCATTTACTTGAACGTATGCCCTCTGGGGCCTGAAGGAAACAGGATATTCTTCTAAGCAACTGGCAGTTGGGGGGTGGGGGTGGTTGTCTGGCCGTGGGTCAGACTTTCTCTGACGTTTAAACACACACACACGGGCTCACGGGTTCACACACACACCCGTCTTTCTGAAGCAAGAAGTCAAGATCTCTTAAGAGATATGCCAGCAAAAAGCAACAGGCTCTCATTTCCAGGTCCTACAAAAATTCTTGGGAACACCAACTCCTGGCATTCTGCACTTGGCCTGGGAAGCCATGGAAAAAGCCCTAGTTGCAGCCTTTTCTCCATGGAAATTAGAAGCAGTGATTTCATTGTGGAATAAAATCCACTTGGGGTGGGGGGGGGAGTCCTGACCATTCTAGCCTAAAAAATGTATTGTAGAGGCGCCTGGGTGGCGCAGTCGGTTAAGCGTCCGACTTCAGCCAGGTCACGATCTCGCGGTCCGGGAGTTCGAGCCCCGCGTCGGGCTCTGGGCTGATGGCTCAGAGCCTGGAGCCTGTTTCCGATTCTGTGTCTCCCTCTCTCTCTGCCCCTCCCCCGTTCATGCTCTGTCTCTCTCTGTCCTAAAAAGAAATAAACGTTGAAAAAAAAATTAAAAAAAAAAATGTATTGTATATTTGAGCTGTTTAAATATTGCATAAAATCCAATATCCCAGTGGTCTTCTTTCTAGGTTAGAACATTTTCCGATTTGACGGTCAGTATGTGTCTTTTTCTTTCCTTTTTCTCTTTTTATTCTTGTTTTAGTAAAAGCATATCTAGACCTAGAACATTCTCTGGTGCTGTAGGCTGTCAATAAATATTTATTGATGAACGGAGTGTGGCAGGGGAAAGGAACAGGTGCATGTCTCTTCTGGGGGCCAGCAGGTCAAGGCCAGGTTGGAGGGGCAGATTTCAGAGCTGGTGGTTTTTCCCTTTGGTACTAATAGGGTCCAGAGGCTTGGATTCTGGCTCTGATGAGACCACCCTCTGGCTGGAGACGTGCAGCAAATCACCGAAATTCCCAGGAGGCCCGTACCTGCCCTGCTCTCATTCCACCTGTCACGACCTGACATACACCTGACCGGCGACCTGCACCTCACCGCTTCCTCTCCCCCTCCATGGGCCCCCTGGGTCTTCCTTCCTCGTCGTGTCTTGCAGCACCCAGTGTAACCAGCAGCAAGTCCGCAGAAGGGACTGGTCTTCTGCTCACTGCTAATCCTTGGTGCAGATTCTAGGGAAGATTCTGAAACAGGTGGTTTATGCATATCGAGGAGGATACTGCTGAAGAGAGGCAATGCGCGCTCTAGATGACGCACGTCCTCTCCACGCGCTCTGCAAGGAAGTGTCCCTCTTGCACACGTGTGGCTTACCTGAAAAAATAAACTAAAAACCAAGATGCAGAAATGTACACTCTGCAGCCACCCTCGTGGTCCTGCCCCTCGTTGGACAGATTCTTTCATGCCGTACCGTGCATGATCTGTTCCTCCAGCCTGTGCCAACTGCTTAGCTTATGTGGAAAAGTGTGCCTTTATGTTTTCATTCAGGTCACGGATAAAAATGTTGAATGGCACAAAGCAAAGGTTAGACACCAGTGGCGGTCCACACCACAGGTATCTGCAGACCGATGCCAATCTAATATGAATCCTTTAGGGGCAGTGTAGCACTGCGTTTAAGAGCATGTGTAAGAGAGGCAGAGAAACCGGGGCGAGACTCCTATTCTGCTCCTGCTGGCTGTGCGACCTTGGGCAAGCTGCTTAATCTCTCTGAGCCTCAATTTGCTCATCCACAATATAGGAAAAATCAAGAGTACCTTTTTCATGTGGTTGGTCTGAGGATTCTACGGGACAACACATATAAAAGCCTTAGCCTGCGTCTAACACATGACTTCTCTCTCTCAATAAATAGAAGCCACGTGACAAGTTCCCAAGGACATCATGAGAAAATTTGTTAACACAGATCCAGGAAATCGTATCTTGGGCGTCAATTTGATATAATAGCGACTCTATCAGGAATGCAACGCACTAACTCGGCCCTGATTGTTTTTAGAGAGCTCACAACAATCCCCAGGCATCTTCAACCAAAGCTGCCCATCTGTTAACTAATCCACTCTGGACATTTGGTGGAGAATGCTGTCACTCCCTCCCGCGTACTGCCGATTACTTCCAGAAGCCATCATTTCCTGCCTCATACAAACCATGACGACTCTGTCTTGTCATCTTGTCGTCTCCTTTTCCTCATTGCCTGGATTTATTTTCTTATTTATTTTCTTATTTTTTTTATTTTCTTTCTTTCTTCCTCTCTCTTTTTCCCTCCCTCCCTCCCTCTCTCTCTTTCTTTCTTGAAAGAACCAGATCTATGAGCTGATTTCTCCAAACTCTCTTAAGAAAATACTAAACAGAACTCAGAGAGCCCCAGGGCCCCATGCAATTTTCTTAATATAATTTATCGTCAAACTGGTTTCCATACAACAACCAGTGCTCATCTCAACAAATGCCCTCCTCCCTGCCTATCACCCCCTTTCCCCTCTCCCCCACCCCCCATCTACCCTTAGTTTGTTCTCAGTCCTTAAGAGTCTCTTATGCTTTGCCTCCCTCCCTCTCTGTAACTTGTTCTTTCCCCCTTCCCTTCCCCCACGGTCTCCTGTTACGTTTCTCAAGATCCACAGACGAGTGAAAACACATGGTATCTGTCTTTCTCTGCCTGGCTTATTTCACTCAGCATAATACCCTCCAGTTCCATCCACGTTGCTGCAAAGGGCCAGCTTTCATTCTTTCTCATTGCCAAGTAGTATTCCCTTGTACGTATAAACCACATCTTCTTTATCCATTCGTCAGTTGATGGACACCTAGGCTCTTTCCATAGTTTGGCTATTGTTGAAAGTGCTGCCATAACCATTGGGGTACATGTGCCCCTGTGCATCAGCCCTCCTGTATCCTTTGGGTAGATTCCTAGCAGTGCTGCTGCTGGGTCATAGGGTGGTTCTATTTTTACTTTTTTGAGGAACCTCCACACTGTTTAATTACTCTGGACTCCAGCTGCTCTGTGAACCTGTGTGCCCCACCCTTTCCATTTTAAGGCATTCTAACCAGCGAGAAAAATGCAAATGAAGCAGGAGCTGGCTAGTTCCCCGTTCTCACTGTCATCTGTTAAACTCACCACCTGCTCTGTCACTTCTGTCCCCTAAGTGAGAAACTTCTCGAAGACTCAGAAGTCAAAGAGCCCATTCAGAAAGCAAATAAACACAAATGAACACAAACCTGCCTTCAGATCCTTCTTTTCCCCACTTTGCAGAGAAGAAAACCAAGGCTCCTGTCTATTAATCTATTAAACCAATCACATCAAGAGGTCATATCCTGCTCCAAGCGTCACCAGATGTAGCACCAGCAGAGTCCCCACATGTGGGGACCATGGTGGGCACTGGCTTGTACATCCCAAACTTCCTCTACTGGACAGAGGGCAGAGTTTTCCAGGGCAGAAGAAACAGGCAAAGGGACTGAGATATGTAAACAGAGCCTATAACAGATCACCCTTGGCCAATAAAATGCCTTTATGAGGCAATTAGCAGTTCATAAAATCTGCTAAGTAACTTAGAAACCTCTTCACCACTTCTTTAGCGTTTTCCGCTGCTAAAGGGCCCTGGGGAAATATTAGCTCCTACTCGGTGATGAATCACACAACACTGGCAAGGTAGATAGCAGCCACTCACGGGGAGGAGAACTTAGAAAACTGTGTCTGTTCTGCTAACTGATAATCTCGAGTGACCCCGGTTTAAGAGTGAACTGTCACAGGAGACTGCTACGGGGTAGGTCAGGGAAGGAAGAGAATTGACAGTGGCCTGAAACGAAGCCTCATCCCCTTCCCACATGGAACGGGGCATACCCGCCTTGCAGAATTATGGCCAGAATTAGACATCATGCTTGCTAGCACAGGAGTGCTGTTGCTTGAAATCAGCACTCATGAGTGCCCAGAGTCTCCCAGTATTCTTCACCAGAACCCCGTGAAGCGTCACCCACAGCCTTAAAGTGAGAGCCTCAGACTTCGGGAAGGATACGCCTGACTCACCGTCGTCGAGCCTCTCCTCCTGCTCTGCTTTCACTAGAGCAGTTGTTACTACTGTTACTTTTTCCTTTAAATATTTATTTTTGAGAGAGCACAAGCAGGGGAGGGGCAGAGGGGGGGGACAGAGGATCCCAAGCGGGCTCTGCCCTGACTGCAGTGAGCCTGACGTGGGGCTTGAACTCACGGAACCGCGAGATCATGACCTGAGCCTGAGTCAGATGCTCAACGGGCTGAGCCACCCAGGTGCCCTGTGACTACTATTATTTTATTTGTTCCTTTTTTTTTTTTCTTTGGTTTCCCTTAGACCAGGGTGTGAGCCCCGTGAACACTGGGACCTTGTATTTCCATGGCTGCATCCCCAGGACTCAGAGAAGTGCCTCACACATAGTAGGAACTCAACCAACATCTGTTAGATCAAAACATGGGTGGGTCAAGGAATACACACACACACACATACATCACTTCACTCAAACATATATCATCATACAGTAGGAAGAACTCAACTTAAATACAGATTACTGTGGATTCCAAAAAAAAAAAAAAGTCTAAGCTCATTATAACAGTAAGTTGGACAGCATAATATTTTCATAAATAGCCAAAGGACCTGAGGCTCAGGTAACTTTGAGGACTAGTTGGGAGGGCAGCGGGAGCCCTGTCCCTTGTCACCTCTTAGCCAATCACTTCTAAGACTATAGCCTAGAAACAAAAAGAAAAGAGAGACCTGGTAAAGAAATCACTGAGATTAACTCTGCCCATGATATGGAAAGTAGGAGGGTCGCATCAGTTTGTTTTTTCATTCATTTTTTCACTCATCAGGGGACAGACCTGTACTATGCCTGGTGTCCTGCAGCCTGGTGGGGTACTCTTCCCACAGTAGGGAAGAGACCATTTAAAGCACCACATACGAAACCAGGTATAGAGGATTCCCTGGGAGCCCCAAGGACAGAGGAAGCAGGTATCAGATCGCCCAACCAAGTCACTAGCTGATTCTGACACTGCGTTTGGCTCCACAGAAAACATATCCTTCTTGCCACCATCATGAATGCCAAAAGGAAAAACAAGGATCTCAGCCTCAGAAGACAGGGCTCAAAAACCATGCAGGATAAGAACCAGTGGGATAAGGACTGAGCTCTCCAGAAGGATTTCCGGAAGGAGGAGGGTAAGACCAGTCCCAATTTTCAAAGGTGTTTATTGAAAGTCAATCTCTCTTTTATGGACCGGTTTTCTGAAAGTTCCACTTTTCCGCTCCTACGGGTTACCGAAAGACGAAAAAGAAAATTAATTTTTTAAAGGACAAGGATTTTCAGTTCCCTAGTTTTAAAAACATGACCAGGCTAGCTAGCTGTTTGGCACCAATATGGCCGTTTAGGATGTAAGCAGCTACGAGAGTCTGTATGTTCTATAAAGAAGGGGAGATTCCCTTAAGTGGAGCCTTATCCTTAGAAGGAAAAGCATCAAGAAACCCTTGAGAGGCTTTAGGACACTTACCACCCAAACCCTCATGTCACACTTATAGAAGCAGGAAACTCAATGGGACCCTCTGAGTTCTGGTTCAGACCCTTCCCTGCAGTCACGTGACCTTGAGCAAGCCACTCGATTTCTCGGGGTTTCCTCTCCTGTGAAATGGGTTCTGGTTTCCTGGGATAACCACCCCCTTCAGTGATGCCACACATCCGGCTGTTTGCAGGAATCTGACTCTCTACAGGCTGTGTTCCAGTGTCCTTGTAGGCGGGACAACATTGGACGCTTCCTGCCCCTCCAACCAGAGGACGTGGCTTGTTTTTCATTCCCAAACACAACCAGTCTAATCCACAGACTGCACCTAAGTCGGTAAGAAAAATTATATAGCTGGAAGCTAAAAATAATTCTGGGGGGAAAAAAAAGCACCTCTAAATATCCAACTTCCTTTGCTAAAAATCTGTCCTTTTTAAAGTCAGGAATTTCTCAGTATCGCTCAAATACTATAGACTTTTTCTTCCCTCCCTCCAGGGGCTCCTCAGGATTTTATGCCAACAGAGGGGAGCTTTGGATTCAGACAGGATTTCCTGCCCCATCTCTGCACCTTCGGATGGAATCTACTCCCAAAGCAACAAAATGCATCATTGACTCTTATCTTCCTGCCACTCCCAGAAGGGGGGAGGCTCTCACTACAGATCAGTTGCGGCTTTTGTCTCCTAAAACCTGGGGCATCACTGTCATAAATGGCATGGAATGGTAAGACACTATGGCTCCTTCCCACCAGCCCCCTCTGCCTGGGTTATCGACGCCCTTGACACCTGCTCCCCTTAGAGTGTCATCATTAGACAGAAAATAACATGACTGCTTATGGTAACAAGCTCTCCAGGGTGGGAGCTGCTTCAAGGCAGGGCTGTGCCTCATTCATTTTTGTGGCCTTAATGCTCAGCCCATAATAGGAGCCCAATGAATCTCAGATGAATGAGGGAGGGAAGGCCGGAAGACCGGCCAACCACACCTTTAACAGCGTATATAGGAGCCCAATAAATCTCAGATGAATGAATGAGTGAATGAATAAATGAAGGCTGGCTGGCCACACCTTTAACAGCACATAATAAGAGCTCAATAAATCTCAGATCGATGAGGGAGGGAGGGAGGGAGGGAGGGAGGGAGGGAAGGAAGGAAGGAAGGAAGGAAGGAAGGAAGGAAGGAAGGAAAGAAGGGAGGAAAGGAGGGAGGGAGGGAGGGCGGGCCGGTGGGAGGAAGGAAGGCCACATCTTTAACAGCATATAATAGGAGCTTAATAAATCTCAGATGAATGAATGAGTGAATAATAAGGCAGGCCGGCCGGCCACACCTTTAAAGGCACACAATAGGAGCCCAATAAATCTCAGATGAATGAGTGAATGAATAAATGAAGGAAGGAGCTCAATAAATCTCAGATGAATGAGTGAGTGCATACCACAGCTTTAAGGCAGGCCTGTTACTCTTGGGCCACCCAAAAACGTGCTACAGTGACAATGCAACAGACACCACAATCATGTCAACACCTAAGGGCTTGGGGCTATCACTCCCTGAGAACTGGCTACCGTCTGGGGACCGCCACACGCTAACTCATCTTACCCTCACTAAAATTCTCTGATTGGGAGAGAATATGCCATTTACATGAGGTCACACAACAACGAAGCCAGGATTGATTTTTTGTTTTTGTTTTTTGTTTTTGAACTGCCATTAAAATCACATCTTATGCACCACGGAAACAAAACGATCGAACGGATTTCTAAGGTGGCTTGAGAGAATACGTATCTTTGGGACGCGCTACGCTGTGGGCTGGGTTTGCCAAATGCCCTACTGCTGATCCGCAGCGAGAAGATGCGGACACAGGCGTCTTCTGAGCACTGATGTCAAAGAGAAGGCAGCAAGGCTCCTGTCACCAGCCTGCCTACGAGGGCCAGCTCTCTCCCTGTAGGAGAGTGCTGGGCCCGCCCGCCCTCCTCCCTGTCTATCTGGCTCCCTTCTTTCATCAATAACACCCACGCAGAGTCCAACGCGCGTGCCAATGGCAGTCACGGTTACCGTGTAAGAAAATGGAAACAGAATCTGAGTGCTTTTCAGTGTGAGTTAACCCCAAAACCTGTGACGTACGTTCTCGCTTTGCCAGGGCGGGGGTCATGCGGGCCAGCCCACGTGCTTTCGGGAATCTGGCGTTTCTGCCAAATAAATCTGCTGAGATTGTCCTGTAACGTGTTCATTGAGCTGACAGATCTCAACACTGCTTCAAACCAGAAGCTTCAGGACATGACAAAGGTGCGCGCTCCGGGGAAAAAGGGTACTGTCAGAATTTATAGGTCTACCTGGCTGGCAAAAAACTTGACTCCGAGAGGGGCGTGGGTCCCGGACACAAGACAGCTGGGAAAACCCGTCCTCGCCTTGAAGCTGGGACACGCGCCGGTCAGGACAATGGGAAAAGGGTGCCGGCTCTCTGGAAGCATGCTCTCTCAGAGGCCCTCTTCCCCCACATGGTCCTGTGTGACCTGTGCTTTGGGCGCATGGTCGTCACTGCCCTGACATGAAGACCACTATGACCCCCTTCTCTTCTTCCACCCTTAGGCGCCACTAAAACCTTAGGTCTGCCCCCGAGGACACCTTACAGACGCGTCCAGGCAGAGTACAGCCACGGGCAGCTGGGTTCGACTGGGTCCTTCCCACAGGACATGGGCGTGCTCTCCAGGGGCCTCTGACAGGCTCTGTGCAGAGCTGGCCCAGTCAGTGGTTGGAGGTTATCCTCAGGAAGAGACAAGGGGCCTCCCTTTCCTGCCTGCCTCTGAATCTTCACCAGGTAAAATCTAGAGATCATCAGGCATGCCTCAAGAGGAGGGTGTTCTCATAGGAGAATCGCCCCCACCCCGACTCCCACACCTCTGCCAGCAAACTCTCAGTCACCCTTCTAGGCTCACCCCAGAGTCTCCCTGCTGTCACCATGAGCACTTCCAACTCCACCAGCTCACCTGGGCCTCGGGCAGGGCTTGGCCAGAAGAGTGACTAACAAAGTTCGTAAGAGAAAAGTCGTCTCTAAGGGGTAAAAAAAAAAAAGGAAAGGGCAGAGCTAGTATTTATTGGACACTGAACAACAAAGGGCTCCAGGCTTTAACTGTTCTGCCTCCCCCACGAACGTCGTGAAATCAGCATTTCTTGTTATCCCACGTCACAGACGAGTAAGCCGAGGCTTCGAGACTGAAGTTAAGAAAGTGGTTCGTTCAAGGCCACAGAGCTGATGAGCAGCAGGGGCCAGATTCCAAGGCAGGCAGTCTGGCTCCAGGGAACCAGAAGTGTGCACGTCCACACTCGCTCTGAGCAGCAAGCCAAAGAGAGGCTCCAGAAATCAGGACGCTGAGAGGGCCAAAGACTCGGGGCCGGCCCTGCACAGCTCCTCAGGACACAGCCCCAGCACCTCCCCCAGGTGTGGAGGAAAGGAGGGTCCCAGGGGAAAAACTCCAGACTGACTTGACTCACAGACGCAACCTTCACCTGCACAGGTGACATGGCAGGAAAGCCACCTAGCGGAACTGAAAGCGGTGGCCTGCCAGCCTGGGGAGCCCCCACGAGGAGCAGCGTCAGCTCTTTCCAGGACGCATGCACCTGCACACCTCGCGAGTGACGCATACGCCCCTAGTGAAGATATATGTTCACAGCGGCAGTTCAGCTGGAGCCCTCTAAAAATAGCCTCCAGGGGAGAAAAAAAAAAAAAAAAACTCCCCACGCAGAGCCTTGTCCCAGGCCAGGCACCGGGCACAAGGCGGGTGCCAGCAGCGGCATCAGATGCTGCAGTCACGTTACTGTGACTGAGAAACCCCCAGGTCACAACCAGCAGCCACAGGGGCTGGGCGCTGAGGTTTGCACAGCGGCTGGTGGGCATGGGGACGAAGCTGAGGTGGGGGGCATTCCTGCACGCGATGCCTTCATCAGGCTCCGCTCTGTGTCACCAGTCAGGTGCAGCCCACAGGTGGGTGTCTCTCCAGTCACTTCTCCTCGCAGCAGCTCTGGCTTATCTCCGCCAGGAGGCCGGAGAGGGCACGGATTTAAACCCGGCTGTGGAATTCAGAGATTCCATTTCTTGCAGAAGGAGAGTGGCAGGGTCACAAGGTGATGGCGGCCTGCTGCTGCTGACGCCACGAGTGAGGCTTGTGGGGCGCGGACGTAGGACGGGCTGGAAGGAGTTGCCTGCGCCGGCTATGAAGACCGGAAGCTGGTGCACACAAGGTCGCGACTCCGCATCGCCCCCAGGGTCCCCGGTGTCCCGTGGGCCACCTTACGTAACAACAGAGGGATGGTGCGGACATCAGCCCCCTCATCCGGGAAACCCGAGTGATTTGCCCACGGCCACACGGCCACTGAGCGGCAGGGTTTCTAAGTCCCAAGCAGCTGACTCCCATCCTGTGCCCTCCCGATGCATCTCTTCCTCCCCGGGCCCCACCTTGCGCCTATCACCTCCAGCCTGTCTTTCTCAGCTCCTCAGAGACCTCGACCCCCCCACAGCTGGCTCTGCAGCAGCCACAGTCCAGCCCTGACCCACGTCACCACCCTCTCTCCTCCATCCCTGCGGTCTCGGTTTGCAGCCCCCATCCCTGCACGTTGCCCCCAGCCCTCTCCACCTGCCACCTGCTCACCTCCCTTCTTTTAAGAAGCTCCCTTTTAACTTCTCCAAACCTCGGTTTGAAGCCTCCAGCCCTCCAGCCCCGTCTACTGGAGCAAACCCCAACACGGGGTCCCCGTGCACATTCCCCGGCCATCATGGGGGCTCGCCTGGCCCTCCCTGCCTTCTCACGGACTCTGGAGCCAATGCTCCCATACAACAATCGCTTCGGAATCTCTCCTCCCTAAATGTCCACCTGTGCCTTCTCTCCCCCTCTCCGAACCCCACCGCCGGCACCTTCTCTTGGTGCCCAAGAAGACAGTGGCTATTTGCTGCAAGCACCCGTTGTCTGTCCACCACACCCTCAAATATTCGCCTCACCCCCATTTTGCTCCACTGCGCCTGTATTTGAGCGTGGGGATAACGGCTTTGCCATTGTGAGGATAACCTCCCTGCTCGTGGGCAGCTCTCCCCCACCCTCTCCAGAGCAGGCTCCACGCAGTACCTTCCTTTCTCTCCGGCATGTGCTGAGTCAGCTCCTTCCCCGTCGGGGAGCATGATCTGGACTCAGAGCTTTGGGAGACGGTTGACCCCTCTGCTTTGACTTCTTCACCACCACCCACGCTTTCCCTACCCCCTTAATCCCAGCGCCTCCACCTCTATGGAGGCACCTTCTTGAAATTTCTCTAGACCTTTGATCCCTCTAGATCCCTTTGAGGGATCAGTTCCAACAACCAGATCTTAACCTTCATTTTCTCTAATCTCCTGGCATCAACTGCAACCGTCCACACGTGGTATTTTCTTCTTTGGACACATGCACACACTCCCTCTCTCTCCTCTACAAGTGGCAACTGAGTGCTTTCTATAGCTTCTTCCTAACTTGGGGCTCTTCCTTTAACTACTCCTTTCTCTCCAATCACACGTGGGTGGGGAGTGGCTGAACGCCTGCCGTCCTTCCCTACACTCTTCTCGACTGAAGTGGGCCCCACTATACTTCTAGTGAGATCTGCTCCTCAGAGGAGATTTTCAAGTATACGACACAGCCCTGACCTGTCCCGTATCTTATCCTCACCTAACTCATCTGGAGACACCCACATTCAGATGCCCGTCACCACTTCAATCCGCCCACTCAAAGCACATCCGCCAGCTTTTCCCATCTTCTCCTCCCCCTCCTTTTGTGGCCGTGACCACCTGTCATTCACACACTCAGCCTTCAGGGTCTTTTTCCTCGGTTGCGTCCCCTCTTGCATTGACGGATCTCTGGCATCCATTCCTTCTCCCTCATTTCCAGAGCCATCAGCCTGATTCATCTGAACTCCTTTAAGCCACGCCAGAGTGCTTTGCGTTGCTCTCTCTGCACCGTGTTTCCTTGTCTCTACCGCCGTGTCGAAGTTCACAGGCCCTGGAGATCTCCACTGCCTAAATCCTTCGGGGTCAGGACCAGCTTCTTCCTTTGGCCTTCAGAGCCTTTCCTGGTCACCGCCAACACACCTGCACCATTACAGAACCTGCCTTGCTAACTCCCAGCCTTACCTCGCTGGTAAGGGCTCTCACTCCCTCCTCTTCCACCTCCTCCTCTCCCTCTCCATCCCGCCCTCCTCCTCTTCCTCACCACTGGCCACGTTGCTGAATTCCCAGAATACCTTGAGCCTGGGAAAAAAAAAATCCCCACCTTCTCCCTCTCCAGAGAAGGAGGACATCCCGAAAGGTTCCATTTCCTCCAGCTCCTCCAGTAGAGAGCCAGGCACTCAGGAAGTTGTATTAATTTGACTTTTGAAGGGAAGTGTCTGAGTGGGCAGATGGAGTGGGAGGGGGTGGGCTTTTCGGCGACCACGGGAGGGAAAGGCAGGTGGGCTTCCTCCCGTTGCTTTCTAACCACGGAGCCTCTTTCTCCTAGTGCTGTTTGAACACCACTTCGAAGAGGCCTGGCTGACTTCCTGTGTTCGCAGAGCCCGGGGCCAGTACAGTTCAGTGCCCATAATAGCAATAAATTATGACTGTAATTTAAACTGCAGGCCTGGAAGGAAACCCTGATCTAGGGCATTTTCACCCCTACAGCCTTCCAAAGACAGCCAGGTTTCTTTCCAGCTCTCTCTCTGCCTCTTTGCACCCACGCTTCACATCCGTGCCCAGGTATTCGGCTCAAAGCAGAGTGGTGTTTAAAAGAGGCAGCAGGTGGCCAGATGCCCACACAGCCCGCTGAGCGGTGGGGGTCCAAGGGATGCTGCCCAACAGGTTCCTTACTTTCCCTTCTCAGGTGGTGACAAAGGCACGGACTTGTGCCCCACGTGTGTCTCCCCTGCCAACGTCCAGACAAAAGGAAATGCGCTTATGCGGAGGCCTCAGCCTAGATTAGGGGAGATGTTCTGGAAGCCTCGGCCTGGCTTGCTGGGGGGCTCTGTCGTCACGGTTTCCACTGTTGGTGAGCACCTGTGTGCCTACCCTTTTACACACTGCCCAACTCCATGCCTGCCAGCCTTCTGCTACCCACGAGGTGAACGCTAGTCTTACACCATCTGGCAAGGGGAGAAACTGAAGCTCGGAGAGGCCCAGAGTCTTGCCCGGAAGTCACAGAGCTGTGCAAGTCCAGGAACTAAACCCATGTTGTTAGACGTCAAGCCCAAGGCCTTCCCCCAACATGCTCCAGACGGCAGGATCTCTGAAGGTCCTCTGGACTCCACAATGTTATGATGAGTCTACGTCTCGGCCGGATTGAAAAACCAAGTAATACAGCTTGATTATAAGTGACAATCTCCATATCCCTGGATGTGATCTCCTGCATATTTTTAAAGTTTATTTTTTTAACGTTTAGTTTGAAGATTTTTCTTAATGTTTTATTTATCTTTTTAGAGAGTGTGCAAGCAAGGAAGGGGCGGGTGGCAGGGGAGCGGTGGGGAACAGAGAGTCCAAAGCAGGCTCTGTGCTGACGGCAACTAGCCCAATGCAGGGCTCAAACTCATGAACCGTGAAATCATGACCCGAGCCGAAGTTGGACGCTCAACTAACTGAGCCACCCAGGTGTCCCTAAAAGGTTTATTTTGAGGGAGAGCGAGCAAGCAAATCCCAAGCAGGCTCCATACTGTCAGCGTGGATCCCGATGCGGGGCTAGAACTCACCAACTGTGAGACCGTGACCTGGGCCAAAATCAAGAGACAGATGCTTAACCAACTGAGCCACGCAGGTGCCCTCCTTTTGCATATTTTTTAAAAAATTAAAACTGTTTTATTTATTTTTGAGAGAGCCAGAGTATGAGCAGTGGGGGGTGGGGGCAGAGAGAGAGGGAGACACAGAATACGAAGCAGGCTGCAGGCTCCGAGCTGTCAGCACAGAGCCCGATGCTGGGCTCGAACTCGTGAACTACAAGATCATGACCTGAGCTGAAGTTGGGCGCTCAACTGACTGAGCCACCCAGGCGCCACCCCCTTTGGCATATTTTTAACAGTTTATGTCCTCGACTGACAAGTATAAGTCAGGTGATGGCCTGGGCACGTCTCACCAAGTAAGAGCTCCCCACGCCGTGTTACCAGAGCCCATGAGCCCACAGGAGCAGAACTCACAGCATCTGGCCTTTCGCGAAGCGGGGGTCCCTGTCCCAGAAGGCCCACAGGACCGGGATCTGGTCTCACTCTCCCTATCATGGAGCAGCCAACCTAGCACCTGGTCCAAAGGACAGGCCCGTATCACAGAAAGACCACAGGAAGGGACATGCTCTCCCCTCAGCAGCAGGCAGTATGACACAGAGCAAGCCTCGACCTGTGTGAGCCTCCGTGTTCCCATCTGTGAAATGGGAATAAGATACCAAACCCACTGTAGGAAATTCGTGAGGAATTTATGGAATCTGAGTTTAGAATTCATACTCCCTTTGGACTGAGAAGAGCCCCTTCTTGCCGCCCTGGGGAGTCTGGCAGAGGTACCCTCTCCAGCAGCTTCAGGGTCTACTGGGCCCAAACCCGGCCACCTGCACACAGCTCCAGCACGGCGGGCATCGGCCCGTCTTTCTCAAGGAGCTGCGTTGTCAGAACGGGCAGATCAGGCGACACGGAACCTTCCAGCTGCAGTCCGACGGCTTTGGTCCGTGAGCTGCTACCTGAATCGTACTCTTACTCAACAAACGACATTTCCTTTTCGCCAAGTCCTTCTCTGAAGTTGTTCAGCCTTACAGGCATGTGTGATTCGTCTGAACTTTCTCCAGGCCCCTGGGGATCCTCTGAAGATCCTTCTACCTCAGCTGAGCAGGACTCTGAGTACAGCCTCTCCCATTCGCCTGACCTTTGTTCATTACAGGGGGGACCCCTTCCACCCGAATGAGGTTCCTCACTGCAGCCCACCATCCCTGAGCCATGCCATTTCTACAGCCTCCTCGTCAAGAGCAGGAAGAACCCACTCAAGGCCCCCACCACCACCCTTGGGCGCATCTTTAATTTCTTCAGTGCTTTGCTACACAGAGTCATGAAATAAATGCCACGCGTAGTCTCACGGCTTCGAGGTGACTTCGTTCCTAGAACAGCGGACCATCCGTGATAGGAAGGGGCCTTTAAGACCTTCACTTCCGATTTGCTTGTTTCACTGTAAGGAAACTGAGGCCTGGGAAGACTGGGCCCTTTTCTGCTCTGTCATCCAAACTGACCTCTAATGAATGGCGAGCTGTCTGCTCAAGTGCAACTTGAGCACCCTCCAAGGCTTGAAACGGAGCTTAAAATACAATGACATCTGTACGAGGAGGCAACAAGGATAGACCCCAGCAAACAAAAACAAAAACAAAAAGTACTCAGGCAGCAAATGACCGTTATTATTACAGGAAACGACGGCGATGGCAGCCTGGGGGCATTGTCCCGCAGTTCTGCGGGGCTCTGTCCTCAGCCTTCTCTGGCCTGTCTGCACCGTCTCTCCTCGTGTCCTGATGAGCCTCTGGCTCTCACCTTTCGTTGTGACAGTTCTACTCAGATGCAGCAGTCTCTGAACCCGGGACAAGCTTCCAGCCTGAGCTGTTCGAAATAACACAGTAAACTGAAAAGTTCCCAACATTCAACCACCTCTTACATACGACCCACCCTGGTCACATCGCTAACAGGACGGCGGTCACTGTTCCTCATCTGTTCAACAGCCGGGTACTGAGGTCTGCCTGCACGATGTGCACTCTGTGCTAGGAGCTGGGGATACAGCCTGCCAAGAGCAACGTCAAGTCCCTGCACGAGGTCAGCTGACAGCCCCGTGGGCAGAGGAGACAATAAACAAATAAGCGAGTAAATATATCACATGTCAGGCATTGATGGGTGTTGGGGGGGAGGGGAGGGGAGAGGGAAACAGAGAAGGGGATACAGAACAACTACTGGGCAAGGGGGTGGAGTCATGGAGGGATGCTATTTGTACAGGACAACGAGGCAAGCTTCTCTGGAAAAACGGCATTTGACAGATACTGGAAGGAAACATGCCACTTGGAAGCCACGAGGAAGAATGTCCTGGGCAGAAGGGAGAGGAAATGCAAAGCTTTTTTTCTTTTCCCCAAATCAGGCAGGATGTTGCCTGGAACATGCTAGGGAGAACAAGGAGTCTAGGGTGACTGCAGCAGGGTGGGGAGGGCAAAGTGGCAGGGACCCTGGTCGCAAAGAGCCCTGAAGGTCACTGTCAGGACTTTGGCATTTTCCCAGACATGGGAGGACTGACTTGATCTGACTTGTGTTTTAGCTGGATCCCCCTGGCTGCTGTGCTGGGAACAGTCTGGTTAGGCAGCTACTGTGATGTCCCAGCGAGACACAATGGTCGCTGGATCAGAGTAACCGGCGGCACAGGGGGTGAGAAATGGGAACAACCCTACCCACAGCGAAGTTGACCGGACTAACAGGGATATCAGATAAAATAACCAGGGCCTCCCTGAGACTGCCTGGTGGGTCCCATGCCATCATTTACAACTGACTCGAGGCTCAAGGAAGCTAAGGTGTCATCATGCAAAGAGATCGACAGGGCTTCTGAAGTGAAAAAGAAGTCCTGATGAGCACTCGATCCCCAGGGACATCAACGACAGAGCTGCAGGAGAAAAAGTTACATGTAGTTGGTTTTCCAGCCGAGCAAGGACACTAACAGCACAACGCCTCCACGGAAGTCTGAAATTACGTGGAAATGCATGAGGACTTAGGATTAAAGAGACTAATACCAACCAATATGCCGTTGATTAGTGCTTGCCAATATGTGTGTCCTGGAAAGAAGTGAAAAAAAAAAAAAAAAAAAAAAAAACTTCCCAGGCCAAATGAAGCTGGGAAACACTGGCTTGAATGAAGTCAAAGCAGTTCTTTGTACAGGACTTCTCAGGGCCTTATGTTAATGAGCATCACCATTCTCCAAAAGAGAACTTCATCCAGCTCATGTATTTTATTGTTGCCGTTTGTTGTTTTGGCGGAGCCCCTTCCGAGAGTAATATTATTTGAAACATTTTGGGGAATCACTGAAGAGGTAGATGAGATCCCTTAAGCCTCCACACTGTGTACGAGTATCCCCTAATTCAAGGTCACCTTCTAGGATCCTGTTCTGAGTGCTGGGGGTACAAAGGAAAGTAAGAACACCAAAAAATTACGTAGTGGTTTGCAGGATCAGGAGCACCCGCTCCCCCATCCGCCACCTGCCGGCCTCCTAGGCGGTCAGGAGTAGGGTTTAAGGCTGCAAGGTCACAGCAGAGCTGGGAAGCCTGGGAGGAGTCCAGCATTCAGGGCCCTTGTCCATAGACTTCCTGGCCCCACTGTCCCTCTCCATGAGCACAGGGCTTTGGAAAAGGTCCCCATGGAGTGCGCATCTTCTTAAAGCACAATTTTTTTTTTTTTTCACATCGCTTGCCCACCTGAACCAATCAGAAGGCAATGGAGAAAAGCAACACTTGCTGGACCCGCGGTGTTGCCCCTTTCACTCTCCTCCCTCTGGCCCTCATTATAGCTCTACTCTCAGGAAGCTCTGAGAAGCCTTTTGGAAGCCTCTCCGTGCACCACCCCTGGAGACCTCAGAACACCCCTTTGAAGAAGGTGGGCATCGCTCAAACGGGAGGGGAGTGGGATCTGTAGACACGTGGTGACCCGTCCCAGAGCACACAGATCACAGGGGGCCAGCCAAATACAAAGGCCGGGCTGGCGTCCAAGCCTGCCCTCTTCCCGATACACCAGCGCCTGGTCTATTTATTGCACAACTGTCCAACAAGCAGCAGGCCCTGCCGGAGACCTTATCCAATTGGCAAGCACACCCCTGAGACTGAGTAGGCTGGAAGAATTGCAGCCGGGGCGCTGCTCGGAGCCACAGCCGCCTAACCAATCCCCTCGGTGATAGAAACACGGGAGATGCAGCAACGCCCAGGGCACTCTGTGTTTGTGCCGCCACGGCTGAGCTACGCGCCCTGGTCTATGGCCCCCAGCAGAACCGGCTCTTGCTTATTTCAATTCCAGAGTTGTTCCTCTGGAAAACATTCTGATGGCGAGGAGTAAAAGGTTCACAGCCTTCCCAACTGCAACTCAGTGGATGGCTCAGCAGAGCACAAAATTTGAGGCAGCGTGCATTCCTAGACCTGGACACGGGTGATGGCTGGGGTCACTGAGAAGGAAAGCAAGTCAGAGCAGAGAAATCTATAGAAACGTCGCTTCAGAAAAAAAAGATGTCAGAAGTCATACATTTTTCATTCCCCCTACAAATGACTCTGTCTTACGAGACGGTACAAACTCATTTTACACATCAGAAATCCATAACATCTCGTCAAATAGAGTCTCTATAGCTGAAGTATTGCTCTTCTGGAGAGGCAGGGGGCTTATCTGCCTTGCCTGACCACAACTGATGCTATTCAAAGCAGATTTGATTTACGAAAAGATGTGCTTTTAGTTTCGGTTTTACGTTCACATATACCACAAAAATGTTCGCAGTCCTAATTATTTTCTGTGCATAGGAACCACAGTTGCCAGTAACACTGAAAAACACCATTGAGAAAACAAGCTATCTACGTGGTGTGTGTGTGTGTGTGTGTGTGTGTGTGTGTGTGTGTGTGTAACCCTTAAGTTCTACCCATGTGAACACAAAATTTAAACCTCTCATTGTTTCAGTGTCAATGCTGACTCTCCAAACCCTGTGAAAATGAATCTAGACTACTGGGGGGAAGGGGGCGGGTTGTTCTCAAGGGCTGGGTCTCAGTTTTAGTTGGACCCACTTCAGCCCAAGTGGAAGGAATTCCAAGGCTCCAAATTGTGTGTGTATATTTACAAGTGGCGAGGTCGGCGGGGGGGAGTGGTATTTTTGGTTTTGCTAGTTGGCCATTTGGGGACCAAGAATGGGGTTGCCCAGTTCATTCAAGAAATGATGTGCCAATGAGGTTGTCCAGCTTGCTGAGCTGACTTCTCCACCAAAGGCAACCTCTGGCCCCACAAGAGACTGGACATACGGCCCAAGGGCGCAAGAATGGCAAGACACCCCCCCCCCCACCCTGCCAACAGGGATGCCGATCTGAATCCTTCTAAAGGTACCACCTTACTTTTTTAAGAGATTCTCTCAGAGATATAGAAAATAAACAAACTTGCACATTTTTAGAGCCGTAGCCCTACAAACCAGGAGAGTGTGGATCTCTGTCTCTAGGGTAAAATACTCCTATTAACCTCAGGACACCCTTGTTTCATGCTCTGTAGGAAAAATAAATATAGCACTCTCCCTCCCCCACGCCCCATACAGTTCTGGTTTTCAGAAAAGCTGGCTCCCATCCTACGGCCTCTAAAAACCTGAGAGGTTCTCACCACCAATTAAAACAATGCACAAACCTGAGAGGTTCTCACCACCAATTAAAACAATGCACTGCCGAGGTGCCTCCCTGATTACCCGAGGCCATTCTGTGTGCACGGATCCCCCTTCACATTCTCTCTATTGAAAAAGACACTCCCTTCCTTCGTTTTAGCCTTGAACTACATCTGACACCCTCTCTTCTTATCTCATTTCTTCCTTGGTGGGGGAGGGGGATCTTCATTGACTCAACGTAAGACAGGTCTCCTGGCCTCATATTCCAGCCAAGTACCCATCCAACGTGCATGTCAACTCAAGCCTGGAGTCCACAGTGACTGAACATCGTTGTCTTTTCACTACAGAACAATGCCTACATAATTGGTGTTTACGTGTTACATAACCCACCTTAACATTAGCCAGACAGGTTTTTAGGAGAACAGTTAGACACGAATTGGGCCTTTACCTAGAGAAAAATACACGAGCTGTTATGTTGTCCTGAATGTCCACCATAGAAATACTCCAGTCCTCTTGGGTGCTGCCTGGAATGTTGCCTTTTTTTTTTTTTTTTTTTTTTTTTTTGGTATATAAACTCTTGTACAATGGACACCAGCGCTTCATGGTGTGCATGCTTTGATGTGGAAAAGTTATGTAACTTGATGTCACACGATTCCCAGACGATCTGTTAACGGGCCTTCTGCTACTTCCTTTAGCAATTGCTTCCTCTGGGTCAAGGACTCCAGCCCTCTAAAACAGAGATCCAATAGACAGAGATATTGCTAGGAGGATGTGGGGTTTCAACAGGCGTCGTAACTCGCGCTTTCCTAGATGGGGGATCTCCATTTCTGGATGCGGTAGCTGCACGAAGCACATTTAGTGAGCAATGACATGACTGCACGGAATACATGCATCCTGTTGAGTAATTTTCCAGGGTTTTGTCTTTGGGGGCACTGGCAATCTCATTTTTTTTAAAGAGCTGATTCTTGGGGTGCCTGGGTGGCTCAGTGGCTTGATTTGGGCTCAGGTCACGATCTCACGAGCCCCCCATCGGGCTCTGTGGTGACAACGCAGAGGCTGCTTGGGATTCTCTCTCTCCCCTCTCTCTGCCCTCCCCCATTTGTACTGTCTCTGTTTCTCTCAAAATAAATATATTAAACTTAAAAGCAAATAATTATGGAAATAAATTGGAAATCTCTTTTTCTTTCCTACTGGATTTTTAAAGCACTTAACAAAGTTGTGCTGGGAAAAGGAAAAGGCAGGAAGGCAGTTATCTGACAGAAGTATGTCTAACCTAAGCAGACGACAGTCACCATCATGGAGCCCAGAATCTTTTTTTGTTCCCCTGCTCTGTGATCAAAAAGCATCTTTCCTCTTGAAATAATTCAGTACCTGTACTAGAAGTCCAGAACAACTCATTTACATCCAACGAAGGAATTGTGTTATCGGGTTCCCATGCAAGTTTTAGCTCACGTCACAGATTTTTAGCTAATGTCACCTCCGTGCAGATCTCAGTAAGGCAAGATCATCTACTCTTAAACCTCAGATGATAAACAACCCAGGCCTTTTCCCCAAGTGTGGAAGGAAAAATGACTGGCAGAATTCTTAGGCAACTAACTCCAGCACAAGTAGGAATATGCGAGACCCAATTAACCTCGAATTGACTATTTTCTGATTATTGCTTTCTAGGCTTTACATTCAACAGATCAGCAAACGACCCCATCGCATGCCCAAGCAGGACACAACAGAGGCACTGAGCAGCTAACTACAACACTCCAAGCACTCCCTGTGTGATCAGTCTGCAGCAGATTTGGGAGGACAGAAGTCACGTCAAACTGACTCTGGGTTCCTTCCACCACACGGACAGGCCACCCTGAGCCACCCTGACAGAGGCAACGGTGACTAGGACACAAGAGGATTATCCAGCGAATGAGTCTGGGAACTCCCTCGGCCTGGAAATCAGCTACTGGAACGCGCTCCCCACTCCCCAGTAGGCACGGCTATACCCCAACCCGACTGGTCACAGGACTGGGAGCCCCCCAGCTTTCTAGATGTAGAGCAGCCGCATTTCTGAGCACCCCCTTCAACAGGCAGCATCAAGGCTGAGACAGGTGCTTGAGCCTGACATGTGTACTCCTCTGTCCAGGTCACTCTCATGCTTGCCTTGAAACGCAGAGACCAACAGGGCGACAACAGGCGTCTCTGACCTACACCAGAGACCCACAATACTGAGCCGCAAAGTAGGTCACGATGGCGGGGCCCACATGCCTGCCCGTGGAAGGGATGGGGGGCCATCGACTTTAGATGTTCTTGAAGTAACCACACGTGGCCATCACTTATACCTCTGTGCAGGCTCTGAATGCTGGGCTGGGGGCTATTCCGCCCCAGGAACACTAACCTGCATGTGGCTTCCTCATGCAAACACAGGGTCTGCAGGGCTGCCTTGGTGGTTTTCTCTTTCTCTTTTCTCCCCCCTTCTATTTTTCAAAGCCCAATCACATTTCTGCACATGCCTCACTTCCCCCACATACTACCCTCTATAAATAGCTAGGGGAAGATTGGGGCTATTTATTTCACTAGACTGTTTTCAAAATAAATATAATGCAAACATTGTGAACTTTTCAAGGAACCAACGCTCTGCTCTTTAAGTAAACTATAGCACATCAAGGCACCGATGTTGATTAGTGTTCAAGCGAAGAGTTTCAGGGACTTGAGTAGTGTTTGTTGTTTCTCACTCTTCTCATAAAGAAATAACCAGGGTTTCAGGGCTTATGAGCCTTTAGAGCCACACGCCACACTCTGTATGTTATTTTGCTCACTGTCGGACATCACTGCTTCTGGTAGGTACGAATCTGGGTTTCCCCGGATGAAAAATAAAAGGAAAAGGTTTTTAATATGAGAAAAATCATCACAGTTCAGTCAAGACTCATGCCTTTCGGGACAACAGCAGGGAATCTCCAGTCATTGCTTCTGCGAGCAAGATCAGCTTTCACTCACTGGTGCTCATCCCCTACTCAACTCAGTTACAAGACTCCCCCGGAAACTCACTTACTGAGTTGGCTGATGCACGGAGGATGGTGACAGCTAATCCAGGGAGGTAACATCTCTGGTTCTTAGTGTTTAATTGATCAAAAAACGGCCAATAATCCGTCCTTGTGTCACACACTCCTCAAGCATCTAGTCAAGCCCTGTCGGGGACGGAATTACTGAAACTCTCCCCTCCCCCCCCCCCTCACCCCAGGGCCGTTGTCACATCAGCACTGTATCACCTACCAACACGGCCATCTATACTGCTATCCCCAAGAGGAGGACACAGAGGCCCAGCGAGGTTGCAGACCATGAGCCACAGAGCTGGCAGGTGGCACAGCCTGGACTGCCACCCAGGCCTGCCCAGCTCTCAAAGCCAGACTCCCGTCTACTCCAGCGTGGCTCTCAAATCTCTCCCGTGAACTGGGGTCAACTGGAGACCATGAGAGCTGGCGCTTCCCAAGCCGCACACCCGGAGAGCCTCTCCCGAAGGTCTCTATAGGACCCAGGAGTCTGTAGCTGTAACAAGTGCCTGAGATGGCCCGCATGCCGCATACCATGATGCCCCTGCCTGGGCGGCACATTTCAGGTGATCTGGACATTCAGCAGGAACAGGACAGAGAGGCTGACAGCTGTGACTGCTGCGCGGGTAAGGGCACGACCCCCAAGGGAAGGGTGCTGCCGGGTGGCATCCAGAGCCACCCACTCATGCCACGGGCACCCACCAGGTGTCATCCTCCGGCTGGCTGGGGGGTGGGGGGGAGTGTATCCCAGGCCCTGTATCCATGGATTCCGAGACAAACTGGCCATCGTGAGTACCTGACCTGTTCACTGTTGCTGCTTGGGGCACAAGTGAGATCAGGTGGGAAAGCTCCTGCCCCTTACAGGAAGACCACTGCATGTCCCTGCTGGACCTGGGCTTGCCACCCCTCCGGCCTTTCCCATGAGGTCTGGGATTCCCCCGTCAAACATCAGAGAAGTAACAGCGTCTGCTGGAGGAATAACGAGATGGCCACTGTTGAGCGGAGGTGGTTCGTGCCAGGAGGCACAATGGCGAGGTCTGTGGGTAGACCCCAAGGCCGATACATGACAGGCCAGCCGATGAAAAATAACAACAAAGTGCTGCTGAACAAAAGGGGTGCACACTTCACGGTAGGTACTTTCCAGAGCCAAGGGCATCTAGTAATACGAACCACTGGAGACGAGGCGGGACATGGCTCAATTATTTCAGCAAAGCAGTTTTCAGGGATCAAGCAACATTAACTGAACTCCTATCATGCATGCCTGCATTCATTCACTGAACAAACATTACAACGTGCCGACGCTGCGACAGACAGGCACTGTTCCAGGTGCTGTTCCAGGCACGGAAGATACTGCAGTAAACCGTGGGACAGAGCGCCCCTTTCGGTCAGGATGTCACAGAACAGGCCGCCAGGGATTGGGGAATCCAAAGGAATGTAAAACGCGTTTCCTACCGCGGAGGGGGGAGGAGTTGGGCAATATAAGTGAAGGCAGGAAGAGGGATATACTTCCCTGGTGCCATCTTTCTTCAAGACATTCTGCAAGAGAAGCAGTGTCCTCACGCCCATTTTACAGATTTGAGAACGGAGGCTCCGGGCATGGAAGTAAGTGGTTGTGTCACACAGCTGGTAAATGTAAGACCCGGATGTGGGAATTCAGATGACTGGGTAATGTTAACACTTACTACATGCAATATTAGCGTAAGCAACCCTTGCGTGTGACAACAAGATTTTTTGTTTAATTAACTAAGTTCTTATAATTTAAAAAAGGTATACATTTAGGAAAATGTACTTCAAACACTACAAGGATGTGCAATAAAAACGGAGTCTCCTGACCAGGGCACGCCCTTCTAGAGAGGTAGCTGCTATTACCAATTTCCGGGTATAGTCTTATAGTGAAACTCCTAATATGCCACGCGTGCCAAAAAAATAAAATTAATTGTTTGGAAACACTGAAATCACTAAGAAGAAAAATTCTCAGAATGACAGGTAGGAACCAATTGACCCACATTCCATGTTAATAATGTTTTTTTTTTTTTCCTTAATAAAGAAGCACTAAATATGCTCACAATACGCTGTGCTCAGCACCTGGGCTTTATCGAATTACAAGAACTGTTGCCAGACCTATAAAAACCCATCTCTTTGTCCAGACAAGTCCTGAGCAAGTATTTTGTTCCAGGGCCTCTTCAGAGTGAAACCCACTGGATGGTTTCTCCCTCTTGTGGTCTTGGGCCAAGGGTTAATGATGGGTATCACCTGCCCAGGGACTGGGTCCCAACAGATTATCAGGGACAATCAACCCCTGTGGCAGGGAAGAGCCTTCTTTCCCTGTGAATGTACATCCGGTAAGATGGATGAGAAACCATGTGTCTACACCATGGGTTAAGAATCTTCATGTTCCTGCTGGACTAAAATCCTGAATCCCAGCAGCTAAGGGATCAACAGTGACTGTCATCAAGTCTTTACCCAAGAGCCCAGTGCAATGGTCCCAAAAGCATGGTAGGAAAAAGAGGGAGTTCTAATGACCCTTATAAGCAGAATGAAGGGACCGACCTAGGGAGAGGTACCCACTTAGCTACCAGTAAACTCATCAAGCAACCTTCCAGGACACTGCATTTTAGAACACGAAGACCAAAGACAAAGAACTTGACAAATATTGGCTGGCTGGCTGGCTGTTTAGGCTGGACCAACAATCCTTCACGTGACAAGCTTCAACGTTCTAAGAATTTAAATCCTTCTGTGTTGATAAAGTGTACAAATGGTGGGGCGCCTGGGTGGTTGGTTAAGCGTCCAACTCTTGATTTCAGCTCAGGTCATGATCTCACAGTTTGTGAGTTTGAGCCCTGCATCGGGCCCTGCTCTGACAGTGCGAAGCCTGCTTGGGATTCTCTCTCTCTGCCTCGTGTTCTCTCTCTTTCTCTCAAAAACAGATAAGTAAACTTAAAAAAATACACTTAAAAAAAAAAAACACATGGTAATTTTGGGTCCTTTCATACAGCCTTCAGCCCAGTAAGAAATCTCCCTATGGGTGTATCTGAGACCAAGAGCCTAAGCAGCATTCAGGTACCTCTGGCACATCAGTTTCTTCCTTCAGCGCCAAGTACGGGGCTCAGTCACTCCAAGTGGCACACACATGCCACTGGCCTTCTCCCCACTGAAACCCCTGAAATCCCAGCCAGACTAGGGGCAATTCAAGTCAGAAGATTCTTACGGACCACAGTGACCAGAAGGCAGGCATTTATTCCACAGCATTAACTAAGCAGCATCCGAGATGCGTGCTGGTGCGGATTCTGGCCATCCTGCACTCCCAGAGGTGGGCAAATACCATACCTTTTCCCCACGGTCCTTAAAGTCTATTAACCTCTTACTTAGATAGCATGGCTTCAGATGGTACATTTGGCTCATCTTGGATTAGGCATTCACAGTTACAGGTTAGGACTGGCTGAAAATGAAACAAAAGAGCTAGGCGAAGAGCTAAGAGGATCACGACAAGGTAAAGCGCATATTTAGAAGACAGACAGATCAGCTTGGCTCCTGCTTATATTCCCCAAAGGCAAAGGACCGGCCAATGGGCAAAGCCATTCACCTGCCCCAGATTCAGCAGGCCACAGGGCCTCCCAAGCTGTCAAGGAAACACCAGCTGAGCACGAGACGAATCCAAGTGTCCGCACACATGGGCATGGGCACTGAGCCCACACACAACCCCTGCCCCCTGCCTGTGCACAGGGACACGCCTGTAGAGAATATTCCCTGCTAAGAAGGGAGGCATTTCCACACAGCTCCTTTGGGTGAATCTGAAAGGTGCTGATGGCTGTTGCTTCAAACAAGGATTTTAAACACACCAATACAGAAAATAACTTAATTACCAAAACCAAGCTTAAATTTAACCAGTGTGAACCTACTGTAGTACTGACTTCCGGTCTCTTTCATTTTGTTTCTATTTTGTTTCCAGCTAACATTACAGAGTCGAACGCCTTTTTACTGAAGTCCAATCCAACTTCCCCTCCTTTCCTTCCCAGAGAACACAGCTCCTCTGAGCTCCCACAAGTCTTTCCCATGCACGGTTTTGTAATTTTGGTACTTATATGTTGCTACAAACAATGTCAAGTGCTACTCTGTGCTTTAAGTTACATAACAAGAATACTATTTCACTGCAACTTCTTTAGTGACTCAACATTAGGTTATCCAGATGTATCAAATCCATTCGTTCAATAATTGCTATACAGGATTCTATTTTGTGTGTGTGTGTGTGTGTGTGTGTATACATACACACATATATACATAAAATAAATATGTACATATAAATGTGTGTATATATATAAATATATACAAATATATATTATTTAATATATATCATTTAATATATATAACATATATATTTAAATAATATATATATATTTATATATATTAAGTAAAATAATTTATCCATTCCCTAAAGGGTTGACCTCAGTTTTTAACTCTTACAAACACCTCCAAGGTGAACATTCCTGCATAAATGCGTTTCCTTGTGCTAACATATGCTGGATTTAACCTGAGGTCTATCTGTGGAGCTAACTTGGAGTAGAACAGTCACTTCTCCATACTGATTTCATCAATGTTCATTCCCAGAAGCGTTGTAGGAAAACCCCCACATTTTTGCCAACCTTTAGTGTTGTCAGGTTTTTAATTATTGCCAATCTGAAAAGTGTGGGATGCTACCCCACCGTGTTATATATATTTTTAAGTTTATTTATTTTGGGAGGGGGAGGGGGAGGGGGAGGGGGAGGGGGAGGGGGAGAGGGAGAGGGAGAGGGAGAGGGAGAGGGAGAGGGAGAGGGAGAGGGAGAGGGAGAGGGAGAGGGAGAGGGAGAGGGAGAGGGAGAAAGCATGCCTGGGTGAGCAGGGCAGGAGCACAGAGAAAGGAGGAGAGAGAGAATCCCAAACAGGCTCCACATGTCAGCACAGAGCCCAACGTGGGGCTCGAATCCAGGATCCATGAGATCATGACCTGAACTGAAGCCAAGAGTCAGATGCTTAACGGACTGAGCCACCCAGGTGCCCCTGTATTGTTTTTAATTTGCATGCCCTGTCTACTAATGAATTTTAAAATCTTTCATGCTTACTGCCCATCCCCTTTTCTTGCCTCCGATTTCTCCCTGTTCCTGTCTGGTACCCATTTTTCGATGGCATTGTCTCTTTCAATAGTGATTCGTAGGAATTCTTTAAATATTCTGGATATCAATCCCTGACTGGTTATGTATAGATTTTGTCTTGATTTATATGGCTTTTAACTTAGCTTATGGTGGTTCTTAATAAGAAGATTTTAATTTTAATGTAATCAGGGGCACCTGGGTGGCTCAGTCAGTTAAGCATCTGACTTCAGCTCAGGTCATGACCTCACATCTCGTGAGTTCGAGCCCCGCGTCGGGCTCTGTGCGGACAGCTCAGAGCCTGGAACCTGCTTCCGATTCTGTGTCTTCCTCTCTCTCTCTCTCTGCCCCTCTCCCACTCACACTCTCTCTCAAAAACAAATAAACATTAAAAAAAAATTTAATGTAATCAAACTATCATTTTTAGGGTTTTTCTTTTCTTACTAGAAGTTCTACAATTTTAGCTTTTCACATTTAGGACTTTAATCATCCTTTTTAATTGGCTAAAATGTAATCAATTTCTTAGTACAGTGTGAAGTAAGGATCTTTCTTTTTATTCCTTTCCGGTTTGCTCACAGTGTAAAGCATTTTCGTCCCTTACTAGAATACCCGTGTTCTCATTTATGTGCCCACACGTGTACAGATTGGCTTCTAGGCACACCAGTCAGTTTAAATAATATGTTTTTATATCCTTGTGCCAATACTTAAATTACTATAATTTATAACCCAGATAATTATCAGGGCAATTATCATGGGATAATGACGTGAGCCTGGGATCATTGGGATCCCTGGGATCATGACGTGAGCCGAAATCAAGAGTCAGACGCTCAACCAACTGAGCCCCCCAGGCGCCCCATTATTCTTGATCGAGTAAGTTTCCTCATGAGCTTTAGGACTATTTTATACGGTTACACACACATGCACACACATACATGTACATATGCACACAATCCCTGCTTCCTTTTTATTGCAAAGGCATTGAAGGTACAGACTAAATTTGGGGAGAAAGAACATCTTTATGATACTGAGTCATTTAATCCATGAACACTGTAGGTTTTGCATTTTATTGAAAAGTCTTCTTTTATGCTTTTCAATAGAGTTTTCTAACATTCTCCATAAAGGTCTTGCCTAATTTTTTGGAACACATGGGTGGCTCAGTCGGTTGGGCATCCAACTTTGGCTCAGGTCATCATCTCATGGTTTGTGGGTTCGAGCTCCACGTCAGGCTCTGTGCTGACAGCTCAGAGCCTGGAGCCTGATCTGGATTCTGTGTCTCCCTCTCTCTCTGCCCCCTCCCCTGCTCACACTCTGTCTCTGTCTCTCAAAAAGTGAATAAATGTTTAAAAAAAATTTTTTTTAAAGGGCTTGCCTATTGTTGCAACATGTTTCTCCTTAAGTGAGTCATCGTTTTTGTTAGTATAAATGTTCATTTTTAAAAAACCTTTCCTGGGGCGCCTGGGTGGCGCAGTCGGTTAAGCGTCCGACTTCAGCCAGGTCACGATCTCGCGGTCCGTGAGTTCGAGCCCCGCGTCAGGCTCTAGGGCTGATGGCTCAGAGCCTGGAGCCTGTTTCAGATTCTGTGTCGCCCTCTCTCTCTGCCCCTCCCCCGTTCATGCTCTGTCTCTCTCTGTCCCAAAAATAAATAAACGTTGAAAAAAAAAAATTTAAAGAAAAAAAAAAAAAACAAAACAAAAAACCCTTTCCTGCTTGATATTTGTTTCTCTATAGGAATGCTAATTGATTTTTGTACATGTCTCATATGTAACAAATTACTACCACTTTATAGATTTTTTTCTACAATGATAATATCATCCTTAAATATGGAAAATTTTGTTGGTTCTTTTCCAATTTCATGCCCCCTTTTTTCCTTGTCTTATTAAATAAATAACCAGAACATCCAATGTGATACTGAACGTGAAAAGTAAAAGACAGCATCCTTAATTTCCTGAAGTTTCAAAATTAAGTACCATGGTCATCACAGTTGTTTCTAAAGACATTTTCAGAATAAGGAAGTTTCCCTCTATTTGTAAGTTGCCAAGAGTCTCTGCTTTGTTTTTTCTTGTTTTGTTCTTTTTAATCACGAATACATATTACACTTTTGCAGAAAGCTTCCCCACCCCCCCCCACCCCCCGACACCCATGTTATGTGCATTGAGATCTATAAGATTTTTAAAGAAAAGCTTTCAGGGCACAAAACTACTTTTCTTCTCCCAGGTTACAAACACAGACTTGAAAAGACTAAATCTGCAGTCTCCCAGGTAGTCTGGTCTAAGCGTCCAAGGTTGGGGGGTCTACCTCCCCACTAGTCACCTCCAAAGATAACAGAGGTCTGCAATTCCTCTGTGGTTGCCTGTTGGAATGCCTCAACACTGTTTTGATCTGAAATTGTCCCTAAATTTCCTTTGGGGGGAAAAAAGTTGTGAGCTTGGCCTCCTAGCCATTGGCTGCCTGGGACACCAGCTCCCCATACAATCATTATGAAGAGAAAGGGAAGGGATACTGGACCATGGTAGGTACCTACGTTACCCCAAGGGATCCTCTCAAGGAGTGAATAAGGTCGGCATCATTATCCCTATTTTCTGCTCAAAATCAAGTCTTGGAGAAGTTAAATAATTTGTTCCAAGTCTCACCCGAGAAAGTGACGCAATTAGGATTGCTTTGTGCTTCCCACTGCGGACAGTGCCGCCCCCTAAACCTGCAGGTGCACCCAACATAATTACCTCTGGCTGCACAATACCGACCTCAGGGAGCCAGCAGGGCTACTCTCCTTTTTCTGTTTTATTTTTGTCGTTCCAGTTACTTTGTAAATTAGTGGTTGGGGTTCCAAACCGCCCACTCTGTGGAGTACTGTGAATAATATAATTAAGCACAGGAAATGGTCCATTGTTGTTAGTCTACAACCCAGCAATGAAGGTCGGGGGATTTTTCCCATGTGGGGACTCAGGGCTGAGTCCCCTGCACAGAGCAGCGATCACATGGGCTGGGACGCCAGGCATCCCCTGAGGCTCAGAAACAGGCAGCATCCGGGCATGGCCCAGGACTGCAGAACCCTGGGCACCGAGCAGTACCTTCCAGAAGACAGAGTTCCCCTTTGGTGGTGCTAGATGCAAGGTGCCTCGCAAGGGAAAGAACTCGGGTGTGCTGACGCTACCCCCGTCCTGCTACGGGGCTTTCACGACCTACCTCATGTAATCCTCTAAACATCCCAGAATGGGAGTTGGCATTTCCCAGGCTTTGCAGATGAGTGGCTGGAGGCTCCGAGAAGCGATTTAGTCAAGACCCCTCCAAATCCCAGATGGTGACGGAGCTGAACTCAGAACCCAGTTCACTACTCTCCTAGATCTCAACCCTGCACCTCTTCACTCACCCGATTTCACAACTGATTTCCCAAACACGCTCCTCTGTGGCCAGACTGTTCAGTTCAAACCCCCAGTTCAGCTCTTACAAATTCTGTGACTTCGGGAAAGTCCTTTACACAGCTCTGGGCCTCCGTTTCCACGTTCTAAAATGGCAACAACACAGTACCTACCTTAAAAGGGACGTTATGATGATTGACGGATGGATATCTGCAAAGGTCTTAACACAATGCCTGGCACGTTTAAGGGATATGTATTAGTTATCTATTGCTGGGTAACAAATTATCTCAGAACCTAAAGGCTTAAAACGACAATAAACATTTATCATCTCACACAAGTTTAAGGCAGGAATTCGAGTGGTTCTGGCCTGTGATCTCTCCCGAGACTGCAATCAAGACATCACAAAGCCGCACGCAATGGAAGGCTTGACTGGAGCTTCCAAGATGGCTTATTCACATGGCTGCCAAGTAGGTGCTGGCTACAGGGGGTGAGGGGAGCCTCAGCTCTCCATGTGGGGGTGTCCTCACCACCTGCAACCAGCTTCTCCCACAGCAAGTGATCTAAGATAGCACGGGGGGAGCAACATGCCCCTTACAAATAGCCTTGGAAGCCATGCATCACCATTTCTGCACTATTGTATCAGTTACACAGGCCAGCCCTATTGACTGCGGGAAGGGACTGGTCAAGGGCAGGCATGCCAAGAGACAAGGATTCCTGGAGGCCAACTCTGCAGGTGGGCTACCACAGGACCAGGTCCACTAAATGAAGAAAGGAATCAGATCTCAACTATCCTTGCGTTCCAGGTGCCTGGCGCAAAGTGACATCATCAATACACATTTATCAGAGGAAATGCCCCTGTCATCCCAGCCAAGTTCCATGGCAGCTCTTTGTCCTTTTACCACCTACCTTCTGAGCCATTTCTAAAGAAAGGACGATTTGCTCTCAATTTTGACTTTAAATCATCATCCCTCTAAATCAGTTTTCAAATTTCATCTTCCTATAAAAGTGTTCTGGATGGTAATCTCAAACCAAGAGTGCTATGTAGGTTTCTCCTTCAGCCAACTATCTCAGAGTGAAATACTTCCTCTGCATTCAGAAGACTCAAAAGCAGAACGAAATTTTCTGCATTGGTTAAAACGTCTGCAGGAACGCACTCATGCAGTGACTATGTGCCCCAAGACGATTATGGGGAGCCTCCTCCTTGCACAAACGCAGACTATCTGCTTCCTCCTCCCCCCACCAAAGCTATACTCAGCAGATAAGCCTGAGTGAAATCCAGAAGACGCTGCTCACTGAAGCCAGTGACCCCAGCGGCAGGCTAGGGAGAGAGGGCACCTAATGACTGGGGCAGCAACCACCTCCCTGAGGGTCCGGGATTCCCTTCAAGGTCTCTCAGACTGCTGCTTCTGGGAAGCCTTCTCACATCAGATCCGTGTCAGGAACCGTAGACACGGGGACATGTCACAGCAAAGGCACCTACTGGGATGGCCTCTCTGGTGGTGTTGGAAGTTCAGCCCAGGATGATATTCTCAGCTGCACTGCCCAAACTCAACACAAGGCCAACAGCTGGCTCCTGGGAAGAACAGACGGTGAGCCTCTTCCCCAATGCACAAAAGAAGTGGTCTCCAAGGTCACGGCACTGGGGTCAAGCAGGTACAGCTAGCGGTCCTGAGAAGCTGTCAGACTTTCCCTGGTTTCCCTCCAGGAGCATAAATGATCACACCTTGGCCTCCACTAGGAGTACAGAGGCCCAAGTGAGAGCACAGGAGATCCAGAGGAAGCCTCACTCCATGCCATGTTGTTGGGATCTTACTCTTGGAAGATGTAAGCATGGTTTCCATGATCATTAGTTTTGCGTATCCATCCTTAACAGATTCCTGAAGGTACCCAGGGTGGAGTCATAGGAAACATAAGAACCATGGTGCCAGGGGTGAGAAAGGAGTCACCGGTGGTCATAATCTTTATTAGGCCAAAGCAGACAACAGCTCCAGGGCCCTGCTCCACAGGAAGAATATACAGTGAAAGCAGGTAAATATTGAAAGGGAAACGTTCATCTTTAAGCAGTGAGGATATTTACAAAGTCTTGACCAAATGGCAAAATCACCACTGAATTCAGAACGTTCTTCTCCATTTTTTACTGGCTGCTTCAACAATCGTTTGGGGTTTAACTGCTTAAAGACAAATACTCACCTTGACCTTGAGAAGGGCAAGGGCATAGTACAACCCAAAGGAGAACCCCACCTCAAAGTGTGAATTAAACTTCACTCTTGTGTGATGGGCAGAGAGAGCTCCTAACAGAAAAGTCCTTTAAAAAAAACTCCGGTCACCCGTGCATGAGGGGCTTAGGGAAGTCCCACTCCGGGGCCACCCCCAAAATTCTTCCTAACGTGTCACTCTTGGACTCACGATTCTCAGAGTTGTCTTCTACCTTGGTGTGTCCTAAATTCAAATTATTTAGCTCTACACAGCTAAGTAAACAAAACGTCATCTTATTATATATGCATATAATTAATCTTATTCTTCACCATTCAAAGCTGTGAGGTCCAGTACAGCAGCCACTAGCCACGTGGGGCTGGTCCAAATTGAGATGTGCCACCAGTGTAAACGTGTCAAGCACTAAGTGCATAAAAACAACATAAAATAATCGCATTATTAATTTTTTTTCTATGGATTACATGTTGAAATATTTGTGAAGTATTGGGTCACGAGTATTAAAATAATCTTACCTGCTTCTTTTTACTTTAAAAAAATTTTTTTAATGTTTTATATTTGAGAGAGAGAGACAGAGAGAGACAGAGAGAGACAGAGAGAGAGAGAGCGCGAACAGGGAAGGGCAGAGAGATGGACACAGAGTCCAAAGCAGGCTCTAGGCTCTGAGCTGTCAGCACAGAGCCCAACGCAGGGCTCGAACCCATGAACCATGGCTGGATACTCAACCAACTGGGCCACCCAGGAGCCCCTCTTTTTACTTTTTAAAAGGTGGCAACAAGGAAATTTTTGACCCCATACACGGCTCACATGTCTAACAGATGATGCTAGGCTAGACACTTTAAGTTAGAAGTAGCAAACTGGCAGCTGAGGTCTACACAGGACTAACAGTCTGCATGAGTTCTACAATGTGAGGTCAAGGGGTGATTTTCATTGCAAATAACAGCTAACATTTATAAAATCAGGCGACTAAAGAAACAGATGGATTCCAAATTCTCTTTAAAAGTCAAAAACATCTGCTAACTCTGGGCCCACATTCCTACATGGCAAGGATGGCCAGGAGCTAAGCAGAAGCTGTCCCATTTGGACAGAGCACCTGCCCCTACGCGCCCCCCCCCCCCGCAAACTCTCCACTGTCCCCACCAGGGCCTCCTGCTCCCCAGCACTGAGACAAAGGTCAGCTGCCATTTTGTCCCCCCACTCCTGGACAGCTTCATATACTTAAATTGTTTTCCTGGCTTCTGAAGGTGTTTGAGTGTGGGAGCCTCATCCCAGACTCCAGACTCAGGGTGGGAAGGATTCCAGGAGGAGCAAAGGCAGTGGAGTGGGGAGGGTCTGATCAGTGTATGTGCAGATAAGAGACCTGGACAGAGAGGTACATTTCATCCAAATCAATGTGTTCAGCTTGGGGATTTTTTTTTTTTTTTTTTTTTTTTGAGGCTGAACATCTAAGTTGAGATGTCCCAGGGGCATTTGGAAAGACATAACTAAATATATACAGGGAAGAGCTGGCAGTAAGAACAATGCCTTTGGGACACCCAGAGGCAAGAGGAAGAAAGAGAAATGTAACCAGCTCAAGAGTCTGAGGACAGGTTTAGAGAGTCAAGAGCAGGGCACCTGGAGGGAGGAGGGAGGAAACCAACCTCGGAGGGGCGAGGCTCCAACAGGAGCCACTAAACTGCATAAAATCCTTGGACAGACTGCCACAATGGGCCCGTTCCCCCTGATCTTTTCGTAAGTTGTTGCTTTATGTCAGGCAAAGTTAGATTAGAAAAAAAAGGACAAAATTATCAAAGCTATTTCACAAAATCCTAGCATGCCATAATTTCTCCAAAACAGACTCCGCCTTCCCATGCCCACAGGGTGCCCAGCCCCCTTCCCCACTGTCTGTCTCCGGAGAAACTCCCCATTTCCTCCCTCCTGACTCCCTGCTTCCCCACTCCAGGATTTTTTACACCTACTGTATGTGCAGCACAGACATGACGAGCATCGCACTGGAAAAGACACATAAGGACTGTGGTCATAGACCCTCTGAAATATTCGACATGATTGCAATTCTGGGGCTGCTCGTTCCTGGGTAAATGGAAGAAATTTTCATTCTCATAAGCTTTGTTACCCTCTCGGCAAATATTTCCCCAAGTGATTATGTTAGAGCCGAGGACTCAGACATGGGGCCTCGGACTCATCTGATAACCTAACACTGTGACTGAAATATAAAGCAGATTACAGATGCTTATGGATAACTGATCAGTAATATTCACTCCTGTCCCTGGGCCGTTATCAGCAAAGTGCTTTTCATGAGTAGATAAATAACACTTTGTTTCTTCCATGAAACAATTAATCTAAGCAGAGTTAGATTCAGACTTGTTACACAGAGCAACATAATGGAAATCTCAGGACTTCTCATTACCATTTTATTTGCACCATGACTCTGCAACTCTTTTCCAAATACCCGTTATTTGAACTGTCTGCATTCCATTTATTGGTTGTGGTTTTGTTCTATTCATTTTTATAGACAGAGAAATCTGGGATGCTTTCACTAAATCATCCAATCATGCAGTCCATAAATATTTACCATGCACCTGCCATGGGCAGGGCTGGGAATGGGGGCCACAGCGCTGCAGAAGCGGAGTCTGACGCCTGGGAACAGCCCACACAATGGTAAGGGGACTACACGCATTACAAATTATAACGTGGAAAGTGCAGCAGGAGTCCATGTTAGGAAAGAGAAGCCAAGAGAGGCCAATTCAGGAGGTGGTAGCTGAACGAGGATCTTGAGGAAGAATAAAACCTTGCAGGGGGTCAATGCAGGGGAAGAGTTGACCCAAGGGCACAGCAGAATAAACAGCAACATGGTGGGTCTGGTTAACTGTGAATGCTGGTTCTGGCACCTTCTGCAGAAGGGCGGTGTCAGGATAAGAGCCAACAGGGAAGGGCCAGATTACGGAGACCCTAATTTTAATATCCCCATAGGAAAACACAAAGAGACTGGGTGACCTGGTCAAAGACATCAAGGTAAGCCCAAGGCAGCCACGAAAACCGTATGCATAACCAATGTATTCTCTCTAACTCTCATTGTACCATTGCTATAGGATTAGACAACATCCTAGCTCTTCCTGCGTTATAGGACTTGTGGTCCAACCTTACATTACCCATGTGAAACTGAAGCATGAAACTTGTGTGCCTGTAACAATGGTAATCTAATGAAACAGACCAGTGGTTCTCAAAGTCTGGCTCCTGGTCTCGCAACAGCAGCACCTGGGAACTTGCTAGAAATGCAAATTCCCAGGGCACCTGGGTGGCTGGGTAGGTTAAGCATCTGACTCTTGATTTCAGCTCAGATCATGATCTCACAGTTCCTGAGACTAAGCCCCATGTCAGGCTCTGTGCTGACAGCACGGAGCCTGCTTGGGATTCTCCCTCTCTCCCCGCTGCTTGTACTCTCTCTAAATAAATAAATAATCTTAAAACAAAAAAGAAATGCAAATTTCCAGGTCCCACCCCAGACCTGTAAAATTACAAACTCTGGGGGTGGGGACAACAATCTGTGTCCTCATGAGACCCCCAGATGATTCTGATTTCACTCAAGTTTGAAAGTCACTGACACAGACACAAAACTCTGATTATCTAATTGATCTCTACCTTGTCTTCTGCCTCCTTACACCGGACCATCCCGCACAACGAAATTTTCCTGTAGATTATTTAACGTTTAATTTTTGAAATTCTAACTTTATTTTTTTTTTAACGTTTATTCATTTTTTGAGAGACAGAGCATGAACAGGGGAAGGGCAGAGAGGGAGGGAGACAGAATCTGAAGCAGGCTCCAGGCTCTGAGCTGTCAGCACAGAGCCCAACACGGGCTCCAACTCATGAACTACAAGATCATGGTCAGAGCGGAAGTTGGATGCTCAACCGACTGAGCCACCCAGGTGCCCCAATTCTAAATTTTTTAAGGATATTAATTTATTTTCTTCACTCGTTAGCTGAGTGATGATGTCAGACTTCAATCTATGTCTTCTTTATTTACATCTCCTTCCCATCAGCCCCCAGGAAACACCCAATCTGTACGTAAGAAACAACTGTTGGTCAGGTCAGACAGCAGCTCAGCGATGGAGTTTTGAGTCAAACTCAATTTGCAACAAGTGTCTTGAACGGATCCCCTTAATCCTTTCTCACCTAATTCCACATCCCCCAAATGTGGCCGGCAGAATCCCTCCAAGAGGAGCTTTAAATATCTATTATGCCTGCCAACTAATTATATCTTTTAAGACTCAGGACAGCTACTATCTTTTTTTTCTTTCAGTGCTTGAGAAGAAGTCACATGTCAGACTGTCTTTGGAGCTATGTTGACCGCAGTGGTATTATTATTACTGACAACAAAGCAGGCTACTTTGACAGCAAATGACACAAATTCCAAGACAGCAGGAACCTTGTCTTTCTCACTACTGTATCCCCAGAACCCAGAAAAGCACCCAGTGCCCAACACTAAATGGGTGCTCAATAAATAAATAAATACACGTTGAACGAACTGAATACGTTAGCACCTACTATGCCCTAGGCTCCAGGAACGTGAAAAGAACAAGGCAGATCTCTTGTTTCCCTTCACACAGCACCCATGTGCAAAAAGCAAAGAATCAGGTGCTGCGAGGTCCCAAAGCTGAGTAAGAAATGGTCCCTGCCTGTGTGCAGGCATGGACACACAGACAGACGGTGTCTAATCGCCCCAGCTGACCAGTCTTTACATTAACCACTCCAGGCGTCTATGGGCATGAATACAGAAGGAGACACACTTAGCATCCGCCTAAATGTTAAATGTTTAAAATCAAGCTAAAACTGTTAAGTATGTTCCAGCCTGATTTTACAAATACATCTTCATAACAACAAAATTAAAACTATGTTAAAGCCAACAGTTCCTATCAAGTAACCACGGTTAGTACAAACCCAGAATCAATCTCATTTCCCACCAGGAGGTTGCAAGGTCCCAGCAGAGTAGCCAGTGTGGCTGCTGGTCTGACCTGAGAGATGTTACCTGCACATACACACGTTGCACTTTGACACTTAAGAAATGGAAATGGAAAGAGAATATATGTATCTTGCCAGTAATCTTGGCTACAGTGGGTTAAGATACATGAAGGTTAATCTCACTTGTTAATGCATTTAATGTGGCCACTAGAAAACTAAACTTACACCTGACGCCCACATTGTCTATTTCGATGGGACCGTCTGCTCTAGGGCGATGAGCTGCAGAGGCTCTGGGGGAGGCAGGAGGAAGGAAAAGGACCCCGCGGACCCCGCTGCCAGCTGCCCACGGTGGCTCCTCGGCCTCCTATTCCAATTGCTCTGGAAATCCACAGGATCCACACCCGCTTTCCTGTCCTCTTTACCGTGGGGCGCGGAGGAGCACTGTGCCTCCTGGCCGAGGCTCAGCTGCTTGCCCACCATCGCCCCCCGCTTCCCGCAGCCCCCACTCCTGGCGAAGATGGAACACAGTGGCCGACAGGTCCCCGTCTCGCCCCAGAAACACACGCCATGCAGACCCTGCCCCCAGGTGCTCCAACACCCACCCTCCACCGACCTTGTTTTCCACACTCCTTAGGGGAACCTGAACTTGGAAGAGCAGGTCCAAATTTGGAATTCTCAGCCTCCGTGGCACCAGAAGCTAGTTATAAGAAGAGCTGGCCCTGACGGCAGTGCCCCGTCTCCTCCCATCCTGGGCTCTGCCCTTCTCCTCAGAGGCACCTTCCGTGGACACAGGTGCAAGTTCATGCACTCACTGCTCCTTCTGTCCCATCTCTGCCAAGAGTCACCGGTCGGCCACCCCTCAGAGTCATTCTCTGCAGGACAAGCAGACCCCAGAAGTGTCCCTGGGGCCCCTGGACCGCTCAGACCCGAGGAGCACCAGAGCAGAACCCTCTAACACGCAGGGCCTGGAGCGTCCCTGGTCTGCCCAAAGTACTGTGCTAACAGCAACCATCAGAACAGCCGAAGCTAAAAATACAAAAATACGAAGCCAATCGTGAGGATGCAGAGACACTCCTCAGCCCCTGCTCATTTGGAAATGTGCACCTGTACGACCAGTGTGGAAAACTTTGGGCAGCATCTACTAAACACGAAGGCACGTTAGGACCCAGAAGTCCCGCTCCTAGGGACACATCCAACGTAGACACGTACACGCCTTCGCCGAAACTCAGGCACTGCCATGCTCACCGAGGCTCTGTTCACAATAGAGTGAACACCCGCCCCCTCACCGGACACCACATAAACGTACTGAAGCAGCAGAGTGGTAACGAAATGGAGGTCCAGTCGCACGGGGCGGGGGGCCACAACCACACACCCACAACACTGGTAAATCCAACAAACAGAATGTGGAGACACAGTGCATGCGTATCAGTCCATTCATATAAAGTTCAAAGAGAGGTAAAAGTTCCATGAAGTAACAGACATCAGGAGATGGTTACTTGGGAAAGAAGTGAGTGGGAAGGGACTATGGGAGCCATGATGGAAGTTTCTAGAATGCTCCATTTCCTGATCCAGGTGATGTGTCCCTTTGTGAAAATTCATATAACGAGTGTTTTTCCCTATGGATGGAAAAAAAAAAAAAGGCCACTTAAAAAAACTGATTCCCGGGGCACCTCACTGGCCCTATCAGTGAAGCATGCAACTCTCGATCTTGGGGTTGTGGGTTCAAGCCCCAGGCTGGGTGCAGAGATCACTTAAAAAAATCTTAAAAAAAAATATTCCTGTAAAGAAAGCATGGGTTGAAAATAACATCAATAATGCAAAACACCAGTAAACGAAGTGAATACCAAAAAAAAGGGGTGGGGGGCTAGGCTAGGCCTCTTGTTCCCTCCCCCCATAAAACCTTTCATCAGACATATTACAAGCTTAAAAACAGTGGCAAATGTTCAGCAAAAAGTTGTGAAATGGAGAAAATAAAGTACAGGTTTATACTCAAAATCATTAATAATAAACATCACTGTATGTACCTTTTCCCCTTGAAATGGTTTGAAACCATTAGGCTTAGCTAGACATTTTTAAATACTATTTATTTATTCGTTTTTGTAAATGTTTTTTTTGAGTGAGAGAGAGAGAGAGTACAGGCAGGAGAGGGGCTGGAAGAGGGAGACAGAGGATCTGAAGCAGGCTCTGAGCTGTCAGCACAGAGCTCAATGAGGGGCTTGAACTCACGAACCATGAGACCATGACCTGAGCTGAAGTTGGGATGCTTAACCAACTGAGCCACGCAGGTGCCCTGTGTTTATCTTTATCTCTTTTCATGTACGTTTTTGCTTGTTCTATACTTTACATTCTACATTAAAAGGGATACAACTATATAATTTAAACACACACACACACACATACATACGTGAAGTATTATCGGTACTCACGGAAACTTTTTAGGCAAACCCTCACGTTTGGAAACTCTTATCTAGATGTGTGAACATAAATATACCATCTCATCTCTCAGGGAAAAGGCACAGAGCTATCTATACTCCGTGGACATTCTGGACTTTTAAAATTATTTTCTTTAAAGTAACTTTCTTTATTACTTTCTTTATTTCATTTAAAAATGAAAACTTTTCATTTTTTTTCTTGACATGTGAAAACACAGCTGAAGAGGGAGCTCATCAAAAGTAACTTTATCTCCCTTTGAAGCTTCAGAAATAGTCTGGACAGAGGATTTATGCCCCAGCACGGAGTTCCCACCACTGTCCCTTGAGAAAAGTCAACAAATTGCATAGTCATGCAGCTCATGGAGGAGCCTGAAATGCAAGTAAAAATTAAGGTGCAAACCCCTCTTTTCAGAGGAATAACCGAATGTGGCCCCCAGTCTGGATAAACAGAACTGCTGTGTGTTTGGGAGAGAGTCAGAGGGGTCACAGCTGACCTGGGAAACCTTGTGACCAGGAGCTCCGCCCACCCTGCCCAGGTCTCCCTTCTGTCTTAGCAAGTGGCTTTTCCGCCTTATTTCATCAGCCTCGTTACCGCAGACGGAGCCCCTGTCCTACACAGGGCATCCAGACCCGAATTAGACCGATGTGAAGATTCAGGAACGTACCACCGGTCGAGGATCTTACAACAGGACTTATGGCATCAAAGAGACTTGTGCGTGGGTTCACGAACTCCAGCTTCCTTCCACCCTCTCCGGCTACCACGGCAAATTTCATGTTGATCTCACGCTCCCGTCCATCACCGCTATTCTCTCTTTGCCACACATATTACACCGAGATTCCCACAAAGTCACAGTCCCCCCGGTCTCCCCGTGCCACGACCAAACCAAAGTGCTTTTACTGCCTCCAGAAGGAAGGAAGTAATTTGCTTTTAAAAGCGTGTTGAGCACTCGGGGGAAATTCCACCTCACGCTTCCTTCTGATGAGTTTCGACTCTCCATCCCTCAATTACAGATTAAGCTGCAATTGGAAAGAAACTTTCTGTGCTGGCTCAGCTGGGGCAGCTCTCCCATTAGGCCAGACAAAGGATGAGAATGTGAAGGGAAGAGACCCAGCTCTCTTCCCAGAGGCAGCTAAGGAAGATGTTTCTAGAAATAAACAGCCCCCATCCCATGACGCTCAGGGCCAGGCTTCAAGAAAACTGTGGAAGAAATGCACTGGGCCTTGTTATTAAAACTCTTGAGTAAGACCACCTCTAAAAAATGGGAATGTTGTAAAAATGAAACGGACTGCCCAGCACACAGGGCCCTGGCTGGCCCCGGGCACACGCTCAGTCATTGATCACTTCGGCAAAAAGTCAAGTGCTTCTTCCACACCACACCTGGTTAAAACGGGACTGCTTCCAAATGGCCCACCCCCAGCCTCATGGAGGTAACTCAGGGGATGTATGGAGGGGACACCCCACTTTGGATGAAGCCTGTCTCTTGCTGCTGCTCCCATAAACCCAAGCAGTGAATGCCAATCTACGAAGGGAGGGAACCCTCCAACTCCTGGGAGTCTCAGGACGGGGCTGACACGGGTAAGCCACACCTGGAGGGAGTCCTATTCTCCATGGCAGGTGTAGTACGGAGCGCTGGGGAGATCCACAGGTATGCTTTTAAGATCTAGCTGTGCCAATCTGGGCGAGCCAGGCAGCACCCCACACACCAGCATCCATCACAGGCCTCCTAGGGGGCAGGTGGACGACACGTGTCCTCCTTCAACCCTCACCGTGTGCTTTGCACACCGCCAACCATTAGTGAGTCCAGGTCACTGGTCTTCGTCCCCAAATGCTGCTTTCACAGACACTCTATAGGGGGAACCGTGTGGCAAGTGCATAGAACCACCCCCCTCACCAAGAATGGCTCTACTCTGTTGGTGTTTGTTTTGAACATCTGCCCAAGATTTTGTTTGAACAAAGGATTCCCTAGCTTGATTAACCTCATGAATTCTTAGAGGAAACCTCAGCGGGCGGGGTTCTTCAAGAAAATGTGGAATTGTCTTATCTACAACTATTTCTCAGATGGGCCTTCCTCAAAGCCAAGGCCAGAATGTGAAGTTACTCGAATAGCACTCCTGTGCGGGCCGAGTTACCTTACACATGCAGGCGCTGCTCTGATTAAGAGATCTAATGACACCAAACAGGCCACCGTCCACCTCTCCTGCCTGAAGGAACATGTGGTGGGGGCACCTGGGTGGCTCAGGCTGTTAAGCGTCCAGCTTCGGCTCAGGTCATGATCTTGAGGTTTATGAGTCCGAGCCCCACATCGGGCTCTCTGCTGTCGGCACAGAGCCCGCTTTGGATCCTCTGTCCCTCCTCTCTCTCCGCCCCTCCCCAGCTCCAGTGCGCTCCACGCTCTTTCTCTCGCTCAAAAATAAACAAACATCTTTCAAAAACAAACAAACAAACGACTGTGTCGTTGGCATGACCTGTGAGTGGTCCTTCTCTTGCAACCATCAACTGTTCCCGCCACAAATCGGCCAGGAACTCTTCCAGCAGCTGCCTGCAGTCAGGAAGGCGGGGTTTGCCGGCCGAGACGGCATCCGCGTCTGGCGTGCCAAGGCTTTGCTGCGGTGGGATGGCCCACGTTTGCACTGAGGTGCGTGCACTTGAATAAGTGGCACTGGGGGTGCAGAGGAAGGGGAGGGCGTGCACAACACGCACATGAAAACGTGCTCAAAGGCAGCTGCTCAGAGAATACGTGAGCTCCATCCTTAGGCAGGGGCCGCGCAGGGTACCAGGGAGGGGACGGTAGTCCTTCGGGAGCTTAGAATCTGGGGCAGGAACTCCGTGTTGACACTGACGTCCACACTCTGCAGCACAGCACAATCTGTTGTACCATTTTTACCAACAGAGAATTGAGGGAGCTAGAAAGGGAGGGACTCTCTCCTTTTCATAAAAAGCTTTTTGGATAGGGCGAGCAGGCGGGTCTGGTTTGTGCATTTTGTTCCGAGAGGAAGTATCCTGGTTTGGATGATAAATCCTACCACAGCCTTACATAGAGAGGACTGGGCGTGTGAGCTGATGCCGAAAGACCCACAGAATGTCCGCAGGTAGGAAGCGGTCCACAGAAGGGGGTTCGGGAGGGGCCAGGGCAAACAGCCACAAGGTAGGAAAGGGGGGCATGCCAGGGAAACGTCGAGGAGTCCCAATCGGCTGGAGCACAGAGGGCATGAGGAGTCAAAGGAGAGAGGAGAGAAGATCCAGACGGATTCTAAGGGCTTCACAGTCTGAGTTCATCCTTTGAATGGGTGACGGTACCTACGGAACTTTCTTAGCAGCGGTGTGTTGGGAGGTTAGGTGAGTGGTAGAAGGGACAGCGGGGAGGAAGGGCAGACAGACATAGCAGAGGAAGGAGGGCCTGATCGGTGGGACAGGAACCCTTGCATCCCAACTATCCCACCCCTGCACAGCCGGCACCCTGGCCTCTACCCTCCAGGGCTGCCCGTTACTCAGGAATGCTGGTTCACACTCCCTAACAGGAGGCAGCCCGGTCCGCAGCCCCTCCCGGACACACACTGGTCCCGGGACCATCTATTTTTGGTCCTCCCAGGCCAGGGTTTGACAAGAAAGGCACAGCTGCCAAGGCCCTTCCACCCAGTGGGACCCACTGTTCCATAAAGGGCCACGTCAGAAACTGCGTTCTGCCTCAGTCAGGGTCACCTGGACTGGAGGGACCGAGGGGGGCACCTCGTTCCCTAGAGCCACCCCGCACCGTTTTTCCGGAGTCTGGGGAAAGTCAGCAATGCTGAACCAGAAACACGGTTGTTCTGGGGGTGCCGTGTGTCCGAGGATCGTGGGGGCCCCGGGCAAAACTTACACGTGTCCCAGTGAACCCAACCTGCTCTCTGTTCAACAATCGCTGCTGGCTGCAAGGGAGAACACCACCAAGGGAGGCAGGTTCAGACCTCTTACAGAAAGATCCCTGAGTAAGAAGGATTTATCGTCAAGGAGTCCTGTCTAGAAAGGACCCACTCCAAACAGGAATGAGCTTGCACATCCCACACCGACTCAAGCTTCATCCTTACCCAGCCTAGCATCCCCCCACTGCCTTGTTAACCCACTCACCATCTTTTGCTGGGATTACTTTTAAACTCTCTGGTTCCCTGGCCCCTGCATTCTTGCCTCTCCAATACACCCTCAGAACTGGGACCCAAGATGATGGGCCCTTTAAGGCAGCACTAAGCATCAATCTTCCTTCCTGTCTCTGTGCACAGAATGGTACAATAAATGTGGAGTGAGTGAATTCATACATGGGAAGAATGAGCATCCCTGGCAGCTGCACATGGGTAGGGCATCCTGCTCCACCCCAGGCCGCCCCTGGGAACCATAAGGGGAACCAGAGCCACAGGTACAGTGAAGGCAGTAGAGAATGCAGCGAGGGGTCTCCAGGAAATCAGGCAAGAAACGTGCAAATGTGCAAATCCAGCCTCTCCCTGGCCTTGCCTTTAGGAATGATCTTAGGGAGCCACATGTGGAAGGTGAAAAGTCTGCGTTTGTTTCCTCCAGGAGCGCACATCTTCTTTGCTTGCAAATGTGGGGCTCAGTGGCAGGGGCGTGGCTGACAAGTGTGGGCAGCGCGGATGAATGCCATGATCTTGACCAACAGTTTGCACCCTCAATAATAAAACCACCAGGATAATGAAGGTAACAGGCAATATTGTTCAATGAGTAGATACTGGGCGAGAGGCATTATGCGAAACACCAGACGTGCCCTACTCACCAAGCATTCATGATACTACTAGGAGACGGATAATATTTTGATCAATGTTTTTACAGCGGGCTTAATGAGCTTAAGCATCTTGCTCAAGGTCACACAGCTACTAAGCGGCAGAGAAGTGATTTACACCCGGGCTCTCTGATGGCAAATTTACTACTATGCTGCAGTGCCATTTAATTTGGTTTTTGTTTATGGGGCGCCTGGGTGGCGCAGTCGGTTGAGCGTCCGACTTCAGCCAGGTCACGATCTCGCGGTCCGTGAGTTCGAGCCCCGCGTCGGGCTCTGGGCTGATGGCTCGGAGCCTGGAGCCTGCTTCCGATTCTGTGTCTCCCTCTCTCTCTGCCCCTCCCCCGTTCATGCTCTGTCTCTCTCTGTCCCAAAAATAAATAAACGTTGAAAAAAAAATTTTAATTTGGTTTTTGTTTTTGGGGTTTTTTTTTTTTTTGCCCCCAGATAAATGGTCATACTCTTTGGGGAAGAGTTGGAAAGAAGGAAGAAAAGCTTTCTTGGTGCAACGTTTAATGCCAAAAACTGGCAGCTTTTTTGCAGGTGAGGCAGCTGTACCTCAGGGAGGTTAAACAGCAGGTCAGAAGTCAGTACTGATCATCAGAGCCCTGTGACACTCACCAGGGAGCAGTGGTCAGAATGGCAAACTGACTTGGGAGTCAATGACTGAGATGGGGTGGAGACTGGGGTGCAGGATGGGGTGGGGGTGGCTTGTCTAAGTGTTGAACTAGATCAGAGGTCAGCAAAGTTTTCCTGTGAAGGGCAAGATAGTCAACATTTTAGGCTTTATTGACAAAAATAGGATTTGGCCCGAGAGCTTTCGTTGGCTAAGCCCTTAACCGGATATTGATGGTGATACGTGGAAAGTTTAAAATCTCAGGGAAGACTCCTGTTCCTGAGAACAGCCTTCAAATATGAATCCATTCATGACTGCTGAGAGTTTATTTTGTTCTATGAACTCAGAATCATTTGCATAAATTGTCAAAAGGCAAAGCCCTGGGTAATTATTAAATGGACTCCAGTGGGAAAATTCTAAGGCGTCATACAATTTTTATAGTGGGAACAGAAAGGAAAATGCTTCCCTCTGAGTGGGGAAAGAAGGGAGTGCACATCCCCATACTCTGAGCCCTGAATGCAGTACAGATCCTAAGACAAATCAACAGCAGAGTCCTTGACTCCTCTTTGGCATGTGGAGCAGGGCGTAGGCGAGTTCGTGGTCTGGGTAATCAAGGATTCTGAAGATCACTGGCTTTCAGTCTAAAGGCCACATATTCACAGAAACTTCCTTGGATGCCAGAAACCCATGCGCAGTGCCATTCTACTGATGAAAGAAAGAGTTTAGTCCACTGAGGAAAGAAAGAATTGAAAGATCAGAAATAATGCATCTTTATAAACAGCAAAGGGGTACAGGGGTCTGCAGAAGTGAAGCTCTCCCTTACTGGTGGGAAAACCCTTCAGGTAATTGATTTATAGATTCGTCGTTGACCAATGGCCTCCAGAAGACAGGCTTCCTAGTCCTGACAAGTCTCAGAAATCTGAAAAACTCCTGAAAAGTGGGTGACAGGAGAAAAACCAATGGGAAACACAAGGTGCCATTTTTTTGTTGTTGTTTAGAAGATTATCTGGTGCAATAACTGATTCAATAATCAATATTCGTATATTCAATATCCAGGTCAATATTCCATGTTTACCGCATGCATGCCTGGCACCACACCGGGTTTGGGAAAACCGTGGACAAGACAACCAAGGTCCTTGTCCTCAGAGTTTAGAGTCTCCTGGCAAAGAGCATTTAGAGAATAAATGTGTAACTTCGGCCCCTAAAAGGATATCTAATAAGCTCTGCCTCTGATCCTGCTTTATTGAGGTGTCTTAGGACTCCACTTTCCTGGGGTACATTCTTCCACAGCTTTGTCCCTCCTCCCTAACAAACCAAAATGGCACTGAGCTAACTGGTCTTCTCCGAAACTTCCAGGAGACACCTCGTCTAAGTGCGTCACTGACAGCATGAAAATATGGCATCCTTGGACAGCCTCTCCCTGGACCTCAAGGACAGAGGGGGCTTGAAGCAAAAGCAGTGTGTTATCTGCATACAAAGGAGTGGAGGCCAGGCCGACCTCAGGTAGTTCCCTGGCTCTACCGGAAGATAAGAGCTGTACCACTGCAGGAGAAAATGGCTGGGGACAAGTAAGTTTTCCACCCAGACAAATTATGACAGAGATGGAAAAAAAAAAAAAAAAGAAAGGAAGAAAGAAAGAAAGGAAGAAAAGAAAGGAAGAAAAGAAAGAAAGAAAGAAAGAAAGAAAGAAAGAAAGAAAGAAAGAAAGAAAGAAAGAGAGAGAGAGAAAGAAACCAGGAAAACTTCTCAGACACTGAAGAACTCAAATAATCTATTATTCACACGCCTTTACTGGGAAAACTTTCCCAAGACCTATTCCAGCTAAGCAGCTGATATCAAGAACTCAGGGACAGGCAGGTCCCAGTACACAAAGAGGGGCAGGGAACGGCGACATCACCTACATTTAAAGAAGTATAAATGGCCATTAAGATTATAGCTTCAAAATGGAATAAGAAAGCCAAAACCTAGCTGTGAAGAAGTATTTTATGGTAAAAATAAATGCAATGATAACCTTAGTCTATAGAGAGACTCTATAACCTTAGATTATACTAGCAATTAGAAACACTGGCAGCTGGCAGGTTGAAAAAAGAAGAAAAGAGCAATGAATTTCTTATTTTGTCAAAGGGGGTCAAGATCTCACACCTACCTTTCTCTATTCTTGTTTAATGATTAGAGAAATGCAAGCTTACAACCTGATGGAAAGCATTATTAGGGCTTAACACAAACTATCTTTTTATTAACCACTGCACGGTTAATAAAGGGAAAGATAAAACAAATACACACAAACATAAAATGCTATATGAAAGGACAAAGTAAGCCAGAGCAATTAGAAATTTTACTAAACTCCAAAAAGTGCAGAAGGAATTTAAAAATTAATTAAGCCATAACCCAATTATATGCTGATTGACAAAGCACACAAAACGTTAAGAATTATGAGATGCGACAATAAAAAAATGGACAGAGCAGTATCAGGCAACCAAGGAGAACAATATTAAAAGAGAGGGAAAAGTGAAGTTCACAGTGAAAGAGCATTACCTAGAACTCTACAATGCAGCAATCCCACGCTTGGGTCTTTCCCGGGGGAAACGAAACTACAGAGACCTGTAGGCGAGTGTTCATAGCAACGTTACTCATAACAGTCAAAAACTGGAAACAACCCAATGTCCCCAAGGGTACAGGAGCAAACAAAGTGTGGTATGTTCACACAAGGGAATACTATCCTGCCGTAAGAAGGAACAAGGTTTGGCTAAATGCGCCCACACGACCCATCCTCAGAAGCATGAGGCTGAATCAAAGTCATCAGACCCAAAGGCCACCTGCTGTATGATTCCATTTACATGACATTCTAGAAAGGTAGATCTAGAAGGAACAGAAATCAGACCACTGGCCGCCAGAGACGTGGGGGGAAAAAGAGGGGACTGACCGAGAAAAGGTACAAAAAACAAACAAAAAACTTTTAAAAGTGATGGAACAGGGGTGCCTGGGTGGTTCAGTCGGTTAAGCGTCTGACTTCGGCTCAGATCATAATCTCACGGTTCGTGAGTTCGAGCCCCGCGTCCAGCTCTGGGCTGACAGCTCAGACCCTGGAGCCTGCTTCGGGTTCTGTGTCTCCGTCTGTCTGCCCCTCCGCTGCTTGCACTCTGTCTCTTGCATTGTCTCAAAAATAAACATTAAAAAAAAAATAAATAAATGAAAGTGATGGAACTTCTCTATCTTGATTAAGGGGGTGCTTATCTACCTATACACATTCGTCGGAACATGCATCAAACCGTATGCATGAAAGATCACATTTTGTTGTCCTGAAGCAATACCTCAGTAAACCCAACTTTTAAAAAAAGAAGAAAAAAGAATAATTAACAGGAGCAAACGAGGTCCTTTTAGAGAAGATATACTGCATTAAGAAAGGACGTTTTATTTTTGCAACTGAAAATTGGAACAAGGAGAGACTGGGAAGGTCATCGCCACATCGGTGGGTTTGATACTTCTTTGACCCACTAGAGTTTTTGTTTTTAGAACACAGAGAATCCTTATTTAACAAAATCGTAACTGAGTAACTAAAAAGTAAGCGACAGCAAACGCTACCAATGGGAAGTCAACGGGTTGTAACTACTACACCTGTCGGCTTATTTTTACCTATTTGCTGTTACGCTATCAGATGGTCACTGCGCCCAGCCAGCAGGTAACGGCACTGACACACATAAATACGGGGCAATCTGCCAAGGCCCACGGCCAACGCAACAGAGACTCAAATCCAGGTCAGTTGTCATGCAAATAACAAGAGCCAATCCTAATAAGTACATTCCTAAGTCTGCCACTCTGAAATGTAAAAAAAGCAGTATTTCCTTATGTCTCATTACCTTGTTATCATTCGCCCGCTGTACGAAAAGGAGCAAAATGAATTCACGGGGAATCTGTTCCATTAAAGGTTCTTAAGCCCAACCTCTGCCAAACTCTGTGATCAGATGCACCTACTATGTGCCTAAAAATCACCTAGATCCCAAACCGTGAACTTGTGGATTGAGAGGAACGCCGCTGCCTGCAAGTGACAGCCGAAGCACAAAGACACGGTGACCCTACAGAAAAGTAAGTAAGTAGAAAGTAAGATTGCGGACGTTTTCTGCAAATGCTCCTTCGGATTGCCATTCGTAGTTATCCACAGTCACACTGAGCCTGCCTAGAGTGGGAGGGAAGGCTTAAAGAACTCCTCAAACTTAAAAAAAATTTTTTAATTTTTTAATGTTTACTTGTTTTTAAGAGAGAGAAAAAGGGTGTGAGTGGGGGAGGGGGAGGAGAGAGAGACAGACAGACAGACAGAATCCAAAGCAGGCTCCAGGCTCTGAGATGTCGGCACAGAATCCGACGCGGGACTCGAACTCACGAACCACGAGATCATGACCTGAGCCGAATCAGACGCTTAACCGACTGAGCCACCCAGGCGTTTAACTTTATCATCTAAAGACCACGCTAACAGGACAGAAAGTTCTAAGAAGCGGTACTAACATACAGGTCCTCTGGAACCATCCATTTCACATAATCCCTCTCTTATTCCCACAATCCACAGTGCGCCCCAGGGTCCATGCAACCAGCGGTCAGTAGCTCTGCAAAGAGAGGCCCTCTCCCAGACTAAGGGGCTGGAAAACTCTAGGAGAAATGGATGTCAGACCTCACTGTGGGGAGATAAACAGGAATTATCCAGTAGAGAAGCTGGAGCTGAGCCTGCATTCCGAGCAGAAGGGAAAAAATGATCAGCACAAGCCTTGAGGGATGACAGTCCATTCTGGCTGCAGCTCTAATGTCCAGCCAAGGTGGACGTCGACCACGTGCGACTACTGAGCCCTTGACTACAGCTGCCCACACGGATGCCATAACACACACACTGCATTTCATGGATTAGTACCCAAAAAAGATGGTAAAATATTAATACCTTTTGTATTGATCATGTATTGAAATGAGACTTTAGGTACTGTGGATTAAATATACTAATATTGTAAAATTACGCTGTTGTGAATAGAAATATTTGGAATGTGCCATTTTACCTGTTCTCCTTTTTAAAACATGGCTACTGGGGCCCCTGGGTGGCTCAGTCGGTTGGGCATCTGACTTCGGCTCAGGTCATGATCTCACGGTCCGTGAGTTCAAGCCCCGCGTCGGGCTCTGTGCCGACAGCTCAGAGCCTGGAGCCTGCTTCGGATCCTGTTGTCCCCCTCCCTCTCTGCCTCTCCCCTGCTCATGCTCGGTCTCAGAAATAAACATTAAAAAATTTCTTAATAAAAATAAAAAATATGGCTACTCTATTTTTAATGTAGTTGCAAGTTTCCAATCGTGTGGTGTGCATTTGTGGCCTGCATCATATTTCTACTGTTTGACACAACGAGAGCCGGGCAGTGGCTAAAGATAGTAAGGGTAACAGATATTCAAGTATTTGTAACAATGAGAGCTAATGTTTACTGAGCACTCGGTGTTCTAAATACTCACCCGGATCGGCACCCTCCATCTTCCAGACAGTGCCCACTCTCCCTCTGTGGGCACTTTCAGTATTTCCATTTTAAATGACAAAGAGCCGACAGGAAAGTAGCTTGCCCTCCCATCACAAGAGATTCAAACCAGGGCTTTTGGCTCTGAGCCTCCCTTCCTAGCTGTGTAGACAGAGCAGGATAAAGGAAGGACCTGGTTTGGGGGTGCGGGGGGCAGCAGAGGATCCTAAGGAGAGTGTCTTTACACCAGAAGCAGCAAAGCCCTAATTGCCCTCCAGTGTGGACCTGGGAGAGCAGGGCCGCTGTGGGCCAGAGAGACCTGCTCCCTGACCGCGACATCCCCCCGAAGACAGCAGCCCCAAAGCAGCACGGAACTTCACCCCTACCCACAACACAAAATGAGCACCGTTTTGCAGAAGGCCCTCTGCCTGGGGAACACCCTCCTTCCACCTGCCCCCACCCCTCCCCCAGTGCTCCCTAGGGTCCTCACCCCATCAGCACCCCGATTCCTGCTTGCTGGCCCAGGCCGCTGACGGCGTGGCCATACTTTGAGGAATAACACAGTGCGCTGATTTCATATTTTAAGCTCCGATTATTTGCAGAGTACCCAATTTTTTTGAAGGTCCCCTCCACGCATATTGCCTCTCCCTGGCATCCCAACAATTACGTCAGGTGCTGTGAGCCATAGCAGTACCCTGCTATCACGGGCAGGGACCCGGCTGTGAGGGGCAGTGACTTGTCCAAGGTGTCCAAGGTCACACTTCAGCCCAGGGCTCTGCCTCGGGGCCAGTGGTCTCTCCGTGCTCGGCCACTAGCTCTGCTCTTCAAGCTGACATGTGCAGGGCAGGGGCGGGAGGGGCTCCAGGCTGCATCTCCTGCTGGGAGCCCCAGCCGCTTGGTGGGGTGTGAGCGCAAGCCCAGAGGGGAATGGAGAGGCGAGCAAGGTGGAGAAGGATGCCAACAGAAGCCACGTCAAGAGCGGGGCCGGACCTGGACACAAGCCTGAAGCCACCAGCTGGAGTCACAGGCTTGCGGGGGACCCTCCTGGCCTGAGAACCTGCTGCCATGGAAACCATAATCAATGAGCCCCTGGACAGAATCCAGCACTGAAAATCCCCAACCGCTTTATGAACAGGGCTCACGCCCATGCACGTGGGCGTCACAACTAGCTCCATTTGTGGCTAATCCTGCCTACAGTCTCTCCGTCTTCTACTTACCACAACTTCTGGTGTCCCCTGGCCTTTTGTCTAGGTTGCCTAGAGCAGGGGACACTAAATGCATGAAGCAGGACACTCTTGGGACAAGGGGTTGGGTGTGGAATGGACCCTGCCAGCCTCATGCAAGGACATTCAAATTCAATTAAAAAAAAAAAATGCACAGGTGACAGCCAACTGGAGCATACGGGGGCTGGCGGCGCTCAGGCTCAGTCCTCAAACTCGTCACTGTCTCAGACCTTCTTTCACTGCTGCTCTCAGATGGGAAGGAGGGACTCAACCCAGCCAATGAAATCATTTCACCTCAGAAAAATCCAACGGTGTAGGTGCAGATATTCTATTTTGAAGGTTTATTTTTGAAAGAGAGAGAGAGACACACACACACACACACACACACACACACACACACACACACACACAGAAACCCAAGCAGGCTCCAGGCTCCGAGCTGTCAGCACAGAGCCCGACGCGGGGCTCGAACTCACGAACCACGAGATCACGTCCTGAGCCAGCCAGGTGCCCCTCTATTCATTTTACAGACCAGAAACAGTGGTCCAGAGAAATGAAGCAGATTTCCCCTAACTGCACGGTGAGGACGCAGAGATGCTGGGACGGAGCCCAGGCTCCCCAGCGCCCGCCCTGTGGAAAGAGTGTTTAGTGCCCAGCTTGGTTTGCTTTTTGAGGAAGGAACTAGCTTCTCCAAATGGACGCAGAATGGGCACTAGTCCTATCACCACCTCCGGGAGAGGGGCCATAGCTTCCCTGCCACAGGGGACTGGAAACAGCTCTGCCTTCTAGTGGGGACGCTTCACCTCTTGGGGACACCCTCCCGTGAGGCCTCAGAGATCACTCTGTGGGCAGCACCCAATTTTCTGCCACCTCGTGTCCTCCCTGCCGCCTTCCCCTCGCCCTTGACCTAAGCTGAGCACCCACAGCGCGCTCCTGCCTTCCGGCACTTTCTTCCCTCTGCCTGGACTCCTTCTACCTTCCGGTTCTCAAAGCGACTTTTGCCGTCCTTTGGCTTCTGCAAGAGAACACATCTGTCCCTTCCTCTGTGCCCCCACCACACTTGGTAAACACCTCCCCTACAGGAATTTGCACAGCTCAGTTTTATTCATGGGTCTGCCCTGCAAACACTGCAAGGTCCCTGAGGACAAACTAAATGCTAAGAAGAGTCAGGGAAGTAAAAACCAACAGTGACCCTTTAGGTCAGCCTGAACTCTCAGGAGGGGCCTGGGTTTTTTGGGACTTGCTGTCCCTGTCCTTCCCCCTTATCTCAGACCCCCGGCAGAGGCCTCACACGGTCCCTGAGCTCCAAGAGATGCCCCACACCTATAGTCGTTTTACAGATGGCACTGGGCCCCCAGCCTGGCCTCCCAGGTCCAGGGAAGCTTCCTCTCTGACCTTGTCACCTATCTGTGCCTGCTGCCATGTGGGGACCCGGCTCACAGACAGTGTATGTCTTATTTAACACAGAGAAGGTACCACAACAACAAAGAGTAAACTGAGCCAGGAATGATAACTGGTCAGAAGGAAATACTTCTACTGAAGTTTCTAGATTGCAGTCATTTCTCAGCAGAGGAAATGTAACTGGAAACCCAAAGTAGACCCCCTCATCCTCTGCTGTCCCAAAGGTGGGTTCTGCCTTCGGCCTGACCCACGATATCCTGCCATGACCTGCTTTCATGTTACTTCAGGTGTTCTCGGCCTTGGCCTTACTGATACCTTGGCTCAGATAATTCTTTGTTGTGAGGGCGGTTCTCTGCCCGGTGAGAGGTTTTAGCAGCCTCCCTGGCCTCTGTGTGTTAGATGCCGTTAACCCCACTGACACAACCAACAACCAAAAAGGAATCCAGACGTTGCCAAATGTCCGCTAAGGGGCATATCCGTCCCAGGCTGAGCACCACGGCCTCAGCTTTTACCCTTGTTCCCTGCACTCACTCGCTCAAACTTCTGCACTTCCCTCAAAGCAACCATGATTTTAGACATCCAGACAAAAGCCCAGCTTCGTCCCCCATCTTTGCTGCTGTTCCGTCTGATTTTCCAATCAGCCATCAAATCCCATGAGTTGCATCTCAGTTAACCTAGGCTTGAATCTAAATTCTATCCCTGACTCGCTGTGTGTCTTCTGACAATGCAGGCAACCCCTCTGTGCCTGCCCTTGATCACAGAATGGAGAGGATGAGAGCTCTGAAGGTTGCCATCAAGTTCAAATGAGATCCACACGTGCCATGCCTGGCAGCAGTCGGCACATGGGAATCCGTTCATTGCCTGGATACCCACGGCCATTTCTCTTCTAGGGGGTGAGAAGGTACAAAGAGTGAAACCCCCACCCTTCCATCTTTCCCTCTCAGCTCCCTGCACCAGCATCCCGCCCACTGTCCCTTCCTAGGTGTCCGATAGATGCAGGTGCGGTTTCATCTCACAGCGAGATTCACCCCATCCGTGTAGCACCAGGAACCAAACTGGAGGCCACGTCGGGGCGTTCCCTGGAAGTCTCTTCTCACCCAGAGGACACAGGACCTTGGGCACTACCTCCCCTTCAGTAAGTCATGTACCTCGAGATGATGAGCCAGCTGCATTCTCCTGGTGCCCTGCTTCCCAGCGGCCCCCTCCCCTCTCGTTCCCATCCCCCACCCCAGAACAGACACCTGCGTGAGGGCACCATCTGGGTCAACTTCAGCCAAATGTGACGCCACATGCAAAAATCTCAAAGCACTTTAGAGTCGATCTGCATTAACTGCAGTACTTATGTTCTATAAAGTTGGGCCAAACACCGAATCAGTGAATGCTGACCGACTGTTCCCTGGAGAGCCCAGAGTCAAGTTCCTGTGAGCCTCTAGACACAACGGGCTCATCAACACATCAATACATAACCTTGCTGTATGGGTTTTCTGCTTAAAGACACCTGACTTCATATATGCTGTTGATTCATTAACATTGAACTTGCAAGTCAACAGCTCTACAACTTGAAAGCAGCTCATCTGACTCGCATATTTCCTCCAAAAGGCACATCACAGCCTTCCTGCACTTAGGAACACAAAACAGCACTTTAGCGCTACACTCGAGAGCCATTTTAAACAACGAAATCACCAACAAAAAGCACAAAAGTGCGGCATTAAATAGACCACAAAAAGGGCGATTGTTTGTGGTAGGAGAGCTGAAACAAGAAGGCAGAAAGTGGCCTTATGTGACCTCAGCTGGGAACATTCACGTGGGGCAACTCAAATTTTTCACCACTCTGTATGTGTCTGCATACGACCACAAAAGGGCTGTGAATACGGGTTTTGAGCTTACAGATACATTTCAGCAAGTAGGCAAATCGGCAAGTATGGAATCCACAAAAAAAAAAAAAAAAAATGAGGACCAACTGTATACGCCTGTATGCATCTAAAGATTTGCACACATACCCCCCTCTGTGCCTACCTGCAGCTCAGTACAGATGTAAGGCTGGTGCATGGGCCCCCAGCATGCACCTCAGTCCCCCTTCCTAGGTCAGGCAAACAGGTCAGGCAAACAGAGCCTGTCTGCTCTTCTTCCCTGGGGAGGTTGCTCGGTGTCAAAAGGAAAACCCTCTTGGTGTCAGCGATGTCTAGCCAAGGCAAGACACCGTGTGGTGGTGGGACCCACACTGATCGCCTGCGTTAGCTCAGGAGAGACCTGGAGGTTTGAAGGTTTCCTGGGAGAGAAAGATCCACTTACTCAAAAGAAAAAGGGGGAAAAAAGCAACCATCTTGCTTTACTGGAGCTCTTTCTGGGTCCCTGGACGCCAGACGCGGCCCTTCTCCATGATGCCTGCTTTTATTCTCCAGGAGGGTTTCGGCGAATGGCTACAGACCTCAAAGTTCCATGTCAACTCTATTCGACAGGCCAGCTGCAGGAACAGGAGAGGACCCCAGGTCTCTCTCCCCACCCTGCAGGCACCTCACATGTGTGACCCCAGCAGCCTTGCTGGCCGTTCCAGGGTGCGCTGGAGGCCGAAATGACCAGGCTTGGGGCCAGCTCACCAGCTGCAAATTTCAACACGACTCTCATTGTTTTAGAAACAGAGCCCAAAGACAGCCATGCAAATATACTGCACCGTGGCCATATTTTAAAGAACGCATTAAAATATAGCTCAGAACACACTCTACCTCTCTCCTCTCCGCACGAGGACCTTTGCTTACAAAAGTGTTTTAAACGGCTTGGGAAAAGCGTGCTGGAACTCAATGCCAATCCCTTTTTGTTTTAGTGGCTATAGACTTTTTTCTTTTCTACTGGAGCTAAATGTTTTTCTGGGTGAGGAAGTGAAGTCTTTTTGCCTTTTAGCATTTAGCTAAGGGGGGAAAATGTTGTACTTCCTTGGTCACCACGACAGACACAATGCTGGAGAAGTTCGACACATGAAGCTGGGAAACTAGCCGCCACGCTGATCATCGCTCCCAGCTCAAATTTTCTTCTGGGTGGCAATCCAAAGGACTAACCCTGCCGAACTCCCCAGCACTTGAGCCAGATCCCCCATACCCAGCCTCCACCACCAAGAGACCCACAGACATGGTTAAATCCCTTCCTTGGGAGAATGGAGATTTCTCTTGGGAGAAGCAAAGGGTAAGGCTGAGAGGTGCTACCAGGAGGGAAATGTCATAGGTCGAGTGGCACCAAGTCAAAGCAGCTTTTGGTAACGGTCTCGATAGGAAGACAGTGCTAATTGTATCAAGAGACAAACATGAGAAATTTAATCCACAAAACCAATTAGCTCTTGGTATCCATAGAGTGGTCAGGTGTTTTCCAAACTACAACCCTTCCCCCTCCCAAATCATTCATTCATTCATCTAACAAGTATCTACTCATTGCTTATATGTGCCAGATACATCACATTCACCAAAAAAAGGCATAAAGGCACCCATAAGCAAGGCCACCCTCGGGGTGACCAAAAGTCACGCGGTGCCTGAGGGGCACGTTGGTGGTGCGGTGGCCCCCACGCGTGTCTGCAGGTGCATAAATGCTGTGCGTGTGTGCGCAGAGTGGGAGAAACTTCACAAGTGGGGCTCACTCATCCCCACCCCAGCTCCTCGCTCACGGTGTGTGGCTGAACTTCTTTTCCTTAGCACCAGAATTCAGTGCAGCTGGCCTCGTGGTGATGGTCTGTGGAGACCGCTGCATCTGACCTAGTGACCGGACAAGAGACGTGAGAGGCACCGATCTAGCGGTAACACCTTCACGACGCATAATAAACACAGTGCAGAGAACCGTGGAGAGCCAGCCACACCTAATAACCCCAGCAAAACTCTGAAGGGTTACTTGAGAGAAAGCTCACGGGAGGCTGAAAGCGTCGCCTGAATGATGCGCACTGGACTCCCTTTCTCTCCTCCTCCTCCTCCTGCTGCCGCTGTTTTTTGCCAAGGTGGTGAACCGAAAGGGGTCAGGGACCCATGGGCACACACCTCTTTCAGTCTTGGGTCTCGCGCTAAAATGGGCCCACTGCCCTTAGGAGTATTACCTCTGTCTGAGAAAGCGGATGTGCGCGGCACTTTGACGGATGGGCCATGAGCTGCGTGCAAGACACTCTGCAAAGAGATCAGGGGCAGCAATCAAGAAAACGCTCAGGATGGAAGCATCTGAACAAATAAGGCAATCAGACGCAAAAGGAGACAGGAGTGTTTCAAAGCCACCTTGGGTCTGTGCAGGAAGAAGAGAGAGAAGAGAAGGAAGTGGAGCCTTCCTCTTAATTCAACTGCCCGAAGATCTGCCCGTGAGAACTCTTGGCAACGAGTCTTGCAGACAAAGTAGACAGGAAGAGAGTGTACGCCAGTGGGATCTGGGAGAATGCTGAAGAAATGAGCTTGACCTTTATTCCTGCCACTGTGCCCCAGTGGCCCCCAGATGGTGAGCTGGTTGAAAGGAACAGAGCTCAAAAGTGTCCTTTTGATAGTTGATAGATACTAGGATCTAGAGATTTGATATTTGATAGACAAGATCCAGAGAAAAAGGATAGATAACAGGAGCAGGAAGTCCACAGGACCAAATGGTTAGTCCATCTGTAAAATGTTTAATTGATCTCATCTAGGATTATCCGTATACTACCCACGTGGCTCATCTGAGAGCAGACTATTGTTATAAATCAAGTGCTACAACTGTCCTTATCACATGGCAATCCTCTGGATTTTGTCCTCAGGTCAGCTCCAGTATACTAGGGAGGGAGGGAAGGAGACAAAGGATATTACTATCAAAGAAAAGCCTAACTGAGATACCCTAATGACATTGTCCCATATAAAGCTTCACGTGGGCAGCTATTGTGTCTTCGGGATTAATGTACCCCGCAGTCCATTCTGTGTGTAGCAATCAAACTAGAAAATTAGTTCAGGATACCTCTCCTCCTGCTCTAATAATTAAAAAGCTCTTTTATCGCTTGGAATTCTTATTTAAAATAAAGATGCAAAAGCTATTGTATTTATGTAGACAGAGATTCCTACGATCTAACCACTTCCGGTCATGTTTAAAAAGGAAAACACAGGGGCGCCTGGTTGGGTGTCTGACTTCAGCTCAGGTCATGATCTTGAGGTTTGTGAGTTTGAGCCCCACACTCATCGGGCTCTGCTGAGCTGACAGCGTGAAGCCTGCTTCAGATCCTCTGTCTCCGCCCCTCCCCTGCTTGCGCTCTTTCTCGCTCATTCTCTTTCAAAAATTAATAAACATTAAAAAAAAAAAAAGGAAAACATAAGCAACAGGAAATAGATGAAGGTAGTCCTAAACTTCTCCAGAGTCCCACTCTTCCTCATCACTCACAAAGACAGTTTTTGTTACAGACTAAATGTAGGTATTCCCCCCCAAATTCACGTTCAAATCCCAACCCCTAAAATGATGATATTAGGAGGTGGGACCTTTGGGAGAAGATATGGTCATGAGACTGGAGACCTCAAGAATCTGATTAGTGTCCTTAGAAAAGAGACCCTAGAGGGGCGCCTGGGTGGCGCAGTCGGTTAAGCGTCCGACTTCAGCCAGGTCACGATCTCGCGGTCCGTGAGTTCGAGCCCCGCATCAGGCTCGGGGCTGATGGCTCAGAGCCTGGAGCCTGTTTCCGATTCTGTGTCTCCCTCTCTCTCTGCCCCTCCCCCGTTCATGCTCTGTCTCTCTCTGTCCCAAAAATAAATAAATGTTGAAAAAAAAAAATTAAAAAAAAAAAAAAAGAAAAGAGACCCTAGAGAGCTCTGTTATCCCTTCTGCCACGTGAGGACACAGGGAGAAGACGGCTCTCTGTGAACCAGGAAACGAGGTCTCACCAGACACCCTGATCTTAGACTTCCCAGCCTCCAGAACCGAGAGAAATAAATGTTCTTTAAGCCACCGAGCCCATGGTATTTTTGTTATAGCAGCCCAAATGGACTCAGACAGTTTTAAAGCCATTTATAAAGTTATTTGAAAGCAGAGCTCAAAAACACAGATTATGACTCCTCTCTCTTGTGGTTCAAAAAAAAAAAAAATTGTACAGAGCTTTTGTCTCCTCCATGACTGAAGCTGCCTCTTGGAAGGAAGATGCCATACGAGTGTGATTTGTGGTGCAGCAGCCAAGCTCTCTGCAGAAGCAAGGCTTCCAATTCCTTACATTCTACGAAGCTGCCACCTTATCAGTCAGCCTGGGGTGGAAACCACCTCTTTGCAGGCACATGCCAGCTGCTGGCTTTGAGAAGTGTCACTGGGGCCCAGGCATGAGTCCCTTCCACTGCTGAGGCATTCAAACACACCCAGGTTAATTGGGTTCTGAAAATGGTTGTGGCTCCCAAGGGACCCATTCAAACAAATGTTCCTAAAATTTGCATTTGAAAAGCACATCTCTGCCTAGTGCTTTCATGCAAACCTGACCCCACAGCATTCAGGCTCAGGGCTCAATATCTTGGTGGGGTCCTAGGCTGAAGTGCTCAGAGCCACAATTTGTGCCGGACTGAATGAGGATTTTTCTGCCCCGTGCACCACGGGGACACGTGATATTGTATTGTACGCAGTGGCAAGAACATCCCACTGACAGCTGCTGATGCTCCCAACACAACAGAAGAAACTTGAGAATTGATAAGCAGCATCATCCTCAGCTTGAGGCGCCTGGGTGGTTCCCTCGGTCAGTTGAGCATCTGACTTTGGCTCAGGTCATGATCTCCAGGTTCTTAAGTTCGAGCCCCGCATCGGACTCTGTGCTGACAGCTCAGAGCCTGGAGCTGCTTTGGATTATGTGTCTCCCTCTCTCTCTGCGCCGCACCCGCCCCCCCCCCCCCATGCTCTCTCTTTCTCTCAAAAATAAATAAACTTTAAAAAAGAAAATCATCCTCACCTTAAACTCTGGGCTGTCCAGCACCACACACCCTGACCGTGAACCACTCCATCTGCACTGGTGTCAGCGGGGGCCTCAGTCAGCACGAAGCCTCAACTTGTCTCTTCTCTGCGTCCCAAATCTGTCACAAAGCAGGAGCATCCTGACCTCATCGCCAGCCAGGGGCGCAGCACCTGTTTTCTGTCTGGGTTGTTTCTCAACCTATCTCGACCTTGTTAGTGCAGATCAGAGCTGCCCACGGTTAGCACATGCCCTGCGGCTACCAAAATGACAAGCCTCTGATGCCTTCTGGGTGACTCACTGAATGAGCCGGGCAAGGCTGAGCTACACGGATTATTAAAGGAATTGTCCAGGAAGGGGCACTGAAGGCAGCAGGCTTCACCAAGCCCCCTTCCGGGCTCCTACGGGAGCTCCCCTCCTCCCTCAACAGGGGCTGGGAGCTGGGATCCGTGTCCTTGGGGTTGAACCTGCTCATAGGACCGTGGCTCCAGGAGCAAACGCTGAGAAGCACCTTAGAGCAGACGTGCCCAGTCACTTCCCTCAACGTGTACACACACACACACACACACACACACACAGCATGAGCACAGACTCCCATTACACGCTCCCACTCACATACACAGATACACCGCACACATGTTCACTCCCACACACGCACACAGGCACACTCTCACACATTCACTCACCTATGCACACACATCCGCTAACGGCCCATGATGCCAGGGCTCCGTTAGGCCGCACCCCCAGGAGTGCCAGCTGAAGGCGAGGCCACCGACGCCACTCTCCAGGCCAGGTGGGCTCCCGAGCAGAGGAGGGAGGGGGCCAGACGGCACAAGCAAAGCAGGAAAGCTGGAGAGAAGCGGCGATCTGGGTCGCGAAGGGAACAGACAGTGGAGGATGTGTGTAGAGAGCCTGAAGCAGAGAAAGCCTCAGAGGCCCAGATGAGACGGTTCCTCACAACGGAGGGTATTTATTTTGACCTGTCGGGTCTGGTTGTCAAAGCCCTTCTTCAGCACCGCAGAGAACGAGCAGGATCTCAGGCTTCTCACTCGTTACGGGACATCCAGCCGTTGAGGGGGGCCTGGGGTCTCCTTCAGGGGTCGGTGAGGGACCAAGTTTGGCCCTGGGGTTCCCAAGCACAGATTGGCAGTGGGTCCTGATTTGCTCTTCCCTTTGATTGTGTGACTTCTTCTCTGATTATCCTGCTCTCTGGGGCCCTGGATTTTAAATTTTTTTTTTTTAACGTTTATTTATTTATTTATTTTTTTTTTTTTTTAATTTTTTTTTTTCAACGTTTATTTATTTTTGGGACAGAGAGAGACAGAGCATGAACGGGGGAGGGGCAGAGAGAGAGGGAGACACAGAATCGGAAACAGGCTCCAGGCTCTGAGCCATCAGCCCAGAGCCCGACGCGGGGCTCAAACTCACGGACCGTGAGATCGTGACCTGGCTGAAGTCGGACGCTCAACCGACTGCGCCACCCAGGCGCCCCTAACGTTTATTTATTTTTGAGACAGAGAGAGACAGAGCATGAACAGGGCAGGGCCAGAGAGAGAGAGGGAGACACAGAATCGGAAACAGGCTCCAGACTCTGAGCTGTCAGCACAGAGCCCGACGCGGGGCTCGAACTCACAGACCGCGAGATCATGACCTGAGCCGAAGTCGGATGCTTAACCGACTGAGCCACCCAGGCGCCCCACTCCCTAAAAGTTTTTGTAAACCCTCTGCACCACGGAGTGTCCCCATGGACCCTCTCTCACCTGGTCTGTGTGCTGTTGTGTGGAGACAAGGCCCCCAGAGCCTCTCAGATGGGGGTTATGATGGGGACTGTCCCAGGAGCTGCATGGGACACGAACGGAAGCCTGACGGGAGGGCCTCTGGCCACATGCAAAGACTCACAAAAAGAAAGTACAGGATGAGACATGGATGGGGCCTAGAGCATCTGGATTCCAGCGCCATCACCAACATCTGGTCCTCTGTGACCAGCACCAAGTTACGTAAGCTTTCTGAGCCTCCGTTTCCTCGTCTGTAAAACGGGAATAATACCACCTTTCCTGCGGCAATCAAAGGAAATCATTCTCGGGGCACCTGGGTGGCTCCGTCAGTTAAGCATCCGACTTCGGCTCAGGTCATGATCTCACAGCTCGTGAGTTCGAGCCCTGCATCGGGCTCTGTGCCGACAGCTCAGAGCCTGGAGCCTGCTTCAGATTCCGTGTCTCCCTCTCTCTCTGCCCCTCCCCTGTGTCCCTCTCAAAAATAAATATTTTTATAAAAAGGAAATAATTCTGAAGAACATGCCCTAAGGTACACAGAGAGCTACAGAATGTAAAAGGATTCTTGTACTTAAAAATACAGCATCCCTGAGGCAGCAAGGGGCTCCAGCTTCCGGACACACTGCTTAGCTCGATTTCCCAGCCTCCCAGGGACAGCACAGGCCTGAGCCCGGGCCAACGGCCAGAAGCGACAGGTACAGCCCCCCAGCCCGGCCCACACAACTCCTCACACCCTTCTGCCACATTCTCTCCTCCTTCTTGACACAGACAAACACAGCAACCTTGCAAAGGACATTGAAAATGGCAATGCCAAGGTATAAAATGCCACCACTTGGCCAAGAGCAGCCCATCTGCTTTTCACACGAGCAAGAAATACGTATCGATTTAAGCAACGACACACGTAGGGGTTTGCGGGTTAGAGCAGTTTCAACAAATACATTCACCAGACCCAATAATGGGTGCAGGGGAGGAGACACTATTAAATGTTTCATCTAGGGGCGCCTGGGTGGCTCAGTCGGTTAAGCGTCCGACTTCAGCTCAGGTCATGATCCGTGAGTTCAAGCCCCACATCGGGCTCTGTGCTGACAGCTCAGAGCCTGGAGCCTGCTTCCGATTCTGTGTCTCCCTCTCTCTCTCTGACCCTCCCCCATTCATGCTCTGTCTCTGTCTCAAAAATAAATAAACGTTTAAAAAAATTTTTTAATGTTTCATCTAACAAGAGCAAAAACAGAAAGCAAGCAAGCAAGCAAACAAAAGTCCATCAGAAATGACAGGGCCACTGAATCTTCTTTTACACATGACCCTTGATTTGTCACACAGACATCATCGGATTTATGGATCATCCCAGGCAAGTTTATAATCGGGAGGGGGTTTTCTGGTGCCATTAGAAGGCTCCCTTTTCCTGCAAACTTATTCCCACAAATCGAAAAACATGTAGCCTCCCCATCCAAACCATTAACATCTACTGCAATAAAACCACGGGTGCGTTCCACCCTCAGGTCAAGTGTGACTTGGGGTGTTCGCTCCATCACCCATGCCTCTTTCTTGTTAGCGCAATAATCGACAGTCAGCCCTCCTGGGCTGATGTCCCTCCTGCCCCTCCCAGTGCCAGACCCTCGTGAGAGAACCATCTGGGTACAGGACGGTGGGGGGGAGGCGGGGGGAGGTCCACTGGACAGCCCAAGAACGCAAGGACTGCATGCCTCACAGGGCCCCTAAGCGGCACTGCTGGGCACCCCCCCGGTGGGTTTACAATCTTCCACAGCCACATCCAGCGTGTCCTTCTCCCCCAGCCCCCAGACCCCAGCCCTTCCCTCAGCCCCAAGTCTCCCATTGCGGTTTTCCAAGGTATCTGTCATTTCCCGGTTTCCCTCTGGGGAAATCCTTGCTCCATACCTCTTAAAATTGCCACTCTGGAGGCACCTGGGTGGCTCAGTCAGTTGAGCGTCCGACTTCCGGTCAGGTCATGATCTCGCAGTTTGTGACATCGGGCCCCACATCAGGCTCACTGCTGTCAGCTCAGAGCCTGCTTCGGATCCTCTGTCCTCCTCAGTCTACCCCTCCCCCGCTCACACTCTCCCCAAACTAAATAAATATTAAAAAAAAAAAAATTTCCACTCCAGTAAGGACCTCGCATGTCACTTCCTGCTGTAGTCTGTGACATTTTCTGAGAATTTCTAAATGACCTCCAGAGGACATTCTCAGGCCCTGTAAGCCTGGGACCTGGCTCCACGGGGACCTAGAAGACCTGAGCTCAACTCCTGGTCCAGCCACATCCCACCTCAGGACCTGGAGTGATCACCTCAAGCACGAAGGACTTTCTTTCCCCACATGATGGCAGTAATAACACCTTTGCCCCGGGTTTCTGTTTTCTGTTTCTTCATTTTTCAATGTTTGTTTATTTTTGAGACAGAGCTCGTGCATGAAGCAGGAGAGGGCCAGAAAAGAGGAGACAGAGGGTCCAAAGCAGGCTCTGCACAGGGAGAGCAGAGCCCAAACGTGGGGCTCGAACTCACAAACCCCGTGAGATCATGACCGGAGCCGAAATCAAGAGTCGGGTGCTCAACCGACTGAGCCACCCAGGCGCCTCCCACCCCAGAGTTTTTATAAAACTATACACATCCATTCGTTTGACATGTATTTACTGGGTCCCTTCCGTGTTCTGAGAACCCTTGTAAGCTTTGAAGATCTGACAGTGAATGATGTGCTCTCACGGGACCTGTGCTCTGACAAGGAACAACAACAACAAATAAACAAATATATAACAGGCCAAGCGGAAAGTCAAGTAAGGGGCCCAAGAGTGAAGGTGGGGGGTCAGTGGGAGATGGGTGTTGAGGGACGGCCTTTCTGATGTGGTGACAGATGAGGAGAGGCCGGAGTAACGAGGAACAGCGGGTGCAAAGGCCATGAGGTCCGATGCATAGCATCACGTACAGGAAAATGCACAGCAAAGGGCTCTAAAAACACGAGACACGATTGGTCTCTGGAATCCCACACTTTGGACTGAAATGTCTCAACAAACCTTCATGCTGGACACAAGCTGGTGACATCTGCTTTCCTTTCCCCCCAGAGAGCCGCTCTCCTGCATCACCATCCTCCCCCTTTAAGAGAATCAATCCACCACGGCCAGAGATGCCCTTCAGAGAAGAATCCAGGACTTCCCGGAAGAAGGGCAAGACTGAGAGGTTCAAACACTGGCGCTTGCCACAGCGGTCCGCATCCCTCCTTTGTTATCACACCCTCGCCGGCAGCCGAGTCTTAATGAATCTTCTGGAAGTGCTTTTCTGTAATTCTACTGGGGTCGCCGGTAATGCAATTAGGAGATAAAGAAATTGACTGGAAAGGAAATGAACGAAAAAACTCAAAAGACCACATTTTCAGACAAGTCTGCTCTGTCAAGTCAAGGGTTCTTGAAGCTGAGTGGCAAATTTCATGCAGCAAAGGGTCGCTGGAGGGAGGAGGCTCATGCAATGAGTTCTGAGGATGGACCGTACTGAAGCCGTGTGGCCGGGCAGAGCTCGGCCTCGGAGAGACGTCAAGATGACTGCTACGAGCCACCAAGGGTCACACGGGTGGCAACATCAAACAGATAACCAGCTGGTCATGTAAATAAGTGAGCAAGTAATGAGAAATCAGTCCTATCACCAAAGAATGGCTGCTGGAATGAATAAAATCCCGAAGAATATGATCATCTGAAAGGAATGCGTTTAGGAGCTACTGCGGGGTATGGGATGTGGCTCAAGGGGCGAACACCTCTCAAAAAAGGCGTCTCCAAGGGCGCCGGGTGGCTCAGTCGGTTAAGCACCCGACTTGGGCTCAGGTCACGATCTCACGGCTTGTGAGTTCAAGCCCCGCGTTGGGCTCTGTGCTGACAGCTTGGAGCCTGGAGCCTGCTTCTCTCTCTCTGCCCCTCCCCCGTTCATGGTCTGCCTCTCTCTAAAATAAACATTAAAAAAAAGAAAGAAAGAAAGAAAGCTGGATAAGCATAGTGATCTGGACTCACGAGAGGCTCAGTCACTACCATTGGCACCACAAACCTTGGTAAGCACCTGTTCTGTGCCAACATTGCCCTACTCCACACTGGGAATACAAGAGGGAATGAAACAAAGTCCTGGTCTCTGTGGAACTTACATTTTGGTGTCGCAGGACAGAAACTAAATACAGCAATAACGATGTACTGTGGCCAGTGGGACCAATTTCTATGGAGAAAAATAAAGCTGAGAATAAGTACCAGGGGATCCAAGGGTGAGAGAGAGAGCAGGGGCACTCACTTCTTTCAATAAGGCCAAGAGGGAGGGCTTCTCGGATGGTATCTGAGCAGAACCCTGAATCCAAAGAGGGAGAGCCCCAAGGATTTGTGGAGTGAGCCCAGTAGAGGAAACAGCGAATGCAAAGGCCCTGGGGTAGGAATAAGCTTGGTATGTGTGTAAGGAAGAGCCAAGAGGCCAGTGTGGCCACTGCTGAGAAGACAAAGCAGGAAATGAGGTCAGAAAAGCAGAGAGGCCCTGATCACACGGAACCACACGGCCCATGGTAAGGCAAACTTCCCCCAAGGCCTTGCTCACAGGTGTCGCAGATGAGCACTGTGTGTTTGTGGGAGACCGCACTGAGGACTGCACTCTGCAGCAGAGAATAAAAGCGTGCTGGGGCCGAAAACAGCAGGCCAGTGAAAAACCATAGCAATAGGTCCAGGGGACAGAAGGTCTTGCACAGGAGGGGCACAGAAGACACTGGGCAGGAAAGATACGCATCTAACCTATCAAGTTCCCAAACGGTGCCGGGTTGGCTCTTAGGCTCTTTCTCCCCAGAGTCTAGCCTCAGCAGGGAGACAGCAAGTTTCTCTACGACGAGGCAGGAGTCAAACTGCATGTTCAGACAAGGTTAAAGATCTCCCAATGCCAGGGGCGATTTCCCATTGCCAGATGAGCCATTTATCCCAAGTTGTTTTATTTTCATCTTTGCAAACTGCTTTCTTTTGAAAAATTCCGCTTACTCCACTTGCAAACAAATACGCCAGCAGATCTGCAGAGCCGGAAGGAAAAACCCACAGAACTAAGGCAACTGGGGCTGCCCAGATGTGGGGAAAAGGGATAGCAACCAACAGCCAATTTTCATCCCCAACGCCCAGGCCCACGCCGCACCACGCCCCTCCCAATCCTTTGCTCACTGACCTATGGGTGGGTTCTGGATCTCAGACCCCCTGCAGAGAGGCCACCAGACTTCTGGGCTGCTCAGAAACCAGCAGGCCCCCAGCAGGAAGTCACAGATAAGGAATGACACGAGGCAGACTCTAGCTCATTTTCATTCCCCAAAAGCTGGTCGCTGACCCCAAGGTGCACCCCTGGGATGGGCCTTCTCACCCCCTGCCTTGGGAATCACTCATTTTCTCCTCCTCTCGACCTTGCTTTGAACCAAGAGCCCCGGCCCAGGACTTGGAAAGCACGCACCCCAAGAGACTTTTGCTTTTGGTCACAGCGAAAACAATACCTCCTGTTGGCAAGGGACTTTACAGCGCACCAAGTCATTTCAGGAGCACATTCACCAGTGACTGGGATGGTCTTAGAACCTATCTGTCAAGCCATCTTGAACTTGCGCCTCTGCCCTGAAAACGACAGCTTCCAAACAGGGGCACAGTGGCGCTCATCTGCTCTTTGCGCTACCCAGCAGTCCATGTGTTAGCAGCGGCCGAGGCACAGAGCTGGACACCCAGGCAAGCAGAATACGAAGAGCAACTTCATTTATCAAACCTCTGATGAGCTCCTCTCATATGCCAGACCTGAGATACAACCACGTGGTTCCGGAGCTGGGAAGAAAACACAGAATGAAAAGCAGCCAGCGCGCTGGTTAACAGTACAGACCGGAGCCAGACTGCGTGGGTTCGAATCCAAGTCCTACTGCTCCGGTGCTATGTGGCCTGGTGCAACGGACTTAACCTCTCCGGGCCTCAGTGTCCTCATCTGAAAGATGGAGAGAGGAGACCTGTTCCACAGGGTTGTGGTGAAGAGTGAACGGGGACATGTTTGTACAGCGCTTGGAGCAGCGGCTCACAGGAGGAGAACAAGAGCAGCTGGGATTTTTATGAAAGATACAGCAGGGACCACAAGTGGAGTAGGCAACTGAGGCACGGCTGGGGTCGGCGGTGGGGGAGGTGGGGGGAGACAAGGAAGACCTGACCGGGGAGCACAGGCAGATGGAAGAATGCGGCTCAAGACGCAGACACGGAAGGGCTGGCCAGGAGCTGGGAGGCGTGACGATGCTCAGCCCTGCACTGGCCGTGGACAGTGAGGGATGCCTGCAGGGCCCCATGAAGGCTGGTTCAGAGTGTAGTGTCCAGGCTGTGGGTGGACTTCTACCAAGATCTGGGAGGGGGAGGAGGGGCGAGGAGGGGCGGGGAGGTGGAAAGGAGGGGGAAAGGAGGGGGAGGAGGAGGAAAGGAGGGGGAGGAGGGGGAGGAGGGGGAGGAGGGGGAAGGGTGGAGAGGAGGAAAGGAGGGGGAGGAGGGGGAAGGGGGGAGAGGAGGGGAAAAGGAGGGGGAGGAGGGGAAAAGGAGGGGGAGGAGGGGGAAAGGAGGGGGAAAGGAGGGGGAAAGGAGGGGGAAAGGAGGGGGAAAGGAGGGGGAAAGGAGGGGGAAAGGAGGGGGAAAGGAGGGGGAAAGGAGGGGGAAAGGAGGGGGAAAAGAGGGGGAAAGGAGGGGGAAAAGAGGGGGAAAGGAGGGAGAAAGGAGGGGGAGGAGGGGGAAAGAGGGGAGAGGGGGAGGAGGGGGAGGAGGAGGGGGAGGGGGACGGGGAGGAAGACGGGGAGGGGGAGGAAGACGGGGAGGGGGAGGAAGACGGGGAGGGGGAGGAAGACGGGGAGGGGGAGGAAGAGGGGGAAGGATAAAGCAGGGAAGGGTGGGGAAGGGCAGGGCAGAGGGTGCTCTGCGGGTGGATCCCTCTCCCTGCCACCATGCCCTCTGTACCCCCCACGCACTGCACTCCCACCACATGGGCCTCTGTCCTGACAAAACGACACAGTGCCACTCTCCTCATCTGGCCACCTTCCACTTCCTCGTAAGCTGGAAGCTTAGATTCACTTCTCCCAGGAAGCATGGGGGCCCCTGATTGGGCTCAGCCCCTAGAACCCCCCTTCCTAGCCTTATCACAGTCACAATATAAATACTAGCTTCTGTAACTCTTGAATGAATTGGGCCCCCTGGAACAGCGGAGGGCAGGAGTCACTCGCTCAGCGTGGTATCCCTTCCTCCCCAACACAGCGCCTGGCCCCAAGACAGCACTCAAGACCTGCCCACCCGGTTGGCCCGATGGTTCATGCCCAGTGTGCAAATAAAGCTTTTGCTCCAAAGGAATCCACCCTTCCGGGGGCTCCATGAGGTCAAAACTGTTCACGTAAATAGCACGAAGACCTTCTTTGCCTTTTTCACTCTCGTTTCACCCACAAGCGTGCAGTGGGGGTTTCTAGCCATCACTAATGGCTAATGCAACACGCACCTGTGTGTTCTCAGTTTTCATTTCTAATTAAATACCCACAGACATAAGCCTTGTAAACACGAGATCACTGGAATGCTCCTCAGTGATCTGTGGGGTGTTGCGAGTCCTGAGAACAAAAAGTCTGAGAACCCCTCACTGTTCTACTCCATCCAGCGCACCCCCCACCACCAAGGAAGCTTAGTTGCAAAGACGCACAGAGAGAGATGGGGTGGGGTGTTCCGGGGACGAAGGGCGGGACAAGTGCTCAGAAGGACCCATCTCACAGTGTGGGCGGGAGGCTGCCACCCCACCCTGAGACCAGACCCGCAGGCAGCTTCCTGGGCAAATCTCTAGCCACTTCCCCACCCCTGAGCCCCCACAAAGGAGAGCGGAACACCGCCAATCTCACTCTCCCCTCCCTATTCCTGGTGCCAGCCCTCAGCCACTGTCACAGCAGACTCCCTGAAGTTCCCATCCACACCCTGCGGTTTCAGGGGTGGGACCCGCCCAGTCTATCTGATAAACACCCGTTCCTCCCCAAGGGCTCCACGCCTCCCAGTGGGGCGTGAGGGGGAGCCTTCCTAGGCCTGACCCCCACCCATGCACCCTGTCCCGTTCCTCTCTCCACACCTCTGCCTCCGGGCCCCATTCCAGCTCTGCGGCCCTCCCACAGGCCCGTCCTAGGGCTCACCGCGAGCTCACCATGTCTTTCTTCCACGGACGAGAGAAGGCGGGAGTGAGTGAAGGAGTCCGTGACTTACGCTCTCTGACATTAGCCACTTTATAAATAGATGTCTTCGTCTACAGGAATGACCCGGGACCGCTTTCCTGGACTGCAGAAGCCTCTGTCCCTGGTCGTGTCTGAAGAACAAGAAATCCTCCTCCATCCAGACGATTTCCCAAGGCAGCAGCCTCCACTGAGGCCGATGCCCACTGATTTCTTAGGATTCTTCAATCCCACTTGTCAGAGTGGGACTGGTCCACCCTGCCCCTAAATCCGAGACCCTCCCAGCTGCCTCTTCCCTGACCAAGGACACGATAACGATGGGGTTGGCACCTCCCTCCCTGGATCTCACCCCCTCTTCCCCTCCTGGGCCAGGCAGCTGGGGAGAAGGGGGTGGTCGATGAGAATTAGATTTTGGAGCCGGAGTGGCATGGCGTGGGGGGCAGGAGGAAATGTGCCAGTACTTGCCGAGAGGAGGGAAATCAATAGGTGACAACTGTGATTTGGGGCACGATAATTACACCACGTTCACAGGCCACTGCAGAGCCGCCCTATTGATTCCGGAAAAGTATATTTACTGCATCTGAAGCACAGGTGCGAGCCCAGCTCTGTGCTCTCTTTCCCTTCATTGATTTTGAAAGCGGATCCAGGTCCAAGATGCCTCAGTGTGCACTTCCGTGATGCTCGCCTCTGGGGTTCCGCTCGGGGATTTATTATCCACTTCCGCTTACTTTACCCAGATCCTCCCCTTTTTACCCTTGGGAAGTGACAAAGGAAAACCATTTGTTTACTCAAAAGCACTGGTGCTTGGTAGGTGCTGGTGACACAAGAGGTCACTGTCCCCTAGTAAAGCCTCTGAGCACCAGCCTCTGTGGCTACCAGTGGGCTCAACATTCTGGTGAAACGCACTTGATCACACGTAAACTTAACCGCAGAATGGAAGAAAACGCTTCCAAATTATACATCTGATAAGGGTCTAGTCTCCAGAAAATATCAAGAGCCCTTACGACTCAACAGTTCAAAGACTCTTAACTCAATTTAAAAACAGGCACAAACAACTTGGACAGACAGTTCTCCAAAGAATATGTACGAATGGCCAACAAGCACATGAAATGATGTTCGACATCATCTGCCATCGGGGAAATGCACATCAAAACCCCTTCACATCCACAAGCATGGCTCCAGTGAAAGAGACAGATAATAATGACCGTTGGCAGGGTTGTAAGAAACCGGAACCCTCCTATGTGACTGATGGAAACGTAAATGGAGCGGTCACTCTGGAAGGCAGTTTGACAGTTGCCCAAAATGTTAAACACAGTTACCATATGACCCAGCAGGTTCTTGCCTGGGTATATACCCGAGAGAGGTCAAAACATAAGTCTGCATGGAAAACTACACGTGAACGTTCCGAGCTGCGTTATTCACGAAGCCAGAGAGTAAAACAACCCAAATGTCTTCTGACTGATGAATGAATGTATCGAATCTGGTATATCCCTACCATGGAATATTATCGGGCTACTAAAAGGAGCAAAGTTCTCATGCATGTTATAATGCGGATGAACGGTGAAAACATCACGCTAAGCGAAAGAAGCCAGACACAAAAGGCCACAGATTATATGATTCCATTAATAGGAGATGTCCAGAATAGTTAAATCTAGAGAGACAGAAAGTCGATGAGTGGTTGCCAGGAGCCCAGGATGAAAGGTGATTACTAAGGGGATTTCTTTGGGGGATGATTCTGGAATGAGATCATGGTGAAGGTTGCATAGCCTTGTGAATACACTAAAACCCACAGGATTCTACATGTTAAAAGGGTGAATTTTATGGTATGTAAATTACAATCTCAATCAAATGCTGTATATTTAAGGGTGTGAATAAAGGCAGTGAGGTTCAGCAAATCCCTCAAAGCCACATGGCCCCCAGGGGAACTTTAGCGTGAAAATATGCACAATAGCTTAAGCTCCCCTGTCAAACGGAGTGAAAGCCAGAGAAATATCAGAATATCAGCTACCTGTTGGTGGCGTCACAGAGGGTGGCTCCCTGGCTGTGATTTCCCAAGACATCTTTGTCATCAGATTACTAAAGGCAGAATCAGCATCCCACATACCATAAAATTCAGCATCGCCCAAGACACCGCACCACACGGTCAGCAGCCCTAACCCCCGAAAGCAGGGGTATCAGCCATGAGATCCAGGAAAGAAACGAAGGTGGGCAAGATTTAAATTTGTTCCGGAAGGAGAAACGGTGGGAAGCTGTGGTACGTGGGAAATCCACGAGAGACAAGGTAAGGGCTGGGAACCTCCGTGGGCTCAGAAGAACCGGACCAGATGACGAAGCTCACGGCCAAACGCTAGGGGAACACGCACGTGCGCGCATCCGGTCAGCTAACGCGCGAGGTTCCCCTGCCGCGGTTCATCTGCCCTGTCCTGCACCCAATGCCACCGTCAGGGATCAGAGAGCCTGCTCGGTCAAAGCTCAGGACCAAGAGCCAGTGCCAGGGCCGGACTCTCCCTGGAACACGTCTGACTCTCTGCTGCCACCTGGGCCGGGCTCCCCCCTCCGCTCCTTAGGCTGCTGTTTCCCCAGCTTCCCGTTGCCCCCGCCTCTACACACACACCCTAGATTCTGGCCACAGAAGTGGCCCCGTGTTACCTGAGCACACAGGCCCTGCACCTGCAGGCAGGGCGTGCCAGCTGCCACCTCTGTGCCTGCTACAATTTCCCATTCTCCTAAAAGCCCTCCAGTCAGAGTGGATCTTCCCTGCTCTCTACTCCTACGACATGGCGTCTCTCTCTCTCTCTCTGGTACAGACTCCAGTGGCTGTGACGTCTGCAATGGCAGCAAGCATCTCTGATGGGGCCTCGCAGCCACCAGGCACTGCCGTGACTCGCTTAACTTCTCATCAAGCTGGTCTCTCATTCCTCATACCACCCTCGGAGGTATGGGCACCACCAGTGGAGGTGGGCACCACTCTTACCCCTGCCTACTGGGGAGGAGAGCAGCACCAGGCCCCACAGGCAGGAAATGGCAGAACCGAGCGCGAACCCGGGCCTCCTGGTGTCCGCATCCTCCCCCCACAGCCCCGTCCTCCTCCTGAGTTTATCTGTGTATCAGAGTCACCCGTGTACAGAAGCACCTGTCCCCCCCCCCACCCTGCCCAGCCTCTTATTGATAGTTTTCACACCCCTTTCTCTGGCACTAACCGTCCACACCCAGACACGCATGGCCACAGGGTAAGCAGTCGAGGAGGGCGTCGTAGACCCGCGTAAAGATGTTCAGAATGTCAAGTGGGGAGCTGACGCCAGGGGTGAAGGGAGTCACCCCCACAAAGGATGATGCAAGCAGGAGGCCAAAAAAGGCTTTCCTACAGTATTGATTCCTTTATAGATGATGGGTTCCTAAGTTATCACAGGAAAGGAGGATGCGGGGTCTCCTGGGTCTCTGAAACCCGGGAGATCTTCGGAGGCATTGGTCGGGATACAGAACCCCCAGGAGTCTGACTCTGACCTTCAACCTTACAGACGTGCCCGGGCTAAGTGTGCATTTCCTCCGCTAGGCCTCTCCTACTCTGTGGCATCCTCCTGTTCTTGGAAAACCCAGCCCCAAGGTCTGTGAGCACAGGACACCGGGGTGGCCCACAGGGGACAGCCCTGCCACAATTCCCCACACTGTCTGGAAAGCTTTTCAATCTTGGGGACAAACTCCCTGTCTCATCAGCAACTACCCAAAAGTACAAGGATGCATGTTCCCTACACAGCCTGGTCTGCCCTTCTGCTGAGCACTCCCTTGGGAGATGGCGGAGGTTTGCACGGGGAAATCCGCACACTCGTAACCTGTGACTCCAGCTGTCCCCACCCCCGTAAGGCCACGCGTGACAGCACTTGCAGAAACAGGGTGTGCAGCTCACATCACACACTGGGCCTCTTCTCTAAACTTGACTAAGCTCGTGCTCTCAAAACCCTGCATGCTAACAACACCTCTTGCGAACAGGACACAGGGTCACATTTGGGTCCACGGTAGACAGCTGGTGAGGACCGCCACGGGCAGGAGCAGAGCAAGCTTCCCAGAGGAGGGCACAGAAACCACGGGCAGGCCTGGCCTCACACCCACCTGCTGGCTCAAGCTGGCATCAGGGCGCGGAGAGCCGAGCATGGAATGTAGGAGAACTCTCTCCCCTCGGAGTAGATCTGCCATCTGTATTCTGCCTCTGCTCCCACGGCCCGACTGGAACATCTAGCAGGGAGGATAAACCACCCTCACACGGAACTGGAAAGTTCCAAAGGTGCCCGTCCGGGTGCAAACGGGAGCAGCACTCAGGGCCCCGGGTTCCGAAGTCACCTGCCTACCGTGGCCAGCAAGGGGCACACCCAAGAAAAGCAGGTCGGGTGGGACCCAGGCAAACGGAGAAAGGGGCTCCGGTCCCGTGTGCAGCATCTCCGTGGTTCAGCCACGATCGCTCCAAGGGAAACCCGAATCCAGAGCTGAACGGACTCACGTTTCTGATCAACACCAAAGCGGGTTAAATGGACCCCAGAATTACTGAAGGCTGGAGGTCTGCTGGCCTCTGGTGCAGAGGATAAAGGACACTTAACGGAGCCCATTTCCTGCCCACAATAACCAGGCTCCACGCGTCGTTGTCTGAGTGCTTGAGAGGGCCCACAAGGGCTCCCACAAAAACTCCGGGAGCAGAGAAGAAAGGGAAGCGGAGGGCGGATGTCCAGGCAACAGGGCGCCCCCTGAGCGAGAAGCCCGGGCTAAATCTGCCACGTGCCACCCGGACGGAGGGCCCGCGCACCTTTTCAGGAAAGGCCAGGCCCCAGAACTCTCAATGCTTCCCAGAAGGGCTTGTGCCCAAAGTGGATTTCCAGGGTGGAGACAAGATGCTCTTCCCTCGTGAGGCAGCACGACCACTTGCCACAGGGCACTCGGCCAAGGCCAGGCTCGGCCAGGAGGGGTCCTATCTTTACAGGTGCACCAGCGGGGAGTCCTGGAAGGGGGCAGCAGGGTTATTTCAGACCATGCTTCCTGTGCCCTCCTGTGTCACTCTGCCCTCCATGGGACAAGTAGGTCCAAGTAGGAAATGCACAAGACCATAGAGCCAAGGCACGCAGTCCCACGGCCACACCCATCCTGTGGTCACCCCGTCACTCAGGGCCCAAACTGCAAGCTTGCTTTGTGTCGCTTTACGTGGTGCCACGCTGGGGATACAAAGAGCGCTCCGAGTCCCGGTCAGCGGTCTTCACCTCACTGCCACTTTCCACTGGCTCCGTGGCCCGTGTCCTCCTTCCGGGGGGGGGATCTTGCTAACTCAGGTCATCTGCGCTCTCTCCTCGGCGTTGAAACATTACAACCAAACTGGGAAAATGTGTTCTGGTTGCATTCTTTTTAATACATGACAAAATCAGAGGAGAAACATTTTGAGGAAGAAACAGAATTCTTTCAAGTCCTTAAGTGCAGTGAACACCCAAACTGTACTACAGTTGTGGAATCCGTTTGTTTCCCCTCGGTTCTCTACCCTACTCATGCCAAAGTAACAAAATATTTTTCCACCAACCGTTATCTTTTTAATGTTTACTTATTTGTTTTGAGAGAAGGAGGTGGAGGGGGAGGGAGAGAGGATGAATGCACACAGCAGGGGAGGGGCAGAGAGAGGAGAGGGAGAATCCCAAGCAGGCTCCACATTCAATACAGAGCCCGAAGTTTGATCTCATGACCAAGATCATGACCTGAGCCAAAACCAAGAGTCGGACGCTTAACCAACTGAGCCACCCAGGCACCTCCTGTTACATTTAATAATTGTAAAACATCCCATCATTTTCAAATATCATAATTGGACCTACAGGAGCTCTGCTCTGTTCGTGGTATGAATGTTAAGTTCACACCTTTGCTTTTTCATGTCAGGACCATCTGAAATGTCCTCTTGGGGCAAAGGAACTTGGGGTCCCAAACATGTGTGACCCTCCTCTGTCTGCATAAATACAGGCTACTGTCTTTCCAGCCTTTCTTTTAAAAGGACCTTATAGGATTTCTCTTTCTCTAACACACTTCCCAGGGAAGCTGACCCCTTGAACACCAGTTAGAACCATGTGGGTCCACTTAACGTGCAGATTTTTTTCAACCAATACGGTCTAGTGATGCAAGTGTATTTCCTCGTCCTTATGATCTTAATAACATCTTCTTTTCTCACACTTACTTGATTATGAGAATACAGTATATGATGCATGTAACGTACGAAATATGTGTTAATGGACTGTCAATGTTATTGGTAAGGCTTCTGACCAACAGTAGGCTATTAAGTTATGGAGGAGTCAAAAATTACAGTGAATCTTCAGCTTCATGGGGGGTCGGTGCCCCTAACCCCTGAGTCATTCAAGGGTTAACTGTATTTTCTAAGAGACTCTTTCTATGCTTTTAAGGGAAGCCTCCTCACCAGAGGAAGACAACAGAGGGGAAAGTGTAGACTCGGAGATCAGGCCTTACTCTTGCCTCCACGGAGGGCAAATCGTGCCTCAAAGTGTCCATGTCTAAACACATCTTAAGACTCCTCCTTTCCCTCAGACATTGGTGGAGATGAACACGCTTGAGTGAGTCGCCCTGCACCAAGGACTCCCAAGTTCCTCCCATCTGCCATGAATTCCAAAAGGCGTTTCTGTCCGCTGAGGCCTTGAGCATGGCCCACGGTCCTATGGCACTGCCAAACTGCAGCCTGGCTCCCCCCACCGACCGGCTGTGTGGACACCAGACAAGTTACTCAACTCCACAGAGAAGCTGAACTAACGATCTTTAAATCTTCTCAGCCCTCAGATGATGAGAAACCGCCCTCGCGGACCCAAGGACCCAAGGTGAGCCGGGGCCTTGCTCCTGGAAAAAGAAGTCCGCACTGGGTCCGTGACCGTGCACTCACGTCAGCACTGCTTTGTGTTGTTCCCTTGCTATCACCAGGTGATGCGCATCTGTTCAGAGAACATGTTAGATCACTCTTAACCAAGCCAAGAGGGGAAAGCGTCAGCATCTGAGAAAGCCAGACTCTAGAAGTTACCCTGGATTTTTCCCTTTCTCCCTCTAAGCCCTTCCCTCCCCCCCCCAACTCATCAGGAACTCCTATCAGCTTCTATCAGTCGCTGCCCCCACTCAGTTGAGGCCTCTATCACCTTCACCCAAACTGTGGCCACAGCGTACTCACCCATTCGCACAGCAGAGAAGCATCAGAGCATCAAATAACTCCTACCTAAAACCCCAAAAATGGCTCCTCTCATGGGGACAGAAACACACCAAAGCCCTCCTGTGACCGGCAGAGCCTTGCAGGACCAGCAAAGCCAACTCTCAGCCCCAGCCCTCCGTCTCCCTCCTGCTCACTCTGCCCCATGGCTTTTATTGTGATCCCTCCTATACCGTCACTATCTTCTGCCTCAGGGCCTTTGCACATGCTTCTCCCTGTGTCTGCAGTGCTCCTTTCCCAGCATGCACTACATCATGTAATTATGGTGTTTGTTTTCTTACTTACTTACTTACTTATGCATGCATGCATTCATTCATTCATTCATTCATTCTTGGCTCTCTTCTCTACTAGAATGTCAACTGCATGAGGCAGGGCCCTGGTCTCTTATCTATTACCAAATTCCCAGGACCCAGCCTGGTGCCAGCCACAAAGCAGATACTTAATAAATACTGCTGAATGAATAAATTAAACCCACAGTCCACAGTGTCCATAGCTCAGAATATAAACTGTCCAAACATAATTCCATTAGGGCCCGAGTTATGCACTTTAATAGGAAATACTGGAGGAAGATTAAAATCTATGGGCGTCTGAGTGGCTCAGTCGGTCGAGCGTCTGACTTCGGCTCAGGTCATGATCTCGCAGCCAGTGAGTTTGAGCCCCGCATCGGGCTCTGTGCTGACAGCTCAGAGCCTGGAGCCTGTTTCAGATTCTGTGTCTCCCTCTCTCTCTGACCCTCCCCCATTCATACTCTGTCTCTCTGTCTCAAAAATAAATGAATATTAAAAAAAAATCTAGATGTGAGAGTGGGATCTTAGTGCACACTCTAGGAAGTTTTGGGGGAGTGTAATGCTTCTGCTGCCCCTGAAGACTGTATGTGTGCGTGTGTGCATGAACATGAGTGTATCTACATGTGTCTGTGCGTGCATGTGTGTGCATGTGTGTATGCCTGTGCATGCATGTGCTTGTGTGTGTGCCTCTGTGTGCATGTGCATGTATGCCTGCGTGTGCCTGGGCGTACATGTGTGTGCATGTGTGCATGTGTGCATATGCCTGTGTGTGTGCATGTGGGTGTGCCTGTGCATGCATGCATGCATGTGCGTGTAGGCATGTGTATGCCTGTGTGCGCCTGTGCATGCATGGGTGTGCATGGGTGCATGCATGTGCATGTGTGTATATGCCTGTGTGTGCATGGTACAGGTGCATGTATGCCTGTGTGTGCATGGGAGTGCATGCCTGTGTGTGAGTGTGTGTGCATGGGAGTGTATGCCTGTATGTGTGTGCATGCACACACGAGTGTGCATGTGTTTGTTCCCCCTCTCCTCCTCAGGACGGCCATCATCAGTTCTGCTTGGCAGGACAGCGTCCTCCACTCCCACATTCCTTCACGAGTAACTCGGGCATTCAGATCTCAAGACAGGTTTCCTCCTGAAAGGCACGTCTGAGTAAAAGGGGACGATCACCAAATCCTCCAGATCAGAGATCCCAACCCTCCGGGATTCACTGTGTCATATCTCAACCGGCTGCTCGCCAACAGCTAAGCACAGCGACCAGGCTCCAAAGGGAACAGGCAGGACCCGTGACAGATCATCGGCCAAGTGAGGCACAGAAGCCGAAACCACTTGGAACTTGACCTCGCAGCTGCTGGCCACTTTGCTACGCTGGTACTGGGGGAGGGGCTGGCACAAACCGGGGGAGGAGTCAGCTTGCCCAGCACATCTAAAGCATCCTTGATGATACTGTTTCCTCTTGTTGGCCTCATCCTTCTTGCCTCTCAGCCCTGAAATGAGGAGCTGCTGAATCCCTGAGGGGCTCACGCTCTAATGCCAGAGGCTCAGAGGCTGAAGCCAGCTGTAGAGTCTTAACAGGGGCCTTGCACAAGGAATATGGAAATCATAAAAATAAGAGGAAACACTTACATAGGCTTCCTACGTGCCAGTGGCTGTTCCGAAGCCCTTTACACAATATCAACAACCCTAAGAAGGCATTTTACATATGAGGGAAACTGAGGTACAGTGAGGTTGTGCTAAGTGGTTGTATCAGTCAAGATGTGTGGGTAGCAAATAGTACACTCAAAAGTTTCCACTCAGGACCACCTAATGAAGAACTATTTACAGATGGAAGGGCAGGGCTGAGGGACCTATCAAAAGACACTAAGGCACCCAATATGAGTCACAGTGACAGACGATCACCAACCCTTCGGCCTAAAGAGGCAAGAGGAAGGATCGAGGTCACTGGAACTGGCCTAGGGACAGAAAGGCAGCCTGCTTCGGATTCTGTCTCCCTCTCTCTCTGCCCCTCACCCGCTTGCTCTCTGTCTCTCTCAAGAAATAAACATAAATAAATGAATGGATGAATGAATGAATGAAACAACAGACCCAAAATGGAGGCACTTGTGCTAAGCCCCACGTCAACAAGCCAACGCTTCTACCCAATCTCATGGTAGTTTCAGCCTCTCCCAGGAATGTAACCTTTAACCAGCCAACCTGAAATTACCTGGTCAGCACTAATGAGGTAACCCGCCAAGACCCATTCTGTCCCCCACAGGTAGATTAACCTAAGTCTGAAACAATCCACTCTTTGCTAATAAACTTCCTTTTTCTGCCACTCTCTGCCTTTAAAACCTTCCCTTTTCCAAAGCTATTTGGAGCACACTTCTTTTTGCTACACGGGACGCTGCCCAATTCAAGAATCAGTGAATAAAACTAATTTGATCTTGAAATTTACTGAGCTGAGCTGAATTTTGCTTGTTAACAATACAAACCGATCAGAGATTAGAAGCTTCATAACTTGCAGGATGAAGGGAGAGAAAAAAAAATCCTTTAGAGGGTTAAACACACCTCCAGATTCTCTGATTTCCAATGCCTTCCTTCTATGGACAAGGAAAGGGAGACTCAGAGAAGCTAAGTAACTTGGCCAAGGTCACCCAGCCTTAACTATCAAAGTTGAGATCTGGCCTTTCCCAAGGCCGGAAGGAGGAGGTCCTGCTCACAGTGTGATCCAGCCACCCCCTGATGCGTCCCAGGGACTTTCAGGGCCTTGGGCTCAGTCCTAGCTGGTCACCTATTCACTTATTCAAACACACACACACACACACACACACACACACACACACACACACACACACATCCCAGTAAGCTCTCAGTCCCTTCTCCCAACAGCACAATGTTCTCACCTCTCCTCACCAGGCCAAAGCAACCAGCTTGTTCTCTCCCTACCCTGGAGCAGTTTCACCCACAATCAAGCAGCACCCCCCCCCCACACACCCCCGCCCCCCCCCACCCCCCCCCGCAGAATTAATTTCGCATTGTGGCTGCCTAACGACCTCTAATTGCATAGCTGGAGGCTTACACATTAACATGGGCAAAACCAGCCATAAATTTAAAAGGGCGATTTCCTTCCCACTGTCCACCTCTGCCTCCCTTTCAATAAATCACTCACCTAAAATGGCAGAGTGGCAAAGCCCAGAGCCAGAGGTCAAAGGGGCCCAGCCCTGGCTAGATCCCTTATTAACATTTAATAGCACCTGCCAGGGATGGTCTTTAAGGACTCACAGGAATGCCCTAGGGCTGTCACAAAGTGGCAAAAGCAGGGAGAAAGTGGGGAGGCAGTGGTCAGGATGTAGGTAGCCACACAGATCTCTCCAGAGGAGATACACTCAGCAGGGAACACCTACTGTCTCAAGTGCACGTGGCTCGAGCTGTGAGCAAAGGAGGCTCTACCGGTTTCCAAGAAGCCCCTGAGCCGTGATCAATATCCACGGGTGCACGGACACTGATGAACACCAGGGTGTATTCGCAGGAGTGAGTGAGTGAGTGAGTGAGTGAGTGTGTGTGTGTGTGTGTCAGGGGTTGTTTTGTGAGGGGACAGAGTCCCAGACTGATGCTCCAAGATCACTCTGCTACAATTCCCCAGACCGCGGAAAGTGCCCTGTTTAAATACCAATCTGAGGGGTGCCTGGGTGGCTCAGTGGGTTAAGCGTCCGACTTCAGCTGAGGTCATGATCTCATGGCTAAAGGGTTCCAGCCCCACACTGGGCTCTGTGCTGACAGCTCAGAGCCCTGAGCCTGCTTTGGATTCTGTGTCTCTCCCCTATTTGCACATGTGTGTGCCCTCTCTCTCTCTCTCTCTCAAAAGTAAACATAAAAAATTTTTTTAAAATTTGAAATTTACTATTTCAGTGGCTCTATTTCAGTATACACGCGAGGCTACCAGGCCTGGAGCGGATCAGCCCAGGTTCGAGCCTGGCTCCAACCCTACTCGGCCAGCCTCCCCAGGCCTCTTGTGTAAAACCTAGACTTGGGGGAGCTCGACACGATGCCAGCCCACGGGGAGGGCTCAGAAATCACTAACCCCCAGAAGGAGGCGGGCCCCAGGCAACACCCTGTGGGTTGTGGGGGCTGCTGACGGTTTGGTAGCAGGAGGCAGGTTGTAGGCAGAAGTGAGGAGGGTGGGGAAACGGGATGGAGGTAAGGGGGTAACGGAGTACACGCTCTGGGCCAGAAGGCTGAGGAAGGAGCGGTGGCCCGGCCCCCACTCTGGCTGCCCCTGCTCACCGGCACGCAGGCCCCACAAAAGGCCGCGTCAAGAGGCGCCACAACCGGCCGCTGCCGCCAATGTCCGCCGCCCTTGCTGGCCCGACCAGAGCCTACGAGCGACAGGTGGACGGGAAGGTCTGTCCTTCTGCAGAGCTGCGGGAAAAACTGTCCGGCCCTGCAAAACTGGGCACTACGGGGGGTCCCGCTGCACAGCCACACTCTCCCTCCACGGTGCCCGAGGCAGCCTCCAGCAGGAGGGTGGGCTGCAGGCCAAGGTCTAGCCCGAGGGTGGGGAGGGGTGCGCTGGGGGGGCTAAGTTTAGAAAACCTCGGGGCCTGCACTCCCCCACCCAAATTCTCTGGATGAGGTGAAAACCCGACTGGTAACCCGACTGTGCTTTCTTTCTCCACTAACCCTCCTGTCTACACCTCTGTGAGTCTTAATCGTACCGCGTCTGTAACACAGAAGTGCTAAATATATACTGCAGTGTCCTATCAAATCCCCGTCAATCAAGGTGAAGACAGATTCTGAGGTCCACGGGCCTGGGTTCAAATCCCAACACCACCACACACTAGCTGGGGTGACCGTGAGCAAGTCCCTAATTTTGTGCCTCAACTTCTTTATCTGTAGAATGGGAATCGTAGCCCCACGACCTATGGCTTTCTTGAGGGTTAAATACAGGTAGAACATTTAGAGCAGCCTGGCCCACAGAAAGAGCTACTCTAACCACAAAAGAGGCCATCTTGTAACTGTGGCACAAACCTCTAAAAACCAGAAAGCATGTGATGTCTCCATTTCAGTGGCACCGAGGCACCTGAGCGTAAGCCGTCCCCCACCCCACAGCTGCCGGACTCGCTTTCCTCAAACTTCATTCCACCCTCTCCCCCTTCCCCCACCTGGGTTTCCAAGGGACTACCGGGGAAGCTGTCTGGAGACCAGGAGAAGGAGAAACAATCGACCTTCCCGGCCCCGTTCCAGAACTTACGGACAAAAACCTCACGGTAAGCTTCACGAGGAGCCCCGTTAACACGGAGAGATGGCATGCTCCCCATTTTAATGACGAACAAACTGAGGCTCAGAGAGCTGAAGGAGCTTGCACAGCGTCGGTGGCAAAGCTGGCATCCGAACTCAATTCCAAACCTTATTTCTCATTTAATAATAAAAATACTAGGAGGAAGAAGACCGCAATGATGACAGTGACTGTCCCTTGAGCACTTACTCTGAATGCCCTACGTGTGCCGGCTCATCAGTCCTCAGATCAGCCCTGTGAGGTGGCTACTGGGACCCCTCCCATCTTACAGATGTGAAAGCCGAGCTTAAGCAATCCACCCAAGGTTCGGAAGTGGTGGTGATCTTCTCATGAGCCGTTCATGGTTTCAAATGAAAACTTCTTTGTGGAATTTGTCTTTCCTGGAACTTCTCCCCTTCTCCCTTAACTTAGCAGGTCCACTCTTCCCCTCTTTACAAATTTTTTTTTTAATTTTATTTTGAAAGAGACAGAGGCAGCGTATGTAGGGGAGGGGCAGAGAGAGAGACAGACAGACAGACAGACAATCCCCAAGCAGGCTCTGTCTGCACTGTCAGCTTGGAGCTTGATATGGGGGGCTCGAACTCACGAAACCATAAGATCATGACCTGAGCCGAAACCAAGAGTCGGACGCTTAACTGACTGAGCCACCCTGGCGCCCCCGCTCCCCACCTCTTTGAAACACAGTTCAGAAACCCCTTCCGCCAGGCTGCCTCTCCAGAGACGCTACTCGCTCTATGGGCAGCGAGAAGTCATAGCTTTACCTCCTGGACCTTGCTCCCCACAGGGCCTGGCACCCACAAGGTGCCTTCCTCCTGCTCCGTGCTCCACAGGTAGGTGCAAAGATGACAGCTGAGCCCAGGAGTTCTTATTCATGCCATCTCTAATGAGCCCCCAAGAGCTCGCGGCCAAAACACATTTTAATGCAAGTGGCTGCTTTCCTTTCTACGTCGCCCACTGGGGAGACAGTATTTAGCTACAAAATACAGCTCACACTCTTCTCATGGAGCTAAAACCCAAAGGAAAGGGAGGCACAGGTGCCCTGACTCTCTGGCCCCTGGAGGATGGACTTAACCTTCTTTGCAGATTCTGGGAGCACAGCTAGGACAGTACCCCGACTCAGCAAGTCAACGAAGGGCCTTGGGTGTCCCAGAATCACGGTGACCAGAGTTTAAGGACATAAATTAGGACACATGGTGCCTGTGAGGAAAACAGAAAGGAATATTAGAACTTGAGATTGTCCCCAGGACAGCAGCAAAGGAGGAAGCGTGGCCTTTGTAACCGAGAGGGTGAGCAGCGGGGGCTGGGAGGCTGCAAGGCACTGAGCAGGCCTCAGCCACCTTGCAGGCCGGCCTCAGCTTCATCTGCAAGGGCTTTGTTACTCCAGCAGTCTCTGGAACACGCACACTGCCGTGTCTGCACTATATGCCCTTCTCTATTTGCAGAAAGGAAGCAGAAAGGGGAGGGTACCGGGAAAAAAGTGCCAAGGTTAAACACTCCGTCATTATAATGCCCTCGAATCCCTCAGGGGCAAAACTCTCCCGAACAGAACTGTCCAAAAGAACTTTCTGCGTGACAGCAATGTTCTGCAACCCACACGCTCCAAAACGGTAGCCAAGAGCCGCACGTGGCTCTTGAGTCTTGAAATTTGGCCAGTGCGATGGAGCAACGATGTTCTTGACTCTGTTTGGCTTGAAGTCACTTAAACAGCACGTGTGGCTAGCAAGGTGCCCTACTGGACAGCACGGCTCCAGGCCACGTTTAGACAAACTTACACCCAGAAACCACATCGGTCAGCAGACCCAGCCTGTGCCAACACGCTGTCCTCTACTTAGTAACACGCTGAGCGCTCGCTACGTGCTAGCAATGGCCCTTTTCATGTCACGTCCCATAATCATCACATCATCTCTGGTAAGAGAAATGCTATCTTATTGCCACTGTACCTAGGGGGACACGGAGTCACAGAGCTCAGTAAGCAGTGGGGGCTGGTCCCAGAGCTGGGGGTACTCTCACTCCTGCACTTGGGATCCCTTGCTCAGCGGTCGGTGTAACATGGGTTTATTCTCTCCATTTGGACCTGTGATCACTTTAATAATGAGGGCTATGCTCCCTCTTGTGCTCCTGGCTAACTGCTGTGGGACCATCCCTGAAACGTTTTTAAGGTCCTGAAAAGATCCCAGGGAGCTGATTTTAAACATAAAGTCCTTCCAATAGGAGGTCCAACGAGAAGCGTCAGAGGGACTACGAGGGTGTGCTACGAGGGACTACGGGTATGCTGCTCAATGCACGCTCATGTGGAGCCTTCCCTCCGAATTCGTCAGGAAGGAAGTGCCAAGCCGTCTCATTCTTCCATACACAGGCAACCTGAAAGATGCCCTCCGGGAGGGGCGCCTGGGTGGCCCTGCAGGTTAGGTGTCTGACTCTTGGTCTTGGCTCAGGTCAGGATCTCACGGTTCGTGAGTTCGAGCCCCGCATCGGGCTCTGTGCTAACAGTGCACAGCCTGCTTGGGTCTCACTCTTCTTCTCTCTCTGCCCCTTCCCCGCGCACTCTTTCTGTCTCTTTCTCAAAATAAATAAATAACCTGTCAAAAAAAGAAAGATGCCCTTCTGGGGGCTCCACGCTGCCGGAGCCTTTTGTTAAAATTCATGAGAGAAAAGGCCGAGGCTTACCCCCATCTAGCAGACACATTAGACTTTTAATATCAGGCTAACGGAAGTAAACAGCGCCCATCCTGTAGCCAACAGGGATGGGCTAGACTTTAAGGTGCAGGGAACTGGGGGGCAAGGATGACCTTTGCCCTCATTAGCCTGACTTTCCTCTAACCTAGGACCCGTTTCTGTTCCCCTTCCATCCCTCTGACCCCAGCTCCCAGTTTTCCTCGATGGATCACCTGGACCACGTTTACAGAAGCTTATTATGTTGCCCTTTCCTCTCATCACTTAAAGGAGCATTTCTTGCCTCAAACAGACATGGCCGGGACCTTTAAGCGTTCTTATTTAACACAGGAAACCCGATCAAGAAAGTCACTGAGGGGGCGCCTGGGTGGCGCAGTCGGTTAAGCATCCGACTTCAGCCAGGTCACGATCTCGCGGTCCGTGAGTTCGAGCCCCGCGTCGGGCTCTGGGCTGATGGCTCAGAGCCTGGAGCCTGTTTCCGATTCTGTGTCTCCCTCTCTCTCTGCCCCTCCCCGTTCATGCTCTGTCTCTCTCTGTCCCAAAAATAAATAAACGTTGAAAAAAAAAAAAAAATTTAAAAAAAAAGAAAGTCACTGAGGATGCCAAACTGCTACGGAGGGCTGTCTTCCAAGAAAGTGTTCCCATTCAAAGCCTCACGTGTTGCTATGGAAAGGTAAAGTTATAATTGGCGTCTTAGGAAGGGCAGTAATTTACAGTATTATAAAAAAAAAATCACTGGCAAGAAAAACTGGACTCAACATTGAAAGGAGTTCAGCCAGGAAAAAGAAAATAAAAGGAAATCAAAATGAAACCTGCCATTATGTAGTCAAGAGACTAATCGATGCTTGTCAACCTCATCCCTCCAGCTGGTTTCAAAATGTTACCCATCATAAAGAAAATCCAGAAGTTTGCAACATGATGAGTGCTTAAGAGGTGTTAAAGGTGGCCTTCAAAAGAGATCTCACTTGGATTTTGGTTTTGCTACAGTTAAAGTCTGAGAGATACAGGGGCGCCTGGGTGGCTCAGTCGGTTGAGCGTCCGACTTCGGCTCAGGTCATGATCTCACGGTCTGTGAGTTCGAGCCCCGCGTCAAGCTCTGTGCTGACAACCCAGAGCATGGAGCCTGCTTCAGATTCTGTGTCTCCCTCTCTCTCTGCCCCTCCCCTGCTCATGCTCTGTCAAAAATAAACATTAAAAAAAATTAAAAAAAAAAAATGTCTGAGAGATACAAAACTTACCACATGTCAGGGAATATTGGCAAATATTTTCAAACACTTGTAATCTGTCAAAGAAGTGCTATGGGGACCCACCTGACTCTTTATTCTCAAACAAGAAAGGTGCAAAGAAATGTCGGGAGAAGAAGTTCTCTGAGAGTGCCCATGTTCCCATTCATCCAGCTACATTTGCCAAGACACAAGGTAAGAGAAAAGGCTGAGGGCTTACCCCCCATCTAGCAGACTTATTGGGCTTCTAACATCAGGCTAGTGGAAGTAAACAGTGCCCATTCGGTAGCTAACAGAGGTGGGCTAGATTCAGAACCCAACCATTTCTCAATGAGCAACTGTAAGGAATGAGAGAACGTTTCCCTCTGGGACAAAGGCTAGGGTTGCTTACTGCTTGCTATAAAAGCAGTGGATACTCCAAGTTCGGTATCCTTCTCCTATAACAGGACTTCCTGCACCGCAGACATCCACCTGCATCTTCAGCATCCCCTCTGTGGTACTTCAAGGTAAAAGGAATAGTCACAACCTACTCTTAAGGTGTCAAGAGTCATAAAGGTCTTAAACTGACCCATGAGTCTCATTGTCTGAGCATCCATGAAATAACAAACAGGCTAAGTGGTTAACTTTACGGTAAGTTAAGATCAAATTCTAGACCCTACAAGAAGCTGCACAGCAAGCTGGGGACCACCTGAAAAAGTAATAAAGCTTGGGACAGGGCGCACGGTAGTGACATATTTAATGTTAAATGCCCAGGGGCCAGAACTCCCTTAACTCATAAAAACCAGAAAATCAAACTCCAGAAATTCTAAAGCAATATAACATGGTATATGAGAGCATACACCTGAATCCAAATCCCAGATCAGCCACTCACTGGATCTGAGACTCTGGGCAAGTCACCTAACCAACCACCTTGTGCCTTGGTTTCCTCATCTATAGAATGATGGCAATAATAATACATACCCCAGAGCATTACTGTTATGCGAATTACTGAATGAATTTATGCACAGTGCACAGAACACAGTAAATGCCACATGAATATTTGCCACATTACCACCAGCTCTAAAAATTCAATGATTCCATAGATCTTTATACAATGCCCATTATCCTAACTCTTTATAATGCAATCTTCCTGTATAGGATATACTGTTCAGTGAAAAAGTCAGGTGGGAAAAAAAAATGCATATAATTAGTTACATTTTATAAAGAAAAAGGAGACGTTGGTATATAAATATATTTGGTTACATTCTTCAAACAGAGAAAAACCAAAAACTGAAAGACAAATGGCTATGTCTGAGGTGTGGGAGGGAAAAACAATGATAGGTTTGGAAGCCAGAATTCTCAGAACATTCCTGTTCTGTAGATGTGACTTTGATACCATGTAAATAGTTTATGTAATTATCAAACAAAATTATCTCTTAAGAAGTAATCTATAAAAATCAAAAACAAAATGGAACATGTTTAATTGTTCACTGAATTCGAGTCCAAACCACACAGAGAAAAGCCATTTTTTCAATGATATTTAAAGATAGTAATTCATATGTCCCTAAAAGGACCTTGGGGTGCCTGGGTGGCTCAGTTGGTTAAGCGGCCGACTTCGGCTCAGGTCATGATCTCACGGTCTGTGAGTTCGAGCCCCGCATCGGGCTCTGTGCAGACAGCTCAGAGCCTGGAGCCTGTTTCAGATTCTGTGTCTCCCTCTCTCTGACCCTCCCTGTTCATGCTCTGTCTCTCTCTGTCTCAAAAATAAATAAATGTTAAAAAAAAAATTTTTTTTTAAATAAATAAAAGGATATACCTTAAGGACAAAACAAACTGCTAATAAATAAATAAATAGCATTGTTTTTGGTAATCACATAGCCACTTTTCCTGCTTTTCTTAATCAAATTCTACCCAAATATAATAAAAGGGTTGAAATAAGGAACTTTCTCTTAATAGAATTTTTTGAAAAAGGAATGACAGCATCTGAACATCCCCACTATGTAGAGACCTGACCATCGATGGCTGTCAATGACACAGAAAGAGAAAGCAGACCTTATGTGTCTCATTAATAGAAATACACATCATCACCTATGAAGTATTTCTTACAAAAAAAAAAAAGAAAAGAAAAAGAAAAAAAAAAACATCAATCAGATCAGTCCTTTAGAGCTAACAACCAATTTACAAAAAATACAAGTGGGGGACAGAAGAACATGCTAAAAAAGCACCATCCAGCCTGTACAAAACTACAGGGCAGAGGATTCAACTTATTTAACCAGGTGGAGGGGGGGGGGAACCTATAGATTAAAGGGAACCTATAGATTATAGGGGACCTAAGAAACAAGGCAATTAATTGCAAATCATAGAGCTCTTTGGATCTAATAAAGTGTGTGTGTTCTTTTTTTAAAGAGCCAATTGAGAAATTTAAACACTGAGTACATAGGTGTTAACATTAACAAATTATCATCAGAGCTTAAGGCATGACAGCAGTATTGTAAATTCTGTTTCTATAGAGTCCTCATCTTCCAGAAATAAACACTAAGTATTTACATACAGAATGACTGATCTAAAATTTCTGAAACCGTACATCTGATACAACCAAGGAGAAGGGAGACTGGGTAGGGACAGATGAAACAAGGCAGGCCACGATGAGCATGCTGAGGTCCACTCAACTAGCCTTTCTACTTCTGTATGCGTTTCAAATATCCCATAATAAAAATCAGTTATTCTACCAAATCTCAGCCTTGGGCCAGACACCATCAGTGGACAGACATTATGTTCAACTCTGATCACTTCCTTACTAAGGGATATAGACTTGAGACAAGTAACTTCATTCTGCTGAGCCTCAGTCTTCTATTCTGTGAAATGGCTATGATGCAGAGGGAAGGAGAAAACTCATTTCCGAGTGCCCGGCACAGGGTATGCACTCTCCCAATGGAGGCTTTCCACCACCCAGAGCTTTCTAAGGCAACACCACAGCAGGCAGCAAGCTACAGAACCGAATCTTCCCCCTGCCCAACTTTAAAGACCTGCCTAGTGAGCTTGTGGATTACTCGTTCAATCGTCTCCAGCAGGAGTGATATTCTTAAAAGAATATGCTCATGTTCTGTGTGGTGAATAGCAATTTCCACCATCTACACACACGCACACACACACACGGCTAGGTGGCCTCTTTCGGGCTGGCCCTATGTGATTCACAGGAAGTAAAACACCGTCTCCCAGCTGCAAAGACTCACCAGTTTTAAACATGCTTTCTTTCCCCAGACATCCAGCCTGGAGACATCAGGGACATCGCCTTCCTTTCTGAGCCTGGGCGAGAGGCTTTGTCAAGTCACTTCCTTGACCAGATAACACATCACATCAGGGAACGGCATTTGACACGGATGAAAAATGAAGTTTACACAAGTTCTTGCTTTGAGAACATGTGCAACGCGGTTTCTTTTCTCCAACGGCAGCTCTGGTTTGGAAGATGGCGTGTCTCTGCAAGGCACTGAGTCACTACTCACACTTGTAAAATATTCCTGAGCACATTTGGTGAATATTTTCCAACTGTACATACACAAACGCATGTGTAGATTCCCATAAGCCTGGAGCTTCATCCTGCCCTCCCTGCGTTTCAAGCTCTTGGTTTTTTACGGCAGTTGCTGATAGACTTTGCTGGGAAGCAGAGGAACACATCCCTTGGAGAAAGAAATGGCTCCAGTCCCCATGCTGTCCCTTACTGGACAGATTATCAATCTCTATGTCCAGATTTCCTTCCATAAAATGCAGACAATAAAACCTAAGGGATTTTTTCGAGAATCACGCTGGATAAAATACATAGAGAACTTTGCCCAGTCTCTGGTCCACAGAATGTGCTTCATAAATGCCTAATATTATTACTCTCATGGTCTGATGCTAGGTCTCACCCATCCACGTACCACCCCCCCAGCACCCTGCACTGGGCTTGACATAAGGTAAGCTCACGATATTTGTTAAATCAATGCATGAATGAAATGGAGATGATTAAATTTAACCTGTCTCTATTTGTTAAAAAGGAGTCAAGTGGAGGCAGGCCTGGGTGGCTCAGTCGGTTAAGCGGCCGACTTCAGCTCAGGTCATGATCTCGCGGTCCGTAAGTTCGAGCCCCGCATCCGGCTCTGTGCTGACAGTTCGGAGCCTGGGACCTGCTTTGGATTCTGTGTCTCTCCCTCTCTCTCTGCCCCTCCCTGACTCACGCTCTGTCTCAAAAATAAACACTAAAAAAAAATTTTTTTTTAAAAAGGAGTCAAGTAACTTTAAGTCTCTCAAAAACATATAGTACTATTATCTTAAATATCAGTGAGACTCATCAAAGATGGACACACTCATCCAGGTGAGAGGTGCTGAGGGCCTGGCCTGAAACAACTGAGGCAAATGAAGAGAGGGCAGGGGCCAGACTCCAGAGACCTTCAGAAGCCAGGATCAGTAAGAGGTGGTGGCTTTTAAATGCAAGGGGTGGGAGGAAAAGGGCAGGGTGACACAATGACGAAGCAAATTTGGGAGAAAATTTAAAGACGTGAATTTTGCACTTCCTGGGATCAACACCACCTTAGGACACCCAAGGAGAGAACTGACTTTTTTTTTTTTTTTAGTTTATTTTTTGACAGAGAGAGAAAAAGGGAGAGAGAGCAGGGGAGGGGGAGAGAGAAAGACTGAGGATCCAATGCAGGCTCTGTGCTGACAGCAGCGAGCCCGATGCGGGGCTTGAACTCACGAACCGGGAGATCATAACCTGAGCCGAAGTTGAACGCTTAATCCACTGAGCCACCCAGATGCCCTGAGAGCTGACTTTTAACAAGGCAGAAATAGATTGCACACAGATGTTCATAGCAACACTATTCACCATCGCCAAGCGGTGGAAGCAATCCAAATGCCCAATGAGGAATAAACAGACAAACAAAATGTGGTATATGCGCACCAGAGGATATTATTCAGCTTTTATAAAGGAAGGAAGTTCAGACACAGGCTCCAGCATGGATGAACCTTGAGAACATTCTGCTAAATGGAAAAAGCCGGCAACAAGAAGACACATACTGTAGGGACTCCACTTAGGAGAGGCAGTGAGAATAGTCAGACCCCGGAAGGACAGAAAGCAGAATGGTGGTGACTGGGGCTGTTTCCTGGGTGAAGAGTGTCAGTTCTGCAAGACGAAAGTTCTGGAGAAGCGCTGCACAACAATGTGCCAACAACACTACTTAACTGTACATTGTTTAAAAAACAGGTTAAGGGGCGCCTGGGTGGTGCAGTCGGTTAAGCGTCCGACTTCAGCCAGGTCACGATCTCGCGGTCCGGGAGTTCGAGCCCCGCGTCGGGCTCTGGGCTGATGGCTCAGAGCCTGGAGCCTGTTTCCGATTCTGTGTCTCCCTCTCTCTCTGCCCCTCCCCCGTTCATGCTCTGTCTCTCTCTGTCCCAAAAATAAATAAACGTTGAAAAAAAAAAATTAAAAAAAAAAAAAAAAAAAACAGGTTAAGATGGTGAATTTCAGGTTCTTTGGGTTTTTTTTTTTACAATTCAAAAATACAAAAAAGCTTGGGGCACCTGGGCGGGTTCAGTTAAGCGTCCGACTTTGGCTCAGGTCATGATCTCTCAGTTTGTGAGTTCGAGCCCCACATAGGGCTCTGTGCTGACAGCTCAGAGCCTGGAGAGCCTGCTTCAGATTCTGTGTGTGTGTGTGTGTGTGTGTGTGTGTGTGTGTGTCTCTCTCTGCCCCTCCCCCCACTCAAAAATAAACATTTTTTTTTAAAGGTGGAAATATGAATCTGGAGTCATGAGCCAGAGGCGCTCCCTACTCCCCATCTGCACGAACTTGGTGGCTCACGAACTCTGAACCCACCTCTGAACCCACCTCTGAACCCACCTTCCACTCTGCCAGGTAGGCCAATAAGAGACGGTCATTTGTCTGCAGACCTCCAACAAGCTCGCAGGACAGTGAGGATGAACATATTCTGGGAGGAGCATACAGCTACCTGCACATCACGCCCTTAGGAAAGCCCCAGAAGCCTCTACCCCTCTCCGATCTATCGGGAACTGCAATATTTCAGCCCATGGTCTCTGTTCTTTAATCCTTCTTCCTCACCTGTGCCTCCATGATCCACGAAGCCTTTTTTATTTTACCTTCTTACCATTTTGGTCCCAGCTGTGGCCGAGTGAGGTATACGTACAATCACTCCTGACTTGCAGAGCAAAGCAAGCCAGCTTGGCCAAGCCTGGGAGTGAGGGAGAAAAAAAAAAAAACAAAACAAAACAAACAAACCCAAGTCCAAGTTGTGTAAGAGCAGTGACTGTATACCAATTAAAGGCTGCGGGGCCTGAAATGTAAACAAAACCGTCTGGTGAGTGTCTGTCACTTTACTAAGGGGAGATTGTGCAAACAACTCACGTGGTTCTTTCGTGGGAACAAAGCTTTATCGGATGAGAGTTTTAACAACTCCCACAGAGAAGCCAGGCCCTAAGTCCCCTATGGCCATCGACGTCTCCTGGCTGAGACACTCCTCACCATTCCATCCTTTACTGCTAAAATCAGGAATAATTTTATTAGAGGGGAGAGAGAGAGGAAGAGAGAGGAAGAGAGAGAGAGAGAGAGAGAGAGAGAAAGAGTGTGAGCATACTCCCTCTGCCTCAGTTTCCTCATCGCACAATGAGAATGGCAACCCTGGTCTCCCTGGGCTTTAGGAGGAGGGAGCGAGAGGCCACAGGCAAAGCGCCCCATTCTCTGTTGTGTAGCAGGGACACCAAAGAGGACGGCTAGTACATCCCGTGTCGCTACAGTCATTATTCAAACCCCCACGTGCTTGACGCACTTGTCCAAATAAGCAGACAGGTGTTAAATTTTCTTTGTGACCACAATCGTTCCTAAAATTAAACACTTGCTCACAACCAGTAACAAGGTGGATATTAAAAAATAAAGAAGCACCCATGCAGGAGACATTTTGTTCTTTATGCTGCCCCATGGCTTCTGAGTCTTGTCTTCAGCCCCAGAACCACAGGCGTTAATGCATGCATAAGCCAATCCAGCTGATCCGGCTGGATCAAGGTAAGGTTCTTTCCCCCGTGATACAAATGTACCGACTGAGGCTGGGGTAGGGGAAATAATTTAGATCTAATAATAGACACCACTGGGTTTCTAAAGGTTCCAAGTGTCCATACACAATTTTAGAATCTATCAGATCCTTGCTGGGCTAATGAGGCCTCTTGCTGGGAATCCAAATTCCCTTTGTAAACTCCATTAACAGCCCATGAGGCAGGTGGGAAAATATGAATGTTCTTATGGTAATAATGCCTTGGGCATAAAAGGAGGCACTGGGAAATCGCATCCACTTGTGCCACATGCTTAGTTAGAACATTAGAGATAAAGGGAGAAAAACATCTCTTCTTGGAGAGAGCTTAGGATGTGCCCAACCCCCAAACCCTGCCTGCCCCCTGCACCCTCATACCTGAACTAGGCGGCAATGGGAATCGGTAAAGACAGAAAGGGGGTTTCTTAAATGCAGCGACCGTCCCAAAAAGTGTGGGGTAAGAAGTTTTGCCCATGCTAATTTTGCCAAGTTCATTTGTGTCCCCAGATGATTTTCTGGGGTCCCTCACAACTTTCTGCCTACTTGTTTGTTTGTCATTGCCTGGGAGAGAATTTTTCTTAGTAAGAACGCATGGAAAGTTTTGACTTCGGGAGTTCAGATTCCATTATGAACCAGTGCATTTTTAAAATGTTTTTGCTTTCAAAGCAAAAAAAAAAAAAAAAAAAAAAAAAAAAAAAGCTGATTTTCCTATCTGTGCATCCGTGCAAAACCAACACAGAAAATTTGCTGAATATTACCCAAAACACCCACAGTTAGGCCAAAAGAAGGGATGGAAAATTTTAGCCCCAAAGGAATTTTTTTTTTTTTTTTTTTGGACCCTGGAAGCACTGGCACAGGAGGAGGAGGGCTTGGAGGGCGTCTCCTGAGTGGCTGGGAACACATTCTGACTTTTCACCCACAGTTGCCTGACTGATGCGAAGATGCCTCCTGTTGGAGGTACGGGGGCTCCCCAGGGAGCGGAACAAGTTGACAGCTGAGCAGTCCACAGCATTCCATCTGTCACTCCGCACAGCCCATCACCTCGACTATCTTGGTTTATCTTACCCCAAGTCGCCCAACCTCACGGTCTGCCCGTCGTAAAGACTTTATGGGATTCTAACCTTTTTTGGATCCTGAACCTCTTCGAGAAGCCAGCGAAAGCTTCCCCGCAGGAGCACGCACGCACCTCCAAATAATTTTAGAAGGTGCTGGATCCCTCCCCTCAAGCACATCCGAGAAACTTCAGTTTGAAGCAGCCCCGTTACGTAGCCCCCAATTTCTCTTCACACTCGTAAGGCAAACTCCTGAGCCCCAGCTCTAATGTCTACACCTAACTTGTTTATGAGCGCCCATCAGCCACCTAACGCGTTGGTGCGTTCGGAGGTTTGTCTGCACAAGGGCAAAAATAAGCACGTGCACACGCACACGTCTTGGCAGGAATGAAATAGCAAAGCCAAGTCCCAAATGGCGCGCGCTCATTTAGCCTCCTGGCCCTTGACGATACGAAGCCAGTGCTGGGAGTGAAGGCAGGGCCAGCGATCACACTCGCGTCAAGGAGCCAGGATTGGTCAGCCTTCTTCCATTCGATAAGCAGCAGCACTGAATAATAACCCAACATGCTGGACACTCTCCCACCTCCGTAAGCGATTTGCTATTAAACACTTACTGCTCCCCAACAAAGCCTGCCTGCCAACAGGGTATTTTTAAACACTTTTTTTGTTTGGAGTGGTCAGGGAGAAAGCGGGGAGTGTGGGGGGGGGGGGCATTCCTTTTGGTTTCTAGGTCTCTTTCCTGCAACTTAAAGGCTAGGAAATAATGAAATGAAAACCCGAGGCAGAACTTCCAACCTAACCCTTTTCATTGACTGCATGGGGTTAGGTGTTGTTCAGGTCTTTAGGGCATCGTAAAAGAGCTAGCTCTCTGATCAGAGCACAGCTGTCCTACGTGGGTTTCCTTGCACAGAAACGCTATCCCCATCAGAAGGTGCGGGGTCAAACCTCAAGAGGAAAGCAATCCAGTCCAACTCTCGCCGTGACATGACTGGGCAGTCAAGCCCGTGAACTGCAAACATCGTACCGGATCATTTCTGTGCTAAAGGAAGTGGGATTCCAAGGGCTAGAGGCTCACTTCGGGCAGAGCTGGATCCAGGCAGTCGTCTTGCCTTCTCTCCCCCTCATCTACCTTCCTTTACGAGGTCTTCACTCCTAGGTCAACTTCCCTGCATGTGGCAGCAATGACAGACATTGGAATCTCTGGACATAAAGTTTTTACAGCTAGCAGTCCTAGAAAAGAAAGTGGCCTCTGTCTCTCTCGCTCTCTCTCTCTCTCTCTCTCACTCTGAGTCCATTTGTCAAACCTCATGGTAGGCTTTGATTATCACAATCCTTGGGCCAATCCTTGTACGTGGGAGCCCTTCTCTATGTCATGGCCAGCCACGCCTGGACCACATTATCATGTCTGCAGCCCTCGTTGGGGAAAGGCAACCCTCGGTCACAAAAACGAGGTGCTAGACAGGCGAAAAGCCAACGGCCACAACAAAGACTCTTCCATGAGGCCTAACACAAGAATCTCCTAGCAATGAAGAACTCACTTTGCCCTGAAGAGGAAGGCCATTAACCTCTAACGCCCGTGTTAACAACAGCAAATCACAACCCTCTACAGAAACCAAACCCTTCCCACAGCTGCTCTCACTGAATGCCTCTTGCAGGTGAAAGGAAAAAAAAGGAGATAAAGCGGAGATTATTCTATGTCGGAAAGAAGTAGTCTGCAAATAAACTAAAGAAAAGGAATATGCAGGTTATTCAGGAAAATAGCTCAGAACCTTTTATATTAAGAACAATGCCTGTGTTACAGTTGAAAGGAAAAATAAAATCAATCTTCTTTCACGAGGCAGGTGCAGTAAGAGGTTGATGGTATAGAAACAATGTGCCTTTGAGGTTCTGAAGGAAGGAACCCACCCCGACCCGACCCTGCCCCATGCACCTGCACCGTCACCTTCCCCACGAATCTTCTCTAGGTCTGTCTGGGCCTCTCTGGTCTTACATCGGGTCATCAAACACTTGAATGCTATGCTCTAAAATCTCTCAGCAAAGATGTTCCCGCACACACAGGAAACATCCACAGGCCCCAACTAGCCCCAAATGGTATTGGTTTCTACTCCCTTCAGGAAACTCTTGGGGAACAGATTTCTTCATCCAGACAATCTTCGCTTGGAAAACTGGTTGAATTTCTTTTCCATTCTAGGATTCCCATGCTCATGAGGCAAAAGGCAAAGCCTCAGCTGGAATAGCATCCTGAGAGGCTCAGCAACAGCTCTGACTCCTTCCTCTCTTCCAAACTGTGTCCTGTGTTTGTGCAAGAGTCCCCGCCCCCATCCCCAACCCAACGCCCAGATCACCTGCGATCACAGTAGATAACACTATTTATTCTGGCTGTGGCATCCATGATGTGCAACTTCTTCCCTTACCACCTAGCTTCCTTTCTTGTTTTATTTGCTATCCAAAAGACAAATGCAGTTTGAGATGGATGATGTAGAGCCAAGGGTCCAAAATGGCAAGCCACCAACGTACTCGAGCTGGCTTCTGTGTTGGTGACCCGCGGGAGGATTTGGAGAGGAGGTCAACGAGCTGGCAATTCAGTCCACTTGCAAACTATGGATTTCCGATCACTCTTAAAAATCCAAAGATTTGGCAGGACTGACTCTGTACTCGGATGAAGAAAGAACCCTCAGTTCCTCAGCCTCCATCTATGGTCTGCTTTTCTCATTTGCTGGCCGAGCCCCTGTAGCACTTAAGATTTCTACCCTGGGCAGAAGATGTGGCCTGGGGCTGACAACAAGGGCACCCACACTCCTGGCCAGCCCAAAGCATCTTTTCATGGCACACTTGTGTCTCACTTACTTATCTTCTGGAAAAAGTCACAGCCAGGCCAAAGGGCTGCCTTCCAATTCACATGGGATCACGGCACTAACCCAAGCTTTTAAGTCTTCGGCAAATGTGGACGGATGTGGCTCAAACCACAAAGATGTTCATCGTTCAAATGACCAACGAGCACACCCAGCATTTCTAGATTATCAAAATACCCTATAGTTATCTTTGTGATAATTAACACAATAATTTCACATATAATTGATATATTACGAACTTTACAACAGGTCCATTGAAAGTAGGTTTACATGTATAGTAAAAGTAGGGTCTTAAAAGAAAAAGGCTGGAAGGAAATATACCTAAATATCGACAATAACTTTCTATAGGTACCCAGATTAGATATTATAGTTTCTTATTATATTTGGGGTTTTCTCCATGTTACTAAAGTGAGAATACATTCTTTTGAAAAACTGAGCCAATATCAAGAAGCAAATTAGGAAGTAATGTGTCAAAACCCAGAAAGCCAACCAATACATCATGTTGTGGTAATGGGCATCCTCTAGGGTGCCTCTGACTTCGGATGAACCAGATCGCCTGCTGCCTGGGGCCATGCTAGCATTTAAGGTACTTTGAGATGAGCCACAGGAAGGGGTCTGCAGGCAAAGAAGAGCCCTGCTGATTTAATGCAGGACTGAAGAGGTTGCTATTCTTAGATCTACTAGGTGGATTATGTCCCAAGCTGAAAATCAGGATCCAACTGCTCTTGTCAAAGACCTGCCTGTGTGTTTCAGTAAGTCAGTCACTTATCTCACGCCTCACTTTCCACATCTGGAAATGGAGACGATAGGACCACAAAAAAAGAAGAGGACAACATTTATTGATCTCCACCACGGACAGGGTACCTGATGCAAAGGATAGCAAGGCAGATCCCTGCAAGGTAGACCCCGGCCTCTTTTTACTGCTAAGGAAACAGGCTGAGGTTAACCAGAAAGGTGTCCAAACTCCTGGTGGCAGGTCTGAAGGGGAGCCGGGGTTTGAATCTCAAAACTGTCAGGCTCCAGAGCCCACGCTGAGAGTCTCGTCCAAGGTCACCCAGGCAGAGAGCACAGAAGCGATTCCATGAGCCACAGGGCGTGAATTATGAGCAGCTGAAAATGAACAAGAAGCACCTCGCAGCCCAGGCAATATGGAAGCACCAGATAAGAGCCCCTTGCATGTTTCCTAGCGCGTTGCTAAAACACACCGAAAATGGCATGTGACCAGCAGCTGGGGAGAGGGGGTGGAACACAGCCAAAGCAAATTGACCAGTGTTACGGTGCCATTTATTTTAGAAAAAGAAATTAATGAGGGAGACTTCAATATCAATGAAGTTGCAAGAATATAATGAGTTATGCTTGCTCCCACGAGGGAAAGCTTTTTAATTATTTTTTTCAGATGAACTGCAGTCACAGTGTATTTGATCCATACCCGACCCACACTCTGCGGAGAGTTGAAACACGTTTTACCCAATGTCAAGTTAAAATAAAAACTCATCAGAAGCAAAATAACTCTGGGCTCCCAGGGCTCCGACGAGAAGTTTGGTTCTCTCTGGCTGCCGGCTGTATCATAGTGACCTTTGTACTGAACAAACACTTGGCAGATGAAATCTGAGAATAATTCTCTCTGCATCAACTGGAACACAGTGAGCTCCGCTGGGTCTCAATACAAGCGATCAAAAAACATGACACATTTGTGTCTAATACATGTGCCACACAACTCAGGGCAATTGCTCTGTGGATTCGGGCAGCCTGCAAGGGCTCCATTCTTCCTGGGAATTCAGAAGGCTCTCACGGGGTTCTTCTGGAAGAATCCCTTTCCTCTGGCCAGCCTCCATTCCACCTAAAGACTTCTCTCTGTCTCGGTGTTCTCCCCATGCACACGCATGTGTGTATCAGTGTTGCATGTGTGCCTGCCTACCAAACACACTTCCACAACTCAAACTGATCTGGTTTCACCTTGTTCCCGTTCTGTTGAAAACACGGTGCACTTGTATTAAAACTGCCCAGAACTACACACACACAAACGAGTACACATCAAAACTGGCAAAATCTGAATCAGCTCCACAGACGGTACCATGTTAATTTCCTGGTTTTGATATTGCATTTCAGTCATGCGCCGTGTTACATTGGGGGAAACTGGATGAACAGTATGGGGGACTTCCCGGTACTTTGCAGCAACTTGTGATTCTAGAATGATCGCAAAATAAAAAGTTGTTTTGTTTTTAAGCTACATCTTCAAATAATTTCTTGAGCACAAACGTCCACACACACACACACACAACAACGCAGTTCCTTATAAAAAAAGTTTGGGCAAAAGACCCAAGGGTCTTGGTTTAGTTTGGTACTGATTCCCTCAGTACTGGTTGTGGGATGAATCACACACCCCTCCCCGCCCTGGACAAATTCATGTTGGGGCGCTAACCTCCAGTACTGCAGTACATGACTGCATTTGGAGATAGAGCCTTAAAGAGGTAATAGGTTAAATGAAGTCATACAGGGGGTCCCTAATCCCATATGACTGCTGTCCTCTCAAGATGGGGAAATCATGGGGCGCCTGGGTGGCGCAGTCGGTTAAGCATCCGACTTCAGCCAGGTCACGATCTCGTGGTCCGTGAGTTCGAGCCCCGCGTCAGGCTCTGGGCTGACGGCTCAGAGCCTGGAGCCTGTTTCCGATTCTGTGTCTCCCTCTCTCTCTGCCCCTCCCCCGTTCATGCTCTGTCTCTCTCTGTCCCAAAAATAAATAAACGTTGAAAAAAAAAAAAAAAAGAAGGGGAAATCAGGCCACAAAGAGCCCCCAGGGGTGTGAGCACACAGAGGAAAGACCCCGTGAAGGGAGGAAAAGGAGGAACAGGAGCCATCTGCAAGCCAAGAGAAAGGCCTCAGAGGACAACAGCTCTCAGGATGCCTTGATCTTGGACTTCCCGCTTCCAGAACGGTGAGAAAATAAATTTCTGTGGCTTAAGCCGTCCAGTCTGTGGTGTTAGGTTAGGACAGCCTTAGCAAACTAACACAGGACCCACATCCTGCACGCCTCATTCATCTGGTTTCGTCCCCTGGGAATGAGCCCCCACAGCATCCATCTTCAACAGGGAAACGGCGGCTCAAGTGTGGCAGGAAAACCAAGTCAAGTAAGGAACAAAGGTCCCAGCACAGAAGAGCTAAATAGCAGGTTAACTCCTTCCCTACCCGGCGAGGCTGGTGCTCAGCTACCTGAATTATCAACACATGGAAGAGAAGGGCACCTACCTGGGGGGCTCAGTCAGTGGAGCATCCGACTTTGGCCCAGGTCATAATCTCACAGTTTCTGAGTTCGAGCCCCGCATCGGGTTTGGGGCTGTCAGTGCAGAGCCCCCTTCTGATCCTCTGTCTCCCTCTCTCTGTGCCCCTCCCCCACTCACACTCTTTCTCAAAAATGAATAAAACATTCACACACACACACACACACACACACACTCGCGCACGCACGCAAAGAGAGACAACAAGTCTTCCGGGGGAGCCCCCGGAGCAGAGCCAGTGGCAGCTTGGGGGCAGCTGTAAGGAGACAGATTTCTAACCCAATGGAAGTACAATCACCTAATGGCTATCGTGGTTCAAAAAGGGAATCATCAGCGATGTGAGGGGAGGGGAGGGGAGGGCCCGTGCATCTCAGGAGAGAGGGAAGCAGAAGGCGGAATACGCAGCCGCCCCTGTCTGGGAAGCACCAGCTCTAGTCTGAAGCCACCTCTACTCAAAGCAGTGGCGGCTCCACAACCCTGTCCTGGACTGTGAGCCGGGACCACCCTCCCCTCTGCCTATTCCCACACTTTGGGCCGGGGCACCCACTCTCCCTTCCGATCGCACCTCTCCCCTCGGCTTTGAGGCACGTTGCTCTCTTCCCTCCTGGCTGGCTCCCAACATTATTACCTCCTGAAGACCTCATGCTATCTTGTGGCAGGCCCGGACTTGTACCTGACCCCCTGGACCAGCCACCAGCCCTCTCCCCTGCCAACCCCAGCCTTGTGACACATCCCAGACGTACATGGAAAAACCCCCACCCTCAGACCACAAGTCCAGCTAAGTTATCTTAGACAAGTCATTTAACTGCTCAGAATCACAGGGTCCCGTCTGCCTTCTTGACAACAGCAAACACTTAAAACAAACGAACAACAAAGAAAAAAAAAAAAAACTATGTCCAACAATAGAGGGCATTAAAGATTACAGTACCGATCCACAAGAGAATGTTACGCATGCAGTAATAACATCACAGAAGAATATTTAGTAACACGGGGAAATGTGCATCAAATATTAAGAGAAAGATGTTTATTATAAACACATTTTTGGTAGAAGAACATACCAATCCAGAAAAGACCTTCTGTAATCATAGGGCTAAGAGTAATGATTCCTTTTTAAGTTTATTTATTTATTTTGGGGAAGAGAGAGTGTGTGCAAGTAAGGGAGGGAGGGGCAGAGAGAGAGAATCCCGAGCAGGCTCCCCACTGTTAGCACGGAGCCCGACTCAGGGCTCGAACCCACAAACCATGAGATCATGGCCTGAACCGAGATCAAGAGTCGGATGCTCAACCAACTGAGCCACCCAGGCGTCCCAAGAGTAAGGATTCTTTATTCTTTCTCCATACTTCCAAAGTTGTCAACGGTGAACATGTGATACGTTGTAACTAGGAATAAAGTTATTTAAAACATCTCTACCACTCAGGTCACCTTTTTCTTCCTCAAAGAGGACAAGGTTGCAACCAATTGCCATAGCAACCTAATGAAAGGACATGGTGAGTCCATTACATTATCCTACTTATTCCTGCCTACAGTATGTCTTGCCAGGCTTTGAACTTGAAAAAAAAAAAAACAGAACAGCTAAGAAAACTGGGCTAATGGAGGGTCACTGAGGAGCCTCCTGGAAGGTCTATTCTTGGACCCTCATCAGGCCCCACATCGAATGGTTTCCACTGCCCCCCTGGCCCTTCCGTCCATCTAGGAAGAAAGACTGCCATGTGCCACCCACAGGTCATTGTCTAGCTGCGCCGTGAGCTTGGCTTCCACACTGTGCATTAGTGAAAAGCCTGCCAGCGGAGTCGTGTTCCCATTCAGCGGGTTTTGTCCCCTGGTAATGAGCTCCGTTGGCTCCCTTTCCCCACGCTGGAAAGGGGCAGCCACAGACTGGTGACAGCCAGAGAAGCCCCTTGTGAATGGCCCTTCGAGGAATCCAGAAGCTTGGCAGTGGCTCAGCCACAGGAGTCCAGAGCAAATCATCATTCCAGGGGACTGTATCGGCTTGACTCAAGATGGAACGAATGCTCCCATCTCCCCTGCATGAAGAGGTCCTGGGCGTGGCCGGAGATAACGCTCATGGCACCAACTGGCGACGTGCAACCCAGAGGCAGGCCTGGCCACCAACGGCCTGTGGCTGAGACTACATGGTCATCATCCCCTTCCCCGCTGACACCCACAGGAAAGAATCAGCTATGAATAAGTCTGTGTTTTACAAATGGAAGTCTTCATAATCCTTTCCATCTCCAGCCCACACTCACATTATTAGGCATATGACCAGATGGCGGGCTGTGAGCCCCTCTCTCTTAACCAGCTTTGCAGGAGCTGGAACCAGGGGACACACATGCTATTCAACAACAATGGGTGTGCATCCACACGCACGCTCCCAGTGCCCTCAGACTCCCCTCCTCTCTATAGGCAGTATGTAAGGCCATAATTCATCAGTCCCTTTCAGTAGGTTCCCCAACATACTTCCTCAAGCTTTAAGTGGCTTCAGGAACTAGCTCCCCATTAGAGGAGATAAATGCTAAAATATCCTCAAGGTCACAAACACTTTCTTATGTCCTGTACAACCCATGAATGAACGAGTTATACTCTACATATACTGTGGTCTTCCTAAACTGTTCCTGGAACAATCCAAAGCTTGCATGGGATAAGGCAGCCATCCATTGAGGCCAAACTCTGCAGAAGGCTTACTCTTTCCTGCTCCCTGGAAACACAGACCCATAAAACCAGTTCAGAGACAGTCAGAGAGCCCATCTCAATGGCCACATGTTTTGGAATTTTCCGGATGGACCAGGGCCACCAAGATGTCCATGCACCCAATGGACACTTCCAACTCTAGCTATCACAGAAAGAAAATGGTACCCAAGTAGAAATTTGCCCGAAACATTCTTCCTAACAAAGACTCGTGGCAAATCCCATGACGTGGCCTCAGAACTGGAGACGGCCGTTTGCCTTGAACGGTCAGCCCCACCGCCCCTGCCTCCACCGCCCACACACAAAACCAAAGCACTTCCTCATCCTAACATTTTGTGCACCAAACCAGGCCCCAGCCAGTGCAGGAAAAGACCCCAACCTAACTCAGCAGGGAGACTTACAAAAGAGGGTTCTAGGCCTCTAGGAGGAAGGACTCCGGAGAAATTTTTCTGCTTGATTCTGTCATCAGAGACAAGAACTCCGCTTTTCATTCCCCCATTTCCTCTTCTGAGCTTTATCTACTTACTGTTAACTGCTACCAGAAAACATCTCTCCCAGGGTCTTAGGATGCCATCAGTCAAGTCCTAGACCAATTGGCTGGCTGGACCTCAGGAGGCTATTTGGCTACATGCCGTGACCCACGTTCTAGTCTCGACACACTCCTTTGGGATCACTGTCGCTCAAGCTTCAGAAGTAACACAATGTAAATGACATCCCCAGTACCCACCCTAACCATAGGGGGAGAGGGTCTGGCCATCGTGGGTTGGGAAGTCCCCTCTCCCACGTCGTGTTCCACAGAGAAGTCATGACCAGGCTCCAGCCCTAGATGGAGAGGCACACGCTTTCCATCCACCTTTCTTACCCTGAGCCCGTTCACAGAGAACCATGAACATTTGCAGCACAGGTTTTCAACAAAAGCATTTACTCCGCAGCTGGGACAGAAAGTCACGGAGGAAACCCGGCATCGAGCTGCGTAACCGCTCCAAACCCTCCTAGCTCATCAACAGTGGAAGCTGCCCAGGTAGAGAGCTTTCCATCAAATTCTGCTCCAGTTCTAGCTTAACCTAAACCTTTGTGTGATCATTAACTTAATACTTCAAAGCACAGTGCCTCAGGAGGGAAAAAGTTTCCACGGGTAGAAGGAATTCTGCCAAAGCTGAGCGCTCAGGGAGTGGGGACAAGTCTTAGTAATCCACACTTAGTAAACAAGGCATAGAGATGCTCGCCAGGCCCTCACAATACAAATGACCTTGCCACGGTGCCCAGGAGCAGCGAGGACCCCATTTGTTGCAAGAACAGCTCACACGTGGAGGTTCCTTAACCCCGTAACCTATGAGGGGCATCCAATGTGCCAGTACAAAGTAACAGAAGCTATTACGGTGTGAAATTTAAAACGCACACATACCTTCTTTTTTCCCTAAATCTCCAGTTCCTGGCACACCCCCCATGCAGAAAGTTACCACAAGTCACCAACTCTGAAGGATACCAAATGCTGGGGGGGAAGGGGGGGTTGTAATCGTCTCTTTGAACTTCAACAGGACAATGACCGGAAGGTCAGTTTGATTATTAAACACTGGGGCTTCCAAGGTGTAGAGCCCAAACAGACCTCGGTGGCTAATGCCAGATGGCTCAAAGTCCCCATACCCATGGCAGATTAATACGTGTTAACCCTTCCTGACCACGTCTTCCCACTTCGAGCTTCTTCATGCCAGAGCAGAGGACCTCCCAATCTGCCGCGCACGGTAATCACCTGGGGAGTCCCAGTGGCACGGCAGACCAACCACACCGGGTTTCCTGGGGGTGCAACTCGGGCATCCCCATCTTTCAACCCCACCCCCTGCAGATGTGCAGCCACATCGGAGAACCGTTAAGAAGCTCAGGGGCCCACCTTGCCTTCCTCTGTCAAGGCGCCCCTGCTACTAACAGAGCACGGACCACAGGGGAGCGACCCCGGCACCACCACAGCTCCTACCTATGTAGAGCGAGGAGTCCTTCCTCCGCACGTGGTCGTCGATGTAGGAGACGCCCAGGGGCTGCACGGGGGTAGCACCGATGCCCAGGAGCACCTGGGCCCCAATGAGGAGCAAGTACATCATGTTGGTGGCGGTCCGGCTGCGGCAGATGAGGTCCGGGTCGGGGCCCTGGTCGCCGCCCGAGCCGTTGGCGGCGCAGACGTCGCGGCCCTCGGCGCCCCAGCGGATCTCGCCCGCCTCGTACTTGTACTGGTGGCTCAGGAACTCGGGCAGCGCCGACAGCAACGCTCCCAGGGCCATGACGATGCCGCCGCAGCCGATGAGGCGGGGCCGGTGCCCGCGCGCCCCGAAGTAGCTCACGAAGAGGATGAGCGCCAGGTTCCCGATCTCGAAGCTGCTGGCGATCACGCCCACGTCGGCGCTCTGCAGGTTGAACCTCCGCTCCAGGGTGGTCAGGACGCTCACCTGCGGGGCGCAAAACGAAATCTCAAGGCCAATGCTGACGGACGCCACCCAAGCGGAAGCCCCCTCCGGCCTCGGAGTGCACCTGCCGGGCCAGCCCTGGCCGCTGAGCGGTTTCCACAGGATGCAAAAGTGACTTAAGCGACTTAACCCCGAAGAGTCCTAAAAATGTTTACTTAGTATGATAGCCCCAAGTCAACGGCTAAAAGAATTAACTTTCCCAACTTCCCCAATGGCAAAGGAAGTTCTTTCTTGGCACCTGTTCCATTCCTCAAAGGTTCTGCCTATATTTAGGAAGCACAACTTCCCCTTCCCGACCCCCACCACCATGTAGCAGGGCTCATGAGTCCCGGAAAAGTCCTGAAGTCCGTCATTACACGCTCCCAAATATACGCTATTTAGGAAGTCCATGCTGGGAGGGCACAGAGGCCATGGGCTTTTTACTAGGTTAGCAAAGCACACCGGAAGAAAATAAAATGAGCCCAAAACCTAGTTGGCAAAATGGATATGCTGGATTAGTTCATTGGGATAATCACTAGCTCGGTTTCCTTCCGGAAATTTCCAACATACATTTCCCTAAAGGCCACCAAGTAAGCACATCCCTGACCTTTCTATGCACTCACTGCAGCCCCTCCCAGGCCTCTTGGGATGGAAGATTTTTAAGGCTTTCCCCACCCTTGTATTCTTGTCTGCCCTTCATTTGTTTAACAAATATTTACTAACCTCTCCTGGTGGCTTGGAAATGTCCTAGGGGAAAAAAAGAGAGAGAGGGAAGAAAGGATGCCTGGCCTCAAGATGCCACCTAGCAGAAAAGCAAACATGCACAACTAAAACACGAAGTGACTAGATCTTACATTCAGGCTGCAACCATCACATGACTGGGGGGGTGGGGGTGAGGGCAAGAGCAGATGCATCATTGTAGGGCTTGTGAGGTGGAGAGAAAATGCAAATGGCCTCTACAGGGGGTATTATCAACAAGGGTCCCTGTCCTGGGAGGTCTCATAGCCCTAGCTGGGCAGGAAAGAACGCTCCAGGCAAAAGGAACAGTGTGAGCAGAAGTCATGTGGCATGATTTAATAACAGAATGGAAAATGATTGGAAAGGTGGATGGGCACCAGATTCTAAAGAGTCACAGATGCCACCCTAAAGAAATGAGACAATCCCATGCAGAGTGGTGGGGGAAAATGCAGAGTATGGACAGGGGAGCACCTGATTTGAATCCTAGCTCTTACACCCTTAATTAGCTCTAGGATTTCGGTCAAGGTGCTTAACCTGTCCAAGCCTGGATTATTGTGAAACCTAAAAAGTAACATCAACCTAGCAGGATGCACACAAAGATTGGAAATAACGAAAGGTCTGTTAGCACAGAGCCATCTTTCCCTACCTAGCAGGAGCACGTAGGCAGAGCCAGGACTCTGGGTTCAGAATGCGTGGGTCCATCCCAGCTGTGACCTTGGGCAGTTTACCAGATGCTTTCACTTTCCTGTCTATAAAATGGGGATAAGAGTGCTACCTCTTAGGGCTGATGCCAGAAATAAACACCCTACAGGTGTAAATGCTGGGAAGGGCGATCTATAAACCACTGTCATTTATCAGGGGACACCGGTGAACATCAAAGGTTTCTACAGTGGAAAAGATGCCAGGTGTGGCCACGGTGTGACAAATGGATGGTGGAAGAGTAAAGAAAGGAATGTCAGCAAACTTGTAATGAGAAAAGAGACAAGGAGAGGCCCGAGTCCATACAGTGGCAAGAGAAATGGGCAGAACTTGAGAAACTCATCTTCGGAGACGCTGGGCTGTGTGTTGCTAAGAAATGGGAAGGAGAGTCGTGTGGATTTAGCCTTCCTCCAAACATATAAATATGTGCACCGTTGTCCACGCATCCACAGCCTCTGACCAGGCGCATGCACAGCTATACCTAGAAGGATTAGCATGCCTTTATTTGCCTTATGAAAAACAACAGAAGAGCCAAGTGATGGATTCCTCCTTCCCTCCTTTTCAACCCCACGTGTTGAAACAGCCTCCTTTAGAGACTCTTAAAAACTGAGAACTGAAGGTTGAAGGTGGGTGGGTGATGGGTACTGAGGAGGGCACCTTTTGGGATGAGCAATGGGTGTTGTATGGAAACCAATTTGACAATAAATTTCATATTAAAAAAAAAGAAAAGAAAGAAACAGCCTCCTTTAACCCAGTGGTTCTCAATGCCGCTTTTAGACCGGAAGCGCTTAGGAAAGGATTTCAAATGCCTGGTCCCTCCCCAGGTTTCTGACTCAGCTGGTCTCGGGGACAGCCTGGGCCCCAGGATTTTGTTACAGTCCCCAGATGGCTTTGGTCCAGGGTGCACAGCACTAACGCAATGGCACCCGCTACTGTGGTCTTTCCTCCAGCACTGGCCCTGGGGGCGAGCCCTGCAGAGCCACGTTCTAACACGGGTACTGTGACAGAACAGCTGGGTACCTGCTCTGTTGCCCACATTAAAATTCGGATTCCCGTTTCCACCGCACTTTCTAGGCAAGTCAAAGCCAGCTCGCGACTCCGACAGCCCTAACTACGCGGCTAGATTATTTTCCCAACACCAAGTGTTCGCAACTGTCGAGAAAAGAAATTTATTAGCAAGTCTGGTCTCCTTAAACTGACTTTCAAATACTGCCAAAGAAGTTCTTTCCGGAAGCTCTGGGTAGGAAAAACAAAGGCTTCATTTATTTACTCCTTTGCTTTGTAACACAAACACGCATGAGAGAGTACGCGCTCTAGCCACGCTTATGATAGGTAATGCCGCATGGAGTGCAAAACACGACAGCCTACCTGCCTGGGGGGGGGGGGGGGCTTCACCCAGGCCTTCGTGCCGAGTCTTGAGAGATGCCCAGAAATAGAGGAGGAACACGTGTGGGCAGGGTCCTGTGGGCACACTGGAGTCATCTCAAGCAGCCTGGTGGGGTCTGGAGCCTGGTGACCTCCACCACGGGCGGAGAGGACAGCAGAAGCAGGAGGGTGGACAGGTGGGAAGGTTGGAGCGGAAGCCGTTTTTCATTCCTGCCATGAGGCTTAATGACATACATATTAGGCGGCGGATCTCAAACGTGACAACGGCTCTGTTCCGCCAGGCGCACCCCGTCATAAAGTATCACACAGGTGCGGACATTTCTGATGACAGATAAGGATGCTGAGGATAGAGACAGCTGTGGGCCAAACGAAAAATAAGCAGCTCTTCTACAAAGAGCGGACGTCTGTGCCTGCGGCTCTTGTCCTGCTTCCAACCTGCTCTTTGCAGAGCAGCCCATGGGGGTGACCGGTCTTTGCCTCCTTGACCTGTGGCCCCTCACTAGCCTCGGCCATGCAAACATTCGGAAAAGGTGCTTTGTGGGTTAGATCAGAGGCAAATGTTTTCACTCACTTAAAACACAATTTTGAGAAGATGGACTAATTAAGTATGCATGAGGCCATAAAACCCACTTGTGGCTTTTATGTGGCAGCGAACAACCCAGCAAGGAGAAAGATGCGTGCTAAAGGGAACAACTGTCTTTACTTAATGGGTAACAGGACTGATGGAAAGTGTCTTGAATCTCTGGGAGCACGTGTTCGAAATACAACTTCCCAAACCGCGAGAGGAGACCCAGGGAGGAGCTTGAGATTTTCTAAGACTTGGGGGGGAGGGGTCTCAGATGCCCAACGGGGGCAGAAAACCACCAAGATTCCAGGTGTCCTCACCATCAATCCCGAGCTGCGCTGCTCAAACCTCAGAGGCAGTAAAATCCCCCGGAAGGGTATCTCTCACTGCCAGATTCCAACCTCCGAGTTTCTGATGCAGCGGGTCTGGGGTGGGGCGGGGAATTTCTAGCTCTCAGCAGCTCCCAGGTGGTGTCGATGGTGCTCCGGGGGCCACGCTTTGAGAACCACTGCTCTATCCTCAACAAACCTACCCTACTCAAGATTGAAGAGTTTCTTTTGTTAAATTAAATACAAATCACAAGCACTCTCTCATTTTCAGTTCACAGGGACATACTCACGTGGGAACACTGGGGTTGCATTTTGGGGGAGCTCACCCCTTTAGGGTACCCAAGGCACACTCAGGCCAACCGCAGCTGTCGCAAGTCCCCTCAGGCGGGAGGTACCCAGAGACCACGGCCACCTACAGATGAGGCCTCCCTCACCTTCAAAAAGTGCCGAGGGTGTCAGGAACTCAGGGAATGAGAAGCTCTTGGGATCAGCAGCCAAGGGTCAGGACGGCCCCCAGGAACCTTCCCAGAGGTCTGTCGGCTTTCTTACTCTGGCTTAGGGCGTGGCCTGAAGTAGAATCACCTGGGGGGGCTTTGGAAAACCCAGTGCCTGCCCCACCCCCACCCCCAGGACTCTCCCCTAATTTGAGGGAGATGGGCCCCGGCGTGCGTGTTTTCAAAGCTCCCAGTGATTCTAAGACACAGGCGGGCAGGGGTCTGTGTGTGCGCAGACACGCCGTATGGACACGGCAGAGGCGTTGCACCTGCACGGATCTTCACACCATGCAACACGCTCCTCTGGGGGCAGCACGGGAGCAGGGAAGCCTGGAGGTCCTGTCTGCCTCGGACGGCACTTGGCAGATCCTGCCGAGCCTGTCTGCACATCAGGGCAGCGGGGATAACGATGCTTGCCCGAGCGAGCATTAGGAGGCCACGCCTCAGGGCTGCCAGCACACAGTAGGTGCACATAAAAACGCTGCCCTCGTCACTCGTGTGCATGCTCTGTGTGACTCCCATTCCAGAGTGCCCTCTCCGTGGCAAGGTGCAAGAAACAGAACTATGAGAGACCGTCCCTACCCCGTGGGATTTTATAATCTGGGGAGAGCAGAAAGCAGCCACCAAAGAACACCACAGCCCACCATACAGGGGACAGAGTGGCAGAAGGTTCGAGAGAGTGAGAGCAGGTGTTCGGTGGCATGAGAAGGAAAATATATCTAGGATTCTGGTATGCAATAAGGATGCACGGGGGGTGGTGACGGGTGGGGGGGGGGGTCACAACATTCCAAGAGCAAAGATCAGTGGGGCGTGGGCGGTACAGTCCAGTTCACCCTGGGGTAAGTCGTGGTGGGGGAGACCTTCTGGGCTCAGGGCACTGTGAGGAATAATCAGAAAGAAAACAACCTTGAAGGCCAGACGGAGGGTCTGCCCTTGATTTGGAGGTCAATGGGGAGCCAAGGGAGGTTCTTGAGCAGGAGCAACATTATCCAGGCAGTGAGGCATAGCATGGAAAGAGGAGAAATTGCCCTGGCAGTGATCTCAGCAGTACAGGTGGGTAATGAGGCTTCAGCAGGGTAGTGCTGGCAGAACGTCAGAGGGTGCCCATGGGAGAGGTGCAGGAGCAGGGACACAGGGCAGAGCGGGCAGCTGAGGAGGCCTGGAGAAAGGAAGGTACAGCAAAAGGACCTCGCAGGGGGGTGGTGGCGGGGGGGTCCTCCTCTGGCTGGAAGGAGCCCGTGAATGTGGAGAAGACCCATCTCGAAGCACTTCTGTCGGAGGGGCATGGGATGTGAGAGCGCAGCAGGCTGCCCCAAGGAACTTGGAGGAAGCCTCGCCCTTGAACTCTGGTGCCCAGCAGCAGGGTCCAGGTCAGGGACCAGGTGCAACAACAATGCAGATGTCAAGCTCACGCTGAACTGTAGTCACCTAAAGGACATGTGGTCCCCTTGCGGGGATTCCTGAACAGGCATCAGCACTTTTTTTTTTTTTTTTTTTTTTTAATGTTTGTTTCTTTGTGAGGGGCGGGAGGCAGACGGAAAATTTGAAGGGAGAGCTGGATTCAGGGCTCAAACTCATGAACCATGAGATCATGACCTGGGCCGAAGTCGGATGCTTCACCGACTGAGCCACCCAGGCGCCCAGCACACTTTTTCTGCAAAGGGCCACACAGTAAATATCTTAAGCTTCCGGGCTACACAGTTCCCATAGCAACTACTCACCCTGCCGTCTTGGCACAAAAGCAGCATCCATGGGCAATATGGAAACGATGGATGTGGCTGTGTTCCAATAAAACTTTATTAACAAAAACAAGCAGCGGGCTGGATTTGGCCACAGGCCACAGATGCCCCCAACTCCTTGTTCTACCGTTCTCTGTCAATCCAGCTTGGGAAATCATGTTATTCCTATGTCTGCCAATAAAAGCGCTGGCCCTTTACAACAACTTTGTGAAGCATTCCTGCTGCTGGCACAGAAAAGTCAATCTAGGCAAGTCTTTAACGCAAGCTTTTTAATTCCGTGAAAGTAATTTGCAAGGCAGCTTCAATTTCTTGTCTGATGCGCCAAGGGCACGCCTTCCTGCAGTAAGGGAGGGGGTGGTGCGGAAGGGGCTTAACCACTTAGGCCCAGACAACACTGTCCTGCGCTGAAGCCGGAGCAGGAATCCCATCAGGTGAATGAGGCACCCTGGGTGGTTTTGTTTTTCATCTGAACAGCAGCTGCTTGGAGCTCGTAATTTAGGGCACAAGGGAAATGCTACACGCAAGGCATTCACTTGTGAATTCCAGGACAGGAGGTTTGCAGAACCAGGGGACAGAAGACAAGGCCTCTGGTAATTGACCTGGGCGGGGGCGGGGTGGGGGGGAGGGGGGGGCGAGAAACAGGCTGCTCGCCTGCTCCACAGGTCAGCCAGGCAAGAGAGACATTAAGTCAATATTGTTTTCTTTCTGGTGGATGATTTAGCCTGTATTATGACCACATAATAAGTGGCTGTCATCCTCCAACCATTTCTCGCAAAAAGCAGAGTAAGAATTATGCAGAGAATCTCTGATTTAGACATAACTCTGGCCTTCGGTCGACACCAAAGCCATCAGTATGTGTCAGGGGGCAGGAGGAAAACACAACAGATTCAGGGAGCCAAATGGCCGTAGGCAAAGCATTTAATACACCTGCAACTCCTTTTCCCCCTGTCTGTGATGTGGAGAAGGCAATCCTGCCCTCACAGCTTGCCACAAGGTGCAAATGTGGGGGAGTGTTTTGTCAGGTGCCTGGTGTTGCGAATATGCAACATGGCCCTCCCCTTCCTCAGCAACATCCTGAGAGCCCAGAGACTCTCTCTTTATGTAGAGCAACGATGTTTCCTCTGGTCACCCCAAGTGAGGGTCGTCACCTGGCTTTCCTTAGGCCTCACTGGTCTCTGCTCTAAGCCTCTTGTCTCTGCCATTCCCTGCACCCTTCTCTATTCATGATCTGCATCTTTCCCAGACTGTTTTTCCTTCTACATCCCATTAGTTTCTCTCCTCTCTCTCTCTCCTGCTCTCTTCCCTAAATAGCCCTAAAGTACAATGGAAACACACTTTTTATTGCTCCTTATATTTAGCAAAATCTTATGTTCAATTAATTCTATGAGAATGGATAACATTTTATGATTCCCCTAAAACAGCATCTCTAAATCTAATGGCTTCCTGCTTCTAAATCTCATCGTCGATTCTTCTCTATGGCTCTGTGGTCCATCATGGAAAAAACAAAGATTCTCCATCCCTGGGCAACAGAATGTTCTTCCACTCTGTTACTGAGCTTTAAAGTCACTACCAGAAATGTTCGCATCAGGCTATTATTAATAATTTGTGTTTAGCACCTTTTATACGAATAACTTCAGTCGTGCTTTCAATTCACAATGGATGTGATGCCAGGTTTCCTCTGTGAGAGAAACTTCAAGAATAAGAGTTAAATGATTTCCTCAGCCTTCAACAAAATTGTTTAGAGGACCAGACACAGTATTTTTTTTAATGTGTACTTATTTTTGAGAGTGAGAGAGAGAGAGAGAGAGTGGAGAGGGGCAGAGAGAGAGGAAGACACAGAATCCTAATCAGACTCCAGGCTCCAAGCTGTCAGCACAGAGCTCAACACAGGGCTCGAACCCACGAAATGCAAGATCATGACCTCAGCCAAAGTCGGACACTTAACCCACTGAGCCACCCAGGCACCCCAGGATCAGACACAGTGCCTTAAGAAAGAAATTTCTAACACACTAACAACTCACGCATACCAACACTCTCCCCTCAGGCAGAATTGTGTTCACTGAATTAAACTTCTCTACACGCCCGAGGGTGCAGGCTTACCGTCAGCTGAGTGAAAAACCCAGCCCTGAATACCTGTGCCGCACCAGGGCCTCAACCAGCCGGCAGAATCACGGAGACGGAAGCTATGAAAACAGACAATGATCACAAAGGATGAACAAGTTCGAAGACAGTCCGAAGACACAGCGTAGTATACTATGTACAAATTGTTTCTACCGGAACAGGGTACAAAATCATTACGTATAAATTCCTCAAGAGCAAGCCACCAGACAGGTATTTATTAAGTTCTAATACCTACGTCCCGATTACCAAGATAATCTGCTTCCGCTTAATTATAGCCTCTCCAAGAAATGAACCCCACAAATAAGCTGATAAGAAAATAATACGTTCACCAAAGCCTGCACATCCAGGTGTAAGATAAACACAGATCAGAACAAAACAACGCCTGTTTCATGTGCATCGCTAAAAAGCTTCTAGCGTAAGAAAGTCGCAACTTTGGTGTCAGAGCCGTTGAAGGAAACAGTCACACACAGTAAGAGTTCATCTTCCTCAGTCCGCTCACAGCAATCTCGGCAACTTGCTCTGATTCGCCGTCCATCCTTCTGGTGCATCTGAGGCATGAAACACCCTCGGCTTTGCCTAAGACATGCAACGATTGGTCACGGGAACAATGGACGTCACTCCTACTAAAGTGGATGTTGAGGATGATCTAGCCCGTTGCTCACACTTTACTGGGAGGGACCAGAAGCCCGGAGGAATGAAGTGACTTGCCCAGCATCGTACACCTGTACCTCACAGAGATGTTTCCTGATGCCCAGCCCAGCTCTGAGCACCGCCCCACCCCCATATTAAAATAAAAGCAAACCTAACGCTACTGGGGTCCCACTCTACCATGAGTAAAACAGTCTACTACTTGTCGAATGCATGTTACCTTGTCCAAGGTGCTAAGTATGCGGTACCAATAAACACCAAACGAAATACCAAAGGTACCAAAGCTGTAACTGAACAAAGTCGTGGAGAGGTTATCACTGGGGCAGGTGGGACAACACTGCCTCTTTCTGCCAAAGCCAGAGGCGGGATCCTGCTCAGAGGAAGCATAAGGGAGGGAATGCAGCCGTAAGATGCCCAGCTGACCTCCACCCAGGGAAGGAGCCTCCCTCCCTCCCACTCAGCATGGGTCCTTCTGCCCACCCACCCACCTTTCTTGTCTCCTGGATATCTTTCTTCACCTCTCTGCCCTCTTTCCACCCTCTCCAGCTGCTCCTTCTCTACCCTATCCACAAATATGCCCAATTCTCATCCACAGGAAGCAACAACTTAAGATCCCCTTCCTTTATCGATTCATCTATCAGTGGACGCTTAGGTGGCTTCCATATCATAGCTTTTGTAAATAACACTGTGATAAACACAGGCGTGCATAGAACTTTTCGAGTTAGTGTTTTCCTTTTTGGGAGGGAAATGCCCAGTAGCGGTATTACTGGATCATCTGCTAATTCTATTTTTAATTTGTTCAGGAACCTCCATCCTGTTTTCCGCAGCGGCTACATCAATTTACATTCTTGTCACTGCCATTCTTCTCGCCTTCCATCAAGAGGCATAAGAGGGGGCCTGGGTGGCTCGGTCAGCGAAGTGTCTGACTTCAGCTCAAGTCATGACCTCGTGGTTCGTGGGTTTGAGCCCCACGTCAGGCTCTGCTGATAGCTCAGAGCCTGGAGCCTGCTTCGGATTCTGTGTCTCCCTCTCTCTCTCTGCCCCTCCCCCACTTGCATTCTGTATCTCTCTCTCTCAAAAATAAACAAACATTAAAAAAAAAAAAAGAGGCACAAAGAAAGTCCACATTTGCAGGGTAGACTTCCCTGTTTTCTATGTTCAAGTCAACCCCATGAGTTTGGGCTTCCCTACTGTGCTATGGCCATGGGACGATGCCCTTGATAAAGGTCCCCACTGAGTTCCTATTTCCTAAATGTGATTGCTACTTTCCCCACCCTTCTCACGCAGAGCTTCTCTGATTTCTGACACAGGACACGAACAACTTGCTGTCCTCCACTTTCCCCATCCCCCGCCACCTGCCCCCCACCTCTTCCTCTTCTCTTGTTCTCTATGGGCAGAATTCTCCAAGGTCACAACCAACTGTTTATGAGTCACTATACAACCCCGCCGGGGGGATCCGTACATTCCCTAGTCTGTCTCCAGCATACCGATGGCACCCCAGCTCTCCCCGCAGCCATACTGCACCTCCACGCTCCAGACCCCTCTGGAGGATAACCGCAGCACCCAGCCTCCACGGGTCCCAACACAGAATTCTGCTCTCCACCCCTTCCAACACCCCTGGCTCAGCAAGCCCAGCTCTTCTGATCTCTCCCTCTACGAACATGAGCTATTTCCCTGACATCTGCTAGGTCCCAGGTCCCAGAAACCTGACAGTCAGCCCTGGCTCCCTACCCCACCTGTCCCCAGTCAATTCGCTACTTAAAACCCCCGGTTGACGCCCACTGCCCACCAGAAAAGCCCAAGCTCCTTGCCTCGGGGTAGCAGACCCCAACATCTGGCCGCATTCTGCCGCCCTGCCTCCCCAATCAGCAATCCCTAGCAGCACCTTCCTACACTGGCCTGGATCGGTCTCAGCACCCAGCTTTCAATTTTCACAGGGGCCAAAATACCACCCAGCTCATGCCACTCTCTTCAGAGATCCCTACTCGGCCACCAATCCACCTCCTCTGCGAATCCCCCCTGCCTCCGCCTTCTCCCTTGCAACCACGACACCTGATTCAGACTCCTCTGCAGTCATCATTCTGGTACACTTGGCATCCCTCAGGAAGGCTGAACGTTCCCTGGGGACAAGGACCGTCTTCTGTCTGCAGCCCACAGAGCAGCACATACAGCAGTGTGAGACGTATGCTTTCCTGCACGAAGGCATCCCGCCGAGGAGGTGAGTGAGCACTGAATCCAGCCGGTACTCGGGTCCCCCCAGGTGTGTGCACCAGGGGACGGAGCATTGATTCCCCGTTGGCACGATGGCTCCATTCGGGTGAGTGCAGCCTGAGCTGATGAGCACACATGGAACGTTCCCGGCCCTTCCAGAGCTCCCCGGTGGCCCTTTGCTTTGCGCAAGTACCTAAATAAGCATCTCAGCCAAGCTGCTCTGTCCATTCCTGGAGGTGCCTGATGCAAGGGAACTCTGGAAATGGTGGCAATTGTGCTAATTAAGTTCTTGGAAACAAATACAAGTGGGCAGACCCGGGCTCGAACTCAATATGGTGTGTGAGCAGCACCAGGCATTTCAGGCAGTTCCTGGGGCTGGGAGGAAAAACACAGGCGCCCAAGACAAAGACTGACTAACATTTGGCCTCAACGAGACACAAAGCCATCTGTTCCTTGGGGCCCCTGCAGTCTTTCGTCCTCACGCCACAATTACTCCGAGAGCTGCCCTCGTTTCCTCTGAACGTCAAGCATCACTCAGTAAAGATGATCCGAGGGTCAGATGAATAGACTATTCGCAAAGTACCAGGCCATGGATATGGGGGCTAAGACAGGCAGCAAATAAGATTAGTAAAGATCAGTAAAGATGAGGGGTGCCTGGGTGGCTCAGTCGGTTAAGCATCTTGACTCTTGGTTTCGGCTCAGGTCATGCTCTCACGGTTTGTGAGTTCAAGTTCCACACCAGGATCCACCCTGACAGTGCAGAGACTGCTTAGGATTCTCCCTCTCCCTCTCTCTCTCTCTCTGTGCCTCTCCAGCTTGTCACACACATGCATGCTTTTTCTCTCTCTCAGAATAACTAAGCTTAAAAAAAAATTTAAAAAAAGAAAAGAAGAGATTAGTAAAGATGATCCGCAGGTCAGATGAGCTGACCGTGTGGAAAGTACCAGGCCAAACAGTATGGGAGCTAAGATAGTAAATCAGATAGAGTCCCTCCCTCAGTAAACTAATAATCAGAACTACCATTTTATAACATCTACAGTGTGTCAAACACAGCCTCTATCACTCTGTGTATGTGAAATCCATTTTGTTCTTACGACAACCCCATTAGGTAGGTACTATTTTTTTTTAAGATTTTTTTAAGTCATCTCTACACCCAACATGGGGCTCAAACTCACAATCCTGAGATCAAGAGTCACGTGCTCTCCTATTTTAGTATATGTGCTGCCGAAGCGAGCACAAGTCACGTGCTCTCCTGATTGAGCCAACCAGGCACCCCAGGTAGGTACTGTTATTATCCCCATTTTACAGATGCAATCACAGAGGCCCAGAAGTTAAGTAACTTGACGAAGGCTCACAGGTTAAGTAAATGGCAGGGCCAGGAGTCAAGCCCAGACAGTCTGGTGTCGAGTCCATCCTATTTAACTGCCACATGATGTTTGCTCTCTAGAAGATGGAAAAAGACAACGGAGCTGGAATGGCAGCGTGAGAAACGCGACAAAGTCTCTCAAGAACAATAAGGGGCGCCTGGGTGGCTCAGCTGGTGAAGCATCTGACATCGATCGGCTCAGGTCATGATCTCGCAGTTCGGGAGTTCAAGCCCCTGACAGCTCAGAGCCCGGAGCCTGCCTCAGGTTCTGTGTCTCCCTCTCCCTCTGCCCTCCCTCTCCCTCCCTCTCTCTCTCAGAAATAAATAAACATTAATTTTTTTTAAAAAGAACAATGATAAACCTGGACAAAATTGTAAAACAAAACAAAGAACACTATTTCAAGACTCTGGAAATCAACAGGAACATACAACACACTGAGGAACATTTGTTCATGAAAACTTCTGAACCTCTGGTGACAATGGGGAATCTGGGCTCTTTCCCTCCCGTGCCCCTCCCATGTTAGCTTGGCACAGCAGTTCTATCACGTGGGTTGGCCATGCAAACCCGCAGCCTCGCGGTTGGAAGGAGGCCACTTGATCTGAAGTGGAACGTGAAAACCCCCACTCAGGGGCGTTGTCAGTAAAGATAGCAATCCCGGTGGCAAATGAGTGGCAAACATCAGCTACTCTGCGGTCGCGATGCTGGTTGGGGCAAGCAACAGACAGGTGGACTAGACAGAAACTCAACAGCAAGATCAGCCATGAGAGTCTTTGATAAGCTCTCCATAGAGCTCTGGTTGACTGAAAGGACGCGCGGAAGCGGAGGAGAAACGAGACGGTTCTCGCTCTCTACTCCTTCCTGGCGGACTGGGAGCCTGTGTGCATAGACAAAGGAGATGCAAAAGGACCCAGAAGAAAGTAAAAGCTGGGGAAACTTAAAAACTGCCCTAATTCTGAATGCAATCTTAGTGCTTGAGGCATTTGAAAATGCACTCTGACTATGCAGACACAGAGGCAACCCCTAGGAAGCCAGACTTTAAAATAAAAATAAGAGTGGGGCGCCTGGGTGGCTCAGTGGTCGAGGGTCCCAGATCATGATCTCACGGTTCGTGAGTTCGAGCCCCACGTCTAGCTCTGTGCTGACAGCTTGGAGCTTGGAGCCTGCTTCTCATTCTGTGTCTCTGTCACTCTGCTCCTTCCCTGCTCACACGCTCTCTCTCTCAAAAATAAAGAAAAGATTAAAATTTTTTTTTAAATAAAAACAAGAGTTACAGAGAGGGAGGGAGGCACATCATAAGAGACTCTTGGATACTGAGAACAAACTGAGGGTTATGGGGGGTGGGGGAGTGGGGAAAGTGGGCGATGGGCATTGAGGAGGGCACCTGTTGGGATGAGCACTGGGTGTTGTATGAAAACCAATCTGTCAATAAATTATATTAAAAATAATAATAAGAATAAAAATAAAATAAAAACAATAACTTACAACATGCAAAGAAATGAAATGAAATGAAATGAAATGAAATGAAATAAAATAAAATAAGAATTTACAACATGCAAAGAAAAAACAGGAACCAAAAATTAAAAACAAAATACACCATGGCCACACACCGCAGAAAAGGTAGATATCACAGTCTTAGTTCAGGCAGGTAATTAAACAGAGTAACATCAAACCATGGGTAAGAATGGGTGGCATTGAGGGAGGGACAGAAAACCAAATCCAGTGTTGCTACAGTATATTATCTAAAATGTCCAATTTTCAACAAAAGATTCAGTCATGCAAAAACAAACAGAAAAGCATAGCCCTTCCTTACTCAGGAGGAAAAGAAAAGACAATAAAAGTTATCTGGGGGCACCTGACTGGCTCAGTCAGAGGAGCGTGCAACTCTTGATCTCAGGGTCATGAGTTCAAACCCCACACTGGACATAGAGGTTACTTAAATTGAAAAAAAACATTAGAAGTAAATGTGAGTATCTGAAAATGGGCCCCCAATGTTGGACATAGCTGACAAAACCTCAACACATCTACTATTAAATATGTTCAAAACATTAAAGAAATCCAGTTTGAATAATTAAATAGCAATATTATATTAATAATCTAACAGATTATCTGAATAAAGACACAGACCTCTCTCTCTCTCTCTCTCTCTCTCTCTCACACACACACACACACACACACACACACACACCAAATGGAAATCCTAGAGTCGAAAAGTATAGTAATTGAAATGAAAAATTCACTAGAGAGGCTCAGTATCAGATTTGAGATGTCAGATAAAAGGATCAGTGAACTTGAAGATAAATTAATAACTACTGTCAATCTGAAGAACCAAGAAGAAAAACAAACAGAATCTTTATAGATTCAAGAATCTCAATAAACCCCAAGTACGACAAAAGGAAAGAGCTCCAAGCCCAGAAACATTATAGTCTGTTCACATATATGTTGAAAGGTAGAGACCAACGAAAATCTTCAACGCAGCAAAAACAGAAACAAAAACAAAACACAAGAGATCCTCAATAAAATTAACAGCTTACTTTTCATCAGAAAAAAAACATAGGTCAGAAAGCAATGGAATAGTATATTTAGAGAACTGAAAGAAAAAACTCTCAAATCAGAATTCCATATCCAGCAAAACTATCATTTGAAAATGAAGGCAAAATAAAGATATTCCTAGATAAACAAGGACTGGGAGAATTCATTGCTAGCAGATCTTCCTTACTTATAATACTAAAGGAATCCTTCAAGTGGAAAGAAAACAATACCATACAGTAATTCAAATATACACAAAGAAATAAAGAGTACTAGAAAAGTACAATATGGGTGTTAAGTACAAAAGGCTATATAAATATATTTTTCCTCCTAACTTCTTTATTTTTTAAAACTTATTTTTATTTATTTTTGAGAGAGAGAGAGCATGCACACGCGTATGTGCGTGCATGAGCAGGGGAGGGAGACAGAATCTGAAGCAGGCTCCAGGCTCCACGCTGTTAGCACAGAGCCCAAGGCAGGGCTCAAACTCACAAACCATAAGATCATGACCTGAGCCGAAGCTGGATGCTTAACCAACTGAGCCACCCAGGCGTCCCCATCTTAACTTCTTTAAAAGGCTGAAGATTGCATAAAACAATAACACTGCATTGTTAAGATTCATAACACATATAGATGTTATATCCTTGATAATATCAGATACAAGGGAAAGTAATAGATCTGTACTGGAGCAAACGTTTCATATTTTACAGGAATTAAGTTAGTGCTGATCTGAAACAGATTGTGATGACTTTAGATGCATACTGTAGAAGCAATCACTAAGAAAATAATTCAAAACATAGGGAGAAAAGGAATTAAAATGAAACTCAAGAAAATATCTATTTAACACAGAATAAGGCAATAAAGAAGGAACAGAGTAATAAAAAAGACATGAGACAAAATAAATTATGAAATGGCAGATATACACCCAACAACACCAACCTTAAGAGCCCCAAAACACATGAGGCAAAAATTGACAAAGTGAAAGGAGAAATAAACAATTCAGTGATAACAACTGGAGACAGTAATATCCCTCTCAGAAACTGATAAAACAACTAGTCAGAAAATCAGTAAGGTTAAAGATAATTTCAGCACCACTTCCTTCCAATGATCTTCCAATCATTTCAGCAATGCAATGGCAAAGGACTCAATTTTAATAGGCAAATAATTTAAAAAGACAATTTCACCAAAGACGACATGTAAATGTCTAGTAAGCATTTCAAAAGATGCTCAGCATCATTCTTCTTTAGGGAAATTCAAAGGTGCCACTACCCACCCACCAGAATGGGTATATTAACAAAACAGAGACAATACCAAGCATTCACATGCGTGTAGAGGGACTGGAGCCTCCTGTGTTGCTGGCAGGAATGTAAAAGATAAAATGGTCACAGCCACTTTTGGAAAACAATTGGGCTTTTCTTAAAAAGTTACATTATGAGGGGCACCTGGGTGGCTCAGGTCAAGCTCTCATGGTTCATGGGTTGGAGCCCTGTGTTGGGCTCTGTGCTGACAGCTAGGAGCTTGGAGCCTGCTTCAGATTCTGTTTCTCCCTCTCTCTCTGCCCCTCCCCCACTCACACTCTCTCTCTCTCTCTCTCAAAAAATAAATTAAAAAAAACATTAAAAAAAAAAGTTATATATGAATTTAGATGCCCCAAGAATTCCACCTCCAATCAACCCAAGAGGACTGAAAACACATGTCTACACAAAGACTGTGACGGCAGTATTCATAATAACCCCAAACTGGAAACAACCCACATTTCCCATCAATGGTCAATGGATAAACAAAACATGGTATAGCCATAAAGCCAACACTAATCCAATCCGGTTAATATAATATCTACTAAATCCGAATACCAAAGAATAGTCTTTAGCAATGAAATGGAGCAAAGTACCAATACATGCTACAGCCTAGATTAACCTCAGGGGCGCCTAGGGGGCTCAGTCGGGTAAGCATCCAACTCTTGATTTCAGTTCAGGTCATGATCTCACAGTTCGTGAGTTCGAGCCCTACATCAGGTTCTGCACTGATAGCACAATACGGAGCCTGCTTGGGATTCTCTGTCTCTCTCTGTCTCTCTGTCTCTGTCTCTCCCTCTCTGCCCCTCACCCCACTTGTGCTTTTTCTCTCAAAAATAAACTTAAAACAACAGATTAAGCACAAAAAGGTCACGCTAATTGAAAGAAGCTAGAGGTAAAAGGCTGTATATTGTATTATTCCATGTACACGAAATGTCCAGGAAAGGAGGAAGGGAGAGAGAAAGGGAGGGAGGGAAGAGGAAGGAAGGAAGGAAGGAAGGAAGGAAGGAAGGAAGGAAGGAATAGAGAGAAGGAGGGAGAAAGAGGGTAGTCTCAGGCTAGGATGGGGTGGGGCCTGACTGCAAATAGGCATGAGCAAACTTTTGGAAGTGATGGAAATGTTTTAAAACTGGACTATGGTGTTGTTGCATGATTTTGTAACTTAACTAAAAAAATCATTTAATTGTATACTTAGAATGGATAGATCTTATGGTATATTAAGTTATGCCTCAAGAAAATGGGGGGAGACAAGAAGACAATAGGTACAAGTAGCCAAAAAGTTAAGGCAGAATGCGCGAGTGAAGGAACAACACGGGGGAGGTTCGCGAAAGGCTTTCCACAGGAGGAATCATGGAAGCGAGGTCTTGTAGAACAAGCAGAAAGTGGACAGGTTAAGAGGAAAGAAAGGGAATCCGAGTGGAGAGAATCTAAGAAGCAAATGAATGGAGGTTGGAAAGGCTGAGGCATGTTTGGTGACCCATGCACCATCCGGTTTGCCGAAGCATAGTGGCAGGGGGAGGTCAGGAGGGGTGGGGAGAGTGAGATCCATAAGATGGTCTCCCTTTCTGGCCCTCGGTCAGCTTCCAATCTAAACCACTTTCTCTCCACGTTCTAGAACAGGAGTTACGGACTTGGTGTCAGTCTGGCAATTTAGGAACCACCCAAGTGATGTCCAGAGCTCCAGAAGATTCTGGGATACATTTGGGGTGGGGTCCAGGAGTTGCCCTCTTGAAATCTCTCTGGGAGACTCTGATGCTATTTAAAACGCATGGAAGGCCTGCCCCCAAAGAGCTCCAAGCAGCTCTTCAGCTGGAAACATACCAGTTTTTCTTCTAGAACTATACCTGGTGACATCTTCACCCCACATAGAGAGCAAAGGGTTTCCTTTCGGACATTATTTTTTGTGAACAGGGCATCGGAAGAAGCATCTATAGTAAAATCCTATAGCAGGGTTTTTCAAACTTTTTTTCCCCCACAATCACCCTCAAAGAGCCCTTGGAGACATTTCTTCCTAATTGGCCCCCATGAAATTTTCATAGTACAGATACACTGTACATGTTTATACACTGTATGTAAATCTACACTTTATACATAAAAAAGCAGTACATTTTTGTGCCCCTCCCCACCCACATGAAGCAATTTCCTCTCCACTAGGGGGTGATTTCACCTCCATCAAGAAGGCATGTTGGGGAACCCCAACACACTGGGTATAATGCTAGTGTCTTGCGCATCTAAAATGTTAAACTCCTTTAACTGAATCTTTCCAGTTCAACTGGAGATGAAGAAGGGCGAACAGCCCTCTGGGCTCCTCCAGAAAAGACCCAAATGACTCTAGAGGCCAGGGAATAATAGAACCAGGCTCAACAAGGACAACTATTATGGAACTGACATGGTTTATGTCTAATAAAAGCTACAAGCCAGGAGAGACACAGCTTGAGGAAACTACATAGACAAGCGGGTCTAAGACGGTATTAAGAAATATTATCAAATGTCGGGCCATCTGGGTGGCTCAGTTGGTTAAGTGTCTGACTTCAGCTCAGGTCATGATCTTGCTGCTTGTGGGTTCGAGCCCCACGTGGGGCTCTGTGCTGGCAGCTCGAGCCTGGAGCCTGCTTCTGATTCTGTGTCTCCCTCTCCTTCTGTTCCCTCCCCCGCTCATGCTCTGTCTCTGTCTCTGTCTCTCTCTCCCTCTCTCAAAAATAAATAAACATTAAAAAAAAATTTTTTTTTAAAGAAATATCCAATGTAAAAGAAAATGCACTCTCCGGAAGGGCTGCAATCTGCAGATTGTAGAATGAAAAAGGCATTTGCCTCTCCAGTTGGATACCACAGGGCACTGGATTCTTCCCATCAGTAAGAAGTGGCTACCGCCCAACTCTGGACCAGAAAGCTGGGCGCAAGCGGTGTTGCTGTGTGCCCTGGTAACGGGGACCATGGCTCTGTTCTTGAGCAGGGAGCCAGCCCCGCATGTGACGGATGGAAACGGATACATCCCCTGGGATTGCCGCAGCCCTATCATATTAACTGGGTCACATTATCTCCCTTTGACTTCATGCTTAGAAAATAAGATGTGTTGAAAGAGACACCTGCACGTAAGCCAAGAAGAACGCCAGACACAAAGCCCAAGCGTGTGTTTTCTGCATCTCATTCAATTTCTACTCAGAAAATGCTGTGTGTCTACAGCAAAAGACTCCCGCTGTCACTCAACGTCACCTGCCTTTGCCCCGGTAGTTAGGGCTCAGGTTGACAGGTTACTCACTGCAGGCTGCCTCGACGGGACGGAAAACAGAGGAGATGGTCTTGGCAATTATTGGCCTTGGACACCCAGTTCCAATACTGGCACACCGTTCCTTGGCACGCTCCTGCCAGAGCCTGGGCTGTGACACAGAGAGAGTTTGGCACATGGGAGCAAACCCATCCACTCAGCCACCAGCGTCCCGGGACACAGCTTCATCAAGATGATACTCCTAGCGGGGCGCCTGGGTGGCGCAGTCAGTTAAGCATCCGACTTCGGCCAGGTCACGATCTCACGGTCCGTGGGTTCGAGCCCCGCGTCACGTGGGTTCGAGCCCCGCGTCGGGCTCTGGGCTGATGGCTCAGAGCCTGGAGCCTGTTTCCGATTCTGTGTCTCCCTCTCTCTCTGCCCCTCCCCCATTCATGCTCTGTCTCTCTCTGTCCCAAAAATAAATAAACGTTGAAAAAAAAAAAATTAAAAATAAAAAAAAAAAAAGATGATACTCCTAGCATTTGCATCAGCAGAGATACCTGCCACAGTGTTTTCTGGGATAGTCTACGGAGCCAGGATGAAGGAGACGGTCAGAAACCAGGAGACGGCTGTGGGCTTATTCTGAGCCAAAGAACGTGAAAACATCAAGTCTTTACATAAAAGCCTACTTGTAACACCCAACCTAATATTTTTGTTTTGTTTTAAAGACAACAATCCGCAGAGAAAGTGGCAAACAGTGTGATAGGAACTTAGCATACTTTATTGTTAATTCTCCCAGCCTTCTGGCTGCCAAGAAGGCATTATTGTGTTTTCTGGAGGAGACTCGAGATCAGAACAGCTATGTGTCTTTCCTAAGATCACACAGCTAGAAGGTGGCAGAGGCAGATTTCAACTCAGGACTGTCTGGCTCCTAAACCCGTGATACGTCTTGGCAGAATCTTAGCTGGCATCACAGAGACATTTTCTAAGTGCGGCTCTTACCATTCTCTTACAAGACAAGGCACGTCCTGATGATAAACATCTTATGTAAGGCTCACCTTTCTTCACATTGGAAAGTTGGTCCACGTGCCATTTCTGCCTGGAGTCCCACCTCTGAGAAGCAATTGTGGCCACACCACGCATGGGACTTTTATTTGGTTGGCAGATTAAGTTTCTTCAGCTTTGTGATAGAAGCCACCGCTCTGAATCCGGGAAATAATGTGCCGGTATACAGGGTACAGGGTACAGAGGTGCACGGGCTTATGCGGGGAGCTTTTCCATCCACAAGGGAGAAGCCCCCTCCCTGCCCTAATTCTAGGACTGTATTATGCACTAAAGACCATTTCATTAAGGGCTCTCTTAAACCACGCCTGTTTCTTCCTTTCCAGCAGCTATCCCTGGCGTTAGCTGTAATTCCATAAAGAGAAATGAAACAAAGGGGGAAACAGCAATTGAAGGGATCAGACTTCCGTGGAGGAGTAGAATCACAGACAGAGTGAGTGGCTTTACTGAATGGCTTTCCACTCAGAAACAAGAGAAGGGACGGTTCATTATGACTAAGGTGGGTCAAGGCAGTTCCATGCCCCCCAGTCAGTCTCCTGCGTTAAATCTGTGCGGGCTCTAAAGGCAAGATCTGCATTTATTAGAAGGGAAGAACATAATAAAAATGCAAACTACCACATAATCATTTAATAACCTGCGATGATAAAAGCCACAGCACTTGGGAACTCCAAAGATTAGACAGAAGGAAGCTGGCATACCAGCTTGGTACAACAGCCCTAAATGTACGGGCTAGGGGTCAAGAGAACAACTGCAGTATCCCATCTAGTATGAAATGGGGCAGATTATTAAGAACTACGAGAGACACCATGAATCAATGGTATCGGCTAGGAAACCAAATAACAAGTCACGGTCATCTTCTCCCAGTAATCAAATGTTCATTTCACTTACAAAAAGCTTCCATATGGGATCCTGCCTCAATAAAGCATTCTGTGCCGGCCCCGGATGATCAATACGGTTGAGCTAGCCCCTTGAACACGGGAGCACACTCCTTTCGAAAGGACCCCAAGTCCTACAGCCTGGTAATCGTTTTCACTTACCGTGATGCTCTGCAGGGAAACGCATCATATGAAACTTCTTGACACTTCCTTACCCATTTCATTAAGAAATGAGAGCTAGAGGCACCGCTTTGGATGCCCCCTCGGCTGAAACTGCTGAAACCCATCATCCCATTGTTAACATCTCCGGTGATGTAAGCACATCTCATTTCTCCCACCGGGACACCAAGTGAATGCATTGTGTTAAGAACGCAGGGTTGCTTAAATACAGACAGCCACGTGCCTTCTTGCCCACGGGTCATTTTGTCTTAAAGCCTTCTTTCTCATGTAAAATACATCCCCTCAAAGGGAGTTCTAGAGATTGGACCTGAGGAGCTGAGGGTACAGAGCTACAGGCTGTGAAATAATTGCTGTGGAACTTTGTTCCCAAAGGACAAAGGAACGGGGTCTTCCCTGTCCACAAAGCAAGTTCCTTGAGTGTCTGGAGAGGGCTCACAGCCACCCAACCAAGATGCCCGTGTAGATCCGCAAGAACAGACTCGGCTTTGGGAGAGTGCTTCCTGGCTCACTACAACCTGCTCCCGAGACCCACGGGGTCTGGAGGGTCACTGTTCCGTGCTCTGTGTAGCAGGAACATACAATAGGGAGTCAAGTCAGCCGTTAGGGGGTAAAGTGGGGCTCAAACACAGGTGGCACTGACATCCCCAAAGAGGCTTCTAGAAAAGCAAAATCTCAGACCCCAGACCTAAGGAGTCAGATTCTGCATTTTAGTAATATCCCCAGGTGATCCGCACATTGCTGTCAGGGAAACACTGCCCCAGGCTACCTGCTTTAGGACCCCCCTCGCCCACACTCCATAGCCTCACAAAGCCTTGAAGCAGTCTCCTGAAGGTGGAAGGAAGATAAGCTTATTCATCAGTCAGTGGGTACTCCAAATACCCAGTCTCACTGTCCAGGTATATTTGGGAAGGAGGGTATAGAAACACTCTGCGACCTTCACATACTCGGTCGACCCGTCAGGAAGTTCTGTCGGTTCTACCTTGACAGATCCCCATCTGTAAACTCTTCTGTCTCCCCTGTACCATCTGTACCCAGCCACCGCTATCCCCTCCCCATATCAGCCACGCACTACATGGCACGCAGTACAGGAGGCATGCTCAGTACCTTCCCACAGCTCCCCACGGCGCTCAGAATAAAAATCCCGAGCTCCAGACTCTGGCCAACTAGGTCCTGAAAATTCCCACCGGGCCCTCCTCTCTAAGGTCATCTCTGGCCAGTGTCCTCTCCAGGCTCATCATGCCAGCCTGACACAGCCTTCTTCCTGCTTCAGACACAGGCCAAACAGGGTCCCAACTTAAGACCATTGGCTGCCCCTTCTGCCAGGAACACTCTTATCCCAGATCAGGACCAGGCTGTTTCTCCACCAAACAGGGTCCCAGCTTTCCTTAAACAAGCGCCGCCATCGCTTCCAACCCAGTCACTAGCGCAAAGCCCTCTTTTGTTCTCATCATATATCCTGTGCCTTCACATTATCTATTCCCTCAGTGGCAGGCAAGCTCTTTCTTTGAGAGCCAAGATCTCTTTGCTGACTGCTAGGGCCAAGAAGAGTAACTGGATGGATGGATGGATGGATGGATGGATGGATGGATGGATGGATGTGTGGGTGGATAAAAAAGTGCTGGCCTGAAAGTCCCAGTCCTATGGTTCTCAATTCTGGCTGCAGGCTAATGCAGATGCTGACAAAAATGCCAAAACCAGACCACCAGAATCACAACCACTGAACGCTTTTGTTCAGAGACCTGTTCCGTCCAACATGGTAGCCACTAGCCACAGGTGGCTGTACGTGGAAATTAAGACTGTACAAAATTTAAAATCCCTGATTGTACTAGCCTCACGTCAAGTGCTCCTTAGCCATCTGCGGCTAGTTGACAGCTGATGGGAGTTCAGGGCAGGTAATCTCAAAATGTGCCACTCTGGCATTTTGATTATTTTGAATTAAAGTCACATAAGAAACAGCGGATACAAAGACACTCGGACCGTCCTTTGTCTCCCTAAAAACAGGAAATGAATCTCCCGTGTGACAGGTGCCTTCCCCGCACCAGGAGGAAAGGAGAAATCCTTATCACCAGAGAGAAGGACTCTGGAGCCCAGAAGACTATGTAAACAAACCTTGTTGCTTCCTTTTTTTTTTTTTTTTTTTAATTTTTTTTTTTCAACGTTTATTTATTTTGGGGACAGAGAGAGACAGAGCATGAATGGGGGAGGGGCAGAGAGAGAGGGAGACACAGAATCGGAAACAGGCTCCAGGCTCTGAGCCATCAGCCCAGAGCCCGACGCGGGGCTCGAACTCACGGACCGCGAGATCGTGACCTGGCTGAAGTCGGACGCTTAACCGACTGCGCCACCCAGGCGCCCCGCTTCCTTTTATTTATTACCCAAACTCAGACATCTTTGTCCTGTCAATTCTTTACAATTTTATCATTTCCTTGTCAAAAAGGTGTAAAAGCCATCAGCTTTGGTCACTTCTTTGGGTCTCGTATCTTTAGGGCCCCCTGTTAACCTCTCTTTTATTATAGGGGAGGTCTCCATCAAGAACCTAGAAGGGTGGAGGGAAGTTTCTTTTTCCTCCCTACACTATCCTACTGAACGGCACCGGCACAGCATATTTCCATCATCCCAGAGAGTTTCATTGGAGGGCACTGTTCTAGAACTTTATCTGAATCTAATTTCTTACGTGACCCATTTATGCACTGAAGTACACTTACTGAGCACCTGTTACTAGCCAGACATCATACTAAGTGCTAAAAACTAATGGTAATTGTAATAATAATAACAAAAACAATAGCAGAAAACACTTTCATGGTACTTACTATGTCTTACCAGGTACTACTCTATAAACTCTACATGTACAAGTTAATTTCAGTTTCATATTAGCCACGTTAAAGGTACTATTATTATCCTCATCTTACACATGAGGAAACAGAGACAAAACAAATTTAAGAAACCTGCCCATGATCACATAGCTGGTGAGGTGAGGAGTCAGATTTCAAACCCAGAGCCTGTCAAATGGCTGTTTATAGGGGCGCCTTAGTGGCTCAGTTGGTTATGCATCCAACTCTTAATTTCACACTGACAGTGTGGAGGCTGCTTGGGATTCTCTCTCCCCTCTCTCTCTTCCCCTCCCCTGCTCATGTTCTCTCTCTCGCTCTCGCTCTCTCAAGATAAATAAATAAACATGAAGAAAAATAGCTGTTTGGGGCGCCTGGGTGGCTCAGTCGGTTGAGCATCCAACTTCAGCTCAGGTTACGATCTCACGGCTCATGAGTTCGAGCCCCGCGTCGGGCTCTGTGCTGACAGCTCGGAGCCTGGAGCCTGCTTCGGATTCTGTGTCTCCCTCTCTCTCTGCCCCTAACCCACTTGCACTCTGTCTCTGTCTCTCTTGAAAATGAAAACTAAAACTTAAAAAAAAAAAATGGCTGTTTACAAAGGCAGAGCAGGAAAAGACTGGAAATATCCTCCATATTTCTTAACAGTGACAAGTGCCTCGGGCTGACCAGGGGGCTTGCTCAGTGGCCCAGCCAGCATCTGCCACTGCCCAGCTAAGAGCTCAGCCATTCTGACTTCCTGCTTCTGTCAGAGGAATGCAGCCTAGGACACGAGGTCCAGGCTGGAAAATTCCTCTAAAACCTAAATGGATAAGAGCCACCTGCATTCGCGCTGCCCTGCTCACAGGGACACCCACCCATTGTGTGACAATTCCAGGACACATGGCAGAGAGAGTGTGGTGCTGGGCAGGACCTCCTCAAATACCTCTGGGCTCTAATGAATCCGCAGTCAGCTGTTTCTTGAGTGCTTCTCTCCCAAAAGTGACTCAAACCCTTATCTCCGTGTTTCCCATGACTCAGCGACATAGACTGATGGAGGAGGCAAGAGCCAAGCCTGTGGGCTAGACCCACCACTCTCACTTCCAGGGACCATCATGTACTTACAGAGAAAGACGATGGAGAACCCTCATTCATCCTGTCACCTCATTCATGAAATGCGAAACACGAGCACCTTGTGGGCTGCTGCGGGATTGAGAAACCAAATCCTCCGAGCATCAAAGGGGCAAAGATAGCAGGCAGCTTGTCTTTTCCATGTCCTACCAGGACACTGTTTAAGAGACTTGCCCGCAGATGACTCAACCATCTAGGGCAGGGGTCAGACACTACGGCCCTCGCGCCAAATCCCACCCTCCACCGGTTTTGTGAACATGGCCATGCCATCAAGACTACTTTCCTGTTCCAACAGCAGGATTATGGGCTTGTGTGGGGGCAAAAGAGGTGTTGGCCTGCAGGGCTTGAAATATTTACTATCTGGCTGTTCTTTACAGGTCAGCCAAACCTGGATCTAGAGGGGTATGCCTGGATTTGATTTGGTTATTTCCAATATATTAAGGGCTTGGACGCTGTGAAGCTACGTATCAAGTTGTAGACCTTCTACGCCATGGAAAAAATAACCCCAAAAGTTACGGTCACACTGCGCTGTAGGGCGTTCACTGATTTTGTATCTAACTGTGACAGGCTGGGATTCGCAGGAGGCAGACTCTGGAATGATCGCCATGAAGCCACACGTTTGTGAAGGAGTGTTCTAGGGGTCAAGCCCCAAAGAAGGGAGGGAAGGAAGCAGGACTCAGTAAAGAAAGAAGGTAAGCTAGGATGCATTTGTGACCGGCCTTGGCTGACCATATGGGCAGTTTTCTGACTATAGGATGCCCCTCAAGAGATCAAGCAAGGGGGTGAGAGGTCCGTGCTTTCTTCCCACTCATGGATCAGACACTGGGCGCAGACTGCCCCCAGAGGGAGCGTGTCTCCGGGCAGGTGACTCTCTTCAGCCAGGGCAATCCCTGAAGGGAGGTGACAGCTAAGGGTTAAAAGGATTCAGAGCGAGTCCCCTGACTCCCCAAAATGTACCACTTGGCATATAGATTATTTTAAGCTGAAAATAATCAAGGTCCAAAAGACTCAGGAAGAGCTTTTAACCTCCCCCTTAACTGCCTCTAAGAATTTAGACAGAGGTCCTAGTACAAGAGAGTTATCACCAGAGGTAACTACAAAGAGTCTGGGCTAGGTGGGGTAAGGGACAGCCTGCGTCCCATGGTCTGTCCAGCCTGCGTCCCATGGTCTGTCTCTTCATGGCACGACGAACATTTGCTTCCCAAACATCCGCTCATCCCATCTTCCTACAAATTGTCTCCTTTCTCATTGAAGCCCTAAATCCCCATATCCTCCTTAGCTCAGGATGGCATATGAGCGCCTCAACTGCCTGTCTTTGAGCCTCTCAGATTTCTCTGGGGCTCCAGTACATATGAAATGAAATTTGCTCTCATCCTGTGGATCTGTCTTATGTCAATTAACAGACTAGCCAAAAGAACCTAGAAGGGTGGAGGAAAATTTCTTCCTCCACTACAGAGCTTTCTGTTGGCTGCACTTCCAGAAGCTGGGTCACCTCAAGGCTCATCTGAATGGTACCTCACCATTTCCCCCACACTTACCTAATTATTCTCTTCTTTCTTTTTTTCTTCAAAATGCCTATAAACACCCAGATCCTCAAACGCTCTTCGAGCCAGCTTTACCAACCTACCGGTTCCCCCGTTAATGATTTAAAAAAATCTATTTGACTTGGGTTCCCTCTGTAATTGTACGAAGGGCACATTTTTCACTTTTTCCAAATTATTTTTTGACAGAATGCACATGTTAAATGGAAATCATTGCATTATTATTACAAACATAATGGAGAAAGCCATTATTTAAAATGAATAGGAAGTTTCCTCCCAGCGAGGCCTTCATTCCGACATTCCTTCTGAACATTCCAGCCCGGGCAGGACTGGGGCACCACTGAGGCAGGACAGCTGTGAACCGCTTCATCTCAAAGGTCAGCCTGATGGCTAGCTGGAGGAGGAGGGGAGGCGGCCCAGACCAGAGAATGCTGGAAACTAGCCAAAGGGAAAACCTGAAGCTGAATCAGGAGTTGGTGTCTCCAACCTGACTGGTGCTAAGAGATGGGGAGCAGAGAGTATTTTCTGGGGAGTCTAGTTAAGGCTCTAAGCATGAAAAAGTAGAAAGGTGGATGGAGAGCATCTTGAAAACCTTTGTTTCAAAATATACAGTAAGAGGGGCGCCTGGGGGGGGGGGGTTGGTCAGTAGGTTAAGTGCCTGACTCTGGCTCAGTCATGATTTCACAGTTCATGAGTTCAAGCCCCACGTCGGGCTCTGTGCTGACAGCTCAGAACCTGGAGCCTGCTTTGGATGCTGTGTCTCCCTCTCTCTCTCTGCCCCCCCCCCCCTGCCCTCGCACTTTGTCTCTCTCTCTCTCTCTCTCTCTCAAAAATAAACATTAGGGGCACCTGGGTGGCGTAGTCGGTTAAGCGTCCGACTTCAGCCAGGTCACGATCTCGCGGTCCGTGAGTTCGAGCCCCGCGTCAGGCTCTGGGCTGATGGCTCAGAGCCTGGAGCCTGTTTCCGATTCTGTGTCTCCCTCTCTCTCTGCCCCTCCCCCGTTCATGCTCTGTCTCTCTCTGTCGAAAAATTAAATAAACGTTGAAAAATAAATAAATAAATAAACATTAAATTTTTTTTTAAATGCACAGGGGGCACCTGGGTGGCTCAGTCAGTTGAGCAACCAACTTCAGCTCAGGTCACGATCTCAGGGTTTGTGAGTTCGAGCCCCACATCAGGCTCTGTGCTGACAGCTCAGAGCCTGGAGCCTGCTTCTGATTCTGTGTCTCCCTCTCTCTCTGCCCCTCCCCCACTCATGCTCTGTCTCTCTTGGTCTCAAAAATAAATAAAAACATTAAAAAAATTGCACAGTAAGAATCAGAATTCTTAAGGCCACACCAAGAGCCCTGGAAGAGGCTGATGGGAGGGCTCTGTGCCTGCTGGGAAGGCTTCTAGCCTAGTCATAAGCAGGTGTCAAGAAGGAGGTCCAGGGAAGGCTCAGGTTAAGACCCAATAAATCAAACATGCTTTCCGCAAAAATAGCACATGGCCATGATTAGGGGCAGCGTGCAGCTTACTTAGAAACACAAAAACAAAAGGATGGAAATGAATGCAGTAATGGAGAGACAGATAATTATACAATAAAGCAAATATAGCAAGGTGTTATCTGCAGAATCATAACAGTGGGTATTAACTGGACAATTCAACTCATTTACATGTTTGAAATCTTTCATGATAAAATATTGGGGGGAAATGATTGATAGTATTGAAGGAACAAAACATAATCTCAGTCCTACATTCTGCACGTTAAGTGTGTACATACTTATACATATTTACGTGCGAGCAGACACATACAGGCGCACACACACACACATATACACACATATATACGCACACAGCCATAAATAAATCAAACACAAATATAAGCAGAGGACAGGGCATGTAAACAAAAGGGAAGACACTCAGTCTGGGTTTGTACTTTGTTCTGGCAGGAAATGAATGGCACAGCGTTTCCTCGACTACAAAAATCAGCAAACTGTACCCTATCTCCCCCTTAAAGTCACTTATTCTTTAACATAACAAGACAACGTCTCAGGGGAAACGGTATTTATGAACTATATGTCATAAAATAGTAACAATTCTGAACGATGCCCAATGAAATCATTCAACCTATAAAGGAAGGAAAAACAATTCAAGTCTCTTCCATTTGCCTTAACTGCCACATTGACTTGCCTGGGCTAACAGCCTAAATGAACACATAGAAAGCAAGGCTCACCATGCCGCTACACAGGTAAGTACGGGCAGATTGTAAGGGTCAATAATTATGTGGAACTTGACACTAAGTGGATAGCGATCGCACTGGAAATGAGCCTGCCTTACAGAGCTCCCGGGCTCGTAAATTCATAGAACAAGCCAGCATTGTGTACAACAGGGCATGGAGCCCTGAACTAAAGCACAAGCCCTGCTACCCAGCACCAATGGCCATGCTCACCCACAAGTGTAAGGAGAAACAGTGTGAGCTCCGGACCAGAAACCCAGGGAAACTCAGGCGCCGGAATAAGGGCTGAGCAACGTGTGGAGTTTAAGGGAAGATATCAGAGGCACACCGTACTTCGAAGCCTACAAAGTACTACAAATAGACACCAGGGGTGCCTGGGTGGGCTCGGTTGCATGTCAGACTTTGGGTCATGATCTCATGGTCCATGAGTTCGAGCTCGAACTCTCCCTCTCTCTGCTCCTGTCCCACTTGTGCTCTCTCTCTCTCAAAATAAATACATAGACAAAAGGAAGGAAGGAAGGAAGGAAGGAAGGAAGGAAGGAAGAGAAAGAAAGAAAGAAAGAAAGAAAGAAAGAAAGAAAGAAAGAAAGAAAGAAAGAAAGAGGGAGGAAGGGAGGGAGGGAGGGAGGGACAGACCCCAGATTTCGTGTGGCCACCCACAGTCCTTCCCTGGTGACAATACAGAATTTACTTTTAGCTAAGGAGTTTGTACCTCCAACCTTATAACCTCAGTCAAGGAATAATAGGGCTTGTTGTACAGAAAAAATAACAATGTCCACTTACGTGGAATATATTTCTTCTGTAATCATCAATGCCCACGTACTACCTGTTATTAATATCAACACAAGCAGTCTTTCCTGGGCACTTATTATGGAGTAGGTTCCGCGCTAACCACTTTTCTGGATTAATCCTCCTACTCCTCATGCAATCCTATGAGGTAAGGGCCATCACTACTCCATTTTGCAGACAAAGAGACTGACGTTCCTGATGCCCCAGGCCATCCAGTGAGAGGCGAACTGGAATCCCGGCAGAGCGCCTCCAGAGGCCCGCTAAAGGCTCCCACCGACACAGGTCACAGCCAAGCACAGGTCACGTGCACGCCTGGAAGAGCATTAACTTAAGCGGATGAAAGACAAGCCAGTGCATCTATGACGGGCAAAGACACACCGCCTGAAGATGTGCCCAGAGGTCCAACAGCACACAGGGAGGGGCTCAGCAAACCCGGGCCCGGGGACCACACCCCATTCGGACGATGCCGCCAACCCACGTCCGAGGCACGGGGGACCTGGGAGTCCCCTGACCAAGTACTGACTCTCCACCCTGACTCCCGGCCAGCCCTTCACCCAGGGGCGGTGAGACGGCCGCCGTCTTCTCCATTCGGAAAATAGCACGACCCAAGCAAACCACAAACAAGGGCATAATCAAAGCTCTTTTACTTCTCTTTGTAAGTATCTGAAACCTGCCAAGCACAGATCGCTGCGGAGAGCAAATCAGCATGCCTTGCAGCTCATTGGGCCTTTTCTTCTCCCGCCTGGGATCCCGGCTGAGGAAAGGAGGGAAGTTCATTATCCATCGAGCGCGGACGGCGTGCCAAGACCCGGACGCGACGCCTTCCACGAGCGTGATCTCATGAAATCCTGGCGCAAACTGTGTGGCGCAGGTATCACTGACTTCAATTTAGATCCAGGAGGAGAGGTTCAGAGAGCTTAAGCGACTTGTCCAGGGCACACAGCTAGCACAGCAGAAGGAGATGTTAAAGCCTCGGCGGTGCATCCAGCCTGGAGCCGTTAAACCTAGAGGCTACCTCCCCAACATCCTTCGTCACAAAGTCCGTCAGAAGACCGGGCGAGGGCAGTGGGTCTTCAGAAGGTCCTCGGATTGAAATCTGTTTAGTAGGACGAACTGGCAACTGACTTCTGCGGGACCGCCCAGCCACCCCCCTCCCCCCTCCACCGGTTCCAGCTGGGCTCCAAACGGCCAAAGCCGCCAGGCCGTCCAGGGGTGTCAAGATGAGGGTGAGCTGGCTCCAGCTGCTGAAGGGCTCCCGCACACTCAGGCAGAACCAGGGCAGTCGACCGGGTGGGGTGCGGGCGAGGGGTACCGGCTTTGTTGCCGCACTATCTCAGCCTTCAGGGTGGGGGCGCCCGGGGGGCTCAGTCCGCTAAGTGTCTGACTTCCGCCCAGGTCACGATCTCACGGTGCATGGGTTCCAACCCCGCGTAGGGCTCTGTGCTGACACCTTGGAGCCTGGAGCCTGCTTCGGATTCTGCATCTCTCTCTTTCTCTCTGCCCCTCCCCTGCTTGCGTGCTCACTCTCTCTCTCTCTCTCTCAAAAATAAATAAACATTAAAAAACAGTAATTCAAAAAACCGAAAAAAATACAGATCTTCAGGGTGGCTCTTGGGGGTGTTAGGTAGCCACGGGTGCTTGGACAGCCAGACACGGTCCGGAAAAGGCTGCACTCAAGAGGGAAATGGTAGAGGGTAGGGGAAGGGGAAGAGAAGGTGACAGTATTCTCAACGAGAACAGAAAAGTAGTGAAGAAGAAAGCAAAACTATCATCATACTGACTCCGAATTCGAAGGCATTTCTAAACTCATCTGTGACCCCGCACTGACAGTGATAATGACACCGGGCGTTCAGACACATCACACAAAGGGCCATAAAGGCTGGCAGGGATTCTACTGGGAACGTTGAGTCTTGGCCAGGACACGGGACGCAGAAAGGAGAGGGAAATAACTCCCGCCTCCTCTCCCGGTCAACTGCAACGTCAGCTGGAAGCAAAATTCCTTCACCTGCCAGCTTCAAGTTGTGAAACAAGAGTATATAAACTGCAGGATTAGAAAAGGAGGATGTAAGGCCCTTGTCTACACCTGCCGTCTTCCGGGGCTCGCCAAATATCCACGATCCCTCATTTTCCCAACTTTTGCAGAGAATCGACAAAGCACCAAAGCATCACACCCTCCGTGCTCAGCTGCAGTGAAGCCAGGCTGTTCAGATAGATGGAGTCGGTGTGAGGTCCTAAGAACAAAGCCACAAAGGTAGGGACACTGACTCCCTGCATGTGGGGACTCCGCAGTCAGTAAACGTATAAACAGGGTCTCGCTGTACAAACAACACCGATGTGGGATATCACATCTCTCTTTGGAAGGGCAGAGCATAAAGAGGCAAATCGCTCTTGTCCAGGTTCATAGTCACGCAGAGAGGGGGGAGGGGTTTCAGACACTCGCCCCACAGGAAGACAAATGAGGAGGCCACCCTGACCCAGGGGCTCATAGGAGATAGATCTCCCCTAATGGCAGGACTGTGTGTTTGGAGGGGGTGGAAGGGAGGGGAGGAGGATCTTAATTAAAAGAGAAGCATAGGAGATGAGCTGTAATGTCATTTTTCAGCTAATAAGAGCTCACGGAAAAAGATACAACCTCCTAAGCTTTCCTATATGGGTTTTTGTGCCATTATTACTGGAGGGAAAATGTTCCCATTGCACAATTAACAGAGACCAAGGGGGAACACAGGACACACTGGAAGAAAAGCAAACACGCAGAGGCTGAGAGGGGCACTGGAGAAATGAACTGATCACTCCTGCCTGCCTGAAAGAATACTTAAAAAGGATCGATTCAGCCGTCTGGTGGCTCACAGGGCCCTGCAGGATCTGGTCTTCCAGCTCCCTCTGCTCTCATCTCTTACCACTTTCCCCCAGCTAGTGAATCACTCACCTTTCTAGTCTTTGATCACACATAGCAAGCATGCTTCAACCTCAGGCCATTTGCACTTCCTACTCCCTCTGCCTGAAACACACACACTCTGAATAACCACGTAACTTGATTCCTTCAAATCTACTCAAATGTCATCTGCCCAGAGAGGCTTCTCTAGCATCCCATACATTAGCAGCAAAATAAAAAGGGGGGTGGGAGGATCAATTCAGGCAGCATGTGGCTGTTCACAGTGGACATCTACCCCAAACTGCCTGCTGTGAATGGAATCAAGGACAGACTGATGCACCTGTTCAAGGGTCATCCTCGCAGTTTCAGGGTTGATTTCTTACAAAAGCTAAAAACCTAACAAGGGTCTCTTCTCAACATTATTAGAAGACCCTGGGCGTTCCTGACCCAGGTGCCCAGTGGAGAAGGGTTCCCTTTTCTTGTATACGATTTCAGACACTCTGGTGTTTGGCTGCGAAAAGAAAGTGAGTCTGCCCAGCTTCTACCGGAGACAGAGGCACCAGGACAGCTTTGAAAAGGGCACTCCGGCCTCTGATGTCCCGAGTCTTCCCTTGAGAAGCTTTTGACCTCTGAGCTCATTCAAGGAGAAGCCAGCATGGCCCTCCTGCCCTCAGGAGTAAGCTCTGGGAAGGGAGCCCCGGGGAAGGAGGCGATGACAGAAAAGGCAGAGTCAGGTCTGGAGCTGTCCGGTGCCAATGCAAATGGACAAAGGAGATGGCCTCTGCTCTGTGAGGATCCACCTACTAGCTGCCCCAGAGCAGAAAGGCAGGCTCACCATGCCTGCCCCTCATCAGCCACTTCCTTCTTGGGCCCCCACATGGGATGGGTAGGCTTTTTCCTACTAAATGAGCAAGAAAGAGAACCCACAGAACCGCACCTTCTCCCAGAAAGCTTTCCTGGTGCACTGGAGAAAGACCTTAGACGCCATGCTCCTGGAACACAGGTGGGGGGAGCTCGCCAGGAGGGCTCCAGCCACTGAGCCCAAGCAATCGGGAGAGGTTCTGATGCGTTCACCTCTGTGGAGCTCAGCTTCTTCAGCTCTCAAAGAATCATTCTATTTTAAGAGTTACACGAGGCGATGTGTGGGACACGCGTAGTACAGGGCCTGGCACAAAGTGGGTTTCCAAAAAGCGCTTAATTTGAACAAATCACAGTGGTGATTTAAAAAAGGAAACGTCAAAATTAGAACCCAAATCTAACTATCGAAGCTTTCTAGTAAGATGCAAATTGTGGAAATCACTTAAGCCCCATTTAATACCGGAAAACAGACATCTCATAATCATTTCTGATGTTAGTGATTCACATCGTCTCTGTTGAAGAGATTCATAGTGGCTTCTTTGTTTTAAAACAACTTTTTTATTATTAAAAAAAAAAAAAAAAAAAAAAGGTTCTGGAGTCAGAAGGCCTGGTGTTGGTGCCCAGCCCTGCCATTCAAGCTGGGTGACACCAACACATTTCCCGATCCCTCAGAAACTCACTCTCCGGCTATAAAATAAAGGTAATAAGCCGTACTTAATTACACAAGGTTCTGAGACGATTAAACAGATGTAAAAACCTTAGGACAGTCATAGGCAGTATCACTACTCTTACCATTCATTGTGACTATTTTGACCATTAACGTAACTTTATGTGACGTTACTTACAGCAGCAAAGCTTTCTGCTCCGTCCAACATCGCTGTGCGCTCTCATCAGTGACAGGGCTAAGTGCACGATGCACGAACTGCATGGGACAGAGTCCCCGGCCCAGCAGGCAGAACTGAGTACGTAGACGTGGTACCTCAGGACGCTGCTCCCAGAGATATTACCAATACGACCCTGCTTAAAAAAGAGTTGGAACCAACATTGCTACACACCAGCCGGGAGAACACCTGCCATCATCAGGAAGGTATGGATAATGTGCAAAAAGATCACCTTGGTAATTACTAAGAGATCTACATCACAACTTGGCATTTATAACCAACAGCAACTTGTAAGGGTATATAATGGCATAAAAGAAGAGAATTACAAATAACTGAGAGGGGTAATCCCTACGGAAATGACTGCTAAATGGAAGGAAATGCAAGGGGGCAGAATAGTGTCCAAGCCTCCCCCCCCCCACCCCCCAGCATGCCAGAGCGAGACAGCCCATCATCCACAAGCCCCAACATCCCAGCAAGAGGGAGGCAGGGAATGGATGCTGTGATCCCCAAAAGGTGCTTCTCCTACTGAAGAGCATGGGGTTTCTGCGCTTCCCTCTGGTCCCTCCGCCGATGGGAGTGAAAAGGCAAACTGGAAAGAGGGGTTGCTAGAACCTCGGCACGACGCTTCTCTTTTCATCCTCAAGTTTCACAAAGCAAGCATTTCCCGGCACCTGGTACAAGGGAGACTCGGGCCACCATTGCCCTGCTGCTAACAAGAACAACAACAAAAAAACCCGGGGCTGGGTGTGGTGGGCGGAGGAGGAGGGGGTCATTTTATTACCAACCAGCCTCAAAGCATCTTGGCGACCTAAAGATTAAGATGCACTGACAGGCCCGGAATCCGAACGGCTGGAGTACATGGCTCCCTCCCAGGTCCTTGCGGCTCCCCTGTTTATAAAGAACGGTGCCGCCTGCTACATTCCCTTACACACCAGGCACCACGACTGCAGCCCAACCAAGCTCCTGAAGACCCAGGTGATACCACAGCACCCTGGGATACCAGGAGACACCTGACCTCAAAGAAACTCCACTGCTTTCTAGGCCATAATTCACTAGCTTTGACGGAGTTCTACTTTGGGCACATATTTGGTGAAATCAGAGTAGGGCTGAAAGAAAAGTCGTATGCGGGTGGCTGTGGGAGAGGAGGTTGCAAATCCCCCCATCCCTCCTGTACTGAATGCAAGTTCATGTCTGCCTGCCTGATCGTTCACTCATTCATTCATTCATTCATTCATTCAGCAATCATTCACCAAATACCTACCATAGCCTCAACCTTGAACTGGGAACATGAACACAGAGACAAGCAAACACACACCTTCAATGATACGTTATTTTGCAAGTATGAATGGTTTATCCACGATCCCGCTCGGTAAAGGCATGTCCTGAACATGTGCTTGAGAAAGGAGGCATGAACTTCCTGTCCTCTCGCTGTGCGTGCATCCCACGTGCCCCTCTCCCTGTACACGTACCTCACCAAGGCTAAGCCTGATTTTCAGCTAAGCACTTCTCATACAGCATGACCCCTGAAGGTACTGCCTACCTTCCAGGCAACTGAGGAAAGTCCTCGAGGAAGAGCCCACCCACACACAATGCCTGCGTCCCAGGCTGCTTTAGAACTAAGCTGAGCCATCCTTCAAGGCACTGGTCTTAAGGTTTAGGGTCAGAAGAGAGTCAACTGCAAAGGAGGCCGCAGGAGGAGGGCAAGGGACCTGGCCAGGGAGAGGCAGGGGAGGTGAGGATGGGGAATGGACAGGGTTACCTGACTGCAGCAGGACATCCCAGGTGAGTGCTAGGAGATGACGGGAAGACTGCCAGGCAAAGAAACTGCTTACGCTAAGAAGACCACCTCCTGAAGTCTGGGCCAGAGGCACGTGTTTCTGTCTCCCCCGTGGGCCACCTCTTGTCCCAATGCTAAAATCCCTTCCTTTCTTTAGGTCAGTAGCTTGAATGGCAGAGGACAAAGGGACAGTCTGCTGGTTGCATCAGACACAAGATCAAGAGAAGTCTTTCAGTGGGGACTCACAACGTCAGGTCACGGGGTCGGTCAGCTTGGGCCACTTCCGATGAACCTCAAACCAGCAGCTGGCACTCTGAGAATGATTTTGGTGTTAAAATTCTGTCACGTGACTGGCTAAACAATCCCCAGACATATTTCCTGAAAAGGCCAAGCGCAACATTTTTCAACATGGAAATCAACCCGTAAGACCCATGATCTGTCCCAGAACAAGGGAGCAAGCAGGGGAAGGGCAGACAGACAGAGAGAGAATCCCAAGCAGACTCCACACGTTCGCGCAGAGCCTGATGCAGGGCTCGAACCCACAAACCGTGAGATCACAACCTGAGCAGAAACCAAGAGCCAGACGCTCAACCGACTACGCCACCCAGGTGCCCCTACAGCTCCTTTTATCAAAAACAAAAAGTACCTTCTTCCATCAACTCCTGGAAGAGAAATGCAGATGCTTAAATGCAGGTCTCAGAGTACAAAGTGCCTCCGCTCCCCTCTGCAAACAAACTAAATGTATCTCAGACTCAGGCCCACCCTTGAAAGGAGACATATCAGCTGGCTAGTCAGCTCGCCTGGGATTCAGTGGGCTCTTTCCACAGCCTGCCTGCCTTCTTTCTAAATAAATTGCACCTTACTGCTTCTGGAGGGAGCCCTGTTGGAAATTCCAGAAGAGAACAGGAGACAGAGACTGGATCCTTGTAAAGTGCTCCCTGATTCCGTGCTGTTGGGACCCCATCAAACTCTCTCCCAGGTCATTCTCTTTGAAAAAATAAGCACAACCTAATGTCCTTGAAGGAGTGATTGTTTCCATAAAGGTAGTACGTCCATACCATGGAATATTACTCAGCAATGAAAATGGATGGAATACTAGTTCATGCAACAACTCAGACAGATCTCCAGAGATCTCTGCTGAGTGGGGAAAAAAAAAGCCAATCTCAAAGATCACATGCTAAATGATTCTATGCACATAACATTCTTAATGTGACAGCGTTTCCAAGTTGGAGGCTAGATCAGTGACTGCCTGAGGTCAGGGGGTAGGGAAGGGTGTGGCCACACAAGGGTAGCAGGAGGAAATCCAATGGAGGGGGGTGGACAGCTATGTACCTTGACTGTGGCGGTGATCACATGAATCTACCCGGGAGATGAAACAGACTAAACACACACACACACACACACACACACACAAACAAATGCACAGACAACTGGGGGAGTGTGCTGGTGAATTGTATGCACGCCAACTTCCTGCCTGCAGCAATGTACTACAGTTATGCAAAATGCTACCACTGAGATTGGGTGTCCTTCTGTAGTATTTCTTACATATGTGTGTGAATGTTCAATTACCCCAAAATTAAGTTTAAAGGGAAAAAGAGAGAGCAGTTTTGAAGGAGAACACAGGCCAGCTTCATTCAGACACTCTGCATAGCACCCGAGTACCTATTAAAAAGATCTGGGTGCCCTACCTGGGACTCAAGATGCCCCCTCCTCGCCTGTCACACCCAAGACAAGATTCTGGGACCACCAGCACCTTTTTAGGGATCTTGTTAAGAGTTTAGCTGCACTGGGGCGCCTGGGTGGCTCAGTCAGTTGAGCATCCAACTTCAGCTCAGGTCATGATCTCACAGCTCGTGAGTTCGGGCCCCACGTCGGGCTCTGTGCTGACGGCTCAGAGCCTGGAGCCTGCCTCGGATTCTGTGTCTCCCTCTGTCTCTGCCCCTCCCCCGCTCGCACTCTATCTCTCTCTCTGCCTCTCAAAAATAAAGAAAAGTAATAAAAAAAAAATTAAAAAAAAAAAAGAGAGAGAGTTAGTTTAGCTGCACATCAGAATCAATTCAACCACTGTCCGGAACACAAGTGTCACTCACAGAGCCCAAGACCTATCCTACACACCACGCCTACAGAGGGAACTCTATGCACCTGCTGTAATAGTGACCCCTGGGCAGCCGGAACAATTACATGAATCCCTGGCCTTCCCTTTTCTTTCCTTTGTATATTTCTCCTAGTTTCCAGGTATGTTTTTGTCTGCAACCTAAAAAAAAAAAAAAATTTCAAATGCTGACTTTTGTTACATGCACACGCATCATGCTAGCTATAATCGTAGAAGCACACCATTGTCTCCAACATACCCATACTTTTCCCCAAGAGTAGTATAAATTTCAAACCATTAAATAAAATGATTTCATACTGTCCTCCCGGATGCTACTAACCCCCGCCCCCACCAGTGACATCACGGTTTCCATAGGAACTAATGGACTTCAAAGTGGAAAATGCATATGGTGGCTTTAAAAAAACAAAAAGGGCAGACAAAATAAGTGATAGAAACCAAGCATATCATAGTATAAGTGGTGATGCATAATGTACCTGCATTACAGGGCGCCAGCTCAGGGACAAGCAATAAATATTTTAGTAGAGCCCTTATGCTAACAGCTATTCTGTATAATAGCACTTGTCACATTACATGATTGCCTTTGGAAACATGGCTGCCCCATTCACTGCATGTGAGTAAAAGTCTGTGTTTAAAGCACAGGTACAGATCAGAGGCAGATCATGCAGAGTCCCGTATTCTGCTTTATAGTTAGGCTGTAATTATGCCTGAGAATAGATTCCAGAACTATTTGAATGCCAGGAAGGAAAGAACACAACCACTCATGAGAGAAATGGAATGAACAGGGAGAGAGAGGAAAAGAGCCTCAATTCTTACTCCCAAAAGGTAAGGAAAACTAATAATAAAATCTCCAGGAAATGCAACATTTCTCTCCGTAAGCGTTAAGGTCCTGCTGAGGAAGCGTGGGTACTTTTTCAGTCTCTGTACATATGTCTTAGTCTGGACGTTGGTGAATGAAGGTTCTTTCTGGACGCAAAAGCCCACGCTCTGAGCTGCGAAGAAGGCGGCGAGGAGGTGACAATTCTGGATGCTTTGACACAAAACGAGAGTCTGGTTTTAAAACATAACAGAGTGCTTGATCTGTCCCTGTCAAAATGTCACTCTGAACACTTCACATTTAACATACTCAACAGAAGCTTCAAGAAGTTCCATCATTCTGTCTCTGTGCCGTGGAAGCCAATATGTAGACGATCAGGTCCTGCAAACACCCAATGAGCTACTTTCTTCTTTTTTTTAATATTTTTTTAAGGGAGCGTGAGTGGGGAGGGGCAGAGACAGAAGGGGACAGAGGGTCCGAAGTGGGCTCTGGGCTGACAGCAGGGCTCGAACTCACGAACCGTGAGAGCACAACCTGAGCTGAAGTCAACACTCAACTGACTGAGCCACCCAGGCGCCCCGAGCTACTTCCTTCTGATGCCCTCTGGCTCCTACCAAGGACTAAGGAGCCTTGCAGCCAACCGAAAATGCCCAAATCCACACCCTGCTTAAGATCTCCCATACGTTCCTCAGTGCGGTTTTCTGTGTCTCAGCAATGCCCTGACACAGGAGGGCAGTGTGCGTGTGGCCCTGCCACCTGGTGCACGGAGGATGGGAAGGCACTTTTCACCTTCAGCCACACACACCCACTCTTTCGAGAATCCCAGCCATTGCTCTGACGTCCTTAGCAAAGGTTCTGAGAAAAGCACCCTCACGTCAGCACCCTCCAAGCGGAGATTTCTCTGTGTTCTGCTAAGTGCTCTGTCCCCCAAACCTGGAAGAGTGCCTGGCAAGTCGCAGAGGCTCAATAAACTGGTCTTGATTAACTCGTGAGGTGTTCCAGAATACGAACATCTCAAGTGTCTTAAGGGGAAGGTTGAGGGAGAAGAGAGCAGGGCTTGGTGTCATAAGTTTAAAAACGTATCTACAAGGGGAACTGCCATCATCGTTTCCAGAGGCTCCATGCCAAACTAATTAAAAATGGTAAATAATGATTTAAGAGGTTGGGAGACGGCATAAAATACGAGGGAAGAGAATCTTCCACATCAGAATTAAATGTAATGCCTCAGATCAATAAAAATGATCTGAAAGACCAGGAAATAAATCAAGTAACATAAGCTGCACGCAAGAGAAAATGACGTTAGGAAAGCGGCGTGGTGCCATCCAAATGCAGAGGTAACTTACAGAAATGAGGTTTCTCATTCAGTGGAGCTGAATCAGTTCCATTTGGGTCAAGCAGCAGGACCCCAAACATATTGGCAGAAGTGAAATATCTACGATTAGCTGTTACTGTGTTCGAGGGCCAGGAGCGGGACTAGAGGGAAGGCCGCACCCCCCACCCCCCCCACCACAGACTGTAACCACACAGGGCGGCCGAGGGGGGGTGCACAGGAGCTCCCTGGGGGTCGTCTCGAAAGTACCCTGCAAAACACAAGCAAGCCTACCCCACTGATTGGCTAGGAGGAAAGATCCCAAGTACAGGAACCTCCAACGTGGGGCCTTCGGAGTCCCCAGATGTTGCCCAGCCGAGAGAATGGCTGTGAGCACAGAGGTGGTCAGCCTAAAATCATTAGGAGGAGCCTGCCCGGAGGAAGGCGTCAGCCTTAGGGTCTGGGTAAAAAGACTAGAAAGATGGGCAACTGGTAACCCCGGAAATGAAAGCTGGAGGCCGGAATTCACCAGGAAGCAACATCTTCTCTGGGAAGCCAAGACACCCCCCTCCCCCCCGCCTCCCCAATCAGAGACCACAAGTCTAAGAACCCTTAAAAGATTCCAGAGCAGGGGTCTACAAGGTTTTCCATAAGAGGCCAGCTAGGAAGTATTTTCGGCTCCGCAGGCCATATGGTCTTGTCACAACTGCTCAGCTCCGCTGTTGTAATGCCAAAGTGGCCGGAAACAATGATATGTAAATGAACCAGCATGGCCGTGTTCCAATAAAACTTGATGTACAAAAACAGCCTACAAGGAGGATCTGGCCCACGGGCTATAGTTGGCTGGTCCCTGTTCTGGAACTATCCTCACTACTCTGTGTGTCCTCCAGATTTTCGGCCATCTGCAGTGTTTCTCCACAGGGCATGACAACAAAACCCTCAAGGCAAGAGCCTGAGGAACCGTCCCCAGGGACCCAAGGAAGGGGTGACCTCAAGGAGGCTGAGATTTATTACGCACCAGGCACCACACTAAGGCTTCCATGTAGGGTACCCCACACTCACAAGAACCTTCTGAGGTGGGCAGTAATCATCCCCAAGTTACAGAGGAGGACACTCAAGTCCAGAAGGTACAGAACCTACCCAGAGTCCCACAGGAGGGGTAGATCCGGGGTTGGAATGCAGGCAGCCTCGCTCCGAAGCCAAGCCCTCACTCCACAGATACGTAAACTGGACAGACAGCGCCCACGTCAAAGCAGGCAGCCTGCAGGGGAGGGGGTAAGGCCATGACCCCCCACGGGCTGGACACAGGACAAGGAAAACAAGCAAAGCAGGAGGGGGAGGGGTCTGCAAAGTGTCTTCACAACAGAAGGGCAAGCAGGGTCCTCAACACTGAGTTGCAAAATGGGGACAGTCCTGAAGGACTAAATGACACAACACGACTCAAGTTCTGCATCGGTGCCCAGCACACAGCAAACACTCAATGAAGAGAGATGATTATTATGGGTAAGCAAGTTAGCGCCTGTTCAGAATTTCGGCAACAGCCTCATCTGTTTAAAGGGTAACAACAGGGGCGCCTGGGTGGCTTAACTGGTTAAGCATCCGACTCTTGATTTTGGCTCAGGTCACGCTCTCATGGTTCATGAGATCAAGCCCTGCATCGGGCTCCGCACTGGCAGCGAGGAGCCTGCTTCAGATTCGTTCTCTCTCTCTCTCTCTCTCTCTCTGCCTCTCTCCTTCTCTCTCTCTCTCTCTCTCAAAATAAATAAACATTAAAAAAGACTTTAAAAGGTGACAGCAGAGGGGCACCTGGATGGCTCAGTCGGTTAAGCGTCCGACTTCGGCTCAGGTCATGATCTCGCGGTTGGGGAGTTTGAGTCCTGCACTGGGCTCTGTGTGAACAGCTCACAACCTGGAGCCTGCTTTAGATCTGTGTCTCCCTTTGTCTCTGCCCTCTGCTTGTGCTCTGTCTCTGTCTCTCTCAAAAATTAAAAAAAAAATTTTTAATAATAATAAATAAAGGGTGACAGCACAGATTCACACCCACTTCAAGGAAACAAATGTCCCTTTCACATGGAGAGGTCTGGCAGTCACTACCCACATCAACCCCTTAGCATCGCAAACAGGGATGGGCCAGACATTTAATCTGAAGAACTTAAAAGGATGCCTTTGGGGGCGCCTGGGTGGCTCAGTCGGTTAAGCATCCGACTTCAGCTCAGGTCACGATCTCGCGGTCCGGGAGTTCGAGCCCCGCGTCAGGCTCTGGGCTGATGGCTCGGAGCCTGGAGCCTGCTTCCGATTCTGTGTCTCCCTCTCTCTCTGCCCCTCCCCCGTTCATGCTCTGTCTGTCTCTGTCTCAAAAATAAATAAACGTTTAAAAAAAATTTTTTTTTTAATTAAAAAAAAAAAAAAAAAAAGGACGCCTTTGCAGTTCTCCAGTTTGATCAAACAAAACAAATCCAGTCAAGACCAAACTAACTTCGAGTCAAGCCATCAGGGAATAATGAGATAAAGTCAAAACAAGGAACGTTCTGTAGAATGTCCTATAAAATGACAACTGGACTGATGTCTTCAAAAGTTGACATCACAGGAAAAAGTGGAGGAACTACTCTAGATTAAAGGAGGAGGAAAGCTGTCGAGCCACATTCACAGCAACGTTACTTTACAACAGCTAAAATGTGGACGCAACCTGGCACCCATAGACAGATGAATGGAGAAGCAAAATGTGGTACCCACATACGACGGAATATGATTCAGCCTCAAGAAGGAAGATAACTGTGGCACAGGCGACACCATGGATAGAACCTTGAAGACACTATGCTCAGTGAAACAAGCCAGATGCAAGAGAACAAATACTGTGTGATTCCACCTACACGGGGTATCCAGAGGAGTCAAATTCAGAGAGTCAGAAAGTAGAATCGTGGTTGCCAGGGGCTTGAGGGGAGAAGGGAATGGAGTCATTATTTAATGGACACAGAGTTTCAGTTTTTCAAGATGGAAAGAGTTCTGGAAATGGTTGGCAGTGATGATGGCTACAATACTACAATGTAATGTATCTAATGTCAGTGAACTGAACACTTAAAAATGTTAAAGATGAGGGGTACTTGGGTGGCCCAGTCGAGTAAACGACCGACCTCAATTCAGGTCATGATCTCGCGATTCATCAGTTCGAGCCCCGTGTTGAGCTCGGTGCTGACAGCTCAGAGCCTGGAGCCTGCTTCCGATTCTGTGTCTCCCTCTCTCTCTGCCTCTCCCCTGCTCCCACTGTGTCTCCCTATCTCTCTCAAAAATAAATACACATTAAAAAATTTTTAATGTTAAAGATGGTACATTTCATGTTATGTGTATTTTCCAAGGATAAAAAAATAAACATAAAAAAGAGGGAAACTAAAAATCATGTAACAAATGAAATGCAGGATCTTTGGCTTTGGGCTGTCTAAAAAATAAGCATTCTGGAGACAGAACTAGGGACGTAGTTATGGACGTCAACAGCATTGTCAATGGAGATATTTTGGGAACACCGGGAGAGATGTGACTATGTCACAGGTATTAGTTGAAATTAGGGAACAGTTACCTTTTCCTATAGTTAACCACTCCTATTAGGAGTGGTAATAGGGTTGTGGTTTTATAAGGATAGGAATCATATTTTATGTGGAGGCATAGTGAAGTATTTAGATGTGAAATGTCCTCCTTTCTATAATTTCCTCTAAGGTGGTTTTAAAAAAGTATACGTATATATTTGCACATGTGTGTGTGTGTGTGTGTGTGTGTGTGTGTAGTTCAATACGTTGTTCAGCTGTTCAGTCCTAAGTATTCACTGCACTATAATTTCCATTTCTCTGCTCCGAAAACTTACAATATAAAGTTAAAGGTACAAGTGGGTCAAAAACACCCCACCTATCTCCCTGGGTTGCCAGATACCTAAACAACATTAACCCATAACAACGCTTTGAAACTCATAAACATTCCACACACCTAACATGGGCATTGTACCCATTTTCATCGTTGACAATAAACCTGAGACCCCAAAGTAAATAAATGACATCCCACTGAGGAGTCTTTCAGTAAATACCAAAATGTTAACTCTCGGGAAGTCCTGTGGAATACTTTTTGAATACGGGGCATGTGATTTTGTACTAAGGTTTGGAAAAATGGCCATTTGGTGAAGAGGTAAACATTCATTAGCGTGTCTGTTCACACTGGCATGGAGTGGTGTGTAATTTTGTGGGGGCTGTAAGGGCCGGATTATTACATAATGGCCCTTGTTTTTGAGTGGCTGGCTGTTGAGAGCGAGAACCTAGGTGAGGGCTGAGCACACGGGCAGCAACATGCCCAGAACAGGGGCCCTGCGACACAGGGCATGGAACGTTCGAAGGCTCATTTTCAGAGCTCACACCTCCTGCAAATGCCATTTCGGACTCACGGCGAAGGGAGAGACAGAGAACACAGGTCTCCGGCCCTAGGGAAGTCGTGTTCAACGTTCGCTACCAGCTAAAAAGAAAGAAGAAAAACAAAACAGTGTTCTCTTACAAGTAGTAACGTATTAAAATGATATCAAAACACCAAACACCTTAAGCCTTCCATTTGGGCTGTGATTTCTGGAGGAGGTGTGGTCTGAGGAAAGAGGAGGGATTTGAGAGCAAGGTAAAGCTGACAGACAGGGATCACACACGACTTGTGTCCCCCTGGACAAGATACTCAATTTCTCTGAGCCCTCATCTCTTTATCTGTAAAACAGAAATACTGGCATTTACCTGCGGCGAGAATCGAATCAGACTATTTACGTGCTCCCTGGCACACAGAAGACACTTAGAAAATGTCAGTCCTCTCTCCTTCGTCGTGACTGATCAACAGATATAGGGGAATGAAATACAATGGGATTCTATACAAACTTCTAAAGTGATCCTGGGTACTCAATTCAAATGACAGAAACTCCTGGGGCACTTGGGTGGCTCAGCCGGCTAAACATCTGACTTCGGCTCAGGTTGTGATCTCACAGCTGAGGAGTTCAAGCCCCCACATCCTGCTGGCTGCTATCAGCACAGAGCCTACTTCAGATCCTCTGTCTCTCTCTGTCTCCCTCTCTCTCTGCCCCTCCCTTGCTAGCGCTCTCTCTCTCTCTCTCTCTCTCTCTCTCTCAAAAATAAACATTTTCTTAAATGGTACAAACTTCTTACAAAATCTCACTCCTCCAAAACTTAACCAAAAAAATGTTAAAGCAGAAATTTTTAAAAAAATCACCAGTCAGGGGCGCCTGGGTGGCGCAGTCGGTTAAGCGTCCGACTTCAGCTCAGGTCACGATCTCGCGGTCTGTGAGTTCCAGCCCCGCGTCGGGCTCTGGGCTGATGGCTCAGAGCCTGGAGCCTGTTTCCGATTCTGTGTCTCCCTCTCTCTCTGCCCCTCCCCCGTTCATGCTCTGTCTCTCTCTGTCCCAAAAATAAATAAACGTTGAAAAAAAAAATCAGTCAAAAAAAAAAAAAAAAAAAACAAGAAAAAATGAGTACATAATAATCAAACACTGCCTGCCAGGGAAAGTAAAGGAAGACTGTAAAACAGAAGAGAACACGATGGCATGGCCAGCCTCAAAACCCAGCATCTACCACGCGAAGGAAGATGAACCAGGGACTAAATAAAAAATCCGGAGAGTTTTCACGCGTATCAGCAAATCTGGAGAAAAGCAACCTGAGCAGGTGTCAATATATTCCTCTTTTCTGAGTGGGGAATAGTGAAAACATCCTCAGGGGAGAAAAGGATGAAGAGGGGGCCATGAACCCTGGTGCCGATTACCTCTGCTGGGAGGAAGTGAAGGTTCCAGGAATACATGGTGAAATCCGGGGCTGATCCAAAGCCAGAGAATACTGCCCAAGGGTATGCAGTGGGTGTTCCTCCACAGGAAGACTGAGCCCACTTAAAAGAACCTTTAAAACATCCCAGAAGCAAAAGCCACCAAGCCAACATCATCTAGCCATGACTAGTCAGCACCCTGCATACCACCTGCCATGGCATAGCCAGTCCTGGCTGCTCTGCAGGCCCTCAGGGTGCAGAAAGCATGGACAGAAACAAAAACCTAGCCGTCAAACTTCAACTGGGTGGTAAGGGGGCAAAAAAGAGAGGCTTCGAATCCAGAAATCACCCACACCCAGAACAACAAAGATCTGCATTGACTCACCCAGGCAAGAACAGAGTGATAAAAAGCAAACAAAAAGGTCTGGTCTCTACAAACACAGACTCCTGGAGGAAAGGACAAATGAAACATTGTATCAAAGACAAAGAATTCAGCCTCCAAGAAAACATAATGCAAGAAGAGGAGGATTCCCCCAGAAAGATCTCTGAGCCATAGAACTTAATATGAATAAGAGTGCCGTAAATTGAGAATTCAAAGGCAACATTAACCCTCCTCCCCCCCCACCGCCCAAAGAAAAAGGAAAGAAAGAAAGAAAGAAAGAAAGAAAGAAAGAAAGAAAGAAAGAAAGAAAGAAAGAGATTGTAGACCTAAAGAAATAAATTGGGGAGCAAATAAACATTAGAAAAGCAATATATAGAGTAAAATTTACAGCAAACTAAAGAAAGATGGCTTCATCAATTTACTGACTACAGGAAAGCTAAAATAAAAAAATGAAAAAAAAAGTGACGATCGATAAAAACAAGGGATCCAAGTAATGAAAGAAAAACAAACAAGTATAGGGTTCAAAGACAACCCAACATACAAGTAACTGGTGTCCTTCCATCAGAGAACTCACTGCCCAGAACCAAGAAAAATCAGAGACAATATAAGAAAATTCTCCTGAGACTATTAATAAAGAATTGAATCTGTCAACTGAAAGAACACACCAAGTGCCACAAAAATATGACACATCTCATGCGGCAGTGATATACTCGTTAAGTTACATGTCCGATACTAAGAAAGAGCTCCTCCAGCCTCTTATCTACGAGCACGTCGTCTATAAAGGAGGACAAAGCGGGCTGGCCTTGGACTCTTCCATGGCAACACTCAAGGGTAGAAGGCAGTGACTTCTTCCAAGTTTTAATTAAGTCTTCTGTGAAACTGGAGTGAAGTTAAATTTACTACTTTGTATTTTAAGAACATGTATCTTACAAAGTATATCTAGCCAGCCAGCCGATTTTCCATGGAACGAAAAGAACTCTGAGATGCTATACTGCTAATGATCATGATAAAGGGGGTGGGAGTTACTCCTTCCTCTTCCCAGAACCCATACCCGGATCTATACTAAAGGAGGAACCTCTACTTTCTGGAAGAAACAAAGAAAAATTATCTGTTCTGACTTCCTCACTGCATCCTCCCCAAAGGGGGCTCAGGAGACTTATCTGGTCTATAAAATCGTGAAAGGAAGTCTAACAGTCTTGCCCTGACCTCTTCCTTTTCCTCTCCTGTGAACAGACCTCAGGATGCACACATTCTTTGCTCCTCCAGGAGGTAAGCTTTGCAGGTGCACCCCTGCAGAGACAGACAGCCCATCATTCCGACCAGGAGCAAAGTGGTCTGAAGCCTGGATCTGGCCACAAACTGAGTTTTTTGCAATCCGAACTCCAAATGTCTCCATACAAACTCCAAGCTGATATTCTTATACCCCTGTGGTTGGCCATCATGTCTGCTACACTATTGATTATTAATTGGTGGGAGCAAGGGGAAACGGAGAGAAGATAACTATTACCCCTCAAACACCAGGATCGGTCCCGATGATTTCCGAACGCTGGTAGGATTTGGAACGTCTTAAAATATTTTTTATCTGAACTTTTCTTCATTTTAAAATTCTTCATAATGAATATGCATTGTTTTTACAAAAACAATAAGGTCATTTTTCTTCATAACAGTGACACCAGAGGAAAACATCTGATGTTACAGAAAAGTAGTCACAGGGGCACCTGGGTGGCTCAGCTGGTTAAGCATCCGATTTCAGCTCAGGTCATGATCTGGCAGTTTGTGAGCTGGAGCCCTGCATTGGGCTCTGTGCTGACAGCTCTGAGCCTGGAGCCTGCTTTGGATTCTGTGTCTTCCTCACTCTCTGCCCCTCCCCCACTCATGTTCTCCATCTCTCTCTCTCCTTCAAAAATAAAAAATAAAACGTTAAAAAAAATTCTTAGAAAGTAGTCACGGTGGTTTAGGGGAAAGAGTAAGAATGTGCAGTGCGATCTGATTTATTATAAAATAATAATAGTAACAATAGTAACATTCTGCACAGGCACGGGGTAAGCACTGTGAATGGATTATCTCATTTAGTATGAAGTAGGTAAAAATACCATGCCAATCTTAGACATAAAATGGAGAGGTAAAGCCATTTGCCCAAAGCCACACAAGATTAACACACAGCAGGCATGGACTTCACAAAGCCAGTATCTTCTATTATCATTGACGTTTAAACAACACAGATGTGAACTACACAGAGGTACTTACACACAGATATTTTTTCCCCATAAAGTACAATACTGTAAATGTATTTTCTCTTCCTTATGATTTTCTTAATAACCTTTTCTTTTCTCTAGCTTACTGGATTATAAGAATATAGTATATAATACATATATATGATACGTGTTAGCCAACTGGCTGTTTTATTGGTAAGGCTCACGATCAACTGTAGGCTATTAGTAGTGAAGTTTTAAGGGAGTCAAATGTTACACACAGATACTCGACTGTGGGGGAAGTGGGTGGGTGTTGATGCCCCTAACCTCCCCACATAGTTTGAGGGTCACCTGTACTCTGTCCTCACAGTCATAAGGAAACACAGGTAGTCCCAGAGACTGAAAAGCACAGGTCCCAAAATGTTGACAGTGTCTCTCCAGGCCCTGACATTATGGATAATGTTTTTTATTATTATTATTGTTGTTGGTGGTGTTGTTGTTAAATTATTGTATCTATGTTTCTCTGTATTTTCCAAATCTTCAACACACATGGTCCTTGTGCAATAGGTAAAACAGTAGGTCTCTATATTAAGAAAAATACCACAAGCATGAACTTGAAGTTCAAGTTAAAGGTAGAGCCAAGTGATGAGGCCACACAAGGTTCCTGAGCTGTCTCAGCCCGTGTTTTTAGATCGGCCATCTGTGGGCAACAGGTGTGGGCCAACAGGCCAGAGGCATTCTGGCCACACTCCACATCCCCTCTACACAGGATGTGAAGTCGAAGGGCACCCAGCTCAGTGAACGCTCCACCAGCCTCCTAGCCCCCACAGCATCGGGGCCTCAGCCCAGTTGCCGGTGAGCTCTGCTCCGAAGAGAGCTTCCCTCTGGACCCTCACGATTATTCCAAGGAGGAATGCCCCCTCTCAGCAGCTTGCCAAGTCCTTCCCAAGGAGAATGGGAGGGGAAGTTCGAATGGCCTCCACCCAATTTTGAAACTGTAAACTGCACACCCACTTTTTGTTTGGAGACATTTCCTGTGTGTGAACACAGTTTGTTCTGTTACCAGCTTTAAAGTTACCCAGAACTGATACATCCAAGGCCGAGCTAAAGTGTTTGAAGAAAAAAAGAAGTCCAAAACGATAGGACCTTTCCTCATTTTAGCTCATCTTGCAGAAATCTCATTGGAAGATAAGTCAAAAAAGAGGTTGGCCACAGAGGTGCCATTGTGTATGGATGCCCCAGCCCCCGCCCCTCCTCGACTGCCCCCATCCAGGCGGGCACAGCACACTGGGACAAGCGGTGTCCTTCAGACCCTTGCCTACATCATGCGATGCGGCCATGCTTGCTTCTAGGTAAGTCTGAGGACGCCATGATGCGGCTGCCTTCCACATGCCTGTAGCAGCATTTCAGGGCACCACTTCAAAGCTGGGGGGAGGGAGGTAAGCCTTGCCAAGAGAGGTGCCGACGGCCCCCGCAATGCTGGCTGGCGCTGACATGCCCCTGCATGTGGCTGTGGCCCTGTGCTCCCAGCCTTCCCCTTCTCCTCCAAAATGGCTTCCCACCCCCGTCCCACCTGCGAAGGCTTTCCCCAGCCAGACTCTTGAAATACCAGCCTGACGTCTCCTTCCCTTTGGATCCACCCTGACCAAGGCTGAGAAAATTACTGGACAGCTACTCTTCTCTCCAGGGCCATCTCCAACATCACCTCCCACTTTGACCCAACACTTGGCTTCTATGGCAAAGACCATGCCGTCCCGTGGACCTCGGATACAGCCAGACCAGCTGCAGGTCTTCAGGAGGGCAGGGCCGTGGCCTGGCCCAGGGCCTGGAACGGTCTCATGAAGGAGTCATTAGTAGAAAAAAATATAAACATGCCATCCCTGCCACCAGGATAAAGAGACTCCGTGAGGCCCAAGAAGATGCCTTTACTGAAGTCAATGCTGCTCACCGCTACTTCAAGAAGTTGTCCAAGTTTGGCAGACACCAAGCTGAAGTCTTTTAAAAGGAGCCAATGCTGAGAAACTCTGAGAATCAGACAGTCCCACCCCCAGGAAAACAAAACAAAACAAAACAAAAAAAAAACCAACCCTGGAGATGAATGAGATTAGAAGGCAGGGGTCTGGTCCTAATGTAACACACACCTGGCCAAATCTGGGACTGGCCGGCATGGCCATAATATTCTCTTCCAGTCTTCCTGCATCAGGTAGGACTTCAGGGAGGTGACGGGGCCAGCTGGACATTTCACGGGGCCTGGTTCCTGTTAAGGAGTCCCGGGTGTTAAGGCACAGGAGAGCTGTACTACACGCACTCTAAATATATACACACATAATGTTCACCCACATGTATTTCTAGGCTTTTTTTTTTTTTTTTACACGCATTTCCCTTAATCAGATGCTGTACTCATCCCAGCCACTCCCTGCACTCAGCTATGCCCAGAATCGGGAAAGAGTGTGTTCAAAGCTATTCATTAACGCAACTGGGCTCACTCCCGCAGCCTAACCACCACCCCACAGACAGAAACATAGTTATCCCCTTACTTATTCAGAAAGGAAACAAGGATTGTCACAGGATAGCACATCTGCAAAGAAGGACACGCTGACCAACATTCCAGAAGTTTCCTACCCAACCCAAAACCCTGAAGAGGGCAAAGAGTCTGTCTTTTTCTTTTTCTTCTTCTTTGTACCATCAGACCATTTTAGGGTCCTTTGCTTTATTTTGCTCCTCGTATCATGAGTTGAATCGTGTCCCCCAAAAAAGACTAGGATGAAGCCCTAATTCCTGATATCGGGGAATGTGACCTTATTTGCAACAAGGTCTTACCAAATGTAGTTAAGGTAAGATGAGGTCATTAGGGTAGATCCTAATCCAATAGGAATGGTGTCCTTCTATGAGGAGGAGAGAAACACAGAATGCCATGTGACCTCAGAGTCACACAAGGGAGGAGTACAAAGCCTATCTAAGGAACATCAAAGATCAAGGGCCACTGTCAGGAACTACAAAGAAGCAAGAAACGATTCTATCTGGAGTCTCAGAAGAAGGACGCACCTGCCAACACCTTGATTTCAGGCTCCTGGCCTCTAGGACTGCCAGAAAATAAATCTGTTGTTGGAAGCCACCCCGTGTATGGTTAGTTTGTTTCAGCAGAGCCCCAGGGAACCAATACACCCCATTTCTTCCTTCAGAAATGCCCTAGAAACTCATTCATATCGTCATCCACCTTCCCGCCCCTGGGTCCAAGTCTTCCTCCAACCAAAGGATGAACTGTCAAAGTCACTTTCTCTGTACTACACGTCACACCTTTCTATATCTAAGGGAGAATATATAACCCAATTTTTCTCTAACATCAGAGATACAGAAAATGTTTGGGAATGCCCCTACTATCCTCTGAACTCCACAGGGGAAGGTTTAAATAGAATATGAAGACCACACTCCCCACCCCCACCCCCACCCCCACCCCCCAAATAAAATACAATAGGGTCCATCCGGGAAGGCAAGAATTACCATACAGTCTGTGGTCAAAGGTGGGACTGGATCTTTACCTCCTGTAGGACTGAGAGCTCAGCTTATATTCCCCACCCAATGAGGACGGTGAGAAACCAACAAAGGAAACAGCTTGAAGAAGGATATTGACAGTGCCTGTAGCATAAGCCTGGCACAGGAGTCCTACTCAGGAGTGACCAGGGTTTGACTCCTGGGAGCACGCTCTCACAGAGGTCTGATGGATCCGACTGGGACATCCTGCCAGGGCTGGTGAAGCGTGGCCCTGTGGCGTCAGGGGCCAGCACAGGGAGGCAAGAATAAAATTAATGAACAACCAGGAGGCGACAGAGCTGAGCTGACCACCGTGACCACCAGAGCTCAGTTCACCCGGTGCAAAGAGAAAAGCAGTCACGGAGGCGACAGACCTGAACACAGGAACACTCAGCTTCCTTTTGGGGGCTCTAAAACGTGTCCCTTGTCACACTGCACAGCCTCCCTGACGGCCTTGGGTGCCTGCAGCCCTAGAGGCATTTTTAATAGCTGCCTTGATCCTATTACTTTTAAGTGACCAAGCGTTCCCCAGTGAAATCTAAAGTATCAGAAGAAGGATAAATACAAGTGTATGTATTTTTACCTGCTCACCAGATTAAGGATAGGTATGATGCCTATTAGGAAATGGTCTATATATACATATATGTATATATATGTGTGTGTATATATACATATGCACATATATATATATATATATATATATATATATATATAAAGGAATATTTTAAAAGAGAAAAAAAGTGGACTTTTTTCCTGCATTCACCAAAACATTACTTTTATTTGTATGTTTACAATCATTATTTCCAAAAATGAAACTCTTCTGGACTATTCACCTACTCACCCCACGAGCTAACGTGGGGGGCTAGCTCTGGAGGGTAGGGGCTGCATATTTGGGTAAATTACTTAATCCTGTGCCAATTTTGCCTAAGATGAAAAGCAGTAAGGGCAGATATTTTTTTTTAATTTTTTTTTTTAACGTTTATTTATTTTTGAGACAGAGAGAGACAGAGCATGAATGGGGGAGGGTCAGTGAGAGGGAGACACAGAGTCTGAAACAGGCTCCAGGCTCTGAGCTGTCAGCACAGAGCCTGACGCGGGGCTCAAACTCACGGACTGTGAGATCATGACCTGAGCTGAAGCCGGCTGCTCAACCGACTGAGCCACCCAGGCGCCCCAGGACAGATATTTTTTAATATAAAAATTGTTAAGTTTATTTATTTGGGGGAGGGGAGGGGCGGGGGGGGGAGAGAGAGAGAACCCCAAGCAGGCTCCATACTGTCAATGCAGAGGCCAACGCAGGGCCCTAACCCTTGAACCAACGAGATCATGACCTGAGCCGAAGTCAAGAGTCAGATGTGCAACCGACTGAGTCACCCGGGTGCCCCTCCTTGGCTATGTTATTTTTTTTTAATGTTTATTTATTTTTGTTTTTTTTTAAATGTTTTTTTATTTATTTTTGCGACAGAGAGAGACAGAGCATGAGCAGGGGAGGGGCAGAGAGAGAGGGAGACACAGAATCGGAAGCCGGCTCCAGGCTCTGAGCGGTCAACAGAGAGCCTGATATGGGGCTCGAACCCACAAACCGTGAGATCATGACCTGAGCTGAAGTCGGACACTTAACCAACTGAGCCACCCAGGCGCCTGCTATTTTTAAAGAGACCTAAGAACGCAGGCCAAGGCCAACCTTGGGACACAGGGACGACATGCCGAGTGGACAGTCAGTTCCACCTGTGCATCTCAGAAGGTTCACGGGGCTGCATCTGCTTTTAGCCCAAGTCCTGCTGGCTCCACGCGCCCCTCTGAGCCCGTGTGTGGTAAGGACGCCCTCCCCACCTGCTCCCATCACCTGCAAGCCGCAGAGCTACGCTGACGGCCTTTTCGATTCGTATGCATCTCCACAGATTTGGCAAAGGTAAAGCGAAGGTGCTACTTTGTGGGTTTTGTTTCCAGAAGACATCCTTCCTTCGGCTGGCTGAAAAACTCCTCTTGGCATTTCAGCCTCCCAGCCGACACAGTATTTACCACACTGGGGAGACAATGCGACCCGCCACATGATAAATCACACAATCAGTTGTGAGTCTTGTCCTAAATTTTCCGCATGAAGACAGGGGAGGCCTTTCTGAAGCTCTTCTGGATCTCTTTCAACTCGTCTAGATTCTTTTAAGTATTTCCTCCCAGTGTCCACTCTGGCCACAAAATAAGCTCCTTGTCCACACTTTAGGAGGCTGTAAATGTGAAATGGGCCACGCAGCGTGCAGCCTGAGAAGAGGATGGTGGGAATGAGCCACAACAAAAGACCGGCAAATTATGCAACACGAGGCAAAATACACCCCAAAGGCGATGGTAGGGGGACTTTGGGAAATGAAATGTCCAAAGCACGGATGCCCATCACAATCGACAGTGGTTTTATTCCCGAACACGCCACTGAATCGCACAAGCAATCTCTCAAGCCTTCACAAGCACCTGCCCTCTGCCACCCGGAGAGTCAGGGTGACCTCAGACACAGAACGAGCCTATGCACCCCTGGAGAGAAGGTGCTGGTGCTGAAGCAGCAGGCTGCCAAGTTCCAGGGGGAGAGCTCTAGGTGGCTCTGTGAGTCTATTTCCAATGATTCTCTGACCCTGAAAGCCAACGGAGAGATTAACTAATCAACACCATTCTTTTTCACAGGTTGGGGTCACAATAATGGAAGCTTACATAATAAAAACATACAGGTCCGCGCTTAGAAATTTGTACCTTCATTAAGAGAATTCTCAGCGAGGGAAACACAAGATTTCAGGTACAGTTTTTTAGAGCTTACATAATCAGTCGGAGGGCGGCTTTCCAATTTCCACTTGCTTATATTCAAGGTGGTAATTTCTCATTCGAATCAGCCGAGGATGGGAAAGAGGCAGTGTCAGGCTGGGGGAGCAGATCCAACAATTAGAGACGGAGCGTGTCTATTTTACATAAGCCTTCTCCCAAAGAGGGGAGGAGGGAAAGACAACAGCCAGTCCCAAGAACATCTGACAATAGTCTTTAATTGAAAGCACCATTGTGACACCGTTCTCCCTGCACCAACCTTGCAAGTGCAGAAATGGAGGTAAAAAGAATCATCTCTGTCTTGCTTAAGTTCTGGTAGTTGTGTAGGCAGTGACTTAGGGAGCAAGATGCCTAATATTCTATTATATTCCCCAGGACTATGTGTTGAAAGCCTGCTCTTGGCTCCTTCCTGTTTCTGCTAACTCTGCATCATCGGGAACTCGGGGAGCTAGGAAGAGACAGCCACAACAGGCTTTAGACCCACCGACGAAAGGTTTCGAGGGTCACCCGGACAGCCAAGTTAATTATCCAGAGACCCGTCCCAAAGGGCAACTTGCCAGACAAATCAGAATCTGCCACCACATAGTACAGAACTCACGTAGGGAGTGTAGGTGGGTGGACAGACAGACGCACAGACAGAAGAAAGGCACTCCCTAGGCTTTTGAATGGACTCACTCTATCCCACAGTAGCTCAGACCTGCTGGGACATGCCAGGGACCCAGCATACCACTGGCCACTTGGATGGGTTGTGGCCACAGCTTGCTTCTGTGCTCGTGGCAAAGATTTTAACCAAACCCAATGCTAAGGAAATAAGACATCGCTGTTACACTCAAGGCTCTTCCATTCGGTTACCAGGCATCTTAAAATGCCACTGGGGATGTGATGTCCCAGAAGAACAGAGTATTGAAGAGGCGTTGAAGGCACCTTTTATTTACGAAGGAAATCATGAAGGTATTTATGAAGGAAATCATGGAGGCAAAGGGGAGTTAGTGGGCTCCACACTACCCCCTCTCCAGCCCCATTCAAAACCTGTGGCTTGGAGCCAACCTACGTTGTCTTTGGCTTTTAAACTGTTCCACTGAAGTGTTGACTGGAAGTCATAAATGAGACATTTGTATTAAGTCCAAGAAAATTTTAATGACCGACTATTATGTCTCAAGGAAATAACCATTCCCTATTTAAAAAGGAATGTCCGCTCGTTTCAGGAAACAGCTGGGCTGGTTACGATCATTCCTATTAAACTGAGCTACTAAACCCTCCGTTAGGAAGGGGTTCCCTTTTCAGAAAGGCTCGTCTCGAAGCCACAAAGAAGAACAGAAATAAAGAAGCTGGGAACAGCCAGCTGCAGAGATTCCGCTACACCCAGTGGAGCGTTTCCGCTCTGCATATTGTCACTGGAGAGCCCACGACACAGCACCCCTCCCACCCCCACCCCCAGCCAGGCTTGTTCACTCAACTGTGGCTACAGAAGGTCCAGGGTCTTAGGAAGCTGATAGGGTTTCTTCCTCGGGGAAGTCGACACCCAGCCAGCAGAGTCTGGGGATGCAGTGGTGTTCAGAGAGCGTGTGCTCTCTTGTGAAGCCCGTGGCCCTTGAATGTGAAGCTAAGAACTCGCCTAAAACAGATGCTGCATGTGGAGTCACTGAGAAGAGCCCAGTCCATTCCTTATCCTTCCCAAGGACAGGTGTGACCAGAGGGGCGCTGTGCACAGGTAAACAATCATCGTAAGTGGAGATGAATGGAGCCGGAGGATGAGAAACAGCACGGCATCTATCAAGAGCCTGCTCAGGGTGCCTCGGTGGCTCAGTGGGTTAAGCGTCCGACTTCGGCTCAGGTCATGATCTCGAGCTCTGTGAGTTCAAGTCCCGCATCGGGTTCTGTGCAGACAGCTCGGAGCCTGGAGCCTGCTTTAGATTCTTGTCTCCCTCTCTCTCTGCCTCTCCCCGGCTCATGCTCTGTCTCTCAAAAATAAGTAAACATTAAAAAAAAAGTTTTTTAACTTTAAAAAAGAGCCTACTTGCTCTCTTCGGAGAAACCAAAAAGGGTCAAGATGAGGAAAATGCCCCAATTGTGCCTGCTGAGCCCTGTCGAGCACTGCAGGAGGATTAAGATGAAGCAGTGGGTGTGGCAGGAGACCTGAGCGCCGCCCCCCCCCCCCCCCCCCCCCCCGCCGGCAACCAGGACCAAGCTCCAAGGTTGCTGACCAGAGCAGAGGACAGCGTATGTCCAGGACATATGTCCCTTGATCCCCGACTCCTGACACTCCAGGCTGCTTTGAAGTGGCCACTCTTCACCCAGAGAAGCAGAGTGAGCTATGAGGGCCCCAGTCTCCAACGTGGGAAACAAAACCGAGGCCTCACACAACACCCCAAATTCTCAGGCCCTGGGGAAGGACTTTGGTTATGCCAAGGTCAGCGACTAGGGTTGTGTCATTAGCAGCAAAGCAAGTACTGAATCCTGTACCCCAGGAGAGCACTCTATCATGTGTCCATTTATTCAAATATCTCAACCATCGGTCGGTCGGTCCCATTTTTCAGATGACAATATTGGGACTCAGGTAAGTCAAGTCACCAGGAGCCGGTAGGTAGCAGGCCCGGGTTCAAGTCCAAGTCTTCTGACTCCATAGCCAACACTCTTCACTGCTCCTCAGCTGCCTGCAACATAGAGGACCATCAAGGATTCCCTATCCTGTGGCCACAGACCAGAGCGACAGGAAACAGGGCCCCCCAAAACGAGGCATCAGGACGCCTGTCCCTCCCAGCCGTCCCGAGCGCCCCTGTCCACCCACCTCCAAGTACCCACTGGCTAGAAACGCTCAACAGAACCATTACTAGAGCGAACTCCTCTCCCACGTGACTGGTAATTCTTACAGCGTCTTTAAGACAAAATGGATTGCTACATTTAGAATAAGGGAATAAACAGAATTAGCAACTGGTACTTACTTCTTGCTTCTAAAAACATTTTACCTCCCGGACAAAATGTTCATGCAGAACAAGGGAACTACCTGAGAGTACAGTTCACTACACCCAAATCAAAGTTTGATTGAGATAATTTTATTGCTCATTTGTTCGGGCTACAAACTGAATGCCTGTGGAAAATATGTACAACCATGTCATTATTAATAGCTCGTATATATCAAAGACCATGTGCCAGTTAGCGTTCAAAGTGCTTTCCATGTACCAATTCAGTGAATCCTCAGAGAATCGTTATGAGTATTATTAGACCCCCGTTTTAAAATGAAAAACCAAGGCACAGAGAGGTTAAGTAATCAGTTTAGGAACACACAGCCAAGAAGGGGAGAACGTGGGTGTGAATCCCAGGTCTTCGGAAGCTCATCCATCGAGCCACGGTTGCCACAGATGCTTATCATTCTCCTACCTGGCAATTTTAACCATTTCATTTGGGGTTTTAACCACGTTTAGTCATTTTAACATGAACACATAGACACTTGGGTTACATAAAATACAAGTTTCTCAAACCATACCAATTTTATTTATCCTGTGAACCAAAGTCACTGATTCCACCCTTTTTCCCCCTACTTATTTCCTATTTTGTAGATACAGATATAGCAACAGAAAGCAAAAGTAAGTTAGAGGAACAAGGATGCTATCTTTCCAGCTTACAGATTACCAAAAACATTTCTGAGAGGGGACAGAATATAGGTCACTTGACTTCAGGGGAGTTCTAAACCCATGTTTAAGCCACACAATCAAAATTACCAGCAAATTGTCCCTTAACAACGTCCAAAAGGGACAGCATTCAATATTTGGTCTATGCAACCCTACACCAGAACGTGTACATATGTAAACGTATAATGCACACAATGCACATATTAACATACATAATAGGAGCAGGTATACAAAACATGAGTAGAAGTGTTGAGTATGGTGATTCCCCTTTGGAGGAATGTGGTTATTTATTAAATGACGTGCTGCAGTTAAATCCCTGCAAGTTTGGGGCGCCCGGGGGGCTCAGTCGGCTAAGCATCCGACTTCGGCCCAGGTCATGATCTCGGGGCTTGTGAATTCGAGCCCCGCGTTGGGCTCTGTGCTGACAGCTCGGCGCCTGGAGCCTGCTTTGGATTCTGTGTCTCCCTCCCTCTCTGCCCCTCCCCAGCTCATGCCCACACTCTGTCTCTGTCAAAAATAAATAAACTTAAAAAAAAAAAAATTAGGGGCGCCTGGGTGGCGCAGTCGGTTAAGCGTCCGACTTCAGCCAGGTCACGATCTCGCGGTCCGTGAGTTCGAGCCCCGCGTCGGGCTCTGGGCTGATGGCTCAGAGCCTGGAGCCTGTTTCCGATTCTGTGTCTCCCTCTCTCTCTGCCCCTCCCCCGTTCATGCTCTGTCTCTCTCTGTCCCAAAAATAAATAAACATTGAAAAAAAAAAAAATTAAAAAAAAAAAAAATTAAATCCCTGCAAGTTAAATGTGTTCACCAAGTTGAAAGGAGAAATACTGCTGGTAGAGTTTGATTCTCCACCCCAGCAAGAGGGGGGCAACTTCTGCAGACCTGCCTGCCCAGTCACCTGGCAGGCCCCACCCTCCTTGCCTGGCACCTCAAGGAGCCCTCCCTCAATCCAAGGAACAAGGTCAGCTCAGTGGGAGTCCTTGCCACTCCCTCTGCAGGAGGCCTAGACCCTGAAAGGAACACCCCTGTCTGCAATTAACCAGGAACATTCACGGATTTTGTTGGTCTTTATTCCAGGCCTTCATCGTCTTCAACTGTGGCTGCCTCCTCATTGTTTTTTGCTAGGTTACACTTACTCATCCCCAGTGATGGCTATGCGAGCCCCTCCATAAACAAGCAGCACTGGAAAGCTTGCTTCAAGATGAGCAAGAGAGATGCGGAGACCCTCTTGCTCCAACTGCCTCTGCCCAAGTAGAAACTTATCCAGCTTAACACAGAGCAATGCCATTCCGGCAGCAGGCAAGCAAGAAGATGAGCTTAAATGCTGGGCATGTGATTAGCAAGACAGTGCCCCTGCGGGGAGGCCTCTGTGTCCTCTGCTTTGTAAGGTATCTAAAATGGAAAAGGGGGAGAGTTCCAAAATTCAGGAAGGATCTTGCCCGCTTTACAGCCCACTGATCCCATTTCTTTGACCATGAAACCCACAAGAGAAAACCCCTACAGAAACTAAGCTGTGTACACAAAGCTGATTGAAAGGAATTTGCAGAAATCATTTTTCCCCTAAATAATTATTAGCTAAACATGTGCAACCAAACAGCAAGGAAAAAAAAAAAATCAGGGTAATTGTATTTCTTACTACCTGGGGCTGTATAGTAATTATGCAAATGGCAGGGAATTTGTCACTTTGAGTAACCATAAGTGTGTAAAATAATTTGATTAAGTAAAATACAGTCGCCTTAGTCATCATACTAATTTGACAAGGACTTTAAAAATGTCCCTCAGCTGTCTGCTTCTGGGTAAGAGACGTAAAAACCCATCTTCAAAATGATGCTTCTTTAGGGAGAGGGAAAAAAAAAAAAGAAGAATAACAAATCCAGTAGTTTCACCTTACAAGTAATTGCAAGCCACTGAATGCTCTCAGGCCTAACACTTTTTAAAGTGACTAGAAATCAGTGAGATGGGAGTTCTGTTACATGCACTCAGTCATCTGGCGAATTATTTTGTCACGACAACCTCCGACTTAGGGTTTGCAAAACTCTAAATAGGGAAATGCCCACCCCGGGTCCTAGGCACTGTCTGTGCACCCCACCCTGGAGACTCGACAGGCCTTGTCAAGTTTGCATCCTGAGGAAATTCAGATGCATTTGTATGTGAGCCTCAATCCTAACTGCCCAGAGGTGTCAAGGTTTTAATTTCCTGTACACAGCCTTATCGACTCCAGTCCTCGGCAATTTGATAACACACACGAAGCTCTACACGCAGGGCTGGCCTCCAAGAATGGCTTGAGACATCTCAGTGGGTCTCCACACATCACCATGAAGTACACACAAAATAACTTTCTCTCCCTGCAGTTCCCATAGGCCTAAGCCTTCTCCAAAGGGGCCGAGACTTAAGCAGAGATTACATCCTTGCAAGGTCAGTTCAGACTGGAGCCACCCAAAGCAAAGACCCAAGTAAAGGAAAATCGCATTCTCGACCCAGCACACCTTGCCGATCAAACTGGATGGGTCTCTCTTCTTATGCTCAACAAAGTATCGCATAGCCACTCAGGCAGTTTAACGGACTAGGAGAGAACATCCCCGTGACATTGGCTTATCTGAAGTATGATTTCCAGTTACAACACTTGCAAGTATAGCAGATTTCAGAATCCACAGCTGGCCGGGGGGTTGCGAGATTACCTTATCTCTACTATCACAGCATCTGGGTGTCAGGGTCAATAACCTTCAGCATTGCCCTGGGAGACCCACCCCCACACCCTCACACACATGGAGGCAAAAAGTTGCTGGTCCCCTGCCCAGCTTAACAATTGGTGTTTGTCTCATATACAAGTCTCCCTTGAGTGTCCTCCCTGGGCAGGTTCTTGAGGGAAAGCGCGCGCGCGCGCGCGCACGCACACACACACACACACACACACACACACACAGAGTCCTGCTTTACAAAGTTGCTTCTCAAATCACAGGCAACTTCCTGCTTCAGTTCTGCAGTTGGGGAGCTTACACCAGTGCAATTGAAGACACAGGGCAAGCCCTTTTCAGAAAGTAAAGGGAGAAATGAAATGAAGCCTCCAAATATAAAACACAGCATCTGAAAAGACAAAATAATAAGGTAGCTGCATGGACTACTGGGATCAAATAGATTAAAATAATGTCGCTGGCATAGAACTTTCGATAACCCCCCTCGCTATCAAAGCAAGCACTGTTGGCAGTGTCCCACGGTGTGCCCTTCATCAGGTACCTGAAAATGCTTCATCAGACAGGCAGGCTGATTGGCAACGCAAAGATCATATATAACACATCCCTGGCACATGGCCCCTGACAGTGCGTATGATCACCTAGAAAAGCAGGCTCTGAGGTTTCTTAAGAAAGCCATGATGAATTAAAACGCAGACGTCTGCCTTTCCTGCAAACATCCTACAACGTTTCATTCTCAAATTATCCGTGAAGAAGTCACACACAGCTGCAGGAATAACTTTTTATTCCACCTCCAAATTAACAGATGAACAGAAAACTCCCAAGTGGCCCAGAAAAACAAAACCCACAGCAACCTGATTCAGTCAACCCTGGCAAGCAAACTATTTATTTTCACGAGGTTCAGATGGCCATAGAGAGTCCAGGGCAGCCGGGCAGGGCAGAGCCCTGAGCACCCTATCCCTCCACTCCTAGTAATCAAAATAAATTCAGTTTCCTAGGCCTGTCCTCTCCTGGGCCTCCATCCGCCTTCTGCTGGTCACCTGTCGACTCCTGTTACCCTACCCCTCTGAACCAGGCTTTCTATCAGCCCAGGCTGGAAATGCCAGCAGCCCCCCTCTCCCCCCACCACCAACAACCAGGTGGACTGAGTTCCTGCCACTGGCCTACTCTGGAATTAAAGTCAACTTTCTATCTCCCGGTGCCAGCCAGCCCTGCCTTTAGGTATCCAGCTTCACCAGCAGCCCTCTCTGCTCCTTAACTTTCTAAAGGAGCCCAGGCTACTCATCTAGTTGAAGCTCAGCCTCGTTCCTGTCTAAAACCCTTAGATCATGGCAAGCTAAAAAACTAAGACCAGGCCTTTATCATTCATGGTGTGAAAAGTTCCGTTCCTGTTTGCCACGCATGAATAACGCACCCTACTGAACAAAACTGGCTTCAGGCAAACAAACTGGTAAACCCGAAGCCAGCTGTTGATATACTAATTAGCTCCCCAAACACAGACCCCGGTTAGGTAGTACATACTTTGCATACGCTCCAGCACAGACCCACAAATATCTTGTTAATACGCATTTGCATCTTGGTAATACACATACCTATCTTAACATCGTAACAGTCAAAATTGCCTCCGTGAAAGTGCTGATGAACTGACCCCCCAAACAGGGACCGTCTGTGCTGGAACTTCCGAGAAAAGCGCATTTTGTACAACAAAAATCTAAACACCGAAGAAAACTGTGCTTTGGGCTTCAGGGCTCACCTGCAGCATACAAGTCAAGGATGCACAGAGACGGCGACTTAAAACACTTTCATCTCACAAGGAGCAAAGGCAGTGCAGCTGATTTTCAGGAGCCCTGTAACTTTGGCACCCCAGGAACAGAGCTGAGTTTGAACAATCCTCTCTGCTAACCACAAAGAGGACGTTCCCCTACGCTACAAGCCTGCTTGTACTTCCCTCTGACTGTAAGCCCGGGAGTCTTTGGAGACTATGAATGGTACAGGGCACCCACCAGTCCAGCCTTCATTAACTGCACCCCAAGGCCAAGAAGGAGGGATTAGTGGTACATCAGGAAAAGCATGGTTCTATCTGAGGATGTGGTATTCCAACAGCCAAAATCCTGTCCAATTCTATCTCCGTCAAACTTGTTCAGGAACAAAGTCTCTGACGTTTCATTTCATGTTTCAGGTCAATCACCAAAGTAATGATTTAACACTATACACTGACAAAATCTTCTCCTGTGTAGGCAGGGCTGCCCTCGGGTCTGGAAGTGCGCTCTCTGGAACTCAAGTTGGGACCACCCGCGCGGGGCAGGACAAGGCGACAAAGTAGGTATTTGACAGTGCTGAGTCATTACAAGCTGTTTCCTCTGATATGCCAGGCACCCCTGGGCCGTCTGAGCATTAATATCCCCTGTCAGAAGGCAAATGAAATAGACGCAAACCGTGCAAAATGATGCGACCCCCTTGCGGGCGAGAGACCACGGTGGGGAATCGAGGTCTTAAGCACGGGTAGCAGGAGCTACACAAACTCGCAGCTGCTCTCCAGGTACTGTAACTTTATCCCAGACGCCAAAAGATGGCTATTGGGATACGGAGAGGAAATATTCCCCCTGCAGCCCAGGCTCCGAACAGGGCCACACTCGGGTGCATTTTACTCTAGGCTGTTAAATACCACCCCCCACCCTCCGTAATTGGCGCATGGGGAAAGCGCCCGGAGAAAATGATGCATAATGAATTTGTTCTCGAGGCGGATGGAATGGAAAGAGTGGAGGACGCAGGATGCTCAACTGGCTTTTCTTCCCATGTGCAGGTCACCTGAAACCCGCGATGCCTGCCTCTCCAAGGGGGCTCCTGAACTCACCCTCTGGCTGCGCCTTCCCGGCGGGGAAGCAAACGGTTTCCCGGCCACCTGCCCGCCGCCTCTCCTCCCCGGGCACCCCAGGCCCCCGCCGGCCGCGCGAGCAGCTGCCGGCATCCGCGGTCCCGCCCGCTCCCGGCTCGCTCGGCAGCCCGGGCCGGCAGCTCCCCCGGCGGCCGCCGCTGCACCACTCGCCAACCTCCGCGCCGGGCCGAGGTCATGCCCGCCTGCCCCCGGGCCCCAGGCGGCCCCCTCCCCGTGCCAGCCGGCCGCCCGAGCGCCGGGCCGGGGAGGGGGCCCCCGCGGCGGAGTTGGCACGGGGACTCACCAGGTAGGCGCCCACCGTGCCCTGCGCCAGCATCAGGGCGCACTCGGACACCAGGAAGATCTTGATGTTGGAGAAGCAGGACACCTTCTTTTTCTTCTTCTTGTTCCTCTGCGCCTCGTCCCCCTGCAGCTCGCCGCTCCGGCCGCCGCCCGACGAGCCGCCCGGCTTCTTCCCCTGCATCCTTCCCCCGCCGCCGCCGCCGCCGCCGCTTTCCCGCTCGCCCCGGGTGTCGGGCCCGCTGCCGGGCGGGGGTGTGCGCGGCGAGGCTGCGTGCTGTCCCCGCCCCGGGCCCGCGGCGGCCGCCCCCGTCCTGCCGGGGCTGGAGAGGTGGAAGGCACAGCTCCTCGCCGCCGCCGCCGCCGCCGCCGCCGCCGCGCGCGCTCGCCCCTTTCCTCCTCCTCCTCCTCCACCTCCTCCACCTCCTCCACCTCCTCCTCCTCCTCCTCCTCCGCCCTCCCCGCGCCTCCTCCTCCGGCTCGGGCTGTGCCAATCACAGGGGCTCCTCGCGCCGCCCGCCGCCGCCGCCGCCGCCGCCGCCGCCGCTTCGCCGCCCGCGGACGCCCGCCGCTGCCATCGCCCGCTTCCCTTCGCCAGCCGGCCGCGCCGGCCCTCGCCTCCCTGCGTCTGCCCCGAGGCCGGGCCGCCCCTCGCCGCCAGCGCGCCCTCGGGGAGGCGCGAGGGGGACCGGCTCGGGGCGCGCGCGCAGGGAGGGAGGGGGTGCCCAGGAGGGAGGAAGGCGGTGCCCCGCCCCTAGATGGCGCTGCGGGGCACGGGGCGCCCCCGCGGGCGCTGGGCGGTGCTGCGCGAGGAACTGGGGGCGCCGAGGTGGGGTGCGCGGGCGCCCCCGCGGGACGGGGACCGAGTGCTGCGGCTTCGCGACGCTAGACGGGAGAGGAGGGGCGGTTTCTAGGAAGAGAGCGAAGACCGAGTTACCCAGGGAGGGGTGGACGCGCTCGCTCCCCCTCTGCCCGGGTATTTCTGGGGACAGATGTTGCGCCCCGGGGCTTGGGGAGGTGCCAGAGGTCAGAGCTGCTGGCGGCGTCCGCAACCCGCGGGTCCCTGCTCCTGCGCCCCCGTGCCGCTGGGTGTGCCTAAAGGGCTCCCGACCTCAAGGAAGGAAAGCTCTTCTAGAGGGAAGTTCGATTAATCCCTCGAGAACCGCACAGACTATCAGTCGCCCCCAGGCTGCAGTGTCTAGGTGGCTGCAAGGTCGCAGCGACCCCAGCAGAGGGCCTTGTCCAGCCCTCCATCTGCCTGGAGTCCATCCTCAGGAATGATGCAGCCGAGGCTGAAGTCAGCGGGAAGCGATTAGCCCAGGCCTCCCCTAGTATTGTAGCCCAGGCTGCCCTTCCTGGTCTTGGCCTGTAAGCCCGAGCCCCCGAGGCAGCCGCCCTTTATAATCATTACCAGGAGTTTGGGCCACAAGGCACCACCAATAAGATCTACTAGTGGTCCGCAGGCTTTTGGAAGCTCAGAGAAACTGGAAAGGACTGGATCAGTACCAGGAAGCCCTCAGCAACTTCTGCCTGGGCCACTGAGAGGAGGGGTGGTTCAAACAATTGTTTATAAAGCGTTTACTTAATAACGGGTCAAAGAAAATGTGCCATTCTCCTAGGCTCCTCAGAATGGCTGCAACTGAAACTGAAGGCTTTGAATTGAAACACGCAGGCTTCAATTTGAAACTGAAGAGCGATGAACACATCCGAAATGTTTACTTCCTCCCGAAGAATGGGAATGGGAATGGATGGTGTCATGGTGGGGGTGCTGTCTTGCCATGCCATTGAAATAAAAACGGCCTCATCCTCTGGTTCTAGACATGATCTCACCTAGACCTGCTGTCCCTTTCAGATGCCCCCCTCTCCTTGTCTTCGCTGTCTGCTATCTGAATTGGCTCCCCCCAACAGAGGCCTTTTTCCATTTTTCCCCCAATTCCTGTCACCCGGGGCTGCACCAGTTCCCAAGAGTCTGTCACCTTCCTGCAGCCCCTTTCCAAATCCCGCCGGCCCCCTCCCCGCGCCCCACGCTGCCTCACAGCAGACTTTTCTACTGAGTCCTGCCTTTGAAGGGCTGGGGCCTCTCCGACACTCTGACGTCAAGGGAGCGTCTCCTGACTTTCCTGAGAAGACCTTTGATGAGCTAGCTCCCTGCCTGCCTCTGTGGCTTCGCGCTGCAAAACTGAGATGTTTACTTGTCCCACTGCTGTTGAAACAGCAGAGTGCATTATAGTCCATAAGTGTTGTTCACGTGCTTTGAAATAACAAGAGCTAATTTTTTTCAGTTTATTTATTCATTTTGAGAGAATGGGAGAGGGGCAGAGAGAGAGAGGGAGAGAGAATCCCAAGTGGGCTCTGTGCTGTCAGTGCAGAACCCAAAACAGGGCTCAAACTCGTGAATCGTGGAATTGTGCCCTGAGCCAAAATCACGGGTCGGATGCTTAACTCCCTGAGCCACCCAGGCACCCCCAAAGAGCTCATGTTTATTGCGTGCTTACTCTGGCCAGGCCCCATTCGAAGTGCTTCACCTGTGTTTACAACTGAACCCTCACAGCCACCCTCTAAGCCAGATACTGTTATTAGCTCATTTTACAGGTCAGAAAATGGAAGCCCAGAAAGGTTGACTCACCTTACCAATGTCACATATCCAGTCAATGGCAGGACCAGCCTTTGAAACAAGTCCAGGTTCTTGATGACTCCCTATCACCCAGTGGTCTGTCTCTTGGGGACAAGGGAACTCATATGGTTTCTGCTTTATAAATGGAGACTCAGAGATCTATAGTGACTAGCCCAGTGTTACACAGCTCAAAGGGGACAGGACTTGAGTCCAAGTCCAGCTGCCTTCACTCTGTACCACACTGCCTTGTGTGTAGTCCCAGAGGGGCACAGGCTTTTTTCAGTTTGGGGTCATTTATTTTACCTAAAAACTGCCCTTAAAGAAATCAAACACTTCTGCCAAAGAGAGGACTCCAGATTAGGATTGTAGCTTCTTCATATAATTAATGGTAAGCGGCCAGAGAAGAATGTTGTGGCTGAAGCCTTAAAGAGTAGTCAGAGTCAGCCGGAAGGAAATCATGTGTCAGCCTCAACAACCATCGGAAAGAATTGAACACGTTCAATTTCCTTCCCTCGGCGGTCGTCCTTTATTTACCCGTAGATCGGGGCTCCAGGGTTGAGGAGGTGGGTTTATGAGCAGCAGGTTCTCGTGCTTGGTTTCTCTTGTGTGCAGAGGGAGCAGCAAAGGAACAGGACCATCTTCATATCTGCATGGCACTGGCACGTGACTGCAGATTCAAGCCGCCCAACAGGGAGCGCTGGTCTTATAAGCCCCGTTTCACTCATGATTAAAAGCAGCAGGTGGCTTTTAGGAGCTTACAGCTCCCAAGTGGCGGGAATTGAAAACTGCATTTTCCACCCCAAATTGGTGGGAGCAGCCAGGAGGAGGGGGGAGATCCAGAGGGCCTTCAGCCCTCCCATGATCTGTTGCATCCCCCTCCAACCAGCCTCTGAAATGGATTGTTGACCATCCTGTGGCAAGCAAGGTAAACAGAGCTTAAATCCCATCCAATTCCTCAACTGGACGGCCTTAACTGTTCCCTTGGAGAAATGCCAAAGCCACCACTTCCAGCCTGGACCCTTTTTCATCATGTATCCCCCTAGTGGTGGATGGTAAATTCAGGAACAGTAGGCATTACAAATGCCTGAAGGACCCTTGTGATTATTTTGGCCTTTCTACTACTTTTCTTGCCTAGGTTCTAAATTGGACTTTCCTAAATTAGGTGAAAATATTGCTAGCTAGGCCTGGGGTTCCAATACTCCTTACTTGGTTGGCTGCCAGAGGTATTCCAAACAGTGACAAGCCACGTAATCTGTGACGTAGGGAAGGAAGCATGATGAAAGTCGGGTGACTTGGGAAGACAGACTGGCTTTTGATTCCAAAAATATTAATAAGCCATACGTAAATGCTTGGGATTAGGATGTGGAGAGCTTTCATCCCCCACCACCAACTCATTTATGTGGGAGAGAAGTGGGTTAACTTCATGGCCATGGGGTGGGGGGGAATGACAATATCTTTCACTGTTACTGGGCTGTGGCAAGATTTCCCAGCAAGCAGCCTCAATGTAATTCAACACAATGAGAAACTGTTGTTCAAGTAATTCACATGAACCATCCTTTGCCAGCTTCAATTTTGTTCACAGGCAAATACAAAGTGGAAAAATAAATGCAAAGAATGATTTCTGATTGTCGCTGGGATGGAAAATAGATGCTTATATTCTCACCCTATGGATGGATTTTTTTTTTTTTTTCTTTCTCTGAAAATACAGCAATCGTGCATTGTGTCCAACCAAGGATAGAGTTGGGGCTAGGCCAACTTCTTTGGCTTGAAACTAATATTTGCACTGAGTTGAAGCCTATTTTCTCTTTCTCAGAGTTTTTCTCTCCCCACCCCCACTTGCCAATTAGCCTTATCCATATGCATTTCTACCATATAGCCTGGGTTTGCCACTTACTATATTCAGAGCTCAGTATTTTCAATTATATCTCTTAATTTGAATAGATCACCAAAGAAGTGAAAAGGATAAACATCAATGTAGATGCAATTTTAAACATGTGAAACCCAAATCCAACTGGAGACATGGAAGAAAGACCAAAAGAAAGAACATCCACGGAAATTGGACAACCGATAGGAGAAACTCGGGATTTAGAAATGTCTTTTATTTGTGGAAGATGAGCCTTGAGACAAAAGAAACAATACAAATGATAAACATTTACCAATATTGGTGTATTTGGGGAGTTCACCGTTGGCTGCCTTCAACTGATATGTGGGTACATAGAATGTGTTTATTCAAATAGACTGTTAGTTTCTTAAGAGTAGAGTGTTTTACTTTAAAGAATTTTTTTCAAGTTTATTTATTTTTGAGAGAGAGAGAGAGAGAGAGAGAGAGTGCAAGCGGGGGGAAAGGCAGAGAGAAAGGGAGACAGAATCTGAAGCAGGCTCCAGGCTCTGAGCTGTCAGCACAGAGCCCGATGCGGGGCTCAAACCAACGAACCGTGAGATTATAACCTGAGCTGAAGTCGGACGCCCAACTGACTCAGCCACCCAGGCGCCCCTGTTTTACTTTAAAAATAAAGGATCCTTTGTCCTGTGCAGTGTCTAACAGGCCTCCTGCCAAGAAGCTTAATATTTATGAAAAAGACAGGAAAATGACCCAGAAGGTGTCAAGGTTTATAGACAGCTTCCTTCCAGGTATTGTCCCCAGGGACCTGCTCCCGCATTCCTGGAGCAGCAAGACTTGTCCTCATGAGTGCCTTTCCCGACACAACGCCTTTTCTCTCTCAAGGGCAAGTGTCCCAGTTTTGCTCCCAGTCTCAAAAATGCACACAAACCCTTGTGTTTTAAGGATGGGTACTGATGGTAAATGTGAGCAAATGAAATGAACAAATGAAATGAGCCAGCATCTCTGGCAAAGAGCTATGAGGTTTCCAGGTTAATAACATGACAAGAGTTTGGTGGGTCCCAAGCCCAGCAGAAAGTGGCCACAGCTGTCTGCCCTCTTCAGGGGCGGTCAGCTCCAGCCCTGGATACCCCAGGTGGTCATGGCACACTGCAGTCCATTAATCCTCTGGCTGATGGAAGAAAGGACATATGAGAAGACCAGGAAAGAGGGGCACCTGGCTGGCTCAGTCAGTTGAGCGTCCGACTTCAGCTCAGGTCATGATCTCACAGTTCATGAGTTCAAGCCCAACATTGGGCTCACAGCTGTCAGCGCAGAACCCACTTCAGATCTTCCGTCCCCTTCTCTCTGCCCCTCCCCAGCTTGCACTCTCTCAAAAATAAATAAAACATTAAAAAAATAAAATGAAAAGACCAGGAAAGAAAAGCCACGGGTGTAGGGTGCCACTAAAACCTAAAACAAGAGTATTAGGGATAGAGAAAGCGTATGCAGATCAAAGAAAGGAACACCCAGCTCGGATTAGGGTCCTCCCCCATACCCAACTTCCTTCCTCCAAACCCTGTCCAGCTCCTCCCCTATGAGACAGCAAATAAAAAGGGTTGAGGAGTGCAAAACGACTGACCAAGAAGGTCATCCTACCTCTGACTGCTTGTCCTGGGCTGAGTTAGATCACCCCAAAATTCATAGGTTGAAGTCCTAATCCCCAGCACCTCAAAATGTGATGGTATTTGGAGGAGGGGCCTTTAAAGAGGTGAGTGAGGTAAAATGAGATCTTTACGGTGGGCCCTCACCCAAGACCAGCATCCTTTTAGAAAGAGGATTACGGGGCGCCTGGGTGGCGCAGTCGGTTAAGCGTCCGACTTCAGCCTGGTCACGATCTCGCGGTCCGTGAGTTCGAGCCCCGCGTCGGGCTCTGGGCTGATGGCTCAGAGCCTGGAGCCTGTTTCCAATTCTGTGTCTCCCTCTCTCTCTGCCCCTCCCCCGTTCATGCTCTGTCTCTCTCTGTCCCAAAAATAAATAAACGTTGAAAAAAAAAAAAAAAATTTAAAAAAAAAAAAAAAAAGAAAGAGGATTAGGACACAGAAAGCTCAAGAAAGGCAACCATGTGAGGACCCAGGGAGCAGAGAGGGTCTGCGAGTCAAGGGGAGAAGCCTCAGAAGACACCAAGCCTGCTGACACCTTGATGTCAGACTTCTAGCAGCCAGAATTGTGAAAAAAACCCATCTCTGGTTAAGCCACCCATTCTGTCTTTCTTTAGGGCAGCCAGAGCAAGCTACTCCACTACCTTACCCCTCCCCCCGCCCTTCACGTACACGCCAGGCTCTGGCCACAATCAATTGCAGTCCCTTGAGCTCACCATGCTTTCTCCTCCTCCAAACACATCCGCCTGCTATTCCCTCTGCCCAGGATGCCCTTCCCTCCCCTTTCTTCGGCTGGCTTGCAACCACCAGTACCTTAAGAGTCAGCTAAAAGATCACCTCCTCCAGGAAGCCTTTAAAGAATACCCTCTCATTCTAGTCCTCCCAGCTTCCCACTGCCTCCCCACACCTACATCCCCTTACCACCTATGTCATCCTCTGCCTTAGTGTTTGTCCCGTTGTGGAGGGCACTCGCTGCCCTTCTCCCTGACGAGCCTCCGATCAGTGTCTCCATCTCTGTATTTCTGCCCCTGGATGAGGCGGGCCCAGAAGGGTCAGTAACTACTGAACAGGGAACAAATCAGCGAGGACACAAGAAGGGACCCTTCCCCGCCTGAGCTGCCCAACAGCTGCAGAACAGGACAAAATGGCAGGAGGAGCCCATAAGCACTGGGAGACAAAGAGACAGGGGACATAATAGTGACAATAGCTGTAAAACCACACCTAGGGAGGCGGGAAGTGAGAGTCTTTCTGGGCTGCCTTCAGGAAGTGAAAACAACAGGAAGTGCCCAGAGCCTCCGCACTCGAAGTGTTGCCCGAGGACCGGCAGCACTGGTGTCACCTGGGAGCTTGCTAGAAACACAGACGCTCGGACCTCAGCCCGTGTGTTCGGAACCAGGATTTAAATTTTAACAAGATCCCCAAGCAATTGATATGCATGTTATGATTTGGGAAGGAGAGAACCGGTCCAGGATGCTGTCAAAAGTAGCTTGGAGTTAGGCGACTTCCGGCAGCCCTTTAGCGTTTCTGTGTATTCCCCGCTTCTTTGTACTGGGGGCTTTAGAAGGACAGACTAAGATGCAAAACAGGCACTGGCTATTTTCCTTCTCCTGGAACCATCGCACCACGGAGTCCCACAGAGCATGGGTGACCGACAAGGCCAGGGCATCGGGAGAGGGGTCCTCTTGTGGTTCCATTTTGTGTCTGATTGTTGTTGTGGCAACACCTCTGAATCTCAGAACTCAAGCTGGGACTTCAGGGTCCTGAAGGCCGCGTGAACTTCCCTTTCCCGGCTCCCCTTAAAATACCCATGAACACCCAAAAGGGCTGCCAGGACTTAATCTGGCTGCAACCCCAGGATCCCAAATATGGATTGTCCAGTTTCGAATGGGATGACCAAGGAAGAATGTCTCCTTCCTCCGCGGGGAAGAAGGACAAGAGGGCTCTGCATCGGGGACCTGGGCTGATTGCCTAGTCGGAAAGCCTGATGGTCACCTTTTGGCTGCCCGAGGACACTCAGCTCAGTGCTCTCTCATCTTGCTAAATCTATGCAGTTGTAAATCCCCGAAGAGCACAATGGGCCTCAGTGAAAACGGTGGGTGGTTGCAGTGTATGTCCTGGGATATAAAGTGTATAGTAATATAGGGAGTGGGTAATATCGTAATGCAGGTGGGGGTGGGGATGGGAAAAGCATGTTCGATTAGCTAATGGCATGTAACAAGCCACCCCAAAACTTAATGGCTTAAGCAACAAGGTTCATGGATTCATTTTCCTCCAGAATCTGCAATCTGGGCAGGGCTCGGTGGGGAGAATTGGACTCTGTCATCAGCCGGGGCAGCTGCGGGGCTGAGGGCTGGAATCACTGGCGGTCTCACTCATTCGCATGCCTGTGTCCTGGGCTAGAAAGGTTCACATGGCTGGGAGCTGGAACATCTGTGCCTTCCTGCAGCTCCTGGCATCTCTGCTTGTGTTCTCTTTTCATGATCTCTCCAGAATGGCAGCCTTGGGGATGCCAGACCATGGGACTTTTATGACCTAGCCTTCAGTCATGCAGCATCATTTCCGCCACATTCTGTGGATGGAGGCAGCCACAGAGCTCCACCTAGACTCAGGGGAAGAGATCACAGAAGTCATCTCTCAATGAAAGTGGGTCAGAGCCACGTTGTGAGAAGAACCTATGAGATGGGATAAACATTGCTGTGGCCATCCTTGGAAAACACAATCTGCCACATACATTGAAAGCATTGCCTTTCTTGGAATCAAAGCCCCTCATGCACCGTTTTGGGCCACAAAAAGCCTATGAAATGTTTTAAGTTATTTAATAATTAATTCATTTCCCGTTTACAAAGGAATAGTCAGGGAAGCAGGAGAAATTTCTGCCATGATCTAACAGTTCACATTGCTAGCTAGGCACTGGAAACTAGGGCAGAGAGTATGCACCATAACTTGCTCTCCAATTTAATTTTTAAGAGGAAGATTCTAGCAGATCCAAAGTACAACCAGCTTCTATAGGTATCCCTTCTTTTAAGAAGCAATGAGTGTGCTTGTGTTGGAAGGTGGGATAAAGATACATTGCATCTATGAAAAATATTCTGTAACATAAAACAGACTCCCCAGACCAATAAGACAAAGAAAAAGCCTGCTTATTAAAAAAAAAAAAAAAAAAAAAAAAAAAAAAAAAAAAAGTTGACTAGATAAGACAAGAAAAAATTTAATCCCGCTGTTTTGTGTTCTTAAAAAATACTAACCGGATGTACTTTCTGAAATAATGAAGCATCAGATGACAAAGATGATGCTTGGGATTCCAACTGAATTCAAAGAGGAAACTGGAAGATAAGAATAGGACTCTGGTAAGCTAAAATTAAAATTGTGGCATTGACATCTGATCTCGAGGCAGTAAAGATCACAATAAAATTTTCAGAAAACCCAATAACTGATGTAGGAAACAAGCCGAAAAAGTTTCCTATCAACATAGAGAAGAGAAACAGAGATAAAAATGATGAGAGAAAAGATGGATGATTTGGTAAATCACAAATAAAGACTTATGACATGGATAAGAAGGACCCCCTTCCCCCACAGAAAGATATAACCAGAACAAACGATGTTGCTACAACATTGGAGACAAAGAATGGAAGAAAACTTTTCAAGCTGGAAAAAAAAAAATGGAATGTACAATTTAAACTAGTACACCGTCTCTAGGCAAAATTAATGAAGAGATATTCACAGTTAGACATAATATAGCAAATTTGTTTGACTATAAAGGATTTTTTTTTAATTCTGCAAACATCCAGACAAAGCATTAAAGTTACTTATCATCAAACGAAAACAGTCTAAATCAACTGTGCATCCCAAGACTGGATGCCAGATGATAATGGAACAAAGTCTAAATGGTACTGAAAGAAAATGGTCTTGACTCCAGCTGAAATGCTGCTAATTTGCAAAGAAAACAAAAAAGACATTCTTAGATATTCTAATCAAGGGCTCAAAAAAGATACCACCCCTGTGCTTTTCTTGAAAAATTTACCTAAAGATACGTTCAAATGGAAAAACATATTAATTAAAGACAAAAACTCAAGAATAAAAGAGGTGGCTTCAAAACCATTGTGACAGTCCCAGCTAAACATACAGAATTAAGTAAAAAAAAAAAAAAAAAAAAAAAAAAAAAATGCTATAAATAAAATAGCAGTACAAATGGAAAGTTTTTGTTGTTGTTTCTTGAAATAGAATAACTAAAAATAAGACCAATAATAAATAGGTCCATAATTCCAAATGACATTGGCAAAGATGGGAAAAAGAGTATGTGGGGAAGTAGAAGGGTGCCCCATTCCTTGCCTTACAGGAGAAGGAATCAAAAGTTATGAATTATGCTCATGAATTTGATAATTAGAGAAGGTATGCATTCAACTGTGATTTTGAAAAACCTAATTCAAATAATTCAAGATAATATATGCTTGTAAAAATTAGGAAGATGAAAAATGAGAACAATTATAATATTGGGAAGAAAACAGTCTAACATAATGGTCAAAATCGTGTGCTTTTGAGTTAGGGAAATTTGTTTTCAGAAAGTGGTTCTGGCACTGACTCACTTTGGTCTGGAAAATGCGGAGGCTGTATTCCTGTCTGTAAAAGTAGAATAGCATGGGGAGTTGGGATTAAAGAGAATCTTTATTGAAAGAACTTAATCCAATGTCAACAAACAAGTTGTTGTAAATCGTTGTGGCCATCATTACTTTTTTTTCATTATCATTTACAGAAAAAGATTGAAAATACTTGGGTCTCCCCAAGCTTCCCCAGGAAGCTCTCCTGGCTCTGTTTTCTGAACCTACTCCTCAACTGTGTTTGCTTTTTGAAAACTCTTTGATTTGGATGCTGTTCTAGATTTCTGACCAATTCCACAGACTCCAGATTTAGAATGTTCCTCTCTTTGCAAGATGGCCTTGGCTATGACCAAGTTTGAGCTTTCCCTTGTTTTCATGCCTGTAGCTGTTTCTCCTGTCAGTGGTCAGGCTTAGTTCCCCTGAACTCTGCCTGAGCAAACCCCCAGATATCCCAAATAATCATCCAGGATGAGAAAATGGGACAGTTACAACAATAAATGTAAATGATTCATCCTCCTACATTAAAATGTTAAAACATCAGGATTGGGGAAAGAAAATCCAACTGTGACCTACTCATGAGAAATGTATCCAGAACAAAAATACAAAGTGATACAAATAGATTAAAAATAAAAAATGAATACTAGAAAAACATAAACAAAGAAAAAAATGAAGATATTAATATCAAGTTCATACAAGACTAGAAACAGGGCCAAAAATATTAAATGAGTCAAAGTGTGCATAAAAATGTGCAGCCTTCAAGATATAAAAGGGATATATATTTTATGCATCAACTACATGAAGCAAAGATGTACAAGAAGAAATGGACAGAAACAATTATTTTATGCAAGCCTTTTATAGAATGACTGGTCTTTGGAAAAACAAGTAGACAAAACAGATACATTTCAAAGGATTTGTACTATATATAATTAAAATGTATTTAAAACAAGGGAAACAGAATAAAAGATTTTCTAAAGATAAGCATAGAAAAAATGAACAAATTATTAAAAATAGAAACAGTAAAGTTGATGCACAAATCCAAGAACTGTTTTTTTAATGCAACTCAAGAATATATGAGTAGAGGGAGAAAAAAAAAATTAAAGTAAAACAGAAATGTAAAAATAAGAACAGGAAATTTTTAGCAAATCAAAAAGTATTATTCGAAAACAATGTGTTAGTAAATTTGGAAAACTGAAGTAAATAGATATTTTCATGGAAAACTTGACCTGATCCTAAAATGATTACCTATAAAGATATCCCATTGCTTTAAAGTTTCACCAGTGATAACTTTCAGACTTTCACAAGGACAGATAATTCCATGTCATATGATTTTTCCAGATATAAAAACAAAAGCTGAAAATATAAAGATTCACTGTGTGAAGTTAACATTACACTGATATAAAACTAACAAAGATAGGGGCACCTGGTGGTTCAGTCAGTTAAGCATCCGACTTCGATTCAGGTTATGATCTCATCGTTCCCGAGTTTGAGCCCTGCATCAGGCTCTGTGCTGACAGCTCAGAGCCTGGAACCTGTTCAGATTCTGTCTCTCCCTTTCTCTCTGCCTCTCACCCACTTGCACTCTGTCTCTCTCTCAAAAATAAATAAACATTAAAAAAAAAAATTGGAAAGATAGCCCAACCAAAGAACAATAAATACTATTATAATTTTGCAATGACATGTTACATATTCCAATATGATGAAAACCAAAAGATAAGCCAATATTATGTTGCTTATATGACGTAGTGATTCTACAGTTTATACAGATTAAAAACAAGTTAAAAAATGATGTAAATATTGAAAATCAGGCAATTATATTAAGGAAGCACATCCTACGAGGTATTAAAATATATTGCAAGCAACATCCAACAAAACAGTATGGTAGAAACTCAGGAACTGGCAGACAGATTGATAGAATTGAGCAATCATCCCTGAAATAGAGTCTAGTATGTATCCCAGCTTAATAAAGTAAGCACAACAAAAATGTGAAAGGAACGGGTTGTTCATCAAATGTTTGAGAAAATTGATAGACTCAAATTATAGCCTCGCCGTGGAACAGGCCAACACAAAAACAACAATAAAAACAAAGAGATGAAAGAACGGCACGTAGACAAAAATATAAGTGAATAATTATTAGATCTCTGGAGAGGGAAAGACATTCTACACACCAGAGCAACAGAAATAGTTACAAAGGAAAAGCTGGATAGACTTTATCCTTACACAATTAGGACTACCCTATGCCAAGAAACATCCCTCGCAACAATGAACTCACAAACTGGGAAAGGTGATTTAGCAATGGGGCAGGAGGGTAATGTCAAACATAAAGTGCCTTTACAAATCGATAAGTAAAACTCTATTACTCCAAAAGAAATGTCAGAGGATCCACACAGAAAATGTAAAGAAACACAAAATTCAATGACCATGCGAAAATATTCACGCTCGCAACTAATCAAACCACTGCTAATGAAAACAAATACAAGGTACATTTTATTCGCCCTCCAACGTGGCAAAACATTTTCTAAAGAAAATTTTCGGGGTGCCTGGGTAACTCGGTTGGTTAAGCTTCCCACTGGCTCAGGCCATGACCTCATGGTTCATGAGTTCGAGCCCCACATCAGGCTCTGTGCTGACGCTCAGAGCCTGGAGGCTGCTTCAGATTCAGTGTCTCTTTCTCTCTCTGCGTCTCGCCCTCTCGTGCTCTGTCTCTGTCTCTCAAAAATGAATAAATGTGAAAAATTTTTTTAAAAAAGAAAAGAAAAAATTGTGCTTGTGGAAGTTTGATGGAAAGGCTCACTAGCAAAGTGCTGGCAGAGGTGTGAATTCGTGCCACTCTGTGGAAAGTGGTTCAGTCCTGCCTATCAGGGCACTCAAACTGTTCACTTCCATTGGCTCAATAATTCTCTTCTACTGAATCTGTCTGAAGAAAATCATCAGAGACACAAGCAAAAATTCAAGTACGATGCTTTATCGTTTGTTGCTTAATGTGTATTGAATAATTGTTTATAATACTGAAAAATGTATATGCTCATTAATATGGGACTGGCAAAATGACATTACGTTTTCACTGAAAGACAGTATTCACCTGTTTTTTGTTTGTTGTTTTTTGAAGTAGTCTTCACACACAATGTGGGGCTTGAACTCACATCCCTGAGATCAAAAGTCACATGTTTTATCCACTGAAGGAGCCGGGCATCCCAAGTAGTCACTCATTTTTTTAAATGTTTATTTGTTTGTTTATTTATTTCTTTTGAGAGAGAGAGAGAGAGAGAGAGAGAGAGCACGCACGCTCAAGTGAGCGGGGGAGAGGAGCAGAGAGAGACAGGAGAGAGAGAATCCCAAGCAGGCTTCCTACCATCAGCTCAGAGTCTGACTCAGGGCTAGATCTCACATGGACCATGAGATCACAACCTGAGCCGAATCCAGCGTTTGGATGCTTAACCGACTGAGCCACCCAGGTGCCCCGGTAGTCACCCTTTTTTAAAACTATTTTTTATAAAACATTATAAGAAAGGAGAAAGGCTCTTGATAAACTAATAAGTGAAAAAAACAAGGAGAACTCCAGATGGGATGTGTAGTGTGGTCCAATTTTTGTTGTACACACATACACATACACACACACATACGCAGCATATTTAGGACGATGGGTCCTGGAGTCAGGGTCAGACTACCTGAATTTGAGTCACCTGAATTTGAATTTACCACCTACTAGTTTACGACCATGAATAATTTGCTTAACCTTCCTAAACGTCAATTTACCTATCTTTCAAATGGGAATAAAATTAGAACCTGTCCCAGCACGTTGCATTGAGTATTGGAAGAGGTATGGAATGCCCAGCGCCTGGCACAGAGCCTGGCTCTCTCATAGCAGGTTTGATGTTCATGTACATTTCCAAGTTACCATTAAATATATATATATATATATATATATATATATATATATATATGCATTAGAATTACAATTTAAAAAAATTATACCTACTCCATCATTTCTGGACCCAGTTTGTCTTGTTTAATGGGAAGTCTCCAGCAAACTAACATTTCTCAAGTGCCCTGCCCCAGCTCAAAGGCATAAAATGAAACTCAGGCTGCTGTCAGATTTAAACTCCATCCTGCTAAGGTTATTTTGAATAGGAGATCAGATGTATAGGCGTATCTTTGTTTTCTCTTACGTTCCATCTCTTATCTCTTTAAGCAATTGTTGTCCCTTTTCCTCGTCCAGAGCCCTCTCCCTAAGTGTAAAGGTAACAGGGTATCTTTGGCACAACTCCAAAGATATTGGTGGCTCCCATCCCCCACCCAACTGGTGAATGGAAGCTAAACCTGTAGCAGCCAGAGCGAACCCTGGTGGCATTCCAGATCCCTTACACAAAGGGGTCAGTAAGTTAGTTACCAGTCAAGGAAGGCACTCATTAAAAATGTAAGAAAACAAGGATTTCTAGAAGGAAATATATTAACTGAGCTAAGACAGGGCAAAGACGCTGCTCTCCTTTTCATGTTGTCACTGAGACTCTCACATCTTTCTTCCTTCAGATTCCTACGGTCGAATATGTTGGAAGTCAATGACTAAAAACTATGGGGGCAGATATAGAGCTGGTGGTAGAGGACATATGGACGAAGGGGAAAGTGGTGTTCTCCAAGGCTGAATCCCAACCAGAGAAGACTCTTCAGATACAGTGAAGCCAAGCCTTTCTTAGAATTGAGGAAAATCAATATGCGGCCATCCGGAACAATTACTCCTCAGGGGCAAGAAACACTTAGGTACATTGCCCAGGGGCTGAGAGAATTCACTGGGGATGAGACTGAAAATCGGTGACCATAATAGCTCCAACGAGGTGGTGGAACAAAGACCAGTTTCTCAGAGTCCTTGAATGTCAGTGTGATGTGAAGACAAACACAAAAGCCAATATCATGGGTAGAACTATAAAAGAGGGAAGGTTCAAGCTGAGGTCATGTATTGCATAATATATTAGAAAGTCTTAGAGGTCAATAAAACCTCATGCTATAAGGTGAGTAAAGTACAGACACTTAATTATGTTAATAATAGTCGAAAAAAAAATCAATGTGAACACATGATGTTAAAAAGCAATCGTTTTCCCGCTAGAAGTATGTGAACAGCAGCATCATTCTCTTCACTGCCTATTCTCACATGAAGCCCTCATCACCCAGATTGGGATCCCTGATTCTTCGCGGTATGGAACTAACATGTCTGGCATGGGCCCAAGTTCACGCGCCTGAGCAGATATGCACAGACTAGAATCGTCCTGGAATACCCTACGGTTGCCAAAAAGCAGAGATGCTTTCAAAGATGCCAGGAACAATGCTGAAAGAAAAAAAGACGTAGCTTAAGAAGTTTCCCACCAGCCAAATTGGAATTTGAGCATCAGAATGGGTATAATAATCGTGGTTAATTGAAATATGTTGAGTTTGTGAAAGGCCATAATTTCATAATGTTATTAAGAGTAAAAGTTCATATAAAGTACACTAAAGGTAATTAGGATGAGCAGAGAAGTTGGCTATAAAGGGACTTGCTTAATTTTTTATTAATTTTAATGAGGAGGTTAACACAAATTGGTATTTTATTTCTTCTATTAATGGTTTGATTTTAAAACAGAGACATGAAACTGATGTCTATTTGAGTGAGTACAGGAGGGAAAACACAGGAAACTAACCCAAATCACCCTCAGAAAATATACAGAACCAAGACTAGAGACTTAATGACACCAATGTTCACACACAATAACTCGACAGAAAGGAGGCTCAAAACTGTGTTCCAAGATGATGAATAGGCCAAATGCCTTGTAAAGGAGCCCTCACTGCATAACCTTGTTCTCCCGCTCCTGGGAGATGAAACCATGACTTATAATGAGACACTGGTCTGGCATCCATACATTTTAAATAATGCCAATAGACCAAGTTATCACAATGACCCAGTAATCACAATGACGGGACAATGGGTTATGTCATGCTGGTCAAGAAGGACTTCAACATTTCCTTTCCTTTCCTTTCCTTTCCTTTCCTTTCCTTTCCTTTCCTTTCCTTTCCTTTCCTTTCCTTTCCTCTCCAGACAGAGAGAGAGCATGTGTGCAAGGGAGAGGGGCAGAGGCGAAGAGAGAATCTCAAAGCAGGCTCCACACTCAGCATGGAGTCCAACACCATTTGATCCCATGACCCTGAGGTCATGACCTGAGCCAAAATCAAGAGTTGGACACTCAACTGAATGAGCCACCCAGGCACCCCAAGATTTCAACATTTAATGAGGGAAACTCCAGGTTACTAAAAACAATAATCCATGGGAAAAGCTTGGACCTACATTTTTTCTTAATTGATATAGAAAGAAAAGATTATCTTAAAAAGAAAGTTTCAGCCTGCTGTCCTGGCTTGGGTTTGAAAAGCATTGGGAGAAATAACCTGGGTTTGTGCCATAACCAGGAATCGATTGATCAACCAGATCCTGTAACCTTGGCTATCTGAATTGATACTCATTTTCTTTCTGATCTGGTAAGAATACTATTCCTTTGGGAAGGTTTGTAATTAAGCACCTCTGTAATTTTAGGAAGTATGGAAGTAACATTAAAATAATAAAGAAATTGGGAAGCAAACAAGAGGGTGACATTTTAGGTATAGGTTTAGGTACAAGTATAGTAATGTTTTTTTGTAATCATTATATTTGTGTACGTTTTATTTGTTGTGTGAAGTGTTTGAAATGCTCAAAACAATGTCAACTAAAAAAGTATTTTATTATTTTTTAAATATGTATTTATTTTTGGGAGAGCCCAAGCGATGGAGGGACAGAGAAAGAGGGACAGAGGATCCGAAGTGGGCTCTCCACTGACAGGCTAACAGCAGCAAGCCTGGTGTAGGGCTTAAACTCACGAACCACGAGATCATGACCTGAGCTGAAGTCAGACGCTCAACAGACGGAGCCCCGGGTAGCCCCCAAAAAATGTATTTTGAAAAAATAACACATCAAGGATTTTCTATGAACCTTTCAAGGTTAGTTTCTATTGCATTTTGGGGAACAGAAGCAGATCATAATAGGTTGAGGAGTATATAGAACAGGGCCGGGACTCTGGTAAGACACGTGAGGTGAATATTCACCTTGGGAGCAAAATCTAAGGGGGTGCCAAAAAACAAAATAATCATGATTAATAATATTTTAAGGCAGTGTTTTTAAAATATTAAAGTTAATTCAAAAAAAAGTCTATGATAAGCAAAATGTCAGCATGTTTTAAATACTGACAGGGTGGAAATTAAGAGGGTATGGACAGTAAGTGCATACAATGGGTTCTTTTTCTGAAGCCATCTGGGTGCAAAGAAGGAGAGAGGTTTTGCTAGGGGGGAGCTCCAAGTCTATGGAGGTGAGTTGGCTTGCTTGTTGATTTAAAGATGGTAGAAGCTTGCACATACGTCTACACTAAGGAGGGGACCTGAGTCCTTTCCTTCCTGGTCCAGCAGCGTCATTACAAGGAGGTGGAGGAATTTGGGCAGTCCAGATGGAGATACGGGGCAAACAATTCTTCCCAGGGTCATGGTATTATGGTGAGAGGAGGAAGGCAAGGTCTGTCATGGCAGAGCAGGTGTCCTGCCCCAAATGGCAAGCAATTGTCTCTCCCTTGCTATGCATTGGAGACACAGGGGGGCATCAAAACGTGCTAATACCTGGTTCTCAACCACCTACTCTACAGCCTGACTTAATGGGTCATCCTCAGACCCCTCTCCAGCATGGTTTGAGTATCAAAAGTTTTAAAAGGTCCCAGGTAGGGGTCCCTGGGTGGCTCAGTCAGTGAAGCATCCGACTTTGGCTCAGGTCATGATCTGGTGGTTTGGTTGTGGGCTCGAGCCCCACAGGGGGCTCTGCCCTGGTGGCATGGAGCCAGCTTGGGATTCTCTCTGTCTCTCCCCCTCTCTCTGCCCCTTCCCTGCTCTCTTTCTCAAAAATAAACAAACTTAAAAAAAATTTAAAGCTCCCAGGTAAAAAAGCTCCACTGCTCTACATCTCCCACGGATCCACCTTGCAATCTAGATCCATATTGTGAGCCCCAATCCCAGCCTCTCTGTGGCCATTTCCAGGAGGAGGGCAGAGGAGAGAGGAAATAGTCCCTTTCCCGGCCTTTGACTCAGGATCACAGGCAGACAGGATCTGATGATTTTCCCTTCAAGGGTTCTGTGCCTTAAACTTTTCCCCATCGAAGCCAATCAATTATCTGGTGGTGATATTAGCGGCAGGTCCTGCCTGGTCCTCAGTGCTGGATTCCCAGAGCTCGTGCACACAAGGGAGTGCTCACCTCTAATCATTTCCCTTTGAAATTCCAACTCACACATTAGGTTGGAACAGCCCTTGTGTCCCGGGCCACAAGTCTTCGCTTTTATTTTCAAACTTCAAAGTTTAGCTTTGAAATAAAAGGTGTATTTCATCGCATAAGCCTCCAGTTTTTCCCAGGTGCAAGAAATTTTGGTTTAATCAATTCTTTGGGAATTTTATTGCTGTCAGTTCACTCTTTTCTCTGAAAGTGCTTCAGATCTACAAGAGCTGAATATTTGCCTTATTTCTATCTTTGAAGTAGTACAGCAGCTTTGTTCTACACGGCCTGAAATTAACGACTCAAGTCGGGACTTACCCATCCTGAGGCTTCCTCTCTCTCTCTCTCTCTCTCTCTCTCTCTCTCTTTTTCTTTTTCCAAACCAAATACAATTATTTGATCTAACCAAACAATTATATAAGCCTTAAAGTAAGAGGGGGAAAAAAAGAAGAAAATGAAGATATGCCACACAACAGTCTCAGTGGAAGAGACCTGGCAACAGAGTGTGTCTCACGCGCAGAGCAGCACGGAGCCCGTAGTGGGTGCCTGTTAATTACTGTTTGAATGAATGAATGATCAGTTCACCTGCCATCACTGCTCTTCATCAAAGCCAAAGCGTCTTCCCTGCATGAAGTAATCACAGTAGCACAAACCAGGGAGGAGAAGGTAGGGAGATTTCTTTTTCTGGAATGTTCATAACGACCAACGTGGGGTCTTGAAGGAAATAAAATTAGAAGCCGGCTGGTGAGAAGTTCCCACCTCCTCCACCCAATTTAAGGTTAGACAGCAGAAAGAGCAACTGTCCCACCTCTCGTTGCTGGGGCCACCTCTGCTGTTCCAACTCAAGGGTGGCTGAGCACTAGCGACCAAGGAAGCAGCTCGCAGCACGTTCCCCAACCCCTTGGAGCAGTGTGCCCTTGCTCCGAAGGAACGACCTGCCAAGGAGCTTCCCGAGCCCCACATTCTAGCCTAGGACACACAAAGGGACATTTAGGTCTGCTTACCGCACCGCCCAAGTACAGAGCAGGGCAAAAGCTGAACACGCTCCTAGGAATTCACACGTGTGCTTTGGTCACTCAGGATCAGAGCACTTGCTTGAAAAAGGATCGAGCATTTCATCTGGATGGGCTGTACTGTAATGTACACTTCTACAATGCAGGGCATCGTTGGCTTCTGTCAAGAAGCTTTTGTAGCAGAACTCTGAAAATACAAGGATGTCCTTATTGTCTAATCTCGTAACAACTTGGGATTTCAAATCTTTGAGTTCTGAGATGGCCCAGGAAAAGCGGAAAAATTCTTGGGTCCTGTTTGCTATGGAGCATATATGGGGAGGGGGGCGGGGAAGGAATTGTGCCTTCCCGCTTTCACTTTTTAATTACCATATAATTAATATATGGTGTTAAATTAGCTTTAGGTGTACAATATAACGATTCAACAAGTCTATATATTTCTCAGCATAAGTACTGGATAAGTAAGGATGAGAGAGACAGAGCTCGAGGGGCAGAGAGAGAGGGAGAGAGACACAGAATCCGAAACAGGCTCCAAGCTGTGAGCACAGACCCCGACTCGGGGCTCGAACTCACGAACTATGAGATCACGACCTGAGTTGAAGTCTGATGCCTAAACGACTGAGCCACCCAGGTGCCCCTTCTCTTAAGCCTTTTTGTCTATTTCACCCATCCCCCCACCCACCTCCTCTCTGGCAACAATCATTTTATTTTCTATATTTAAGACTCTGTTTTTTGTTTACCCCATTTTTTTCTTTGTTTCTTTTTTAAAAATATGTATTCTTTTGGGGGGAGAATGCAAGCTGCGGAGGGGCAGAGAGAGGGGAACAGAGGATCAGAAGCGGGCTCTGCACTGACAGGCTGACAGCTGTGAGCCCGATCTGGTGCTCAAACTCATGAACCATGAGATCGTGACTTGAGCCGAAGTTAGATGCTCAACTGAGCCACCCAGGTGCCCCTGTTTGTTTCTTAAACTGTACATATGAGTGAAATCATATGGTATTTGTCTTTCTCTGACTGACTTAGCATAATACTCTCTAGATCCATGCATGTTGTTGCAAATGGTAAAATCTCATCCTTTTTTGTGGCTAATATTTCATTTTATATATAGATAGATAGATAGATAGATATAGATATAGATATAGATATAGATATATCTCACAACTTTGTCCATTCACGTACAGGTAAATATTTGGGTTGCTTCCATTTCTTGGCTATTGTAAACAATGCTGCAGTAAACATAGGGGTAATTATATCTTTTCAAATGAGTGATTTTGTTTTCTTTGGATAAATACTTAGCGGTGGAATTACCGGACTATATGGTAACTCTATTTTTAATTTTTTGAGGAACTGCCATACTGTTTCTCACAGGGGAGGCACCAATTTGCATGTCCGTCAACGGTGTGCGAGGGTTCCTTTTTTCCCACATCCTCACCAACACTTATTTTTTGTGTTTTTGATTTTAGCCATTCTGACAGGTGTAAAGCAATATCTCATAGTGATTTTAATTTGCATTTCCCCTATGACTAGTAACGTTGAGCATACAGATGGCCAACAGTCATTATCACTTTTTTGAAGTCCCAAGAAACACCTTTGAAGGGATGCTGGGATGGCCATGAGCTTCTACACTGATTTCGAGAGGATGGGCCAAGAGGAATGGCATCATGCATACACCAGATGGAGTGCATCCTTCTATGAGCCTGTTACAAATCACACTTTTTTGTCCAGTGCCGCAAGCTATTTGCCCTGTCCGGAACACTTGGCCCCTGGAAATGAGGCTCTTCTAAAAAAGCAGTGAGAAGAAATGGTTTTAATACCTCCCCATGTATGTATGTAATGGTGGTAATTTATCGTGTTACAGATCTGTATGTCAATGCACGGCACGTTTAGCACGGCAACAAAGAACAGAGTCAAGTTCAGATTGAAGAAATCGTGGGTGATCATTATAATCAAAGAACGTAACCCTATTTACTTTCAAAAGTCTGATTTTTAAGAGTAATTTCTAGGTAGGAATCCATCTTATTTCTATTAAAGATTTCAAGAGAAACTGATTCACCGAAATGACGTCCTTTTCCTTTGGAGATTTCACACTAAAGGGATTTAAAATTAACCCTGGCCTCTTTCTCTCAATGGGCTTTGCACAGACTGTTCCTCCAGGATGGAATGTTCAGCTCCTCGGTCATTGGTCCCAGCACCAGGCCTCAGTTTATGTTAGGGGCTGTAGTTGGAGATAGGGTCTTTAAAGAGCTAATTAAGGTCAAATGAGGTCATGTGGGTGGGTCCTAATCTGATAGCACTTCTCCTAGGAAGAGAAGATTAGGACAGATACACAGAGGGGAGAGCATGTGAAGACACAGAGAAGATGGCCATCTACACCCAAGGAGAGAGGGCTCAGGAGGAACTAACCTTGCTGACCACTTGATCTGGGACTTCCAGCCATCAGAACTGTGTGAGGGAATAAATTTCTGTCGTTTAAGCCACCCGGTCTTTGATTTTTTGTTATGGCAGCTCTCACAAACGAATGCAGTTTCCTGATCACTTATTTACAGAGGCCTTCCATCTAGATCAGGTCAGCCCAGGGGCCCCTGGGTGGTTCAGTCGATTAAGCATCCGACTTTGGCTCAGGTCATAATCTCACCGCTCGTGAATTCGAGCTCCGCATTGGGCTTTGTGCTGACAGCTCAGAGCCTAGGGCCTGCTTCAGATTCTGTGTCTCCCTCTCTCTCTGCCCCTCTCCCACTCATGCTCTGTCTCTGTCTCCTTCAAAAATAAATAAACATTAAAAAAAAATTTAAATCAGGTCAGCCTATATGTCTCCTTGGGCCACCCTGCGTTATTCTTTTGCAAATCTTACTGTAATTTGTAGCCACTGTAATAGGTAGAACTTAAGATGCCATTGATTGTAAAATGCACCACTCTAATATGGACATATGGGAACATTTAAAAAAAAAATTCAACCTTAGCCCCTTGTGGAAGCAGGTAGAAAAATCTCTCCTGGCAGTTTGAACCAGAAGGCGAACATCATACAGGTTTGTGGTGTGAGGTCTGACTACAAGTGTGGTCCAGGAAACCTTGGAGCAGAGAATGTAGTGTAAAGACAGTGGTAGTTGTGGTGGTGGAGGTGTGTGTCCCAAGTTGGGAGTAGCCCCAGGTAAAAGAAACAAATGCTAATGCTCTCTGGAAGAATTGGACTCCCAGGCCAACTCCATGGTAAGAATGGTATTAAGAGTCTTGATATTGGATATGCTGAGATATTTAAATAAATAGTTGCATCTCAAAATAAATGAGATACGCTACAATCAATTTGCATGGATATTTGCTTAATAACTAAGACTCGTAGATAGCGTTGGCGTCTATGCTCACACCCTTACCTTACCTCCTTTTCCTGGTAGAGTGCTGGTACATAGTGGGCACTCGATAAGTAGGAATGGGATAAATGAGTGAAGCAAATTCTTCTGAGCTTTACCACTGAAGTCCAATTCTATTTATTATTTACATATGTGTGTTAAATGAGCTTCTAGTCCAGTGGCAAGAATATTACACTTGGAATTCTGGAAACTTCGGTTTTGGCCTTAGCACCTTTATTGATTAGCCCTAAGATTCTGGGCAAAGGCCTTAAACTTTCTGGTTCACTTTTTACGTCTCTGTACAACAGTAGCGTATCTTATGATCTCCAAGGTCCCTTCCAATTCTAATATATTGTGCTTCAATTGTAATATAAAAATAATAATGAAGTGGGTGGGTATTCATCATCATTATCGTTACCACCTAACCTCTCCTAGGTAATCAGATAGGCAATTGTCATGGTGCTGAGAACTTGGTCATCCAGGAAATCCTCATATGATTCTCTCTTCATCATTACGACACAAAGATGGTACCTTTCTTGATTGTTTCAGGTATTTTCGTGCAGTGATGTAAATGGCAGTGCGTTGATGATAAAGGGTGGGAAACGGAGCCTGAGGAAAGTAAAACATGATTGAAAGAGTCAGGTGTTTGTCATGGATAGGAGAGAGTCCGAGGCTTTGAATCAAGGCAGAGAGAAATTACTGAGATCAAGGCAAATTGTGTCTAAGAAGTAAAGTAGATTTATAAAAAAAATAGGCCAACATAAACCCTGAAGCTTTGAGCCACGCCAAAGACAATTTATGGCCAATCAGGAACCAAAGGATTCTTTTTTTTTCAAGTTTATTTTTTTTTTGGGGGGGGAGAGAGAGAGAGAAAGAGAGAAAGAGAATGAGCAGGGGAGGGGCAGAGAGAGGGAGAGAGAGAATCCCAAGCAGGCTCCGTGATGTCAGCACATGGAGCCCGACACAGGGCTCGATCTCACGAAGCGTGAGATCGTAACCTGGGCCTAAATCAAGAGTTGGGTGCTCAACTGACTGAGCCACCCAGGTTTCCCAGGAACCAAAGGATTCTTAAAAGTTGAAGGCAGAGAGAAAAGCAAGGAAGAATACAAGGGAGAGCTAGTCTATCAGGGGCAGTGTGCCCCACGGCTGCCCTGTCTCAGGAAAACTTCTGGTCCATTCTGCCAGTCTCATCAGTTTCCCCTCCCCTCATCAAAGTTCAAGACTCTGTTCAGGTGCTTACAAGTTTCTAGCGCGTTGTCCGTAGGCAATAGGCCGGTCAAGGAGAGGACCCCAGTATAGCCTCTAGACACAGAATGCTTCTGCCAATGGATGGAAGACCAATGGTGGCAGTGGGTGGCCCTGGTCAGCAGCCACCGGGTCTGGCCTGCTTCCACTGTTTCCTTCTTCTCTTACAGAACAAGTCCCTCTCCTCATGCTGTGACGACTAAGATATGGACACTCTTTCTACTGATTAAGACACCCTGGGCTTTCTGCTGGCATTGGCCTTATCCTATGGATGACCCACTCTTCAGCAGCTCTGCACACTCAGACAGCTTCCTCTCAATCTCCCTTCTGGCCAGGCCACGACCTCCAGTCTCCCTCTGTATAACATGGCCAGTTCAAATTTGTCCCAGGCCTTTTGTTGTTGACCTAAGGTTATGTCATGGAGATGGCTTTGTGTTCTCTAGGAAGGGACTTCTTTCAAAGACTAAGAATCCATGAAGGGGCCTTAGTGATAAAGGTCCGTGACCCTCCCTCTCCTCCTGGTGAGAATCCTGCAGTCTGGCATCTGTGCCTGCCTATCCTCTCTTGGGGGTTTTGGCCCAGGCCTCCCTGGCTCTCCTAATTTTTAACAGATCCACCCTGTGAAGTACAGATAACAATGATATACAAAGGATTAAACGTCTAGGGAAAGACTTCTCCCTAAAGGTAACTGGACGGAGGTTGGGGGAGGAGCAGCACAAGTGCTCCTGGGAAACCAGGAAGTGGAACAATGTTGAGGCAGCACCTGTTTCTTGCACCACACTTTGGAGGCAACAGGCAGGAGGAGGCAGGTGATGTTGGCTGGAGAGCTAATCCGTGCAGAGGAAAGTTTTGCCTGATTGTGTGGCCAGATCCCATTGAAGAGAGAGCCAGTGTTGGGAAAGTCAAGTTTTTTCAAAATGAGAAAGATCTTCATCGATGGGAAGTGAGACTTTCAGCTAATAATAAGATTCATCTGGCCTGACTCAGGAGGCTTGGAAGGTGAATGAAAATACAAGTGCAGGACAAGATCTAGTTCCCTCTTTCTTGAAAGGAGTTAGATTCCTGGACAAAAGGAAATGTCTTTATGTGGGGGGAAGGTATAAAAGTTTATTAGGGGGAGAATATATTATATATAATTTTTTAAAAATGTGAAACAGTTGTGTGATTTATTCTCCTTAATATATTAAGCAAGAATACTGATATAATCCCAGAGAAGACAGGGAGGCATATGTTACCTCTGGATGAGGAGGACTCATATACAAGCAAGCCCCAGAGAAGAGGAAGAAGGGAGACACCTGTTCATCTGCCATGATGGGCTAGGGGAACGGAAGAGGAAGGAGGAAGGGGAAGCAGGAAGTCAGACCTACATGTACTGACATCCTTGCTCCAGGTTGACAATTACGCAGCATCTTTTTTTTTTTTTTTTTTTTTTTTTTTTTTTTGAGGAAAAGAGAACACGAGCCGGGGAAGGGCAAAGGTGGAGGGGGACAGAGGATCCAGAGCTGGCTCTGCATTGACAGCTGCAAGCCCGATGCAGGGCTCAAACTCACAAACCTCGAGATCATGACCTGATCCAAAGTTGGATGCTCAAAGGACAGCGCCACTCGGGTGCCCCCATTATGCAGCATCTTCTTATAAAACCCATGTCCAGGCAACCACTCTTCCCGGCTTCATTCACACTCAACCCTTGTTTTCCTTTCTACGTATTTAAGTCAATTTGTTTTTGAAATTTTATTGTGTGTGTTTTGTAATCCATTGCAAATCTCTATGGAATGAAGAGTGAACATGCATCAATTATGGGAGTACATAAAATAACCAGTCCCAGGCTCGGTCCAGATAATTGTAAGGTTTCAACTTTAGGAAAACACTGAGGGTTTTGAGGACTTTATTTTGGGAATTCAGCAAGTACAGTAGAATCCTAGATTTCTATTTTTTTTTTCCATGAGAAATCATGTGGCCTGTGTTAGGGGAACGCAGGCACAGAATTGGTGCCGAGAGTGGTGAATATTGTATGTAACTATAAAAGACAATTATATGGTCTTTATATATGTTTGTAAGGAATTGGAACACATGCACACACACACACACACACACACACATATGCCACATGTCAGTTTTCAGAGACTTAGAACACAAATTCATTTAGCACTAAAATGTGCTGAATGTAATTGTAACCTTCCTTTGATGATTCAGAAGCTATTTTAAGCTCCTTGTGCTTCTGGGTTATTACCATGAACATAAGTTATTATCGTGCAATTCTTCACAATCTAGGTTGTTCAGATTCTTCTGGTTATTTTGTCATGAATGAATGGGAGCCTTCTATAGTACTTTAATTACTATGCAGAGCTAGTAATGAATGTGTAGGTCATTGTAGGGTATGGTTGGGTCACCTTACAGGAAAACAATTAAACTTTTCTTAAAGTGGAAATATATGTGAAAACTTTGCTAGTTACACCTTTTGGGCGATTGATTTCCCTTATCAAACATACAAGAATTCCAAGAGGGAAGAGTTCATGTTTACTTCAGGAGATAAGAAAACATTTTAGTGAGAAGGTTGCATTTGAGCTTGGCTTTGGGGGATTAATCAGTTAATTAATGGAGACCAGAGAGCATTCCAAGTAGAAGAAAAAGGGGCAGAGGTGGTTTGGTTTGAGTCCCTCACTACTCAAAGCTATGGTCTGTGGAGCAGAGGCATCGACATCACCTGGCCCTTAGTAGAAATGCAGTCCTGGACCCTCATTCCCGCCCTACCAAATCAGAATCTACATTTGGAGCAAGATCCTCCGAATGATGCCTAAACATATTAAGTTTAGGTATAGGACATCACACCTATTATTTGTAAATAAGGCTGAAAACGGTATCGAATTATGAAGGCCCTGAGACCATGACAAAAAATTTTGACTTTATTTGTTAGGTCATGCCAACCATTGACAATTTGTAAGCAGATACTGAGGTATAGGCTAAACACCAATCAAGTAGGATCAATTCTGGTCTTCCTCTGGAGACAAGGTCTTAGAAATCCCCTGATGTGCCAGGTTCCTCCAACTCAAAGTCTTGGAGGAAGCGTGTTGGTAGCTAGGCTGGCAGGGCATCGCTGGGGGACTGGATCAGTGGATATTTACCAACTGCTGATGTGCAAATAATACTTTTGGACCATTGCTCTGACTTCTGTGCTTTGGATGAATATTACTGAGGTGACATAGAACACAAAGGAGAATAATTAAAAGCCTCTGTGACAGTCTAAGTAAGAGACTTAACCCTCTAGTTTGAGACACTACAGAGAGAATGCAAATGAGGATAAAGACAGTTGAGAAATTATAGAGGTAAACCAACAGAACCTTGTTCATCCAACAAAGTTTGATTTCCTCCCCATGATTTGCCAGGCGTTTTGCTAGAGCTTGGGGCATCAAGAGGAAGCATGTCCTTCTTATAAAGTGACTCAAAGCTAGGGATGGAGATAAGCATACAACAGTTTCAAGGGCCAAGTTGATGTTAAGCCCAGGAATTTTCTATCCCGTCTGAGTAAGCCCATGGAAGCAGAGGAAGGGAGGGTTGGAAGAGCATGGCCAATTTGGAAAAAAAAAAAAAAAAAAAAGTTGTTTCACATCACTGGACATAAGCTTTCTAAGGGGACCACAAGAAGACAAGCCTGCCAGGATAGGCCAGAGCAAGGTCCAAAGGGCCTTGCCAGGTAGCATTAGGGAAATTGTATTTTATCTCATAGGCCCTAGAAAAATGTCAAAATGATTCTACACAGTAGAGCAATAGAGGCAGAAAAGGATTTTCAATAAATAACTTGGCCAAAAATGAAGATGGTGAATCAAAGTGGAGCAATACAAGAGAAATTCGAGAAAGGATCAGTGAACTGTGTAGAAACCAGGGAGAAACTGAGTTGGCTAAGAGCTGGATGCAGGGGGAGGGGCGCCTGGATGGCTCAGGTGGTTGAGCATCCAACTTCAGCTCAGGTCATGATCTCAGGGTTCATGAGTTCGAGACCCGCATCTCTGCTGTCCGTACAAAACCTGGTTCAGATCCTCTGTCCCCATCTCTCTCTGCCTCTTCCCTGTTCGGTGCACACCCAAAGAGCTGGGTGGGGGAAAAAGCCCATTGTCTTGGCAATTACAAGGTTAGTGGTGTCCTTTGAGAAAATGGAAGAGCAGGTACCCAATAAACAGCTGAGGTATGTGAAGGAGGCGAGGGAATAGAGGACACCTATGTGCGCGGGATTTGCAGCCAACAGAATATGGAGCCTCGTAAAGAGAGATCACAGATGTAGGTTTGATTTTTATCCACCAAATTCTCTCTTGCAGAAACAGGATATTGCCTTACATTTTTTCTAGGATAGCGCTGTGCATGTATCTCATAGTTGCCCAAGGAGTGACAATCTGCATAAACGGATGAATAAAACATTTGGGTCCCTTTGCTTGACCTTGGAGTATCTTAATCCTTCCATTCAACCTCTCAATTCAACCCTTTTTCATTCAGACCACTGGGTCTTGGTAATGAATGGAGCTCAGTCAATCTGACCAACGGTTGTTTTCCTTTCTTCTCTTGTCACTATTGTCTGATGACGCTAAAAATGAGTAGGTGTGAACCCTCCCCTCAAAACATACATAATTAGTTCAACTGGGCTACAACTTTAAAAGCATCTGAAAGGCCTATTTATCTCTGAATGCATATGGAAAGAGAATGAGGGCCTGTTGGCATTAAGTGGCAGAATCATAAAAGCCTGTGTGTAAATACAGTCAATCCATCGTTTTTTATTGAAAAAGGAAGAAAACCAACATGTATGGAGGATGTGCCAAGTTTTGGTTACTGGGCTAGTGACCTTCATTTCATCCCCGCGACAGACCCATGAAGTAGCTCTATTTTCACGCTCAGGCAAACACAGAAGGACAGGGCTGGCTCAGGTTAGCTGCTTAACATTCCTGGGCCCTGAGCCACAGGATTCAGACTCAGGGCCGCCTGACTCCACCGGCTGTGACTTCACTCTGTCACCATGAGGAAGTCAAATTTAGGAATTCTTTTAGTTATGATGGGAACTAACATTTCCTGTAAGAGGAAGAGGAAAAGGAAAAATGAAAGGGAAGAAATGCGGGAAGCCAGGACTCTGAGGGTCTCTGGTAGAGGTCTTTGAGTGGGTTTTGGATTTGCCATGTGGTAGGGGGCTACCCCAGAGTGGTCCTTCAGAAGAGCCTACAGACATGGGGAAAGCTAAAAGCTTTAAGAAAAAAAAAAAAAAAAAAAAAGAGTGGTCTTGTTAGACAGGATTTGGGTATTGTATTGGGTGTTGTGGACACTTTTGTAAGACACCAATGGCAGGTTTTGACCAATGATTGGACTTGCAAAGAATACAAACTCTAGGTTAGTGATTTGTCATGACCAGTTCAGGGTTAGTCATATGACTATGAACTCAGGGATCTGTATCTTCAGAAGCCTATTGGCTTCCTCTGAACTCCTCTTCTGCCCTCTGTGATAACAGCCAATGGTGACCATTTACTGAGTGGTTAGTGACGAGGTTTTGGGGTGACAGTGGGGTTCGTGGGGTCTGGAGCTGACAGCCAAGAAAGAATTCTTGAAGATATCTTTGGTGCAAAAAGGTGATTTTATTAAAGCACAGGGGACAGGACTCTTGGGCAGGGAGAGCTGCCTGGGGATCTCCAGGAGAGACTGGTTATATACTATGGAGTTGGAGGTAAAGTCCAGGGGAAGTTTCTAGTGAGATTTTCATATGCTAAAGAAGACCCACAAGATCCCGGAGGCCTAGCTCTTGTCATGGTAAGGTTGTTTTTCCCTCTAGCAAAGCATTAGCATTAAGACAGTAGGAAGTTCCTGGAGAAATGTTTTGCTCTGCCGGCCTCAAGTAGTTGCCAATGGGCTACAGGTGATAAGGAAATTTAGTTCTATCTGCCATGTCCTTCTGCCTTAGTTTCCCACATGACTATGGAGGGGTGATGGAGACTTAGGTCCTGCAGGACTATGATCTCTATCAGTTAACCATTTGTTTTTCCCTTTCCTTTGTTCTTGGGCAGCCAGAAGTGCCTGAGGATTATCACACATACCCCACCTGGGGGTCGGGGGTGGGGAGAGATGTTTGAGGCCTGTCAGCTTGCCTTAGGCTCCCTCATTTGTTAGGTCACTATGGCCAGATGGAGCTGACTGCTTCACATTCAAGGGATTTTCATTTGTTCCTTACGACCATCATGTGAGGTAGGTTGTTTCATTCCCACGTGTACCTGTGGACATGGGAGCTTGGAGAAGTGAGAAAATTTGCGTAAGGTCACATCTTTAAAGGCAAAACCATGATTCGTACTCAGGTCTGTGTTAATCTTCAGGTTACGTTCTCAGAGCCACTATGCCACGCTGCCTTTTATAAATCTACTTTCTTCTGTTTATTTCAGCGACTTTCTCACTTGACTGTGAGCCACCTGAGGGCAGAAGTGAAACTCCTCTCTGGCACCTGAAGCCTGGGATGGTGCCCAACACTAAGTAGACACACAAGAGATGTCGGAAGGAAAGAATGGGTGGACAGAGGGAAGAAGAGAGGGAGGGTTATTATTAATATTTCATGTCTGTCCTGGTCTTTTGTATATATATATAAACTTAAATTTTTCTATATACTTAATGTGAGTATATCATAATATACATACTGTTTCTTTTTCACTTGTATAGTGAGCTTCTTTCTATGTTACCAAGTATTCTTCTAAAACTTATTTTGACATTAAAAAAAATAATAATATGTGTTCCCTATCTCCCTCTTTTCCCACCAGAAAAATAAGCTGCATATCGGGAAAGTATTGAAATGCATTATCTCAAGATTCTCTGGTGGGCCATAAAAGCTTCTGGAACTCTATTCAAAAATTAATTTCACACACAAAAAATTAGCCATCCTAGAGGAAGGACTAAAGATATTAAAGGCAAAGATGGGTAAGATTATTTCCAAGTTTAACTATCTCCTCCCAGAACCACAGCATCTCAGGAAATGTGCAGAAAGTCAGTGTGTTACAGCACAAGGGGAAACTCTCCAGCTCCTCCTAAAGAACATTGGCATTCCAGATTTTTATGTTTTAAAAAGAAAAAGTAGGTGACCACAAAGATACTGTGGATTTAGACAGGAACATATCTGGTTAGCGTTCACTACAGGTAAATCGTTGGTTGGATTTGGTAGGTTAATCTCTTTTAACCTTGTTTTCAACAACTCAACATTTTTCCATCAAAGCTTAGAGAAGGGCCAGGAATGAAATTTAGAGACTTGGAGCCTTAGAAAATCCCTGGCGTGTGCTGTGTTTGGAGAATCCGGGGAGACTCTTACGGATCTTGCCTAGATCTGGGCACTTTGCTCCTACGGTTCTGAACCAGCCTAAAGCCTCGCTGCCAATGCTAGAGATGTGACTTGTGTAAAACCACGGGGAGAGGCGGGCCCTGCTGAGAGGGTCAAAGGCTTATTCCTATTTGCCCCGTGTGGGTCCTGCCCATCCTTCCTCCTCTCGGGTCTTTCCTTCCTAAGCAACTGAACTTATTCTCGTGCTTTCTTGCAGGAGCCTGTGGCCGTTGCACCTCCACGAGAGCTTTGGCACGTTTTGGCTCAGTTGTCAGTTCTGTCTGAGGCGAGGTGTGAGAAGAACGCGTTTCTACCTGATGGTACAGTAGGTGCAAAAACAGATATCAAAAGCCCCATGACTTCTACAGACTTCTCTGTAAGCCTTCGGTCCTGGGGTCCCAGAGATCCCATGATGTACAAGCATAATCTTTCTGCAACTCACATTGGTTACCTGTAAAACGAAGATAAAAATACACCTGTAGAATAGCTGGGAGAATTGTGTCAGAAAATACATGTAAAAGGAATAACATAATTCCAGTCAATGTAACTAAATTCTTATTCATTTAACCAACGACTACGTACGTACTGAGCACTGCCTTGGGGCCAGCGCGCTGAGGTTCCAATGGCGAGACTTTTTTTCAAGGAGATTATATTCTACTAAAGTGTTAGTGAATTTTTTGGGGTTACTATTATTATATATTCGTCCTCTATTGCTATGTAACAAATTACGCCAAAGCGTAGAGGCATAAAACAGCAGACCTTTATTTCCTTTAGTTTTTATGGGCCAGGAATTGAGGGGCAGTTTAGACAGGGGCTCTGGCTCAGGGCCACTCAGGATATGGGCTGCAGCTGCAGTCATCTGCAAGCTTGACTGGGGCTGTTGGATTCACCTCCAAGATGGGGCACTCGTGTGGCTATCGGTGAGAAGCCTTCATTCCCCACATGCGGGCCTCTCCATAGGGCTGCCTGAGTGTCTGCACAAGACAGCTGGCTTCCCACAGAGTGAGCAATCCAAGAAAGAAAGGAAAGGGGCGCCTGGGTGCCTCAGCGGGTTGGGTGTCTGACTTCAGCTCAGGTCCTGATCTCACAGTTTGTGAGTTCCAGCCCCGGGTCGGGCTCTGCTCTGACAGCTTGGAGCCCGGAGCCTGCTTCGGGTTCTGTGTGTCCCCCTCTCTCTCTGCTCTTTGCCTGCTTGTGCTCTGTGTGTGTGTGTCTCTCTCTCTCAAAAATAAATAAACGTAAAACAGACAAAAAATTTTAAAATAAAAAAACAAGTAAGTAAGGGTAAACTTGTGATATCTTCTATGACCTATTTTCAGGTGCCACATCCTACCGCTTCTACTATCTTCTATCTGTTAGCAGTGAGTCAAGAAGTCTAGCCCAAAAGGAAGCTAAATAATTAGCCCCACCTTTTGGAAGGAGGAATTTGAACTTGTGGACATATATGGTGTTCATTTTTTATTTATTTTTGAGAGAAAGAAGGCAGGGGAGAGGCAGAGAGAGAGAGAGAGGGAAACAGAGGATTCAGAGCAGGCTCCGAGCTGACAACAGAGAGCCTGATGTGGGGCTCTCACTAATGGTGAGATCGTGACCTGAGCCGAAGTCGGACACTTAACTGACTGAGCCACCCAGGCACCCCATGGACATGTTATAAGACTGCCACATAAAGTACAACAGAGAGATCAGAGCAGAGTTGAGACATCGGTGGAGGCCAGATTCAGAAGCATCGTGCAGGGCTTGCTGAAGAGTGAGAGAGTTCCAGCTGGAGGCAGCAGGGATGGTCCTGCTACTTTTGCAGAAGTTAATATGTGAATATCAACTCTGTAAACAGGACACATTGAGATCATGGAAAGGGCTACTTTGAGTACCCTCTGCTGTCTATGGTCCCCCCAAAATGAAAGACCAGTTTTCTAGAATGTTCTTGGTTTCCCTTCCATTTCTGCTTCTTTCAAGATCTTTCATACAGCCTTGTACTTTCTGAAGTACGGGGAACTGAACTTGAGATTCTTTCCCTTTTTAATCTATAAAGGAACTTCTTCAAGTTCAAAAACTTAATATTCACACATACAGAAGTAAGCACAGAATTTCTGATTTTCCCAGAAATGGTTGAGCATCTTTGGTGCTCAAGTCCTTTCTCTTATGCCACAATTCTCTCTCAGAGCTGATGCAAATATGCTCACTTGAACAAAAGAAATGAAATCAATTTTGACTTGCTTTGGTTATTCCTTCTAGGAGAACCCTGTATATCTAAAAGGGCTGGGGTCCTTGAACAGAGAGAGAAAATGCCCATACGTCACTCAGAAACACCAGAGATAACTTAAAATGCAGGACATCAGTAGTTACTCATTGGTGTGTTTGATTTATATGCATGTTTCGTCTTACTAACCACCACATTGGGAGAGTAGGCACCTTAAATCTATTGGTTTGTAGATAAAGCAAATAAAACTCATGTAACTGTGTTTTAAGAGTAACTGGGAACTGGGGCAAGATTTCCATTGGCAAAGCATTTTAGAAGCCACGTTGGGCCCTTTGTGGGTTTTCATGTCATGTTTGTCACTGTAGACTATCACTCTATTGCCAGTGATCTCTGGTGAGGTCAATACCCTCAAGGACAAAAAGCATAAAACACTGTCCCCTTGTTTCTTCTGTTCCCTTCCCTTTCCACAAGGTGGGTGTTTACTTGACCTCATTTCCACTGGCAAAATGAGGAGGAAAATTTGCATCTAATGTAGTAGTTCCATGTTTTCCCTGCTCAGAAATTGCAATGTGGTTCCACTGCTCTTAGAAGAAAATTTTACACTTTGGCCCATAAGGCTCTACGTGGCCCGGTCCCGTCTTGCTCTCCCGCTACACAGAGCACCACCCTTCCCTTTGCTCTTTCCGTGTCAGGCACATCGCCTTTCTCTTAGTCCCTCGCGGTCCCCGTCATCTTTCCCGCCATAGGACTTTTGCACACGCTGGTTATGCTCTCCCCTCTGTCCGTAATGGTCTTCAAACCTCGGCTCCAGACGCATCAGGGAGATCTTCCCAACCTTCCCGATGAGGGCAAATCCCCCAATTATGGTGGCTCTCCAAGTGCCACGTAACTCTTCTCTTCAGTCCGTGTGTTTGTCGCTCTTCTAACACGTGGGGGTCTTGTTTGTTTGTTTGCTTTTGCTGTTGTTGTTTCTACAGTTCATGCCCATTCCTCTTTCTCGGTAGATGGAAGTTAAAGTCCGTATCTGTGTTTAATCAGCCCGGCACCAAAGTACTGCGCACAGTGTCTGGAACTTCATAGGTGTTTAATCAACATTTATTGAGTCAATGTGTGAAGGCACCACGGTTTGCCCTATACCACTGCCATTTTCTAGCTGCGTGAACTTGGGCATTTCTAGCTTTAGGTTTGTCCTCTTCAAACGGAGTTGATAATATATACCAGCCTCATGAGATGGTCATGAAGATTAAGTGAAATAATTAATGTAAAAATGCTGAACACGGGGCCTGGCATGTAGCAGATAATAAGCAGTGGATGTTTGTGTTCATCTTCAACCATCACCTATCCCCTCAAACACACACACACACACACACACACACACACACACACCCCAACTGGATTTCTTATCCTTGAAAGTCATTATGGAGTATGGTATAGGGAAAGCATAAAGATGGCATCTGCCAGTCTCCGTCCCTGGGGAGTGTCCCAGCAGGCTTCTAGAGATGCATGTTAGATTAGATGCCTGCCCTTGGGGCCGAGGTCCTAATAGAAGCAACCCCTCCTTCACTTTTTGTTTGGAGTATTGAATTTTGTGGCTGCCCCACCCCCCTGCCCCAGAAGATATGTCTTGATCTCCTCACTCTGAAGGCTGAAGGCCAGGAGAGCTTGTGTTCCTGACTGTAATCATCTGTGTTGCCCAAAAAGGAGTTCACACACCCCAGTTTTTGCAACTCCCACCAGAAGGCACCTCTGTATCACTTTGCTCCTGTGGCCATTGGGGCTTATGATTGCAGGTCCCCCAGGACTGTAACCAATTGAGAAAGAATTCTTAAACAGCTACCACCCCCAGGGCACAGCAATAAGCTATAGACCCAGGAGCTCACATTTCTGTAGTGGAGGCCTATTACCTAGTCATCATGACTGTGGCCTAAGGGGCAGGTTTCTAATTAAACATGTATTTAGGAGCTGACTATAATCCTTTCTAGAGACCTGGAGGGCAGGTGCTATCTTTGCGCCCACCCTCTGCCACATTCCAGAGAACCAGTATCTCCCAGAGGGAAGATTTACCCATGCCTGGTGTCCTGCTTTTTATGTCTGGTGCCCCAGTTTTTATAGTCGCTGCCTAGGGAACACCTCTAGATCACCTGGCTCTGGCGGCTAGTGGGGCTTATGATGGAGGTTCCATGGAACTGTATATATTTGTATACTTTTGAAAGCTGATGCCTGAGGGTCTGGCTTCCAGTCAGCCTGAATCTACGTGCTGAGATTCTCCCCTTTGGGACGCTGACAGGTTTTGGCACATCCTTAACTAATGGGAAGGATTAGAATATAAAAGGCTACTTGGACAAGCACCAAGATTTGAGAGACAACCAAGAGCCAGGACAGGATTGAACAATAAGCTTCACCCCCTACACGAAGCCACTCCTATAAGACTTGGAGAGATGGTTGTATAGAAACAAACAGAAAGGAGCACCTGGGTGGCTCAGTGGGTTAAGTGTCCGACTCTTGATTTCGGGTCAGGTCATGATCTGACGGTTAGTGAGTTCAAGTCCTGTGTCAGGCTCTTTGCTGGCAGCGTGGAGCCTGCTTGGGATTGTCTGTCACCCTCTCTGTCTGCCCCTCCCCAACTCACGTGCTCGCTCTCTCTCTCAAAAATAAATAAATACACTTAAAAAAAAGAAAAGAAACAAACAGTGAATGAAGCAAAATGAAGAAACAGGAATATGTTGCAAATGAAAGAACAAGATGAAATCTCAGAAAAACACCTCAATAAAATGGAGATTAGTAACTTATCTAATAAAAACAAAAAAATTCCAAGTCATGGCCATACAGATGCTCAGTGAAGTGGGGAGAAGAATAGGTAAACACAGGAAAAACTTCAACAGAGAGACAGAAAATATAATAATTAACATAATTAACATTGTTGAAATGTCTGTATTTCCTAAAGTAATACACAGAATCCATGCAATCCCTACCGAATTTCCATTGGCATTTTTCACAGAAATAGAGCAAACAATCTTAATACTTGTATGGAACCACAGAAGACCCCAAACAGCCAAAGCAATCTTGAGAAAGATAAACAAAGCTGGAGGCCTCACATTCCCTGATTTCAAGTTATATTAGAAAGCTGTAATAATTGAAACAGTTATGGTATTGGCATAAAAACAGACACATAGATCAATAGAACAGAACAGAGAGTTCAGACATAAGCCCACATATATGCAGCCAACTAATTTCCAACAAAAAAGCCAAGAAGATACCCTATGGAAAGGACAGTGTCTTCAATAAATGGTGTCAGAATACATTAGACAGCCACAAGCAAAAGAATGAAACTGGATTACACCATATACAAAATTAACTCCAAATTATTATTAAAGACTTGTATGTAACACCAAAAACTATAAAACTCCTAAAAGAAAACGTAGGCGGTAAGCTCCTTGACATAGGTCTTGTTGATGATATTTTGATCTGATGACGAAAACAAAAGCAGCTAGATAAAAATAAACAAGTGGGACTATATCAAACTAAGACCTTCTGCACAGCAAAGGAAACCATCAGCAAAATGAAAGGCAACACACTGAATGGCAGTGCAAATATTTGCAATATTTGCAAATCATGTATCTGATAAGGGGCTAGTATCAAAACCATATATAGAACTCTTACAACTCAATAACAATAAAACAAGCAATCTGATATAAAAATGGGCAGAAGATCTGAATAGGCATCTTTTCAAAGAGGGCATATAGATATCCAACAGGTACATGAAAAGATGCTCATCACTCATCATCAGGGAAATGCAAATCAAAACCACAATGAAATATCATTTCACACCTGTTAGAATGGCCACCATCAAAACGATAAGAAAGAGCACGTGTTGGGAAGGTTGTGGAGAAAAGGGAACCCATGTGCTCTGTTGGTGGGAATTCAAATTGTTCAGCCACTATGGAAAGGGTATGGGGGCTCCTCTAAACATTAAAAGGAGAACTCCCATATGATCCAGCAATCTGTCTTCTGGGTATGTTTACCCAAAGAAAATTAAAATATTAATTTGAAAAGATACATGTACCCCTATGTTTATTGCAGCATTATTTACAATAACCAAGATATGGAAACAACCTAAGTGTCCGCTGACAGATGAAGAGATAAAGAAACTTGTATATATACACAATAGAATATCATTCAGCCACAAAAAAAGGATGCAATCTTGCCACTTGCAACAACATGGATGGACCTCAAGGGCACTATACTAAGTGCAATAAGTCAGATAGGGAAAGAAAAGTAGTGTATGATTTCTATTATATGTGGAATCTAAAAAACCAAAACCAAAACCAAAAAATACTCCCAAGCTCATAGATACAGAGAACAGATTGTTGGTTGCCAGAGTTGGGGCTGGGGTTGGGAAAAATGAGTGAATTTTTTTTTATGAGTTTGAATCAATTGGATAATAATCATGAAAAAAGATTAAGAGAGTTGCCATTAATTCTCACAGACTCCCTATCAGTAATGTGTCTGGCAGGTGAAATTTTCCTATGGGCTTTGTTCCCACCATTGCTTGGAAACCAATTCAGTTGAACTAAGAAGCCTAGCACGTTTTTGGTCATCATATTGTGTTACCAATGCTATGAAATAACATGCAATGTTAGAAAAACAAGCTCAGCAAAAGGAAGTTCTTCCTAACCTCTTTATTTCTTCTGGATTTAAATTAGTCCTGGGGGAAATGTGAACAGAAGGAGCAAAAATGTTATCTTTCCATTTTATAAATACATACAATCCAAAATCTCCTTAATTTGGAATTCATTTGGTTGGGACCTCTGGGAAATGGTGTAAAACATGTCTTGATCTCTGTTTCTCTCTCTCTCTCTTTCTTTCTTTCTTTCTTTCTTTCTTTCTTTCTTTCTTTTTTAAATTTTTTAAAGTTTATTTTTGAGAGAGGGAGAGTGAGAGAGCACAGGCAGGGGAGAAGGGCAGAGAGAAGGAGGGACAGAATCCTAAGCAGGCTCCACACCATCAGCACAGAGCCCAACACAGGGCCCAAACTCACAAACCTTGAGATAATGATCTGAGCTGAACTCAAGGGTCAGACATTTAACTAATCATGCCACCCAGGCACCCCTTAATCTCTATTTCTTATACAACAAGTTGCAGCTATTAATGAGTACGTAACACCAGGGTGTAAGACAAAAAAAAGTCAATATGATTTTTAATAGAGTCTAGACTCATGCTTTCCCATTTTATAGATGAGGAAATGGAAAAATAGAAGGGCTTACTTTCTTGCCTAATGTTGGTGGTTACCTAAAGCCCATTCTTCATTTTAGCAATGAGGACATCACCTTCCTAAGCCCGAAATTCACTCATAAGTACTGAATGTAAGGAGCAGTAACCTCTTTGTTTGTTTGTTTGTTTTTTAGTCGTGGGTGCCTTTTTCTACCTGTCAGAGCTTCCTCCCTCATTTTCCCCTGACATCCTCTCTTTTCTCATAGGTATGCCTGAACCAAGAAAGTAATATGAACATTCCTTCCAAACAACTGAATTTGGGTCTGTCACAGACAGGACTGTGTTCCATTGCTTCCTTCACTTTCACACTCACAGAAGCCCGGCCCCAGCAGAGGGGAGAGAAAAGATGGCATCTCCCTGGATGGACTATGTCCAGAAGCTCCTATCAGATAAGCTGCATCCTGGGTTTGGGGACAGGAGAGGAGCCTCAAATTCACCCACTGGTAGAGGGTGTTGACCTACCCTATACATTTAAACAAGCCTAACCCATTAACATACCATGTGACTTGAGACCAGTATAGATAGGCTATAGGCATTTCAGCTTTCATGAACACTACCCAGAACTCACTTCACTCCCATTCAGATTCTTGATTTTTGTCTACTGTTTTTGGTGTCTATACCTCCCCTTTGGATTTACCAACTGAGTTTGGTATCTTCAGCATGGTTCTCAGCCCTCATGATGATATTGATGCTAGAATAATAATTCATATTCATCACATACCTACCATGTGCCAGATACAATATATATGCCTTACAATGCTTATAATAACCTTTTATTATACTCAGTTTACAGACAAGGAAATTGGAGGTCATAGATATGAAACGACTTTTAAGGCCACATAATTTATGAAGGACAGAGTTGAAATTTCTACCCAGGCCTTTCTGACACCTAAGTTTGCTCTTTCTACCTCACAGTGTTTCTCTCCAGGCTTTAACTTAGGCACATCTGTCTTTTTCTGTTCTTGGTTTCTTTGAGAGGCTCCCTCTCTCAGAAGCCAAACCCTGGATGCTGCGGCCTTAATTTGGACCATCCCAGTCCCTAGGACAGCGGATTGTAGTTTCTTCAGTACTGCCAAGCACAGGAAACACCGTCTCACTACTGAGTTTCAGTTCTTTCATATCTGCTAACTATGGGCAGATCAGAGAATGAGAAGGGAGGTGGGAAGGAGGAGGCATTTGGGAAAGTCATGTAGCAGGACTGTGGGGCATGGGGGAAGAGAGAAAGATGGGAGATGACAGAAGAAACCTGTGTGGAGACAGAATGACATTCAGTAGCCAATCAAAGATTCTTTTATGGCACGATAACCCAGTAAACTTCAGGACCCATTTATAATGGGAACTCATCCAAGGGTACATTTATTTCATCATTGTCCCTCCTCTGTCCCACCCCCACGGGGCCCTTGGGTATCCTTAGCACTACAAATGTATGATCTTATTTCATAATTGACTGGTCCCAGAAGGCCTGAAAGCTAGCAAAGGAGCCAGCTCACTGGAAGAGGGACAAAGACTAAGAAGTTTGTGGTTACTTTAGTGCCTCTACTGAATGGGCTGACCAAGGCACTGGGGACTTAGGGTGATGGCACTTAAAGCAATAAACCACATGCAAATTTCAAAGATAATGTTACATTTCAGGATGATTATAGCTTAGGGCCATTTTCACTAAGTGTAGTCCAACCATGGTCTCAAAATACCTGTAGTCTTTTACATTTAAAAAAAAAATGTGTATTTATTTTTAAAATAGAGAGAGACAGAGCATGAGTGGGGTGGGGCCCGAGAGAGAGGGAAACACAGAAGTGAAGCAGGCTCCAGGCTCCAAGCTGTCAGCACAGAGCTCGATGCGGGGCTCGAACTCACACGCTGTGAGATCATGACCTGAGCCAAAGTCGGACGCTTAACTAACTGAGCCACCCAGGTGCCCCCTGGCCCTGCTGTCTTTTAATGTCTCCAGGTGACAACAGCCACATCTTTTCCAATCCATGAGCCACCCCAAATCTCACAGAAATATATTGGCTTCTTTTGTCGTAGGCCATGTCTCCCTTGGACAAGGGATGAGACCAAGATGATCTCTTTGTCTTAACCTAGTTACAACAATAGGCTCTGCAGCAGAGACCCCTCAGATTTGACCCACTACTCTCTAGGAGCATCCTGACAGTCCAACAGCAGCCCAACCTTTTGATTCAGTCAACTCTGATGATCTAATCTCCTAAAGGCCCTTGACTTTGAAGTCACAATATTCAATTTAGACCTCTGTAGTAAATTTATGGAAAATGTGTTAGGAAGCGGAAATCTCTATTGATATGGACAAGGCCTGAGATAATGTCAATTCCCCTCTGGCCAATAAAGAAGTCCATGTTGTGTCTGTTCTGAATTAGCAACATGTGGAGGAAGTAATTCTGATGATGATAATAGAGCGTTACATTTCCAGTATAATTGCTACTTTCCAATAGGCTTTTAGCGACATGAGGCTCATACCAATAGCAAAAACCAGAGTAATTGCCGGGATGTGGTCTTTCCACTGCTTGTTAAAGTGATTTCCTTTCCATAATAAGAACAAAACAGAGCAAGCAGTATAAGCTTTGGTGGATCTCATCACGTAGCCCTTGACTTTTATTTAATAATGACAAAAAAATTCTATAAACGTGGTACCTCTGAAATTAATATCCTGTCTTTTTTTAGTATTTATAGGAGCTATATATTCTTTAAAAAAATTTTTTTCTTCAACGTTTATTAATTTTTGGGACAGAGAATGAATGGGGGAGGGGCAGAGAGAGAGAGGGAGACACAGAATCGGAAACAGGCTCCAGGCTCTGAGCCATCAGCCCAGAGCCTGACGTGGGGCTGGAACTCACGGACCGCGAGATCGTGACCTGGCTGAAGTCGGGCGCTTAACCGACTGCGCCACCCAGGCGCCCCTATATATTCTTGATTCACAATTCTCCAGCCTCATTCCCCACTTACCCTTGCCTTTCATTCATTGGCAACTCTGGATTGCTTATTAGGCCTTTTATGTTATACCTACTGCCAATTTTATGAATCTGAAAACATTTTCTCAACCCTCTCTGCTTTTCTCAGGAACTATTTCATGGGGAAGACTCCTAATGGTCCTTCAAAGCCCAATTAAACACAAAGAAAGCAGTGGCAGTGACAAAGTCACTGTCAGTTCGAACATCGGGCTAAAAACTGTAGGAGGGAAAATTCTCAACTGACTTCTCAGCTGCCTCTTCATGTATACCTGGTATGGGAGTAAGAGTTCAACAAATATTTGACCTTAAAAATTTAAATATGTCAGCTGCACTTCAGCCAAAAAACTTTTTAAAAAATTCAACCACCACCTTCTTTGAGTTCTCTACAACACCTGGCATATGGAATGTGAACCCAGGAAAGAGTACATGGCCGCCATAATGAGAGCACTATTGGTGGCCGTAGTATATAGGTTTTCATAAACAAGAAAAAGACCTTGGTTCCTAGTCTGAAGACATCTGGGGAAGATGCACTGAGAAAAGCTAAAGGGACTGGATGGAGGTAATGTTTTTTAAACTCTTATACTCTAATGTCCTAATTTTAGGTCCACTTAGTTTCCAACATATGCATATGTATGTGGCTTCTTCTGACCCTGCCTGCTTGCAACGAGAGGAGCAATTGTGTCCTATGCTTTAAACTAAGTGATGAACACATTGCCAGAGGCCATTTTGGGGACACTCTTCCATATCTGTAGAAAGTATAAAACTAAATCAAATATATATAAACAAAATCATCCTGGGCGGCCTCCAGGCCAATTTCTGCACAGCATAACATCCAAAAGACATAAATCAGACTCAAAAGAGCCTTGAAAAGTAATGGAAGCATTTGGAGAAGTTTTTTTGGAGGAGGTAAAGATGAGGAAAAAGATAAAAAAAAAAATACTTGAACCACAATATTCTTAAACCTCAAAAGGACGATCCACTAAACTCTGCTCATTAGTAGAATGAGTTTCTCCTATGGCATGCTTTTGTTTCCAATTTCTTAAACTCCAACCTGCATATATAGACTGTAAACAAAGATACCTGGCCAATAAGAGAGAGACAAGTTCAAGGAGTGATGCTGGCCTGAGGGTGCTTGGTTGGCTGCATGTTACACATGACTGGCATTTCTGGAACGGTCTATTTGCTACCCTGTATAATTCAGGACACCCAACTAGCACATTTCATGTTTATGTCATGTTAACCTTATAACCAGGGGACTTCAGCTTGAGAGAGAATAGCCTTGACGAAAAAGCTTATCCTATGGAAATGTCCCCTCTTCTTACAAAGAAATGACTCTGTAATACATTTTTAAAAATATCTCTTCTGACGACATCAAATTGTACTTCCAAATATGAAAAAAAAAAAAAAAAAAAAAGAACAAAAGGCAATGTCTCATTTTGCTCTCTTCAGTACTGAAAAAAACCAAACCTATATTAGGAATTCTACCGATGACCTTATCCTATCAGTAGCTGGGCTACTGAATGCCATTCAACTAATATATATATTTTTCAAAACTTAAGATTTGCATATCAGCAAATCAAATTTATTACCACCGATTTAATAATGTCTAATAATGAGACCATGTTGTAGCTCTTTAAATTTTACTTAAACTTGATTTCTTGGAGAAACAATGGCTAATTAGGCATTTTTCTCTGTATTTGTGGTTTTCCCTTTATCATTTTTTAATGTATCGTTGGGATCAAAATGGATGCATGTCTCTGCTTCAGATATTCAATGTTAGCTTAAAGGTAATGGGTTCAGTCTGGGAGCCACATTGAATGTGAGATGGATGGAGGAGCCACCCAAGGAGATCAGGTTGGGGGTCCTGGAAATCAGGTCAACCTGGAAGGTCCTACTGTGGTCCCAGAGTCTGTTGCCAAAATGTAATGTCGTGAATCCAATGGAAAGGAGCCAGGGTACTAATGAAGAAAGGTAAAGAAAGAGGATAAATAGGAAGACAGGCTGTATGTTGATAGTGGTAGCCAGGTGAGACAGATACACAGGGAAGGTGTAAATTCAGGATGAGCAACTCTGGGCTTTGTCCAAGAGAGAAGTAGGGGTTAGAATCCTTTATATCAGTGTGGTAGAGGTAAAAGTCAAGAGCAAAAGGTGGGAAAAGTCCCTCTCCATCAATGAACTGTGTGGCAGAAACTGCCAATTAGGCACCAACATCTCTTCTCCCCTTCTTGCTACCCTAAAGACTAGCTGCATACTTGAGTGCCAAGAATCAGAGTCTACATTTCTCAGATTCCTTTGCAGCTAGGTGCGACAAGGACCATGTTCTATCAGGATGTAAGCAGAAGCGGGAGTGCCCTAAAAAGAGGAAGTCCTGCTCTTCTATGGTTTTCTCTTGGGAATGCAGACATGATGGCCAGAAGGGAGCAGGCATCTTGGACCACCCGTTGACAGCTGCCAGTTGACAGCCGGACAGTCAGGGGAAAAGATCCACTCTGACCGTTTAAGTTTCTGTGAGAAGGAAATGCACTTCTGTCTTGTTTTTCAGATCCCTGTGTTTGGTATTTTCAGTTGTCTACAGTAAATATTAAATAATACAGGTGGAGAGGAGAGAATGAATGAGAGCAGGAATCTGGACCATGTTGTTTTCAGATGTGTGATTGTCACATTCCCACTTCTTTTGCTTCTTCCCTTCTCCAAGGATGAGGAAGTGAAAACAAGATGAGAAACCTTGCACTGGCCTGGTGGGAAAGGGCTGAACCAGAGACTCCTGGAGTTTGCAGACTTAGAGGCTATTCCTGGCATCTAAATTGGTGTTGCACCAGCCTGTGGTGCTAAAGGGCCATCAGATTTAACAGAAAGATGAAGTCCTGGCACATCAGTGCCACCTCATTCCTTGGCTAGACTTCAAGGGACACACATTTTTTCCCCAGATCTTCTCTGCCTTTTCTCAAGTCCACTTTGCAGGCACCTTTAGCATTCCTATTGCCTAAGTGGAGGGAAGTAGAGTGTAGGGAGTCAGCAGTTGGCCCAAGAGCCAAATCCAGCTCATTGCCTGTTTTTCCTTTTTTTCTTTAATGACACAACAGTACACCTGGGTGGCTCAGTCGGTTAAGGGTCCAACGCTTTGATTTCAACTCAGGTCATGATCCCATGGTTCGTGCGTTTAAGCCCACGTTGGGCTCTGCGCTGACAGTGTGGACCCTGCTTGGGATTCTCTCTCTTCCTCTCTCTCTGCCCCTCCCCCCTGCTCTCTCTCTCTCTCTCTCTCAAAATAAATAAACTATAAAAAATTTTTTAATGATAAAACAATCATTCTTTATGAAATTTTATCAAGAATCAGAGTTTGGCTAATTGTTAACATAAATGATAGATAAAAGAAAAGCAAGAAACCAATTATCTCCACGTGGAAATACCTAATCTCAAATAATAATTATGATAAAAGTAACGATCATATATGACTTCCCTGTTAGTAAAACATATGAAAAATAAGAATATATTAAACTGAAATAAAAACAAGTATTTTACATTCACATGCGAACAAAACTGCATTGAGAAGTTGGGCTAAAGTAGGACTCAAATGAACACGCGTAGTTCAATAGGAAGGTCATAGGATAGGTATTTTATGTATTTTTTGTATTGTTTTTAGATATACATAAGAGTAAATATAAATATGTAGAGCTTGCAGCTAAAGATGTTTTGGTTTTTAAATTTTTTTAATGTTTATTTATTTTTGAGAGAGAGAGAGGGAGAGCGCGCATGCGAATAAGGGAGGGATTGAGAGACAGGCAGGCAGAGAATCTCAAGCAGGCTCTGCACTGACAGCAGAGAGCCCACCCGACGTGGGTCTCGAACCCATGAACAGTGAGATCATGACCTGAACCCAAGTGGGACGCTTAAGCGACTGAGCCACCCAGGCACCCTTAAAAAGTGGGTTTTATGTTCTTTAATTGCTGAAAAAAATGAGACTATTTTTGACACATGAGAATGATATGTAAACCATATTCTGGAGTCCATAAATGAAGCTTTATTGGCACACAGTGATGCTCATGGGCTTGCTTATCGTCTGGCTGTTTTCACATTCCATCCACAGGGTTGAAAACTCAGGGCAGCGACTGTATGGCCTGTAAACCCTAAAATTATTTACTATCTGGCCCTTTCTAGAAGAATGTTGCCATCCCAATGATAGGGAAAAGCAGCAGATTTGGTTTAAGTTCTGATCCTATCACTGGCTGGCTGAGTTGAACTTGGACTCTGTCCTTCACTCCTCTTATCTTCAATTTCCTTCTATGTAAAACTTAGATAATAATACTCTTTTTGATAGAGATTTGGAAGTAGAAAATGAGATAAACACTTAGGAGATTGCCTAGCTTAGAGGTATGCACTTAAATATGATAGCTGTGATATGATGATCTCAAACGCCCTACTTCACAAAAGCGTAAGTCTTCTATGAAGATAACCTCTCTCCATGCACACGTGAACAAATTTTATTTCGGGTATCAGTCTGAGTAGTTAGTATTGATTATACGATGAAAGCAAATGGCACCACCGTGTAACTAATACACCTGCGTCTCCAAGAGGGTTTTTAAATCTCAACAAGAGCTCTTGACCCACATAGATCTTCATTTGATGAATGATACTAGTGATATATCTGTTGAGCTGTGGGCTCTTGGGTATTTCCAGTCTACTCTGATAAAAGGTATGACTGCACTGGTCCTTAGTAACATGGGTGGAGCCTGATTTTTTTTTTTTTTAAATGCCCAGAAACGCTGATGACATTGTTTATTCATTCATTAAAAAAAACAAAATTCAATGGCATAAATTTGAAGATCTAGTTGGCTTTGTTCAACGATTCACGGGCAGTGTCCCATCTACCAAATAGAAGGGAGCTTTGAGTAGCTGCACAAAATGGAGACATTTTATAGGCAGAAACGGGTTTGCGGGCAGGAGAAAAGATTGTTTCCAGCAAGATCACCTTGCCTTAGGGGGAACGCAGGGGGTCTTATCTTGCAGATTACCTCACTTAGTGCTGATCAGGAAATTCTAGACTGATTGGTTTAAAATTCCACTCTTGGGAGAGGCTGACACTGAAGTTCATGTAGGTTTTAAGCTTCAGTGAGACTTAGCGAAAGTGACTCCATTTGGGGCCTGTTGTTTCTTAACACTATTATGTTCTTCTCCCATTCTCTGCCTGAGATATCCCAGCCTCCTTCAGGACTCACATCAAACATTAGCTCCTTTATAAAACTTTTCTAATCTCACTTCGTCCCTTGGAAGAAAGGAGTGTCCGTGCTCCGTGATTCTTTTTTTTTTTTTTTAATTAAAAAAAATTTTTTTAAATGTTCATTTATTTTTGAGAGAGAGACAGAGCATGCGCATGGGAGGGGCAGAGAGAGGGAGACACAGAATCTAAGGCAGGCTCCAGGCCCCTACGTGGGGCTCAAACTCGGGAACGGTAAGAGCATGACCAGAGCTAAAGTCAGACGCTCGACCAATTGAGCCACCCAGAAACCTGTACATGCCCTGTGATTCTGTAAGCACTTCATTATAGAGCTTCTCATACTGCACCCTAATTATGATGTTTACACATCTCTTTCTCCCATTAGACCCTGCCATTCCCCAAAGATATATACTGTATATTATTCATCTTTGGATCCTCTGCTTCTGAAACATTGCCTGACACTTCTCAGGACTCAGTAAGTGTTGGATAAACAAATTAATAAGGAAAGGACCTGATAGGAAATCAAAGCTAAACCAAGTTTGCCCAGGGCTCTGTTAGTCAAGATAACGATCTGGGATCTTCACAGCTGCTCCTTAGGCAGGGCTGCGTCCCGGATTCCTTCCAAAACTTCCCACCCAAAAATGCAATCTATGACTGGTATGATTTAATTCGGACTCCTGCTTCTCCACATCATTCTCTTTATCAGATGCTCTCACTGGCTTTTGCCTTCTGGAAAGTATTAGAAATTTCTCATTAGCCAATAATTGTGTTGCTCTTAATTCCTCTCCTCCCCACTCTATTTCTTTACTGTTAGTGGTTTAACGCTTTTTTATACTTCTCTCCTAATTTAATAGGGTCTCGAGAATGAAAGGAGACAAAATAAAAATATGTGCTCTGTATACCCATATAAATTAGAAACTCTTAATTTTTTAAAAAGGTAAATGGAGGGCAGAAAGAATGGGAGACCTCTTCTCAGAGCAGAAACCAGGGAGGTGAGGCGTCACTACAGTTCTATCTTGCTTTACCAAAGCTCAAGCTTTTAAAACTCAAACCTACGAAACTGGGCAATTATGTGCATTGTGAAACAATTCCATTCATGTACTTAAATGGTCTTTCAAGAGCATCTAGGGCATGGTTTGGGCTTCTGAAAATTTGGTCAGAACCAAACTTTACACCAAAATATGAAATATAAAATACGAGAGAGCCCAGTCTCACCTACTGGGGCAGAAGCTCACAATGAGAGAGCGTAACATAAACGTAAAACACTGGAAATATTTGCAACCAAGGTGCAAAGACCAAAATACATGTCTAATTGCTATCCTGAGCACGGAGTTGACGAGGTTTCTAAATCTGCCTTGGCATCCTCACCTGGCCAAGGACAGTGACATTTTTACCTTCTGCCATCTCACCCTCCAAAATCTAGGACAGCCCGAAATACTATCTCCGACCAGGGCAGTGGAGAAGCGGGCACCCGCCACGGGGCACAACTGGGTTATCGTCTGGAACTTTCTCAGAGAGCCGTTTAATTTTTTAGATCCACACTTAACCCTTGGGCCCCAGGCCTGCGCTGGTTCAAAGTGAGGGCACAGGGGAACAATCCGAGCTGTTTGTGTTGCTGCGACTTCGGGAGGATCAGATGAACGGATCACACCATGCACCACACTGGTCATACAATCTCAGCGGGAATTTATTCTGGGCTCTGTTTCACAGATACTAACACTCACCACTTGGTTTCAGGACTGGAAATAGCACGCCCTTTTTAGAACCGACAAAGGGCTCCCAAGAAGCTCACCTCGAATAAAAACCCGAGCCTCATTTTGTAGGTTTGTCTATGTCTGATCTGAAAACCTGCTCATCCATCCTGATAAGATGTTCTACCCATTTCCCACTTTTATGCATTTATTCCTCAGACCTAGAAAATCCTGCCAGTTTCTCCTTTGAAATTAAGCTCTTCTTCCTCCAAGATCCTACTAGGATTTGACCCTCATGAGAACAATGACACCGTCTGTCTATTTTTACTCACAGTTGTATCTCCAGGACATAGCCCACTGCTTGAATCATGCCTCCCGCAATTGTATCACCAAATGGTAAGACAAACTCTAAAGTCCCTGTGTGGGACCGAGGCACAAATAGACAGATTCCTGGGACAGAAGGGATAGCCCAGGAACACACTGAAGGGTATGTAAAAATGCAGTTCTGTAATTTGTTCATTCTGCAAATACGTACCAGGGAAGTGTATGCGCCATGCATGATGGTGGGAAAGATTGGTGAGGAAGTCAGGTAGGGTCGGTGCCCTGATGGAGCCACCAGCGGGTGGTGGGGAAGAAAGACTTTAGACAAACAGTTTTATTTGCCTTTGTTTCCCTCCTCTCTCTCGTTTTTTAAAAGTAGGCTCCATGCCTGGCACAGAGCCCAACACGGGGCTTGAACTCATGACCCTGAGATCAAGACCCGAGCTGAGATCAAGAGTTGGACACTCAACTGACTGAGCCACCCTGACACCCCCAAATCATTTTATTTGCAATCAGTGCTTGAAAGGGATGGATTTTCTGCTCCCATCTCAGGAACTTGGCACTCATTCCTCCCTTTTGCTCTCTTCCTCCAGGATGTCAGCGTGTCCCTTCACTCCATTCAGGTCTCCACTGAATGCCACTTATATCGAACAACCTTCTCTGACCACTCTTTCCCATATTTCAACCCTGGTTGCCCTTTACACTGGCCCTTTTAATTTGTTGTTGTTGTTGTTGTTGTTGTTACACATATCTACCTAATAGCATGTTATACAATCTAGAACTTGTTTCTTGACTGTCCCTGCCACCTGAATGGAAGTCCCCTGAGAATAGAAGCACTGTTCGCTTTTGTATTTCCAGTTCCTGGAATGGTGCCTACCCCTAGGTGTATATGTATCTATCTATATCTATATCTATATCTATATCATCATCTATATCTACAGAGAGTCAGTATTAGCTTGATGCCTTTCCAATCAGCAGGAAAAGCATATATGAATCAATAAACAACTTGGGGACAATTCATTTTCTGTACAACCCTACATTATTCTACATTTGTCAATAGACACTAGATAGGTTGAACAGCTTAAATATATTAGTGAATCGTGTATGAAAAAAGGGATGACAAATCATAAATTGATCACAAAGTGATCAATCACAAAGCGACTGCCATGTAACCATCACCCAGATGTAGAAAGAGAACCTCACCAGCCCAGCAGAGGCACCTCTTGGGACGCTGCCGGTTAGGCTGACCGACCATCCCAGTTTGCTTGGGATTAACCGTTTTAGCACCGAAAACCCTGTGTCCGGGTTACTCGTTCCAAGGGAATTCAGGATGGTCAGGCACTGTGTGTCCACTTACCACCACGCTGTTCTGCCAATGTGCCCCTCGCCTGATTTATAGACACAAGAGATTAGCTTTGTCTGTTTTTGGACTTCCTATAGAGGAAACCATTATCTTCACGAGTTTTACTCATATTTTGCACGAAGAAGGAAGTTGTTCATCTCATTGCTCTCTGATATTCCATTTATTTATCCATTCTACTACTGATGGGCAATTTGCACTGTATCTGATGCTCGGTTATTATGAATAAGGCCACTGTGAGTATTCTTGAACATGTCTGTTGGCCAACCAATGTGTGCGTTTCTGCTGGGTACATCTATGCCTAAGAATGGAACTACTGGATCACAGAGCATGAGTGTGCTCACCTTTTGCGGAATGCCAAATAGTTTTCCAAAGTATTTGCACTAATTTATGCTCCCACTGGAGATGCATGAAGATTGCAGTGTCTCCACAATGGACTCGTATTTGGTATGGCCAATCCTTTTACTGTCACTCATTCTGTTCTTCTGAGTGTGTAATGGTATTTTACTGTGGCTTTCACCTGCATTGTCCTAGTGACTTTTATATGTTTTTTTTAAACTGCCTGTTCAAATCCTTTGCTCATTTTCTATTGATTTTTTTTTCTATTTTCTTTCATTTCTCGTGATTTTTTACCTTATTTGTACAATCTGTCTGTATTCTGGATATGATTCTTTTGCTGGTAATATGAATTAAAATATATTCTCCAACTATGTGACTTGGGATTCCATTCTCCCAATAGTACTTATTTTCCCTTTTACAAGTAGTGCTTATATTTTCCTGTTTAAGAAATTTTTGCCAGGACACCTGGGTGGTTCAGTCAGTTGAGTGTCCAGCTCTTATTTCGGCTCAGTTCATGATCCCAGGGTCGTAGGACTGACTCCTGCATCAGGCTCTGCACTGAGCATGGAGCCTGCTTGAGATTCTCTCTCTCTCTCTCTCTCTCTCTCTCTGCCCCTCTCCCCTGCTCGTGCTCTCTCCTTTCTTAAAAAAAAAAAAAAAAATCTTTGCCAAACTAAATAGCCCTGAAAGCATTCTCCTGTATCTTCTACAATCCATTTAAAATTGAGTTTTGTATGTGGGTTAAGGTAAAGCCCATGTTTTAGTTTCCTTTGTCGATTTGTTTTTCATATAAATATTCAGCTGATCCAGCATCATTTTTGTTAACAGACCCTCTTTTCCTTCTGTCATAAATCAAGTCCTCCTTTGTGTGTGGGTCTGCCTCTGGACTCTTTCTCTGGACTCTTACTTATCTATGCTCACACTACTTAATATCTTAATTATAATGCCTTTATAATAAGTTATGATGTCCAATGGTAGAAATAGTTCAAGTTTATCCTGGCTACCTTTGGATCTCTGCATTTCCATATAAATTTCAAATTTTAGATTGTTCGTTTCCACACATACACGCACACAAATAAGCCTGCTCGGATTTAGGTCAACTTGGAAAAATTTGCACATTACACCAGTGATTCTTCTTATCCATGAAACATAATATATCCTTCCACTTATTTAGGTTTTATTTACATTATTTCAATATTGTTCTTTCTATTTTATAGATGGCTTGTGCATTAGTTTGGGTTTAGATATTTGAAATTTTATTTGGATATTCTTCTACATGGTATTATTTGTTTAATTCATTTCTTAAATTGTTGCTGGCATATGGGAATGAAATGTATTTCTGATATTTATCTTATAGGCAAAACCCTTGCCAAATTCATTTACTAATTTTAACAGTTTGTAGACTTAAAACTTTTCTATGTCTACAATCATGTTGTCTGTAAATGGCAGCTTTAGTTCTATTCAATTGTAATTCATGCACGCTTATTTTAAGTATGTATGCATGTCTGTATGCTTTTTATTTCATAATATATTGCAATTGTCGCAGCCTCCAAAGTCGAATAGGAATGGAGGGAGTACAGTCATTGTCTTACTTCTGGTCCCTGGTAAAAATTGCAATAGCGGATCATTAAATATGATGTTTGCTACTGGTGTTTTGTAGCATTCTTTATAAGTTTAAAGAGGTTCCTTTTTATACATGGTTTGCTTTTTTTTTTAATCATGAGTCATGGTAGAGTTTTGTCAAGCATTTTTTCTGCATCTATTGAGATAATTATTTTAGTTTCCTCCTTTATTTTGTTAGTGGGAAGAATTATCAATAATGAATTGATTTCTGAGTTTGAAAACCAACCTTGAACTCCTAGAATAAGTGTGTTATCTTTTTTATATATTCTTGGTCTCAGTTTGCTATTTAATATTTTTTTGATCTATGTTCATGAGAGAAATTTATCTATAATTTTAATTCTTTAGAATGTCTTATCAGTTTTGGGAATCAAGGTTATACTGGTCTCATAATATTCATTAGAGAGTGTTCACTATTCTCTGAAAAGTTTTGTTGAAGATTATTGTGATCTTTCCTTTACTATTTGGAAATACTTGTCAATGAAGACATTTGGTCTTGGGGCTTTCTTCAGAAGAAAGTGTGTGTGTGTGTATGTATGTGTAATCAATCATTTTATTAACTCCATAATTTTGTGGGTCAAAAATTCAGGCAAGGCACAGGAGAAATAACTCTATTCTATGATGCATAAAAAATGCATCCATTATTTATAGTCAGAATTTTAGGACTAGAATTATCATTGAAGATAATCTAGTCTATATGGTCTGGAAGCCATTTTATCTTGGAATTTTCTTTGTAGGAAGGTGGGGTTGTTTTTTTTTTTCAACTCTGCTGAGGAGTCAAACAGCTTTTGAGTCTTTGATTTGATGTCTTTCTGCAGTTTGCTGGTGTTTTTTTCAGTTATCATCTCTTCAAATATTGCTTCTGTCACAGACTTTTCTACCTTTTTTTTCTGTTACACTAATTAACCAAATATATAAATCTTATTAATGTAACCTGTATGTCTAATAAAACCTTTTAGTACCTTGATGTTTTTTGTCTCTATTATTTAGTCTGAATATTTTCTATTGACCTATATGCCAGTTCACTAATCCTCTTTTCTGCTATGTCTAATTTACTGCTTAACTCATCTAATAAGGCCCTGGTTTTTACATTTTCAGTGTGAGAGTTTCATTAGTCTCTTTAAAAAAAACACTCTAATGAAATCTTCCAGCTTGTCATTTTATTCTGTCTTCCTCTTTTGACTTTTAATTGGCTTTTCTAATTACTAGCATGTCCAGTCATTTCTTTATTGAGGGTCAAATAGTGTGTAGAATGTTATCAAGATCATAGGAATCTCTGGCTGACATCTTCCTCCCCAGAGGATTTATTTTTTCTTTTTGGCAGTCAATTAAACTTGGGTCAGATCTCTTTCATCCAGTTTGGGATTGAGTGGTTTGAACAATGGTTTCAGTTTTTGTGAGGGGATGGTCAATTTCCAGCTTACTTTTACTCCTAGGGTTTATTTCTCCTGTGGTTCTGGGCTGGTTCTGGGAAGTTGGGCTGTTTACCAGGGATCCTTCTATTTGGTGGTGAGCTCTGACCTTCAATATCTGTCTTTCAAGCTCCATGAGGTTACCAAAATCTCTTCATAGCCTTTCAATCTGTTAGATACTGCTTTATACTCTAACTTTTTAGTCTCTTGGCTCTAAGCTGCTTTAGAATTAGCAAATGCCTCAAAGGTAAAATATCTAGAATGTCAGGCTCACAGTAATGTGCTTCTCTTCTCTGCTGCTTTGATAGCTCTCCAGTGCCTTCAAATGGCACTTTTTTTGAATTGTGATCAGATTTTCTAGTTATTCTTACTGGCAAAATTGGTCTGCAACAGGCTACTCTACCAGAAATGGATAACATCTTACCCCTTATCTTTTATTCAGTAAAGGAGGGTTCTAGCAACTGCATGATGTTACCTCAGTGACAGGTATTTCAGTGAGGAGAATGAAAAATCTAGAGCATCTTTGAATGTGCTCACGTCATAAAAATAGTCAACGAAAAAATTTCATCAAGATTCTAAATTCTAATGAATTTTTAATCAGTTGAAACTAAACTTAATTCAATTACCTTTCCAGATCTCAGAGATGAATGCAGGTTAATCCTATATTACTTGAGGTGAGGGGCAATCCCTTCCATTAGAAATAAAACTAATAACGATTGACAATTTCTGGAGTCTATGTCACTTACGTGAATGGGACAACCAACGGCAAATCCAGTGTGAATATTTGTTGAAATGCTAACCTAGTGGCAAGAACTCAGGTAAAATTCTTGAACTGAATGTAACAAGCCTTCAAGGTGGTAATCAAAATAAAAGTTTGGTGGATGCTATGCTAAAAATTTAAGCTCACCGCTCAATCCACATATCAGGATGGCATACATGTTTCCTTTCATGTACCAACCACAATGAACCATCAGTGAAATGCTGAAGGGCTCTTCTGAGAAGAATTTTGAGACTACGTCTGAGCTCAGGGGAAAAGGGAACTATGATCAGTTAGTGACTATCTTTTATTGACAGAACATTTGTTAAGTGCCTGCCATCTGTGGTGTAGATAACACACACAAAGGTATACTTATGAGCATAACAGTGATGGATAATCAATATTATCTTGAGATAATCCCATAGGAAAAATGGTCTTATATTTTCTGGCTGTGTTTTTGTTATATCAACCATCTGGATCGAGTATTCCCTGTGCCGTTTAAGTTTGGAGGCTTGTCGCTCTCTTGTACAGTATTCACCCCTGTCCTTCGCCATCTATGTCTGCGTGCCTACCTGCCGTGGGTCCTGAATGCTACACGTTGCTGTTCCTTATGGCTTCAGATCTTTGTACTGATTCTCCCACTTTGAGCCTCATTTCATCCCGAAGCCCTGATGTTTGAGTCTGTTTCCCTGGCCAAGACCATGCTTCCCTCCTTGACTAAAATTCCCAATTAATTCTCTTTCTTTCTGGTTACACTGCCTCAGGTTATTCGGCAATAACGATGAGCAGAACAGATGGGACAACATGGAATTATGAAGATGCGTAGTTAGGTACAAATGTTCATTGTCTCACATGCTCTCGTTCACAGCGACTCAGGCTTCTTTCTCGTATTTTCCAGTCAGGGTCTCCACTATTTCGCTCTGTTCTTTACCCAACTCTACTATAATCCTTCCTCATCCCTGATTTTCTTTGTACCTTATTTTCAGATGGTTTTGCTTTCTGTATGTCGTTAGCATGTGCTCAAGGTCACATAACAGGACACACAGGTGCAATCTTCATGGTGACTTCTGCTCTACTGGCCAGATTCTAAACATTTCCCTTTCTCACTTTATTGTATGGGTCTCAAGAATATGGAATTCTTAGGGAATCTTCCTCTACAGCACCATACCAGTGTCTTCAACTTATTGTCGAAGACTTGTTTTCCTATAGCCACAATACTAAAATACCATATATCTACACTAAATCATAAAGAATATTTATAACTAAACTCAATCATGTAATTTTACCTTTAAAATCTTATAACCACATGTACCTTACATGTGTAATTTTTCACCTAGTAAATATCTCTAGTTTAATACAAAACATTCCCTTTGGTTAATACTACCCTTCAAAAGGGGCAGTGACATTGAAAGCATATATTCCAAAAGCCAAATCTGTAATGTTTTCTTTCTAGTTAAATAATGTTGCCTTGGTCCTGTCCTGCTGTCTCTCCCTCTAAGCCAGAGGTTCACAAACTATGGCCTATGGGCTAAATGTAGCCCTACTTTTGTTTTTGTAAGGCCTCTGAACTAAGAATGATTTTTACATTTTTAAATGATTACATTATAAATAGTTCTATAAATACCTACACGATGTCTTTGATTTTGCCTTTGGCCCTGCAAAACCTAAATTATTTATTATCTGGTCCCATATGAAAGGGCTTGCTGACCCCTGTGTGGGCTCACAATGAAGCCAATGCCCTTCAGGCATTAAGCAAGGGGAAAAAGAAAATAATTCAAGGTCATTGGTTGCATATTACAGGTTGCAAAAACCACAGGCTGTCTGTGTCAGGGGCTGCCTAGGATGGGCTTTGCTCATTTTGAAACAGAAACGAGATGATTTTCTGGGATATTCCAATTTTAAAATAATTTAAATTGCATATTAGAAAACTTCAGATAAAAATGTACCCTTCACCAGAGTGATCTTTGCAGTTTCCTCTCTCATAGTCACGCAGTGTCACATGAAAACCCCTAATGAGAACGCAACTGCACATTCCCGTGTAGGATTGTTTTGGTTTCCATAGTTAATATTCTGCCATTCTTGCTTCTCTAGGCTGTGGCAGAGGGGAAGGAGTAGGGCGGGGAATGTAGTACTTTGTGAGATGTGACATTTTGGAATCTGGTCCTTAGACCTGTAGGCACAGGAACATGACTTCTCTTTTCAACCAGGTCTAATCAGGCTCTTGGGCAATGACTCACAGTAATTCAACTCACAACCAGATGCCAGTTTGTTAATCTGCACTGGGAGAACTTGTCATGTGACTCTGGACTGGCTGTTTGTGCTGTTGGAAGAACTCTCTCTCCATGTGAGGGTGGATTGATACAGGAGGCCAAATTGAGGTTGTTAGCAAGCTCTACAGTGGATTCTGAGCCCCAGATGGTTTTTAAGGCTATTTGCATTATAGTCTTATAGTCCTTTAGTACATTTCTACCTAAAGGACACGAATTCATCTAGACCTAGAGTCAGCAATGAAGTGTTTTTGTGAATGAAGTTTTATCGAAACATAGCCATGGCCCTTCATTTATGCATGCCCATGGCTGCCTCCTGCAACAGAAACTCCATGATCTGCAAAGCCTAAAAGATTTACCATCAGGCCCTTTCTAGGGGGCTATATGACTCCTGATCTGTTAGTCTGGAGTTTTTCGAGCAGCAGTTGTGACCTATGAGTGGTTTTTAAATTAATTTAAGGAATTATGACCAGCATTTTATTTCAAGTAGAATAAAAAAGAATGGAAAATATCAGAGTCCATTTTTGTCTTCCAGATAAATATTATTTTGTGAAGCTTTTGTTTTTATATGTTAGGATGGTTCTTTTAATGGGTCCACATCACTGGTCCAAGGGAAGCCCAGATATTTGGACAATATCTGTGGATGGGTCTTGAAAGTGTTGCCTGAAGAGATTAACATTCAAAAAAAAAAAAAAAAAAGAGAGATTAACATTCAAATAGGTGGACTGAATAAAGCTGATTGCCCTCCCTCCAGTGGAGGGGAACAGCATCCCGTTGGTTGAGGGCCTGCTTAGAACAGAAAGGTGGAAGAAGGTTGGATTTGCTCTCTGCCCAACTGTTGAGCTGGGACATCACTCTTCTCCTGTCCTTGGTATGCCTGCTTCTTCAGACTTAAACTGGAATCTAGGGGCCTCTGGGTGGCTCAGTTGGTTAAAATGGCCGACTCTTGATTTCTGCTCCGGTCATGATGTCACTCTGAGCTCACAGTACCGAGCCTGCTTCAGATCCTTTGTCTCCCTCTTCCTGCCCCTCCCCCACCTGCACTTTTTCTTTCTCTCTCAATGAAAAATAAATAAACATTAAAAAAATCTTTTTGGGGGCGCCTGGGTGGCTCAGTCGGTTGAGCCTCCGACTTCGTCTCAGGTCATGATCTCTCAGTTCGGGAGTTCGAGCCCCACGTGGAGCTCTATGCTGACAGCTCAGAGCCTGGAGCGTGCTTTGGATTCTGTGTCTCCCTCTCTCTCTGCCCCTCCCCCACTCATGCTTTGTCTCTCTCTCTCTCTCTCTGTCAAAAATAAATGAACATTAAAAAAATAAAAAAAAAATCTTTTTAAAACTGGCATCTATACAACTGACTCTCATGGGTCTCCAGTCTACCAATGGCAGATTATGGGCCTTCTCAGCCTCCAAAATTACATGAGCCAATACCTTATAATCATCTCTAAATGTGTGTCGTATTGGTTCAGTTTCTCTGGAGAACTCTGACTAATACATATGCGTACACCCAGACATATGTATATGGATTCTGGCTCACAATGGAAAACGTTTTTTCTTCTTGAGGGTCATGTTAAATAGCGTTTCAAAAAAAGGCCCTCTTTTCTTATACAATTCTGAAAAGCGCTGAAGAACTCTAACCTTCAGACTCTCCTTCTTACTATCATTATTACTCATAATTTTTAATAATAGTGCTGTGTGGCACATCATCATTTTCAAATGTCTTCCACACAAATCCCCACGAAGCCTCTACACCAAACATGAGAAGAAGAAGTTATTACCCCTAATTGAGAGTTGAGGAAGTCATGGCCCCAGACATTGGCTGTCTTGATCAAGGCCACAATTCTTCTCTTTTTTTAACGTTTATTTATTTTTGAGAGAGAGAGAGAGAGAGAGAGAGAGAGAGCCCATGAGCGGGGGAGGAACAGAGAGAGTGGGAGACACAGAATCTGAAGCAAGCTCCAGGCTCTGAGCTGTCAGTGCAGAGCCCGATGTGGGGCTCAAACTCACAAACCACAAGACCATGACCTGAGCTGAAGTCAGATGCTTAACTGACTGAGCCACCCAAGTGCTCCGAAGAGCACAATTCTCAAGGTCAGGGTATGTCTTCAAACCCATGTCTTCTGACTCCTTGTCCAGGCCCTTCCCTAGCCTGCTCTGTCTTTCTAGAGTCTAAGAGACTCCTTCCAGTCTGATAACTCATCAAAAATGTTTTTGGATTTTCAGGATTCTATTCTTAATATCCCTTTTTTGCTGATGGTCTTGGGATAAAATGTCCTTGAGATACCTCTCTCCAAAACCATCCTTACGGCTCTGTCTCTGGAAGACTGGAATGTGGCAGCTTCACAGCCCCTCTCAGGTCCCTGTATGGGGTCACCAAGGATTTAGAAAAATAAGGATCCTTTACCACATGGAAAAGCAGAGTGAACATGGCCCCACCCAGACATGATTTTGCCTCTACCCTACTGTCCCTTTCCAGGGAGGGAGGAGACAAATTATAAAGTCATCAGACATGGAGGGGCCAAGGGTTCTTGAGGTGCTGGGAGTTGGGAAACACCATTTGGGAGATTCATCCTTGGCACTCGAAAATGCCTTCTGTCGAAAACTTGGGGAGAAGCAGCAGGAGGCAGGTGTGCACGTGAGGCCTAGCTGCTGACACTGAGAGCTCACACTGCACAGAAGGCCTTAACCCGGGTGAACTTAGTCTGGCTCCCCACAGCTCTCTGTGACAACTCATGTTGAGAGAAGCTGGTGACCCATGCTAAACCTCCTAGTGGCAGTGACAGACCCAGGCCTCCTACTTAGGCAATCTGACTCACTGTGGACACTGCTCCTTTTTGAAGCAAAGGCGTAAAATATTCTGGAAGCTCTCTCCTTCCAGACAGTACAGTATAATCCACCCGAACAGAAAACTGGCTCCCGGGGAGAAGCTTACCAGTGATCCTGCACACACACTTGGCTGGACACCCCTCTGGACACTCCTGGGTTTTTGGGGTACTCCAAGCATCTGGACTTGACCACAAAAAATGAAATGCACCAAGGGCAGCAGGTGAGTGGGAACTCTGGCACTTGCTGAGGACAGTCAGACAGATTACGACAAAAAAAACCCAACAGCGTGGAAACAGAGCCCCTCCTTCAACTTTTGGAAAATGGGTGTGAAGATGAAACTCTTCCTGTTGTCACTTCCATCCTCACAGGAAGACATCCGGTTTGAGGATGACAGAGTCAAGTCAACATTCTCCTTCCTCCCCACTCCAGAGACTGCCCCCCCCCACCGCCCACTTCTTGCTGTAGATCAACAGAAATATGGAGGAGAACGAGAATCCAAAATACCAACTCATTTTCTGCGTTAGGGCTCATCTAATGACAAGGCAGAGGGGAGGGGTCCAGGAACACAGGGATACTCTGAGGGTACTAGCTTCTGTCCCAAGCCCTGAGGATCTTCCCAGGCAGGGCCGGTGGCTGCAAACGTGTAGGAGGTGACAGGTGCTGCCCAGTGCTCTTCAGCAGACACAGCTGAAGACATTCTCTGAGGAGCCTTCCAGGTCTGGCAGGTGGCTAATGCTCTAACAGTGAGGGGCCAACCCCTGGGCATTGATTTCAGATGCTGGAGCTTCCTTACCTAATTTTTTGATGACCAATATAAAGAAGAAGGAGTGTTTAAGAAGGCTAATCAAAGGTTGGGACTTTTAGCAGTCACGTCGATTTAGAGGGTTTGGGACATGAAATAAGCTAAATCAGGGTGAATGACTTTTTGAGGAGGAAATCCGCCTGGGCCAGGGGATCTTCCAGCCAGCATACCTCCTAGAGACTGATCGGAGGTCTCTAACAGGGCCTTCAGGAGTGAGGGAGAGGAGGAGGGGGGCAGAGAGGAGAAAGAAAGGAACAGAGCTGGAACCACTGTCAAGGAGGAGGGAGAGGGAAGCATTTTTCTCAAAGACCGGGAACTGGCAGCTGTGAAGTATGGCCTCCTAGTATCGGAGAAGTGTTTCAAGCAGGTAAACCTCTCAGGTATTTACATATTGATTAGATAAAGTGCTCGTTTATAAGCCTTCCAGTGCCTTCTGGGTTGCAGTTTATTCTGAGCCCCAATGGTCCAAAATCAGGCCAGGAGACAGGTACAGAAGGGTATAAGAGAGAAAAACCTTCTCCTCCACCCTCTTACATTCTTCTCCTGAGATCTGCGAATTAAACAGATGAATGGGGGAAGAGGCACATGCGTTTTATTTGATATTGATTTTTACATGTCCAGGGAGGTTTTCATGGAAAAAAAGTGAAACGCCCCAATGGCAGTTAGACCTGGGGCTTCTGGGCCATTCTAACAGAGGATGATATGTAGTGCAGACAGGACTAGACAGAGAAAATGGGGTTGGGTTTCTATGCGCGGTCGTTACATTTGGAGGAGGTAAATATTTGGGGGAAATGAATGGCAGATAAGGGTTATTTCGTGAGGTTTTGTTTGTGCAGACTCATCTCTGTGCTGTCTCCATTTTTGGTGATAGAGGATGTTCTTCACTTCCTGGTGTGAGAGAGAGGAAACCTTCACAAAGGGAAATGGAGAACCTCTTTCTAAGCAGATAGGGGGAGGGCGGGTGCTTTTCCTGCATCTGCTACTTCTCAGTTATTGTCAGCTTATGTCAACGTGGCATACATATTAGGCGTGGCGTAGTCTAATCCCCTTCAAAGGGAAAGACTGGGTGTGGGTGGTAATGGTGTTAGGGGTCCAGAAGATCAGTTGAGGCATAGCCTTGAGATAGAAGCTGATATATACAAGGATGTGGTACAGGGTAGCATAACCACCTGCCACTGATCGTCAAGAGACTCAGCTTCTGGTCATGGGGGATATGATAATCGACAATCTTTAAAAAATAGGGTAAATTATTATTTTTAAAAACTTCTCCTGTGTCTCCAGATCAAGGTTGATACAGGTAGCTAAAATAGCAAAGGTGCCACCCACCCACCCGTCTATCCATCCATCCATCCTTCATCCATCCATCTATCCATCCATCCATCCAACTAATCAAGTATGGTGCCAGGAGCTACATAAGGCACACTAGACAATGGGACACACGAATGAATACCCCATACTCCACGTACACACAAAAAACTCGTAGGCCAGGACAGAGACTGCTGCATGAATAATTACACCGAAACTCAATTCGTGATATGATCTAGTTAACAACCAAATACGTCAGGAGAGTGGGGTGTGGCAGAAGTTTCCCACCCCCGACGGAGTCACCACGCTGGGTGTGGCACCCCATCTCTTCTTTGAGGGCAGGTGCAAATCCTAAAGGGGCCTATTAGCTCTGTCAAAGGACTGGGTTCTGTTTCTCTCCATGGCAACCAGGTGACTTGGGGCCGCTGGTCCAACCCAGCCAGCGCCAGGTTTAGGGACCAGTAACTAAGGAGCCCTGGTGAAATCCTTGCCAGTAAGTGTGTTTACAATAATAAGACGTGATATTAATTCAGTTTAGCAATGATAATTCCTAGTGAGGATGGACTGGAAATCAATGCTGGAACCAAATACTCGTCACATCTGCAATTGATTTGGGGTGTGGTGTGTGTGCGTGTGTGTGTGTGTGTGTGTCCCTGCCGACCCACCCTCAGGTGCATAGTATCTGGAGACATAATAAAGTATATGTGCATAAACATATTTTATGGAGATATGTTTTAACTTGTCAGCCTTTTAGCAAACCAAATATAATTTGGTACACTTGGAGTCATTTTTTTAAAAGGGCATGGATTCAGTTTTTTTTTCTTAATGTTTATTTATTTTTGAGAGAGAGAGAGAGAGAGAGAGACAGAGTACAAGTAGGGGAGGGGCAAAGAGCGAGGGAGACACAGAATCCAAAGCAGGCTCCAGGCCCGAGCTGTCAGCACAGAGCCCGACGTGGGGCTCAAACTCATCAACCGCGAGATCGTGACCTGAGTGGAAGTCAGACGCTTCACCGACTGAGCCACCCACGTGCCCCTGGATTCGGTTTTTCTTAAAAATCATTTTCATTAAAATTTTGAAATTCAAAGGAGGAATGTTATCTGCAGCTGTGTGCCACTCACTAAGGGCCTCTTGGATCCAGACCCATTTCTTGTCCACAAGTTTCTGAAGTGGGTACTATTGATCTCATCGTAGAAATGAACAGTCTTCAAAGAGGTTACGTTTAGGCCTTTGCCCACACAGTAATTACCAACGATGCTGTTTGAGCTCAGCCTGCCCGATGTGAGGGTCATTTCTCTTTCTATCATTTGATGTGGCTTCATCCTTTTGAGGAGAGAGAAGTTCAGCCTAAGGATGTAACTCCCTAGGCCTGTGGGATCCTGGTACCTCAGACGGGTAGATCCCAGAGGACTTGAAGAACAAAACCTGAACCACGTTGCCCCCCTAGAAGGGCCGGCTTCCACGCAGCATCCTCACGTGCAACCAGAGGACAGCATCCACACAGATTAAGCCACCTGTCCATCCTGCACGTTGTCCCTGAGCCGGTCGGGACCATCGTGGAGCCAGGCAGGCCAGCAGTCGAGCCTTACACAGTGTCACTGTGCAAGAGTTTAAAAAATGAGTTTACAAACTGAGTTTAAAAAATGGGTTCTTCGATCTGAAGATTCTCATACAATTCGAAGGGAAAGACAATTTCAAGGTAAGTCAAGCTTCCGTGATTATACATACCCAGAGAACCCACAGATACCTAGGCAAGAAAACTTGCCTTCTGCAGCATTCATACTTAGAAATGAGACACGTAGGGTGTGATTGTTTGTATGCCAAATGATCATTTTGTTTAATAAGGATTTCCTACTGGATAATAGCAAGCTGCTTTATGCATATTTCAAATATGATCTGGGGGAACGACGTGGCTTTCTGCCCCCCTTTTCAGGAGGTGTACTTTGGTAAAGAAGGGCCTGCTGACGAACTCTAGCCACGTGGTCCTGTATGCTCAAGGGAAAGTCAAGCCAGAGGGATCTGATCTTGGAACGCTTCATGGTAGAAGATTGTCAGCAATCTTTTTTAAGAATTTTATTTATTTATTTTTGAGGGACACACACACACACACACACACACACACACACACATACAGAACATGAGTGGGGAGTGGCAGAGAGAGAGAGAGAGACGGAGAGAGAGAATCCCAAGCAGACTCCATACTGTCAGTGCAGAGCCCCACAGGGGGCTTGATCTCAGGAACCATGAGATCATGACCTGAGCCAAAATCAAGAGTCGGACGCTTAACTGACTGAGCTACCCAGGCGCCCATGGATTTTATCTCTTTATCCCTAGAGCAGAACACGGCCTCCTGCACAGTGGTGAGGTGGCACCAACTCTCAGAGGAATACAAGAATCAAAGGGCCCAATGGAGCGTTTGGCAGCTGAGAGGGTGATGTGCTGACTGACCGAATGTGGAGGCAGCTGGTAATCCTGTTGGCTTCTGTGAAACATGATCATATTTGGGCTCTGCCTGAGGCCTTCCCAGGGTCAGTGAGCCTCACATCTGCACAACTTTGCAGATCTCTCAACCTGGGGACCTAAGATAACAGAGAGGCTTCTGAGGGCTCAGCGCCATCCCTGATCCAGGCACACAGGGGTCCCGGGCTATTCTCTTAGCACCTCAGCCTCAGGCCAAGCTTGGCTTGAGTCTCTCCCCAGTCCTGAGGTTCTGGTCTAGTGACTGAGCATGCAATTCTCTGCCCATTCTCTGTCCACCCTGGCCCTGAACATCGCTCTCCTTGGGCCTGTTCTATACCTCCCTGGAACCTCTTTCCTGCTTCCTTGTGCCTCGCCAAATGCACCTGGTGTATCTACTGGCCATTTCGCTCTTCTCTGTTAACACCTTGCTTGGGCACAACTCCTAATCTAGGCATTGGATTTGGCCCATGGGGCCATGCACCCTTCTCTTGTTCTGATTCCGCATGCGGATTCTACACTTTCATGTGGCCTGGGCCAATACTTGGTCTCCCAGTATGGGGTTGAGGTAAAATAAACACTTTGGAGGTCACCTGACCAGGGTTCAAGTTTGCACTTAGGTGTGTGACCTTGGAAGAGTTATTTGACCTCCTTGAGCCTCAGCATTCTCAACTGCAAGAATGTGGATTTTTCTTTTTTTATTTTTTATTTATTTATTTTTTCAATATATGAAATTTATTGTCGAATTGGTTTCCATACAACACCCAGTGCTCATCCCAAAAGGTGCCCTCCTCAATACCCATCACCCACCCTCCCCTCCCTCCCTCCCACCCCCCCCATCAACCCTCAGTTTGTTCTCAGTTTTTTTTTTTTTTCATTTTTTTTTTTCCAACGTTTATTTATTTTTGGGACAGAGAGAGACAGAGCACGAACGGGGGAGGGGCAGAGAGAGAGGGAGACACAGAACCGGAAACAGGCTCCAGGCTCTGAGCCATCAGCCCAGAGCCCGACGCGGGGCTCGAACTCACGGACCGCGAGATTGTGACCTGGCTGAAGTCGGACGCTTAACCGACTGCGCCACCCAGGCGCCCCTGTTCTCAGTTTTTAAGAGTCTCTTATGCTTTGGCTCTCTCCCACTCTAACCTCTTTTTTTTTTTTTTTCCTTCCTCTCCCCCATGGGTTTCAGTTAAGAAGAATGTGGATTTTTAAAACTTTATCTTACAGGAGAGAGAGAGAGAGAGAGAGAGAGAGAGTGTGAGGGGCAGAAGGAGTAAGAGAGAATCTTAAGCAGGTTCCACGCTCAGCACAGAGCCCAATGTGGTGCTCTATTCCATGACCCTGGGATCATGACCTGAGCTGAAACCAAGAGTCAGATGCTCAACCAACTGAACCGCCCGGGTGCCCCAAGAATGTGGATTTTTACATTTATCCAGCGGGTAAATGAGATGTTGTGAGTTCAGAATCTAATGCAGTGCCCAGCATGAACAATATTCAGCTAATGTTCTTGCCCCCTTGCTTGTCATCTAATTATTTCTCCCAGCACCAGTTATGATGTAGTCAAATCCTAGATTTTCTAAATAGGTTTCAGCTGCCTTAAAATATATTCTTGACTGTTCCAGAATGCTACCACTACAGTGACTTTTGGATTAGATTTACAAGAGCAGGGGCATTATCAGTAAAAGGTGAACTTCCAGCCTTAAAGGAATTCTTCATGGGGAGCACATTTTCAGTGTTTAAATTTTAATTTTTCAGTGTTTAATTTCAGCTAACTGACTGGTATCCTTCATCCCTAAATGGTGAACTTTGGGGAGGGTGATGTTCAGGGCTGAGGGGGCCTTAGGCATGAGGATGAGGTGGGTCAAGTGGGAGAAGTGGTCAGGGTTTCAGAGTGGGGAGCAAGCCTGGGGATGAACGGACACCCCATCTGTCTTGACCCGTCCCACCACCGCAGTGCCCGGATGTGAGGGCGGGAGGAAAATGAAACATTTTAGCAGATGCCAACCCCAGCAGCTGGTAAGAAGAAGGCAGGGTGCTGTGAAGATCCTGGCATGCTCTCCAGGCAGGGGGGATGGTGTCAGCATTAAGCATGAATAATAAAAGGCCAGAATCTTCCATGAGCTCTGGGGAGAGAGTCTGGAACTTTGCTCTATTTTTAAGACCAATTTTCTCTCAGCCCTGTCCCCCCTCTCACATATAAAGATGACCTCAAGTGCAGAAATATGATTCCACTCAAGAGGAAGGGAGCCAAAGAATTTCTAGTTGATTAGACTTGGAAGTTTTTCCTGTTACCGCTACAGTTAAATAGATATTGGCAAATAGTGTAACCTGCGGGGAACCAGAGTGTGGAAGAGCCTGGTCTGTTATAATTAGAAATATACATCATTCCCCTTTCCCCAAAGAGCAAGAGAGTCATATTTAAAGGGACAGTGACACACGCTACGTGCACAGCCTTGACTTAGCAACAGTTGAGAGCCACTTTATAAATTACTGAACAGTTTGCAAATGTAGTTAAAGCTCTTTCTCCCTAATTTTTACTCACGCACGTTAGCCTGGTCGATGTGAGTCTAGAGGCGCAGAAGTGCAAGATGGTTACACGCCAACAACGAATTGCATTTGCAAATATGCAGCCCTTTTCTCTGCAGTTTGCATTGTGTTTGCATGTATTGATGAGAAAGATGATTAATTATCCTGACACTTAGGGAAAAAAATGAGATAAATATATTTAAAACCCATACATATAAAAAGACCGGTGCATTCTTCCTGACTCCAATGAAAGCAGAATGAATGTAATTTCCTTATCTCCAAACTGGATCCAATTCAGTTGTACTAGACAGCTGTTGACTGAGCGCCAACGTCACGCGAGGCACCCTGTAGAGAATGGAGGGCTGAGGCGGGGTGCTGGGTTGCAAGGTGAACAAGACTATCTAGCTGAATGGTTAAGTTCATGGACTTTGGGGTCTGACACACTGGACTTGAAACCTCCCTCCGTTCCTTTCTAATCTAATGACCTTGAGCAAGAGACTTCACCATTCCAAACCTTGCTCTCCTTACTTGCAAGGTGGGGCTAAAAATAATGCCTAGACTTTTCGGGCGGTTGGTAAGAGATAATGTACAATAACTTCTGGCCAATAACAATGGCTTTGGGTCCGCCTTGGAGAAAGCCGCCATGGTGGAGGGGAGCATGCAAACAGGACATTTTAATATAATGCCGTAAGGGTTATGGTAGTGCTATACTCTGCCACACAGGGACCATTCTGGGGTTTAGGAATTAATGCCCAGTTTCCTGGAACCAGCACCTGAGCTGTGATCTCCAGGAGGAAGAAGGGACAGTCAGGCAAAAAAAAAAAAAAAAAAAAAAATCATAGACGCAGCAGATATCTTGCACAAAAGCCAGGGGCACAAAGCCTGGCCCACGGCTCTCCTGGGTGCTGGGGAGCTGACAGCAGAAAAGAGCAGTGGGTGGGGAGCAAATAGATGGGGGCAGAACAGGGCGAGCTATGCAGGAAGTGACAAAGCCACAACAATCTAAGCTACTTGACATTTGCTCATCAAATACTTTCAAAGCCCCAGAGGTTTTAATAGAGAACAAAGCTGCATGATAAAGACAGGAAGAAAGAGGCTTTGGTTTTCTTGAATTTCTTACTTGGAGCTGTGCTCGAGGTGTTTGGTATGATCATGAAATTATTCTGGAGTGTATCACAACTTGGCAAACGTGGAGCTACAGCTGATGGCTCAGCAGAACCACAGGGACCAGGGGCAGAACACGGGAAGGAACAGGCAGCAACCTCTTTGACCTCAGCTGCAGCAACTTCTTACTTGACATGTCTCCAAAGGCGAGAGAAATAAAAACAAAAATGAACTATTGGGACCTCATCAAGATAAAAAGTTTCTGCACAGCGAGGGAAACAATCAGCAAAACTAAAAGGCAACCAACGGAACAGGAGAAGATATTTGCAAATGACACATCAGATAAAAGGTTAGCATCCAAAATCTATAAAGAACTTATCAAACTCAACACCCAAAAAACAATCCAGTGAAGAAATGGCCAGAAGACATGAATAGACACTTTTCCAAAGAAGACATCCAGATGGCCAACCGACACATGAAAAAATGCTCAACATCATTCATCATCAGGGGAATACAAATCAAAACCACATTGAGATACCACCTCACACTGGTCAGGGTGGCTAAAATTAACAACTCAGGAAACAGATGCTGGTGAGGATGTGGAGAAATGGGAACCCTCTTGCACTGTTGGTGGGAATACAAACTGGTGCAGCCGCTCTGGAAAACAGTGTGGAGATTTCACAAAAAAATTAAAAATAGAACTACCTTATGACCCAGCAATAGCACCACTGGGAATTTATCCAAAGGATACAGGAGTGCTGATGCATAGGGGCACTTGTACCCCCATGTTTATTGCAGCACTATCAACAATAGCCAAAGTATGGAAAGAGCCCAAATGTCCATCAATAGAAGAATGGATAAAGAAAATGTGGTGTATATATATATATATATATATATACACATACATATATATATACATGTATATACATATATATACATATATATACATACATATACATATATGTATGTATATATGTATATATGTGTGTGTATATATATATATATATATATATATATATATATAATGGAATACTACTTGGAAATGAGAAAGAATGAAATCCTGCCATTTGCAGCAACATGGATGGAACTGGAAGGTATTATGCTCGGTGAAATAAGCCAGTCAGAGGAAGATAGGTTACTTGGAATTTGAGAAACTTAACAGAAGGCCATAGGGAAGGGAAGGAAAAATAATTTACAAACAGAGAGGGAGGCAAACTATAGGAGACTCTTAGAGAACAAACTGAGGGTTGCTGGGGGTGGGGGGTTGGGGGACAGGGAAAATGGGTGATGGGCATTGAGGAGCGCGCTTGTTGGGATGAGCACTGGGTGTTGTATGTAAGCAATGAATCACGGAGTCTACTCCTGAAGCTAAGACTACACTGTATCCACTGGATGTTAGCTAACATGACAATAAATTATTAAAAAAATTTTTTTTAAATAATAACAATTAAAAACCTTCTAGAAAAATAAAAGAACACAGGAGGGAAGTGCAGACTGCTCCCTCCTGCTCAGGAGAGGAAATACAGGCAGACTGTAGGGCTGGAAGCCGGACTTCAGTCTTGCTGGTGGGGCAGGAGAGGCTCAGCACAGCTCTTCCTAGGATTCTGCTCTGGTGGTGATTCTGGCACAGTACAGGAAACAAAGCAGCTAAAGAAACAAATGCAGGCTTCTTTTTTTTTTTTTAATTTTTTAATGTTTATTTATTTTTGAGAGACAGAGACAGAGCATGAGTGGGGGAGGGACAGAGAGAGAGGAAGGCATGGATTCTGAAGCAGGGTCCAGGCTCCGAGCTATTAGCACAGAGTCCGAGTGGGGCTCGAACTCATGAACTGTGAAATCATGACCTGAGCAAAAGTTGGAAGCTTACCCGACTGAGACACCCAGGAGCCCAATGCAGGCTTCTTATTGGCACATAAAGATGCTGTTGGGGGCACTAGGCTCTGACAGGCTTCTACCTGGAAAAGACCCACCATTTAATTTAGTCTTAGACGGTTACAGGAATTGCCTCAAAAGACATGCTGTCTCAAACCGAACTTTCCAATGAAGGCAGCTCACATGTCTGTTTGTGCTTCAATATCATGAACTTTGTCAAACACAGACACGTGAATAAATAATAATAATAGTAATAAAATGTACCCACCACCACCTTTGTTAATTGTACTGTTTTTCCATATTTGCTTCAGGGTTTTAAAAAGAAAACATTTCAGGGACACCTGGGTGGCTCTGTCGGTTAAGTGCCTGACTTCGGCTCAGGTCATGATCTCGCAGTTTGTGAGTTTGAGCCTCGCGTCAGGCTCTGTGCTGACAGCTCAGAGCCTGGAGCTTGCATTGGATTCTGTGTCTCCCTCTCTCTCTCTCTGCCCCTCTCCTGCTCATGCTCTGTCTCTCTCTGTCTCTCAAAAATAAATAAATGTTAAAAAAATGAAAAAGAAAACATTTCAAAGAAAGCCGAAACTCCCTTCGTAAGTGCTCTAATGCCATTCCTTACCCGACCCCCTGGAATAACCACCACTCTGATGTTTGTAGAATCATTTCCTTGTACATGTTTATACTTTTACCACATATATATGTGTACATAAACAATGTTTTGTTTTGCATGATTTTAAAGTTTGTTTATTTATTTTTTATGATTTTAAAGTTTATATGAGGACTATCGTATTCCATGTAACCCTTTTTACTTTTGTGTTGGGAATTTGTGTTGAGATTTGTCTGGTATTGGTATATGTGTTTCTTGTTCATTCATTTCAACTGCTGTTTACTTCCCATTCTGTGAATATTTTACACTTTTTTGGAACCTATTCTTCTGTTGATAAATATAAACGTAGTTGCCTTCTTCCCTCCCCCTCCCCCTCTCCCTCTTCTTTTTCTTCTTCCTCTCCTTCCTTCTCCTCCTCCTCTTTCTCTTTTTTGTTCTTTTCTTTTTATTTTTGCTGTTATCCACGATGCTCGAATACAGTTCTCTACGTGGCTCCTTCTACACAGGGTAAGAGTTTCTCTATGAACTGGGAGAATTGCTGAGTTGTAGAATAGCCATGTTTTTAGATTATTACATATTGCCATATGTACAATTTACACACCTACTCTCAATGTCTGGGAGTTCCTTTTACCCCTTGTTCTTCCAACTGTTCTGTGCATTATGTGGTCTCCAGATGCAACACTCACTGTAGTCATTCCCCTCTGGTTACTCCCTTGTCAGTCAAGGTCGTTCCTAGCTATGGCGCTCAAGACTGAGTGGGATGCACTTGCATATGATTTGATCCACGAATTGGTTACACTCTCTCTTCTCTTCAGCTTGTCAGTGAATTTCTCCTGAGATACTTCATTTCAACCACCTCCTCTGTGGCTTATATTGTCCATTGTCTCAATGGTCTATCAAAGCGCCAGTGGCCAGGAGGCTAATAATAATTCCTTGAATCTATCCCATTAATTCCTAACTTTCTTTGAAATTGAGACTTTTCTAAAATTGAAAGCCACACACACACACACACACACACACACACACACAATTTTACATACAATTCCAGAAGGTTCGTTGACCCCTGAAGCCAATCTGTGGATCCTGAGTTAACAACTGTTTTGCTGTGTCGAAGGATTCAGGAAGAAAGGTTGGAGAAAAGTTTGCCCTTTTGAAATATGTCTAAACTTGGGACTGTGGGGAAAATGTCCCATTGCTCTAATAGTAATTTTAATGAAACTTAGTGTTTTTAGGGTTGTTAATTTTTTTATATAAAATTCTAACTATACTCCATGATGCAGCAGAATAGAATGGAAAGTGTTAATACTCAAGAGTCTACAGTGCCAAGTTCAACTCTGGCACTTTTTGTTTCGTTGAGATACATAACATCTGCTAGCCTCAGTTTACTCATCTGTGAAACGGACTCATATTTCAAAGGATTCTTGTGAGGGTTGATCAAATCTCTCACAATTTTTAGAATGTGATAAATATTGAATAAACGCTGTTTTTTCCTGCCCTACCTTACACATTGAACAACGCCTAACAGATCTATAAATGGAGGCCAACAGGAGTATTTCCCTGGGCTGTCGTGGGCTTTGATGAGATTGCATTTGTAATATTTCCTATGCAGAGTTGGTCACCAACATAGCTTTGTTTCCTCAAGGAATATTTTGGTGGGGGCTCTGTTTTAGGGAGAAAGCAAAAATTTAATTAATTTATTTTCTACATTTACCCAATATTATGCTTCTGTACTAATGGGAACTCCCTGCTCCTTCATCACTGTCCATTTGACATCTCCCTAAAATCCTTTGCCTTCTCTTCCCCCCAGGGCTGCAGCTGCCTCTAATGATCACAAAACAATGCCCGGCATTGCCTAGGCGGTCAGATAACAGAAGAATTATTATCTAGGGTGTCCTCTGGAGGTTTGGGACAGCTCCTGCTTCCTCACATGTCTTTCAAAGGCATATATTGTTTTAGGCACCTGTAAAAATAATAGCCATGGATTATTTGTAGATAAATATTAATGCTGCATCTATATTGAAGCAAAGCACAAATTGAATAGCTTTATCTACACAAGGCCTCAAATAGATTTAATAGAAACTTCTTTCCAATTCATACATTATTTACTCTTGATATTCAATAAAAATTCACACCGGTAGATATAGTGCTTTTGACATATTTCACTTACAAACATTAGAAAAAAGGTCTTGAGAGAGATTTAAATTATGATTTCTAAACCTGTTCCAATTCTGTCTCTGTCAACTATGAATTGCTAGCAAGAATTGCCTTCCTTAAGAAGAGAATTGCCATTTTGAAAGCATATCTTGATGATGAGGCATTCCCTGTCCCCCATCACCCCAAAGCATCCCCGAATCATGGCTGAAGGGGTCCTCAAAGTTTAGCTGCCCCAAGGCTCTTATTTCCCAGATGCCCAGTACGGTGAAGTGATACATCTGAGATCACTCAGAGTTAATGGTAACTAAGGAGCAAGATGGTCCAAGTCAACAGGTGCTATGATTACTGGTGTGATGGGCTGGAATGAGAAAAATGAAGTCCGAGCTGCTTCCTTTATGTGCCGTAGTGTGAAACATGATTTACCCATAATGAAAACTGAGAACTGTGCTGAGCCAAATAGAGAATTTGGGGTAAGTTATTTCAACATACAAAAGATATACTCTGCCCTTCCTCTATATTGAATTCAGCCAGGCCATTCGTTCTCTACGTGAATATGCATATATGATACATAATGATATCTCTATGTCTATATCTCGATAGAGAGATCTAGTGCTATTTCTCTTTCTGTCTCTCTCTATAATTATATATTAATATATATTTTGTTAAATATATAATATATATTTTTAATACATATAATGTATAAGTATATAATATATATGGGGGGGGGGGGTTGGGGCAAAACCTCCACCAAAGAGAAAGAAAGAGAGCAGGTAGAGACACAGGCTAAGCTGTTGGTTTTTAGATGCTTCTATTTTTTTTAATCAAAATTATAATAAGATTGTGCCTCTTTTGTTATATTACCACCAAGACATTTTAATGGAAAGAGATATGATTTTCCATCTTGCTGACTTGGGTTGGCCTATGGGAAATCTGCCATTCACATAAACATGTCGGTGACATCAATAATAAAACCAGTATTATTCATTCCGCCAGGCGGAATGCATATCTTCCTGTGAGGCCGAAGTCATTCTAAGCACCATTGAGTCACACTCTTAATCCCACGAGAAGGAAGACCCAGTCCTTACCCCCGAGGGACTCAATGTTCAGTTTGCAGATCACATAAGCCTGGAAGGGAAGCAAATGCAAGCTAGTATAACAGACGCAAGAGTCACAGTGATATGGATGGCATACCTTCGGAACCAAACTTATACAAAATATATATGAAGTTTTGCTCCTGGGTATGAAAAGAAAAGAAAAATTGCACAGTACAGGCGAGGGGAGACCTGACTTGCAGAAAAGACTTTGGAGGGGCTTGGATTAGTTTGCTAGGGCAGCTGTGACAAAGTGCCATGTACGGGGTGGATGGCTTAGACAACACAAATTTATTGTCTCAGGGTTCTGGAGGCCAGAAGTCTGAAATCAGACATCAGTAGTGTTGGATCCTTCTGAAGCCCTATAAAGAAGAACCTGTTACATGTCTCTCTCCTAGGTTTGGGTGTTTTGCCAGTGATCTTTGGTGTTTCCTGCTTTCTAGAATCTCCGCCTTCACCTTCACGTGGAGTTTTCCTTGTGTGTGTATATCTCCAAATTTTGCCTTTTCATAAAGACGCTGTTCATATTGGATTAGGACCCACCCGGTGACATCTTAACTATTATATCTTCAATGGCCATATTTCCAAATAAGGTCGTATCCTAAGGTACTGGGGGTTAGGGCTTGCAATATATGACTTTGGTGTGAAAGACACAATCCAATCCGTAATAGGGGCTTTCGAGATCTAAACCATAGCTTAGGTGATACTTATAGTTTAATTAGTACAGACTAAGTTGAGCATAATCTTTGGCTATATTAAAGTATGGTTTACAAATTATAGCAGGAATGACCCCAATGAAGTCTTATAAAGTACAGTCACGTTGCTGTGCAACTTGTAAAAATGAAACTCTTTACCCATTACAAACTCCCCATTTATCTCTCCCCTGGGCCCCTGGTAATCACCATCCTACTTTCCGTTTCTGTGAATTTTACTATTCTAGTTTTTGTCATCCTGTGACTGGCTTATTTACTTAGCATAATGTCCTCAAGGGTCACCCATGCTGTACTACATGCCAGCATTTCCTTCATTTGGGGGGCTGCATGATATTGCGTTACATGGATATACCAATAGCAGCAAACTGCTAACTATGAATTTGACCTCCTGGGTATCACAGAAGTTGCCTGATCCAGACAGTGGACAGACCAATGGGGGTATTCTGGTGGCCAGAAAAGGAAAGGGGGTCAGAGTTCCTTTTAACCTAGGTTTGAGGAAAAGGCTTTTGTGTTATTACCAGGCAGGGAGTGAGGGTCTGAGAGAATAAGGGAGAGAAGGAGACAAAGCCAATACAAGGATAACTTACTGAATTAACCATGGCCAAGTGCCACTGGTTACCAAATTCTGAGGGACTCAGAGTTCTAGGGATGAAATGATATGGTCCTCTGAGAAGCCTTATAAATGATCTCAGGATAGTGGAGGGGAGAAACAGGGAAGGATTTATATCCTTGGTCAAAGCCTCACTCTATGATGGTAACTCCCCCACCCTTCAAGGCTGTACACAGATGGGCACCAAGAAGCAGTCTGCAGCCTCCCACATGTCCAAGCCAGCAGGGATGGCCATGATGGACAGGCACAGGCAAGAGGAAGGCACTTCTAGGTTGTGCCTGCATGGAATCAGCCAGAGCCCATCCAGAGCTGGCTGCTGCTGTAGTAGCTGGAACATGAACAGGTGAGGCTGGGAGCATCTGAAGAGGTTCAGGAGAAGAGACTGGTACAGAAGGGTAGAGAATACAAGTGACATGTGCTGAGCCCCACAATGCTCTAGGCACTTTACAGGTAACACCTAATGCAACCCTTGTACCAACTATGGGTGTTACTCAGCCCCAACGAAGTTAATGAGGTTGCACATAAAATCACACAGTTAAGAAACACAGGGGCTAATTTTGTGATCCAGATCTGATTCTAACCTAGTACTTTTGTATTGAGAAATTGGGATCCTGTTGTACCCATCAAACGTATTGTGAATTTGATTGAGTTGAGCAGTCCCTTCTGAGTTCCTTGGCTAACTTGGGTTTCTGGACCTACAAAGCTGTGGACCAGCATCCGGGGTATAGTGACCTCAATGAGGGTAGCTTCTCTCTGTGGCACCTTCACCTTGTCTCTCTCCACCAGTTGTAAAATATTAGCAAGTCTGTCAGGAGACCTGTTTTGAATTTCTCCAGAGGGTATAGATTACTGGGAGCAAATTTCAGCCTCATGTAAGGCTTCATAACCACAGACTGCTTGCGGAGGTGAAACCTTTTGGTGTTGAAATGACCTAAGAGGACCAGGGCCGCACTAGTTTGTGTGAACAGAAAGATCTTCTGAGTGGTAACTCTGTATGTTAAACATGAGAGGGAAACCATATTCTCTTCTCTGGGCATGGAGCTGATTTCACTCAAGGAAGATGCGGGTAGCTATCCTTCATGACCTTTTGATTCTTTCACCCCTGCTTCTTTTCTTTCCTTCCATGAGCCCCTTTGTTCCATCAATTCTCACCTCTTTCCTTTCAATTTTCCATCCTCCTTTTCTTCCATCCCTCCTCCTCTCTTGCAAATGTCTTTCTGTCCACCCTTCTACTTGATGACTCTTTGCAAGCAGAATGCAAACCCTCACTACTTTAAACAACAGGGAATTCTGGGAAAGGATATTGGGAACCATTAAGATCAGCAGTAAGGTCAGAAAACCAGACTTGGGAGCAGGATGTCATGAGATATGGGACTATCTGAGCTTTTCAGATGAAATGAGGGAAGCCCAGCAAATTTTCTCTGTCCTCACATCATTTTTTAAGCTTATTTATTTTGAGAGAGAGAGAGAGAGAGAGAGAGAGAGAAGCAGAGAAAGAGGGAGGGGGAGAATCCCAAGGAGGTTCATGCTGTCAGTACCGAGCCCCAGGTGGGGCTTGATCCCATGAACCCTTAAGGTCATGCTTGAGCTGAAATCAAGAGTCAGACACTTGGGGTGCCTGGGTGACTCAGTTGGTTAAGCGGCCAACTTCGGCTCAGGTCATGATCTTGCGGTCCGTGAGTTCGAGCTCCACGTCGGGCTCTGTGCTGACCGCTCAGAGCCTGGAACCTGTTTCAGATTCTGTGTCTCCCTCTCTCTTTGACCCTCCCCGTTCATGCTCTGTCTCTCTCTGTCTCAAAAATAAATAAACGTTAAAAAAAATTAAAAAAAAAAAAAAGAGTCAGACACTTAACTGACTGAGCCACCCACGTGCACCATCACATCATTTTAATAGGAAACACAGCTCTTGGAGAATTCAACCAGTCAGCCAACTGATGTGTATGCTTTTCCACCTGGGATGCGTAGAGTTCGCATAAGGAAGCCTCTAGGAGAAAGTCTTTGCAAGAACCTCTCGGCTTCCGTGGTGGGAATGCAGGGCATTTTCACAGCACCCAGCGTATGGGGCTGGGGAGGTGAATTCCCAAAGGAAATCCAGGTACCATTATGAAGGACAATGGATGTCCAGTGGCCAAAATATTTTTTAAATATGGTCTATATGCCTTATTCCTCATTCCCCCCCCACCCACCCTTTTCAATTTTACCTCACAATTTTTCCTCCCCTAAATGCATATGTTAAAGCCCTAACCCTTCATATCTCTAAATATGACTCTATTTGGAGATAGGGCCTTTAAAGAGAGGGTTATGTTAAAATGAGGTCATAGGACTGGCGTCCTTATAAGAAGAAGAAATCTGAATACCCAGAGAGACACCTGGGTGCACACAGAGGAAAGACCATATGAGGACACATCTGAAATGATAAGGTGGCCATCTGCAAGCCAAGGAGAGAGGCCTCAGAAGAAACAAACTCTTGAGTTTGGACTCTAGTCTCCAGAACTGTGAGAAAACAAAATTCTGGCATGTCAGCTGCCCGGTCTATGCTGATTTTTATGGCAGCCCTGGAAAACATGTACATTCTGTATGTAATGACCACTAATGGCTCAGGGGAAGAAAGGTCATGTTCTTTGTCAAAGCCCCACAGTGAAACCAGCTTTTCCGGTTCTAATCCAGTTCCCTCTCTGCTACATCAACCTACCTCTTTACTTCCTGTTACCACCTTCCTGCTGGTGGATATCATTCCTGCCCCAATGCATCTCGGTCCTTCCCCATTGAGCCCTAGGCTCACGGAAGGAGTAGCAGGAGCCTGTGTCCTGTTCACCGGCTGTACACTGTTGAGGACATCGCCATCCATAACCGCCAGCCCAGTCCATCCCTTCCTAAATGCACTTCCTCTCCTTCGGTCCCCCTAGTTGATGAAATAAGATGAGACTTTAACTCAGTGACTGCTGTCAGCAGCCGAACAGCTGACCTGGTAAGTTACTCTCTCAAGTGTTGGCTCTCTCACCAAACTGTGCAATATAGAGCTTTAAGTGAAGTTGATTTGTTGCTGATTTAGTCAAGGGCTTTCATCTCAACAGTGATTAGCCATCTTGTTGAAAAAAGCCACAGTAAATTTGGTGATGCCTCCGCCAAGATGATACACAGCAACTAGTAATGTTATATTAAAAGGGGCCCTTAGTCAGCCCAGAGGCTACTGGGTTTACAGTGCGAGTCACATTACGTTTGGTAATCTTATCCTTATAGGTTTAACCTCTTGCTCCCACCTAAACTGTGTATGTTGAACGGGGGTGGGGCATATGCATCTATAAATAAAGAACTCTCCTAGGGGGAGCTCGCAGATCCCAGCTAATGAAACAAATCCTCTCGTGTCACCACCCCTTATCTACCTAGGTATCGGGCATCTCAATGTCTGTTTGGCTTTGACCTCCACCGCGCCCATTCCTTCTTCCTAACGAGCTACCTCAAAAAATAAATGTGCATTTCATCCAATTCTGAAACCTTATATTTCAGAGTATAAAGTCGATCCAGATGGCTTGCTCCTCAGTTTCACCACGATGTGCGATAACATACCCAGCAGGAGAATTTGTCACTCACACACACACGGTCCTCAAATAGCTGGTGTGCGCCTGGCCTTGGAGGGCTCCATGTGTGTTTGCACAAATGCCTTCCTTAGGACTGTAGCCCCACCAGAGGGTAGAGTTAGGGAGAAGTACTTTGGAAAGTGCTGAAAAATTCTTAGCAGAGTCATGTTTTTCTTTCTTCCAGTGCAATGCCTCTCACTTAGCACTTAGCTTAGCACTCTTAGACCAATAAAGAATGCTCATTGATTCTGACATGATGGCGGACAAATTGGCCCAAAAGGCAGAGATGCAATTCTGTTACCAAATGAAACACGAGTCTGAACAGCACAAGTCATACAAAGGCTGATCTGAAGGAAAGGTGGACGTTCATTTTCAAGTCAATAGAAGAGCCTCTATTTTCTCCATTTGCACCTGCTACATACATAACACTTATTGGTATACTTAGCCCAACCTTAACAAGAGGAAATTTTTGTGAGGGCAGTCACGGACTTCCACATTGAAACAGAAGAGCCTGTTTGCAGAAAATTTTGCCTTGCTGCATCTTAGTCAAACACCCGTGACAAATGTTGGAAAAACATACAAGGTAATTCAAAACCTTTAAAATCGTCAGACTCCAGCTGTTAGGATAAACAAGCCCTTACCAGGAATTTGGTTTAATGGTGTTCTTCTGTCTTTATAACTTTCTGGACCGAACTGTCAACCCGAGTTTCATGGCTGACCCAGGTTTTCATGAGTTATACACAAGTTATACAAATATAAGCAATTTTGCTTTTGTATCTGATCCTGTTCCCATGATTGGAATGATGGGAATATACGAAGGGATGAGAATTGACCCTTGGGGTTTGGTGATAATAAATAACATTTATTGAGATAGGCTTCTGAAGGATGGGGCAGGTTGGAGGTTGAGGAAAGTTTCCTAGGCATAGCTCAGGGTGCTCGGAACCATGGAGCTAGTTTAGAATCAGATGCAAGAGAAAAGGGGGGTCTAAATTCAAAATTCTGGGAGGAGGATTTGCAAAAGGCTCTTGTAGGTATACCCTCCCAAATAACTAGAGAATGAGGTTAGCGGAAGCACAAAGCCACAGGCATGACTTATCACGGGTCAGGTGTTTGCTAGGTGAATACCATATAAAAGAACTGAGAGCTTTAGCCAAGTGGTTATGAGATCTGTCCACTGGGGGTTTCAGGGTGAGTCGGGATGTCACATGGATGGGTCAATACCAACAGGTCTCCTTCAAAATGCCACATTTCAAATGTTTTCAAAACAGTATTTTTAGGGGCGCCTGGGTGGCTTAGTCGTCAAGCGTCTGACTTCAGCTCAGATTATGACCTCAAGGTTTGTGAGTTTGAGTTCCACATCAGATGAGCTTGAGCCCCGCTTCAGGTGAACGCGAGCCCCACTTTGGGTAAAAAAACATGAGCCCTGCTTCAGGTGAGCCCCGCCTTTCTCTCTCTTCTCTCTCTCTCTTCCTTTGCCCCTCCTGGGATTCTCTCTCTCTATCCCTCACTTGCTTGCACCCTCTCTCTCTTTCTCTCTCAAAAACAAAACAAAACAAAACAAAACAGTATTTTTACACAAATTTTCTGCTAGAAAGCCATTTCCAGTAATGAAGAGAAGATGAAAAGTCATCAGAGTTGACCCTTATGGAAAGACAGAAAGTGTGTGTGTAGTTGTTTTCAAAATGGGAACACAGAACAAAAACTTATGAACAGCTATTCACGTCAGTAAATATATTTCCACAATGTAATTTTAATTGTTGGGTAGCATCCAAAAATGTGAAATGATTTATTTCATTCCCTATCGTTGGGCATCCAGAATGTTTTAAGCCTATAATAAATAATGTTATACTGAACCACTTTACAACTAAATCTTTGTGCTTACCCCTATGAACAAATTTAGAAATGGAATTGCTGGGGCAAAGTATATACATGATTTTAAATCTCTTGATAGTTTTTGCCAAATTGTCCTTCAGAAATGTACCGAAGTTCACTCTCACCTGTAATGTATGAGCATGTCTGCCTTTCTGTGTCTCTGCCAGCAATGAGTGTTATAATTAAAAAAAAAAAATCTGTCAGATCATTTCAGTTGAATTTGCTATTTTTGCACTTGGATGGGGATGTACCTGCCAATCTCCTTCCCCCACCACACACACACACACACACACACACACACACACACAGAGGGGCATGTCTAACTGAGACTGGACCAGAGTCAGCAATAGGCTGGTCAACCAATTGTCAGACCCCATTCCCTATTGTATGTGTGTGCGTGTGTGTGTGTGTGTGCGTATCTGACTTGTATGGAGGTTCACTGTGGGAGAGCAAGGACAAAGATACTGATGACAAGACTTCCAGAAAAAAGGTCCAAAGATGTCGTAAAATCAGAAAAAGGGTGGAAGGGAGTTGAAAGTCGGAAGTCTGAAGTGACAGAAAAAAGAGACAAGCTGTCATGGACGTCACCAGATAATCCATTCTTCTCTGATTCCTGGGCCCTGGGAATTCTGTACTTCCCAGCCCCTTTCACTTGGATGGGGCCATGTGAACATTCTGGCCAATGGTGACAGTAGAAGACGTATTTATCCTTTTAGGTTGTAGATTATGTTAAAAAAATTTTTTTTAATGTTTATTTATTTTTGAGATAGAGATAGAGAGAAAGAGAGCACATGATTTGGGGAGGGGCACAGAGAGAGAGAGAGGGAGACACAGAATCTGAAGCAGGCTCCAGGCTCCCAGCACAGAGTCCCACACGGGGCTCAAACTCACCAACTACAAGATCACGACCTGAGCTAAAGTCCCACGCTGAAGCGACTGAGCCACCCAGGCGCCCCTCAGGTTGTAGATTTCAAATGGCCAGTGCCTGACCTTCAACCTCTCTCTTGCCCCGCCCTGGTGATATGCAGGGCTTGGAGGGAGATGTTAGAGCATTGGTCAATCTGAGTCCCTCAGTGTCCCCTGGAGCAGACTCTCTGCCAACCAGTGTTGGTCGCATAAGTTGGTGTGCGTAAGCAATACGTCATTGTCGTGGGAAGCCCCCAGCAGTCGGGATTGACTTGTTACTGTAGTCTAGTCTAGTTTATGAATACATAAAATCAAGTAGTTAATTCCAACAAAGGTGGCAAGGAGTAAGGGAGTAAGTTTCCTAAATAATTGCCTACAAATTTTTGTGCTCGTGGACCCTCTGTTCAGCGGTCTTCTTGGGCAGACTTGGGTGTAGAACAGATGGAAGCCGAACTAACTGCCTCCACGTGGCAGCCCTGGAGGAGGGGCCGCTTCGTAAACCCCTAAAACGGTGGTGGAACCCCCAGCCTGAAAATAAACAATTAGCCTTTGCACACGGGCAGGGGTGCTGGGTTTGGATAGATCAATACAGTTTAGAAGCGGACTGCTTGAAGGAGGGCAACCGTCCCTACTTTTTTTTTTTTTTAATTGCAAATAAAAAGTTTAATTTAAGGAGCATTTGGGTGGCACAGCAGGTTAAGCGCCGACTTCCGCTGAGGTCATAATCTCGAGGTTCGTGAGTTCGAGCCCCGCGTCCCGCTCTGTGCTGACAGCTCGGAGCCTGGAACCTGCTTCAGATTCTGTGTCTCCCTCTCTCTCTCTCTCTCTGTCCCTCCCCCACTCACACTTTCTCTCTCTCTCTCTCTCAAAAATAAGATCAACATTAAAGAAAATTTTAGGGGTGCCTGGGTGGCTCAGTCGGTTAAACGTCTGACTTCATGTCTCTGTCCCTCCCTCACTAGTGCTCTCTCTCTTTCTCAAAAATAAACATTAAGAAATTTTTAAAAAAAAAATTTAAAGTTTAATTTCAGAAACTGAGTTCACCATTTATTATTAATACAGTAAAATATAGCCAATGCAAAATCCGATTAAAAATAGGTACAATAACTTTGTATTTAAGAAAAAGATAACTTCTGTAAATAGTCCTAGGTAAATGAGTGTATTGCTTCACCCAGAATGTTTCATTGATTTGAAAAAAGAAAATGAGCCCTTTTCTACATGTTGAAGTAAAAACTATGAAGACAGTTTTGTTAAAAGAATCTGACAACTGATACTTCATTCTGATATCCTTAAGGTTCTGAAATATCCCATCAATGGCTCAGTCTTCCCTGTTATTGAAAACAAAAATCTAAACACTTAAGGCTATTCTCACAACTGTAATGTAAAACTCTTTCCTGTTAATAATTTTTTTAATGTTTATTTATTTTGAAGGAGAGAAAGAGAGAGTGAGCAGGGGAGAGGCAGAGAGCGAGCGAGACAGAATCTGAAGCAGGCTCCAGGCTCCGAGCTGTCATCACAGAGCCCAACGCGGGGCTCGAACTCACGAGCCATGAGATCATGACCTGAGGTGAAGTCGGACGCTTAACCGACTGAGCCACCCAGGCACCCCAAGATCTTTCCTGTTAATAAGCCATTTCTTCTAAAAAGAATTGTATACATAGTTTGGTCAATTTGTGGGTTTTTTAAAGTTTCAAGATCCAATTCCAACAAGGTGGGAGGGAGATTCCCCTACATACAATACCAAATAATTCTTAGACACCAGCAGGGTGTCTCAACTCAATTCTGACACTCTACCCAGAGAGAGCATCAGATTCCACAGATTAAGGGTTGAGTCCTACAAGACTGCCCCCTGCCCCCACTTCAGATGGCAGGTGCAAGCCTCAGGTGACACCTGGGCTTCTGACCCACCGACTACGCATAGGAGGTCCAGTGGTGTCCTCAGGTTCGACTGAGTTGCTGGTGCAGCTCACAGAGCTCACTTATTTTATGCTTAGTAAATACTTAGTTTACCAGTTTATTAAAGGTAACTCTAAAGGATATGAATCAACGGCCAGATATAAGAGAGGGCAAAATACGGAGAAAGGGCACGAAGTTTCCCTGCCCTCTCTAGGCATGACGTCATTCTTCCTGCATCCCATGTGTTCACCAGCTCAGAAACTCTCTGAACTCAGCTTTTTTGGGTTTTTGTTTTTTATTTTTAGTATTTTTTAATTTATTTTTTGGGAGAGCACAAGCAGGGGAGGGGCAGAGAGAGGGGGACAGAGGATCTGAAGCCGGCTCTGCGCTGACAGGCTGATAGCAGGGAGCCTGATACGGGGCTCAAACTCATGAACCACACCTGGAGATCACGACCTGAGTTGAAGTCAGATGGTCAATTGACTGAGCCACCTAGGCGTCCCTGGGTGGTGGTGGTGGTGGGGGGGGGTTAATGGAGGCTTCTTGGAGTAATCTTGATTGACTAAGTCACTGGTCATTGGCTGATTCAACCTCCAGCCCCACTCCTCTCCCCTCCTGGGAGGTCAGGAAGTAGGACTGAAAGTTCTACAGGATTGATCCTGCCAGCAACCAGCCTCACCTCGGAAGAGGGAGTGTCCAAAAGTTGCTGTCATTAACATAACAAAAGACATCTTTCTGACTTAGGAAATTTCAAGGGTTTTGGGAATTGCGAGCCAGAAAACTGTGGACAAAGGCTAAATACACATGAGAAATATAATTCGGCCATCTGAAGGCCCAAATATATAGATTTCCTGTAAGGCACATGCCATAGAGACAGTAAGCAGGGCTTGCGAATCAGGGGCTACGCAGTTTCTAGACTCAAGGCTTTGCCAGTTGGCTAAGTTGGTCATGATCTCGTGGTTCGTGAGTTCGAGTACAAGGAGGTGCCAGAATGAAACCTTGTCTCTGAGCTATTAAGTGAGGTGCAAAAGGGAGTGATTGAGTGGACACTTCAAGGGGAGAAAAGTCTTAATGAAGTCTTGACTCTTTTCCAATTTGGGGAAAAGGGTTTTGTGCGGGGATGGTGAGGTAGAAATTTTTCTACCTCAAATGAAACTCCCTGGGGATTTCAAGCAGCAGGACACTCGGTGCAAAGCTCACGATTAACCAATTAGTGTGATTGATGTGCACAGCAAAGACCGGTAAGGAAGGCCAAGAGAAAAATCACCCCAGCTCCAAATTAACAGGATTGCCTGTATATATCCATCAGGTCTGAGAAGTGATCGCCAGAACATCGTTTTTGTTTGTGCTGTGTGGGCAGCTGTAAAGTCTGCTGTATCCCGGAGCAGGATTTTAATGATACATATTTTATAAGGAACAGCCACGCACTGCCTTGGAAACTTAGCAGAGTCAAGTGTTCTGATGTCAGAGTGTTTCCCCCTCTCTCATTATGGGAGTCCGCAGAGCTTTTCGTTATAAATTACAAATGTTTGGATCCCTTCTGATAATCCTCTGTCGCCTTATACTTTGCTGCAGAGTCGTAAGAGATCTTGGTGGGTAAGGAAATGTGAATCAGGTCTTCTAACTCTGAAGAAGCCTTTCTTGATTTTAAATCTTATGTATCCAGTAATGATTAATTTTACGTGTCAACTCGACTGGACCACACAGTGCCCAGATATTGTGTCAAACATTAATCTGGGAAAGTCTTGTGAGGGTGTTTCCAGATGAGATCAACATTTGAAGTGGTGGACTGAGTAAGAAGGATTGTCTCCATGCTGTGGGTGGGCCTTGTCCAATCAGGTGAAGTCCTGAATGGAACAAAAAAGGTAATCCTCCCAAGAGTGAGGGAGAATTGCCCTCAAGCTGGCACATTGGTTTTCTCCTACCTTCAGACTGGAATGGAAACATTGGTTCTTCCTGGGTCTCTCTCTACCCTGTAGGCTTTTGAGCTAAAACGAGATCATTTGCTCTCCTGTTTGTCAGGCCTTCTGACTCAGACTGCAATGAACTCACTGGCTCTCCTGGGTCTCCAGCTTGCTGACAGCAGATCTTGGGACTTGCCAATCTCCAGCCTCCATAATTGTGTGAGCCAATTTACTAATTCCTTACAATAAATGTCTTTATAGAAAGATAGACGGAAATGAGTACGATACAGATACAGATACACGTGTCTTATGGTTTTGTCTCTCAGGGAGAGCACTTGACTAATAACAATAGGAAATGACACCTTGTCTGGGTCAGGGTCATGATGCTTTTTAGTACCTGGAAAACAGGATACTTCAAATAAAAACATGTTTCCAACCTTAAATTACACATTGGTAACACTGCCTCAGGATCTATTTCAGATCTTGGGTATTGTTTACTTAATTAGGATAATTTTCAGAGAATATAGACAGTGTTATTCCATTGCTCTAGAACTAAATAGTAGCTAGGAGCAGAAACATCTGATGCTTTCCTTTAAACAAGAAGCCTGTTAGTATCAACTTCCCTATAGTTAAGAAGTGTGAATTGGTTCCTGCTTGCCCAAATTTTCACATTTCTGGCTGTTAAAAAAAATCATATCACTGATTTATTTTACACTTGGTTCATAATGAGCCACCTTAGAGTTCAGGGTCTGAAGTATTTGAACTTTGGCCAACCATGGTTGCGTTGCATCTGGGTGCCTTTGCATATTCTCCGTCCTTGCCTTGGAGAAAAGAAGAATTCCTACAATGTGTGGAAAACACCCCCACTATTTATCCTTGATATTTTAGCTCAAATGCCACCCTTTCTGGGAGTCTTTCTTTATTCTCCAGAAAATGTGGGGAAACCCTAAGCTTCCCAAAAGCACTCACTTCCGCTGTAGGAATTGTCCTATTTGTTCCATCTGTTTTATTTTGTTAATGTTTATTCATTTTTGAGAGAGAGAGTGTGAGTGGGGGAGGGATGGAGAGAGAGGGAGATGCAGAATCCAAAGCAGGCTCCAGGCTCTGAGCTGTCAGCACAGAGCCCGGTGCGGGGCTCAAACTCAAGAACTGTGAGATCGTGACCTGAGCTGAAGTCAGATGCTGAACCGACTGAGCCACCCAGGTGCCCCACCCTCTGTTTATTTTAATGCCTGCCTTCCCCCTGGATGGCAAGTTTCTGGACACAGGATCTTATTTTTCTCTTTACTATATTGTGTTGCTGTAATATAAATGCGAGCTACCACTTATTGACCACTTATGTTCTAAAAGCTTTTCATGAATGAATGAATTCAATCTTTATGACAACCCCATGGGATAGATTTTATTAGGATCTTTATTTTAAGCTGAGGAAACTTGGGTGTGGAGAGGTTGTACAGATTAATCATTCTCTTCCACTTGGGTAATCCACAGAGTTTTCAGTGTAGACACTTTCAATAGTTCTGGAATTTCCTTATTCCTAAAGAACCTGGCTTTTATTAGCTGGAGGTAAGCTACCTACCCACATTGAGTGTGGTGCTTGTTCACCATCAAAGAGGGGCAAGTCAGGAGTTCAGTAAGTACTCCCGAATTTGTTACCTTCATTTTTCCCCCCAGCTTTATTAAGGTATAATTGACAAAAATTGTACATATGTAAGGTATACAATGTGATATTTTGAAATATGTATACATTGCAAAATAATCACTATAATCAGGTTAATTAACATATATGTCACCTTCTTCTTCCTCCTCCTCCTCCTCCTCTTCTTCTTCTCCTCCTTCTCCTTCTCCTCTCCTCCTCCTCCTCCTCCTCCTTCTTCTGGAACACTTAAGATCCACCCTCTTAGTAAATTTCAAATATACAATACACTATTGTTAACCATAGTTACCATGCTGTACATCAGATCTCCAGAACTATTTATCTCGTATCACTGAAGCTTCGTTCCCTTTGGCCAACATCTTCCCAGATCCCCCTTCCCCCAGCTCCTGGCAACCACCTTTCTACTCTCTGCTCCTACCAATTCGACTATTATAGATTCCTCATGTAAGTGAGACCATACACTATTCGTCTTTCTGTGTCTGGCTTATTTCACTTAGCATAATGTCCTCCAGGCTCATCCTTGTTGGTGCTCATGGCAGGATTTCCTTCTTTTCTTAATTTTTTTTTTTTTTTTATAAACAGATACTTTATTTTTTTTTTTCAACGTTTATTTATTTTTGGGACAGAGAGAGACACAGCATGAACGGGGGAGGGGCAGAGAGAGGGAGACACAGAATCGGAAACAGGCTCCAGGCTCCCAGCCATCAGCCCAGAGCCTGATGCGGGGCTCGAACTCACGGACCGCGAGATCGTGACCTGGCTGAAGTCGGATGCTTAACCGACTGCGCCACCCAGGCGCCCCTCTTTTCTTAATTTTTAAGACTGAATGGCATTCATTCGTATATTTATGCCAGTTTTCTTTACCCATTCATCCACTGATGGGCATTTAGCTTGTTTCCATATCTTAGCCATTGTGAGTAATGCTGTAACGAACATGGGAATGCAGATATCTCTTCATTTATGTTGGATAAACAGCCAGAAGTAGAATTCGGGATCATATGGAAGTTCTACTTTTAATAATCTGAGGAATTTCCATGCTGTTTTCCACAGTGACTGCACCAATTTACATTCCCACCAACAGTGCACCGGGGTGTTTTCTTCACATCCTTGCCAACTCTTGTTACCTTTTGTCTTTCTTATGATCTTCATTTCTTTATTCATTCTTTCTCTCCCCCTCTCTCTCTCACACACATGCACAATTTCCAAATTTCATAGGCAGTTTCCAAATTTCCTATTGAATGACGACTTTGGGGAGGACCGGCAGAGAGAGAATCTCTTTGGTAGGTGGGGAGGAGAGGGCGGTGGGAGTGGGAGGCAGCTCTTGTTCTCAGGGCCAACTTTCCCACCCCAATTCAACCTCATTGTCTCCTGCAGCATCCTATTGGCTCTCACTTGGTCTCCATCCCTTGTGTTCTTCTAAGGCTACAATGGAACATCTCAGGGAAATCTCTGATGAGTCTATGGTGTATAATGTCCCTCCTGAAAGTGTCTTGATTGTGGTTGGGAGGTTAAACGTTGGAGAGAAAGCCTTGTTTTTACCGTGAGGAGTTGCCAGTGTGCTTAAACTACTCAAGGAGAAAGTCAGGTCATCCAAATAGTGTGCCAGTTCACAGAAGTCCTGGGGAAGATTAGATAACGATCGATCTCATTTTCCACAAGAGCCACATGTCTGTGGGAAGTCCCTGACCTTAGATGGTCAAGCTTAGTTGGAAGATTCCAGTTTCAAGATGATTGAAGCAAAGAAAAACTGGATATTTGTCTGAAGGAAGACACTTTCCTACCTATCAGCATTTTCCCCCTGGAGTGTCAACCAGTGATCCTTAGATGCATATTATGTGTCTCATCTCTGTGTTTATGGGAATAAATCTCTGGGTAAATGAATGAATCTCCGAGTAAATGAATACATCTTGACTAAAGCAGTTAAGAGAAGACTCATGGCCCAGAAACAGGATCTCTGAGTTGCCAGCAAATCTCTGAAGCAGCCTCGTGATGCTCTCCTTTGATAAGGATGCAAATTATGCTTGGTGTGACTTTTCATAAGATGCCTCCCTTTCAAACAGGTATAAAGGTGTTTCCACATGCTTGAAAAAAAAGAGACAATAAATGCCTCTTTAAATATTTTTTAATGTTTATTTATTTATTTTGAAAGAGAGAGAGCAAGCAGAGGAGGGGCAGAGAGAGAGGGAGAGAGAGAATCCAGAGCAGACTCCACACTGTCAGTGGGGAGCCCGATGTGGGACTCAAACCCATGAACCTGAGAGATTATGACCCAAACCCGAACCAAGAGTCCGATGCTTAACTGACTGAGCCACCCAGGTGCCCCAATAAATGCCTCTTTTAAAGAAGCTCTGGGCCAGATGCCCACGTTGTTTTATAGTCTTGCCCATGACCAGGAGGTCGGCAAGAGGTTGGACTAACCTCTAAGTTCACCAAGTTAACTAAGTTAAGCAGCAGCGTATTGGAGAGATTTCCTTTTCATAGTAAATGTGGGTCCGAGTCCAATTCAGACAGTGCCCCTGACATAATATTGGATCATCACTCAATGATGCCAGTAGTTAGAAATTTTATTTAAACCCAAGATGTAGTTAGAAAACGAAAATGTGGATACATTCACAATTTTATTCTCCTGTGCCTACCTTCAGGGTATACTCCTCCCTCAACACAGGTGGGCCTCTCCACTGCAGGAAATGAGAAGATACCAGAGGTCCTAGGAACCAACTCTAACCTTCACTTCCTTACCAAATCATTTCCACGTGACAGGTCCTCCTCTGTCTGTGAAGAGAAATCCTTGCTAAAATTTTATATACACATGTTTTTCTACAAGATAAAGGAAATTGGTCTAGGAGACTAATTGTGGTCAGAGCTTTCTGGTGGAAGGAACCAGTGTTCCCAGGACAATGACTGGAAGTGGGGTCCAAGTGGTTCTAGACAAACCATCATAGATGTTAGGGCCCAGACACAGGGTGCTCCATTCAATGCCACCTCTAAGTGAGAGGCCTTTCTGCGAAGGTCACCAATGCCACTGCCTCCAGACAGAGCATGTCATGATCTGAACCTTTGTTCTGTGAGCCGATCCAGGCCACAGTGTTCCCGAGGTGGGGATTCAGGGGTATCGGTAACTCCCTTACCTAATTAGAAGGGTCACAGACTCACCAGATGACCTCATAGCACTTAAACTTGATATTCAGCACAGACTTGGGAGTGTGTCCTTATTATAATTTTATGCACAGCTCTCACTGTGACCAGTATAAAATGAGAATTTGTGACAGGGGCTTATTTTAAATGTCCTTGCCAGTCAGTGCAGATTATGGACCATGGGAGATGCAGGGCTGCTATTTTCTTGTGAAATGTAGCTAATAAATATGTAAATCAGACTATCTTTATTCATAACCTGGCAGGGATCAGACACGAGATAACAGCCAAAAAACACTACGTTATCTATAATATTAAGTGATTTAATATCTCAAAACCTCAAACGCTGGGAAAAATGGCATGAAAAAAACGTTTTTTCCTGGTCAACATTTTGGTGAGCAATATTTAACATGCTTGTCAATTCTTTCTGTGCACAAGCTTGGAACTTGAAATTATATACATATATTATTTATATATTAATATATATTTATATAAATATTAATATATTTATATAAAATGTATATATTTTTGTAAAAAGTATATATATATTTCCCCCCCCCCCCAAACTACCTTGTACTTTGAATTGAACTGTACAGGCAGTTCTCTGTCTTTAAAAAATGAAGGCTTCTCCCTTCTGATAATTACCTGTCAGAAGCTGCTTCTTCAGCTGTGGTCATTCTTCTTATTTTGTTATTAGGAGCCTTGGAAGTACCAACAGAATCCCTCATGCTTTTATTTTCTTCTTGGGTTCCATGACCCCACAAGGTGGAGGAAGCCCCTTGAGTCATGCTTCCGCGGCCCCCCATTCATCCCCCCCTGCCAGCCCCCTGATGGCAGTTTCCCCCAAGGTCTATGCTGCCAGGATTGCTGAGAAATGACCTTCCTGTTAGAAACTAAGGGACACATTTCCTTCAGAGACGTGTTTTTCTCTGGGTCATCCAATTATCCTCACCCAGAAGAGTAATCACGGAGACGCCGAGCACTCTTGGAATTGGAGGAATTTTAGAGGTCACCTGGCCAGGTTAACGCTTTGGATCCCCTGAGGAAAGAGGCTCGGGAAGACGGTCAGCCCAGTTCTGGGTTTCCCCCAGTTCTGTGACCTGACCTTGGGTGGGTTACTTCACTTCTGAGCCTTGTTTTTCTAGCCACAAAACTGAGATAATGATGTTCAGCTTGGAGATAAGAGGAGGTTCTCCGGAGGAGAGAGCAGACACAATAAATGGCACACGATGTGTTGAGGAACACATGCGAATTTCCATCGCATAACTGGCTCATGCAGATGAGAAGATTCTTCCACAAATAGTAAACATTCATCTAATGGTTTATGATTTATATGTCTCTTTCACCTGTATTGTCTCGCTGCATCCTGGGAAGGAGAGCCAGGGAGTATCACCCACATTTACATGTGTGCACGTAGAGTCATGTGGTCTTTCTTTATACCGCTGTGTGCGTCGTCTTAATCCTGTTCCATGTTTTTTCTCCCTTAACGTTTATCATTTCCTAACTTACATGATTACTACATTTACTATTTGTTATCTTTCTACGCCCGCTAGAATCTGAGCTTCATGAGGATGGCCACCTATTCTGCTGACTTCCTGAACTAACCCGAGGGCCCAGAATGGTACCTGGAACCGAGTAGATGCGCGATATTTGATGAACGAGCTGACCAAGCATATGCAATTAATGAATGACAAAGAAGGGCTCAGACCTAAGACATTGGCTTCTAAATTCCATTCACCCACTAGCAAGGGTGTGGTATTGATTAGTATTAAAGGGTGTTTGAGCTGATCCAGATGGAGAGATGACAGGGAGGCAGGGAGCTAGACAGAAGGAGGAGGAAGGAAAGAGGGAAGGCGAGAGGAAGAACAGGGGAGCCCTTAGGGAAGTGCCACTCAGGGCACGTACAAAGGCTCTCCTCCAATGCACGAGGTAGTCCTGTCACCCCCAGGTCAGCTCTGCACAGCGGCTTTGCAGAGGAAGCCCTGAAATACATGATGGGCAATGAGGTGTCTGTCGTAGACCCCCTCAGCCATGAGGCACCACCTCCTCCAGGCATCTCAGCTCACGGTATCCCCTCTCAGAATGTCACCGTAAGACCAGACATCTCCTACTCAGTTCTAGACATGACCCCCAGGGGCAAGAGGGGAAACACATTTTTTAACTGTGCAAAAGCAGGATCTCATCACTTTGTGATGGCCCCAGAGGTGGATGTCATCATCAGCCAAGACAGATAACAAAGCAGTTTTCTGTGGGATATTTTAGTATCTCTCTGAGTAGTGCTTAGAAGAAAAGACATGGGGTGGTCTGGCCAGCAAAGGAGCTGAGTCTTTTCCCAGAAGCTACCCCACATTTTCAGGGGAAAGGAAAATTGGGATTTAAACCATTTTGAAGGTACATGGACAGCTTTCTGGAAAGGAAAGTTCATGTACCCCAAACCTAACCTCGAAAGTCTGTTCCCAGAAACCTTTATTTTACTAGTTATGGAGATTTCTTGTGTTTAAACAACCAAGGGAATATTTCTTATCTTCCTTGAATCAGGAGACAGAGGAGCAGAAGGCCTGCCCACTCCACCAGAATGTGGTGCCCGAGAGGAGCCTTCATTGTCCCCTGTACCCTCCTCTCTGAAAATGTGTTTACACACTGTAGGCCTCCCTGGGCCGTTTTCTTCCTTGCTCGGCTGATTCCTGTTATTCAAGGTCCTTAACGTTCGAAAAAGTCACCACAAGTACACAAATAGCAAATCCTGAACTGTTGTTTCTAGAAGTTCAGGGTTAGTTTCCTGCAATTCTCTGGTCACATTTTCATCAACCCACCCATATGTAAGCTGGTTTTAGATGTGTTTCTGTGTAAAGACATCTTGTTTAGTAGATGTTGTTGATTCATTAACATTGAGCTCATGGCCAACAGCACCAGAACTCATGCCCCAACAAAGCTTAGCCAATGTGCCTACTTTCTCCATCAGGCACGTCATGGCCTCCTTGTACTGAGGAGCACTAGACAGCACTTTAGCACTATGCCTGCGGGCCGTTTTGAACAGCAACATCACCAACAAAAAGCACAGAAATGTGAAAAACGTGCACCAAGTAGACTGTGAAAAGGGCACTTGTTTACAGAATGAGAGCTGAAACAAGAAGGCAGAGGCACCTTATTTGAACTCAGCTGGGAATGCGTACATCACAACTCAAATTTTTCACCACTCTGCGCAGGTCTACAAATGACCACTGAAGTGCCATGAGTATTGACTTTTGAGTTACAAATAAATTTTAGCAAGGAGGTAATTTCACAAATATGAAATCTGTGAACAGTGAGGACCCAACTGTATTCCCAGGAAGTGGGTGGCTGGGTTGTAAGTTTTCTGGGAAGAGAGACTTAGCTCAATATGTCCTCGACCTTCTGGCTAAGCCAGCAGTTCATCAACCCCTACCCTGTAGACACCAAGCAGAATAGTCTTGGTGAAACCACTGTAGGCTCAGCAATGCTCTGTACTGTGATATCACAATTGAGTGATTCCATATTCGTTCCATATTTGGTCCTAGAAGCCAGGGTATGGTGGTGGGGGGTGAAAGGCCAAGTCAAGTGGAGATCACCGCCACCACCAGTCATCACCATCATCAACAAGCAAACAGTAAGCATTCACCATGAGCTAACGCTGTTCTAATCACTACATGGCAAGCCTTTGCAACAACCCAGTGAGACAGGTTCTGTTAGTATCCTTATGTACTCAAAGAAGAAACTAAGTCTTTGCAAGGTCAAGTGCTGGGCTAGTTTCAGTAAGGCAGTGTTTACCCCTCGTGTAAACAATAAATGAGTTTCTCTTAAAAACTATATCATGAAGGTCAACTCTAGATTTGAATGTACTTAATGGCACTGAATTGTACACTTGAAACATTAAGTTTTGTGTTGTATATGTTTTACCACAATCAACACACATGATGAATAAAATCATCAACATTTCTTCAAACCCATCATGTGGTTTGGAGCCTCTGTGCCTTTGCTATGCTATTCCTTTTGTCTGAATGCCCTTTCTTGCATTGTCTGCCTTACTCACCCTTCAAAATATGCCACCAATGGGGTCATTTCCTTTGTGAATCTTTTTCCTTCCTGCCTTCCTCACCCCCTCCACTCATGGAATTAATCACTCATTCTTTGGAAGCAGTTCTGAAGCTCCTACATATTTATTATTTCTTTTTAAAAATTTTTCAAATGTTGATTTATTTGAGAGAGAGAGAGAGTGCAAAGGAGGGGAAGAGAGAGAGGGAGACACAGAATCTGAATTAGGCTCCAGGCTCTGAGTTGTCATCACAGAGCCCAACACAGGGCTTGAACCCACAAAACATGAGATCATGACCTGAGCCAAAGTTGGATGCTTAACCAACTGAGCCACCCAGACACCTCTACATAGTTATTATTATTACACGTGAGACAGATCATTGCAAATATTTGCCCAGGCATCTTTTGTTTCTGTTCTTGTCTGTGCCCCTAGTGCCTGTGTGTCTTTGACACACAGCAAGTGATCCACAGATGTATGTTGGACACAGGACCTATTTATAATACTGCACAAGGGACCATATCTAGAACAAGGCCTACGATATCAAATGAAGGGAGAAATTGCCACCCTGAGCTTGGCCCCATGTTCCTCTCTAGCCAGGACATTTGTTTGAAAGTGGAAATTGCTTTTTATTACCAGGGTGGCCTGTCTTCTGTGATGTCAATCTAAAAACCATCTTGGAATGTCATCCATGAAATTATCTCAACTTTTCTGTAGCAAAACTGCTACCATATGACATTTTCGTTTTGCTCTGAGCTTTCCCGTGCATCTCTTTATGTCAATGTAACATGGGCGGGTGGCTGTCTGAGGTGGTGATGCCTGACATATTGGGGTCCTGGGCTCCCATTCCCCTACCCCCACTCTCCAGCTCTTTTAAAAAAAATGTTTCTTAACGTTTATTTATTATTGACAGAGACACAGCATGAGCATGGGAGGTAAAGAGAGTGGGGAGACACAAAATCTGAAGCAGGCTTCAGGCTCTGAGCTGTCAGCACCGAGCCCGACATGGGGCTCAAACTCCACAAACTGCGAGATCATGGCCTGAGCCAAAGTTGGATGCTTAACCAACTGAGCCACCCAGGCGCCCCATACAGATTTTGATTATGGGCAGAAACTTAACAGTTCAGGCTCACAGTTTTCCTCTCTGCAACACAGGGATTAATACTCTTTTCTTTGCCTTATCAGAATTATCCCAAGTACCAATGAGATAGTATGTGTGAAATGTCTTTGAAATTTTGATATTTTGAAGGCAGAAGGTGCTTCTGTAATCAGGTCTATCAGTGTCACACTTAGCTTCCTTTTTCACAAATATGTCTCTTTTCAAGATCTAAGGGTGTTCTACTATTCCAGGACCCCAAGACCTAGCAGAGAGGGCATAGTGTGGTATGCTGCATGCTAACAGTAGACATCATTGCTCAACCACAGCACTATTGCCTGGGCTTTGGATGTTTCTGAAAGATGAGGGAGCATAAGGCAGTCTGAAGGCAAAGTACAAGCTAGTATACACCCCCCCCAACCCCCACCCCAGGTGGGATCTGTGTGATATTCCTCAGGCACTCCCTGCTGCCCAGAAACAAAAGAAAGGAGAGAAAACAAATGGTTAACCGATAGAGACCACAGTCATAAAGGACAGGAGTCTCCATCAGTTTACAAATATATTAGTAAATTACGAGAAAAAGGCAATCTTATCAATAGTTTAATCTCCAGAAACCTATAGACTTAGTTTCCTGGATCCCCAACATCATCTTCCCCTCCATAGTGATGTGGGGGAACAAAGGTAAGAAGAAAATGGCAGGTAAAATTAAGTTTCCTTATCACCTGCAGCCCTTTGACAAATAGTTGAGGCTGGCAGAGTATAACATTTCTCTAGGAACTCCCTATTGTCTTTCCGTCAATGCTTTGCTAGAGGGAAAAACAACCTTAGCTTGACAATAGCTAGGCCTCCAGTATCCTGGGAGCCTTCTTTAGCAGATGAAAATCTCTTTGGAAACTTCCTTTTGCCTTTACCTCCCCAGCAACATAGTATGTAACAAGCCATTCTTCACAACCCCAGTGCAGCTCTTTCTGCCCATGGGTCCTGTCCCTGTGCTTTAATAAAATCACCTTTTTGCACCAAAGATGTCTTCAAGAATTCTTTCTTGTCCGTCAGCTCTGAACCCCATCGTCACCCCAAAACCTCATCATGAATACACTATTCTGTGTGGGGCCTGGCATTTCAAATTCTCTGCTGTAAAGAGCCAGATTTTTCTCTTTAATTCCCAACAGATAGCAGACTGGAATGCGGTCCTACCGCTCATGACTGGTACCCAGCTCATGGGCATGAGACTCAGCATGTGGGTTTGATAACAACCCCTCCCCCCCCCCCCGCCCACTTCCTGCTCAGGAAAACAAGTCCACTGATCACACACTGATATGCTGTGGCAACATTGAGTTGCCATATGAGCACCTGAATGCTTGTTTTCTACTTCTGCATTTAAACTGAACTTTGAAGGCACGTCCCTAGGCGGCAGGTCTCATTTAACGTGGGTTAGCTCGTGAGATGAGCTCCCTTTGCCACTCCTGACCCCGACTCTTCTATCGAATGTGACAGACAGCACCAACCTCGCAGGCTTCTTAAGAGAACCGAATGAGATGTGTGAGAAAGCTGTTTGTAAACTCTGCCATGTTATCCAAGCGGTAGGTTATTACTGTGATCCCCATATCCATCACTTAGTCTTTGAAAATTATATGACAATACCTGTAAAAGCTTTGCCCAGCAAATGCAGCGTGTTTTCTCATTATTATGGTTTTCTCTTTGTTTTCCTAGACTGATAGGTTCATAGTTTTGTTATTGTTTGGTTCTTATTTGCCAGCATTTCAGCCCTATTGTGGGAGAAGGTTAAAATGCCACTCAGTCTGTCTGAGGCTTTCAGCAGGGCCTCAAAGCCTTAGAGCAGCACAGTAGGTGCCAAGTACCCCCACCCTCTTAGCAGCGCTTGCTGAGAGATTGGAAAACCAGTTGTGCAAGCCACAGCCCTTCACCCACCTCCAGGCTCAAGGGCGGAGGGAGGGGCTGGTGCAGGAGGGTGCCTTTGACAGAGTTGTCAGGGTGCTGTGCTCCACCCTCTGTCCCCTGGGGGGGGGGGTAGAGAGGGCTTCTAGTTACCCTAGCCAAGTGGGAAGGCTGTGATCCACCCCCCCCCCCCCCCGCTGCCATCAGAGAGCCCAGCGTGAGCCCCCTGGCATCTGGGGCCCACAGAAAGTTGTGTTAGCATCGTTGAGAGATTCCAAAGAGGAGTAGCCATGACTGATGCTGGATTTGTCTGATTATAAAGAGCAAAGTTGGTGAGTGTGCTCTAGGGACCAGATGGGGACTTGGTGAAGGGACCAAAGAAGACATTCTGGGGGAACAGTGTGATCCCATGGGAAGGGTGAGCCAGCAGATATCCAGAGCTTGAGGAAAGAGGTCTGGCCTGTACTGAGAAACTGAGAAAGCTGTTCTCAGTGGTATGGTGTGTGTGTGCATGTGTGTGTGTGTGTGTGTGTGGTATATGTGTAGTATTTATGGTATGTGTGAGCGGTGTGTATGTGTTGGTGTGTGTGTGTGGTGTGCACATGTGTGACGTGTGGTGAATCTGCAAGAACTCTGTGACAGTGCCTACGAGGGCAAAGCCCAGCAAATGTGTGCCTTACACCTTCCATCAGGAAGGACCAGCCCACATGACAACTTGTCAGTGGGGAGGATGCTTCCCTCTTCCCCTAATCTGCTCGCCCTCCTGGCGCTGCCTGGAAAGGCAGAGAGCGGCTGTCCAGGCTGAAACAAGATGGCGCTGGGTAAGGAATTTACAGTGTCTTCGGTATTGTACTTTACTCCAGCGAAATTAGGCAATGAGGCCATTGGACCCCACATTCTGATACCGAAACCAAGGGAGTGTTAGTTTATTATAAAACAAAATTTAAAAACAGAAAATCTTACTGAGATTTCATCCAGGAACGAGTGGAAGAAAAAGTTGGGTTTGAAGGTGCAGGAGAAAGACTTACATTGACCTTTTCACCCTCTATCAAGTTAAGCTCATTCAATAAACGGGGTTCATTTTCTGTTATTTTAGCTCCTCTTCCCAATTTTTGCAGCCACAGGGAGTATCATGAGTGGAAGACATATAATGTCAGCTGCAGAGCCAGAAAACTAGTAAAGCCCGACATGAAAGATGGTCTTCTACACTTGTCACATGTTAAGAGAGTGCCTTTGTGGAGACCCGATCAACTCTGATGACCAAGGTAGTTAGGGTTGTTCTCCCTCAGAGGTAACCCCCCCTGGCTTTGATCATAAACACGTGCAGCCACACCACTGCCTCCTCCATCACATTTACCATCACCTCCACCTCTACCATCACCTCCATTCCCTCCACCACCACCTCCACCATCACCTCCACCTCCGCCATAACCACCTTTCTCCACCATCACTTCCATCGCCTTCACCACCACCTCCACCTCCACCCCCACCACCTCCGTCTCCTCTACTTCCACCATCACCCCACTTCCACTATCGCCTACACCTCTATCACCTTCACTCCGACCCCATCGCCATCTTTCCCCACCACCGTCTCCATCACCTTTACCACACCTCCACCACCACCATCACCTCCACCTCCACCATCACTTCCACCACCATCACCATCACCTCCACCCTTCCCCACCATCACCTCCATCATCTCTGTCAGCACCTCCACATCCGCTTCCATCAGCTCCACCTCCTCCACCACCACGTCTATCACCCCCCCAATCAGCTCTACCATCACCCTCGCCACCGCTGCCTCCAGCATTGCCACTAGCACCACCATCACCATCTCGATCATCGCCACAATTATCGCCATCACTACTGCTGCCACTGCTGCCACCACCTCCACCACCACTCTCACCCCTGCTGCCACCACTATGATCTCAGTTACCACCGGAATCACTATCGCCACCACCACCATTTCTGCCATGTCCGCTGGCACCATCACTCCTGCCACTATTTATGACATATTAGGATGCACCAAACAGTGCTAAATACTGCATGTGCAGTATCTTACTTAACCCTCACAGCTGTCTTTGTAAATAAAGACTACTATTATCTTTGCTTTAAAAAGGAAGAAACAGAGGCTTAGAGAGGTTAAGTAACTTGTCCAAGGTGATCGAGCTTCATTGGAATTCAACTTTTGCTTGAGAAAAAAAAAATCATAGAAATTCTGTTCTTGGAAGAATCTTCATTTCATGAAGTTTCTAAAACTAAGACATTCCCCCTTCTCTTGGTTTATCCCATATAAAGATACTCTTGAGAGAGCTTTACTTAGCAGAGAAAATACACATCAAACACCAAATTTCTAGAATACATTTCAAGGCTAAAAATCTCTCCAAATCCTAATCTCAAAATGCTTAAGAATGTTTTCAAGCACTTGTTGACAGTGAAAAGGGCATCCAATCGAGGGGGAGTGAGGGGTGAAACTATGCTTTTCCGGGGAGGGAGGGGGCTCTGTGGCTCCTGATGGTTGCTCTATTATTAATTTCCGGAACCATTTATTTGTTCTCTAATGAGAGTGGTTTTGCACTTCTTGGCTAAATCACTACATCAATGAGGTAAGTGTTTTTGGAAACCCTTATGATTATTTAATGGGGAAGAAAATTATCCCCAGTCTCAGTGCCATCTTCAAGCCTCCTTTCTGGTCTCTTGCTCTCTGATTACTTCCTCTTCTGTACCAACATCATCCTTTCCAATCCCCAGACATACCCCGAAGGTTGTTTAGCTTTCTTTTTCCTACCTCCATGTGCTCTTGATTAATATTTAAGGAGTCACTCCACCCAGCAGCAAGAGAACCTGAAATTTAAGTTGGTTTTATTTTGTTCTTTTCTAACTGGCATCTGTATTCTCTTGCCTAGTCTGCCATGTGAACAAGGCATGCCTATAGTGAGGGATAATGATAATAACATTACCAGCTAGGTTTAGAGGTATAATTTGCATATGCAGAGTTTGATGACCTTGTCTGGAAGACAGAGGTATTAGAAAGCATAACTTTGCATCAGAAGCAACAGGGGCTGAAGGGTGAACTCCAGGATGGAATATTCACTTCTGCTGCATATGGAGTGTGATGCTTTATCTAGAGGGAAAGCACTTGTATAATTACCTAAGAGGTGGAATAACCAATTTTACTTGAAACAATGACAGATAAGCTCTGGTTGTTCAGACTTGGGTATTTGGAAAATAGTTTTCTAAAAATATATGAAGTGAACCCATTGCATTAAATAGAACAACTGAATTTTACCAATAATGAAACTCAAGGTTTCCGGTGAAAATTAGACCTTCAGATTTTGTATTTGCCATTGTGAGCTTGACAGCTTTCTGGTAATGACTTTTTTGATGAAATTGACAGTGATATTAATACACATAATTTTTGCATGTTGTATAATGAACTAGAACAGAGGATCAGCATCACTCAGTGAACTGATATTTTCCAAATGATCATGGCACCATCTTACAAAGACATGCATGAGTTGAAGGACAAAGGACAAAGGACAAAATAAACTGATAGATTTTAATGTAACAGTATGTGAAAAAAAGTTAATCCATAATGTTTCAGATTCTACATGGCAGCTAATATTTAAGAAATTGCCACTTGTTGAGTGTTGGTGTAGTAGTAAAGAAGAATAGCCATAATTATCAGAAAAGGCTATTAAAATCTCTCCCAACTACACAGCTGGGTGGTGCCAGATCTTCTTCACAGACTTCAAACAAACCAACATATTGTGGCAGGTTGCAGGTATCAGAATTCTGCTAATTGTCCTCTTTAAGCTAGACCTTAAAGAGATTTTTTTTAAGTTTATTTATTTTGAGAGAGAGAAAGCACAAGTGGGGGAGGGGCAGAGAAAGAGGGAGAAAGAGAATCCCAAGCAGGTTCCACGCTCAGTGCAGAGTGCTATGCAGGGCTTGATCTCAGTACTGTGAGATCACGACCTGAACTGATATCAACAGTTGAATGATTACCTGACTGAGCCACCCAGGCACCCCTAAAGAGATTTTTTTAATTGCAAAATAATGTCATTCTTCTAACTAAATACTTGTTTGGGCTTTGGAAATATAAGATTTTTCATAAAAATGTGGTATTTTTATTAACATGTAATGAGTTTGTTATTTTATTAAAAAACTTTTTTAATGTTTATTTATTTTTGAGAGAGACAGAGTGCAAGTTGGGGAGGGGCAGTGAGAGAGAGAGACATACAATCTGCAACAGGTTCCAGGCTCTGAGCTGTCAGCACAGAGCCCACGGGGGGCTCAAACTCACAAACCACGAGATTATGACCTGAGCCGAAGTCAGATGCTTAACCAATTGAGCCACCCAGGTGCCTCAGTTTGTTATTTTAATAAATCATTAAGTTGACATTTTAAAAAGTTTTTCAGCTTTAATCCTTAGTTTATAAATACACATATGTATGTATGTATGTGTGGGTATATATATATATATATATATATATATATATATATAATGTATATGTGAATATGTGTGTGTGCATATCAGATGAATGATAGCTTTTTGAGGTCCTAAATAAGTTTTAATAATGAAAGGATCCTGCAGCCAAAAATGTGTGTTATATCTCATAAGGTTATGATAAAAGAAACTACTATGCATTTGTCTCCCTTTTTATTTATTTATTTAGATATGTATAAAAACATTGAAGATTTATCATGGGCCAAGTGCTATATTAAATCACATATGGGAGATACAAAGAGAAATCTGACAACATCCTTGTGTCAAGGGAGTTACTGTTTGGTAGGATAAATAAACAAATATTAAATGACACAAAGAATTAATTTATTCTTTCAGCAAATATTTCTAAAATGTGCAAGATCCTGTGCTGAGAGTAGGGGTGGTGATGGTGAATCTGATAGTCATATTCTGGAGCTTAGACTCTAACATGAATTAGTCAATTAATTAGTTCTTTGGACAACATGTTGGGAGTTCTAGAAGAGTTGATTAGGGAAGTAGTTAATCAGTTATTAGCTGATGATCAGTTAAGCAGGAACGATGTCACAGATGTTGCACTGAGATCCCCAGGAAGAATAGGAATTATCCTGGAAGAGGGGAAGAGGGAAGGAGAAGAAGAGTGTTTCAAATAGAACAGACAGCATGTGAAACAGAACTGAGCAGGAAGACACTATCTTTCTTCCTTGAGGCACTTATGATGAACAGATGTTCTTGGTTCATTCTCTACAAATATCAGCCAAAGAGATCCTTAATGTTTTACTGCCTTGGGCAAACATCTTGAGTCCTGTATAGAGCTTCAATGCCTTACTCTCTTGGGCAAATACTGTAATCCCCTATTGATCCTAAAGGCTTTACTGGACAAATACTTTCTTTAAATACATGTTCTCAGACCCCCTATACAAATAGCCTTTTGCTACTTGATGGCTTATGTCAGGGTTCACCTTTGCCTCCCTGGTAAGCATTACTATGTTTCTTCTTCCTTACCTGAGCATCACAAGGTCCTCTCCTTAACTGAATATAGGGCAAGTCTTAGAGGGACTCTCTGTTGTGTCCAGAACAGAAAGAAAGCTTGTCACTTTTATGTGTTAAGAAACTGGGCTGAGGATGTCCCTGACCCTTGGCAGGTAAGATGTCTCCTTCTTCCTTCCTGCAATGCAGTTTTTATAAAAGGTGAAGGAAGCCTCATTTTCAAATTCTCTGGGTTTTTCCCCCTCCGTAATACCAGACTGCAGAAATCCAGGGAAAGGATAGAACTGGAAGAGGATGATGAAAAAGGAGGTGGCCATATTGTTTGGAGTCCTGTAGATTTTGACAGACATTTTATATTTCGTTTTTTTGTTTTTTGTTTTTTTAATTTTTTTTTCAACGTTTATTTATTTTTGGGACAGAGAGAGACAGAGCATGAACGGGGGAGGGGCAGAGAGAGAGGGAGACACAGAATCGGAAACAGGCTCCAGGCTCTGAGCCATCAGCCCAGAGCCCGACGCGAGGCTCGAACTCACGGACCGCGAGATCGTGACCTGGCTGAAGTCGGATGCTTAACCGACTGCGCCACCCAGGCGCCCCTATATTTCGTTTTAAAAGAAAGAGGGAAGGATTGAAGGATTTAAAGTTTGGAGTAATACGTGGCCAAATTTATGTTTTCAAAATGATAAATTTGACTGGAGGAAGGCAAAAGGAGATGCCGAAGAACCTCTGGAACGTGTGGCAGTGCTCCCATGGAAAGATGACAGCTTCACCCAGTGGAGTTGCCATAAAGATGAAGCAAAGCAGGTAGATTTGAGAGACATTTTGTAAGAAGAAGCCGTGGGCCTGATTAACATATTGGGTATATGTGGTATGATAGAGAGGAAGAGGGCAAGCCAGGTGCCTGGCTTCTGTAATGGTGGATGTGGCGATGACATTCACTGACACGGGAAGCTGGAAGGGGGCTGGGCATAGAGCAGGGGCCCTGAGTTCTGATTTGCAAACGCTGACTTCAAGTTGCCAGTGACCGATCATGGTAGACATGCTAAATGAACACCTGTATGCATAGATTTAGAGTTCAGAAGAAAGTTCTGGAATGTGGATATACATTTGGCAGTGGTCTGTGTACAGATTATAACAGAAGCAATGGGAGTAGACAAGCTTGCCTAGGAAGAGCACTCAGGCTGGGAAAGGAAAGGGCTGGTAGAGCATTTAGAGTTAAGTCCCGAATGTAGGGGGAGCTGAAGTAGTTCATCTCTGGAGTCCAAACTGACACATTATTGCTCTCAAATGGGAAAGGCTTCTTAAAGAAAAAATACTTTTTTTAAAAGAGAAAAGCAATATATGACCACTGTAGGAATTTAGGAGAAGGAAAAAGCACAAGGGTCAATCATCATTGTGTAGCTCAGAGATCATTAGTAATAAACATTTCATGTGCTTCTTTCTGGCCACATAAAATATATTGTATATCATATGGTTTTTATATCAAAGAGATTCTAGAACATAGATAGTCTAATATCTTCATTTGCTTCCCATGGCATTACAAATGGTTTGAAAACTTCATTTGAATGTGTGTCTATTGTCCCATCATGTGAAAAATGAATACTTTGAAAATTTTACCCTGGTAGCATGATCCAGAAGTAGAAATTTGTCCTCTCTCTGGCTATCAGAGTATGGACTGGATTTGGGTTTTATTTGGAAGGAGGGCCCATTCTGAGAAGCACTTGTGCATGGGACTTCTTGAGACTTTCCTGGAGTTATATGAGTTCAGCACTTGTTTTCCTCTTTAAAATTGAAGTCGTCCCTTCCATTTTATTTTCAACTCCCCCAGATCTGGAGGTTTGAACATAATATTGAGTTCCAGACACATTATAACAACCACACAAGAATAAATAAAAGCCTGCCTAAATTACATACAAAATAAGCCATCGTCTGCCCTTTTCGGTTTTCAATGGGAAAATTCCTGTTACAAAGGTGCCAGAAGACCAACATACATTTGCCGCATCGTCCAGAGGTAGATGGAGTCATGCGGAACGTTCTGTACATTGCAAATGCCTCCTGCATCTGCATTCACACATAGTTTAGAGTGTTGAGAATTGGAAGGGCTTTATCATGAATAAATGGGGGAGGGGAATCCAAAGTAACCAAACAACAGCACTGAATTGGGAGTGTGTAGGAAAGAAGGGAAAGCCAGCGTTATTTCCAGGGACACCTGTAAAATGGGGCATCCACTCCTCCTGGGTTAGTGATAGAATGGGAGGAACCAATGCCCTAATAGCCTCATTGGTTTTTTAGAACCTTGCAAGTTGCTGCCCCAAGAGAATGGAGAACCAAACTGTTCCTTTTCTTTTGTAGCTCAGTACAGGATGTTATTAGTGACTAAATTTGGTTCCTCACCATTGTGACCAAACAGGCGACCCCATTCCAGGTCTGCACCTCGATGAGTCACCAAACACCCTGAGCCTCAGGCTCCTAACCCCAACCATGGCATGAGACAATATGTATTAAGGCACATCGTAAACTGCAAAGTACTATAGGAATTAGAGTGATAAATTTTTGTAGCAATTTTGCAGGTGTGATAACAGAATTTTACAGATAAATGTACTTGCAAATATGATTCATTTCTGCCAACTCTAAGGTAGGTCACAATGATAAGGAGGGATTCTTTATCCCTCGTCACCATTTTCTGCCCCTGAATTGCATTTGATCTTTGGTACAGTAATTTCCACTTGCCCTTGAAGTCAATGAAATGGCCACTTCATGTACTGTGACTCTCGTGGGCTGGACTTTCTTTGAGGTTTAATTATTGATGACAAGGGCAGAGACCCTGGAGAACTCTGGTCAGTAATTTCTGGGGAGAGTTAAGGATGAAATGTTGACTCAGGCCTACATTTTCCCCTCATGGGCTGTGAACCCAGTCTTTCATCACTGGGGCTGAGTCAGCGATGGTGATGGACAAGATTTGATCTGGACCAAGTGCTTTTCACACACATGTGGATACTTGTGGAGCTCAGTCTAGTATTTTACATGACGGTGACTTCCTTATTTGGTTTTCTTTTGCTCAAGGTCAGGTGTGACATAATCTCCACTTTATTGAGGGAGTGCTTTCAATATCTCTCAGTGAGAAAACCTAGGAGCCTCCAACAAATGTGTAATCCAATGATATACCGGACTGATGCAAGAATACAGCAGCTAGTGACTTGGGACTTCTGGCCATATTTCTTTGTTAACATGTACTTTTGTTTTCCTTTTTCTTTTTCTGCCAACAATGAATATTGTATGGCCATTTCTATGATAGAGAGTACTCATCCTCTACCCTCCTCCACTACCAAAGATATTTAGGTTTTTCTGTCTTTTGCAGATGATTTCACAGGCTTGTCTCATTCTGAAACTGGCTAATGTTTCTTTGTGGCCTTGGTCTTAATTTCTCTTTGCTTTTCGTCAACACTCGCTCTTTTGTCTGGCTGAAAAATGGCCTGGCTTCCTTGCCAGTGGCCAAGAAAGCCTTAAAATGCTTGACATGTTCTTCCCCTTCTCCTTGGTATTGACAAAAGCCTTGCATCCATTGCCTTTTGGCCTGTATTCATTGAGTGGAATGGCCTCATAGCCTGCATTATTTAAATCATTCACTCTTTATGTTGCCCTTACGTAGGCTTTTGCCTTCTAATTTCCTTGTTGGGTGCAGCTGAATTAATGCAAGTGAAATGCGTACATGATGTAGCTCCATTCCATTATTTGGGGTCAGCCCATGTGCTCAGCACATTGATTTCATTATCTCAGCTCCGACACCATATCCCACCTGTTTCTGCCCTGGAGAGGAACTGGAGAGGGCCAGGACAACATTCTGGCTCCCCCAGCCATGTTTCTGTGAACCAGACTCTTTGGCCTTCAAGGTCTGGCTGATACTCATCAGATTCAAAGCTTCGGGGACCTCTTGCTAATGCACCAAAGCTTAAGAGTGCTTAGTCTCCTGCTCCGGTCTTTCATTGTCTTCCTGATTTCAATTATGTGTGTTTGGAACATTACCTAGAAATCGGAAGGCACAGAAATCAGTCCCATATGTGCAAGTAGATAAACTCATAGCTCCTTTCACAAAAGATGCATAGACTGTGTTTTAGAAATCCTGATGGCTTATCAATCTCTTTCTCTAAGTCTATTAAGCAAATATGGAAGAAGGTTTGGGAGGCTCCAGGGCTCTCCACCAGGATGGTCACCAGGTGTCCACGGACAACTCAGAAAGAAAACCAACATGAAGGGGTATGTATTAATTTTCACAGAAGACACTTCATAGTTTCTATCACATTCTTAAAGGACTCAGAACTTCCCCCCAATTATACACCACTGTTCTGCCGTGGTGTCCTCAACCAGTCAGGGGATGCCCCCACATCCAATCAACTACCCCTGACTTCTGAGTCAGAAAAGAAGAGTGGGACTATCAATTCATTTTTTTTTTAAGTTTTTTTTCATGTTTATTTATTTATTTTTAATTTTTAAAATATTTATTTATTTTTGAGAGAGAGACAGAGTGAGAGCAGGCGAGGGGCAGAGAGAAAGGGAGACACAGAATCTGAAGCAAGCTCCAGGCTCTGAGCTGTCAGCACAGAAGCCCAACACAGGGCTTGAACTCACAAGCTGTGAGATCATGACCTGAGTTGAAGTCAGACCCTTAGCCAACGGGTGAGAGCCACCCAGGTGCCCCTCAATTCATTTTAAAATAAAAAATATTATTTAACACAATGTGCCTTATTTCATACTTTGAATTTATTATACATATTATATATAAATATACTTTTATATTTCATATCTCTCTATTATGACATATTTAGGTACCTCGATAAAAATATACAAATCCAAAATATAAAAAGCATATACCTAGATGTCTTTTTATACTATATGCCTTTTTATATTGTATAGCAACTGCAAATCCAAAATATTTATATAAAAAAAACAGAGCTGAAGTTTGGTCAGCTGGTGCCCCCACTGCCTGTTTGAATCTTGTTTTCATTTCTGGAGCGTGTTCCCAAGGTTGTGACTCCGATATTTTTGCTGTGTGAACTTCTGTTTACCAAGTTTCTCTCTACACCTTTTTAGTGTTGAATGTTTCTTTTGGGAGAAGCAGCTATGGGTTTGTACCGAAACTGCTGTTGGTGCTTCTACTCAAGAGACTTTTCTCCTATAACACACGTACTTTTTGTTATTGCTGCTTTTGAAAAGAAGAAAGCAGTGTCTTGCGACTCCAGTAGAGAGAAATGTTAAAAAGATAGTTCCCTGGATTCGATCTGGAACGGGTGTCTCTGCCGTTGAGAACTCGTACTTCCTTCCAATGCTTCATGGAACATAGAGCATTACCTTTCAAAGAAAAAAAAATGGAGAAAATTGGAGTCAAGTAATAACCGAATGTTATTTAACCGGTCTCCCATTTTAAAAAATGATTTATTTAGGGGTGCCTGGGTGGCTCAGTCGGTTAAGCACCTGACTCTTGACTTCGGTTCAGGTCATGATCTTATGGTTTGTGGGTTCGAGCCCCCGTGTTATGCTCTGTGTTGACAACGCGGAGCCTGCTTGGGATTCTCTGTCAATCTCTCTCTCTCTGCCCCTCCCCTGCTAGTGCTTCCTCTCTCTCTCTCTCTCCCTCAAAAATAAATAAACATTAAAAAAAATTAAATTATTTAAATAGTGACTTCAGAGCTCTCATTTGTTGTGCAGGGTGTAGAGTATGTGTTATTTTGCACACGTTAGCGGTGATCTACTCCCTGTGAATAAGCAGCACTATGGGGAAATGCTTGAGGTCTGAAGCCAGGGAAATGTAGATTTGGTGCCCAGTTAACCATGTGGCTTAATGACTCTGAGTCTTAATCTCTTCACTTCTAGCCATCGAGATCATAATGCCTATTATGCAGGGTTGGTCATAAAAGAATGATCGTTATGGTGCTGGCATGTGGTGACGGTTATTTCTCAGAATTTCAGAGGTAGGTGTTCGGTAAAGATGCCGTTATTAAATGCCAACTGCATTGAAGAGGCGTGGGTCCCACAGCAACTCGTGACCAAACGAAGCCCCGCTGCTCTGGAGAAGCCGGCGTCCTCCATTGTACTTCTCAGTAATTACCTTTCACCTCCTTTGTTTGCTGTATCCATCTTCTGTCTCTACTGATTCACCAGAACAGCGAGTTGCAGTGGAGTGAGACTTGAGAAATGCATCAAAGATATTCACCAAGGAGGCGAATTTTTCAGGCAAATGCACAATGGAGCTTCTGATTGTCTCAAATGATTTATTCCAGCGACTGTTCATCAGGGGTGGTACACTATATTTTTCTAGTCAAGTTGGAGATTTTAGCAAAAGATGTAAGACCTGTGGTTTTTATGACTACTTAGAGAAAAACTCAACGGAACTGGTAGCTGATGGTAGTGCATTAAATTTATTCAGTTGTTCACAGTTCTTCATAGTGCAGGCCTGTCAGAGGAGTCTCTATAAACTGGAGAGCTAATCAACTTTTTATGTTTCTCTTTTTATCCTTTATTTTGTCTATTCATTGGATAGAGAGGCAAATTTTCTCTGGCCTGTGACTAAATGTTCCCAAGTGGAGAGTACCCAGGGAAATTCTTTCTGTCAAATACTATGACTCAGAGGTGTAGACTCAGTGGTCTGTTTTGTGTGTGTGTGTGTGTGTGTGTGTGTGTGTGTGTTTTCTGAATGTTTTCAAAAGCTTTTAACTTTGTAATAATTTTAGACTTATAGAAAAGCTGCAGAGTTGGTACAGAGACTTCCCACATACTTTTTGCTCAGCTTTTCCTAATGTTAGTATCATGCATAACCATGCTATAGCTGTCAAAACTAAGAAATTCACATTGGTATAACACTTTAAACCACAGACTTTATTTTGTCAATTTTCCCACTTAGTGCCCTATTTTTGTTCTGATCTCCGATTCAGGACATCACTTAGCCATATTTCTCCATAGTTTCTCCGTTTTTCCTTATGTCTCCACGACCTTGACAGTTTTGAAGAATGCCGGTCAGATATTTTGCAGAATGTCCTTCAGGTTGGGTTTGTTTGGTGTTTTCTCACGATTATACAGGTTAAGAATTTTGCAGAAAAACATGACAGTGTGGTGCCCTTCTCATTGCACTGTGTCAGGCAACACAAGATACCAATGTGACTTATTACTGGTGATGTGATGTTAACCTTGATCCCTTGGTTTCTCCACTCTCAGGTTAGTATGTCCCTCTTTCTATAAGCTACTTTTTAAGTACAGCCTGAATTCAAGGGAAGAGGGATTAAGTCCTATCTCTTGGGAAAGGGAGAATCTACATACATTATTTGTAATTCTTTTGTAAGAAAGATTTATTCCTTCTCCTCCTTGTATTTATTTGTTCAATCAATTATTTATACAGTTGAACCTCGAACAACACAGGGGTTGGGGGGCTGACTCTTTGCACAGTTGAAAATCCATGTATAATTTTTGACTCCCCCAAAAACTTAATTAATAGCCTACTGTTGACCAGGAGCCTTAACGATGACATAAATAGCCAATTAAGATATATTTTGTATATATCTTTGTATATTGTGTTATATACTGTATTCTTACAATAAGATAAGCTAGAGAAAAGAACATATTTTTAAGAGTATCGTGAGGAGAAAATACATTTACAGTACTGCACTGTGTTTATTTAAAAATTTTTTCATTTAAGTGGACCCACAGAGTTCAAGCCACGCTGGTCAACTACATCAGTATGGATTCATGGATTTTTGTTATACTCTTTGGGTTACGACCCAACATGATATCGATTTTGTTGCTCAAATTGTTCTGGCTTTGGCCACTGAGAGCTTTTTAGGTTGCCCAGTATTTTTTTGACAAGCCTACCTGTCTCCTTCCCCCTCTCCTTCCCTCCTTCCCTCCTTACTTTCTTTTTCTTCTTTCTATTTTTTTTGTTGGGGGAGGGGTACTTCCTTATTTTCTGACACACTAAGATGTATCTGGCTTACCTTGTATTTTCCTTTCCCCAACTCTGGAATCAGTTATTTCTCCAAGGAAGTACAGTATTTCTCCAAAGTACAAGCTAGCTGACCAGTTGGAACAAATTTCTTAAACTCCCCAAGCCTTCATTTCAGTGGATAATAATAGTGCCTAGATCATGGGACAGTGATGTGAACTGATCCATGTACAGAATCAAACACAGTGTCTTGACTATAAGTTCTCATTGCCTTACTTCCTTTGCTGGCGTAGGCAATACGAGGGATACCAAGAAGAGAGAAAAGAAATTCTGTAAATCCCTGAATGGCAGTGCTGGCAGAATTGCTGCAAGAAAGGAAGTCAAATCCGTATCTGGAATATGTACTACTATGGGGAAAAAGTGTTACTCTCTCCACCATATAAAGGCCCTTTTCTGGCAGGTGCCCCAAAAGAATGGCACCATGTCAGGGATTCAATATTGTCTTCTTCTATTGAGCCGTTGGGCTCTCAGCAGGTGCACTAGCTGAATGAGGCTGAGTCAAGGGGAAGTCCATACTATTGACCCATATGTTGTCTCTATCTCTGCCCTCAGGGCCACCCTGTTCAGGCCTTCTAAGCAAACACTAGCATAGACTGGAAAAGAGACTGGCTGACATTTACAGGACAGATAATCTTGTCTATCTAATTGTTGATAGCTTCCTCCAGTATGGATACCCCTTGGGGGCATTTATGTGGGATATGAGTATCTCACATGCTGCTCCCAGTTGACTTGCTGGTTCCCCATGGAAATGGTACCATGTGTGTGGCCTCACTCCCAAATCCGATGGGTGTGCATGGTGATTCTCCCGTTGGGGTTTCCCGGGGCCTTCCTAATGCATCCCTGTCTGCCCCCAGACACTTCAGATATCAATTGAATTTGCTGTATCATAAGAATTGAGTAGAGATCAACCTCCAGGGTCTCAGAGCTTGTGAAGAAGGGTAGACAGTAGAATCTGTATGGGCACATGTGGGATATTCAGCATGGACGCTTTCCCTGACCACTTACCTAAAGATCTCCCACTCTGCACAGCGACACTCTGTCATACACCTAGTTTATTTCCATAATAACACTTACAATTATCATAATTTATCTTACTTGTTAATTGTCTGTTTCCTCTACTAGAATGTAAACTCCATGAGGGCAAATAATCTGTGTAGCTCATTCATTTTTGTATCTCTTGTGCATGGAATAATGCACTAAACACAATAGGTAGGTACTCAATGAATATTAGTTAAATCCATGATTCAGTGTAAGGTTTCTCCTAGCTCTAGTATTCTATCATTCATTTGTGCCAATAGGCATTCGATTACTACTAAGTATTCTTATGATGGTATATTTTATTTCAACTCATCACATAGTCTGCATAGCTCAGTGGTTCTAGAAAGCTATTATTTTTTGCCAGTCTAGAGAATCTCTTTAATGAGACAGCCAGCTGTGGAGTAGAATAACTACGAACTTTGGAATCAGGCAGCACATCTAAGTAATTGTGACCCCAACATGAGGCCATAAAGCATTTTTCAAATGTTTGCCATATATGCGCATGTGCACGCACACAGGCACGCACACATACACACACACACACACACACAAGCAAAAAAGCATAGCATTTGCTTTTATAGAATTCCAGGAGGCACATGCAAGCTGCCTTTTTCCCTAGTGAGAATGGGCCTTTGTAACCGGGGAACGGACCTGGTCTTCGTCCAATGCAGCATTGGTAAATTCCTCAGCCCAAGATGAAGAACAGGGACACATTGTTCTGTTAGACCCTTGTGTCTGGGTTATCTTAACTCCTCAGTTCCCATGTCCACTTGACCCCAATTGGTGTCATAGGGACAGCAACCAACCTCCATCTTCTGGGCAGACTGGGGTCCAGTCAGTAGTGGATATCCTCAACCCTCCATGCTGATTAGCAGTAGAAGAATTGTACTCATGATTGAGGTGGCCAAAGCTTCACAGACCAGAACCCATTTTGAGGGGATAGTCTTCCATTTATGTTTTAAGCATAAAAACGACCCAAACAAAAAAAGTATAGGATTTTTACAGACAGTAGCCATAGCTCTGTTTTCTTCCTCTTGTTTTTTTAATCCTTGCCAAATGGCTTCAGGATCTGAGTTCCTTGTTTGACTATCCCATGAGGGCCAAATGGTAGGTGCAGGGCAAGTGTGTGGGGGGTATGATGGAGAAGATACTCTCATTACCTTTCAAATCCATCGTATCCTGGGAATCCTGCTTTGTAAAGACGTATGACCCACCTATGCCCTCTTTGGATGCAAGAATCCACTGAAGTCATCCCATACTGGCAATTTGGTGGAGTAGTTACCTCGATGGGCTGAAGCTTCTTCACCCCTGGGGGCTGAAAGCTCTTTGGGAAGAAAAACCCCCCATTCCTTTCCTGCTTTACCCTTCCATCTCCACAAGACTCATACATGAGTCCATGTAAAATTCTTTGCTGAACAATAGAAGACATTTTCAGAAGGGAAACAAAATAAAGTTCCAGCTAATTTAGAAATTTGTCTCACACAAGGAAAGAAGTGGTCAAAGATAGGTGTCCCGGCCGGGGTATATTTGCAAGAAGCTAATGAAGTTTTAGTTTCTAGGCCCCTCACCTGTGTGAGCCCCTGTAAGGCTCTAGGAGGAGGCCTAGCTATGTGTTCAAGTGCTCATAGGTTTCTGTGCAAATGGCAGAAGTAAGATATTTTAATTCATGCAATTAAGAGCCACCTGCTTTTGCCATTCCATGTTATGCTCTGTCACACATTTCCTCAGGGCCATTAGAGTGCCCATAGACGTTTCTGTCTCAAAGTAAAATATTTATCTTGTTGCTCTCACTACACACTGCTGTATAGTTACCAGTAGCTATTCTGTATTGGAATGGCTTCTAGAAATAGTCACTGTGCCCCATGTACTGACTCATTCAGCATCGCCACCCAAAGGAGCATGGCCCAACATCATGAGAAGGTCTCATAGGGGGCCCAGAAACACAAGAATGTGGGTAGGAGGAGAGAGACACAAAACAATGAAACACAAAGTCAGATATTAGTCTGGAAAATTCTTCCAAACCTAATACCTCATAGGAAAAGGAAATAAAGTAGATCCTGGTTTTCAGGAATTGACAACAGCTTCAAAATCAGCATATGACGTGACCAAAAGTAATTTTGAGGCTAAAAGAAGTTTCCTAAACTCTCATAGTAAAAAATAAATTTTGCTCTAACATGCTAAAGGAAAGGCTTCCTTTAGCTTCCTTTCCTTTCCTTTCCTCTTCTCTCTATAGGAAATATTTCAAAATCATCCCAGGTATGTAGCCAAAAACTATGGGAAACACTATTCAAGAGGGGTGTCAATCAAAATACGATGGTATTGACTGCATGTGTGTGGTGATGATTTTAAAATTTGTCATTTGTAGTAATTTCTCTCCAAGTTCTAAATAAATGATCACCTTTGAATATGTGATTTTTGTGTCTTCATTTATGCATTATTTTCCTAGCAATGACTCTGAAATTGTATGTGTCAAGCCCTCTAAAATCTTGAGCTTCTCCATGCCCAGGACTCTCCCCTGAAGGCGGACCTGATCTTCCCTTCGGCGCCCTCATCATCTAACAAGACCATCTCCTGCTTTGGGAAAGCCCATTCCTTCCATGATAGAGATCTCATCTTCCACTCTCATAGATTACTCTGGTCTCAGTCTCCAGGTTCTGAGACATGCCTTGGGCTCCAGCCAGTGGGTGATAGTACTTCATAGGCACTGGGGATGAGGATAGGCTCAGTTGTGTGGGCAAGAGTAAGACTAGATCCTTCTATCCAAGTGTTCTTTTCAGTTATGGTCTATAGGTCCCTTTGCCAGGCTATGAAACTTATCCAAGCCCAAACATTCATATTTTCTTAAAGACTATACAATATAAAATCACAACAAGGGAAAGTTATTTCTTTTTAATGAGGTTATGATTCTGCCCTTTGCAGTAGTGGGACTCCATTATGTACCTTGGAAGCACCACGTTCCTTTCCACTTGTTTGGGATAGAGGTGGGAATGGTTGTTGGCATCTCAAGATTATTTCACTGAGTGAGACTGCACCTGGCTTCGTGGAAAGATGACTGATAAGGTCATGACTTAATACTGCAGATGGAAATCATCATTATTTTGAAATCAATGGAATTAAATAAACCACATCGAATTCTACATGTTGAATCAAATGCTTTCGATTAATCCATTCAGCAAATATTAACTGAGTAACTGAGTGCCTATTATATGCAGACTGGACAGAAAGCCAAAAGTCAGTCTTTTCTACATTTGGGTAAAATAGTAACTCAAAAGTCATTAAGAAAGAGAAATAAAAAGGACACAGAAATCAGGGCAAATAGTAATGTTAATTCAACGTTAGCAAGCCCTTTGTGTTACCATGCTTTAGGCACTGGAAAACCACCTCACATATTTTTACTAAGTCTTTGCAATAAACCTATGAGACATACATTATTGTTATTCTATATTAAAATGATATACTGGGGCGCCTGGGTGGCGCAGTCGGTTAAGCGTCCAACTTCAGCCAGGTCACGATCTCGCAATCCGTGAGTTCGAGCCCCGCGTCGGGCTCTGGGCTGATGGCTCAGAGCCTGGAGCCTGTTTCCGATTCTGTGTCTCCCTCTCTCTCTGCCCCTCCCCCGTTCATGCTCTGTCTCTCTCTGTCCCAAAACTAAATAAACTTTGAAAAAAAAAATTAAAAAAAAAATGATATACTGAGGCTTGGAGAAGTTCTGCAGAGTCACAGAGCTGTAACTCAAGCCTGGTTCTGACTGCTGACACTCTTCGTGTAACCACTCGTTCATATCTCCACTTGACATCGCCTGATATCCCCCAGTATTCTGTTATCCAAAGAAAGAACAATGAGAAGTGATTCAATCTGACATCAACCCTAAAGATGAGAATTGCATTTCCTCTTTTGGTTACGATAAATGGCCCCCCAAACCGTAAAATCTGGATTTTAAAAAGCTGTTGAGGCATCATAGAGTGACCACAGGAGCCAGGTTTTGAGGGGCCAAGACACTCAAAGGAGAAGAACAGATTAATGTGAACTCTATGTTTACCACCATTTTTGCTCTCAGAGCATAAGACGATGGTGCTACAGAGATCAAAGACCCACGGATGGGGAAAAAATTAAATTGGAATTTAGGGATGGTAAGAGAGTCAAGATCAGAAAAGTTAAAAAATCCAGAGAAAATGGGACTGTAGAGAAATGAGCTAACTTTCAGCATGCACAGAAAGTAGAAAAATAAAGTACACTTTCCGACCTGTTCCCAATATATTTTATGAGGTTAACATGGCTTTTATAACAAAATTGAACAAGGGCGTCAGAAGAAAAACCTATTTTCTGTCTCATGAGCTTAGGTGCAAAAGTCCTAAATAAAATATTAACAACTAGAATCTAGTGACATACAAAAAGGATAATATGTCACAGTTAAGTTGGCATTATTTCAGAAATGCAAGGTTAGTTTAACATGGAAAATCAAATGACACAATTCCCCAAGTGGTAATATAGGGCAAGCCATGTGATTAAGCCAATAAGTGTATAACATATGCAACGTGATTCACATTTGTTCAAGATAGAAACTCTAAGCAAAATAGAAATCTTCCTTAATGTAAGGGTTATCTATAAACACCCTATAGCAAATCTCATATTTAATGATGAAATACTGAAAACTTTCCTTCTGAGATGAGGAGTAAGACATTGGCCTCTGCTTTTACCATTTCCACTCAATATTTTGCTGAAGGTATCATCTAGTGCAATGAGGCAAGGAAAATAAATGGCATAGGATTGGAAAGGGGGAGATAAAGTGAGTATTGTTTACAGATGATATGACATATGTAGATAATGTATACCTTTAATCCACACAATAAACAAGTAACCTATTAGGATTAATAAGAAATAGTAGCAACTTTGCTTTCTGAGAGGAATAAGCTTTAATGGTCTCTACTCTGCTGTCTTCGTAAACCTCATTTCCATCAATAGCTCTGACTATTCATTCTATTTCCAATTTGGATTATTCTTGTCCTGAAACATTTATTTCACACTTAGTCCTGTTAAGAATCACCACAAACTCCTGGTTTGCAGATTCATAAACCCTTCTGTGACCCACCTCTTTTCATTTGGTTCCTTAGAGCCCTGATGACTCCTTAGAGTCCCAGACTTTGGAAATCTTGGACCTTTCTCTCTTAATTGTCTCCTAGTCCTTTAGGAAGATGCTGAAACAGGCAGGTGTTAATACTCATCCCTGATGGACCTCATACTTTCACCATGTTAGTACATACAAGTATGTTAGGAATTGCAGCAAACTGATAAAACCAGGCTCAGTGCAAAGTCTAATATGAAGTCTGCAATCTTGGCTGCCTACTCTTGGTCTGACCAAAATTGCTCCATTTCTTCTTTGAGTGAATAAGGGGGTTTGGAGAAGTAAGAGCTTGCGAAGTTCTTGAGTAGAGGTGTAGAGTCAAGAAGGGAGAAGCCACGCATACTAACAGTGGCAGGAGGTCTTGGAGCTGTGAGGCTCCCTCCCTCGTCAGCTCACATGATTGTCCTCTCCCACTTCCTGAAGGTCAGAAAACAGGCTGAAGCAGTAACGTAAGATTGGAGGAAGGAAGCAGAAGTCCCCATCTGGTCACTTCCTCTACCTCCAGAGAGGGGCAAATAGCTGCTTTCAATAGCACACTGGCTGGCATGGATACAAGCCCCAGTGGTCACCAGAAGACTCCACAAGTTACAATGAGGACATTTCATCTCAGACACAGCTTTGCTCAGGGCTCTAGAGTCCTTTTGTTGCCCCGGCTCAATTTTTCTATTGTTGATAAGATGACCACTGGTGTGGATAAACAAAAACCACCTCGGGGAGGAACTGGAGGGCAACCCAGGGGGTGGGAGACATTCCCCGGACCACCATGTGGGTAGTGGGAGTTGGAGAGCATGTTGGCCACATCTGGGGAGTTGCAAGAACTGACGAGGCTGAAAGGGAAAGAGAGGAGCAGAAGAGGAAGGACAAAGGGAGAAAAAAGAAGGCATGGAGATGTGGTGATGAAGTAGAACAGCTCCTCCCCAGGTGGCCGCGCATCAGGAGGACAAGCTAACAGTAACGAGGGATGGACAGCAAAAAGGCTCCCCGCTGGGAGCAGAGAGCAGCCCAGCTGCGGAGGGTCCTTTCTCTCTTCTACCTCCTCTGGCTGGGTGTGAACTGGAGATACCTACATGAAGGACACACAGTGAAAATGAGAAAATTTTGAGCGTCTCAGCACAGTGAAATAGAACACGTTGTTTGTTATGTCTCTTCCTATCGTCTCATCTTGGGAGCGCATGCAGTGAGGGGATGTGGAACAGATACGCTACCGAGGACAATCCCAACAGTGAGACATTGCAAAAACGTTGCTTGGTGTTCTTGGGATTGCCTTGAAAAGCAAGTCAGTGAGCCAGTGACAAGATAAATTCTTCCAGACCTCTGACAGTTCGTATCTTCAATGTATTCTCATTCTTAAAAAAAAAAAAAAAAAAGGCAGATTTATCTCTTTTCCCCAAATTCTCAACTAGGCTGGAAACCTCTTTCAAGACATCAGAAAAAGATAAATAATGTCACATGGACCAAAAGTATCTTCTTAGTTTTCAGTTTATTTGTAGGATCTCAAGGAGCAATGAAGCTAAATTAAGATGTATCTGCACCTACTAGTAATCCAAGCCCAGTGAAGAGATTTGATTTGGTTTGTTTTTTATAGACATCCCAGAAGAGAATGGGGTATCTGATTTCTTATCTTTTTGTGAGCTGATTTATTTGGTGTGTATATCAGCAAGCTCAATATCCCATCACGTTTCTGTGAGATCTTGATTAGATATGTCATTCCGATCACTAACGAATGTTAGCAAAAATGCCTAATAGGCAAGCATAGAAAAAACTGGGGTTTAGTGGGCCCTTGACTCAGGAGATTTAGATTCTGTACCCCAAAGTGTGTTTTCTCTCTGTCATCTTTGGCATAATCACTTCACGCCTTGGCCTCTGTCCCTGCAAAACCGACCTCCCTGTGCCTTTCACATACTTCTTTTTGTGAATGTTTTGTGAATGAAGAATCAGTCAAATACTGCAAATTTCCTCAAAGAAAACATTGTATGACCTACACATTACTTACTGTTAAATAATGACTTCTCCATAAGAACTCAGAGCTACACTGTGGCTAGACTATCACAGGACATAACTTATGACCCTTTCGCTCTGAGACCATATTATCTTGTCCTGTTTTAAAAACAGCTGCCTTCAAAATATCTTTTCTTATTTTTTTTTTAACTATCATTTGCAAAAAGGGCAGAGACTGGCAACTTCACATCATTTGAAATGGGAAAAGATTGGCTTTGGGACTCTGAAAAGCCTTATGTCGTTCATTTCCAATAGACAATTACGGTTCTCATTCCCTCTTACCATGTCAAGGAGATACCCAGATAAAATCCCTGTTGATATCAGTCGGTCTTATTTAAGTTTTTTAGAAGCAGTGCTGCACAGAGTGTCACAATCTTGTTCAATTATTAATCTAGTGTTTGGAGGTAAGTGTTGGCTTTGTCACCTATTCTTGGTCATTAGAAGATGTCTCCTAGAGTTAATGCAAGCTGCAATGTCTCCTTTTCAGATACCTAAAAAATGGGGACTTCAGGCCCAGTGGAAAGTGGCTCTCTTGTCCTGTCAATTGCCCAGAACTTTCAGAGACAGAGCTATTAAATGTGGCCAGAGCCTAAAGCATTTCTTTTGAACATCCTTCATGGTGGTAAATCTTTGTCTGGCTTTTTTGGGAAACAGCCTGAAGTCATTTAGAACAAATCTGATATGAAATAAGGAGGGCAGTCATGCTGGTGGTGAGTACCGTATTCTGGTCAGAAATAAAGCAAATAAATCATGTAATGACAGTGGCTTCTTCTTGCCACGCGTTCTTCCATCGTCTCCTCGTAGGCCTGAGCAATGCATTAGATAAACGTTGAGGGCAGGTCAGACAAGCAGGCATCTGTCCAGCAGGCGCTCTGTTAAGTGGATCACAAAACTGAAGAAGCTCATTGGATGGAGAGATGACTTTATCACAGCAGAAAGAACATTGGTTTTATTTATTTATTTTTTCAATATATGACATTTATTGTCAAATTGGTTTCCATACAACACCAAGTGCTCATCCCAAAAGGTGCCCTCCTCAATACCCATCACGCACCCTCCCCTCCCTCCCACCCCATCAACCCTCAGTTTATTCTCAGTTTTTAAGAGTCTCTTATGCTTTGGCTCTCTCCCACTCTAACCTCTTTTTTTTTTTCCTTCCCCTCCCCCATGGGTTTCTGTTAAGTTTCTCAGGATCCACATAAGAGTGAAAACATATGGTATCTGTCTTTCTCTGTATGGCTTATTTCACTTAGCATCACACTCTCCAGTTCCATCCACGTTGCTACAAAGGGCCAGATTTCATTCTTTCTCATTGCCAAATAGTACTCCATTGTGTATATAAACCACAATTTCTTTATCCATTCATCAGTTGATGGACATTTAGGCTTTTTCCACAATTTGGCTATTGTTGAGAGAGCTGCTATAAACATTGGGGTACAAGTGCCCCTATGCATCAGTACTCCTGTATCCCTTGGATAAATTCCTAGCAGTGCTATTGCTGGGTCATAGGGTAGGTCTATTTTTAATTTTTTGAGGAACCTCCACACTGTTTTCCAGAGCAGCTGCACCAGTTTACGTTCCCGCCAACAGTGCAAGAGGGTTCCCGTTTCTCCACATCCTCTCCAGCATCTATAGTCTCCTGATTTGTTCATTTTGGCCACTCTGACCGGCGTGAAGAACATTGGTTTCAAAGTCAGGTCAACCTGGGCTTCAGTCTTAACAATTAATTGTGTGGCCCTAGAGAAATAATTTAAACTCTCTGAATTTCTGTGTCTCTACTTGTAAAATCAGAAGTGTTAACACATGTCTCCATATTGTGAGCATTCGTGATTATATATTCCAGGGACCCGATAAAGGGCCTGCCACAGAGCAGGTTTCATTCACTAGTAGTGATGCCTAATACTCCTCCTCCAAGTCCCCGACTGTCAATTCTTTCCTTTGTTTTTTTTTTTTTTAATGTTCATTTATTTATTTTAAGAAAGAGAGAGAGAGAGCATGAGAGCTGGGGAAGGGTATAAGGAGAGGGAGAGAGAGAATCCCAAGTAGCCTCCACGCCCGGTGCAGAGCCCAACTCAGGGCACGATCTCACAAACTGTGAGATCGTGACCTGAGCCAAAATCAGGAGTTGGCCGCTTAACCCACTGAGCCACCCAGGTGCCCCTCGATGCTGTCCTTTAAGAACGGTTCCTAAGCCGTGTTAGTTCTCTATCCTCGATCTGTTGTATTTATATGTACTCATTACCCTGTGCTGTATTTCTGTGTATTATGTTCAGTCTTCCCTAGTAGGCAGTGACCTCTCTGAGAAGTAAGAACTTGTTCATACTTTTATCTCCTGTACCTGAATGCCTACATCACAGGTGATGACAGATGTTTGAATACATGAACGAACAGATAAATTAAGAAGAGAAACATCTCTATTAGGATAAAGACCTAAGCTGTAGCAGCCAAAAGACGCAACACTACAGTGTCTTAAAGAACATGGTTTGTCTCTCCCTTTTGTACCTTTTCCCAGGTGAATTGTCCATGTCATTGGGTTTCTTCCAAGCATCGCTCTCCCTTCTGCTAGTACATGTCACTGTCTGTTCAGTGAATTCTAAATCCCCCCATGGCAGCTGGGGAGTAGGAGGAAGGTCACAAGGAGGCAGCATGCCCACTGCTGTGAGCCCCAAGCTTTGAAAGTTGGCACATGATTTCTGCTCACACCCCAAAGGAGAGAACGTAATCACGTGGCAGAGCTAACTGCAGGGGGGTTAGGAAATGCAATTCAGCCTGATGCCCAGAGTCCCTGGCCCACGATATATATCACAGGGAACCAACCTTATCTCCTGGTGGAGGATGGCGGGAGCAGGAGAGAAGGCTGGGCAGTTTTCTCCCTCTCTGCCTTAGCTGTGTTTCCTCTGTCACTCCACCTCTTGCCAGACAGCTCCTCCCTCCACAGTCCTGGCTCTCCCAAGAGATGGCCATTGTGCTTCTGGTTTTTGCCTCCTGCCTTTGTCCCTTTAATCCCCGAGGTAACAACAGTCTGGGACACTGCTAATTTCTGGGTTATCACATCTGTCCCTGTGAAACCGATTCCATGTTAAATTCCCTCTCGAGGAAAGGCCCGGTGGCGTCTGTGTTTTCCTGATTGGACCCTGACTGAAACACATGAGCAGAATTGGGGAAAGGGTTTTTATGCATAACGATCTGCCTCCAACACAGCCTACCCCTCTGGCCTCCAATTATCCACGTGTCTCCTTCCTCCCACACATGGAACAGAATCACTTTTCCCCAAGGGAGAGAACCCTACATACCAGCTGGTTTCTGAATTACTAAGCTCCAAGTCAAGAATCTCAGGTCTGACTTTGGCTCTTTATGGTTCAGTAACCTGTAAACAAGAAGATAGTTTACCGGCCCCTCCACCCCTCAATATACAATAAGCAAGCAGGACCAGGGCAACGGCAATAAAAACCCTCAAATAGGAAAGGAAACCTGGGGAGAGTCAAGCAGTCCAGAAAAGAGGAAATCCTACAGGCAGACATTGTGAAGACGGGGGGGGGGGGGGGGGGGGCGCGGTTGGGTTGGAAGCTAACACCTCCAGTTCCATCCTTGGTCAGCGATGGATGCCTTTGCTTGATCTGACGTTTGACTAGAAGGACTTAAGAGGTCTTTGGAAAAGGTTCGAACAATTGTCCTCTGTCTAGCTATCTGGGGCATAAATAAGATGGCCATTTAATTCATCGTCCAAAGAAAGACCCCTTTGGGTAAAGAAGGACTATCTCAAGAACTGACTGGCTCAAGAAAATCAGGTATGGAAGCAGTTGCCTTTCCAACAGAGCGACGACCTTAATCCCCGAACTCTCCGTTCCCTTCCATCTCTGCTTGCGCACTGGCTAATCCTTAAGGGAGCTCAATTTTTCTTGAAACACCTTGTGAGGAGCAGCCAACACAAATTAATCCTTTAGTTTTTTTTTATAATCCCTTCTTCTTGAGTTACTGGCTTGGTAGGTCTGTAGTCTCACTTCCAAGCTAGAGAAGGTAACAGCTTTATTAAATTGTTTCCCTGAGCATAGAAAAGTCAACATTGCAACCTGCAAAGCCGTTGCTGCATCAGTCAGTATTCGGTGCAAGACACAGAAATCACCTCGGGCGTTTTAAGCAGAAAGAAGCCCAGTTCGGGGAAATAATTGTTTTTGAAATTATTGGAATTGCTGTAAGAGCAGGAGCTAAGGGGCTGCTACTTGGCTTTGAAATCCTGCCGCAGCAGCTGTGACCTGGGGCTCCCTGCTGCCACTGCCAATGTCACAGTAGCCTGAGTCCACGAAGCTGGTGATCAGAGTATGGCATGCAGAATCTGGCTGCTGCAAAACCTCTATCTGCTAAAACCCAACTGTCAGCTACCCCCACCGCTCCTTTCCTTTTCCTTTCCAAGTCCCCCGCAAGAACATCTCAGAGACAGAACCCAAATACCATCCTGAACCCTCAAGGCAAGGTCTGCAAAATAAACACAGGCTGTGTCAGCGAGGGCCTATCAAGGAACAAACACCAAGATGCATTAGAGAAGATTCGGTGTGCAAGATACCTATTAGAGCAACTGTCTCTGAACAATAAAGGTGATAAAGCGCTACTAGGCAGGGAGAGCCTTCAGATTCCAACACCAACGAGGCGTCTGTCTGAGGAGAGGGGAAAGAAAGGCCTGAGTAGGACAAGCCTCCCACTGAAGTTCTAAAAAAGTCTTGACCAGGCCAACAGTGCCCATTAAAGGAATCCTGAACTGGTGGCAGGTATGGGCTGGCACCAGGACCCCTGCTGTACTTAGGCACCAGTTGTCAGCCACGTGGGGACATGTGGTCTCAGCACACATGGGGTAGATGCAAATGGTGGGGTGGGGGGCGTGTATGATGCTGTCCCGCAGCCCCACCACAAGCTCTCTTGGAAATATGAATGGCACCCGTCCACGACCACCCTGGGAGGGGCAGAAGGCAGTAGAAACAGGTGCCACGTCCAACAACACCTAGCACAGCATCCTCCCTGGGTGATTCTTCAACCATCCCCCTCCTCACCTGTCCATCCGAATATTTGTGTTGCTAAGAGCCAGAAATAACCATTTTGTTCTTATTTTTGTCATATCAGATCCCTGGGGCGGGGGGGGGGGGGGGAGGGGGCAGAATTCATCAAGCACATTACGTGAAAATAAAATAAAACTATTTTAATGAAAAGTGCTTTGATCTGATTAGGGAAGGCACAAAAGGTCAGTTTAGATTAATACACTGGGTAACCTTTCTAGTCCCTGGAAAATTCTTGGAATAGCAATCCAAGTTCAAGTGCCTTGGTTTCTGAGTTTTGCTGTAATGCCATGCCCTTTAAAAAGAAGGAATTTTCACCTACGTATAAAAATGTAATAATTATTATAATCAAAGCTAACACTTAGTAGTATTTATTATGTACTAGGCAATTTACCAGGTGCTTTACATATACTAATTGCTTTAGTTTATTTGTTAATTATTGTCACAATGATCATTTCACAGTGGGGAAAACGAGAAGGGTTAGGAGCTCACCAAAGGTCACGCAGAAAGAGCGGTGAACAGGATTTTGCCCTTTGTGGTTGGGTGTCGAGAGTCTGTGACCCGTGGACCTGGGTGCCCTCACCAAGCCCTCCGTGTGCTGGGTCCTGTCCTCCATAGATGGTCCCAACAGTCTTCCAGCCCCACGAACTGGGTTCTACATGCAGGTCTCTAGTACGCCTTGAGGCCAGATGGCTTTTAGAATTCAGAGTTTTCAAATTTTAAGAAGGTGGTGGAATTCATACACCATATATTATGTAACACCCCCGGTCAGGTCTGGGACGACATCTCCATAATCAATGTGCATATTTATACCGAGTGGGGTAGATGGAGATTGGAAACAGCTTCCTGCCAGCGGAGGTCAGCTTTTGTCACCAGTGGCATTAGAGAAAATCTTTTTGGTGTCCTGAAGCATTTGGATTTGGAAATTGTGGATAGCGGGTTGTGGACATTTATAAAGATTCTCATTTTATAGGTGGAAAAACAGAGATATGAAGAAGTTAACTGGCCCAAGATCTCATAGAGAGTAACTAGCTGAGCCGGGATTTGAGTCCTGGTATTTGACCTGTAACCTGGAGGGGCGCTGGCTACCTGTTATCAGGTGTTCTCTCTGTCCCAGGCCCCGTGCTGGACCTTTGGCACACCCGTCTCATTAACTCCTCTCAATCGTCTTTAGGAAATAGGAACCATCCTCGTGTCTCTGCTGAAATAACCGAGACTCAGATTAAGTCATTTCTCCTTGATCACCCGGCTAGGATGTGGCTCCACCAAGATCTGAATCAAGTTCTGGTGGACCCCAAAATGTCACACTGACGTAGCTTTAAAACATGGAAGCCCGATACTTCAACGAGCCAACGAATGGCCCTCCCAGGATTGCCAGTACTTTTAGCAACAACACGCTTGGCCACACTGGCTGCAGCCCTCTTCACCGGGCAGCTGGAGCTCTGTGTCCATAGTCCTCTTGTCCCTGAAGAATGTCCTGGCATTCCTGGCATCTCAGACAACGCCTTTTGTGTGCTTTCCTTGGAGGCAGAGAGCAACCTGCGATCAACACAGCTGCTCACCTCCTTTTCCTTGACCTCCTGGAAAGAGGCCCTAATCCTAATGCATCTAATGTGGTGCTGCGTTCACATCTGTCCCCACAGACTCAGGACATGGACCACTGGGGCACTTTTGTATTTGCACCCGTTCTGCATCCTTTCCTGGGTGCCTGCTGGTAGATGGGAGAGGGGAGAAACACAGGAACAGAGGACGGTGTTCCATGGTTCTCTCCCAGCTAAGCCGGAGAGACGGCCGGAGACCAGAGATGCCAGTTCCAGGTCACTGCCACCAGAGTCACCCTGCAGTTTGTCCATGTTGCCACATAGTTGTGCCAGCTGCATGGCCCGGGCTTTTAGCACAGCCCAAACATATATTACATACAAATCTTCCATTTAGGGACTGGTCATTATACACCGGTCGCTGTGCTACACGTGTGTCAGATGACTCCATTCAATCTCCCCTAGGACCTCAGTGGGGCTATGAAAGGGCTATTAGCCCATTTTATAGATTAGGAAACTAACACCGAGAGAGATGCATAGTTCAAGAGAGGCACAGAGCCAAGTTCCCAGCTCAAATCTGTCTCCCCCAGAGCCCATCTATTTGCCTCTGTGCCTCTGAAGGCCACTCACTTCATGAGCACACTGCACGTGTCATACCCCAGGCCCGGATTTGGGGCGTAGAAATTCTCACCTTTGCATATTTTGCAATTCCTGTTCCCCTATCCTATCCTATCCTCTCCTATCCGATATTTGAACTGTATTCTGATTGCACCTAAACTTTGGTCTAATTACACTTAAAACATCCCCCCAGATACGTTGGCCGGTCCAATCACATTTACTGGTAGGCAGAGGAATGCCATACGCAATTGCTATTTACTGCTTGCATCTCAAAATTGCATATGGAATCAAAACAAGTGTTATTATCACGCTGCAAATGAGGAAAGTTATAGCACCCAAGATTTATTTATTCATTCAGTCGCTGTTACGGATCACACCGTGTCTCCTAAAAAGGATATGTCGAAGTCCCAACCTCCAGGACCTGCGCATGTGAACTTATAAATAGGTTCAATTGAGTGAAAATGAGGTCATTGGGGTAGGCCTTAATCCCACATGAGCGGCCCCCTTATATAAAAAGTGTCTTCTGGGGCACATGGGTGTTACAGTCAGTTAAGAGTCTGACTCTCGGTTTTGGCTCAGGTCGTGATCTCTCGGTTTCGTGAGTTCAAACCCTGCATCAGGATCTGCGCTGACAGTGTGGAGCCTGCTTGGGATTCTCTCTCTCCCTCGCTCTCTGATCCTCCCCCACTCATGCTGTCTCTCCCTCAAAATAAATAAATAAACTGTAAAAAATTAAAAAACAAAAACAAAAACAAAGAGTCTCCTTTTCTCCTCCATCGTGGTTTATTCCGGTGACTGCTCCTTGCCTTATCTTCTCACGAGACTTTCAGGATCAAGCGATTCCTGGCCATGAAACAAAGGTAGAATCGGCCCCCCGTCCAGTGGCTTTGAGTGAAAACCGGTAACAAACTCAGGTACAAGTCCAAGAGAAGGCACTGGACAAGAACCAGGCTGGGTCTATAAGGGACTGCACGTGAGACAGCAAATCTACTTATGCTGCATGAAGGTCACGTACTCCTATCCTGTCACTCTGCAAACACCACTACTGTCTGAACAATAGACACGCTTTCTCGGGGAAATGATTTTTCTCTGTTACTCTGCCTCTGCACCAGTAGGTTGGTTCAGTAATAAATATGTGAGACCTTTTGTTTGAAAAAAAAAGAAGGAAGCTTAAACACAGAGACAGACATGCGCAAAGGAAAGTCAGCGTGAAGCCATCCAGGGAGGAGTGACTGGAGGGACATATCTATGAAACCCAGGGAACACACACACAAAGGATTGCTACCAACGACAAAAGCCAGAAGAGTCTGGGAGAGGTTCTTCCCTCCAGCCTTCAGAAATGAGCATGGCCCTGCCCACAATTTAACTTCAGATTCTGGCCCCCAGAGCTGGGAGACAATTCCTATTGTTTTAAGCTGCCTGGGGTTTTCGGTACTTTCGTGGGCAGCCCCAGGCCACTATTTGTGAGTGTCCTTTAGGATCAGGCACTGAACTGGGCTGGAGGTAGAACAAAGAATGAGATGTAGAATTTGCAATCAGGCACTGAAAAGAGATATTTAATCAACACTTACCCAGATAAATACTCCCATTGTTACACACACCAGAGGCTTCCCTGGCACAGAGAGACTGATGTGTGGCCTCTTCTGGGGGTCAGGAGAGGTTGCCATGAAAAAAGGAAATTAAAGCTGAGACTAAAAGCGTCTTCAGAGTTGGGGAGGAGGATCTGATGGGCATGAATGAATATTCTAGGAAGAGGAGATAGGTTGTGATGTCACGTACATAACGACCGTAGGAAGGGGGCCTGGTTATAGTCTCCTAATTCTTTTGTTTCATGCCCAGCTCCCACCCCCAACCTGAGCGTGGGACCAGGTTCTTCTTGGACACTGAAGAGTCAGCCTTAGCTACAAGAGTTGGTAACTTGTACCACTCAGCTGAGCTTGTACTTGGCCACTCAGAGGCCACCCACATGCTGCCATGTGGAAGTCTCAGTCATGGGAACACCGCTGGGAGGGTGGATCGCTACTGGCTTTGGGTTTGGCTGCCATTTCCCCAAACTCAAGTGAGTCTTGCAAAGGTTTCCTTAGTTACAATCAAATGGTCTGTAACTTCAGTTTATTGCTGGGAGGGTCTTTTTTTCAATTTCTTAGATTTCCTGACTCTGAGCTCTGCTGGAGGAGTAAAAGGGTTACCTGGTTCAATAGAAAAGGAAATGATTTATTATCCCCATTGCCTGAGACACGGAGGCTGTCAGGGCTCAGAGTCTGGGCTGGGAGTTGCGTGCACCTGAGTTGAAGGGTCAACTCTGTCACGGTGTCATAGGATTTCACCCATATGTGGAATTTGACAAACAGCAGATGAACATAAGGGAAGGGGAGGAAAAATAAGATAAAAACAGAGAGGGAGGCAGACCATAAGAGAGTCTTAAATACAGAGGACAAACTGAGGGTTGCTGGAGGGGAGGTAGGTGGGCAGATAGCCTATATGCGTGGTGGGCATTGAGGCGGGCACTTGTTGAAATGAGCACTGGGTGTAGTATGTGAGAGATGAATTACCGGGTTCTCCTCCTGAAGCCAAGACTACACTGCACGTTAACTAACTCGAATTAGTTACTAACTAATACATTTTTTAAAATTAAAAAAAAAAGTCAGCTGTGTCACATTCACCTGACCTTCACCTCTGGCTTTTCCTCAGCAAGGTGGAGGCGAAAATAATAGTATGTATCTTCTTTGTGAGGATTGAATAAAAACCACTTTGCAAAGTACCAGGTCCTTAGTAAGCACTCAATTGATGTCAAGTCATATTAACATTATTATTACTATTATTACCATTAATTAAAGCCTGCGACAGTAGGGGCACACTTTAAGACTTTAAGGTGACTTAGTATGTTCACATATTCTTTGCAATCAAGACTAAGCACGGGTAAGTGATTAGTGGCTGTGTTGTTAATTAACTCTCTCCAGTAAAAAGGGACCTTGGAGAACTCTACACTTAAACAGCTGATTGCAATACAATAAGCTCTATTATGCAAAGGCTCTCGTTGGGGGCCCTCTGCTTTCCACTCAGAGAAAACAGAAGTTACAGAGCAAAAAGATCACCACTCCCCATCTTTTTAATTAGAAAGCACTAAGAAGATGAAAATGCATAATAAGCCTCTGCAGTAGTTAAGTGTAATTCGACTAATGTGTGCCTGGGGACTCTCCATCATTGTGCCGCCACGCAGAGCAGTGCCTTTAAGAAGCAGCATGTCAGAGATGGGCAGGGCCGGAGTTCCAATCTCCGCTCAGCCCAGGTTGGGAGCTGTGGTCGAGGGATAGTGCTGGGGATGTGAGCAGGAGATCCCCATGATCAGAAGTGGGGCTGGAGGGTGGCCAGGTGGACACATCTTCAGGGCGCTTTACTTCTACTGGGCCTCAGTTTCCTCCTTGGTAAAAATGATAATCATTCCAGTGTACCTACAACAGACTGCATGGGTTCAATTCCTGTCCCTGCCATTACTAACTGTGGTTACATTTATTGCTTCCATATCCTCATCTCTAAAATGGGTGTAAAATAATGCCCACGTCCTTGGATAGCTGCACTTGGTCCTGTGCCTAGCACGTGGAAGCATTTAAAAACATTAGCTCTTAACAGACCTGAACTGCCTTGCAAAATCAGCAACTAATTCAAGGTTACAACTAATTCAGCAGCAAAATCAGCAACTAATTCAAGGTTACAACTTGATATCTTATTATTCAAGTGTTAACTCTGGTCAAAGTTTTGCCATTTTGATTTTGATCAAGCCAACCATTTGCATCAGGAGATCCCCCAGTTACAACCAGTTTACATAAACAGTTCACAAGAGACATTTGACACAATGGGGAAACCCAGCACAAGGGTCTTCTTCCAGAAATACCAAGAATTTAAACAAAATTTCACATTACAACCTCAATAGTTAATATTTATCATCTTCGAGATTCACAGAAGCCCTCAGGGAAATATTAACTGCTTTTCTTCTTTGTGTTCCCTTCCTTTGCTTTTCAATAGTTATGTCTTCACTGTCCACTGATTCAGGGAAGGCAGGCAGAAAGCCAAAAAGAAGAGTTTGCTTGGATTCACTTCCAGAATTTCCAGCCTTAAAAAAAATGGAGATTTTTTTGAGCTATTGAGAAGTAGAGGAGGTGGGGGAATGAACGGGAAATGAGAGAAATAAAGATATTAGTGGGTCCTGGAGAGGGAAATGAACTTGAACCTGAACTCTGCCTCCTGAGTTTGAGTATCTGAAAGGGTGAAAACCTTGGGGAGCTTTCAGAGACCCAGTTTGTTGAAAAGACTAGCTGACCTTCAGAGGTTTGTGTGGAATTTGTGGCTCTGACGTAAGAGAAATGGTAGGTCTTACTCAAGGTTGACCGAGGTCTAGGATCCAGTGTGAAGAGTAGAAATTCCCACTGCTCCAAACTGTCCCCTGCCCCTGCCTTTTTTCTGATTTGTCCTCTTCTCGCATTTTCTTTCTCAAATCAGCTGGTGACTTTTCACAAAAGGAAAATCCTCAAAGCAGTTCTGGGCAAAGGTGGAGAAACCCCCACGATCCCTTTCTAATGGTAGGAGGCTGATATCCCTGGAGTTCTGGGGTATCTTTATTTGTACACCTTGCAGGCTGTTCCCCCAAATCACCGATTTATAGCTGAGGTGCATGGCTGGGGTGATGGGAGGAAATAGAATGGCAGCCTGGATTTATTGAACTATGCTATGCTTGCTCTGCATTAAGCCCAGGATTCCATGGATGTCCAGGGTGGTGGAGACACCTGGAAAATGCAGCTGTGGCCCATGGTGAACTTGAGTTAGCTCTTAGTGGCTGGTGGGAGCTCACTGTTAATTTTCAGAAATTCTACAACCCAGTTGTTAAACAGAGCCATTAATAATTAGTCAAATGAAATTACAATTAAATAAAGTCTGTTAAAAATAAAGGAAATACATCATCATCATTTTTTTATTCTTTTACTACATGTTCCTATTATGTATGCTTTTGAGATCATCTATGTCTGTTTTACTCATATGGTGAAACTACTATATAATGAAGTAATACTGTGCATCTTTCCCCAACTCCGTGTTCCGTGAAAATGGCCATGGTGGGAGCGTTGACAAATCACAGAAGTTGGCAAATGCCACAAAACAGGACTCCTCCCCATCCCCCCATAGAGCCAATTGTTAACCATCAGGTGACTTCACATAGTCTGGGGGCTTGGAAAATCTTGAGGGAGCCCAGGGCAGAAGGCCAGACTGTGAGCTACAGTAGAAGGGTGGGTGCTGGAGACCTGAGCATGAGATCCCCGTGATTGGAAGGGGGGCTGGAAAGGTGGCCGGGCGGGCAGTGTGAAACCACCACAGGAAGGGGTGCGCACCAGCCCTGTCAGTCAGGGTATCTTAACAGGGACATCAGCACCATAGGAAGCCTCCCAGTGGGTGCAGGGGAAGGAACAGTCCGCTGAAGTATTTCCACATACCAGCCCATCAGAGCCAAAGTCCACTCAGGAGACAGAAATCACACCAGTTACTTAAACAGAGAGAATTTAATACCAAGAATGATTAGCCAAGTATAAAGTCGTTACGTAGTTAAATGAAAGGGAAAAAAAAGACAGTTCTAAGGTTCCAAGGAGTTGCAACTTCAAAGTGGCAAGCACCTCTACGGCTGGAGAAGCAAAGTGAAGAGACTGGAATATCTTAAAAGTAGAGGCAGATTCCCGTGGAATTTAAATTCAGAGCCTTTCGAGGGGATGGTGCTCGAGTCTATGGGCTTGGAGGGTACAATAAGCTGTTTTCTGCAAATGTTGAAAACTGTATTTATCTGCTGCTTCAGAGGTGAAGACGCAAGGCTAGCCGGGCCTGAAAGGAACAGAAAGAGAGGAGAAAGGGGCGAGTTCCTTCTGGCTCCCACAGCCTCAGAGTCGCTCTCTAGCGCCCCCTATCGGCGCTGACTAGTGGGCCGCAGCCGGCGGCTGGGTGATGCGCAGATTGCTCAGAGATCTGGAACCCCGGAGGATGCAAGGCTGCCCCAACACACGGGAGGTGATTAGGCCTCTGTGGGCCAAAGCATGAAGGTCAATGACAGACTGCACTTCCTTTCTGCTACATCTAAAACTGAAGGAAGTGGAGGCCTCCCTGCTACCTTGCCAAAGTACTGCTTTGACTCGATGGTCAATTTGGTAAGGTAAAAACATTGCTTCAGCTTTTTCCAAGGGCTGAAAGCTTAAGGAGTGGTGTTTGGGAAATGTGACAGGGTTCTGGGAAAAGAAAATGTAGCTGTTTGAGAGGGAAGGATCTGAAGCCAAGTGAAAGCCCTGATAAGCATATGTCCTCTGAGCATGTATTTAAGTGGCCCGTTTAAACTGGGTCTCTGTTAAGCTATTTTGCATTAGACAGGAATTTAGTCGTTTTATGTGTTTGGGATTTTTTAAGGCATATTTTTAAGTTGCAGGCTCTTCTCTTATTCCCAGCTGACCTCCTTTCTAAAAAGAATTGAAACATCCATGTCTTTGCCTTGGCATCCGGTGATTATCAACAACGCCCTAGGAGGTCACCTTTGGGGATAACAATACAAGCTTCAGTAAAGAACAAATTTTGTCCTCTTGAAAAGTATCTTAGCAACTGAATCTCAATGGCTACAATCTCCTGCTTACCTCTCTTGGGCCAGGCTTTGGGTGAAATACTAAAGAAGGACATAGTGGTAAGGGAGACCCGTTCCCTGCCCACAAGAAGTCATAGTTTAGTAGAGAAGGGCAGTAACACAGTGAAGACAGTACTCGGAGGAGCAATGATTCTGTGGAGAGGTGGGCTAGGAGGCTGGAAGTAGATAAAGAGTGGGAAAAACGCAGACAAAATAGAACATTTCTGATTGCCTCCGAAGAAAGAATAGGAGCCTGCCGGGTAGAGAAGAGAGAGGCACACTCTAGACAAGAACTTGCAGGTGTGAGAGAGCAGGAGTAACAAGAAGGGGCTGGAGAGGTCTCTGAAGGTGCAAAGAGGCCGGGTCAGAAAAGTACCTTATTTGTTGTGTTTAGGCAATTGCCATTTATCCTGCGGGTGATGGGGAACCATCCGAAGAAGCTGTTTCCCTTACATCTGGGTGACTCAGTTGGTTAAGCATCTGACTTTTGACTTTGGCTCAGCTCATGATCTCACTGTTCCTGGGATTGATCCCTGTGTCAGGCTGTGTGCAGACAGTGCAGAGCCTGCTTGGGATTCTCTCTCCTTCAGTGTCTCTCTCTCTCTCTCTCTCTCTCTCTCTCTCTCTCTCTCCCTATCTATCTGCCCTTCCCCCACTCGTGCACATTCTCTCTCAAAATAAATAAACTTAAAAAAAAAAAGAAGAAGCTGTTTCTGGAGAAGCTATGCTGAGGACAGGTCCTCAGCTGTTCATCAGCCAAACTGCACCTGAAAATAAGTTTGCTTTACAAAAACTCCAAGTCCTACCAAGTCCTGACCTCCTCTGTGCACACCTGAACTTTAACTTCATCAAATTTGCAGGCTCTGGCTATGGATGAACGTGTCTCCATTTTGTGCCATGGCTGGCCAGGTATGTCCCCCATCAGAGATGTCTTCTTCCCTCCCTCCCCCCGAGAGCCACACTTCCTACTCCACATGGCTCACTTTTGAGCAGTTGCAAAGGCTTATCTGGATATAAGAACTCCAGATAAGTACTGGTTGGCATTGATACTCATGCAAAAGCTAAGGTTTAGCTGCTCGGAAGGCAGCCTCCAAGTGGCCCCTCTCCTGTCTGCTTTGAGTTGTACTGGTTAGTTATTGTGGTGTAATAAACAACTCCACAACACAGAGCTTAGAACAACCATGAATTGTTATTGCTTATGTACCTGCATTGGGGCTGTATGGCTCTGCTCCATTTTTTTCTGATATTCCTCCTACCATCAGTGGGCTAGCCTAGACGTGATCTTCCCACAGTGACAGCGAAAGAGTGAGAGGGCAAGAGGAAACATGTGCAGCCTCTTAAGATCTAGGCTGAAATCTACTTCATTATCCCTTCTACCCATATGTTACTGGCCAAAGTAAGTTTCATGGCCATGCCCAAAGTCAAGGCTCAGGAAAGTACAACCTGCCCACCATGAGGCAAATAAGGGTGTAGATGTGGGGAAGGGTGAGAAATTGGAGCCAATAATGCAGACTACCACAGTCCCTCTGGTGATTGCATTCTCGGACCCTTCTGATTCCCTCCTCCTCGTGTGCATGTGCCCTAATTAAGATGGAAACTCAGATGTCACAATGAGGTTCAGTTTTCTTGGATCAGGCTATTGAAAGTGTATCTACTGTGGGGCCTTTGTGTAGTGTCAACCTGGATAAAATGGAACTACGTTTCCCAGAATTCCCATGCTGTCCCGCAGTTCCTGGTTAGGGCTGGCTATGGGAAAAATTCATGCCTGATCTGGAAGGTCAGTGTTGGATTACCAGGCAATGTTGCAGCTCATGATCTGTTCGCTTGCCTTGTTGGCAAGGAGTAGCAACCATGCCTGTAGCTTCTTGAACTTGTATCAGATCTCTTCCGTCAGCTGCTCTGAATCTTGGCCAAGGTACACATGCAAGTCCATGGTAAGAGGCACCAATATTGCCTGCCTTATTGAGGTTGGAGGCAGACATGTGTACCAATTCGTCTTCAAGGGTTCCAATTTGTCCCTGTTACCCGCCCCCCCCCCCCCCCCCACTTCATGTCCATTTTCCCTTCCTAACTGCCTGCACTGCTGACTTCAGCCCTGGCATCAGATGAAGAAGCAATGGCTTTACAAGGACCTGTTTAATCAGCTTTCACCATTGTGTGAGGTCAAATTCTTAGAATAAATCTCATATCCTGCATCGTTCATTGTGGGTCTGTTTTTCTGATCAAACCCTGGTGCAACTATGGTTAGAATACGTACTTTAAAGTAATTGAAAGGTAGATTGAGGCTGTATCAGTTTACGTGTTCATTTATGATTTCGTTCATCTTTCCATGTATTTACTGAGTATATGCTACCTGGTAATCCTGTTGCTCTGAATGTTACAGGTCTATAATGTAGATTCTGTACAATGGGGTTGCCGTCCAAGAAACAGTGTATTCACAGCAGTGTGATAAATAAAGGATTATAATGCAGTATGGTAACTGCTCTATTAAAGAAGCACCAAGCACCATTGGGATCTCTCATACTGCTTAGGGACTAAAGATTTTTTTTTCATTTTTTATTTATTTTTATTTTTAAAATATAATTTATTGTCAAGTTGGTTTCCATGCAACACCCAGTGCTGAACCCAACAAGTGCCCTCTTCAATGCCCATCACCCACTTGTCCCTGTCCCCCTCCCCCCATCAACCCTCCGTTTGTTCTATGTATTTAAGAGTCTCTTATGGTTTGCCACCCTCCCTCTCTGTAGCTTTTTTTTCCCCTTTCCCCTCCCTCATGGTCTTCTGTTAAGTGTCTCAAGATCCACATATGAGTGAAAACGTATGGTATCTGTCTTTCTCTGACTGACTTATTTCACTTAGCATAATACCCTCCAGTTCCATCCACATTGCTGCAAATGGCCAGATTTCATTCTTTCTCATTGCCAAGTAGTATTCCATTGAATATATAAACCGTATCTTCTTTATCCATTCATCAGTCAATGGACATTTAGTCTCTTTCCATAATTTGGCTATTGTTGAAAGTGCTGCTATAACCATTGGGGTACATGTGCCCCTATGCATCATCACTCCTGTATCCCTTGGGTAAATTCCTAGCAGTGCTATTGCTGGGTCATAGGGTAGATCTATTTTTAATTTTTTGAAAACCTCCACACTGTTTTCCAGAGCTGGTGCACCAGTTTAGGGATTAAAGATTTTGTTAAGAGGTATTAGATGAGCATCAGTTGGACAAGATTGGGAAAGGCTTCAGGAATGGCCATCATTATGTTGGTGGAATGGAAACCACTGCTGACAAGAGTATAAATGTTTGAGTAATGGCAGTGAGCTTCCTTGCAGAAGGCCTTATTCAATTCATGACTTTCAGTGTGCTGGAAGGTTTAGAATGATTTAGCACCAAGGCGTGTATTTATGCATTCCCTTGTGAAAACTAACTCCTTCCCCCTCCATTCTCTGCTTAGCAATCTGAAGTGTCCCATGCAAACAGAAAGAAATCTTAGGGAGTGAAATCACAATGGAATCACTAATGCGGGTCCGATCATGTGGACTCTGGTGCCATAATAGGGAATCCCAATCTGGTGGCCCTTTGGTCCCCAGTGTGAAATGGTAGCTACCATTTGACCTCAGCTGTCCACAGATTTAAGCCAGTAGTACTTCCATTGGAAAGCATTACTATCCCACTACGATGGCACATGCTTTGGGGTAGAAGACCCTAAACTTTGACCTCATATACCTGGCCATGAAACCGGTTTTCTGGCTTAGCGGTTCTTCTGCACTGAGGTGTTCTCCTCCAACCCTTACAGCTGCCTTCCATATTTGACACAATCACCACGCTGCCTGGGCCCTCCTTCACCAATACACGTTCTAAGTTGGCGGGAGCCCATTGTTACCAGCAGATCAACCTCTTGCAGACACAGCTGTGCACTTAATATGGCTTTTATGCCTTTCTTTATGTTCCATCTCTTACTGGCAGAGTAGCTCGAACAAGCTGCTTAAACTCAATGCCTCAATGTTCTTATATATAACATTGGGATCATAATCATGCCCACATCACAGGATCATCGGTGGATGAAAGGAGTTAACATTCTTGGAAGGATGCCTGACTTATCTGGTGAAGCCTCTAGAAATTTTAGTTGTTACGGTTATAACTATCCTCCTCATCTCTTTTTGTCCTCTGGCTGGCCTGGAACAATGGGATCACACTGAGAAAAGCAGTGAGTAAGTAGAATAAGATATGAAAGAACACAAACGCCCGGAGTCCTGAAATACAGTCTGTCTAGTGAGACAAAGGGCTAATTAGCACTTGAGAGAACAGGTTGTGACACATTCCAGTTTCCTACAGAAGCACCGATTGTGCTTTTTAAATGGTAGCCAATCTCCTCTCTCTTGCCCTTTCCAAAATGCGTTATATTTGCCTAAGTTCTTAGAGACCGAATACTCTGTGATCATAAAATATTATGGCATCAATAATGGCCCTAACCCAGAAGGAAACAATCAGTGCGAAACGTAGCATTAAACAGGAGCCCGAGGTACTGAAGGTAAAACTGGGGGGAGGCTGTAAACTGTGTCAAATAATGGGTTTAACCAAAGGAGAAACCACATGATGAGAAAGATTAGAGTGGAGCAGAAGTTGAACTGTGTAAAAAAAGGAAAGGAGAGAAAGAGAGTTTCCCTGACAATGAGGCAAACAATTTGCGGATATTAAAAAGAGAGAGAGAGAGAGAGAGAGAGAGAGAGAGAGAGAGAAAGCCAGGGAAGTGTTCAAGGGCAAACTGAAATTTGAAAGTCATTTGTGGGTATATAAAAGAAGAGGGAGGTCATGGATTTTTCTAGAAATCAGACTGGGAGGAACGAGAAACAGAGGTCAGCAACAGAGAGCGGCGTAGATGACAACAAACTGGAGGTGGCTTTTGACCCACAAGAAAGGTGAAAAGTGAGCCTTTGGTGGACTAGTCAGCACGGAGAGCCAGCCTTGCAAACCCAGGGACTTCGGTACATACATGGGAGGCAGAAGATGGTTCTAAGAACTCATAAAAGAGGTGTGCCTGGGTGGCTCAGTTGGTAAAGCGTCTGACTCCAGCTCAGGTCATGATCTCCCGGCGAGTGTGTTCGAGCCCCGCATCTGGCTGTTCATTGTCAGTGCGGAGCCTGCTTGGGATTCTCTGTCTCCTCTCTCTGCTCCTCCCCCACCAGTGCTCTATCTCTCTCAAAAATAAATAAACATTAAGAAAAAAAAGAATTTATAAAGGAATAAAGTGCGGTGGGAAGGAGGATCTCTCAAAACAGTATCATGAGAAGAACTCCATGAGAAATAATGCTTCCACTTGGCAACATTTATCGGGCACCTGCTGTAGCCCATATACTGGGGGATGTGCTGGGCTCAGGAAGTTTAAACAACAATGACACCAACCACCGGAATCGTGGTTAGCGTCCTCAAAAATTTGTCATTGCTAGTGATGCCCAATGGAAAAGTGTTTACTCCTCAATTGGTTTTCGGGAAGGTATTTGTTTCGGTTCTCCTTACAGCCCTCACAGATACGGTTTTAACTTCACACACTAGGAAGTGCAAGTCAGGGGCGATGAAGTGAATGGCCCACGAGGCACAGAGGCTAGACGCACAGTAGGACTGGGATTCAGCCTCCCGACTCCTCTTCCCAGGTCTGTGCCAAGAAGCTGCCCAGTAACTGGTTACCATTTGCGTTGATTAAACCCAGGGATTTTCCTGTGATACTCTTAAATCCATATTTCTGTTTTTACTTCTAGACCATTCTTCTTCTAAGAAGCCGGAGGCATTTTACACATTTTCAATTCTGACTCATTCAGTCCTTCTTGGGAGATAGAGAATGACACATAATTCCCAAATGGCAGGTGCTTAATGGAAAAACAGAAATACAACAATTTACATTTCCTTGTAAAATAAAACAGAACAACAACGACAAAAAACTATGACCTCCTGATAGGAAAGTAAATGTAAATTAGTCATGAAATGAGGTTGGAACTAATAATGCAGTCGGCACATAATGAGAGAATCCCAAAAAAGAACTAGAATATTTGTACTCAAAGCCGTTTGCCTGAAGGGTCCCCAGGCCAAGAACATGAAAGTGAGGCCTGACCACACAGAGCAGTCAAATAAACAGGATCAGAATCATGTCAAGGTTGGATGTCATCCTGGAAAATCTGTCTTCACAACATGGCCAGTTTTTTTTCTCCTTCTTTTTGTAATTGCATTTTTCATGCCACAGGGTATAAATTAATTGATTTGGTTTGTCAGAAGCTCATGTTTTCAGGGTTCTCTGGTTGTAACTTGCCTTCCTAAGTATATGTGTTTGTTTTCACAGGTTCGGTCTGTACTTTCTAAGAAGAACTTGATCTTTTTTCAGAAAAGAAAGTCACATGAACATGAATGTAAGATTCCTTCTTTTCCTGAAAACTCCTGTCTGTGGCTGACGTTGTTATTCCTGCAGATGGCAACAGCAATCTGGATTGTTCCTTCCCCTCCTCTCCCCCTTCCTTGATCATCCCCTCCTTCAGGGGGCAGGCTGGACCCCTGGATTTCTGCCTCGCTGCCCTCTGCAGGTAGAGGAGGGGCTTCAGAGGCATCTGGTTAAATTCATTCTCCACACGGCCACTTTCCTTAAAGTCTCTCAATGGTTCTTGATTGTCTTTAGGATAAGGCTCAGGTCCCTTCATTTGGTGCACAAAGTCCTTCAATTTCTGATCCCGCTTTTATTGACAATCTGTTACAAATTCTAATTCATGCAGGGGCCCCTGGGTGGCTCAGTCGATTAAGCATCGACTCTTGATTTCAGCTCAGGTCAAGATCTCATGGGTTCGTGACCACACCCCTCTTCCCTCCCCACCCCGCCCCCCCAACCATGAGTCAGGTTCGGTGCTGACAGAGCCTGCTTGGAATTCTCTCTCTCCCTCTCTCTCCCTGCCCCTCCCCTGCTCATGCTCTCTCTCTCTCTCTCTCTCTCTCTCAATAAATAAATAAACTTAAACAAAAATTCTAATTCATTTATGTTTTTGATGTAGGAACTTTTCCTGTGCTTCCTTGTCTTTACAGCATCAAGTTGTCTGATAGGAACGTCCTTTCCTCTCTTTTCTGCTTCCTTAGTCCTGCGAGCTCCTACACACCCCTGTGTGAGATACCCCACCTGTTTGTCCCTCACCTCTCTATCATACACATAACCACATGAGATTTTAATTTTTAATGTCCTCATCTGTTTCTTCTTCTACAACACTACTATCCAATACAACGTATGCCAAATATATATGTAATTTAAAATTTTATTAAAAAAACAAAAAAACTTCTAGAAGCCACGGTTTAAAGAGTGAAAATAAAACCCGAGGTGATTAATTTCAATAATATATTTTACTTAACCCAATATATCCAAAGTATTGTCATTTTCACATGTAATAAATATACATTACTAATGGGACATTTTACATTCTTCTTTCAGTCTGAGTCTTAGAAATCCTGTGTGAGTTTTACACTTTATGGCACAGCTCCGTGTGGATGATAAACTTTCTTTGGGAAGACTTGAAGTCTACTTATCCTTCCTACCATTTAGAGTTCAAAAAGGAGACCCACGTTCTCAAGTTGTCCTAAGCGTACTTACAAGTTTTTCAGTAATGGAGAGATCCTCCTGGAAGAGGATCTTCGTTTTTAAATTAAAGTTCACTGGAATGAAAGAAACTTACAAGCTCAGTCCCTCAGTTGCATTTCGATGCCCAACACCCACAGGAGGCTAGTGCTGGGTATTGGGGAGCAGCAGGTCCGCGCAGTAAGGTTCTGAGGGCAGGTGACCCTTCAGTTGTGCATCTCCAGGGACACCCCATCACTGCTTTGTCTGGCAGTGGGACAGCCTTAGGAAGTAAACAGTGTCTCTGCCGTGTCCTTGCCTCCAGAACCCAGGATACAGCCTGGCATACAGCAGGTGTTCAGTACGTGTTTGAACAAAGGGATAGACGAAAGTGTGGGTTAGTGGTGAGTGGCAGGCTGGTCCCAATAGGAAAGGGGTTCCGGAAATGTGACAAAGGTTTTACGGTTTCTCTGGAAAGATATGAGAGCTTTGAGCAATTCTGTAATAAGCTTGGAAAGGAAGAATCTGACCATCGAATTGCTTTTGGCCTGGAAAGGGGTTGTGTCAGGATGATGTAGTGGCAGGTGGCAAAGCCACACCCACCTGACCTTCTCATCCCTTGTGCGGCAAGAGGCATTCCCAGTGTGGTGGCTCCATCACTCCATCAGCGTTGCAATCAGGGGACAAGGCAGAGAGGAGCGGAAAAAAATAGGACTGGAGCTTCGGAAAAACAGCGGGCAGTGTGTGGCCAAAAGGGCCGTGGCTCCCCTGACGGTTTATTCAGATCAGAAGGTTTATGCACAACTGAACGTATAATTGGTGGGCAAAGACGGAGAGTCTGTCACTGTTCCAGGCGCTGCCGCTTGGATGAGGGGTTTGCACAGAACTGCGGGAGTACGTGGAATCTTGAAAGAGCCGGGCAGTGGGCTTGTCTCTCGGATTTGCCCTTCCCACCCAGCAGCAGCTCGGCGAGGCTTGAGGCAAGGTCTCCGTGATTGTTTGCAACTCTGCGAGCCTCCCTGGCAGTCATTCCTGCACTTCAGCCGAGGACCAATCGCTCCTTCTAAGAACAGGAAAGGCAGCAAGGGAGCAAGGAGCTCTGGCCCACAGCACTGCTCGGAGCCACAAAGCTCTCCGAGACTCATCTCTGGTCACCACTTCTGTTTCTAAGGGCAAAATCGTCCTCATGCTCTCACCTTTGGGAAACGTCTTTAACTCTTTCTTGAAGGGACAGCACATTTCTACATGCCTCTATCCACCAGTCAGCACAAGTCGATGATGGGAAAGGATCCTGTTATGGGGAAGCAAGCTGGTGTCTAGAATATTTTGCTGCCTCTTCTCCCTGGTCTCACCTTCAGGGCAAAGTCACTCATTCCCCAGCATCCCCAAGGGTTTCCTACTGACTGCTTATGGCTGAATTTCTCCGCAGGAAATGCCCTCAGCCCAGTGGAGCTGCCTCGTCGAAGGCTGCTCCCAATCCTTGGGCCTCCTGCATCCGACGGCTGGTCAGTGTGGGGATTCAAAAGTCCGGCCCCACTGATAAACTCCAGAGAGGCATCACAGCTCTGGAGCTTTCCATGGGATCAGCCCAGGTCTTTGTTGAGACTGCACTGCAGCTCAGCTCCTCCTTCTGTTGAATCCTACTTCTAGCGTTTTCTCCTTTTGGCCCTGACGTGGGTCATCTTTGCTGCAATTGAGCCCCGGGTGAAGAAGTTGAATGGAGGGAAAGTGCACGATTTAAGACAAATACCCATCTTCAAGTACGGGAATAAACCTCATGGGGGAAAAATGCTGGCAGGAACCCAGAGTGGCATGTTTAGATCTGCCAAATCGTGCTGACATCCTGTGGCATAAAACATGACACATGGAATGTCTATTGTGTGTGTGGGTGAAGCACGTACGATTGAACCTGTGTGATTCAAAAGAGTGTATGTTATACATTTACACCTAGGTTGCATGTTGCCCTCACTAGACTGTGAACAGATCCCTTTCCCTTGAGGGAAGAGATCTGGCTCAGGGTCTGGTGCACGTAGGTGCTCAGTTATTTCAACTGGACCCAAGGTGTCCCTTCTTTCTTGCCTATTCTTCAGCATCAGTGACTTTCCCAATAACCTGCTTTTAACTGCCCAAACCCTCTCACTGCCGGTGTCCAATTTCCCCCTCCACTTACCCACTGCGATCCATTATTTTATTTATTTATTATTTATTACATTTGGTTTTTAAAAGTTTTTATTTATTTATTTATGTATTTAGAGAGATAGAGAGCAAGCAGGGGAGGGGGCAGAGAGCGAGGGAGAGAGAGAATCCCAAGCAGGCTCTGCACATTCAGTGCAGAGCCCGATGTGGAGCTCAACTCAAAAACTGTGAGATCATGACCTGAGCGGAAACCAAGAGTCAGACGCTTAAGCAACCGAGCCACCCAGGTGCCCCTCACTCTTTATTTCAAAAGCTGCTTTTCAGGCATCTCCTCTGTGCCACGCATTTGGGAAACCAAGATGCACAAGATAAACAGTCTTTGTCTTTATGGAGCTTACCTTCTAGAAGGGACTATAGATGATATGCATTGCTATGTGGTGGCAGTTGTGGTAAATTCCTCTAACTACTATGCAAGAAGGATTTATGAGAGAGTAAGACGCAAGCTGATCTGGGAGCTCAGCCAAGGCCTTTTCTGGGAAGTGACATTTCAGCTAAGGCTGCAGGGTGAGTAGAAGTCAGCCTGGGGCAAGGGGCAGGGACAGGAGTGCTCCCGATTGGTGCACACCCTGGGGAGCTGGGTGTGTGGCTGGGCCCGAGGACGGTGGACGAGCTGGCTGCAGGCTACACTGGGGAGGAAAAGAGTGCTTTGGCTCTGCCTTGAATGGGACCAAGAGGGCCTCTGGGAGATGAATCAAGGCTACCACAGTTGCCTGAGGAGGGAGATGATGGTGGTGTGAGAGAGGGCAAATTTTAGAGATCTTCAGAGGTGCATTTGTGGGCATTTGAAACCTGGCTGGATCTGGAGAAGGAGCATCTGAAGACTAGCACTTAACATGGCCACATCTGGGGCCATTTTCTGCCAAATGACCGTGAACTTCCAACCCAGAACTTCTCAGGGTGGTGGCAATGACCCTGATGGACCACACAGTAACAAGTCCACATTCTTGCACATGAAGAGTGTTCCCTGAAATTAGAGAGACCTCAGCTTCAGGAGAACAGGGTGTCCACAAAGTTTGAATTACTACGCGGGCCGGAGCGATGTCCCGAAGAGCACGTGGGTCACGAAGGCTACCTCCGTTGGCTCGCGAGGTCCGTAGGCATGAACGCTAGGCTCTGCAGCGACACTTTTGCTCAGGGAAAGACGATGCACCTGTGCAGAACTAATCAGAGTCCCAGAAGTCAGCTGGAGATCAGCCAACTTGCAGTTCCCGTTTTTCGTTTTTCTCATTAAAAAAAGGATTCAGCCCTTGTCTGTTTTCAATATCACTTATAGTCATGAAAATGGACAGGACAAGAGCAACAGTGAAATTCTACTCTGTGTCGTTGAAAAGCAGAACCTTTGCCACCTCAAATATACAACTTGCTAAGCAGGTTGTAAAAGTCGCCACTCTGTAGCTCTATAAACTGTGGTTAGCGAGGTCACGTAGACCAAGATAAATATTAACAGTTTGATTGCAGCCTCTTATTCCAAACACTCTGCACTGGTGCCTCGAATTATGTAGTACATTAATTATTACTTGCATTATTATTACATTAACAATGAATTATTAATTCCAGCGATTAATTATTAATTCAATAGATGTTTATTGAACACGTATGTAAGTGAAAATTTATGAAATGAGGCATAGCATGTACAAGTAAAGCTTCTGAAAGGGAATAATCAGTAAGAACCACACTGTAGGAATTCAGCTGGGGCTCTGCAGGATAAGGAAAATGAAGGTCAGAATGGTGGTAACTCTTGGATCCTTTGGTAAACGGTGGCAGCGTGAGAAGAGCCACAGAGGAAAATGCCTGAGTCCTGAACTGTGAGCCCGACAGTAATTCCCTGAGACCCCCGTAAGGACCCTTCCATTTCTGGGATTCCATAAATGTTACCATGAGGTTTGTCTCCTTCTCCTCCGACACAGTGGGGCTTGCACGTGGCAGGGAATGTGCCCCACTGAAAGGCACGGTGGCTTTGGGGGCTGGCGGCACTCCCCTCTCCCCGCCCCTCTGAAGTATCTGGCAAGGACTTTACAACGTACAAAATCACACGGCTCAAAGAGACACGGGATGGCTTCTATTTCAAACAGAACACAACTTCATCGACACAGCGCTTAGAGACAGTGATTTAAATATTAGGTCATTCCAAACAATCTGTTTGCAAGAATGCACATGATAAAACACTGCTGGTGAAGACGCAGAAAAAGTCTGTCACTCGTGGTTTTAAGGACATTGCTGACACAGCCTGAGCTGGCCCTGGGGACACACTATAAACTTCCATCAACCACGGACAATGAGGAATGGAGGGCTCCTCCTGGGCTGGCAAAGCCATCGAGCAGTGACCTGGTGTGACCCTCCTTGTGGGTTGGGACGTGGCCTGGAAATCACTTTGGGGACACCGATACGTGCAAGAACGCCCCTTGTGTGATGAGCTCTTAGAGCAAGCGTCCAAAATGGAGTCAGAGGAAAGCATCCCAATTTTCCATTCCTCAGTAGTATTTTGGAATGGACCGTTCCTCATTTGCTCCAGATGTCCAAACCCCAAGACTGATTTTCATGATGTCATGCTACCTGAGCCTCCCATCAAAGGCGGCCTTCCTTCTGTGTATCAAAGTCTGAGGGGGGGGGGGAACCCACAAAAACAAAAACAAAGCAAGAGAAAACCTCGTATTTTGGGGGCTGTATGTAGGCCAGGACTTAGCTTCCTCCATAGGCCCATCTGCCTCCAGGACTGAATCTTATCTGATCATTTCCATGGCAACAGCTGTGGGATTAGAATAGGCTGAAGGTTTAGGAAGAGTTGCTGGAATTCAGTCATACACCAGTGAGGATTATTTAACTACACACTTGAGTTACCATGGAAACGCAAATTTACAAATCAGGCAGGATTTTGGTAGCTCTGTAGCACGGTATTATATTCTTAGGGTCGCTTCAAATCCCCAAATTCCATCTCCTCTCCCATCAGGGGGGAAATACCCCACCAGACACATTTAATTATTCCCCAGACACTTTCCCTTCTGATTTTTAAAGCAGAAATATGAATAAGCAGAAGAATACGATCAGCACCGAAAGAATTGTTCCTAAAATGCCTCTTTATAATAAAGGGAAATTCAGCTTAGTCTAAAGAAAGAATCTCCAACATATGATGGTGGACATACTCATATAAGAGCCAATTAAATACCACCCTGAAATTATGCCTATTAAAAAAAATAGATATTTGTTTGTAGGGACTGTCACCCCTGGACTTCTAATTCATTTAACACCAAGCTAATTTCGGGAAATCAGTCATACTTCATCGTTGGCCACTGTGTTAGAATTATAAGCTACTTTCACCACCAACAGTCACTTGTTTGATCTGGACACAAGCCTATGCGGATGGAGGGGCAGGAATTGGATCCGTATCTGGAGATGGGAAACTGTGGTATGAAGGGGTTCTCACTCATTTCCCCGTTTCTTTGGTCTGTTGATGGAAATACCCATTATGTCTCCAGGGAGGACTTTATTCAACTCTTACAGGGTTACTTACAGGCTTCCTCCCAAATGGACTCATATTCTCTTTTCTCACCTGTCTGTCCTTCCTCAAATGGCCCATCTTCTTGGAGGAGCTTGTTCTTGGGGCTGGGAAGACCTGGAACCCCTGTCGCCTGTGATTGATGAGGCGAGGTAGCGGCAGTGTGGAATCAGTATGACAGCATCTTAGAACTCTCTAGAATGGGGGTCCCCTGAGTGTAGAAGAACTAGGCAGATGGAGATTGGCCGGCCTGAGAACTGTCCCACTCCCGTGGTGAAGCGGGGACCTCGCGTGCACTAAGAGAAGGTCCAGTGCAGGAGCCAGATGATTATGTAGCCGGTGTGGGGTGACGTCAGGCTGGGTGGTGTGGCACATGGGTTGGGGCTGGAGAGGCCCAGCTGGGGGAAGAAGGCATCCATATAAACTGGGCTGAAGAATGGGCACATTAGGGTCCCACATGTCCCTGTGGTTTGGGGTCTGGAGGCCCGTTAGCCTTGCCTGAGATCGGTATCTAATTCTACCAACTGCCAGAAATGTCACGTCAGGTCAGGTACTGCATTTCTCTGTCTCTGTTTTCTCCTCCGTAAAATGGGGATAATTTACAGTTTCTACATCATCGGTTTGCTTAGAGGATTGAATGAGCTAATTCTTACTAATAAGCTAATTCTGATTCTTATCATTACTACTGTCAAGTGCTTGGCAGAGTGTGTAAGTCTGCCAAATTGTTAATGAAGGCATAGCCCGTATGATTCTTACTTCATGCTATTTGGAATATAGTAGAGCATCAGAGTCAGAGCAGGGTGATAGAGGAAGTACCCCCACGAGCATGCAGACTTGTTTTGTTTGGCCTAGGGGTACTGGAGCCCTCAGTATTGCATGGCAGCAATCAGCTGTCACTGAGCAGTGGCCGCCCCTCCCCATAGGTTAGGTTTGAGGTCCCCTGAGAGCCCAGCCTCCCTGGCCCGCTGTGCACATGCGGGTAAGGACCCGGCTCCTACAGGCATCTGAGGTTGTGACCCTAAGCCAACACCCTCATTTTATAGCTGAAGAACAACGTGTCCAGAAAAGTTAAGTGCTGCCCCTCTACCCAAGGACCTCCCCCACCCCAGCCCACCCTTGCTTATCAATGTCAGAGCTGAGCCTCGAACCCCCATGTTGGCATGGAGGCTGGAACTTCGTTGGATCAAAACTTAAGGACAGAAAGTATTTTCTCTTCATCTGATGTCACTTCGAGGCCACTTAGGTTAACAAGTATCAAAACTCTAATCTAGCAGGGGCTGGAAATTTGACCCCAGAAGAAGGTAATGTGATGGAATTGGGGTCACTTTCAATAGCCTAGGAGTGTGATATAACTGGATCTGATCTTGAGACGTAAGTGAGGTGAGTCTTTGGTAGCTTGTCTTGCTCTAGTCCAAACTCATCCTTCTTAAGAGTGACAGACCCATATCAGAGCTGAAACCACAATCCTTTCAGTTGTATCAGAGCATCTACAGGAGAACCAGAAACGTTCACACTATTATTCTACCCCTATTTTTACTGGGGGCCTGTGCACTCAAAGGTAGCCGTTTAGTTTTATGCCCACCTCCACGGGCCTGCCCGTCCCTCCCTGAACACAAATACTTCAAGCCTCACACGTGGCTAACACCACCTTCTGCCACTGTCATCTCCACCATCTGCATAAGTTGACGTGGCGACAGACGCCGTCAGAAGTTAAGTGACTGTCCTCAAGGTTAAGCAGGGATGCGAGGGAGAGCCAGGACCATTAGTCAGAGAAGCATAAAGTCAGAAGATGAGCTGACATGGCCCTTTCTCGGACGGGGCAGTAATAGGCCGTCCACATATTCACTGTGTGTCTGGGCGTAAGTCATGGAGGCCCTGCTCTCCAGAAGGAAAACTGGAGAGAACGGAGGACAGTGGGCATCTCCCTGGGAAGCGGTGGAAGGCTGAGAATAAACCCTTGCCTTACAACATTCGTGAAGGATTTCAGCCGGGGCAGAGCTTGGGGTGGTCAGCGCTCTGGACTGAGACAGGGTGGGACTGTCGCAGGCTAAGGGAACACACACTGGGGGCTCCCCCATTCCCTGAGGATGTGGTTGTGTGTGGGGGGCACAGTCTGGCTCCATTTATCCACATCCGCAGTCACATGGCTTTGACTCCATGAACACTTCCTAGTAATTACCCTACACCAAGACACAAAGCTGCTTATTGGAGTATCGTTTATAATAGCAAAACATAAAAATCACCCACATGTGGGGACAGCCTAAATACCTTAACAGGGAACTGATTGTATAAATATGGCATAAATATTCCATGAACCCTATGCTGCTGTTAAGTAGACATCATTGGTCTGTATGTGCAAACACGAAAAGGTCTCTGAAATACACCACGAAACGAGACAAACAAGATGCAGACTAAAGTGTGGTCCAAGCTGTGCAAAAATATAGGCACCATATGGACACGGGCTATGAATGTGTAAACTCTTTCCAAAGGGACCTGTAAGAAACTGTTGATTGCAGTTACATCTGAGAATGCAATGAGAGTTCAGTGAAGACTAGATGCCTTTATGTCTCATCGTGTGCTTTTCAGTACTGATCATCATTTTCCCACTGTGCACGCGTGTTCCTTATTAGGAAAAATCAGTTTGTCAGAAGATACTGGAAGGGACTGAACTGGGCCAGCAGACCAACAAAAAGCTGGGGAGGGGAAAGAGGTAAAAGAAGAAAGGGAAAGAAAAAGGAAGAACCAGTTTAATTGGCAGGAGTGAAAATGATCTTTAAAGGATCTTTGTAAGAAGTATTTTAACAGCTTTGTTGACATATAATTTACATATCATAAAATTCCATACCATTTGAAGTGCAGAGTTCCAGGGTTTTGAAACATATTGATAGACTCATGCAATCATCACCATAATTTTAATTTTAGAATACTTCACCACCTCGAAAGAAAACTCTTAACCCGTTAGCAATCACTCCCCACCACCTTCAGCCCTCCGCCTTGGCAAACACTAATTTGCTTTCTGTCTTTTTTTTTTTTTTTTTTTTTTGCAACGTTTATTTATTTTTGGGACAGAGAGAGACAGAGCATGAACGGGGGAGGGGCAGAGAGAGAGGGAGACACAGAATCGGAAACAGGCTCCAGGCTCTGAGCCATCAGCCCAGAGCCCGACGCGGGGCTCGAACTCACGAACCGTGAGATCGTGACCTGGCTGAAGTCGGACGCCCAACCGACTGCGCCACACAGGCGCCCCTGCTTTCTGTCTTTATAGATGTGCCTGTTCTGGACATTTCATGTAAATGACATCATACCGTATGGGATCTTTTATGACTGGCTTTTTTCACTTAGTATAGCGTTTTCAAACATGAGATCGGATTTCTGATTATCTCAGTGTGCATTGGTGGCCACCAGCCCCATGAACTGCTCCAGTGAAAAGGAGGAGGATGATCCCATGGTCAGATAACCTTGGGAAAGGCTGCATGCCCTGTATGTGTCAAAGAGACTGAAGGCTCTGAGAAGTCCTGCTGCAAAGAAACCCACTCAGCTTTGTTGAATTCAGCATGTCTAAACACGTTAAGCAGGGTCCAGGGTGAAGAGCCTCTTGCGTGCGCTGAGGGCAGAGACATGATGGAGACAGGAGATTCATAGCAGATTGTAGAGATGGAAATTTGGAGAGGGGAGGTGAATCCCTTGGTCATGTGAAAGTTCAATTTCATTTTAATCCTCCCATAGAAGTCAAGCCTTGAAGATCCTGTGGGAGGTCAGCTGCTTTCCAATAGTCCGGAAATAAACTTTCCTTGATTTATTTTTTAGCAGTTTTTTTAAGTTTATTTATTTATTTTTGAGAGAGAGAGAGAGAGAGAGCACGAGCAGAGGAGGGGCAGAGAGAGGTGGGGAGAACGAATCCCAAGCAGGTTCCTTCATGTCAGCCTGGACCCCAGCAAGGGGTTTGATCCCACAAACCACTAGACCGTGACCTGAGCTGAAATCCAGAGTCAGACGCTTGACCGACTGAGCCACCCAGGTGCCCCCAATTTTCCTTCATTTAATAAACATCTGCCCCCTCCCTGCACAGAGCCTGTGAAGCTTCAGACACTTGAACAGATCTCTGCCATCATCTTTGCAGAGACGGGTCCTAGACACGCTGGAAAGGTGTGGGGCTCCAAGCCAAGCCTTTTGCGTCCGTCGGTTGGTTGAACAAACCGTGGGTAGGTGCTCTTCGGCAATTCTGCTGCAGAGAAATGCTTTAAGATGCCAGTCACCTTGACTCTTGGCAGAAGTCTTCCAACGTGGTGCGTCCGAGATCCAGAGGAGGAATTCTGTACTCCAGATCGAAAATAATGAAGGCATTGTGTCCGAGGTGTTTCCTGCAGGGTGGTCAAAGGAATTTCTTTCCTTAGATGTGGTGTTGCTCTACCTCCTGCTAGAGATTTAGGCCAGGGAATAAACAGACTGCAGCCCAGTGGGCCTTTCTTTTTGTCCTTTTTCCTTTGATGCAGTCATTCAAGGACCATGTCTTATACCTCTCTTTCCCCTGATTGTGCTTAATACTCTCTTCGCGTCATTGGGCATGCTCCAAAATTACACTAGCACAAGTCGGCAAAGACGATGTTTGAGTGCACCCAGTGGGGGATTTCTGGATGTCTAAAACTTTGATTACATTATCAATTAGTAGGCCTCCTTAACTCCATGCCTAGTCATGCTATGATGTACTCCACTTAAGCCTCTTTGCTTTCAGCTGAGCTCTTTAGCACTGTGGTTCCAAAGCATTGCTGAGTGTTGCTAACTGCATAGACGGAAGTCCCTTCCCTCATGAGGCTTATGCCTTAATAAAGGAAAAATGACCCTGTGTTGTGTATGCAGCAAATAAGTACAGGGCCCCTGGGTACACAGTGAAGAAACAGACAACTAAGACTTAGAGGCTTCTTGGGGTGCCCGGCTGGCTCTGTCGGTGGACCATGTGACTCTTGATCTCAAAGTTGTGGGCTCGAGGAGGCCCACATTGGATGCAGAGATTTCTAAAAAATCACATCTTGAGAAAAATATTTAGAGGCTTAGGAAAAGTGACCCAAGGCCCCAAAAGAGTCCTGAGGAACAGATAGGAGTTCCTAATGCCAACAAGAGGGGAAAGGCATTTCAGGAAGAGAGAACTGAGTGAGTGAAGGCTTAAAAACATGAAACAACATGGGGCAGTTGAGGACCTCTGTGCCATTTGGTGCCGTTGGAGCAAAACTCATCATGGGAGCAGTCACGTGGGTGACCAAAGGAAGCCATTCCTTAAAAACAACCCGTTAGCCTTGAGTTTACTCCTTTATTTGCTCATAATAGCTGTTGCAGATTTGAAGCCCAACCTGTAATAAGCACCCTTTCAGTATTTGTCACTATTATCAGTATTATTAATTTTAAGATTTGTGATAGTGTTTAATTATATTAGACATTTCTTTTTTTTAATTTTTTAACGTCTATTGGTTTTTTTTTTTTGTTTTTTTTTTTTATTTATTTTTGGGACAGAGAGAGACAGAGCATGAATGGGGGAGGGGCAGAGAGAGAGGGAGACACAGAATCGGAAACAGGCTCCAGGCTCTGAGCCATCAGCCCAGAGCCCGACGCGGGGCTCGAACTCACGGACTGCGAGATCGTGACCTGGCTGAAGTCGGACGCTTAACCGACTGCGCCACCCAGGCGCCCCGACGTCTATTGGTTTTTGAGGAAGAGAGAGAGAGAGACGATGAGCAGAGGAGGGGCAGAGAGAAAGGGAGACACAGAATCCGAAGCAGGCTCCAGGCTCCGAGCTGTCAGCTCTGAGCCCAATGCGGGTCTCAAACCCACAAACCGTGAGATCATGACCTGAGCCCAAGTTGGAGGCTCAACCGACTGAGCCACTGAGGGGCCCCTACATTAGACATTTCTTTAATAAATAGGAGTTCTGAAATTGTCTGCCCTGACACTGTTAAAAAAAAAAAAAACTTTGCCAAAATAAGTTCATACGACATAAAACGCTTTTATTTCCTTCTTCGGGAAGGTACATAAACACCTAAACAGTCAACATCTAGTCAGAGCTTCACTTCTGTCACTTCTGCCAAGTGTTTTTCTCTATGTATTCGGGCGGGAGGGAGGTCTGGAATAATGCATCTCTGAGCAGCCATCGGATCCCTGGGCTTGCACAAAAATACCTGTCTTTTCCCACAAGAGGAAGAGAAATCAGGGTTCCAAATCTGTCAAGTTAATGCTGTAGCTGTCCTCCAGGGAGGTGGTGGGTGAAGCCCAGGCTCTGGAGTTCTGAGAGCCCCAAGTTCAAGTCCCGGATCTGCTACTGATGAGCTGTGAGAGCCTGAATGAGTCAGCAGAGACCTCTGAGCCTCCTTGTTCTCATCGATAAAATGGGACCGAAGCCGCTAGGGTTGTTCTGAGAATGAAATAAGAGAATGCATCTAAAGCACCTGTCATGTCTGGCATGCTGTGAGTCTTAAATTAATAACAGTTATTATTTTTAAAAGTTTTTTTAAGTTTATTTATTTATTTTGAGAGAGAGCACGAGTGGGGTAGGGGCAGAGAGAGAGGGAGAGAAAATTCCAAGCAGGCTCTGAGCTGCCAGTGCAGCTGGCCCCATGTGGGACCCGAACTCACGAGCCGTGAGATCACAACCTGAGCCGAGACCAAGAGTCAGACGCTTCACTGACTGAGCCACCCAGGCGCCCCAATGGTTATTGTTAGTCAGTATTATCATTCAACCAGTCTCTGCTGACGTGGAATAAACTGCAGAAGAACTTGGAGCCTAATGTCCCCTCAGGTTTATTCTTCGGAGCATTCTTTATGGCAGGAAAGGGAGTGCCACGTGTCAGGACCTGTCAGCCGGCCAGTTCAGAGGTGTCTGTTCTTGAACATTTATTGAACACCTTCTACGTGGCAGGTACTTTCGCAGATATTGTGGATATGTAGCAATGAACAAACAAGCAAAAATTACTGCTCTCATAAACCCTACAGGCCAGTGGAGGAGGGAAGACAATAAAAACTTGAGTAAGTAAAACATGTAAGATGCCAGATGGTGATAAGTCCTGTGCTGAGAAAATACGGGAAAGACTCGGGAACATGTATGCTAGTTTGGAGGAGGGTTTGTCATTTGAAAAGGGGTGGTCAGTGCCAAAAAGCTCTCCGTGGAGGTGATTCAGGATTTGTACTCACAGAACATCCTGCCTGGGACTCCCAAGGGCACCTACAACTCAGAGCAGAAATTAGGAGCCAGGAGGTAAGGGTTTAGGGGACACCCCAGGACAGACTCCTTGTGAGCCACCCGGCTGATGTTTCCCACTAGAGTTTTTTGTTGCGCACTGTGGTGGGTCCCTTTAGAACGGGACTGTCACACGCAAGTCACAAATGCCACCCAAGCATGTCTGAGACTTGGAGAGGTCCCGGCTGCCATCTGGAGCGCACTTGGAGAGGGAGATCCAAGACATGGGGACGGAGCTCCCAGGCACCGCCCACTGCCCTGTGGGATGGACTCCTGTGCCAGAAATCACAATTCTCATTCCGCAAAGTCCTGGGGAAAGCACAGAACTGTATTCAGAGATGGATCCCGACAGCAGGCATAAGAGAGGAACAGACTTGTCTCTGGTGTATCTCAGTGGGGCTTTTATTCATGGTGGATTTCCCTTTCTGATGGGAGTCAGGCGAGCGGTTTTGCCAAGGAGATAGCACTGTGATGCCTGGGCTTTCTGGGCTCACACACAGAAGGGACTTCATCCAGTGAAGAGATGTCTTTACAACATTCAAAACTGCCTTTTCTGCCCAAGGTATTAAATAGAATGTTACTCAAAGCTGTGATCTCTTTGGGGAGAAAAACACTTAGCAGGTAGCTCTTCCCCAGAAGTAGGTTAAATGAACAGGCTGCAAACCCTTTTTTTCCTTCTTTTGACTTTATCAAGGGGAACTATCACTTAGGATCTCCTACTAGGTGCCAGGTATAAACGTGACACAGATATCAGCTAGGAATTCATCTCGCTGCAAGCCGCAGGATATCGGTTACCGGTGAATTGCGTGACAGATGCATTTAATTATGTAAAGGTAGACAGTGTGGGGCTGGTGTGAGGCGTAGTGATGTTATCAAGAACCTTGGATCTTCTCTCTTTCCACCTTGCTATCCTTAACCCGTTGAACTTCTCGGCCCTCAGAGCTTTTGCCTCCGTCGATCAGCATTCAGGGCAGGAAGGAAGAAAAATGGGCAGCCTCAACTCCATCTGTCCTTTTAAAAAAAATTTTTTTTTAATGTTTATTTTTGAGAGAGAGACAGAGACAGAGAATGAGGAGAGGAGAGGGGCAGAGAGAGGGGGAGACAAAGAATCCAAAGCAGGCTCTCGGCTCTGAGCTGTCAGCACAGAGCCCGACGCGGGGTTCGAATTCACGGACCTCGAGATCATGACCTGAGCTGAAGTTGGATGCTTAACTGACTGAGCCCCTCCCCCTCCTTATTTGCTTTCTCTGAACTCTTGCCATAACACCTTCCCTATTCTTCCTTCCTTTCATGGCACATTTATTTATTCATATTTGCCACGTTTGCCATATTTAGTTTCCAAATTCCAGGTCTGATCATATTGTATCTCTACTCAAAACCCACCAGCGAGCCCCACTGCTTAGTATTCTCTGCAATGGAAGGTGCTCCATGATTGAAAACCAACGTGGCTGTGTTTCCAACCACTCATTGTTCACAATCTATGCTTCGTTCACACATGGCCCTTAAGAAAGGTCTGTATAATGACTCAGTTGTATCAGAACAACATCGTGCGGAGAATCGTTACAAAATCTGGTTACAAAAAAAAAAAAAAAAAAAAAAACAAACAACAAAAAAAGTTGTGTGAAATCATCACAAAGTAGCCAAGACAGCTGGATTTTAGAGGTCAAAATCCAAGAGAGAAGAGAAATGCATAGATCAGTTTTTGCAAACATTTAAGGAATAAAGAACCCCAATGTTACACGAAATCCTCCAGAGAATAGAAAAAGGGGGAGGGCATCGGGACATATTTTATGAAACCAGCATAACTTTGACACCCAGCCTGATGGGCATATTGTAAGAAAGGAAAGACATTTGCGAATATCCCTCACAAACATAGAGGCCAAAATCCTAAACAAAGTAATAACAAGTTGAACCCAGTGACCTGGAAAAACATAACAGACTACAGCCAGGTTGAAATCCAGGAGTGCAAGCTTAGTTTTAACACCAACAGAAAAAAAGGTGAAAAATCTCAGGATCATGTTCATAAATGCATAAAAAGCATTTGATTAAATTCAATCCTCAATCAGGAAAACAAACAAAAAAATCCTTTTTTACAAATTAGGAGTAGAAGGAAACTCCTTTAATGTGGGTTTCTCTACAGAAACTCTTCCACAAAAATCCTACACAAGGTTGAAAGAGAAGAATGCAAATTTGGATGTGAGGCAAGAATGCTCTCTATAACCATTTCTGTTTCACATCACATGGGAGGACCCAGGTAGCACAAGAAGGCAAAAGAAAGAAATAAAAGGCACAATGGTTAGAAAAGTAGAATTCAAATAACAATTGTCCACGGGTGACCTGAGCGTGTATATCAAAATTAAGAGCGTGACTAAGTATTCATGACACGTATATCTAGCGAAAGATTCCTACCAAACGTACATTGAAAAAAGAACATCAAAAAAATAATAAGAAAAAGATATCCTGTTGAAAAATGAGAAATTGAGGAAGAAAACTTTTTGGCAATATTGATAAGGATCTGAGGTAGCTGGAACTCATAATGCACTCTTGGGAGTGATAAGTGGTGCACTATATTGGATAACCAAGCACAGATACACCCAACAGAAAGTTCTGTATGTTTTCCAAAAATCACAGACAGCAATTTCGCGACATTATTGCGGTAGGTAGAACCCGTAAACAATCTAGAAGTCAGAACCCGTAAACAATCTAGAAGTCCATCGGCAGGAAAATGGATACATGGATGTGAACTAATCAGGTGACGGAATACTACACAGCAATGAAAAGAAATAGTCCTGGGTCAACCCCACACACGGGTTGAGCAGAAGAAACCAGACACAAGGGAATATACAACATGGCTTTATCTATATAAAGTTTGCAAACAGGCCAGACTAATCTTTGGTGATGGACATCGGGACAGAGGTTGCTTTTAGTGGGAACAGCTGGAGAAGGCAGGAAGGGACTCGAAACACTCTCCTTTTGGGTTTGGGTTGTGTTAAAAAGGAAACATTTACTCCAAAGACCAATGAGATTTGTGTGCTGAACTGCTCTGTTTGTATCTCGTACTTCAATGAAACATTTACATGAAACATTTACATGAAACATTTAAACAAAACCAAAAATAACAAAAGAAGGAAACAAACGAAACTCTGGCTTATGTTTGCAAGGACTCTTTTGCCAAGTATGCCCTTCTCCCTCCTCTCCCTCCTCTCTCTCTCTTTCTCTCCCTTGCAGCCTTTTTATAACCCCATTCGGCAGCCTACTTCCGATCTCCAGGCTAGAATTGGCTTGGACCGCAATCCTCTCTGCGGTCCCATAGAACTCGGTTGTGATCTCCGCTGCGGCCCTTCCGTCTCACATGCCAGCTCTGTGTGCACGCCTAGTCTTCCCTGGAACATTGCAAACTTGTGAAGACAAGGATGGTAACGGGCATCTGCTACGGTTCTTGAAATGCGAGGAAAACAAAAGTTCCTGACAGTGCTTATGGTCTCAAGAAGAGAAAACATTTATACACATGAAAAAAAAAAAAAGGAAGAAAGGAATCAAAACAACAAAACAGGAAAGACTTCACAAAGTGTCAAAGCGTATGATAGGGATCGTAAGGGCAATGGGTTGTCAGTGACAGACCCTGTCTTTAACCAAAGGCTTTTTGCATCTTCTTTCTGACTAGGTTTTGCCCTTGGGGTCTGTCCTTGGCCTGCTAAGTCCAGTTGCAAGGAGAATCCTACTAGATCAGTTTAGAGGAAATTTCCACCTCCCTCCACCCTTCCCATCTGATCAAATTCCTCATCCTTCCCTCTTGATATTGGACCACCCAAGATATCTGATTGAATTCCATGTCTCCCCCGTGCTCCCCCATATCTTATCACCCTGGCCTGCCTTCAGCAAGAAGCCTACCAATTCAGATTAGCCAAAGTTCCTCCTCACCTCTGGTGCTTCATCTTTTTCCATCTGGCACCCCCCTCCTTGCTCCTTGGCTGTGAATCCCCCCTTGTCTTTGTTGTATTTGAAATGGAACCCAGTTCTCTGCTGAGGTCTTTCTCCCACTCCTGCAATAGATCCTAAATAAAATATGCCTTTGCTGTTTTAACTTCTGTCTGGCTCTGGTTTTCTGTGACATCAGAAATAACTATGAGAGACAAACGGTTGGAAACGGGACAAGTATAAAGGCCCTGTGTCTGGGAAAAGGCTTATCTTGTTTTGAAAACTGTTGGAAGGCAGAAAAGGGCCGGCTCACCTGGGCCTTCTGGGCCCAGATACGGGGTTTAGTTTCATTCCAGTAGGAAGAGTTGAAGGTAGCGGGGCAAGGCCAGATTTCTTGCCTCTTGGCCTGAGGCCCTGAGCCCCCAGCCCTCTCGAAAGCTCTCAGACCTACGCTGATTAGCATAGATTTCTTCCAAAGAGGTTGGCAGAGCCCCCTATTCTTGAATGAATGATCTGGGTAAAAGCTGAGTGAGTACTGGAATAGAAATGCAAATGTCTGATTAACGTGGTCAATGGATAGGGGATATGCTGATTGCTGCTTTATTATTATACAAATGATTGCCTGCTACTCAATCTGCAAGTATTAATCTACTGCAGAAACACCATGACTTAGTAATTGAGAGCACGGATTCTTGGTCTAGACCGTCCTTACTCAAAATGAGGTCCCCTGGGGACCAGCAGCCCAGTCAGCGTCCCTTGATCTTCTATAGAATCTCAGGCCCCAGGAAGATAGGCTGAACCTGGCGTTGGGGGCCTAGCCCTCTGGGTTTTACCAAGCCCTCCAGGCGACTAGCACGCATTCCAACACTGATCTCGACTGCCTGGCCTTGCACTCTGGCTCGTCGCTTAGCACCTACACGATCTACGGCAAATATTTCTATGCCTCAGTTTCCTCATTTGGAAATGCAAGATAATAATGGTTTGTTGGGTTGTTGTGCAATATTGGGCACTCAATAAATGTTGCTATTGCGGAGTCCTTGCTGTAAACTCAACACCACAAAGCTAAAAAGGTAGAGGCTACCATCTCTGGCTTTCTGAGCCTGGCTTCTGCTCAGGGGGACGATACACCACCTTCACCTGGGTTTGCATGAATTCTATTCCCAGGCTCTATAACTCAGAGTGTGCATGGGCTCTCAGCCTCAGTCTCTCATCTGTACAATGGGGACAAAAACACTGCTTCCTGAATAAATTTGTTGGATGAGTGACTGAGATTATATACATTAAGCTCCTAGCAGAGTGCCTGGTATGTTTCAAGTGCTCAGTTACATTAGCCACAAGTATTACCATGTCCATGGATAACTGGAATATGAACACGGAGTGTAAGGCTAGATGCATTGCTCAAAAAGGAGTTTTTAAAAGAACACATGTGGGGCACCTGGGGAGCTCAGTCGTTTGAGTGTCCAGCTCTGGATTTAGGCTCAGGTCATGATCTCACAGTTCATGGGATGGAGCCCTGCGTCGGGCACTACACTGACAGCAGAGAGCCTGTTTGGGATTTTCTCTCTCTCTCTCTCTCTCTCAAAACAAATAAATAAACATTAAAAAAATTAAAAGAACACATATTTTCTTGAAAAGCCTGTGTAAGTTATTGCTGGGCTTTACTGCACATTTTTTCTTGGCTAAAAGCCCTGAATATGGATGGCAACCACTAGTTGTATAAATTAAGCATTAGGTTAAAAATAGCTTTCTCCACACACTTCTCGCTATCTGTAAGAATATTATTTATTTACTTGTTTATGATCTTTTCCTCTCCCATTCAATGAAGTGGTACTCTTGTCCATCACCATAGCCCCATTGCCTATCTAAAATAGGTACTCACCATTTTTGAGAAAAGAAAGAATGACACAAATCCAATCCACCATATCTTTTAAAAAAAATGTTTATTTGTTTATTTTTGAGAGAGAGAGACAGAGAGTGAGAAAGGGAGGGCAGAGGGAGAGGGAGAAGAGAGAGAATCCCAAGCAGGCTCCATGCTGTCAGCACAGAGTCTGACACAGGGCTCAATCCCACAAACCGAGAGATCGTGACCCAAAACAAAGAGAGGGATGATTAACACAGATCTTGTATGCAGAGGTAATATAGTAAACCTGGATTTGAGATTGGGAGCATAGGAAAGGGAGGGAGAGTATTTCATATATTGATTTTTCAATAGAAAAAGCATTGCAGGGAATTCCAAAGTAACCAAACATATACCAGATACCTACCCAGAGCTCCCCACGAACACGGGAGGTATTGTGGGCACATCAGAAGTATCAATGTGTGGAGGATGGTCTGGTCAAAGAGAGAGAGTAAGGGGCCATCTGATCAGTGGGGGTAGATATGGTGAGTGATCCAGAAGGGCAACCTGATGGCAAGGGTCAAGTTCAACTCTAAAGGTCAGGTAAAAAATAAATAAATAAATTAATTAATTAATTAAAAATAAAAATAAAAATAAAAATTCAGGAAGTCTAAAGCCAGGGCAAAGAGTCAGTAATCAGGGACTGGAGAGTACCAGTAGGCTGGAGAAGATAAGAAGATACAGTCAATCCTTGGGCTTGAACTGTACCAGGGACAGTTTGTGGTCTTTTCTTACAGCAACACTAGGAGACAAATACAGCAGTCTTCAGAGTTTACCCCAGAGTCAAGGAGAGAATTCCAATGCCTAAGTCTGGGTCAGATCTAATCAAGCTATGGCAGTGGTTCTCCAAGGATGGTCCTCAGACCAGCAGCCCCAGACATACCTGGGGATGTGTTTGAAACACAGATTCTCAAGCCCTACCCCAGTCTCACTGAATTAGAAGTTCTAGAGGTAAGGGCCCCCATATCTGCTCTCCCGAGCAACCTGTGGTGATTCTGACGCACCTTCAGATTTAAAATCCTTTCAGCTACGGCAAGAGGAAGGTGGGTGGGCTGTAGGAGAGTGGGAGCAAGTTTCATAGAACGTGTCCATGACTTCAGGGGCCCATTTCTCTGAGTGGGTAGGGCTTGATGGCTCTCAGGGAAAGGAACTTGGGCATGGGAAGGAATCCCAGGAGAGGTCTTTTGTTCGTCTCCTCCTGAATCTTAAGAGAGGCATCTGGGATTCTAACAATTCCACTGGTGGGGATGGTATCAGAGATCTAATATTTTGTTACTGCTCTTATGAAACCATTATATTCCAGGGCTGGTCTGAACCAGGGCAGCAGAGATTACAGATAAGAATGCGTAACAGAGATAATACAGGAGCTGGATAAAAGTAGCTTTACTAGAGTGTTCCTCAACCTTGGCTACATATTGAAATCACCTGGGGAAGTTTAAAAAATACTGACACCTGCGTCTCACCCCCAACACTCTGATTCAATTGATCCAGAACGCAAGCCAGGCATGAGGAGTTTTAAAAGCTCCCCAGGTGATTCTCCTGTGCAGCTCAGTTTGAGAAGCAGTAGGCTAAAAATCTATCATCAAGGCTGTGAGCTTTAAGTATCTTTTGAAGGTGATAAGGGATGTGATTTGCTCTAGGTGAGTTTTCTGAGAAGAAATGGCACACAGTTTGCTTTGGTAAAACACGTTCCATTGGTTTACAGTAGGAGTTGAGGTTTAGCCCACGTCAACAAATAATTAATTGAGCTTCCTGTGTCAAGCTCTCTGCTAGGTGCTAGGGATACAGTGCCAAAGGAAAGTTTGTGTTCAGCTCCCTCTTTAGGGCAGGAATCAGGTGTACATGTGATCTGGGTTTTGTGTTGTTTACACATCGGTGCTTCTCAATTTTGGTGCTGCAGGGCATTGGTGAGATCCACCAGTTGCTAAAAGGTCGTACGTAATGTGTTACTGACCATAGCTAAAGTCCCCAGATTTCCAATGAATTTACTCTAGATAAATAAATTATGGCGCATGTATTGCTATCCCCAAAATAATGTCACTCGTCCACTGAAATTCCAGCATTTAATGAGAATTAGAGACAGTTATGCCTGGGAATTGTTCCTGACCCCCACAAAATAATCTACACAACCTTAAATTATCTATGGAAGATCCAGTTACATCTGTTGTTGACTAATTTTATCAGTAAATTCAGCTTATCCAGTCAAACTGGTGGAGCGATTTGTCTCAGGCACACCTATAATATATGAGGGGATATCTGCGTTGTGAGAAGGAATTGGGAAAGATGGCTGGACAGAGTGGAAGCCAGTGATTCCACGTAGTTACGTGGCACTGAAAGTTCCATGGAAGCAGATTCTTCGTTTCTGTGTTCCTGGCAGAGCCCAGCACAGAAGGCCCTGCCAAGCACGTAGTGGGTGATCCACCATGTTTATTAATGTTGAATTGACTGGCAGGTTTTCTGGGTAGTCCGATATCACAGGATGGCCATCACTGTAGTGTATTGGTCAGGGCACTGGTGGCTGAAGATGGCAGAAACCTTCTCAGACTGCTGTAAGCACAGCTCTGATTTACCATTAGGCCATTATCTCCGTCTCTAGGATCTGTGGTTGGCTGTGCTGGCTCCAGATTCTTTCATTGTGAAGGTCATTTGGTCACCAGCTCCTCTGGGTTTATGTTCTATTAGCTCAGCAGCCCCAGGGGAGAAAGAATTCCTGTTGATTGCAGCAATGTCCTGGGGGGATGGGGGAGAGTCGATCCAGGTTGGCCTGGCTTGGGGCCCATGCCCCATGGGGATATGGTTATTTGATGGATAAAGCCATAGAACCAACCCATGAAGTGTGAGGCGGGCTCTGACTCATTGGCTGAGAATAAGGGAAGGGAGAGTTCCCCAAAAGGAAAAGTGGGTTGCCATTTCCAGCTCTACCAGGAGGTATTATTTGAAGTAGGTGTCGTTTGAGGTAGGGATTGTTTGAAGAAACTGATGTTCTGAAAAATAAGTGATTTGCCTAAAATCATATAGGTAGTAAGTGACAGAGACAGACTTCCCCTCAGTCCGCTTAACTCAACAACCTGGCCTTAAGAATGGAGTACTCATCAAAAAAAAAAAAAAAAAAAACAAAAAAAAACAAAACATTAAATAAGAATGGAGTACTCATGAGGCTAAAGCAAATTTGAGCATTAGGGCCCTCTCCTGATGGGCCATGGAAGGGCCGTATCATTTAAAAAAAAAAATAGCTTGATATCCTTTTCTCAAATAGTGTTGTGATATCTGTACAGGCTTCCAGTCTTCCCCCAGAATGTGAATTTGATTCCTGCTTATCTCCCTTGTCATACCTCAGTGCCTCTGCTGTCTGCTGAAGCAGTCTGCTTTGGGAAACAATTTCCCCACATTTCATACTTAACACCACGTCTGGACTGAAACTTTCCCTGGCTTCCGCAGAACATGATTACTCCCTATGCACGACACCTTCTTTGAAGATCTTCTAGGACATTTGTCATAGGCTCCCTGGTGTTGTTTTTATTGTTTGTGTGCATATTTTATCTTTCCTCCTAAAATATAAGTCACTTTCAGGATGATACTTGCTTTCCTGGCCCCCACAGTGACAAGTGTATTGCTTTCTAGAGTGTATGCTCCCACTCATGCATGTCGTATGAATGGATGAAGGATGAATGTATGCCAAGAGCTTCTTTGTGGGATCTTCTTACAATTCCTGGCTTTTTTGTGTGTGTTTCGGGCAAACTCTTTATCTTAGTTTTCCAAAAATAGGAAATTGCTCTCTGTCAATGAGTGTTGAGGATTTTCTAAGTAGAGGCTTTGAAAGACCAGATATCCTTTTTGTTGTTCAGGGGTCATAAAGGATGCATTAAGGGAGTTGCTAGAAATGCTATCTCTTATAATTTTCCTGTGATTCTCCCCTGTGGGACACTTTGCCACTCATTTGAATGCTTAAAAGGTGGTTGGGTTGTTATCAAGTCTTTCCTGGTAAATATTTAATCAGTAAAAGCCTTCTTTAAGCCTTTCTAATGGTGCGTGCCCCAAATAATACAAGAAATAATAGACTTCTCTCAAATGTATCCTGAACTACCTCTAGAAAATGCATAAATCCCTAGATTCAAGAGTGCAATTTTCTACCCATGATAACCTAACAATTGTCTTCTTTGTTAGATAAATTTCAAAGCACTCTTTTTTTCTATTTAATGTAAATAAAACTTATTTTTACCTATTGAAAATGTAATGCACGCTTGTTGTGGAAAACATACAAAAAATACACGCTAGGGGGAGAGGCCTATATGTATCCTCTCTTTTGTAGATTTCTGAAACATTTTCACCAAGGTATTTAGTAGAACATCGCTGGTAGAACATCAATAATTCCACTCTATCTCTGCGTGTGCCCAACTGAGATCTCAAGATGCTACTTTAGAATAATTGGAGAGGAAACATCACGTCACCAACCAGTAGGAACAGCCTTATCAATCTGTCAATAAATACGATTAAGATGAAGCTAGGAGGCCAGAAAAACAGGTGTACATATGTTAAAGAAGGTGAATCAGAGCCTTGGTGGACCATGCCTTCAGACTGATCGTATTTGCATTCAGGCTCTACTTAAAGTTCAATTTTAATGAGCAGATGATATTCCGAAAACATCCATTGTTAGACTTTTGGAATTTACATCATTGTTAGTTTTCTCCAGTAAAAGTTGCTTTTGGAAAATACTTAAGTTTCAGGAGAAATCAGGGAGGCTCTACAAGCCAGGTCTGGTGTTAATGGAGCCTGGACCTGCTCCTGAGAGGTGGGGATCATGTGGGGTCCTCAGAAAGGATCCTGTGTCACGGAACATTTCCTTACCTGCTCTGCCATGGCCGTCAGAGATCTCTGCCATCTCACAGACCACTCACTGGCAATGTGTGGATGACACCCGCATCTCCAGTCTCAACCCCAAGTACCATGCCTGTACTGTGAAAAACCATCTCAATGTTGGCCACTTCCTTCAAACTCAATACGATTTATCTTACAAACATCCTTATTTCTATTGAATGTACCACCAACCATCCTCTTCATATCCTCAGGCCATAACTGTAGTCACTTTTGGATCTTCACTGTCATTTGCCTTCTACCGAAATCTCTCCTCCATCCCTCACCAAAACGAGTAACAGGTTCTTATTAGTCCTTATAGTCACATTTAAGTCTTTTATTCTCTTGCTACATGTATTATCATGTCTTTCACGTTGGACGGCGGCCATCTTTAGTTATCCCCTTACTGGTCCCACCACCAATATAACAACCATATTCACCACATTCTATCAATGTTAACTTGCTGTTTTCTTAACATCCATTTTTTAAAACATTCTACAGGCGCCTGGGTGACTCAGTCGGTTAAAACATTCTGGCCCTGCCCTAGCAGGACCTGGCCTCATTTGCCTCACCTTCGTCTTGGTCCTGTTGAATCCTGATTACTGCTCCATTACCAACAGACTCCTCTACATCTTCAAGTTCACCAGATATCCCCTTTACGTTCTGACTTAACTGAGAGCTGCCTCCCCTGGAAGAGATCACTTCCCTCTGCTCCGTTCTTCTTAGTGGTGGCTGTTTAGTCTCTCATATCCCATGCAGCTCACAGTAATAAGGTGGGTTTTGTGTCCCCTGATTTCTGCTTCCAGACCCTTATTCTGCCTCATTCAAAAAGTTTTGTTTCTCTTAGCCTCGTTCATATGATCATAGCACCTCTCCCCCTCTTTTTCTATCAACTAAACAGCGTATCATTCCCCCTTGTTGAAGACATTGGCTCCTGGGCTCAAAATCTTCCTCTCCACACCAAGCTTTGCCATTATCCTAAAATGAAGTTGAAAGATCCATGTGAAGCCCTAGTATCTCAGTTTCTTGGACCTCCAATGGCTTTCTTTGCCTCTCAACCTCATCTGGACCTTCCATGGCCACTTAAAAGTGCCACACCTCCAGTATCATTAATTGAAGTATTCTCATTCCTAGGTTCATTTCAACTCGCTTATCAGGTACCTACAAAAACCTAATGAAGCTTTCCAGCCAATGGAGTACTCTATGTCTCCAAATGCGTCAGCCCTCTCTTTACCTTTATCCCGCCCATTTTTACAATAGAGCTCTTATAAATACTCTAAATACCTCTTTCCCTTTATCTTTTTTGCCTTCTCCATATGGTAAAAACTCAGACTTTGATGAATCCATTTACCTGTTTCCCTCTATGTATATCTTCACATCTGTGGGAAAGACTATTCTACCATAAAGTCATGATTGCAATTTCTGATGGATGCTGATAACCAAATCAGAGTCCTCTAGGTAACTCTTTTATCCATTCGACAAAGGTACTTCTAGCCATCTTCACTCTCCTCAAAACTGTGACCCACTTATGTCCTCTCTACAAGCACTCACAAACTTCTTAGCATATGGTTTTGTCTGTCCCCTACCTTCCACAGAAAATGGGTGCCATAGATAGGGATGCCCTAAATATCCTACTATATGCCTACAACCCTGATTCTATCTTTACCTAGCTACTTTCCTTCCCATTACAGTGGGATTCTCGCACAGAGATGCAGGACACTGAGGCTCTTCTTTCCAGGAAGCAGCTTTATTCGTGTTGGCATTGACTCAGTAGGCTAAGACCCCAAGCACAGTGGGGTATAGCCTTTTATGCAATTTCTACTTCTTTGTCTCTCATTTATGGTGACAGATAGTCTGATTGGACACAGTCCAAGTTATACTTGTGTCAGAGTTATGCACATGTGTATAGGAGTTGATTGGGCCACATCGCACGTTGCCTTCTTTTGTTTGAGAAAGTCTTCACCACATTCCCTAGGGAGGGGATCTACCACACCATCACCTATAACAAAAGTGCTGTATGGCCTCTTCTCTATGTTCAACGACTCCACCTATGTTTGGGTGACCCCTATTCTCCCCATCTCCATCTTCTTAAATTCTTGGAGACCACTAATTACTGACATCTCCAACTTTCAGGGCAGGTGTATTTCTGTATCACCTGGTTGTTTCCTTCCTTCAGCATCCAGACACCTGATGGTACTTTCAAAACCTTTCTACCAAGGTCTATTCACATATGCAAACAGCCTTCACAGACAGGCCCTAAGATGACTCTACTCTGGCTATCCTTTGTAGGTAACCCACCTCTCACCTCTGGGCAACACTGACTCTCCCTTTTTGCCCTGAGAAATGCTAAAAGCATGGGTTGATCCCTATACAGCTCCTTCCCATTGCCTTCATGTACTTTTCACAGTCTACTTCCACCAGTCTCTCAATCTTTAGATTTATAAGACATTAGTCAGATCTAAGGCAACTGTTTAATTCCCTACCCAAATTAAGGAGACACATATTCAGCTATCTCTCTGTCTCTCTCTTATGGTGAAGAGGGGGCATCACTACACCTATGTCTTTTGGAAGAGTTGGGATTTCCAGCCTTCCAAAGCTATCTTTAAATATTTCTGTGCATCTTCTATTTGGATTCCTTATTGCCAAGCTTGAGTCTAAGAGACGGAACCCTCATGCCTAAAACTCTTACGCCTTTGAGGTAGGTGAGGGGTTCAGGTGTGTAACTAGTTTTTGATGATCTCCTTCACAATTCTGGATATGGTCTAACAATCTGTTTATAATATACAGTATTGATTGCTTCATGCTGTATCACCAGAAACTTCCATTTAACAAAGCAATAGTTATGTAAAGAAAAATTGGAGGGAATAATATGGAGGGAGAGATTCTGGGCATGCAGTCTATAGTACGCTACCTGTACAACCTACACATTTGTGTCTTTGGCCCCTAACTCTCCCTTGAGCATTAGACTCTACGATCTATCTGATGCCTTGACATCTTCATTTAGGTAACTCAAGGTATATCCAATTCAACAAGGCCCAAACCACCCATGATCTGGTTCTCTAAATCTAATCTTATCTTCCCTCAATGCCCTCTAATGTGGTGGCTTTCCTGACTACAGGAACACACACCACAATTGTCACAATTCAACTAACACCACAATTCAACTTTCTTTCATCCACTCAAATCCAAGATCAGGACCAACTTATTTAGTTCCTAAAAACGTCCATATCTCTTGATTGATACTGCTGTCATCTGAGCTCATCCAGCTAACCATCACCTGCCACTTCACTGGACTCTCTACCTTTACTCCTGACCAGCTCCAGACTGTTCATTGCACTGTAGCCTAAATTATCTTTATTAAATCTAGTTTTCCCACCTGTATTAGGGTCCAGTCCTGGAAGAAGAAACCACACAATGATTTGAACAGGGAAGACTTAAATTTTTTTTTATGTTTATTTATTTTTGGGAGAGAGGGAGAGACAGAGCATGAGCAGGGAAGGGGCAGAGAGAGAGGGAGACACGGAATCTGAAGCAGGCTCCAGGCTCTGAGCTGTCAACACAGAGCCTGACGTGGGGCTCGAACTCACAGACTGTGAGATCATGACCTGAGCTGAAGTCGGACGCTTAACTGACTGAGCTACCCAGGCGCTGAATAGGGAAGATTTAAAACAAATAATTGTTAACCATCTTTTGCTAATTCATTACTAAGAGAGGATAAATACTAAAGAATACCCTAAGGCTAAGGGGGAGTACCCATACTTGGGAGAGAGCCCTCCTACCCAAGGTCAGGAATCCAACTTCAGTGGGGAGGATGCGGGGATGTGGCTGCAGCCCACTAGACGGCAAGAAGTTCACTGGGTTGCCTTGACCAGAGTTAATTCACAGCTGGGGGGTTGAGGTTGACAGCCAGAGAACTGTGGGTTGGGGCTGGCAAGCTAGAAGTCTCCTGGGGTACTGCCAGACTAAAGCTGGTGGGTGGGAAACCATCTACTGGTATGCTAGAAAAGGCTGTTCATGGTGAATTCTGCTGAACTCACCGGGGAATTGGCTGTGGCATCAGTAGGACTCACTGGAAAGCCGCCAGGAAGCCACCTGCAGATGATACTGCTGTAGATGTTGGGAAGTTGCCTGAAGCATCCTTGGAACCTGGTAAAAAGCTACCCTTGAGGGTCCCTCTGAAACTTTCTGGGCATGAATTCCACTGGTAGCTCTCATGCCAGATGAGTACTGCAGAATCAATAGAGAAATCACACCATAAGGCGCTTGGATGGCTCAGTCGGTTAAGCATCTTGACTCTTTATTTCAGCTTGAGTCAGTTCATAGGATCGAGCCCCATTCCTGCTTGGGATAAAAACTTAAAAAAAAAAAATCTCACCGGTACCAAAAGCCCTTTCCTTCTGCAGTATCTGTCTGCAACCTCTACCAGCAAAGGAGAGATGTTTACAAGATCTATCTCTAGTACCCAAGCAAGGACATGAAGGGCAGATTAGGAGCTGAGAGGCAACACACCGACAACTGCCATACCACTTGTGCTGAAAACTCCTCTGCTTCCCATTTTTATCACTCTGGAAAATCTGAAGTGTTCCATACACAGCGGTGGAATGGATGTGTAGATGAATGAACACGTGGGCCCTTGCATTACCCTGTGGTTGTCATTAATGTTGCTCACGAAACATTCCTGGCTCTCTGCCTACAAGGCAATGGTAGGATGGGACTTCTCCATCCCTTTGGGTTTGGGTTGGCCAAAGAGTTGTGAATGACAGGTGAAGTGAGTCCAGTGGTGTGTTGGCAAATGTTTAACAACTGGTTCTTTGGAGCAGGGAGGGAGCCACGATTTGTAGAGCTTGCCAATTTCTGCGGTGCAAATAATCCCACCTTGGATGATCTCAAGCCACCAACTTGACATCGCTGAGTGTGAAGTTGGGAAAGAAAGGCCACAACTGGCTCTAGCCCACCGCTGCGTGATTCATTTCAGCACCAAACCGTGGAATGGCTGGTATGAGACCCTCTGGGGCTTTCTTTTGCTTTGTCAAAGTTTGAGACGGTGGTACCACCATCACTCTATCAAGTTAGATCCCTGTGTGAACATAAAGAACAGAGCTCCCTGTTTCCTGGCAACAAACAGGTCATATGAATAAAAAATACACTTTTTTTGTTTGTTTCTTTGTTTTAAGTCAGGAGAGTTTGGGGGCTGCTCGTCTCTTTAGCATAACCTGGCCTAACCTGCCTGATAGTCTAGCTGGCTTGACTGGAGTGCTTTGTACTCCTTCCAATTATTCTTTTATACTACTGCCAAATGAAGTTCTATAATTATGTTTTCTTCATATTTCATATCTAATTAAAATATCTAATGGTCCCGCTCTGTCCCCTGCCTCGCGACAAAAATATAAAGTCCCAACTTTTTGGCATGGAGCTCAAATTTCTCCCAATGTGTCTTCACACTGCATTTTCTACCTTATTGATCATCATTACTTCGTACGAACGCACCATTCCTCAGACTTTTCTTTCCTTTGGCTTTTTCTGGGCTTCACCTTTGCCTCAGCCTAGTATTTAGCACAGTGATGGGAACGTGAGATGTTTGTTGAATGTTCTTTCAGCTTATCACCACTCGTCTTAATCAACCAATTCTGATTTTAAATGTAAGAGTAGAAACATAATTACACAGGGATCTAGAGAGAAAATTTTCTGGTTACCTTCAGATAAATGTGGAGTGTTTCCAGGGTCTGAGGGTGTTTGTGAAGCAGAAGAAATTTCTCTCTCTATGAGCAATAAATATATCTTAAACACATGCTCGTGCACACACACACACACACACACACACACACAGAGTAATGCTTACAGAGAGAAAAGTACAGTGAAGATAAAGTTGGAGAGAGAGAAAGAAACCAACAAAAAGACAAGACAGAGGAGGAAAGGGAGTGACAGCCAACCTAAACTGAAAAGACTAGGGACAGTGATGAGAGGCAAACTCAATGAGAGTTCCCAAAACCAGTGACTGGGAACAGCACAGTTCACAAAGGAGTGAGTGGGGAAAGCATTAGCAAGGAAGGGTAGTGCAGACTGCAGTGAGACAAAACAAACCACTAACATTGCTAATGCGCCAGACCCTGGGAAAAGATCACCTTTCCTTTAAATATTTTTAAAAATGTTTATTTAGTTTTGAGAGAGAGAGAGAGAGACAGAGCACGAGCACAGGAGGGGCACAGAGAGAGAGAGGGAGATACAGTATCCAAAGCAGGCTGTCAACAAAAAGCCCGACGCAGGGCTGGAACTCATAAAACTGCGAGATCATGACCTGAGCCAAGGTTGGGCACTTAACTGACAGAGCCACCCAAGCACCCCAAAGGTCACCTTTTCGAATTCTTACCCTTCTGTGAGGTGCAGGTGTTCGTTCCGTTTTTCAGAGTTAGAAGTGAAGCCTTGAAGATGTTTTGTAATGCACCCAAGAACTCAAGCTAGTGGACCCTGGTTCCTTCTGCACCCTCCATTCTTCCTTCTTCTTATTTTATTTTATTTATTTATTATTTATTTATTTTTTATTTTTGAGACAGGGAGAGACAGAGCATGAACAGGGAGGGTCAGAGAGAGGGAGACACAGAATCTGAAACAGGATCCAGGCTCTGAGCTGTCAGCACAGAGCTCGACGTGGGGCTCGAACTCACAGACCGCGAAATCATGACCTGAGCCGAAGTCGGCTGCTCAACCGACTGAACCACCCAGGCACCCCCATTCTTCCTTCTTCTTGTAAATCCTCAGGTTTTGCTTGTCCTTCACAGCGCGGGGTGCCTCAGTCCCAGGGGATGAATCCCCACTGGCCCAAGCGGCTCATGATAATCCCACCCCTCCTGCAGTGACTGCTTAAGGGGTGTGCACCTGACCCAATTCCAATCCAGAACGCACAGGAGGGAGGCTCTGACTCTGCCGGGAAAAGATTTGTTCCTTTCAAAAAGAGACCCAAAGAAGAGACAGTGTCTCCTTTTACTGGATGCTACTGTGGCTGACTGGGACATATGCTGTAATGTCCTGCTGTCTCCTAAAGACAAATGCAAAACACTAAGGAAGGCCAAAATGATAACGATAATCATAGTAATAATAATAGTAAGTTATTATTATTATTATTTGTATTTGTATTTGTATTACAAAGAATCTGGGTCTGTGATGACTTCCTCAAGTGACAAATTAACTGTCCCTCACTCCTGATTTCTTTAATTTCTTTACCGTGTGAGGTACATGAATTGTGGTTTTACGTTACTCGCACCCTAAAGCACACTAAACGATAAAGCAAAGACTTCAATATAGGTTTTTTATACTCCAAAGTCTGTGCTCTTTAGGATTATACATGCCTTGCCTGTATGGGCATTGTCTGATGTTCAACAATTACCCTTGGTCATTAAATTGTGTCATACATGCTACCTTATATTCTTAAGGAAAAACAAAATATGTGTGTGTGTGAGAGAGCGTATACACACACACACACACACACACACACACACACACACACACATTTATGTCAGCGATTTTAGAAAAGGATTTTGTTAAAAACCGCTCATGACTTCAAAGGATAAACTTCAATTTCTTAAGATCCACTCACTTAAAAGGGATTCCTCCTCATCCTTCAGGATTCCTCAGATGTTGCTGGTGATTATGGCCAGCCCAGATGTATCATTCTGTGAAGACACCACGGTCCCCATATACTGGATGTGAGTGAATTTTAGACATTTAGTAAGTACCGTGAAGTACGTCAGTTCCTTGCAAGATAAATGTGATGTGAGGTCAAAGTAACATCATTCATCAAATTGAATAACCTATTATAATGGCTTATAACGGTGATGATTTATTTTTAGTGCTCCCTCAGTTACTCTCCACCTCTGATAATAATTCAGATGACAAGAGTAGAGTGTAGTTGATATAATGTATACATCCAAGTGGTTGACTTGATGTCTCTTAATGGTCAAGAGTCATTATGGTTATTGAAGAAAGAGATACTGAATGTATAAGCAGTATGAATTTTAATTTATAACTGTATGAGGGCACTGAAGTAGATGGGTGGCTTTAAAAAAAGTAGGAAAAGGGGAGTCTGGGAGGCTCAGTCAGTTGAGCATCTGACTTTGGCTCAGGTCATGATCTTGCGGTCTGTGAGTTCGAGGCCCCGCGTCGGGCTCCGTGCGGACAGCTTGGAGCCCGGAGCCTGCTTCGGATTCTGTGTCTCCCTCTCTCTGCCCCTTCCCCGTTCGTGCTCTGTCTCTCTCTGCCTCTCAAAAATGAATAAATGTTAAAAAAAAATTTTTAAAAAAGGTGGGATAAAACCTGTGAGTTCACATTTTGAAAGAATCAACCTGTTTATACAACTCGATCTCTCATCCTAAATGTGAACTCTGAAAGTTCCCTCGGTCAAAAATGTGGAGAGACTGTAAATGAAAGAACTAGCAGTGGAAGACAACTTTCTTCCTCAAGAAAGATACGCAATTAAAGATATGCAAGATGTGTGCATGACAAGACGTGGGCCATGAGAACCAGTAAGTGATATTGTGCCGGCGTTATAAATACGCTCGGAGGAAACGTGGGTCTGTTCAGTAATCCTTCACGACTTGTGATTTGTGGTGTCTTCTGGGGTGACAAGATTATCGAACTGATCTTGTAAGTAAGGGATTCATAAAGAGTTACGAGGGAAGACCGAACACATTTTTAGGTGAGAGAAATGTCATATAGGAACCCAGGAAGACTGACCAACTTACATTTTGGTAGCATTTGAGTAAGACTGGTACCGAAGATGATATTTGGAGACAGACAGGAGGGAAGTTGGTGAGACACTGAAGCCATACAGCGATGTGTCCGTGGAATCCAGGAATAGGCCATTCACATTAAAATGTTATGCTGCCTTTTCCCTGAGAGGTATCACTATATCGGTGGGAAAAGCCTTGGAGTCAGAATCTGAAGACCTGGGATTAACTGTTTATCCCATTACTGCCTCCTCACTTATAAAATTGGAATGGTGATAGTATCTATCCTGCATTGCCGCTATGTAAATTAAGTAGGATAAGGCATGCAGATGCATCCAGCTTCATTCTTGACACAAAGAAGGTGTAACTTTTTGCAAGTTATCCCAGATTAAAGCATATACAACCAAAACATGCTTACTTCTGACCTATTTCTTGTTAAGACACTATCTACAAAGGTCATTATTAGAAAGTCAGCCTGTTTGTAGCAGATCTGCATGGATTTATTGAATAGCCAGAAAGCATAGCACATAGGTCTTCAATACCTTTCTTCTTAAATCCATTATTTGATTGTTGAAATGAGTACATTTCAGTTGTGCTGAACTGAGGAAGTCCTGTGAGGCCAGCACCTTCCACAGAAACCCACTAGCCCCATACCAGTGGGCTTCCTTTGCTACACCCTTGTCAGTCAACAGGCGGCGCTGTGCTGGGCTGTCTGTAAATGGATTTCCTGTAGAAAGGCTCTTTTTCCAAAGTTTCTACTGAGCAGTAACCAGCACTGTAATCAAGCTGACATCACTATTTATCTTCCTCCCAACCGCTGTAATTCTTCTCGTTGCCCACAGAGTGTTGTGGCCTGATTGCTTTCAAAGATCTTCTCAGGAAATGCTCTGTGAGCAAATTAAAGGGGAGGCAGAAATAACTGATAATTATTTATGCGCCAAACAGCACATTGCCAAGTTCTCCTGTGGTCACAAAGAGGAAGCGTTCAAAATGATTGAGGGAGCCTGAGTGCACACCCCACAGCCCCAGTGGCTGCAGCGGTAGAGAGGGGACTTTGGTGGTGAGGATCAAGGCAAGTGTGGGTATCAGAGGCTCATGAGATGTAAACACAGACTAGAAAATAAAGTTTTCGTCCTTAATTTCCTCGTCTGTGAATTCAGAATAATCACTGTGCTTTTCTCAAAGGCAGAGAGAATTCTAAAAGGCGGACTTGACATTTGAGAATAACACCGTTCAGTAGAACTTTCAGCGATGTTGGAAATGTTCTGTATACCTGTACCATCCAACATGGCAGCCAGTAGTCACATGTGGCTATTAAGTATGTGCAAAGTGGCTAACATGACTGAGGAACTGAATTTGTAACTTTGATTTTAATTCAAATGGCCACATGTGCAAATCCGATGAATATTGGATAGCACAGAGAAGTTATCCAATTCAAACTACACTTCTTAAGCCCCATTCAAGTGTCCCACACCTATAATTCAGGGGAACGTTTGTCTGGAAACCTCCAATGATGAGAAAATCATGGTTTCCCATGATGGCCCCTTCCACTTCGGACCCTTGCAAAGAGAGAGGTGAACTTATTATTGTCTTCAAGTCAGTCTTTTGACACTGTCGTCCCAAAGCTTTCTTTTGGGATACCCATAGAGGTCATTCTGCAATCTGGCTGCAATGTAGTGGGAAGGGGAGCTTTTGAGAACTTGAAAACGTTTAAAATGTCACTGGTTAGTCTATATTCCAGACGAAACATGGTTTGAATACTATCTGATACTTAAGAGCACATCTTGTGGATGGAATTAGACTCCCTGGTTCTAAATATTGGCTTTATTATTTACCACATACACAACAGAGGACGTATTACCAATCATAATTCCATTTGTGATTTCCCTTACCTACGCAGAATGTAGTGGAGCTGAAAGAATGAAATGGGGCTGAACATGTAATACCATCAGTAGAGTGCATGGCCATTGTAAACATTCCAAAAGCGTGAGCACCTCTTATCGTTATTGGTCTCCTCTGGATGTGCTCCCATTTATGAATGCCCTCTTATGCAATACCCAGAACTGTGAAGGTGTGTGCACAAGAGCTCCATAAACTAAAGGGCTGTAAAATATACGATGTATTGGTTTTTCTCTTATTGTTATGGTCACTGGCGCTTCCCTCTTACTTTAGTTGACGTGGTGTTTTGAGATTCTTCCATATCCTGAAGTAATGCAACTTCATGGCTGGAAGAATCTTGGGACCTTTTATGGGTTCAAGCCTGACACACAGAGAAGCTTTCACAAACATTTGTGATTAAAATATTAACATATTTCCCAGTCTCTGTTTATGAGCTGTTCCCTTCCATCAGGCTAGATGCCAGAAAGAGTTGGAGGAGAAATGCTTAAAAGGGCATAGCCACAAGAATTTCTCCTCTTTCATATGGCAGAACTTATACCCATACCTCAGCCAAGAAGTAATTGAGTTACATTTTACATATCAGTGGCACTGGGAAAAATACTTACGGGCCATCAAAAACAAATAGAGCAACAGAATAGTATTAATGCAAATATGTGATCACCAAAACCATATCCTCAGGTGGTAATTCCTAACAGGAAGGACAGGCAGAGCCGGCATTGTGTGGGAGTCTGCTCAGAGTGGCTTGAGAGAGCTAACTGTTGAATTTTCAGGAATTTGGCAAGCTGGTTGACTTCACAGTGGCAGTAGCTTGAAATTGGCCATTGTGGGAGTTTTCATATCATGGAAACCAGCAAATGTTGTATCCTGTGCCATCACCATCTTGAGCCCTCCTTTCCTCTTCCAATCTCCCTTGCTTTGTATGTATCTCATTTCTGCCTTAAATGTAAAACTAAGGGACACCCACTTATTGAGTTGAGCAAGACATTTTGGAAGCTTTGATATTACCAGATCATCTTGGACTAAATGAAATAATCAAGCACCCGAAGAGGAAAACGTTAGAAATTGTGTTTGAAATATCTTTGCTCACGTATCTAGCAGGCTAAAATTTCCTTGCATTAGATAGGTGCACCAGATTAGACACTGACTTCTAATGCTGCCTGTGACACGTGATTCGTGGTGGGATCCTGGGGAAATCATGTAGCTGTTGGTTAGCTACCTGGGCAGTGATCATCTTCTCACATCTTTTCTGATATGGAGGTTAATTGGAAATAGGGTCTAGGTTACACTGGCATATCTACAATAAAATTTCATGAATGTCTCCTTGATGGCCAACTTCACCAGCATGCTGGCCATGTGGATTCTATCAGGAAAGGCAAGTGCATTATGGAAGGCAATAGCCAGTTTTAGCTCAAAAGAACCAAGGAATAATGCCAAAGAAGCAATATCAATCGTCGTTCCAGTGGGGGAAGTATGAGGCCAGAGGCAGTGGACAGAGCAGCGTTGAAGCCGAGCAGCGTCGTTTATGGTCTATAAGGGATCCACCAATTCACATCCGAGGCAAGAGTGAGATGTCTATGGCAAGTGCAATCTTGATCAAAGAGGAAAACAGTCAAAGCAGTTCTGAACTGATGTAAGGATAGATGGATCAATGTAGATACATTTGGGGAGTGTAGATATATAGTTGACCTTGAACAACTATGTTCAAGGGTTTGAACTGTGAAGGGTCCACTTAAATGCATTTTTTTTTACAGTACAGTTCTGTAAATGTATGTTTTCTTCCTTATGATTTTCTTTTTGATTAATTTGTTTTAATTTTCAAAGTTTTTTATTTGTCTGCTTAGTTTTGAGAGAGAGAGAGAGAAACAGCATGGGAGGGGCGGAGAGACAGAGAGAGAGAGGAGAGAGAGAGAGAGAGAGAGAGAGAGAGAGAATCCTGAACAGGCTCCACATATCAGTGCAGAGTCTGATGCAGGGCTTGAACTCATGAACTGTGAGAGCATGACTTGTGCTGAACTCAAGAATTGGATGCTTAAACAGTGGAGCCACCCCGGTGCTCCTCCTTATGATTTTCTTAATAACATTTTCCTTTCCTCTAGCTTACTTTATTGCAAGAATACAGTATATAAGGCACACCACACACAAAATACGTGTTCATCAACTATTTATGTTATTGATAAGGATTCCAGTCAAACAATAGGCTATTAGTAGTTAAGTTTTAGGGGACTCAAAAGTTAGATTTTCAGCTGCACAGAGGGTCCATGCTCCTATCCACTGCATCATTCAAGGGTCAACAGTAATTGTGAATTACAGAACCAAGCATCACTCCAACTGCAAAAACAATGTGCAGGAGAAATTGAACCCAGACTATAGCATCTTACACTGTCTGTGATGAGTTAATTTTGCCTTGTGCTGTCACAAGGGCCACGGCCCCTGTTCAGACTCGTCTGTTGTCCTGTTCACAGGAGCCAAGTGCTGTATGTCATGAGAACTGCACCCAGCCCACAGCTGACTTTGACATCTAGTGAAGCCGCTATGAAACACCCCAAATCATAGAAACCGTATCGCCTGCCTCACTGAGACATTCTGTTTTTCTTTGGTAAACTGAGTCCTCACTAGCTTGGCTGAGCAAAAAGCTTGTCTCTGAGGAACTCTCTCCCTGCCCATCCCTGCCCCCTTACATGGAGTATTCATTTTGGGCAGAGAAATCCATGTTAGACCTTGCATTGGAGAACATTTTTCTTATTTTTTTCCCACTGCTTCTTTCTTGTTGACAGAAGGTCAGACTCCAGAATACCAAGGTGTCAGGAACCGGAAGGCAGCAGAGGGTTCAAGAAAAAAGTCAGAGGGACCAGGGTTCTGGCTTTCTAGGTGGCATGTCAGTTGATTTAAGAGCACGTAATTGGGCTAAGAGTCAGGCTCAAAGGGACCACAAATCACTGAAGTGTTTTATCATTTTTGTAAGTCTGTGAAAATATATTTTGTATGCTGAATACTTGACCCTGGGCATCGTGAATAAAATTATATTTGACAACGCTTAGCAAGTGCTGTATTGTTAGTGGGACTTTGGAGCCAATAATTTCAGAGTAATTACAATGTTATATGGGATGAGATTTTAGTGCAATCTTTTATCCCATCTTCTGACTTCTCTGTACTGTCTGTCTGTGTAAGGCAGGGAAGCTACTCCCTTCAAATCTTGCAAGTTCTGACTTGTTATTCTGTGAGCTGTTACACAGAACTTTGTGTTTGCAAACCCCTTTGTAATCAATTATTAATCTCTTCCAGGATCACTCTTTGGTTATATGAATTCTTTCTCTTTTCTCTGCCTTTTTTTTTTTTTTTTGGTCAAAAAAGCTATATAGCGGTAATATTAATTTTGTAAAATAAAAGTCATCCATAATCCCCAAACCCTAATACAATTGTCTGTCTTATTTGTATATAAGTGTCTAGCTTTTTGCCTTTATGAGCAAATGCTGCAACAGAACTTTATGCAAAATTTAATATTTTCAAGTTAGCAATGTATCATGAAAGTGCCCTTTTTCCTATGTAATTTTGACATATAATTTTAATATTGGCTATATTTATGCAAGTCAATGTACCATAATACATAAAATAACTCTCCATAATTGAACATTATGGTGGTTTCCAGTTTTCACTGTTGCAAAGAGGGCTGGCGTGAAGGGTTTTTTGGAATGAGTGTTTTGTTTGTCTTCTCCCCGGATCCTAACAGCATCTGATAGGCAATAGGCACAAATAAATATTTAAGATGTTAATTAATGAGTGATAGTTTTGTTTCCTTCTAATGAATTATTTCTTTAGGATGAATTTCCAAGAATAAAAGAGATTACTGAATCAAAGGGAATAAACATTCTGAAACTCTTTTTTTTTTTTTAATATTTATTTTTGAGAGAGAGACAGAGAGTGAGTGGAGGAGGGTCAGAGAGAGGGAGACACAGAATCTGAAGCGGGCTCCAGGCCCTGAGCTGTCAGCATAGAGCCTAATGTGGGGCACAAACCCACAAACCGTGAAATCATGACCTGAGCCAAAGTTGGATGCTTAACCGACTGAGCCACCCAGGCGCCCCACATTCTGAAATTCTTAATATGTTCTTGTATGTTGCCTCTTAAAAGACTTGTATCAACTCTTTAAAGCTTTCACTAATATTTCAAATTTTGGCTTGGTCATCAAAACGGTACCTCTAATGTTTTAATTTGCATTTACTTGCATTTAATTTGCACATCATATTGTTCATGGTTATTTTACATGCCTGTTTCCTCCACTGGATGTCTGAAAACTATCTTGATCTGTCTCCAATCCCTAGTGCGCAGCACAGGGCATGATATATAGTAGAGGCTCGATGAATATTAAGTCAATGAATTGCAGAACACTTTTGACCATTTATGCTGTGTAATTTAATTTTTTGTAATATCTAAAAGGAAAAACAAGAGTAGTAGTTAGAGCAAAATTTCCAGCCTCTGCTTTCTATGTCTATGGGACCAAGTGGGGTAATATCTAGAAAATGGAGCTATTAAAATCTCTGGTCTCATGGAGTTGTGGCGAGGATCATATGAGCTAGTGTAAGTAACTGCTTGGCTCAAACACTCAACAAATATTACCTGTTGACTCTGGCCCATATATCTATGGGGTCTTCCTGCTTACTTAATAAAATTGAATGAGCTTTTACCATGTTGCAAATATTAATTTCTTGCATGTTTCATCAAATTTAGTGAGAATTTTTTGATATTGTGTACTTTTAAATTTTTTATTTTTTATTAACAGATTAATGTATTTTTGAATATTTTATGTATTTGAAATATTTTATGTAATATTTAGTGATTTTTTTCCCTTCTTAAGTTGAAAAGGTCTTGATCATTTCCCCAATGACCTGGTTAATATTTTATTGAACTATGAGTATATCTTTAAAACAAAAATTTAGGGGCGCCAGGGTGGTTCTGTCAGTTAAGCGTATGTCTTTGGCTCAGGTCACGATCTCACGGTTTGTGAGTTCGAGCCCTGCGCCCGGCTCTGTGCTGACAGCTCAGAGCCTGCTTCGAATTCTGTGTCTCCCTCTCTCTCTGCCCCTCCCCCTGCTTGTGCTCTGTCTCTCTCTCTCAAAAATAAATATTCATTTTTTTTAGAAAAAACATTAAAATTTAAAATCTATTCTGCACTTTAGTGTAAACTTAAAGGTAACTTAAATGTGTTTTGGAGTATAGTGCCATATATAAGCCTAAAAACTTACTCTTTTTTCCTTCAATTTGCTATTTCATTATTATTAATTGATTCTTTCTTATTTTCTTGATTTGGACGTGTTAAGCACTCATGCAATATTTCAGATATTGACCCATTCCTGAGGACTTATACCTTCATTTTGGTGCCAGTGCCACACTGCTTAAATGACTTTGGTTTGTAATATATTTTAATATTTAGCAGGCTAGGGTCCTCGGTGCCCTCTTTCCACCATAATCTTACTTTGTGGTTTCTTTTAAGTTTATTTATTTATTTTGAGAGAGAGAGTATGTGTACATGTGCCGGGGAGGGGCAGAGAAAGAGGGAGAGAGAGAAAATCCCAAGCAGACTCCACACTGTCAGCACAGAGCCCCACGGGGGGCTTGATCCCGTGACCGTGAGATTATGACCTGAGCCGAAATCAAGAGTCAGATGCTCAATTGACTGAGCCACCCAGGGGCCCCCACAATGATCTTACTTTGAACTGGCTTTTGAACATCCTGTCTCACCAGTTTAAAATAAGTTTGGTTGGAATTTTGATTGGAATTGTTTTAAATGTATGAATTAACATAATTTGCCTATTGAAAAAAACAAGAGTCTTCACTTTGGGGAATGATTAACAAAGAAGGCTCTGTTATATTTAAAATTCACATGCCACCTTTCCTCACATTTCCTTGTAAGTATCTTATGGTTTCTGATTTTGTGAAAAGTAACCTACTTTGTCATATTTCCTAGGTGAATTTTATACATATATTCTAATGCTATCCATTTCTGAGCATTTCCTTTGTGTCTGATCATTTCAATAAATGCTTATTTATAATTCTAGCATATTGTATATTTTTCATGTGTATAATCATTCTGTCTAGCAGTAATAATACCTTTGCTTTCTTTCCCAATGGGAAGTTATTATTTAATGGTTATTATTATTGTTTAATAGATACAGAGTTTCAATTTTGCAAGATGAAAAAAGTTCTGGAGATGGACATTGGTGATGGTTGTGCAATGCGAATGAATTCGATGCCACTGGACAGAGTGTTTAAATGGTAAACTTCATGTTATGTATAGTTTGCCACAATTAAAAAATAAATTTTAAAAATTGTAAAATTATGGTGATTGTTGCTGTCCTTTTTCTTACCGAACTTAAGGTATTAAGGTAATACTATCCCAGATCCATGTTGAGTTGAATAGCACTTTGGGTTGAAAACAGAAACCTGACTATGAGAGAGTCTCTCTATTCTCATATAAGCTTTTTATTTGACATGGGTACTACGTTCTGTCCACTGCTTTTTCTGCATTCTCTGATGGGTCAATCGTATGGCGATAATAGACTTTCTCAGGTGAATTTGCAATCACATAACACTGCCCGAAGATCTGGGATAGACCAGACCCTCTGCTGGAAGCTTTGTTTGCCCTGGACACAGCTGGTGAATTTTGTGGATGCTGTGGTCCAGCAGTGCCCCAGGCCACACAGCACTGATGGCTGGAGCCAGGATTCCTTTCTCCTGACTTCCAGAGTCACTCTTTTATTTCACTACTGGCATTGCATCCTACTCGTAGACATGATGGCCTTGATGAACAGGGTGCTTTAAAGAATGTTGAGCCAACATTTTAAAAACCTGCAGAATTTGCATAGCCATCCACAATGTGTTCCCCTTCTTAGCAGGTAGATTTTCTGCACAGTCAGCTCTCCAAGGGAAGAAGCCATGCCCCTTGGGATGGAGCACCTATCCCCAGGGCTCTGCAGTTTCAGCCACCCTCTACTCAAAGAGGAGTGGGTCAATGGCCACTTGTCACCTGCTCACACTGGTGTTCCCTGTTTTCTCTGGAAATATGCAGATTTAGGGGGATGATGGAAGAGAGCACTTTTCTTTGTAGAAGTGAAGTTTACATCAAGGCATTTAGTATGAAAGTTGCCTACCCAGTCCTCCAGTGGGTTTAGAAATGCTGCAGGATATGAACAGCCTACTTGATCCTTGTAGGATTCTCCCTCTATGCATAACCAAATTTTAATTTCCATTACAGTAGTTTATAAAATGTTTGTGTTGCCAGGACTTGAATTATAAGGCAATTGATTCAATGGGAATAAAGATGCTTTGTGCTTTAGAGTTGCAGCTTGGCAATAACCACATTATTTTTCCTTCAGGAGTATCAAAAGTAAAGGTATTTTTATAGCTATAAAAGAATAGCTATAAAAACTCAACATCGCTGAGCAATGCAGTTTTGCTCAAATGGATCTGGTATGCACGAGTAATGACTTTTCTATTCTTGCCAACACTGTTATTGGCACAAAGACTCTCACTCACTTTTCCCGGCTTTATTATCTGATGAACTAAACTCAGAGACACTCTGAGAATTGCCTTATAGCTAGTCTGGTGGCTCCCTACCCCCTCAGCCTGAGTTGCTGGTTCCGAATGCTAATTATAGCATTACCAATACAGCTCCAAGGGACTCAAATCACACCCCACACAGATCAATCAAGTTATTGATAAGTAGTGTTGTGAAAACCCATGTACAGAAGTAACACATTTAAAAAAAATTTTTCTTAATGTCCTCCAATGAAATTATTTTAAGTGACAAAGGGAGAAAGAAAGAAAGAAAGAAAGAAGACAAGAAAAGAGAAGAGAAAGACCTTGTATTTGTTTGCTAGGGCTACTTTAACAAAGTACTACAGACTAAATGACTTAAACAAGGGAAATCTATCTTTTCACATTTCTGGAGGCTAGAAGCCCAAGTCCTAGACCAAGGTATCAGCGGGGTTCTCTTTGAGGGCGGTGAGGAAAGAATCTGTTCCAGACCTCACCCTTGGCTCATACACGGCTGTCACCTTCCTACCCAAATCTTGCCAGTGTCTTTGTTTGAAAATCACAGTGAACTTAGCCTTATAAAAAGAATGTTATCATCTGATCATATCTTTGCTATTATTTTTTTATGCAACAAAAGATTATTTCCTCATTGAATGCCTGAAACAATTTAAGAATGAGATTCTGATTTCCTAAACTAGTAAACTATAACATCTTTGTGAATTTTTTTTGGTCATACGTCTGTTTATGTTTTTTATTTCATTAATGCATATTGGTATTTATGGTCGTTTTTTAGTATAGTTGACACACATTGGTTTCAGGTATACAACTTAGTGATTTGACAAGTTTATACATTACAACGTTTCTGGTTTTTTTAATAAGACATATGATTTATTGCCTTTTTCAAATTTAATAAATATTAATGTAGTATTCATATGAAGTTAACATCTTTGATATTGGTTGTTTACCCTTTCTCGTTTTTAAATGGTCCATTTATTATTTTCACTATATTTCCATTGTTAGATTTACCAACAATTCGTTCTTTTATTAGAGTTTTCAAAGATGTAGTCATGATATTTATCATTTCCACTGTTTTTGTACATTTGTCTAAATTTCTTTCTTCAGATGTATATATTTCCTTCTTTTAACTTTTCTTGCCATGTTTATTCATTTATTCTTTGAAAATCCAAACTCAATTCACAAATTTTTAACTTTCTCTAAACACACACACACACACACACACATTGATCTCAATACCATACTATCAGCTAGTCATGAGTCCTATAAAGGAATGTGGCAATTTTACTTTTATTGTTGATTCTTCTGTCCTTATATCTTAATTAACTGCTAAAGCATAAGTTGTGCAAGAGAGTAAGATTCTTTTTTTTTTTCCTTGAGATTCTTTGGTCTAATCCTTGAGGAAGTGGCTAGTAATAGGTTGGTATTTCTAGATGCATCCAGGGCTTCTACAGAAGGTTGTACAGTTGAAACTCTGCACCCCCGCAGTGGTGCCACAATGTGCAACTCTGGGGAGGAGGGAAGCTCTGTGAATAGCACCATTGAGCTTACGCTGTGCACCATCCACAAGAAGGTATTTAGGAACACAACACACAGGTGCGTGCCTTTCTGTCAATAATTGCAGTCCCAGAATTTCATCTTGAGAAATAATTGCACAGAAGAAAAAGAACTGTGTTAACCCTTATCCATGGTGATGACAAATTGGGAACATTTATCATATTTTCGTTTTTAGTATCCACAATTAGAAGTGATCGTAGGGGCGCCTGGGTGGCTCAGTTGGTTAAGCTTCCGACTCTTGATTTCAGCTGAGGTCATGATCCCAAGGTCATGGTATTGAGCTCCACATTGGGCTCCACGCTGAGCCTGGACCCTGCTTAAGATTCTCTCTTTCTCTCCCTTCTTCTCCCTCCCTCTGCCCCTCTCCCTTGATCTCACATGTGCTTGCTCTCTCTCTCTCTCACAAAAAAAAATGATCATTACACTTCCATAAATTTAGATATCATGTATCTCAAATACACAAGCTATTACACATTTATTACTAATGTTAATTAAGAAAGAAAATCCAAGCAAATATCTGAACTGTATTATTAAAGCAAGAATTATAAATTATATCCTCTCACTTATAATACCTATATCAATATCCTTTCACGTGGCCCCAAATTAGGATATATTAAAAAATAAAAATAATTATAGATTATTTTTCTGTAAAAGTATTCCCCAGTGTTATAGTGACACATCTTTTTTTTTTTTTTTTTACATGCAAGCAAAAAATAAAATAAATAAAAAATAAGAGCTGCGGCTCCTAGAAAATTAACACTTGGTGCTTTTAAAGTCAGAGTGCTATTCTTTGGACTGAAATGTGCTTTTTTAAAAGGGCATTTCAAGAATAATGAGTGCTCCAGCCTGGTGTCCCCTCCCTGACTTACTGTAGAATGCGTAGCTGTGTTCTCCATTGTCACAGGGTGTCCCGACCTCTTCCTGTCATTTGTGTCTTTGTACCCCTCTGAATTTTCCAAGACCCAGGATACGAAGCTCCCCGACCAGTTAACCACAGTCAGCAAGGGCAGGGGCAATTTTCTGTCTCCTACCAGCAGCGATAATCCGTGAGAAGACTGGTTTTCATACTGGGAAGTAGAAATTGGCAGCAGGTGGCTTTCTGTCATGTCGACAGCATCTCATCGAGCTGGCACCTCTTTCTAAAGCACAGCAGGAACATTGCTCACTTGCTGATCCGTACGTGAGGACATGCCGTTCTTTTTTAAGAATTTCCCTCAAATACTTGCCTAATTTATGATGAAATCATGGGCAGCCCTCGACCTTAGTTAGAGTGTTAAAACAGTGTAATCAGGTCACCCAGGTTTACCTAAATGTTCTTTGAATTCAGTCATGTTTTATTTCAAGAATCCAGGTTATATATAATGGAGCATCTGTTGTGTATGGCTTCAGGGAATTATAAAGCAGATTTTCCTGATAGGATCTGGGTAGATTCTCTTTTTGGATCTCAAGACCAGTACCCTGGTGAATGCTAGTACCCTGAAAAGAAAGAACACTCTATGCATAGACAGACAAGATGTTTTTTTTTTAACTGTGCAGTTCCCTGCTTCGGTATAGACATCAGTGATAGTTAAGCCAGGAGATAGCTGAAAAATGAATGTAAACATTTGATTCCAGGCTGATTTATTCCTCCGAAAAACAAACACACCATAAATGATAAATGATAAACACGATGTCTTGAATCCAGTAAAATCTCAAACCCTGTTATTTGGAACTGATTGGGTGCTCCATAGATGATGGTTTTGAGTGAGCTCAGAAAATAATCACTTGAAGAAATAATTAGTTTTTCAATTTACAAATTTGATGTAGTCGGTTGCCTCATGTAACCCCTGAGCTTTCTCTCTTCTATGGTTTTCATCAATTTTATACTTAGTATCTGTCACAAAAATGGAAAGACTTGGCCAAACATGATCCAGAGATGTGACACTGCCTTAACGAGAAGAGGCATATCTTAAATCCATGCTAATAATGTTTTCAGAAGTCTCTTGAAGGTTTGAACCTTTTTTTTTTTTCCCCTTTCATTTCCACTGCCCTAAATCCAGTCCTCACGCCTTGACCCACTAGGGCTCGAGATATCCTGGAACCAGGAGAAACAAGTGAGGACAGACTTCTCCCTGCAGACGTTAACACCTGAGTCAGGCAGTTTTCAAGAGCAGAAAAGCATGAGCACTTTCACAAGCAGAAAAGCAAGGTCAGAGCTGGGTCAACAATCAACATGGACCAGCCAATGTGAAAAATTGGTATCCGGAGTTTTCAGTGTCTATTTCCCACCAAGATGTAAGAGGCAGGGAATTACTTAGATACAGGGATGGGATTTGGATGCCAAATGGACAAAGAATGTCAAATATGTGCTACAAGTCCCAATTATAGAACGGACTTTTGTTAGATGCTTTATATGTATCTTCTTATTCATTCTTGTAATAGCTTGTTATGATAGGAATTATTATTATTACCAATACAGAGGTGTGAAAATCAATGTTTAGAGAGAATGCAAACATGGGTCTAACAGATAACAAAATATGTATAGAAAAGGGACTTTTAAAAAATGAGAATTTTTCCTTGCAAGTCGATCTAGGGGACTAGCAAACTCATTCAGAGCCCAATCCAGAGCCTAAAGTTTATAGGATATAATTTTATGGATGGAGGGTCAAGAGAATATGTTCTGCAGCAACACATTTATTTCTCCTCCAATATTTTTAATTGATGAATTATGTAAATGAAAATTATGGGGATCAGAATGGTTCTGGAGACTGACTTAAGTGATTTATAGCAGATTAATGTTCTGGAAAAATATGCTTGGCAGGGAAATTGGCCCAGGCTTCTCATGTGCTGGAGACCAAAATCACCCATTTTCTTGGCGAGGGTACTTGTAACAGAATGTCACATTTCTCTACCAAACAGCTGGTGCATGACACATGCTGTTAAGGAATGTAAACCCCACTGACTTTATTACAAAGTTATGTTTGAGTGGTCAACACGGTAAATCCAAGGCCAACAGCAGGGCACAGGACAAGATGCCAAATTCAAGGCAGGTGAGTCCACCTTCCTTAGGGGCTGATATGTGCTCCCACGCTGGACTCCAGCCATCATTTCCCATTGGACGTAACACCTTCAGCAATCAGTAACCAGTAAGCCCGTTAGTGCTTCCCTGCAGGACGTCATGATGTCCTCTCTGAATGGAGGTAGAATTCTAGAAAGCCTGAGCTTCAAAGATTCTGAAGAGCACTTCCCTGGCACATAACGAATTGTGACAATTACTCTGCATGCTGGTCTTGGACAGGCTGCTTCCACGTGGGAAGAAGGTGTTTCTATATGATGCTTTTTTACCCAGAGGACAAGAGATGTCAAGAAGGAGGTATGGCCTTAGTTTATGGTACAGAACAGGAGGTGGACCTGTGGGACCTCCCCCTTCTTTCGACAAAAACATTTGCCCTTACACACGATGCCTTTAGCGATATCCTATCGCATTCAAGACTTCCTCTGATGCCCGCTGAGCCTGATTATACATTTGCTAGTTGCATTCTTCCAGAAGCTAAGCCTGAGGACTGGATTTGAGTACAGGTTATTTCAAAAGTGACTCCACGGAGCGCCTGGGTGGTTCAGTGGGGTAAGCATCCACTCTTTATTTCTGTTCAGGTCATGATCCCAGGGTCATGGGATCGATCCCTATGTTAGGCTGTTTAAGATTCTTTCTTAGCACAAAGCCTGTTTAAGACTCTTTCTCTCCCCCGTTCATGAGCTCTTTCTCTAATATAAAAAAATAATTAAAAAAAATTTAAAGTGACTTCAAGTGGGTAAAAGAAAACCAATAGAGGGAATGTGAATGGTAGATTATCTCAGCAGGTGACTGAGGCCCAGTCCTATGGGGGAGCCTCTGAGAGAAGTAGAATATAGGATGTATTAGTTGATTTGGGCTGCGATAACAAAACACCACAGATGGTAGCTTAACAGAAGTTGTTTAAAAAAAAATTTAAAGACAACAACAGAGGTTTATTTTCTCTCAGTTCTGGAGGCTATAAAGTCCAAGATCAAGGCGCTGGCAAATTGAATTTCTTAAAAAAATTTTTTTTAATGTTTATTTACTTTTGAGAGAGAGAGAGAGAGAGAGAGTAGGGGAGGGGCAGAGAGAGGGATACACAGTGTCTAAAGCAGGCTCCAGGCTCTGAGCTGTCAGCACAGAGCCCGATGCAGAGCTTGAGCTCACCAACAGTGAGATCATGACCTGAGCCGAAGTCAGATGCTTACCCAACTGAGCCACCCAGGCGCCCCTCACATTGAATTTCTGGCGAGCACTCTCTCCCCAGCTTGGAGATGGCTGCCTTCTCGCTACATCTTTACATGGTATTTCCTTGGTGTCTGCCCATGGAGAGAGTACGAGGAAGCAAGCTGTCTGGTGTTCCTTCTTATAAGGACACTGATTCCATTGGATCTCCAAATACAGCCACACCAGGAATTAGGACTTCAATATAGGAATTCCGGGTGAGGACACAGAGATTCAGTCCAAACAAAGGTAAGGTCCCCACACGAGGCAGCCAGAGCACGCCCTCTAGTACTGACATGGGAAACTGAGGCACCTTCACCAGGTGAACTCCAGAGTGGGCTGAGGAGACAAAGGCTGTGAGGAAAGCAGGTCCTGCAGCCCGTGGGCCTCAGTAACCAGTCCTGGGCCCTGGAACCCTGGACACGGCCCTGGGCATTCATGCCTGGATTCTCCCAGTGTTTCAGGGGCATCTGCCTCTGATTGCCCAGTACATGCCCAGTACATGCCCCCCAGAAATGGCTCAAGGACAGAGTGAACACAGGGAGACCGTAAAGGAAATAAACCTTTGTATTCCCCAAGAGGAACTATGCCACTCCCTTCCATTTGTAGGACATATTAAGAATTCATGAATTGAAGGGGTAGCCATGAAACACCTTTTCCAGGGGCCGTTCAATATCATTTTTTTCTCCAAATACTTACGAAGCAACTACTATGTGCTTTTCAGGTGAGCTTTTTTGTTGTTGTCGTTTCGTGGTAAAAATGTGTTTCCCCGGTGAACTTCTTGACCAGTGATCTGGACATACACTTATCCATTCTTGGAGCACCCGGGTGGCTCAATAAGTTCAGCATCCAACTCTTGATTTCAGTTCAGATTGTGAGCTCGAGATTCGTGGACTCAAGCCCTGTGTCGGGCTCTGTGCCGATAGCGGGGAGCCTGCTTGGGATTCTCTCTCTCCTTCTCTCTCTGCCCTGTCCCACTCGTGTGTACTCTCTCTCTCTGTCTCAAAATGAATAAACTTAAAAAAAATGATCAATTCTCTTCTTAAAGACTCACAGGGAAGATGGCATCAGAGCCCGCCATCCGTTGGATTAGTGAGCTTAGCAGTCTGGAAGCTCTTCCTTCTGTCCAAAGTATTTTCTATTTTCCAGTCATTTATTATTATCTTTATCTGCTGGCTTGTATGTAGCATGGCAATTTTTATTTACACTGTCCAAGTATCTGCCTCCTTGGAACCAGAAAGCAGCAGAACATCATTTTTATTACAAAAGCTGCAGAAGAAAGGAAGGCAGACAGTGCATATTCATTTAGCACCTTATGGTAATCAACACAGCTAAATTTGCAGGCTACTTACTAAGTCTCAGACATGTTCTGAGAGCTTAAATATTTAGACCTCATGAAAACACAAGGCGGTAGGTATTATGATTTCCATATTTTACAGGCAAAGGGACTGAGGCACAGAGAAGTGAAGCTGCTTTCCCAGAGTCACATGGCTATACATGGTAGAGTCAGGGGTAGCTCAAACAGACTGGGTCCCTGGGCCACGGTCTTAACCACTAGGGTGTCTTTCCTCTTCATGTGCAATTAGGTGGTTAGGGGAGTCGTCAAGGATATGTAGATAGGTAGTAAATGGTGTGGCCACCTTTCTACTGGTCTCTAAGCTCTTTCCACTCTGCACTCCAAAACAATAACCAGATGCCCCCTTAGGTAATAATGTTTACTTCTTTCATTTTTGTAGAGCATTTTCTTGACAGATCTTCCTGGGAACCTGTTTGATGGGAAAACTCTATATCCTGGCTCTATGCATTTTTATATTTGTACCTAGGTTCACTTTACAAAGAATTCGACGTGGTTAGTTTTCAGCATGTTTGCTTTCACAACTTAGATTTTTGGATTTGCTAAGCCTGGTCACACACAGGGAAGGAGGTGGCAAATTACTAAAACCAGCTTAAAGGAGGTAAATTTAGGCCCAATAAATATAAAGTTGATATGGGTCTTGTTATCCTAAGATGGTGAAAATGTAAATAGGTTTAAGGATGGCTGAGATAAATTTGTAAATGACAGTCCTCAAAGATGTTATTAAGGAAAATTGGTACATAGAAGAAATACATTCCTATCCTATTTATGGAATTTTGTCTAGTTTGCACATTTTCTTATCTCATCATTGATGAAATGGCTCTTCCTTGTCTCATACCAGTTTCTTAATGAGCAAGAGACCCTTTTGACCTCCTGGCTTTGCTGGGGTTACTGGGGGCCCTGTGCACTGCCAGAGCAGACCCCCCTTTCCACGGTGTGCTCTGAGACTCTCATGTGGTCAAACATTCCGATCCCACGGCGAACCCTCAAGGCTAAAGCAATGCTTTAAAATTTTATTCCCTGCTGCAATCTCAGTGCTAGAAGGAATAACACGATATTCTAACAGCACACATTTATTTACCACTCAGACAAAATAGGCGAAATGTACATTTCAAGGGATTATCTGAAGATCGTAAAGAATCTCGGAGGCCACGGAATCCGGTGGAATTCAATCTTTTTATTTTACAGGTGAGGATTCCGAGGGCCAGCATTCCAGTCGTCTACTGATGTGCAACAAAATACCTCCAAATTTAGTGGCTTACCACAACAATTTTGTTATAGCGCCTAAGGTTGTGAACCCTGCATCTGGGCAGGGATCAGCTGGGTGATTCTTCCGCTCCATGTGGTGATGGCTGGGACTACTAGATGATATTTGTCTGGTGGAGGATCCTTTCTTCTCTCCAGACTTCAAACCAGACAATTCCCACTGAGCCACGGAGCATCTCCCCCAAGAGGAGTGGATCACTTACCAAACTGCTCCCCAAACATGTTTGCTAATGACCCAGGCTACGTCATGGGGTATGTGACAAAAGGTGACAAGGGACATTTTCTTGCCTTCAGTTCCACATTCTAGTCGGTCTTGCTCCAAGTTCTTTTAAGTAGGGTGAGCATCTGTTAGCTCTTAGCTGTTTTCTTTTTGTTATTATTTTCCCACACATCCTTTGTAGACTCACCTTCGCTCCTTTCTGGTGGATGAGTGACCTAACTTGCTAGGGACTCAAGAGCATTTGTTTTGCTTGGTATGTAGTCACGTTAGAAGGAAGTAAGGGACTTTGGGGCTGGATCTAAATGAGCTGGAGCTCTGCCATTCAAGCTAGCAGCTCTGGTGTATACAGTTTCCGAAATCACAGCTTCTGTTTACTGCTAGGCAGTGAAAAGGGGGACCAGGTGTGGAGGGACTGCAGCAGCCCAGGGTATCATTATTTCTGGACAAACCAGCCATCCTGATGAAGGGTACCCGATGTGAATCCGGCACTGGGTGCTTCTCGGTTCTTCTTGGCATCTTCTCACTTCCTTTCAAAGATAAAACGTGGGAAGCACACGCTGTTATAAGGCAATTTCCAGTGCAGACACTACAGAAAGCACATCAATAAGTTACTGCTTTTCCCCTTAGTTCCACGTGGCTGTGAACTTGATATTTAATTTACTTTCCCAGATCTACATTTTCATTTTCTATTCCCCCTGCCACCCCCAGAATGACAGAGAGACAGAAAGAAGCATCTGTAAGGATCTGCTGAACAGCAGATGCCTACTCAATGGGGCTGTTTGTTTACATTTTACAATAAAAAATTGATTGAAAGAGAGAGTTACTGAGTTTACTAGAAGGGGAATATGTTTGGCATCAGATTGGTCTGAGTTCAAATTCTAGCTCTGCCACTTACTTACCATGTAAACTTTAGCAACAACAACAAAAATATCTCTGAGCCTCAACGTTCTCATCTGCCAAATGGGCATACCAGTACCTGTGTCATAGGGTAATGTTAAGGACTACAGGAGATGACGAATGTGCAGGAGTATAATACACGCACAAGAACAGTCCTGCGAGTGAACCTGACATATAAAAACTCAAGGGGATATATTTTTGTTAATACAGAGTTAGAAATGTGAGGTCATAATAAACATATTTTTTCAGCATTTCACATTTTAGACACTGTGCTAGATTCCATGGGGACCACGTGACAAGCCAAGTTCCCAATCCTCAGGTAGTGGAGCAGGGGGAGAGGAGTGGAGGTCAGGAGGACCACAGGACAAGAAGACAATGACTTTTTGGGGGTGGGGTGCGTGCAAAGGTTCTCAGGGAGACCGGAACTGCAGTGGTAGGTGAAACGAAACCCTTTCATAACAAGAACAGGCGAGTTGCATAATGACACAACACACCTCACCTTGAACTCTATCGGAGTTTTCATTTGACTTTGAATTTTGAATTCTCTATCAAAGGAAATCAGTGCTCTAGAAAAATTGCCAAGAAATTACAAAAAGAAGTCAGATTCCCAGGGGCGCCTGGGTGGCTCAGTCAGTTGAGCGTCCGACTTCAGCTCAGGTCATGACTCACGGCTCTTGAGTTTGAGCCCCGCATTGGGCTCTATGCTGACAGCTCAGAGCCTGGAGCCTGCTTCAGATTCTGTGTCTTCCTCTCTCTCTGCCCCTAACCCACTCGCATTCTGTCTCTGTCTCTTTCAAAAATAAATAAATATTTAAAAATTTTTTAAATAAAAAAAGAAGTCAAATTCCCAGAAATTCGGGAACCAGGAGAAACTGAGATAAATCTTTTTTGTTGGCCTGTTCAGGGATAAAAAAAATTAGAAATCTGGCAAAATTTAAAACATGTACAATGTGTTTTTAAAGTAATCTTTAATGATTATATAATTTAGGAACATGCAAATATATGCTTTTTTTTTTTTTACATCAGAGGGTTTTTTTCCCCATTTTAAAGTTTTGAATAATTTCAGACTTAGAGAAAAGTTGGAAAAATAGCACTTAAAATCCCTATACAACCTGCACCCTGGTTCCTCAAGTGTTAATATTAACAACTTTGCTTTATTCTCTGTGTCTCCCTCTATCCTTTGTTTCTGAACTAGTTTGAAGGTATGTAGAAAGCATTATACCCCTTTACCTCTAAATACTTTAACATATATATCCAAAAAACAAGGGTATTCTCTAACATAACCACAGTACAATTATCAAAATCAGGAGGTTAGCTTTGGTATTCTACTATTAATTATCTCCAGGTATTAAAACCTCGTCAGTTGTCCCACTAATGTCAGAAAGAAAAACTTCTCTGGTCCAGGATCCAATTCGGTATCACACATTACATTTACATGCCCTGGCTCCTTAGTCTTCTTTGACCCAAAGCAGTTCCCAGTCTTTCTTTGTCTTTCATGATTGGCATTTAAAAAGAAAATAGACTTTCTATTTTAAAGCAGTTTTAGGTTCACAGGAAAACTGAGAGCAAGGTACAGAGACTTCTCATATACTTCCTACCCCTGCATATGACCAGCCTCTTCATTATCAACATCCCCCCAACAGTGTGGTACATTTGTTACACCTGATAAGCCTACGTTGACACATCATTATCACCCAGAGTCCATAGTTTAGGGTTCACTTCTGGTATTGAAAGTTCTGGGAGGCTGGACAGATGTGTAAAGATATGCATACTATTCATACATACAGAGTAGATTCATTGCCCTGAAATCCCTGTGTGCTCACCCTATTCATCCCTTCACCTCCCCACCCAGCTTTTGGGAACCATTGATCTTTTTACTCTCTCCATAGTTTTGCTTTTTCCAGAATGCTAGATAATTGGGCGTATCAAATATGTAGGCTTTTCAGTCTGGCTTCTTTCACTTATTAATATGCACTTACGTTTTGCACCATGCCTTTTCAGGGCTTAATAGCTCATTTCTTTTTAGTGCTGAATAATATTCCATCGTCTGATGCATCACAGTTTATCTACACACTTACTGAAGGACATCTGGGTTGCTTCCAAACTTTGGCAGTTCTAAATAAAGCTGCTACCAACACCCCTGTGCACGTTTTTGTGTGGACATGTTTTCACCTCCTTTGGGTAAACAGCAAGGAGTGCAATTGCTGAATCACGTGTTAATAGCATGTTTGGTTTTATAAGAAACAGCCTGAGTGTCTTCCAAAGTGGCCCTACGAATTCTCACTTCCACCAGCAACGAATGAGAGCTCTTGTCACTCTGCACCCTCACCAACATTTAGTGTTGCCAGGGTTCCGGACTCGGGCCATCTTAATAGGTACGTAGTGTTAGCTCATTGTTGCTTTAATTTGCAATTGTGTGTGTGTGTGTGTGTGTGTGTGTGTGTGACTTAAGATGTGAAGCATCTTTTCATCTGCTCATTTCCACCTGTATATTTTCTTTGGTGAATGATGGGCATTTTTGAAGAGTACATACAAGCCTTTTGTAGAATGTCCCCAATTGGTTTTGTTGAACATTTCCTTGTGTTTAGATTCGTGGTGTAGATTTTCATCAGGATACACAGGAGTGTTTTGCTTATTCTTCAGTACATCATATCGGTGGGCACATGGTGATGATTTCTCTCATTATCAATGATGCTGACTTGGACCACTAGGTTAAGGTGATACCCGCCAGGTGTCTCCACTGAGAAGGTACTTTTCCTCCTTTGTAATTAAACAGTATCTTGTGAGGAGATACATTGCAAATACGCACATGTGCCATTCCTTGCCACATTTTCCCCCCACTAGTTTTGGCAGCCTTGATGATTCCTATACAATTATTACCGTAGTTGCTGCCAAATGGCAAGATTCTAATTGTGATTTCTACATTTTACTGGAATTTCTCTGGGAGAGCTTCTCTTCTGCAACATGGTCTTATTTATTAATTTACATGATCATCTCAGTGAAGGCGGATGGGTTCCTATTTTATTCTATGGGTTACTATACTTATTTATTTTGTGGCTCCAATTATCCCATAGTTGATTAGTGGAAGCACTCTCAAGTTAGCTTCTAGATCCCCTTTAAAAGATACTCATTTTGTATTCTATTTGCCCAGCCCTGGAATCAGACATTTTCCCAAGGAGCCCCGGTTCATTTTATTAGAAAAAAAGTGTGTTGGTTAACTCTAATGTATGGTTTATGCTTTTTCTTTTTTGGCTATAACTCATCATCTATTATATTTAAGGCACTGAATGTGTTCCTGGAAACTAAAGATGTGATTCTTTACCCCAAGGAGTTTCTTACTAAAGGAAAGATAAGGCAAACACACAAATCCCCATATAAGATAAAGTGATACATCACAAGAGGCTAAACATGAGGTGCTGTAGGAGACTGAAAGGGGGAAGATCCCTGCAGGCTGTGAAGACTTAGGAAGGTTCCACAAGTAGTATCTGAGCTCTATGGGAGGATTTAAATAGGGAGTAAATGAGGAAGACATGGAAACGGGATCCGGTGGAGACAGATTGCTCATTACTGACACAGCAGATAAAAGTTTGCGGAATTTACCTGTAACCATTTTAAAGCTGTACCTCTTGTAAAATTTGGAAGATTTGCAGTTGCCTCCTCTATTTTAAAGTAATTTCTGATGTCACAAAGCAGGTGGACAGCTTTCTTTTGCATGGAATGTCAAGGAGGTGGGGGTCAGGGGTTTCTCCTCGGGCCTGATGTAGACCTGTCCCTGGGCCTGGCCCAAAGCAGAGCCTGCTCTGATCAGTTTCTGGAATCAGGCAGGGCCACTTCACTCCAGCCCCTCTTGGCTCCTCCGGGAAGCCCCGGCTGTGGCTGCTGAACACAGCTCTGTCCTCAGATGTTGCTGGGCTTTGCCTGGATGTATGGTCCCATTGGGGCCTCATTTTTGCTCTGAGTCTGAGGTCCTGGTTCAAGGGTCTGTTGCAAAGAATAAAGGAATGTGCAAGAAAACACATGGTAAAGCATGTGAATTTTTAAAGTATGTGTCTCCTGCCATATTTGTGCTACAAAATTATCCTTTGTGTATCTGAAATTCAAATTTAACTGGGCATCCTGCATTTTATCAGGAACCCACACTGTCGGGAAGCAGAAGTCAGTACTGACCTCCTGCCCCATGATACCTCCCTCCTAAGCGCCCAGAGCAGCCAGCAACCCTTCTGGAATGCCCAGCAGATCACACCCTGCTTGCTCAATAATTGTGTGGTGTGAGATTGGTGGATAAACTGGACATTGTGGGAATTTATAATCAGATGGTTCATACAAACACCATGAGACAAATTACCCGTATTAGTTTTTATTTAAAGTATAATTGAATATGTGAATAGAAAATTAGTATAATGTATCGATACCATCTGGTGCTCCAATGTTATACCCATTTTTTCATCCATCTTAATTTAAACAGGATTGAATTTTTTCCCTACACATTATTTTATTTCATTAATTACTCTGTTGTCATTTAGATGCCATTGCGGTGACCATCATCACGAATGCATTTAAAATCTGTAGACAACAGAACAGGTGTGTTGCCTTCAACAAGCCAGTGTTTTTCCTAGCGATACAGATGCTGACCCTTGATAGTCACCCCCATCCCAAGGTTGAGTAATTTCCAATATAACATGGCATTCTCCAGCAGCGCATATAAAGAGTTCAAGTTCATCACTCATGTATTCTTTCCGTACCTCCTTGTTAACTGCCTACTACATGCCAGGCATTAACTGGGCACTAAAGATAGAATGAGATCTAAGAGTCCTACTACTCACAGCATCTCCCTCTGGTGAGACATTCAGATCCATACTCAGATAACAGTAGTGTGATTCAATAAGGCACAATGGCAGTGCTCCGGGGACACACAGAAAAGGGTCCCTGATATGTAGGAAGAAGGGAAATGGGTAAAGAGAGAAATAAGCAAAGGAGATTCAGCTGCAGAAATGGTCAGAGAGGCAGCAGGGAAAGGCGCTTAACACAATCCTGTTTTCTAGCCCAGTTGTTGAGCTAAGAGCATGATAGACTAACATGGGACTTTCTGGTTTAAGAGCACATCCACGGACTCACACACACACGTGCTTGTGCGGTGCAAAGAGTAGTGTGAGGTTGTCTTTAAGGGCAAGGAAGCCCAGAGGAACGGAGAGAAGAGGCAGGTGGGATCTGGATCGTTGGAGCTCACCGAGGATAGCGGAGAGGTGAGAAACAGCCAGCCTAACTGGTTGGAGGTCTCCGCTTACAGGTGGGTTTTTCCTTTGTGTTTACCTCTATTTTCTGAGTTTTATGCCTTAAACTTGTGTTGCTCTGGTGTCATTCCTTAAAAGGCATTTTTATCAACATGCAAATCAAAACCACAATGAGGTTATCACCTCGCATCTGTCAGAATGGCTAAAAATCAGAAACACAAGAAACAACAGGTGTTGGCAAGGATGGGGAGAGAGAGGAACCCTTGTGCCCTGTTGGTGGGAATGCAAAGTGGTGCGGCCATGGTGGAAAACAGTGTGGAGGTTCCTCAAAAAGTTACAAATGGAAACACCATAGGATCCAGTATTTCCAATAGTGGGTATTTATCCAAAGAAAACAAACAAGCTAATTTGAAAAGATACATGCATGCCGACGTTTATTGCAGCATTATTTACAATAGCCAAGATACGGAAGCAGCCCAAGTGTCTATCCATAGATGAATGGATAAAGAAGATGTGGTGTATACACAATGGGGTATCACTCAGCCATAAAAAAGAGTGAGAGCTTACCATCTGCAACAACATGGATGGATCTAGAGCATATTATACTAAGTGAAATCAGTCAGTCAGAGAAAGACAAATACCATATGATTTCGCTCATCCACTGAATTTACGAAACAAACGAAGAAAGTTAAAAGAGACAAACCAAAACCCAGACTCTTAGATGTAGAGAACAGACCAGAAGGCAAGTGGTTGGGCAGGTGGGGGAAATAGGTAATGGAAATTAAGAGTACACCGAATCATGAGAGCACCGAGTAACGTATAGAACTATTGAATCACTGTGTTGTACACCTGAAACTAACATAACCCTGTGTGTTACTTATACTGGAATTAAAAAAAAATTAAGGTATTTTTATGAGGCAGAGAAAGGCTATCTATACAAATGTTCCAGATTAAAGGGGGGTAGAGACATGTAACCGGCTGCACAGCCTGACCCTAGGCTGCGTCCCAGAGCAGAGGGGGAAATGCTGTGAAGGTCAGAGCCAGGTCAGCCGACGGAGCTGGATTAAACTATTGGATCCTGTTGAATTCATGCAGTTGGTCACTGTGCTGTAGTTATACAAGGGAATACCCTTATTCTTAGGAAATACCGGTATTAAGGATCATGATGTATGTACCTTATTCTCAAGTGGTCAAAGTATTTTTTGCATATATTGACTGCAAAGCTTACCTATTTAGAGAGAGAGAAAGAGAGAGAGTGCAAATGCCAAATGATGAAGCAAATAAGGTAAAATTCGACCACAGATAAATCAGGCGAGGGATATACACGCGTGCTCTCTGTGTTATTTTTGTTCTGGCCACTTCTCTGGATGTTTGAGATTATTCTCAAAAAGCACTTTGACACATCATCACTGAGGTCCTCACAGCTAAGTAACACAGCCTTACTTATTATCCCCACCATACAGGTGAAGGCGCCACGAGGACATATGCAGAGTCACACAGCCAGTAGGTGACAGGCTGAGGAGCAGAGCCCAGGGTTTCATGACACAAAGCTTGTGTGCACCTCCTCAGTCTACTCAGACAGCCACATAGCTGACTTTATTTAGGTGCATGGGAAGGGGGATTGGTTTTTTTGGAGAACTTTTGCCAATGACACACACCGTGCCTCAGGTCCGCCCTGGGGGAGGCGTCATCCGCCATCTGTATCAACCCTCTCCATCTCTCTGTGGGCAGCCTCCCGCTGGCCGGACATCCTGCACTCTCCTCCCATCTGTGGAACTTCTGTCCCATGCAGACAGACTCCCTTACACGGTTCATCTACTCTCTAAATGTCCTTTTGTGTTCCTCACCTTACAGGAAACCCGACTCTGCTGAGAGGGCATGGCTCCCCTGCCTCTGTCCCTCGTGCAGACCTCAGGGTCGGGATTTGGGTCTGAATTTTCCTTACCTCCCAGTGTCTGCTCCCCCCTCTAAGTTCTCCACCTTGTGTAAAAATCGTTGCTCTTCCAAGACTTGATCGGTTTGGCTAAATCATTGTATGCCAACCTCCTCATCTTTTTCAGAGTGGCTGGTTGGCCACTTTCCCTCATTTTCTAAAGTTTGACATCTGGTTTACCATATTCCTCTTCTGCAAATCCTACCATTATTATTCATGACATCAGTCTTCCACACATGGCATGTCCAAAGCTCTGGCCTTTTCCTCGACCACCTCTTCTCCAGTGACATGTATCTTCACTGCACTTCCTCTACTCGCCCCAGACCCTCCTATTGGACAAACCACTTGTTCCAGGCAGGGATATTGGTTGTAAACAACAGAAATCAATCTCATCCACTAAAACAGATGGAGCTGCCACTCATCCACTAAAACAGTGTACAGAGTGACAGGGAAAACCAGAACACCAAGTCAGAAAACTGTCAGGACTCAAGCAGTTCTGGACAGCTAGGAGCACGGGCTGGTCCCTGGTCCTGGGACCCAAATCATAGACCATTGCCCTGTAACTGGCATTGCTGGCCTCCCCGTAAGCACACCACTGGACTTAGCTCTACACTCACTCAAGTAATCACCCACTGCCCCCTCTTCTTGGCTGCCCTCCTTCGAGAGTAAGGGTCTGAGTGAGAGTTCTTGATTATCCAAGCATAGCTCATGTGTGCACTCCTTCCAAACTCTAGGGACCTGGGAAGAGAAAAATGTCTTCCAACTGTGCAGCCTCCCCTGTAAGGACAGGGCTGTGTTATGGACTGGATGCGTGTATCCCGCAATGATTAGTGCCCATATTAGAAAAGGAAGAGAGAAAGATCTGTCTGCCCATGCTTGGGCACCAAGGAAAAACCACATGAGCACACACATACAGCAAGAAGGCAGCAGTCTGAACGCCAGGAAGAAGGTTCCCACCAGAACATGACCGTGCCAGCAGCTTGACCTCGACTTCCAGCCTCCAGGACTGGGAGGAAATAAATATCTGTTGTTTAAACCACTCAGTCCATGGTATTTTGTTGTAGCTGAATGAGCAGAATAAGGCAAGCAGAGTAAGTCCCACGTCTGTGATTATCCTAAATGGCAAGAGCATGGGCTACTGAGAAACCAAAATCAACAATGTCCCACACTGTACGTCTGCTGTCTGCTTGGCGACCCTGCATTTTCTCGTACTCTTCTCATGATTACCTTTCAAAACAAAGCTCTCCCCTTGCTACTTGCCACTCACTTTTATATGTTGAAAACTCATTCACTCCCCCACTGCCCAACCAAGGAGACATCACGCACATCCCTCCTAGAGGCTAAAGCGTCCAGTTCTGAGTCCAGGGTTTCTGGACAATGTCTGCTCCCCCTGATTCTCCCTTGATCCAGTCTCAGTATTTTGAAACTGTAAACCATTACAACCTATAAACAATAGTGTGAGGGGGAAACAAATGGATGGAATGAAAGAAATAGCAGTTAAAATTTATGTTTGTATGTGTATGTTGATATGTATATACTTTGTGTGTGGATATGTTATATACATTATAATATTAACTTAAATTTATATCAATATATTAATATAAATATATAGTTGTTAATATATAATATATAATATGAATATATTTATATTAATTATAAATTTATATCAATTCTATTAACCTATAATAATATATTAATTTATATTAATCTATACTACTAATTTATATTAATAATATATTATATATATAATAATATCAAAGAAGGCCATGACCCTTGTATTGCAACTGGTTTCAGGGCCACAGTTGATACATGCAACTCTCTCCAATATCCTATGCTTTCCTTGTTCCCTAGACCTTTCAGACCCCACTATGGTGATTGGAAATGTTTGCCTAGAGAGATGATGCCAACCTTCCTTCCCAGAGGATATGAGCCCTTGGTGGTCTTACTCATTAGCATCGTGGGAGTGGCTGAACTAAGAGACACCCAGGGGAACACCTGTGTTCTATTTATAACTCTTCCCATTCGGCTGCTTAAATCAACACTCTTTCCTCTCAGTGGGGTTAAGGTTCTCAGCCAACACGCTAGTGCCCATTTTTGCTGATGGGTTGAATGGCATGAGGAGCTCCATGGGACTCCAAGATGGCAAAGGAAGATTTTTGCTAGTGAATCATTAGGTTTAATCGTGTCATGTTCCCCCTCAATTCTAGACCTTGTAATGGACCTTTGTAATATTCCTGAAAGGCTATATTAGAAACTTTTTCTGAGCATATTGTTTATTCTGCAAGGCTTCATCCCCTCCAAGGAAGGTATTATTTCTTAGTTGGATCAGGAGACTGGTTACACACACACACACACACACACACACACACACACACACACTATAATATACAATGACATGTACAGGTAATTAGCAGAAGTGCGACTAGCAGAGAAAAGAAATTAAAATTCAGAATGTATCTCTTCCACTGAGAAGGAATTTATGTCTCTCCATGATGGAAGGGGGTTGATGGAACCAACCAGCCACCAGGTGCGAAGATGGTCCTCCAAGATACTATATTAAAGGCTTGGAGTTATTTGTTGCTGTTGAAAGTTGGCCATTCAGCAATGGGATAGCCAAATAAGCTTATGCAAAGAGGGACCCATGTTGTCAGGCCCGTGTGTGGCCCTGGGGAAGGAGGCTGGTGGATGGGTATTCCCAGACTGAGTCAGTTTTCCCTCCTGATTAGTGAGAAGTCACTATGTGGTGGCTTTCATATGAGATTCAGATATTTTTGCATTCTGGGGCCATTCCAAAATTTCCACAGACCTCTTTCCTGAGAGTCTTTGTCACTGATGCTCTAGTATTGCTTCTTCCAAGTCCCTGACCAACTGATTAAACCATTAACCACTGCCCATGAGCAAGTATAAATACTCAAGTCAAGCTTGCTCCTCTTACAGATAAAATGGCAAAGAAGACGGGCTGTTAAATTGTGTTTGCTGAGCCAGTTTTCCTTCTATGTTTTTTCAGGACCATTCTTGAGTAAGCCTAACATCGTATCAGTTAGTGTGGGCCATTGTTAGGATGCCACACAGAGCCATCCAAAACACAGGCTTAATTTTTCTTCCTCAGTCAAGTGGCATAGGGAGCCATCTATGAAGGCACAGGTGTGGGTTGAGGGAAAGGCAGACCCTGTGCTGATATGTGTTACGCCTGCATAGCTCAGAGCACCTGGGCTTCTCATTTTTTTCTCCTGAGAGAGAGAGAGAGAGAGAGAGGAGAGAGAGAGATTGCACAGGCAGGGGAGGAGCAGAGAGAGGGGGAGACAGAATCCCAAGCAGGCTCGCACTCTCAGCATAGGGCCTGAGATGGGGCTGTATCACATGAACCGTGAGATCATGACCTGAGCCAAAATCAAGAGTCAGACACTTAACCAACTGATCCACTCAGGTGCCCCTGGGCTTCTCACATTAAAAGGTACCTAATTGATACATGTGTCCATGTGCATATTTTCCATACATGTATGTATATAATTCTTACACACATGCCTGTATTATCCCAAATCTCATAAGCTTTTGGAAGGGCAGCCACCTTTCTATCATTCTTTCTATCATTCTCAGCCACCATCTTTAGCATCCAACACAATGCCTAGTCATAGTTGTATGGTTGTTATATTTGACAAATAAAAATACAGGACATCCTGTTAAATTTGAATTGCAGGCAAATGATAAATTATTTTTAGTATGAATACATCCTGTGTGATATTTAGGACCTCTTTATACTAAAAAATGTGTTCTTCATCTGAAATTCAAATTAACTTGGCTTCCTGTATTGTATCTGGAAACCTTAAGAGTAGGTTCTCAATAAATATTTGTTGCATTCATGAATAAATAAATGAAGGAAATAATGAGATTTACCTAGGACTTTCATATGTCCTCCTCATCTCTTTGGACTTTTCTGTAGCTCCATAATAGATTGAAGTGCCAACCTCTTCTCTCTGCAGCTGCTACAGATGGCCACCTCTACCCCAATGGAAAGTCATCCTAGTGGAGCCAGAGAACATAAAATGTCAGGATTCAAGTGTGAGATGGGGAAGTTGGGGGAGAATCGCTGTGAAACCAATGGTTTCTCCTTTGTGTAGTCTACCTGTGGGCACAGGGGTTGGGAGGGAGTCTGAGAGTTGATCCTGAAAAGATGATGCTTATTTTCTGACCTGGTTGAATACTGGGCTCAGAGAAATGATAGAATTCCTGGATAGATCAAGAGATCCAAGAATAGAGGAAACTGCTTTCCAGCTCTCTGTCCATTTCCCTGGGAGACTGGATTCATCAGTTATTGCTAAGTAACAAATAGTCTCAGAATCTTTTGACATATGGCACTGGGCATCTATTTTTGCTCAGAGGTTTGCAGATTGGTTATGGTGTCCCTGTTTCAGACTGCAGGTTTCCTTCATGGGATGTAGTCAGGAGTCCGGGCCGGGGGACAGTGACTCATGACAGGATCAGGGAAGTCCCAGAATGATGAGCAGAAGCATGCAATGACTCTTCAGGCCTGGATTCAGAACTCAGACACTGCCTACATGCCATTTGGCCAAAACAATACAGGGCCAAGCTCAACTCAACATCAATGGTGAAGAGGTAACCTCCTTGTACTCCTTGTATGGGGTGACAGCTCACTGGATAATAACTGAATTTCCCACCAGGACTGTAAACTCTATGAGAGTCACACAGGGTGTTGAAATGGAAGAGGTAAGACCGCCTCTCTGAGACCTCGAATCCTCTCCTGAATAGAAGGAGCAGAAATATTGTACGTGCTCACAAATATTTGCAGCGTTTGGCAGCTCTCCCATAGGCCATGGGCTACCTAGCACCCGCGTGCGCACGTTAGGTGTAACAGTCACCAGTTGCTGAAGGCTTGATGGGTGCCATTTTTTGGTCTCAGTTAATCCTTCCAATCATCTAATAACATAGAGAGTATTCTTTCTGATTGGTATGTAAGAAGGCTGAGGCTGGTAAGCGGAGTAATTAGCCCAGGGAGCCCAGTGAGAGCAGAAGAGCTGGTGTCAGAACCCCAAGGAGTCTGGGTACAAGGCCTGTGCCTTTTCACTGCTCTGCCCGGTGGTATGTGAATTCCAGTCTCCTCTCTTTCACAGTCGTCCTGAGAGCGCTCAGGAATCAGCTTCTAGCCACAGCTGTGCAAAGTCCAGGAGGAGAGATTTATGGAGTGAATTAAGCAGCCTTCCAAGTAGGAGTTTGGTGAAGGGTTCACAACCAAGACCAGTGGGGTCCAGAAAAAGTCTCTGCCAAGAGGTTTTGAGAACGCACAGCTTGCCTGCCTCCAGCAAAGACCCCACGGGGTCCTGGAGAAGGGGAAGAGGACTAGGGCCCTGGGGCCTGGCCCCAGACAGGGATGGCGGGCTCCAGCCACGGCCTTCGAGATTGACCACCTCCAGCAACACTCTGTTTATCAGGCTCCTGGCTCTGCACTTGGCTTTGTTAGCCACTGCTGAGTCAGTAGGGGGAGTATTTAATTAAAATTACTGTAGTGCTGTGAAATGAGAGATTGGGAAGACGGCCAAGCTCTGCAGCCCTTCCCACTAGCTTGGCCTTCTGTGTGGAGCCCCACTGCCAGGCCTGGGGCCTGTGACTGTCCCTCTGACCCCTCTCCTGTGAGAGGCATGGCCTGCCCTGAGCCTCCAACCTTCAGAGGGGGGCGCTGGAGCTCTTAGAGCTCCACGTGGATGGAGGATACGCAGCTTCTGTTTTATCCGATAATCATGTGCAGAGGCTGGTGGCAGTGGTGGGAAGCGGGGGTGTGACGTTACTGGCTTTGCATCATGGACCAAACCCTACTTCCAAGGAGTGACGCGCATGGGGTCAGATGTGGATGGAGAACCAAAGTACCCTTTCATTAGGACGTAGCTGGGACTGCGGCCCAGACACCGCCGATGGGCTCTCTGGGAAGCTGGGCCTGAGCAGGTGGCCTAGGCTAAGGTGAAAGGGTGCTGCTCGCTTCCTGGGCCTAAGAATCTGGGACTCGGTGATTGCACAGCAAGCCTGTGGGAGAGGCGAGAGTGCCTGGGCATGTGTGTCCTGGAAGAGAGGAGAGAACTGAGCTGGGGGATGTGTTCAGGGAACCAGCCAACTAAGGTAACTGAATGAGTGTAAGATGGGGAAGAGCCTCGAACCATAAGGTGTCACTGCAATGTGCCGGACACGCGGGCTGCCCGAAGTATGAGCTGTGTGTGTGGAATACAAGGCAGAGAAGGAGGTGGGGCAGTGAGGGGCAGGAAGTTCCAATCCCTTCCCTCCACTGCTGGCCCACACCTGCCATGCTCCAGACCGCAGGTCCACTCTGAGCGCTCAAATGTGAATAAAGCCCAACATCTGCCTTCAAGCAACTGACTTTCTATCACAGGAGATAGATGCTTTTTCAAGTCGTGATGAAAAACCTCATGGTTTGGGGAAGATTGCCCTCATCTCCTTTCTGTACTGGTTCTCTCCTCTCCTACCTGCTTAGCTGAGAGAGTGCTGGTAAGAGGTACTCAATACTCAAGGCTCAGGACTTATGCACAGGACTGATGGGAATAATTCTGACCCCCAAGGGGAGGCAAGAAACCAGCCAGCAGTTACCTTGATGCTTTTGTACATTTCTAATCCTGAAGAGCTTGTTGTTAAACTGCTTCTTGAGTCTAACCAGCCTTAAGATTGTGCATAGACTATTTCCGGGAGGGTCTATCCCCAGATGTTCCTCTTTCTTCTTCCAAATCCACTCATCCTCAGCTTGTGCCAACTGGTTGGAATAAAAAAGAAAGAGAGATGGCTTTTGCAAGAAAACAAAAGGGCCCTGTGCAAAGGTCCTGGGGCTTGAATGTTAAATATCCTCATCACTCTCTCAGCTAAGGGTGGATTTGGGGGGATGGTCCTCCGTGGTGCTCAGACTGCATCCTGAGTCTAACTTCCTAACATTCACTGTGGTCTACTGTTATGTTGTCTTCCATGTCCATTTTTCCCACCTGGCCATGAGCTCCCATTTAATACCTGGTGGAAAGTACATGCTCAATGGGTACCTGTTGAAGCAATGTAAGGTTGATAGAGTTAGAAGTGGGTCCAAGTAATAAGAAGCATAGAGGAGGCGGGACCTTTCTGCTATGGTAAGAAAAATCCAGAAAGCTTCATAGAGGAAGTGACTTTTGAGCTGGGCTCAGTACCTCCATAACTGACCTTATGAACCTCAATCCTTTCATTTGTAAAATGGAAATCATAAGTTTGGGGTGGGGCGTGGTAATTCAATACGAATGTGAGAATCTAGGGCAGAACCTGGTACACGGTAGATGCTCAAAACCATGATAGTTGTTTTTATTAAAAATGTATACATTACAAGGTATTCAATGTAATACACAGGGGTAATTCGGGGTGACCTCATCTCAAGGTCCTTAATCTGATCACGTCTGTAAAGACCCTCTGTTCAAGGTCACATTCACAGATTCTGGGAGGTGGACACATCTGTTTGGGGAGCCACCATTCAACCCATCACAAAGAGTGCATGAAAATGAGACCTGCAAAGTTTCAGTAAACTTTACCGCGTGAAACTGCTGACACTCTCGTGCACGTGTTTTGCGCCTTTGGTGCTCACGAGAGTGTCAGCAGTTTCACACGGTAAAGGAAATTTTCAACTTTGAATGTTTGTGGGCCCTGCTCCTGGGCTGCCAGAAAAGCTATACCTTAACTTTTAACCAAGGTCAAAATGACTCGGCAAGACCTCCCAGCACGGGCTCTGTCTCTGCCCTGAGCACACACTGTACATCTGGGAAGAACAAAGGAACCCAAAAGGAGCGTTCCAAACCTAAAGATGAGGAAAACAAAAAAGACCTCCCTGGCTCCCATAAGATTAAAGTCACACAACTTTGCACACACAAAAAAACGTAAGTTAAAGCCTGTAGCTTTCTGCAATGCCTTTCGTCATGATGATTTGTAACTCTTTATGTAAAAAATATAGATATCCCGTGAGCACTCTCTTCTTTGTGAAGATTGTGTCACCCGGACACCTGCCCTAATGGACTTGAATAAAAACGCTTTTGCTTCCTCTTTAAAATGTTTTCAAAAGGCTTGTTCATGTGAGCATCTACCTGCTAATGGAATACAGGTCATGGTGGATGCGTCTCTGGGAATTCTGCTGCATAGTCCACAGATAGGCACTATCCTAGGGTCCGTTCCTAGACCACATTGGCTGGTTGTTTCCATTGTTGCTTGGCCTTCCTTCTCCTCCCAATGGCCATCTCACTTTCTAGTTATTCTTCACGGTGCCTGATTGCCTGGTCTTCATCTTTGCTCAGTCATGAAGACTGTGATGATGGCATCCCAAGGCCCCTACCAATATTTGAATTCAGGCACTAACAAACATCACCAGGGAGGCATGGGAAGAAGGTGAGTTCAAGAAGACCTGCATGAATTCCAGCCCTGTAACCTTTCTGTGCCTCAGTTTCCTCACCAGGAAAATGGACACCTTATTCCAACCTTGAAGACGATTGCAAGGAACAAACTGAAATTATCTGCTATGTCACTTCAGATTCAGTCTTGTGCCTCTTAATTCACTTACCCACAGTGTGTCTATTTTTAAATATACCCTTCCAGAGAATATAATTCAGGCTTTCAATTCATTGGGGAAAAAAATCCCGGGATTTCATCAGGTTAAAACCAATATTTCATCCGTTTAATGTTTTGTTAAGATTGATAATATATTTCTTTTTCTTGAAGTTTATTTATTTATTTTGAGAGAAAGAGAGAGGGGAAAAAAACAGGAGTGGGGGAGGGACAGAGAGAGAGGGAGAGACAGAATCCCAAGCAGGCTCTACAGGGTCAGTGCAGACCCCAACACGGGGCTCGATCTCATGAACGGCGAGATCATGACCTGAGCCGCGATCAAGAATTGGATGCTTAGGGGTGCCTGGGTGGCTCAGCCGATTAAGCATCCAACTCTTGGTTTTGGCTCAGATCACGATCTCAGAGTTTTGTGGGTTCAAGGCCCCCCCATTGGGCTCTGAGCGCTGACAGAGCAAAGCCTGCTTGGGATTCTCTCTGTCTCCGTCTCTCTCTGCCCCTCCCCAACTTGGCTATCTCTGTGTCTGTCAAAATAAATAAATAAACTCAAAAGAAAGAAAGAAAGAAAGAAAGAAAGAAAGAAAGAGAGAAAGAAATTGGACCCTTAACCAACTGAGCCCCCACGTGCCCTGACAAGCTATTTCTATCTGCTTTTTTTATTAATCACCAAAGAGAAAAAATTCCCATAGTATTGTGAGTTTAGCTTACCCTATTTATCCAGAACTGAGATAAGTAAATAAGGTAGCAAATTGGACACTAAACCACTGGTCAAAATCACAGCAGTTGCCTCTGGACACCTTGTGTTTGGACATATTGACATTTCATTTAAGCCTTAAGTGGCTCATCTCTTAAGTGAAAGTACAAATAAATACTATACTTACTGAGCTTAAAAAAATGCCATTTCCTTCTCTTCTTCAATGCTGGACAAAACAGTGTGCCACTAGAGTTCCCCGGGAGAAAATGAACCATTCTCAACAAGGAAAGTAGAGTGTGCCGCTTTGTCTATAATCTGCAATCTGTGCGTCAACGGTATGAGAGCTTTTAATTCCTGGTTGGACTACAGTAGAAGCAAGAGCAATTAGAGGTCCATTTTCCTTATTCTCTGTGTTGGAGGTTTGGGGAGGGCTATGCCACTGAGGAGCGCTTCTCTGATTTCAGAAACACAGTTCCCACAAAGGACAGCTCTTCAGTAGAAGCTGGAAAGCAGTTTAGCCTTGTGGCTTTTTCACTCCTTGAGTGTTTTTGTTTTATTTTTCTTTTACATTTATTTGTTATTTTATTTTTATTTTTTAAATATGAAATGTATTGTCAGGTTGGTTTCCATGCAACACCCAGGGCTCCTCCCAACAGGTGCCCTCCTCCATGCCCATCACCCACCCCCTCCCTCCCAGCCCCCATCAACCCTCAGTTTATTCTCAGTTTTTAAGTCTCTTATGCTTTCGCTCCCTCCCTCTCTGACTTTTTTTTCTTTCCGTTTTATTTTTTTTTTTAAGTTTATTTATTTTTGTGAGACAGAGAGACAGAGCATGAGCGGGGGAGACGCAGAGAGAGAGGGAGACACAGGATCCCAAGCAGGCTCCAGGCTCTGAGCTGTCAGCACAGAGCCCAACACGGGGCTCAAACTCACTAACTGCCAGATCATAACCTGAGCTGAAGTAGGATGCTTAACTGACTGAGCCACCCAGGCACCCCTCATTTTTTACTTTTAAGTGTGGTTTGGATAAGATACAAAAACCAGTGGCTCTCAAAACTGGCCTGTGAATCAGAATCACCTGGGAGATATTTTACTTTTAATTAAGCTTTTATGGAAGTTTTCTGCCATATCACATACAGGCAGAAAATTGTAGCATTTGGGGGGGGGGAGCGGTTCACAAAGTGAACACACCCATATAACCAGATGGGTTGAGAAATGGCACATTGGGAGCTCCCTGGGAGCTTTCTAAAGCCCATATTCCCAGGTCCTAAGAGTGGCTCACTGAATGAAAAGCTCTAGGGTATGAACCAAGGATCATTGTTTTTAACAGGCTCCCAGGTATATCTGACCCAGCCAGACTGACGTTATCATTTGGATGCCTCCGAGGTAGGCAGGAATTTGTTGTTGTTCCACCAAACAAAAAGGGTCTGATCATCTCTATGGAAAGGGACTCTGGGTACCACATCAGATGTGTTAGCCTGAGGCTTGGTGTGTCAGAATCGATGTCGGCATGGAGTAACTAGGCCACAGGGAAGTGGCTCCTTCCCAGGCTGGCCATTCTGCTTAGAGCTTTCTGTGTGTTCTTTCCAAACCCACGATGACCCTGTGATGGTTGTATTATACTCTTACTTTGCCGATGAGAAGCTCACAAGGGTAAAAGAAGGTGCCTGTCATCACACAGCCAGTGTTGGGTTTAAAACTCAAGTCAGTCAGATGTAGAAAGCCACAGTCTTTCCACATCCTTTGTCATCTTAAGATTAAAACCAGTTCCAACACAACCAACAAACAACTGAATCTGTGTTGAGGGACATGGTGCCTGGCACCAGTTGGCATCAAATTTGTCAAGTATTGCCTCAATCCCAGCACAGGCCAGTTCTAATTGCACCGTGGAGGTTCTAGAAAAAAACTTGGATAACCCTACCATTAAAAAAAATGTATTTATTTATTTTTTGAGAGAGAGAGAGAGAGAGAACAGGGGAGCGGCAGAGGGAGAGAGAGAGAGAGAGAGAGAGAAGAGAGAGAGAGAGAGAGAGAGAGAGAGAGAGAGAGAATCCCAAGTAGTCTCCTGTTTATCAGTGCAGAGCCCCACATGTGCTCAATCCCATGAACCATGAGCCGAAATCAAGAGTCAGATGCTCAACTGGCTGAGCCACCCAGGCACCCTGCTGTCATTCTTTGTGATCAGACAAAAATGGTTCTTCATATATAGCACTGACAGAGTGATATCTTCATTCTAAAAAGGTAGCTTCAGGGAGGGGGGGAGCACCTGGGTGGCTCAATCAGCTAAGCATCTGACTTTTGATTTCAGCTCTGGTTGTGATCTCACAGTTGTGGGATTCAGCCCCCCATGGGGCCCTGTGCTGGGCATGGAATCTGCTTGAGATGCTCTCTCCCTGTCCCTCTCCCCTTCTGCCATTTGCATGTGTGTGCTCTTTCTTTCTCAAATTAATAATAATAAATAGATAGAAAAATTAATTAATTTTTTAAAAGATAGTTTTGGTCATATGGAAATGCAAGGAGCTACAAATATTTTTTTATTGATTTAGAAATTTTGTTACAGGTAGATCTTGTTGGGAAAAAAAAACACCAGTGATCTCCTAGGGCTTACAAGTGTTACATAAATTTCCCCTCGGATGTGTCTAATTTTGTGGTTAATTGTTGGCACAGGCAGAATCAATATTCTATAAAACTGTGTCCTGTGGAATCCACATTAGGCTCTCCATGACTCCCTCTCCTATTTTATTTTATTTTATTTTATTTTATTTTATTTTATCTTATTGTGCCTTTAGTTTTCATGTCTTGGGGCTGGGAGGTGCTAGTGACTTCCATGTGACATGCATACTTTCATAAAAAAAAATAGGGGGTGTGATAGTGAAAAGCTGTGACAGAGACGGGAAATGACAGAGGCCAAAAGACAGGTCCAATCAACCTCGAGTGAGGATCTTGCTGCTATTGTGATACTCACTAAATTATGTGCAAATATATCATAGTTCCCTTTAATGGGCATTCTGGGCATGGGCTCTCATGCACTCGGAGTATCGGTTATCTAGTTTAGGAAGCTAAAAGCAAGGACTGATAAAGGGAGTTATTCATGGGATCACATGAAAATGAGTTATTCATGGGATCACATGACATTTCTCCTTTAGATAATAGACCTCAACTGGAGTCATTTTGCATGCCCCCCCCCCCCCCGGGGATATTTGGCAATGTCTAGAGACTTTTGGTTGTCCCAGCTGGGGGATCAGTGGGGTGGGGGGAGAGTGGATCTACTGGCATCTATTGGGTAGAGGCCAGGGATACTGCTAAACGTTTTACACAAGGCAGCCCCCCCTCCCCCAATTATCCAGTCCAAATTATCAGTGGTGCCAAACTTCAGAAACCCTGGTAGGAAATGGTAATAAATCTCACACAGAGACCAGCTTTTCTGTAAAAACAATGGGAAAAAGTAAGTTATTTCTACTTGGATTGAATAACACGGTACTAAGGAGACCATGTATTTGACGGGGCTTGCTTGGATTCTAAATTAGTTCCCCTCAGGGCTATATGGGAAACTGGAGCTAAGAGAAAACCACTTCCTCTTTGGGATTCAGGTTATTAAGCCTCTCTAATCTAATCTCTACCCCCCAGCTCTCTCCCCTCCCAGCCAAGTCTCCTCTGAGGGTGGAATTTGCTATTCTAATGAGAAATAGCACACAAACTAAAAAAATGATAGCAATGCAAAACGTATCTCTCTTGAGCAAAGTTAATTTAGGTGTATAAAATCTCAATTGAAATACTGTCAGTTTTTGTTGTTGTTAGAATCCCGACTTTGAATAAACGTGGCTGCCATGGTGCCCCTAGGAGAGAGTTGCTAAGGAAACCAAAAGCCAACCCCACAGCCAATGTTCTTCATCCCCATGGAATAACATTATGGCCCATCAGTCATTTTGAGAGTTAGAGACACCCCAGCAAACAAAATGACAAGTATCTGTTTATCCCAGGAGAATAGTTTCAGGAAACAGATCTACCCGACACCATCAGAAGATTATCTAACGACCCCTCCCGCTAATGAGACAGAAAATGGATGTCGCTCAAAGAAATGCTACCTCAGAATACCTCAGAATAAAGAAATCCAAGTCTTTAACATAGTGATTATACAAACGCAAAGTATATTTTCTGATAGCTTGAGTTATAGCTAAGGTGAGTTATATCTGCATGCAAGTGATTATTGCTGGGGGCACAATGCATTCACTTAAACACGACCTTCGTACAGTTGCTAGAAAAGCTAGCAGAAATTCCCTGAAACTCTTCTACATCAGCACAGGAAGTTTGCTTGTTTGTTTGTTTGTTTGTTTGTTTTGGCTATTCTTTACCAGTATGATTACATCTGGAATACCACAACAAAAGTTAGAGAGGGAGGAAGCCAAACCATAAGAGACACTTAAAAACTGAGAATAAACTGAGGGTTGATGGGGGGTGGGAGGGAGGGAAGGGTGGGTGATGGGCATTGAGGAGGGCACCTGTCGGGAGGAACCCTGGGTGTTGTATGTGTTGTATGGAAACCAACTTAACAATAAAGTTCATATTAAGAAAAAATAAATGATACCATAAGAAAAAAAAATGGAATACCACAACAGACAATAGCTAAGGAGAGTTTTCTGTCAATGTGATCAGGAATAAATGCTGTAGAAGGAAGAGTTGTCAGGAATTGGGATAGTTCATCTAATAGAGAAATAGGAGAATGAGATCTGTCTCCTAATGCCTCCAGAATTCCATTTCCTGGGAGCCCATGGCCCCACGTGAATCCGGACCAGCCTAAGCCATATGCGGAGGTGTTTTAGGTTTCTGTAGAGAGAGGGCTCTCCAGCCCCCCTCCATAGCAGCACCCCTGTTGATTCCTTTTGCATTCACACCCACTAGCCCTGCGCGTGTTGTTTCTTGCCCTCCTGATGTGGACACCCTGCACTCTGGGCCAAGCACCCCCAGCAGGGTCCCTGACTCCCTCTCCATGCCTGCCCACCAGCCTTGACCTGGGAGCCACTTCTGTTCACCCATTGACGGGTGCGCCAGCTGGGGCTCCTGCAAGCCAGCGAGCTCTTTGGCCACCCACTGGCCTGCAACCACAGCTTCTCCCATGAGATGAGAACCTCTTCTAAATTTGTCCTTCTTAGAGCATTCCCCCTAGCCCCAGGGTCTCCTTTAGACATTTCCTCCCAGCCCCCGCCATCTTTATAGTTACTCTGCTGTCATAGCTGAATGATCACTTATATTATACGTGCTCTATCTAAATTACTTCGTGATGTCTGTCTTCTGGTTAGACCCAGATTGATACATCTCTTTCCACACCCCTTGCCCAGAATTTGTGTCAGATCACAAAAATAAATGCTGATTTCTTTCATTTTGTTAGCATGGGTGAAAACTAAAACTACGTCCACATTTTCCAGAGTGGCTGGTGTCTGGGAGATGAAAGTTGGATTTCTCTGAAGAGGCTTGAACGGAAGCAGGCACAAGTTTCCTTTTCTCCCTTCTGGAAACACCTACCCTCTCCAGACAGGAAATAGCCCCTTGTTTCAAGAAACCACAGTGATCTGTAACCTAATATGCATCAGCGCCCCGGTGCTGTGTTCCTCAGGAAGGAAGAGCTACTTTCTCCTCCACCTGAGAGTTCATCCCCATCCCTCATACACACCTCTCCCCATCAGTGTGTGTGTGTGTGTGTAAAAGATACAAGTGCATAGTGCTCCCTATGTGTCAGCACTATTGCACCTCTTTATGTATCAACTCATTCAATCCTAGTTACCCTGTTAGGTGCTGTTAATCCTCCCATTTGCAAAGGAGGAAATCAAGGCCAAGAGAGCTTAGCTTGGCTTGCCCAACATAGCAAAGCCACTTGATATTTTTCAATTCACCTGTGCTGTGCTATTCAGGTTGATGGTATAGGTCTCCAAAATAAGGGAGGGTAAGAAGCTAATGAGCCAGTGACCCTAGGGAAGTATCTCTTCATTATACATGATTAATCATGGAAAAACGTAAATCATAAACAAGACGAGCTGTGCTCTCTCATCTGCTTTTAGCCTGCTGTGTTGGAGGAATGAAAATAAAGACCAAGCTGGGCTCTCCCTCTCCCTCCTCCCTTTCCTAGATATCCAGCCTCTCAGTTCACAGGAAAGACTGTAAGAGATTAAGAAGACTCCAGCCAGAGAGAAGGCCATCTGGAGAGATTGATTTACAGGCATAGCAAACAGAACCAGGGGATCAGAGGTAGGGTGACTATATAATTAATCAAAACTGGAATACTTTGGGGAGTGAAAGGGATGCTATTAATAATTACACTCGTACAAATCATGTAAGCCAGAACTGTCCTGGGCACACCTGGACATATGGGAACAGGTGCACCTGTCGGCAGGTAAGACCACCAGGGACCAGGCATGAACCAATGGGTCACTCAACTGAGGAGCTGATGAAGGGTTTGCTGGATGAGGTATGGGCAGAGATGTGAGAACCAACAAAGATGGTGATTACCAAGGGATCAGCACAGGCAGAAGAGTCACTGGCTCTTGATCAGCATGAGATAGAGCCATAGAAGAGGGGCTGCCTACAAAGCTGGCACTCAGAAGAAGGTAACCATTGCCACGATTGCTAGGAGGCAGGGAGGAAGCAAAGAAAAAATACTGTTTCCTCTCTCTCCTTTAGCCTTCTGATCTCCTGCTAGAGCTTCCCACTAGCCAGGGAAAACTGGAAGTCAAAGGAAAGAGTAGCCTAAATGGTTCAACTGCAAGGAAAGTAGGCTTCAGAGAAGGGCAAAGAAGGGCAGGGAATGGGTTTGGGAGCAGAGTCAAACACAGATGCCAAGCATTTTGTGACTAATTCAAGAATCCCCTTTTCTCATTCTATGTCAGCTATCGGAAGTCCCAACTCCCACTTCTCCATTACATTGACTCTAATACCTATAAAGATCAACACATGCCCTAATCTAACCCCATTGCCACCCACAGCTCCTGGCCCCTTCCTCCGTGCTTCGAGAATTATGGGCAGCCATTAGCAAAGTCTTCCTCATCACCAGCCTCTCCTGTAATGTGCCCTTCATCTTTGTCCAAAAGAAACTTAGTTCTCTGTGGACTCTAATTTCTCTACATATCTCTCAAGTAGTGGCTGCTTTCTTTCCCCTTCCCTCTACTCTGCAGACTGGTGGTGGGAGATATATATATATATATCTCCTATATCCATCCTTGGATATATCTAAGGATATCTATATATCCTCCTTAGATAGGTGGTAGATAGATAGATAGATAGATAGATAGGAGATAGATTACATAGGAGATAGATAGATAAATAGATATTGATAGATAGCGAGATAGATATGGAGATAGATAGACAGTAGATAGATGGATAGATAGATGACAGATAGAGAGATCGATGATAGATAATAGATAGATAGTAGAGAGATAGATAATAGATAGTAGACTGATAGATGATAGTTAGATACATAGATATAGATAGGGAGCTAGATGATAGATAGATAGATAGATAGATAGATAGACAGTACATAGATGGATAGTTAGATGATAGATAAATATAGATAGTAGAGAGATAGATAATAGATAGAAGATTGATAGATAGATGATAGATACATAGATATAGTTAGGGAGATAGATAGATAGGTGATAGATAGATGATTGAAAGATGATAAATAGACAGATAAAGACTTCCTCTAAGGAAGATATAATATATATCGTTAGTTCTCATTGACACTTTACTATTCTTCCCTCTCCCTAACAACCCACAGTTTTGAAGACCACCCTTCAGACTCCACTATTTACTACCCACCATCTTGAAATCACTTCAAATGCTCTTCTCAGGTACTGTTTTTCATTCTTTGAAGATGTAAGCACTGAGCTTATGGCCACTCACTGCAACTGTTAAGTATAATTCCAACAGTTACTGTAATCCCTGATTATTCCAATATTAACGAAGACCATCTTTCTAACACTCCAGAGTTTTAGTTTCTCAACTTTTGTCCTCGAATAACCAGTTTTCCATTTCCTTGATCACACCCTAGACTTTGTCATCATCAATTACAGTACCACCCCTACGATCTTACAGAAAACATCCCACTTTCTGACCATTACCTCCTATCTTTCCACTTTACCCCCTCAAGTACCCCACTCTCTGGACTCTTAGATCAATTTAGATCTACAGTCATTAACTTTATCATATTAAACAGTTGTACTGCCCTTCATCCCACATCATTGTTACTTCCTTTCTCGCCTAATCTCGTTTCCATGGTCTGTGGTCATAACCATTCTCTTGCACACAACCCTCAACTCCCTTGGCTCTCTTTCCTTTATCATACTCACCTGATGTTTTAGCTCAGGCTACCATAACAAATACAATAGTCTGGGTGACTTAAACAACAGAAATCTATTTCTCACAGTTCTGGAGGCTGGGGACTTCAAGACTAAGGTGCCAGCGAATTTAATTCTTGGTGAGAGCTTTCTTCCTGGCTTCCAGAGAGCTGCCATCTCAGTGTGTGCTCATATGGCCTTTTCTTCATGCCTGAGCATGAAGACGGAACTCCCTATCTTTTTCTTTTTATAGGACCACTAATCCTATCAGATTTGGAATCCCCACTTGTGACCTTATTTAACCTTAATTATCTCCTGAAAGCCCTTTCTCCAAATACAGTCTCATTGGAGATTAGGGCTCCAGCAACTAATTGCGGGGGGGGGGGACACACTTCAGCTCATAGCAGCCAACACAACCTACGCCCTGTTTAAATCCAACATTACACCTGTTCCATGTAGGTCAATGTTATACTGATTGATTTAACTTTAGAGCCTCAACCACTAACCCGCAGTGGACCTTTAGTGCTCTCACTAGTTCCACTGCATTTCCCTAATCCATTCACTTGTCTACTCTCCTGGTTGACTATTTCCTTCTTCCCAAATCTTCATGGTCTCTTCTTTAATTTTCACTCCCAAATAGTTGCTTTGCTTCCTATTTCATTGTACATCATAAAAGCAATCAGAAAGTAATTTCCATACATTTCCATCACCATATCTATCTGCCAACATACACAAACATCTCACCTTGTCTTGTTTCCTTGGACTGACTTCCTTTCTCCTTTCTCTGGCCAACTCCTCTTTTGGGGATGTACCTGCTGTTTCCTCTCTGCCTTGCATCATCAACCTCCCTCACTCTTCTTCATTAGTGCACAAACATTTTATATTTTCTCATACTAAAAAAAAATCCTCACTTGCCCCACATCCCTCTTCAGCTACTGTACCCATTTTTGCACCCCCTTTCCAGGAAAATTATCCTAGAACAAAGTCATCATCCTCATCTCCTTTTCTCCTACCTTTTCCCTAACCCAATGGCATCCAGGCTTCATCCTTTTTCCACCCCAGAAATAGCTCTTGTCAAGGATGCCAATCACCTTCTCATCTCCAACTGCAGCAGGTAATTCTCAACATGCATCTTCTTCCATCAGTGTTTCAAGCAGTTGATTGCTCCCTCCCTCTCCAAGCACATTTTTATACTTTTCTACATACCACTCTGTTCTGCTACCTCACTGGAAATACTCCCTATAAATTTTAGAAATTTCCATGTCTCACTTCTTTTTAAAAACTTTTTAATGTCTATTTATTTTGAGAGAGACACAGAGACAGAGTGCAAGTGGGGCAGGGGCAAAGAGAGACAGAGATGGAGACACAGAAGCAGAAGCAGGTTCCAGGCTCTGAGCTGTCAGCACACAGCCTGACGCGGGGCTTGAGCCCACAAGCCATGAGATCATGACCTGAGACGAAGTCGGACGCTTATCCAACTGAACCAACCAGGCGCCCCTCTTTTTTGCTAATTCTTAAACATGCCGCCCATGCTCACAGACCAGGGACTTTGCACTTGCTGTCCCTTCCTCCTGGGACACTCTTCCATGCCGAGCTATATGGCTAACTGACACATTTCATTCAAGTCTCCCGCTTCCCTCCTATATTATCACATGCTGACACACTCTATTTTATTCTTTGTTTAGTATTTGTTCCTCCCACTAGAACATAGCCTCCTTGCTCATAGTGGACCCTCAATAAGTGCATTTTTGAGGAATAAAGAATTGAAGATGATCGAAAGGAGCATGGAATTTGTATTCTCTCTCTTTCTCTCCCTCTGTGACTGCAGGTGAGCCAAAAATTAGTCCAACAGCACCTGATAAACACATCTTTGAGACTGTGACTGTTTCAACATTAGCATATTGTCTTGGCGAAAAGCACCCTTGTGGAGTAGTGACTACTGAGGCAGAGTCACCTTCAAAGAAGTCATGAACTCACCGGACAAGACCCCAAACCTGTTTAAATTCTACTCTGCTCCTATGCCATCCATGCTTGCCTTTCTGTAGCTGAACATGGCTGGGGGAAAAATGCCACAATGACCACCTAACCTTAACATGTGTGACCCCTAATCTGAAAGGGACCCAAGGGCTAGTCTTTGATAACCAGCGAAGGAAGCAATTTTTGAAGTGCAACCTGAATTATGAATGGAATCCAGATATGCCAATCCCCAGGGAATAGCATTTGGGCAGAAGGAACAGTAAGAACAGAGGCCTTGAGGTCAGAACAAGCCCAGTGGGTTCAGTGGAAAGAAAGAAGCAGTGAGCACAGGGCTGACGAAATGGGAGGGGCTGTCAGGGGCTAGATCACGCACAGGTTTGGAGACCCAAGTAAGGATGTTGGAGTTTCTTCCCATGGCACAGGGAAGACACAGAGGGTTTCAAGCAAAAGAGTGATGGCGTTCTGGTTCCCAATTCTGTGTCACAAACCTCCCCTAAACTTAGTGTCTTGATACAGTGACCTCTTTCTCGGGCGGAGATCTGCAATGTGGGCAGGGCCTGGTGAAGTCGGCTGGCGTCTCCACCATTTGGTGTGGAGTCATGTGAAGACTTGCTCACTCACGTCTGGTGGCTGATCCTGGATTTGGGACCTCAGCTGGATGACACCTGGCCCTTCTGTGTGTCTGCTTAGCTTCCTCAAAATATGGCGGCTGGATTACCAGGGCAGCATCCCAGGAAAGAGCCCAGTGGTAGTCTGTATTGCTTCTTCTAACTTAATCTTGGAAGTCTGCTGTGTTCCACCCTTGGAGGCCAGCCCCCCAGACCTGCCCAGCATCAAAGGGAGAGAATAGAGACTCTACTATTCATGGAGGAACCTCCACATCCCCTTGTAAGAACATTTGGAGTGAGATGGACCAGGGTAGCTGACTTTGGAAAATAAAAGTTGCCCCAGACAGTATGTGATTTGTGTCTGAAATGACACTCTGGCTGCTTTGAGGAGAATAAATTATGGTGGGGGAGGGGATGGGAATGGAGCTTGGTCCCTTGGGGCAAGCAGTCCTGGCGAAAGATGATATGGCTTCAATGATGGTGGGGGAGTGCATATAAAAAGAAGGACTGAGGGACGCCTGGGTGGCTCAGTCGGTTGTGTCCGACTTTGGCTCAGGTCATGATCTCACGGTTCATGGGTTCAAGCCCTGCGTCAGGCTCTGTGCTGACAGCTGGGAGCCTGGAGCCTGCTTTGGATTCTGTGTCTCCCTCTCTCTCTACCCCTCCCCTGCTCATGCTCTGTCTGTCTCTGTCTCTCAAAAATAAACACTGAAAAAAATATTTTAAATAAATAAATAAAAAGAAGGAGTGAATTCAGGATTTAAGTGCCAGTTTGGACAGAGGTTAAATTAAAGTTCTAAGGGGGCTCTAAAGACAAAGGAGAATGAGCAAGGGGTGGGGTCACAGAGACAGGTCTCTTACCTTCAACGGTGCAGGACAGCCTGACCCTCACGGAGAGAAACATGTTTATATTTCCTTTCTCACTATTGGAGGTTACCTAAGGGTGAGTTTGCTGTTTTGTTTATATTATGATCATTATTTTAAGCACTCATATTTGGAATGGCTGCTTTGGCAGAACAGAAGTGCTGTGCTAAATAAAGAACCAAGATAGATTAGGAGAGTGCACCTCACCTTGGTGGCAGAGGAAAAATCTGGAAAGCTGTGTCTGTTTCTCCAGAGTGCCTGCAGGCAGCCTGTTTTGAACAGATATGACTGGGGTCAAGGTCGAGGCACTTGACCTCCTTCTTGGCAGTTGTGACAGCATCTGCTCCCCTCCAGCCATGGCAGGCTGTGTTCTTTAATAATTAAGTCATTAGGACTCCAGAGAAACCCATAGACCCAAGCAGATCTATAAGCCAGATTTCATCTTCGGGGTCCCACATCCCAGACTTCTTTCATTAGAGTCTCCTCATTCCTGGGGCACCTGGGTGGCTCAGTTGGTTAAATGTCTGACTTTGGCTCAGGTCATGATCTTGCAGTGCATGAGTTCAACCCCTGCATCAGGCTCTGTGATGATGGCTCAGAGCCTGGGGCTTTCTTTGGATTCTGTGTCTCCCTCTCTCTCTGTCCCTCCCCCATTTGCCTCTCTCTCTCTCTCTTTCTCTCTCTCCACCCCCCTCAAAAATAAACATTAAAAATAAAAAAAAAAATTTAAAGAGTCTCCTCATTCCTGCTTCAAGTCACAGAGGGAAGAACTAGCTAGGCTCCAATCCCAGCTCTGCCACTTAGGAATTATTTGACCTTGAAAAGTTATTTAACACTTCTGGGTCTGTTTCCTTCTCTCTAAAACGATGATGATAATCCTATCTCATGAGATTTATTGTAAAGATTAAATGAAACACCGAGCGAGTAGCTCACGGAATCTATCACGTATTAAGGGCTCAATAAAATGTAGTGATAACTATTATATATTGAAGGATAGGATGCCACAATATTTAGGGGTCCACCCCCGAATTCCCCACAGCTAGCAGCACGCACACCAACTGACACTGCCTGTGGTCGTGTCACATCTTTTTATGGCTCGGTGACTTAACATTTCGAAGACGGAACTTTCACAGCAAGAGCAAGTTGAAAAATCAGTAAAACCCCAGAGAGCATTTAGGCACAAACTAACTTAGATGAACGTGGATTTCTCAGCTTGGTCTGCCAGCTGGATGGCTTTTACATTCCGCCTGAGCAAAGCTATGCTGTCCCAGAGGTTGTTGCAAATTCACCAGCACTATATGCATGTCAAAAAGTCCGGAAGAGATCAGCTTTGAAAAGCTGACACGTTTCTACATATCACCAAAGCCAGGAGCAAATGGGGGTCTGAGAAACACTTTGAGCGCCTTTAAGAGGGTTATTAAGAGAAGCTGTCACTAGACTTAACTTTCTGGGTGACGCTGAGTGTATAGGTCATTCAGATCACCTGCACAACACCAAGTACTCAGACGTTGGGAATCCCCAGATGATTTATATTTAATGCATTCTAACGGATGCATCCAAAAATTAGTCTTGCGCTGGGAGCCTCCCCTTGTCCGAGACTTCCTTTTAAGGGCCACCTATAGCTGTTCTTTGATGAGGGCCTGGAAGTGCCAAGCATCATACTGGATTTTATACGCCTGATGTCATTTGCTCCTGACAACTAAACTCATTTGTTCATCCACGTGACAAATGTTAACTGATTGCCTGGGAGGCACTGATGTCAGGGTTCCATTATAGAAAGGATGCACTCAAGTTTCAGAGAAGCTCAGTGGCTTGCCCAAACCCACCAAACTGGTGAGTAAGAGAGTCAAGATATGAGTAAACCCAGTTCCCACCCTGTCCCTACAAAACCATACTTCTCCAGGGGTACTAACCTAGAGACCACTTACTGGATGGCTACTGGTTATAAGATCTTGCTGAAGTCACTTAATCTCCTTGGGGTTATTTCCTTATCTCTATGGCAAACTGCTGATCGCTTTTTTTTTTTTTAATGTTTATTTATTTTTTGGAGAGAGAGGGCATGAGCAGGGAGGGGCAAAGAGAGAGGGATACAGAGAATCTCAAGCAGCCTCTGCACTGTCAGCATAGAGCCTGACACGGGGCTCGAACTCATGAACCATGAGATCATGACCTGAGCTGAAACCAGGAGTCAGATGCTCATGTGACTGACCCATCCAGACACTGCTGCTGACCAACTTTTAACCTCTCTTTTGGTGTTTCTGTGAGAATTAAATGCTATAAAGTAACAGTATGTAGAAATTTCACAAACATCATGTTGGGTGAAGGAAATCATACCCAAGACAGAGTATACTGTGTGATTCCATTTAGAAGGACTTAGGAACAGGCCAAAGGAATAAGAAATAACTTGGATATTGGTTTCTTCAGGGAGCAAGGAGGATATAATTAGAAGGGACAATAAAGGACTTCTGGAATTCTGAGAACGTTCCACGTTCAATAAAACACTACATTAAAAAGTATACAGGTACGTAAAACTGCTTTGAAAAGAGTAGACTCAAATGGAAGGTAGCGTTCTGAGCTCCCCACTCCCTGCCTGCCCACACACTGCTCGACTGCGGCTGCCGCCAGCAGTGACCTGTCTGGACATCCCTATGTCTCCAGGTTAGACCTCACCCCTACAGAAAAGCTAAGCTTTGGGTTTGGTCCATGCCTGGTCTTCCAAACAACCCCAGACCTCAGGGTTGGTGTCTCTTAGGCAGCCTTCAGTTTCTTTTTAAGAACACCCCTAATGGAGTCAGCCAGCCTCAACTCAGATGACTCCAGAGACAGGGAACTCCCTCTGCAAAACTCCTGCCGACCTAGTACATGCTTCTCCAACATTAAATCTGCCCACTGCCCTCTTCTGCTTTTCATCCCAAGCGGATTCTCAGCCGCACTTCTCCCAAACCACCTGCAAATGAGCTCTTAGAAAGGTCTACTATTTACATCAGTGTAATCTCTCAAATTTCATATATTTCTGCGTTTCTCAAATTTTCTACAGTGAATGTATGTCACTTTGATAATCAGAAAGAATTCTCTTTTTTTAATTTTTTTAAAAAAAGTTTTTAAGCTTATTTATTTATTTTCAGAGAGAGGGAGAGCACTCAGGTGGGGAAGGGGCAGAGAGAGAGAGAGAGGGAGAGAGAGACTCCCACGCAGGCTCCACACCAGCCGTGTGGAACCTGAGGTGGGGCTCAAATTCAAGAATTGAGAGATCATGACCTGAGCCGAAGTTAGACACTTAACCCACTGAGCCACCCAGACGTCCCTAGAAAGAATTCACTTATAAAACTAGTCTTTGTCTGAAAAATATTTAGGGACCTTAATAAAAAGTAACATTCTCATTAGGCTTTACTGTCAGAATGTTGTTGCTGATATGTCCGTTCTCATAGACATTTGGGTGTGTCCCCTTTTGGAGAATAAATTACATGGTCACTCCATCCATAATCTTACTAACCAGATAAAACCTTTATTAGCATTTTATTATAATCCACTCTGGTCATTTTTATCCGTTATTTTATACCTTTGATCTCATTCCACATATAAAACTTTATACTCTAATTTTATATTTTTCACTAAAACCTAGGCATCTTATGATCTTAAAATATTTTACAGATATTTGAGTGGCTACATTTTGTTATTCTGATTTGTGTAATATCACTCTTATTTTTTGGAAATTTAGTTTATTCCCCAATTTTAATATTATAAACAGCAGTGCAATGAATGTCTCTGGCAGAAAACCCCTTTTCTCTGTTTTGGATCATTTCCATCATTAGAATCCCAGAAGTAGACTTTTGGAGGTGAGCGTTACAAATATTTTCAAGGCTCTCACACTGCACGCCACATTCCTTGCCGAGGGCTGGAACCGCTTTGTATTCCTTCCAGCTGAGCTGAGCTCCTCTGTGTCACTACACTCCATCTCCGCATTCGAATATTCTCTCTCTCTCTCTTTCTTTTTTAGTGTTCTAGTAATCTGATAGGTTAACAATAGCATTTCCCTGTTATGCAAATTTCCGTTTCTTTGATGATGAGGGAGGTTGAAAAATGTTCAAATGTTTCTTAGCCATCAATATATCTGTGCTTTCAATTGTCTTTACTCTCTTCCCCCCTTTACTGATGGGGAACTTAATGCTTTTATAATTACCTTTTGGCAGGAGCTCTTTTCCTGTTAAGGATATCACCCTTTGTCCTGTGGAGAGCGAGTATTTCCCCCGGTTTATTTGCCTGTTAAGCAATTTTGAGAGAAATCGGAATTCGTACATGAAGTTCTTACTGATCTTCCCCTTTGTTATTTCTTCTTCTTTTTTTTTTTTTTTTGAATGTTGTCCATTTTATTTCTTCCTTTTGAAATCATTTATACATATATATAATCATATATATATATACATACATAAATGGACATAAAATGGACATTAAAAAATGTGTATATATATATATATATATATATATATATATATACATATTTTTTTTTCTTTTTTCTTTTTTTAATTCGAGTTAGTTAACATACAGTGTAATCTTGGCTTCAGGGGTAGAAGCCAGTGATTCATCTCTTACATACAACACCCAGTGCTCATCCCAAAAAGTGCCCTCCTTGAGGCCCGTCACCCATTTACCCCATCCCTCCTTCGTTATTTCTACCATTCCTTGTCAGCTTAGAAAATTCTAACTTCAGTCTACATTTGATCACTCTTTATTTCCATTTACCCTGACTGCTCTTTACGATTTATAAACGTTTAAACAAGCCTCTATTCTCCTTGGTCTGGCCACACTATATACTGCTGGGGTTTAATAGAAAACGTTAATTTATATTTTGTTTTGTTCTTCTGCTTGGGAATTCTACTGCTACTACTCATTGTCCGTCTTAATAAGGTGCTTCTATTCCAAGGCAGTTATGCAAAGGACACAATTGGATACATAAATAATGAAGAAAAAATGCTTTTTTTTCTCTTACTTCATTATTTAAGTAGAGAAATGCTAATTTTTCCTCAAGCGTGGGGCACACCCCATTTTTCACCAATAAATGTGCTAAAAATATACATTTCTTTTGTCTGGGATAATGATAGAAATAAATTGAAGTTTTGAATTATTAAAGTCTGTTGTATTCCAGGTAACTATGTTCAGATTGTGGCATCTAGGAGATTCATTCTAGTCCAAAGGGTTTCTTTGAGTCGTTAACCAAAAATTCAGTGACGAGGGCGACAGTGATTTTGGAATGCAAAAGAAAATGCCAGGCAACCTCTCCAGACAATAGACTATTTATCACAATTTGCAGAGGTGGAGCAAGTACATAATTTTTTGATCCAGCTGACACATTCAATTATCTTCTAAAAGTTTCTATCATTGGACTTCTTTCAGCCATTTATTGGGTACAAAATGTAATCCATAATTACAGATATTTCATGCGCCTTCTATCAAAAGCCCAAGAATCCCTTCCTGGGGCTTTCTGTCTTCCAGACAAACAGGAAAAAGAAACTAAATGCTTGGCAATCAAGACTTGCAAAGTGGCTGTGAGGGGCAGTCAGGGAGCTGACATAGGAAAACAAGGGGAAAATATATACAATGTAGCCTCCAGTTTGGGCTTGCGAGGAAATAATTTGCTGTATATCATAGACTCACAGATGTCTGGGACTGAAAGGGACTTTGTGAACATTAATTTCATCTGTCTCCTTGCTTTTAGCTAAAAGCAATAAAATTTTCAAAATCTGCGTGCATATCTTAAAGATCAAAATGTAATATGGTGAAAAAAATCAGAGTCTAGGTCCGAGGTCAATTCTCATTTTCTAATAACGTTTTGGAGGGTAGTAATGTGTTTAACCCAAACAATCCTGGATTCTTTTTTGAAAGTATGAGGTTATCGTACTTACCTGGCTGGATTCTTGTGGTGTTTAGTGGGACTGCAGTTCCTTCTTAACAATAAATGCCTGTCAATTTTTCTCCCCTTCATTCTCTATACAAAGAGAGTGAGAGAGGCAAGATGTCAATGAAATCTTAAGATATTTTGATATTTATCAATCAGCCTTCTAAGATGGGAAACCTTCCTGCATGCCCAAATTCTATTTTTCAGGTTATAGCTTTTGCTCTTTTCCTGTTTTGTTGTTGTTGTTGTTGTTGTTTGTTTGTTTGTTTTGCTTTTTGGGTTTTTTTGTTTTGTTTTGTTTTGTTTTTGTTTTTAGTCAGTGGAATCAGACAGCACAGGTGATGGAAATTGGTAAGGCAATCTTCCAACTGATGTTTCTATAGAGTTGATAGCTGTCATCCACGGATAGTTCATAGGTCTTCTTCTTCCCTTAGGCTTGAAAAATGAATGGGAAACAGCAAGAAGGTTGTATCGCTAGATAACATCTGACAAGTATCTTCTCTTTTCCTTCGTATCTCTTATCCAGCTTCCCTTCCTCTGCTCCACGTGTCCCACTCTGTCTGATGGGGAATTCCTAAGATAGGACACCTGGTTTTATGTTAGACTATCCACTTCTTTAAGTTTATTTATTTTGAGAGACAGAGATTAGGAGAATCCCAAGCAGGCTCTGCCCTGTCAGCAGAGCCTGATGTGGGGCTTGAGCTCACAAACCTGAGATCATGACGTGAACTGAAATCAAGAGTTGGATGCTTAACCAACTGAGCCACACAGGCGCCCCTAGACTATCCTGTTCAAGTTGCCTTACCCATCGCAGCAAGGGCCAAGCAATACACCCTGTGAATCCTTTCCATTGTCTTTGAGTTACTCCATGGCTGAACTGAACCTGGCATTTGATGCCAGCCTTCCCTCTAATGAACATCAACTGACTATGTTTAATGTTTTTCTGTTCTGCTTAAAATGCATAAGCCTGACTGGTGGAAAGCAAAAGTCTTTTTCTATGTGGAAAATACTCAGTAAAGTAGGAGGAACATAAGAGAACATCTTTCCATTTCTTGGATTAGAAGAACCGATGCTCAGAGACGTCCAAGGAGTCACCAAAACTGTGAGTTAGTCCGTGTACATTGCATTTGGTCACTCGTTTAGCTTCTGTTTGTCTATTTCCAAGCTGATGGAAATAATCTGCACAACTCAGGTCATTGTCTTTGAAGCCATCCTTTAAGCCACACATCCAAGGCACTAAATGGTTGGGAAAAGCTTAACATGACCTGGGAGAGCTAGACAGCCCCTGGCACAGTTTGGCAGCCCAACAAAATCAGTGCAAGGAATCAATGATTATTTTTCTTTACTATTACTACTCATAATATTACTACTACCACTAAATTAATTTAGCATCATTATTGTAGGATGGTCGTTCAAATTATTGTTTATCAAATATTCACTTCCTTCTCTTTCCTATAGTGGGTGAGAGTTGCCCTACCCCATTATGCTGGGGTTGCCATGTGACTTGCTTTGACCAGTGTAATGTCAGTAGATGTGATGTAAACAGAAGGCTTCAATGTGTTTGTGTCTTTTGGCTTAGCATGGTGCTCCAGTGACCCATCATGAGGAGAGTACAGCCTGTAGCTATTGATCCTTAGCCTTGACCATGGAATAAAACACACATGGAAAAGGACTGAACCCAACTAGCATCCTGGCGCCGAGCCCAGCTGAACCCCAGCTCAAGCAGAGCTGCCCAGTCAAGCCCAAGCTGCAAACAACCTGCAGAGTCTTGGACAAAAGAATAAATGTGGACCACTGTAAGCTACTGAGTTTTGGGTGGGTTGTTATGCAGAATCATTGTAGCAATAGCTGCTAATAAATACAACCAGCCTTTGCATATGAACTATTTGACAGACTCTATATTCAACATTTTAATAATCTCACTGCAATCTGAGAATAACACTGTGAGGTAGGTGATATTATTGAACCTTGTATTTCTTATAAGGGCGTGGAGCTTCAGAAGGGTTAGGAAACTCACCCAGGGAGATATGGTAAGAAGGGGCTGGGACATGACTGGAATCAATGAGTCAGTGTCTTTCTGATTCCAACATCTTTGTTATGCTTTAACCATGTATTCTTTTCAGTTTTCACTAATATGGGGGAAATGAAAGCTATGCTTGGTACTTACCGGGGTGGTTATGTGGGCACGGAGCCCAACAACTGCTGCTCAGCTCTTCTGTTTCATTCCCAACCGTCATCACAAATGAGTTCGTAAGGGTTCCATTCCAACTTTTGCCAAGAATTGGGCTGATTCAGCTCTTAGAAGTTCAGTTTATGAGGCAATAGATAAAGACTTCTCTGAGGGAGACAGACCGGTAATTTCTCAGATAACTTCCCCAGCAAGATGCCATCAAGACTGGGAGACGCATCTTGGGGCCATGACAAAAGTGAGTGATAAAGCCCTTCTGATCTTCAGGATCATCTCTTGAGCTCTCTGGAGCCGTGGATATTAGACTGTATGAATTTATTCCAGCTTTGAGGGTGGGGAGAACAACTCAACGTATTCTTCAAACAAAGGACAACTCTTTTTTTAGAATTAGCTCCTTCAGAGTTCTTCTGTCTTTATAAGTGTTTGCCTGCGGGCTTCAAAACAACCTCTGTGTGTTCCATAATTAATTTCAAAATGGAGGGAAATCCTCTGCTTAAGCTCTGGCTGTATCCTCCTATTTCTCTGATTCCTTCTACTTACCTCCTTTCCTCCAAACTCTGGCATCAACAAGACTTGGACAAAACCTTGAGGAAAGGGCTACCTCACCTCTGCACCCTCATGAGGGTATTTTCTTCATATTTCCAAAAGGGACGGATGGAAGTTCTTGGAATGGTGAGCTGGACATGGTATCTGCTAAGGGGGGTTGATCTTCCCCTGAGAATGGGGAGGAGGTGGGCAATGAGTAGGAGAGATGGGAATCCAGCTAGAATACAACATCCAAATGAGGTGGCATCTGTAAGTGTTGAGTCTAGGGTTTGTGATTTTTGTGAAAGATATTTCTGAGGCCTAGGGAGATGATCAGTGGGAGCTGGAATCCATGATCAACAGCAGCATCATGTAACCAAAGGTGCATAAGTGTATCAGCCATCAAGGACCTGATTGTTAATTTCCTGGCTCCACATAAGGCTGGGAGTCTTGTCTGTAACCACAAAAATAACTTAGGTACTCTGTGAGTGTAGGATCCTCACATAATGCCTCATTCAATCATTCATTCATCCATCTATTTGGCAAATATTTATTAAGAGTCTACGATGTGAAAAACATTGTCTTTTTTCCAGGAATACAGCAATGAACAAAAGAAACAAAGTCTCTTATAAATCTTTCATTCTGAAGTGACAGATGAGAAAGAGATAAATATAGAATATAAGTTGGCACTGTGAAAAAAAGTAAAAGAGCGTAAGAGGATGGAATGGAATAATTTATATAGAGTAGCCAGATAAAGCCTCTCTTAGAGATGTTTGAATAAAGACCTCAATAAAATGAGGGCATACACCATGTGAGTATCTAGGGGGAAAGTGTTCTGGCCACTACAACAGAATTGTATTTGCTTGGTGTGCTCAAGAAGGTCAGTATGCACAGGGAACAGTGAGTAGGAATCACAGTGGTACATGGCGAGGTCTGAGAAGCAGGTGGGAGACAGATTGTGCAGGGTCTTGTAGGACCTTGTTTGAATTTGGATTTTATTCCAGTAAGATCAGATGCCACCAGAAGGTTTTGAGCAAGGAAATGACACGATCTGACTTTATGTTTACAGAAGGTCTCTGACCACTGTGTCAAGAGACGACAACATGGTAAGAGTGGAGGTAGAGAAGCCAGATAAGAAATTATGTAATAATTAAGGCGAGGCATGATGTGGTTGTTTGAAGGGGGCTGATAGCAATGTAGGAGATGACGAGTGGCTGCATTTTGGATAGATTTTTAAATTGGAACCAACAAGTTTTGATAAGGGGTTGGATTTGAAATATGAGAGGAGAGGATTCAAAGATGACTCCAAATTTTGACCTTGACTTAAGCAACAAGATGCAGCGGGAGGTACTGGGTTTCTTGTCAGCTTGGGCTGCTATAGTAAAATACTGTACAGCAGATAGTGTAAACAACGGCCATTTATTTCTCTCAATTCTTAAGGCTGGGAAATCCAAGATCAAGGTGTCAAGGCAGATTTCGATTCTGGTGAGGGCCCTCTTCCTGACTTTTGCTTTATCCTCACAGAGGGGGCTCTGGTCCTTTCCTCTTCCCATAAGGACCCTAATGGGGGCTCTTCCCTCACGATCTCATCTAAACTAAATTACATCCCAAAGGCCCCACCTCCAAATACCACTGCACTGGGGTTTAGGGCTTCAACGTACTAATTTTGAGGAGACACAAACATTGATTGCTCACAGCACTGGGAGAGGGATGGTTTGTGTGAACAGGAGAGAACCCAAGGGCTCTGTATGAGATACCTATGACACATGCAAGAGGAAATGTTACATGGAGATTTGAATACCCGAGTCTGGAGTTCAAAGAGGTGTTGGCTGGAGACAGAAATTTGGGCATGATCAGAGTATCCATCAGGGGAACAAATAAGTGGAACATCGAACGGCTGAAAGAAGCAGAGTCAACAAAGGAGACTAGAAGGGAAACTGAGTTATGTTGAAGGTAAAGCAGGAGATGGATGTTTTAGAGACCAAGGGGAAAAAGAGTTTCAAGAAGAAGGGACTAACTAGCTTCCTAAAATGGTGCTTAGTCAATTAAGAGGAAGACTACGCACAGGTTGTGGGTTAAGCAATGGGATTTCATCGATGACTACTACAAAAACTTTTCTCTGGAGTGATGAGGGGAAAAGGCGTTAATGGAGTTGGTCCGAGAGAGTGGGAGCCTGTGAAAGAGGCCATCATGAGTGAGAATGGGGAACTCTCAACAATTTTGCAACAAGGGTGCAAAGCAGGCTGGGGGTTAGAGGAATCAAGAGAAGTTGGCGTTTATCTTTTTGTTTGAAACAGGGGAGACAAAAGAACACATTTTTTGTGATATCGAAAATGATCTGGATGGGAGGAAAAACTTGATGACATAGGAGAGAGAGGATGGGATTGATGGGTGGAGCTAACGGTAATGAGTGTTCTGGGGTCACAGGATCCAGTCACATATGGAGGAGCTGGTCCTGACCCACAGTCTGGATACAATTCATGTAACAGGGGAGGAGGCAAGCAATATATCCTTACAGATGAAGACAGGTTAAGAAATTGGGTGGGAAGATGAGGAAATACTCTTTTATGGGTTTTGTTTTCTCAGCAAAATGAGGACAAGTCAACAGTTGAAGCTGAGGATGAGGAATGTTCATCCTCATATTGGAGATTTGAGGAAGCGGGGTGGGAGGGGTAAGTGGTCACCTAGGAGGATCGAAGAATGTGGCAAGGACGGTGTGTAGGGCCCCTTGGCAGTGATGGGAGCTCAGTAAGGTCATGAACTGGAGTGTGGCCTCTAGTCCTGAGTGTGTTGTTTTCCGAACCACATTCATCTCATGCATAGAGGGCTGGGAGTAGGACAAAGGGGGAGGGCCAAGATGTTGAGTGAACAACCCACTTGACAGGCCTGTGATGTCAAAGAATTCATTGAATAATTTTGAGTCATTTTGAAAAGCCTTCTCTCAAGAACAATGTTTTACAATTTAGAATAGAGTAAGCTGTACTGTCTCAGAAGTGAAAGTAGCTTATGATTAGTTTCATTATCAATATCAAGCACATGTACAATCATATTTCACAACATCATTAGTAGCAAGCCATTGAAGACAAAATGGAAGAAATCTTACGTTAAACTGATGATAACGCAGTTGTATCCAGGTAAGTATGTCTTATAATAATACTCATCCAGATGTGCTCAGAATAACAATTAACTCCTCTATCAATCTTCATAAAACACAAAGGTCAAAATCATAGAGAATCAAACCTCCTTCTCTCAGTTTCCACTCCATAGGCAGCTCTTTCTTGCTACTAAAGATATTTATTTAGAATAAATTATGTTTGAGTTTTCTTCCTTATATCTTTCCTTTCTTTTGTCTATTTTGCTTTATTTTGTTACCCTTCTCTTTCTTTCTGTATCTTTTTTCCTTTTTCCTTTTCTTTCTTTCTTTCTTTCTTTCTTTCTTTCTTTCTTTCCCTCTTTCTTTCTTTTCTTTCTTTCTTTCTTTCTTTCTCTCTCTTTCTTTTCTTTCTTTCTTTCTTTCTTTCTTTCTTTCTTTCTTTCTTTCTTTCTTTCTCCTTCTTTCCTTCTTCCCTCCCTCCCTCCTCTTTCCCCTTCCTTTCCTTCCTTCCCTTTCTTTCTTTCCTTCCTCCCTCCTTCTTTCTTTCTCTTTCTTTCTCTTTCTTTCTTTCTCCTCCCTTCTTTCCCTCTTTCTTCCCCTTTCTTAATATTGAAATTTACCATAAAAGAGAAAGAAAAAGCTCTACTTGTAGAATTAGCTGTTCATGTGTGCTAAATCCACCATCTACCCTCTGCTCTCGAGAGCGTTATCTGATTACATCACTTCAGAACTTGGAGAGTTACCATGGTAACAGCTTTCCAACCTTTTCCTTTGAAAAGAATCCCTCCCTGCCCTAAGAGAAATCACCTACAGGTAGCTGTCCAGCTGCCTTTATTCTGCTTGCTATCTTCACCCATTGTCTGCAGTCGGACTTAGGTCAAGAGCCTTGCTAATGACCCCTGAAGTGGAACAACATCCGGAGTGCTGGTTCAGGGCTGGGCTGGAGCCTGCTTTCCTCCACACCTCTGCCTCCCCTCCTCCACTTGCTCACAATATGGGTATTGAGTCCAGAGGGAGGGGGCACAGCAAAGTCTCTTTTCGAAACCACCTGCATTCCTTTTAGCTGCTGCCCAGCCGCTAAGGAATTGAGCCCCTGCCCTAGAATTTGACAGATTCCGTCCTCCCTGAGAGGGGAGTTTTCCTCTTTTTTGATTTTCCAAAAGCAAAAGCAGCAACTCCCACCACCTTCCACTTAAGCAAGAGCAGATTTATTATATTTGTTCCCAAGGATATTTGTTACAATTAGAATATTGTGTCAATCAAGAGGAAGTTTGGCCATGATGATTCGTGTGGTTAACGGACGGACGCTGTCCCACTTACCCCTCACTTACCTTCCAACATGCCTTCTTCCCAATGATGTGGCATGGTCTTCCTTCCTGGTCAGTTGGTCTCTCATTTGCCCTCTGACTATAATCATGGAAACAGATCAGATTAGTCACTTAATGTGAGGTGATATGTGAACTTAGTCCCTGACATGAAGAGTCCTGGCAATGTCTTTGTATGGCTCACTTTCTGCAACATGGAGGGGCTGGCATTTATTCCCTGTCTGAGCTGTGTCTCTCCCACCAACAGTCAGGAAGAGGATATTAAAGCCAGCCAGGAGTACCACTTCAGGCACTATCCACATGTCTGTGACTTGTCTGTCTCAGACAGACCCAGAAACATAACTTGTTGGCAGGGCGTTGGAGTAGCTTGGAGAACAATTTTTCCTTTAGCTTTGGTTTTAGAAAACAGAACTATTTCTTGGCTTTTGGGGACCTTATTCTTTAAGCGGAGCTACTGTAATTGGCCAATAAATAAGAGATTACAACTCAGAGGTATAGATTTGTGTACCAAGTCTGATTTTTTTTGATGTTTGACAGCCTTTTAAAAGAATAGTTTTTAAGTTCATTTATTTATTTTGAGAGCAGGGGACAGGCAGAGAGAGAGAATCCCAAGCAGGCTCTGTGCTGTCAGCACAGAGACCAATGCGGGCTCAAACCATGAGATCATGACCTGAGCTGAAATCAAGAATTGGACGCTTAAGTGACTCAGCCACCCAGGTGCCCCATGATGTTCGACAACTTTTAAGCCTCATCTCTCCTTCTTCCTCTTCTGCTCTGCATCCTGAAAAGTTGATAAGAAAGCCTGGGTACTCCCTCCTTGGCACCGGGTGGGAGTTTCAAAATCTACATAAGCCCATTCTTGTAAATAAAAGTCCTTTTTCTGGCCTCAATTCCCACCCACAGTAAAAACCCCAAACAAGTTGGGGCACCTGGGTGGCTCAGTCGGTTGAGCATCTGACTTTGGCTCAGGTCATGATCTCATGGTTCGTGGGTTTGAGCCCTGTGTCAGGCTCTGTGCTGACAGCTCAGAGCCTGGAACCTGCTTTGGATTCTGTGTCTCCCTCTCTCTCTGCCCCTCCCCGTCTCATGCTCTGTATCTCTCTCTCAAAAATAAATAAACATTAAAAAAAGTTTAAAAAAAAAACCCAAATCAATTTCCTTTTCTTGTTCTCTCAAGTCATTGTTTAGACCAGCATGAGAGACACTCCTTCCCCTTCCCCCAAAGGCCTCATTAAGTAGTTAAAAACTCTTTCATACCTTCTTAGTGTGTGGAGTCATGAGACTTGATATCTAAGCCAACTTTCCAATGGGGGTCCATCTTATTTTTGCATATATCCACAAAAATTTGTACAATAATTTGTGTATAGGAGGACTGAGAAAAGAAACTTTCCAAAGTAAGAATAGAGAGCTACTCTAAAAAATCTTGTAAAATCTTGTCCATCGTTCCCTCCAGTAGGGAGAAGTTGAAGGGCTAGACCCTGACTTAGGTTCTATGTTCTATGTTTTCTGAGCTTGTTTTCCTAACCAAGTATCAGGCAGGGGGCAGGCTGATACAATGATCAGCCAAGTCTCATGAAGAGGAGAGTCCAAACTCCATCCTTGCAAACTGTTCAATATCCATGGCCTAAAGGAGCTGGTAGAATAGAAGCCAAGGGGGACATGGTAGGGACAATGGAAGGAAAATAAAATAAAAGTGGTGACTTGAGTGAAGTGACTTCAAGTAAACCCACTGGGGTTGGAGATAGAGCTAGAAAAGTTTGAGCTGTAGGAATGAAGCCACCAATGACTTTTATAGGGAACCTGCAGGTTCAAGTCTGGGTAAAGATGGAGCCAAAGGTTTTTAGAAGCTCCTCTTCTAAGTACAAATGTCACGTCTGGAACCTGTGGCAGCCTATCCCCATTTCATCTGACAGGTACAGCTGGTACTTGCCACAGATGTTGTGGAAGGCAGCAAGACAAGTGAAAGTGTTGCTCAGGTGCTGATGCCTGGAGGTGGAGAGATTGAGCAGATGGTTAGGAGCATAAGCTCTAGCCCCAGACTTCCCGGGTGTGAGGGCATGAACTCTGCGTTGCCACATGCTAGTTAAGTGAACTTGAGCAAGCTACATAAAATGAGAAGAAGTTGAGTTAAATTTTAAAGAGCATCTTTAGGGACAATAGAATCATTTCATAATATGCTCAATTCACCAAAGAGATGGATACGTAAGCACTTAATAACATAGGCTCAAAACATACAAAGCAAAATTGATAGAAATAAAGAAAGCTGAATCTATCTGTCACCCAAGTGGGAGGTTTCAACACACTTCTCTCACTATTGATAAGTACAATAAGCAATACAAATAAAAGAAAACACAAAGAACTTCAAAAACACAGTTAATATGCTGACTTTTTTGTCAAGCAGGATTGGGTTCAATGATTCAGAAAAGACATTTTTCTCAAGCAGACATACACCATTTACAAAAATTATTTCTCTACCAGGCCATAGAACAGGGAAAATACCAAAGGACAAGTAATATATAAATAAAACATATTTTCCAGACAAACTGAAATAAAGTTATAAGTAATTTAAAAATATATATATTTAAAATATTCCTGTATTTAAAATTTTAGGAATGATTTCTAAACAACATATAGATCGAAGAAGAAATCATAATAGAAGTTAAACAATTCTTAGATAAGAAGATCACATAGGAGAAAATCTAGGTGAACTTGCATTTGGGAATGACTTTTTATTATTATTATTTATTTATGTTATTTTAGAGAGAGGGAGCATGAGCCAGGGAGAGGGCAGAGGGAAGGACAGAGAATCTTAAGTAGGCTCCATGCTCAGCGCAGAGCCTGAGGCAGGGCTCAATCCCACGACCCTGGGATCATGACCTGAACTGAAATCAAGAGTCAGACACTCAACTGACTGAGCCACCCAGGCACCCTGGTAGTGACTTCTTAGATAAAACATCAAAATCATCATTCATAAAAGAAAGAAAAATTATACATGAGACTTCATTAAAATTTTAAAATTTTGCTCTGCAAAAGACACTGTTAAAAAAATTAAAAGACAAAGCCAAAGAAGAAAGTCTTTGCAAAACACATGCCTGATAAAGGACTAGTGTCAAATATATATGAATAAGTATGAAAATTCAACAATAAGAAAGCAAACAATCCATTGAAAAAACAGGCAAAAGATCTGAACAGACACTTCACCAAAGAGATACACAGATGGAAAGTAAGCATATGAAAAGACGCTCAAGATCACATGTCATTAAGGAATTGTGAATTAAAACAACAATTTTAGAATGGCTAAAATTCAAAACAGTAACAAAATCAAATACTGGCCAGGATGTGGAGCAACATGAACATGAACAATGTTAATTGCTAGTGGGAATACATAATAGCATAGCCACTGTGGAAGACAGTTTGGTGGTTTCTTACAAAAGAAACTTACTCTTGGGGCTCCTGGGTGGGTCAGTCGGTTGACCGTCCGACTTCGGCTCAGGTCATGATCTCATGGTCTGTGAGTTCCAGCCCCATGTCGGGCTCTGTGCTGATGGCTCAGAGCCTGGAGCCTGTTTCAGATTCTGTGTCTTCCTCTCTCTCTGACCCTCCCCCGTTCATGCTCTATCTCTCTCTGTCTCAAAAATAAATAAACGTTAAAAAAAAAATTAAAAAAAAAAAAAAAACAAAAGAAACTTACTCTTACCATATGGTCCAACAATTGTGCTTCTTGGTATTTACCTAAATGAGTTAAAATTTCCACCCACACAAAAACCTGTGCATTAAAGTCTATAGAATCTATATTCATAATTGCTATAACTTGGAAATAACCAAGATGTCCTTCAATAAGTGAATGGATAAACAAACTATAGTATATCCATAAAATGGAATATTATTTAGAAAAAGAGAGAAGGAAAGAAAGAAAGAAAGAAAGAAAGAAAGAAAGAAAGAAAGAGGAAGGAAGGAAGGAAGGGAAAAGAAAGGATATTAAGCCATGAAAAGACATGAAGAACATTAAATGCATATTGCTAAGTGAAAGAAGTCCATCTGGAAAGGCTACATACTGTATGATTCCAACTATACGACAGTCTGGAAAAGATAAAGTTATGGGGACAGTAAAAAAATTAGTGGCTTCCAGAGGTTCAGGGGGAGGGAGAGATTAAGGTGAAGCAAAGGAGAATTTTTAGGGCCGTGAAACTATTCTGTCTGATACTATAATGCTGGATATATGTCATTGTGCATTTGTCAAAACCCACAGAATGTACATTGCAAAAGGTGAACCCTAATGTAAACTATGGACTTTAGTTAATAGTGTATCAATACTTCATCGATTACAATAAATGTATCTTAATGGAAGATATTGATAACAGGGGAAACTGTGGGGGCGGGGGATTAAGGATGTCTATGGGAACTCTCTGTAATCTCCAGTTTTTCTGTAAACCTAAAACTGCTCTCAAAAATAAAGCCTGTTAGGTTTTTTGAAAATTTACATCTGGAGCTTACATTATATTTCTATTACACAGTATCAGTATAAAGGCTTTAGTCAGTGTAATAAGAATTTAAAGGTATAAGAATTGGAAAAGAAGAAATAAAACTTTTATCGATGATAGAATTATTTGCATAACTTTTCCAAAAACAGTAGCCAAATTATTGGAAATAATCAAATTAGATGAATGGAAAATCACAACACAGAAGTGAATTTCTAGTCCATACCAAGGAACAATTAGAAAATGTAATAAAAAAGAATACCCCACTTAAAATAGCAGCAAAAACTTAGAAAAAATTTTTTCTCACAAGACCATTAAAAAAGACCAGAATAAATATAGAGATACACCTTCTTTGTGTAGAGAAAGACTTAATATCACAAAGATGCCAATTATATTAGCTGCTCTCATTCTTGATGCCCAAATATATGATTAGTACTGTTAGGCTATTTTCAACATGCTGGCATTTACAGTTAATCCTTGCAATAGTATCTTCATTTTATAGATAATTGATCTCAGAGAGATTAAGGACTGAATACAATGACACACAGTGCTAACAAGGGACTGAGCTGAGGGTGTATCCAAAAACTGTGCTCTTCTTCCAAGAAATCTGCAATGGGCTTTTCAATAAAACATGTCATCGTGTCACTAGACCCCAAGACCTGGCCTTTACCACCCACCTGCTTATATTCACTAACCTTTGTCTTAACATTTTCCCCTAAGCTCTTCTTTTGGGTTTTCCTCTTAACTCAGGCAAATGAGACCCCAGACCATCCCCCAGGTGATGGCAATGGCCTGGACAAGACCTCCCGCTGGCCCAGACCGCCCAGACCATTTGAGCTAAACTTGACTTGCATCTGCGCGGATAGACTATGGAGTGACCTCTGGAATGACCCACAGTCACCTTTTACCTCATTATAATACTAAACTCTCCACCTAGGGAGGAGCCTCAGCCTCATTTACATACCATACAATATACATAGGCATGTTTCCTTAAGACATGTTTCCTTCCTCACTACCTTATGCCCACCTATACACAGGAATACAAGGCTTCCCTATCTAAATATTCATCCTAATTCTAAACAAAAGAAGCCCATTCATTCACTTTCGGGAAGTCACGGCTTTGGAAGCCATTCCCTATGACCTCCTCATTTGCTGCAAATAAAAGTTTTCTTTATGGGGCATCTCAACCTGGTGCAGTTTCTGACTTACCAAGGAATGAACTCACGTTGGTTCAGTTACAACCGCAAAGCTGGAAATGTGGAAATCCTCCTGGATTTCTCTCCCCATCGCATGCCGCAGCCAATATATCCCAAGTTCTGACAATTTTTCCTTTTCATCGTTTTCAAGTCATTCGTGGTTCTCCATCCTACGTAGGCAATAGCTTTTATTAAATCAAACCTTTATGTCTTGCCTGGAGTACTGCAATACCACTTCCTAACTAGTCCTTAACCTACTCATTTCCCATGCTGTAGCCAGAGTGATGTGCAATCCAGTGTGGTCCTCTGCATAAAGCCTCTTAGTATGTGTGGTACTCACTGTCCTCAAGGAAATCCCTTAACCTGTAGCCTCTTGGCACTATCAGTACTTACAGCTCAGTATTCTTCTCCAGACTCACGTCTGCATGATTGATCGTCCTTACATGTACCAAGCTATATTCTGCCTCCAGATCTGTTCACATTCCCTTTTCTCTGCTTCCCCCAATTCTTACCCCTCCAGGTTCTCAATATTAATCCTCAGGAATTACCCTGAAATGAATAATGTCCTCCAGGAAGCCTTCCTTAGCCCCTCATCTTCCATGAACACCCCTCCTTCGCCTTCACCCTATCTCACTATGTGTAATTCATTCTTTTTTTAATATGAAATTTATTGTCACATTGGTTTCCATACCTACAACACCCAGTGCTCATCCCAGCAGGTGCCCTCCTCAATGCCCATCACCCACTTTCCCCTCTCTCCCACCCCCCATCAACCCTCAGTTTATTCTCAGTTTTTAAGAGTCTCTTATGGTTTGCCTCCTTCCCTCTCTGTAACTATTTTCCCCCTTCCCCTCCCCCATGGTCTTCTGTTAAGTTTCTCAGGATCCACATAAGAGTGAAAACATATGGTACCTGTCTTCCTCTGTATGACTTATTTCATTTAGCATTACACTCTCCAGTTCCATCCACATTGCTACAAATGGCCAGATTTCATTCTTCCTCATTGCCAAGTAGTACTCCATTGTATATATAAACCACATCTTCTTTATCCATTCGTCAGTTGATGGACATTTAGGCTCTTTCCATAATTTGGCTATTGTTGAAAGTGCTGCTATAAACGTTGGGGTACAAGTGCCCCTATGCATCAGTACTCCTGTATCCCTTGGGTAAATTCCTAGCAGTGCTATTGCTGGGTCATAGGGTAGATCTATTTAAAATTCTGAGGAACCTTCACACTGTTTTCCAGACCGGCTGCACCAGTTTGCATTCCCACCAACAGTGCAAGAGGGTTCCCGTTTCTCCACATCCCCTCCAACATCTATAGTCTCCTGATTTGTTCATTTTCACCGCTCTGCCTGGCATGAGGTGATATCTCAGTGTGGTTTTGATTTGTATTTCCCTGATGAGGAGTGACGTTGAGCATCTTTTCATGTGCCTGTTGGCCATCTGGATGTCTTGTGTAATTCATTCTTGACTTGATCACATCCCCATTGGACTTAGAAGGCAGGGGGCATTGACCGGCACACAGTAAGAGCTAAATAGTTATGTATTGAATGAATTCCCTTAGGTTTCACTAGGGAGACACATTGAAAGGCAGATGCCACAGCCCACAATACATACGACCATGGTTGCAGGTCATTTAATACAAGGTTGGGCTAGTAAGTTGCAATGTAAGAAAATGCACTAAAAAATTAATAAAAAGTCTTCAAAGAACCAGAGCCCAAGGTCATATTGATAATTACTGATAATCATTCATGACAATATTTATAAACCCCGAAGAGCATGTGAAAGAGACTGATTGGGCAGCTTAGAGTCTTTATAGGACATGAAGTCCAGAGAATGTTTTAGCCTGTGTCTGATTTTGACGATGAGATTTGAAATTAGGGCAGCCTTCACCCCAAGAATAAGGAAAATAAAGAGTGGTAATCATTGTTAGCCACATTATCTGCTTTTTTTTTTTTTTTTTTTTTTTTTTTTACCTCAGAAAAGCTTTATGAGACACTAAAAATGAAACAAAACACTTTGGGCTGTCAGATTCAAGTGCTTCCCACAGAGAAGATAAATGCCTGGGACACCGTAGGAAGGTTTGGGGAGAGGGCTTGTTGAATACCTGTATGGCTGACAGGAAGTGGTTAGTGCATTTCCCCCTGACATCTGCATTGCATTTAGCCTCATTATATGGAGTTTTATGAGGATAAAAGGCTGGTGAGGCACTTTAGAAAATTGGGTGACAATTGTGGATTCAAATGTGTGAGGTTTTTTTTTAAAGAGGCACAGGTGGGTATATATTCCTGCCTATTCATCCCTTTGTTAACACCAGAAAACTGTATTTGGCTTAAATATTATAAAACCATGTAATGGAAAAATGTGACCACTCTGTAATTTGGATAGCAGGCAGCATTTAAAAATTAGCAAGGTTTCTTTGTGCCCAAGAAGAGATCTGATTAGCATACTCTTTGAGATTTTTCTAAACTCGGGTTGCTCGCCCCTTCATAAAAAACTGCTGCTTTCGAAAAAGGGGAGGGGAGCTTGGGGCTAGGCTTTGTATCCCTCAGGCCTGGTAAATTGATGAACTCAATTTAAAATCTTCAGACTAGATTCACAAACATGATCTAGAGGTGAGAATATATCAGCAAAAATGGAACAACTGGGAGATTCATTTTTTGTAACTTTCTACTTGATAAAAGAAAAACAGTTAACAAGGAAAGCACAATTGTTCATTTCTGTGATCCTTGTGCTTTTATAATTTTTTAAGTGTATTTATTTATTGGGGGGGAGGGGCAGAGAGAGGGAGAGAGAGAATCTCAAGCAGGCTCTGGCTGTCAGCACGGAGCCCAACTCGGGGCTTGATCTCACAAATAGTGAGATTGTGACCTGAGCCTAAATCAACAGTCGGATGCTTAACTGACTGAGCCACCCAGGTGCCTCTGTGAACCTTGTGTTTTTTTTTTTTTTTTTTTTTTTTTAAATTTTTTTTTCAACGTTTATTTATTTTTGGGACAGAGAGAGACAGAGTATGAATGGGGGAGGGGCAGAGAGAGAGGGAGACACAGAATCAGAAACAGGCTCCAGGCTCTGAGCCATCAGCCCAGAGCCTGACGCGGGGCTCGAACTCCCGGACCGCGAGATCGTGACCTGGCTGAAGTCGGACGCTTAACCAACTGCGCCACCCAGGCGCCCCGAACCTTGTGTTTTTAATGTGAAAGGAACCCTTTAAATTCAAAACTCTTGGTATATATTATGATGTTTCTCAACTGCAGATACAAAATGCAAGTGAGTCTCAGGTTGTTCATGCAGCAGGCTTTCAGAGTACAAGGCAATTCATTGGTATCTTACAGCCTCCCTTCTCTTCTCTACGGAAGTGGCAATTATCTGAGTAGCTATTTAAGAATCCTATTATATTGTATGGATTTGAATTCAATTATATTCAATTATATTGTAAACTCAACAAAGACAGAAATTGGAGAAATCAGTTGCTTCCCAAAAATCAGTTAGAAAATGTAAAATACAAAGATCCCATGACAATAGCAAATTATAAAATACCTACAAGAAGCTTGAGGAAAATAACCTAGATCTATGTGAAGAAAATGATAAAGCTCTACCTACCACAGTCATAAAACAACTTCTAAAAAAATGACGTAAATTGTATTTCTGGGTAGGAATACTCAATATTCAGAGATACATGGTTATCTCAAATTGGTCCATAAATTCAGTTCAATTCTAATAACACTCCCAATGGGATATTGCATAAAATTTAAGTTAATTCTACATTTATCTGGACGAGTCAACGCATAGAATTAGCCAACATATTTTTAAATAAACTTCCATGATTAATAAAACCACCATACTGGTAAAAAAAAAAAAAAAAAAAAATATATATATATATATATATATATATATATATACACACACACACAAACAAATAAATAGACTGAGCTACAAATTCCAGAAAAAGACCCTTTGAAACTTAGTGTAAGATAAAGATAACAATTCAGTTTCAGTGCAAAGATGGAAACTTAATGAATAAATGGTGTTAAAACAATTTACTGTATCAATTATTAGATTGGTATAAGGCTACATTCTCATCTTGCCACACATTTAACTAAATACTAGGTAGAATGAAAATCTAAATGTAAAATTTATACATGTATTAAAAAAATAAGACCTTATTTTCCTAATCTTGGAATAACAAAGGCCTTTTGTAAATGATAGCTAAACCTGAGAAACAGTCAAAAAAAGATTGACATAGTTACATTAATAAAAAAAAAAAAACCAAACTTTAGAACTAGTAAGTTAATTAAGCAAGGTTGCAAGACACAAGGTTAATATACTGAATCCAAAGTATATCTATGTACTCTTAGCAAACAATTGGAAAATTAAAGTGTAGCAAATTCGTTTACAATACTGTCAAAAAACATTAAATATTGGGGAAAGCTAACAAAAGATCAGCAGTACCTATACACTGTAAACCATATAACATTGCTGAAAAAAAATGAAAGACCAGAAAGTAGAGAGACATACTGTGTTCATGGATTGGGAGACTGAATATGATTATGCTGTCTGCTTGAAGAGCGCATTTGGAGGACTTAAACTACCTAGCATTAAGACTTACTATAAAGCTATACTAATTAAAACAGTGAAAAAGTTCGACAAATAGATTAATGAAATAGAGTATTTAACCCAGAAATAGACCAGCATTTACACAGTCATTTGATTTTTGACAAATGAACCAAAGCAATCCAATACGGAAAGGAAATCTTTCCAATACGGAAAGTAAACGAGTGGTGAAATAACTGATATCCATGTGTAAAATAAATGAATTTCAACCCCTATCTCATGCTATACATCAAAATCAACATGAAATGCATCAGAGACCTAAATGTAAATCTAAAACTTGATTAAAGATTTGATGAAAATTACTAAAATGCCATCAACCAAAAGAAAATATTTGAAAAACATATGTCTTACAAAGAGCCATAATCCAAGAAAATAAAACATCCACATCAAACAATTCTCTAAAAATTGGCCTAAGACTTTAACAAATAGTTAGCAAAGGGAGATATAGAAATGGACAGTAAGCATCTGGAAGAGTTTTCATCATGATTATTCACCAGGAAAATGCAAACCAAACCATCCTGAACTATCACTCTACATCCACCAGAATGGCTAAGATTAAAACTAACACCAAATATGAGCAAAGATGTGGAGTAACTGGAACTTTCATATGATATTGGTGGAAATATGAAATGATATGACCACTTTAGAAAAAAATTCTGAATTTCTCATAAAATTAAACATATACCTCTATTTGACCCACCCATTCATTCCACGTGATATTTACTCAAAGAATTGGAAACATATAGCTACAAAAATATAGGTGTAAAGCTGTTTCTGGCAACTTTATGCATCATAGCCCCAGGTTGGAATCCCATGTCCATCCCCAGAAGAATGGATAGAGAAAAACTTACAGTATACTCATACAATGAACATTGCCCCTGCACAGCAATAAAAAGCAAGAAACTTTGATACAAGCAACGTCAGGGGTGAACCTCCAAAACATTATGCCGAGGAGGAGAAATTTTACACAAAAAAGTACATACTGTGTGGTTCCATTTATATGAAGTTCTAAAATAGGCAAAACTAATTTATGGTGGAAAAAAATCAGAACAGCGGTTACTTCTTGGGAGGAAAGACTAGGGGTGGGTGTTGACTGAGAATGGACACGGGGTCATTGCAATATTTTATATTTTGATAAGGGTTTAGGTTACATGCATTATGCATTTGTCAAAATCATGGAATTAAAATGTGTGTATTTGGGTGTATGTTAATTTTTTTAAATTACTGTGAAAGAAAACAAACAAATAATGGATTCTAGTTAACAAAATAGATGTTGAAGAACTCACCGGGAAGTGCGCTGTTATCTGAAACCTACGTTGAAATGCATTAAAAAAATAAAATTTATTGAAGATGGATGAAAGGACAGCTATGTAAAAAAGCACATATTGCAAAATGTCAATTATAGAACCCATGCAGGAGATAATATGATTCTTTTTCACTGTAAAATTCTTCCAACTTTTCGGCATGCACAAATATTTTCATAATAAAATGTTGGAAGAAAACGCCGCTGAAAATAATAAAGAGAAAGAAACAGAAAATAAGTATTTTTGACCTCAATAAAACAAGGAAAGGAGTACAACTACAAGCCACAAGTATGAAACATGATTGAATCTGTGAATCGAAAGGACAAAAACTTTCCCAAGAACTGATACAAAAAATAAACACCAAGACATAGCGTCTTGAACCTGAACGTCAAGGACAAAAAATATATCTTATGGTCAACTGGGTAGAAAAATCCTGTCACGTCAAGGAGAAAAGAATTCAAGCTGACCTCATACTTCTTCCTCAAAACAGCTAATGCCAGAAAACAGTGCAGTGATGTTTAACACGGTCCAGTTAGCCTTTCAGGAAAACAGACCAGAGCAAAATGAACAACTCAGACATTCCCAAGCAGATAAGAACTTAGAGTTTCCTGGATCCCTGAACTCTTAAACTGATCGAATCTAGTTAACAAAGATAAATCAAAACATGGATGGAAAATAAAATCTCAATAAGGGAGAGGAAATGGTACAAGAACTGGTGGGAAACCTTGAATGCATTATGATATGAAACCAAAAGATATAAAAAGTAGTGCTTGAGAACAACTTACCTGACTACCTTATTCAGACTTACAATTTCATTCAATTTTTTTTGTATTGAATGGTAAATATGGTCATGAGGGATAAAAATTGAAATTATATAAAAGGTATCTATTAAGTTTTCCTTCTACCACTTTCTCCATCAATCCTATCCTGGTTCATTCAGAAAAATGACTTGTGTTAGTTTTTTTTAGTCTTTCCAACCCTCCGTTGTATGACAATTTGGAAATGCAAAGGTTACTTGTAGCCGTGAGACAAGGGTACACCTGTGAAATCATCACCACAGTGAACGCCATAGATTTATCCGTCACCTCCAAAAGTTTCTTCCTGACCCTTTGGCTTTTGTACGTTTTTATGTTTACTTTTGTTTTTATTTGTGTGGTAAAAGCACTTCACATAAGATCTACCCTCTCAGTAAATTTTTAGGTATACGAAACAGAATTGTTCATCATAGACCCTATGCCATATAGTAGAACTCCAGAACTTATTTATCTTGCATACTGAAACTTTCTACCCTTTGATTATTGCCTCCCCTCTACTCTCTGCTTCTAATAGTTTGACTCTTTTCAATTCTTCATATAAATGAGATCATGCAGTATTTATCTTTCTATTGTTCATTTCATTTAGCATAATGTCTTCCAGGTCCAGCGATACTGTTGCAAGTGTAGGATTTCCTTCTTTTTTTAAGGCTGAATGACATCTCATTGTAGGTACATACCACATTTAAAAAATCCATTCCTCCGTCATTGAACATTTTAGATTATTTCCATGTCTTGGCTATTATGAATAATGCTGCAGTGACCCAGGGAGAGCAGCTATCTCTTTAAGATTCAGATTTCAGTTCCGTACAGATTTCTGATTTCAGTATATATCCAGAATTGGGATTGTTATAGCAACTTGTAATTCTATTTCAAAAGTTTTCGGGAAAATAATCTTTGAATTGCTTTCCCTAGTAGCTGTACCAATTTACACTCCCACCAACATTTCACAAAGGGTTTCTTTTCCTCCACACCCCCGCCAACACTTGTCTTTTTATTTCTTTAATAATTGTTATTCTAATATGTGTGAGGTGATCTCTCATTGCAGTTTTGATTTGCATTTCCCTATTGATTAGTGATGCTGAGCACCTTTTCATATTCTGTTGGGCCTTCATATATCTTCTTTGGAGAAATATCTGTTCAGTTCCTTTGCCCCTCTTTTAATCTGGCTATTTGGGTTCTTTGCTCTTGAGTTGTAGGAGTTTCTTACATAGTTTGGATAATTAACCCCTTATCAGATGTATGGTCTGAAAATGTTTTCTCCATTCCATAGGTTGCCTTTTTATTTTGTTAATTATTTTCTTTGTTGTGCGGAGACTTTCTAGTTTGATGTAGTCCCTTGTTTATTTTTCATTCTGTTTCCTGTGCTTTTTGTGTCATGTCTAAGAAGTCATTCTCCAGTCCAAGGCCTGCAAGCTCTTTCCCTATGTTTTCTTCCAGGAGTTTTATTGTTTCAAGTTTTACCTCCATTTTGTGTTGATTTTCATATGTGGTGAGACAAAAGGGTTCAGCTTCATTCTTTTGTATGTGAATATCTGATTTTCCTAACACAAGTTATTGAAGAGACTGTCCTTTGCCCACTGTGTACCTTTTGCATCCTTGTTGAATATCGGTTGACCATATATGTGTGGGATTATTACCGGGGTCGCTATTTTCCTCCATTAGTGTCTATGTCTATTTTTAATGCCACTACCATACTGTTTTATTACTTTAGCTTTGTAATATGTTTTGAAATCAGAGTGTGATGCCTCCAGCTTTGTTTTTCTTGCTCAAAATTTCTTTGGCTCTTTAGGGTTTTGTGGTTCAAAATAAATTTTAGGATTGTTTTTACCACTTCTATAAAAAGCACCATCAGGATTTCAGTGGGGATTGAATTGAATCTGTAGATCACTTTGGGAAGTATGGAATGATTATAATCTTCTTAAATTTGGTGAGACTTGTTTCGTGACCTACCATGAGGTAGGTGATCTATCTTAGAGAATGTTCAGTGTGCACCTCAGACACGTCTTATGAATCACTCCGGATCCTCTGAGCCACATTTGTCTCTGGGACCATTATCCACTTTTTCCAGGCTCACCGTTTTGATAATTAGTTGTCACACAATCAAATTCATGAGTGCGCAACCTAGAGATGCCTCGCCTACCACCCTCTCTGATGTTTCCTGCCCCAGTCCTCCAGGTTAGCTGGGACTGGGATGCTGCAGGACAGGTGGGTGCCCAGGAATGCACAGCCTATAAATGCCTGGAATTAAACCCTGTGGCATGAATCTTTGCCCAGTGGGCGACAGGAGTCTACAGATAGATTCTTACTTCCTCCTTCACTTATCCCCTGGAACTGACCCGAGATGCAGGCATCATAGTTGAATTACAGGATTGTATGGGCATTATAGGATCCAGCACCCAGAAAACACTCTTGACACCGAGTGGTGCTGGTTTCATTAAGCTCCTTCATTTGGAATGTATCTTCTTGGCCTCACTTCACATTTTTGCAGCAGGTTTCACTCTCTGGGGAGCTCAGTCTAAGATTAATAATTTATTTAACTAATAATTTATTTAACCATTTAACTGGGCTGCCCCTGGCCACATGTGGCCGTTCAATGCCTGAGGTCTTGCTAGCCTGGATTGAGCTGTCTGTTGTGTGTAATAGACGTTGGCTTTGGAGAACTTAGTATGAAAAAAAGTCATGTAAAATATCTCATTGATAGTTTTTTATATTGATTACATGTCGAAGTGAAAATCTTTTGTCTCTATTGGGCTAATATGCTATTAAAATAAAGTATACCTGATTATTTTTATTTTCTTTGAAGGTAGACACCGGAATACTAAAAATTACAAACTGACTCACATTTTTGTTGGACAGCACTGAGCAAACATTTGATAAGACTTGGGCTTTTGCTATTTTTTGCTGTAACAAAAAAAAAAATGTGTATGGAATAAATTCCCAGAAGTAAAATTTCTGAGTCAGCATTATCTAGGCTGAATTTTTTCTCTATAGGAGTAATACCATTTCTGACTCCCTTATTGTATGTTGGAGCCTGTTTACTCGCAGCTAATCAACAGAATGTGTTATCAAAGTGCTGGATTTTGCTTGTCTAATTGGTAAAAAATGGTACCTCTTATTTGCTTTTTCCTTCTGTTTGGTTATCTTTTTTTGTGCATTTTTTTGAGTTTAGGGACCATTTCTGTGTCTTTTTCTGTGAACAATCTGTGCACCTCCTCTGTCCATCATTTCATGGGGAAGAAGAGGCTTTTATCTTTGATACAAATTGTACATATTTCCCCTGTTTTGACATTTTTCTTTTGACTTTGTTTATGGTGTTTATATATACTTTCTGTGGCAGAATTTATCAGATTTTTAAAAATGACTTTTGGATTTTGGAAAGGGGAGACTGTCCATGACAAAGGGACTTTTCATGTTAGATTTTCACGAATACACAGTTTATCTGTATGGTTTAGAAAAAGGAATTACAGTGGGTTTTTTAAGGACACACAGAAATCTCTCACTATCAGGTGGGAAATTAATAAGCAGTGCCCCATCCTGAGACAGGTAGTTTTCTTATATTTCAAGAGCCACAGAGCTCTCAGCTGCCAGTAGATTCAAAGCCACTTGGGATTGGGGCAACTGAGCAGTATGAACCATATTCTTTATATATCTGTGCTATTATTCAAACTAGTAAATTTGTACCACGGCCATGCCAGAAGAGCTCGTCTTACCCAAATTTCTCCTTTTTAAATTGTTCACAGACTTTTGGAGGTGAGACTTTCCTTAGTTTCCTTGCCTAGGGAGTAGAAAGAGGCACTCTCCAGAGCAGGAGTCTAGAAACCTACTAGTAGCGACCCTCTTGTTGACATCTTGCTGATCACCTTAATATCCTTATGGAAGTATGAGCAGGAGCCACCCGAGGCCAGTCCTGGAATATTCATCTTGTTGAAACTGGGTGAAGCCAACTGTTGTCCAGGACAGGGATCCAGTCATTCTCACACATGTACTTACAGAATACAACATTAATGTTTGGAACCTTGAAAACACAAGAGAAAAGAAAGGAAGTCAGAAGAAGTGGACAGGTACACACTATCCCCATCTTTCATTATAGGGAGTAGGTAGATACAACCTAAAATAGGGGCACCCGGGTGGCTCAGTCGGTTGAGCATCCGACTTCAGCTCAGGTCATGATCTCGCTGTCTGTGAGTTCGAGCCCCGCGTCAGGCTCTGTGCTGCCAGTTCAGAGCCTGGAGCCTCCTTTGGATTCTGTCTCCCTCTCTCTCTGCCCCTCCCCCACTCATGCTCTCTCTCTCTCTCTCTCTCTCTCTCTCTCTCTGTCAAAAAAAAAATAAACATTAAAAAAAATTTTTTTAATAAAAAAAAAACTAAAATAAAAACGTTCTGTCTTTCAACTTATTTGTTTCTTTTTATAGGTTTACCATAGATGTTGATTTCCCAAATCATGGTTTTGTTGGTTTTGCAAATTTTTCAATTTCCTATAATTATGTGTGTGTTATGGTACTCCATTATTCTTCAGTCACTTGGCTTTTTTACTAAATAGTGAAATTTTCTCCAAGTCCATTAATTAAGTATCTTAATTGTGTTGATCAAAACTTTCAGTCTTCATTGTTTGTTTTTTTTAATGTTTATTTATTTTTGAGAGAGAGAGAGAGAGAGACAGAATGCTAGTGGGGAACAGGCAGAGAAAGAGAGAGACAGAATCTGGAGCAGTCTCCAGGATCTGAGCTTTGAGCACAGAGCCCGACATGGGGCTCAAACCCACGAACCGCGAGATCATGACCTGAGCTGAATTCGGACTCTTAACTGTCTGAGCCACCCAGGTGCTTCTTCACTGAGTTTTCTTCACTTGACCTATCAGTTACTGACAGGGTAGCCTGGTTTTGATGATTCTCCTCATAGTTCCTTCAATATTCTCTATCGAATACATTTTGAAGTTAAATTGTTGGGTTCATACTAGTTTATATTTTAAATATCTTTTCTGTGAATTCAACCTTTGATATTTTGTATATTTTGTAACTGTCAGATTTTTTTTTTAAGTAGGTTTCATGCCCAGCGCAGAGCCCAACATGGGGCTTGAACCCACAACCATGAGATCAAGACCTGAGACATGAGTTGGAATTGATCGACTGAGCCACACAGGTGCCCCCTTAAATTTTATTTATTTTTAAAGTAGGCTTGGGGCGCCTGGGTGGCGCAGTCGGTTAAGCGTCCGACTTCAGCCAGGTCACCATCTCGCGGTCCGTGAGTTCGAGCCCCGCGTCAGGCTCTGGGCTGATGGCTCAGAGCCTGGAGCCTGTTTCCGATTCTGTGTCTCCCTCTCTCTCTGCCCCTCCCCCGTTCATGCTCTGTCTCTCTCTGTCCCAAAAATAAATAAACGTTGAAAAAAAAAATTAAAAAAAAAAATAATAAAGTAGGCTTTAGAGTCCAATGTGGGGCTTGAACTCATGACTCTGAGATCAAGACCTGAGCTGAGATCAAGAGTTGGACACCTAACCAGCTGAGTCACCCAGGTACCCCGAACTGTCAGTTTTATTTCCATTAGTGCTGTTGCCTTAAATTCACCTTAAGCTGCTATTAACATATGTGAATTTGCTTCCTATTGTTTAGTACTTCACTAATTCTTTAAAAAAAGTTTTAACATTTATTTATTATTGAGAGACAGAGAGAGACAGAGCATGAGCATGGGAGGGGCAGAGAGAGGGGGAGACATAGAATCCGAAGCAGGTTCCAGGCTCCAAGCTGTTAGCACAGGGTCCCACGCAGGGCTCGAACTCACAAACCGCAGATCATGACCTGAGCTAAAGTCGGACACTTAACCGACTGAGCCACCCAGGTGCCCCTTCGTTAATTCTTTCTAAAAAATGTTTACTGATTTTGGAATATGTATCTGAAAATTTAGATGAATCTAATGAATACTAATATTTGTTGGCTGCCTGACTGAATAAAGCTTCCTTTTAAAAAAAGCTTTTATTTTAATTTGTTAGGTAACAGCATAATATTAGCTTTGGGTATATAATAAAGTGATTCAACACCTCCATACATCACCCAGTGCTCATCACAAGTACACTCCTTAATCCCCATAACCTGTTTCCCCCAACCCCCCACCCCCCTCCTCTCTGGCAATGACCAATGTGTTCTCTGTAGTTAAGAGTCTGTTTCTTGGTTTTCCTTTCTCTTTCCCCCCCACCATGATAGTTTGTTCTGTTTTTTTTTTAATCCCATATAAAAGTGAAATCGTATGGTATTTTTCTTTCTCTGACTGACTTATTTCATTTAGCATAGTACTCTCTAGCTACATTCACATTGTTGCAGGATTTTCTTCTTTTTATGGCCAAGTAATATTCCATTATATATATATATATATGTGTGTATATATATATATATATATATATATATATGCGCCACATCTTCTTTATCCACTCATCAGTCGATGGACACTTGGGCTGTTTCCACAATTTGGCTATTATCAATAGTGCTGCTATAAACATCAGGGTGCATGTGCCCCTTCAAATTAGTATTTTTGTATTCTTTGGGTAATTACCTAGTAGTGCAATTGCTGTATCACAGGTAGTTCTGTTTTTAACTTTCAGAGGAACCTCCACAGTGCTTTCCAGAGTGGCTACACCAGTTTGCTTCATCCTTTAACTTCACCTTTTCAGAATTTTTATGTTCTATTTCTTCTTTAAACAACATTTAACTACATAATTTTTTTTTTTTTTTTTACTTTTTCTCAATCTTTTTAAACTAGGGAGGGATTTTTTGTCATTTTATCAATTATAATGACTGATATATTTGGATGTATTTTTTTAACCATCTTATTTTGTGCTTTTCATGTGTCCCAAACCTTGAATGTTAATTTCCTTCTCCTTTCTGGATTTCAATTAGACTGATGGATATTTTCTCTCATGCCATGTTTTCTCTCTACTTGTTGGAAGTTATATACTTTCTTTATACTTTTAAAATTCTTTTCCTTAGAAATGTTGTGTGCATGCTATGTTAAAAACTGCTTTGGAGTCCCTGGGTGGCTCAGTCGGCTGAGCGTCAGACTTCGACTCAGGTCATGATCTCATGGTTGGTGGGTTCGAGCCCTGTGTCAGGCTCTGGTGCTCACAGCCGGGAGCCTGGAGCTGCTTTGGATTCTGTGTCTCCCTCTCTCTCTTCTCCTCCCCTGCTTGCACTCTGTCTCTCTCTCTTTCTCAAAAATAAATAAAAATTTAAAAAAATTTTTAAAGACTACTTCTATCCTCTAGTGTCCATTACGTCTTTTTTCCTTTTATTAACAGATCCCCTGCACAATTCTGATAGTTGTGTGTCCATACCATTATTAACATTTCTCAGTTTTCGTCTCTGCTAATTAAACTGGCCATGTGCCTGGGTAGCTCAGTTGGTTGAATGTCTGACTTTGACTCAGGTCATGATCTCACTTCAAGCCCCTCTTTGGGCTTGCTGCTGTCAGGGTAGGGCCTGTTTTAGAAACTCTGTTCCCCCGCCCCCCTCTGCTTCTCCTCCCCTCATGCAATCTCTCTCAAAAATGAATAAACATTGGGGCACCTGGGAGGCTCAGTCGGTTAAGCGTCCGACTTCGGCTCAGATCATGATCTCACTGTTCGTGAGTTCGAGCCCCACGTCAGGCTCTCTGCTGTCAGCATAGAGCCTGCTTTGGATCTTCTGTTTCCCTCTCTCTCTGCCCCTCCCCAGCTAGCGCTTTCTCTCTCTCTCAAAAATAAATGAACATTAAAGAAAGAATTTGTCTCCTTTTTCTTTATTCATTGGTTTTGTTTCTTAAATTCCACATATGAGTGAAATCATACAGTATTTGTCTTTCTCCATCTGATTTATTCACTTAGCATTATACCTTCTAGAGTCCATCCATGTTGGTGCAAATGTCAAGATCTCATTCTTCTTTATAGCCGAGTAATATTCCAGTAATATTCTATTATGTCTACATATCTATATATTTCCACACACCACACATACACACACATATATATGTATATACATATATATATATTATTCATTCATCTAAAGATGGACACTTAGTTCTTGGGTTGCTTCCATATCTTAGCTATTGTCAACAATGCTACAGTAAACATAGGGGAGTATATATGTTTTCAATTTAGTGTTCTCATTTTCTTTGGGTAAATACCCAGTAGTGGGATTACTTGATAATATAATAATTCTATTTTTTTAATATTTGAAGAACCCTCAAACACCTGTTGAGGGAAAACCCTGTGTTCCATAGCGGCTGCACTAGTTTGCATTCACACCAACAACACGTGAGGGTTCCTTTTTCTTCACATCCTTGCCAACCCATGTTATTTCTTGTCTTTTGATTCTAGCCATTCTGTGAGGTGATACATGTTGTGCATGATTCTTGATTTACGTTTCCATGATGATTAGTGATGTTGAACATCTTTTTTGTGTGTCGGCTGGCCATCTATATGTCTTCTTTCCAAAAATGCCTCTTTAGGTCCTCTTGCCATTGTTTAATCATGTTACTAATTATAATTAGTCACTTTAACATTCTGTGTTAAGTAGTATTTAGTGTATTCACAATGTTAGGCAACTGCCATATTTTTTAGTTTCAATTTATTTTTAATCTTTATAGAAATACCCTACACCTCTAAAGTAATTACATGCCATTTTTCCCTTCCCCCCAATTCTAATCTGTGTGTCTATGGACTCATCTATCCTGAATATATCATAAAAAAAGGAATCCTACAATATGCGATCTTTTGTGTCTGACTTCTTTCACTTCACATAATGTTTGTGAGGTCTCGTCCAAGTTGTAGCTCTTATCACTACTTCCTTCCTTTTCATGGCTGAATACTATTCCATTGTACGAATGTGCCACATTTTCTTATCCATTCATCTGTCGATGGACATTTGTTTCTACCTTCTGCCTGTTATGAACAATAATGCTACGTGCATTCATCTACAAGTTTTTTGATGGCAAGTTACCCTCTTCTCTCTTGTTTCAAACATTTTCTAGTTGGTTCTTATACATTTTTCTTCTAGATGAGCTTTAGAAGAACTTGCTAAGTTTCAAAGAATCATGCAGGAATGTTAGGACTGGAATTTGAATTGTGTTAAACCTGTATTTGGGGGGAGATTGATGTTTAAAATTTTTCGTTTTCCCTCCTAAGCAATTATTTGTGTTCTATTTACTTCTTTTTCGTTTCATGATAAAGCTCAGTGCACTGTTTTAATCTAGGTGCATATTCATAGAAACATTCGTAGTTACACTTGTCTTGGGAAGGCGGCTATGCTTTGGGCTGGGAGAATCTACCTGTTAACATCTGGAAAGCTGTTGACCTTGGTGATGCTGTGGGAAATGCATGATCAAACCGTTACCTGTTGTACTTTGAAGGTCAGAAGGTGTCTGCCACATCAGGGAAAATATAGGAAAATGGTAGCTGTTGGCATGTGTTAGCTACTCACTTTATTTAATACTGTCCCATGAAAGAGGCAAACTCAGAATGGAACCAGTGGGGAAGTAACCCCCTGGAGCACAGAACTTCCAGATAAGCTAACTGCTCTGCCAGAGCAGGAAGCCTTGCTAATCTTGCCCAGCAGGATTTCATCATTGCTATGAAATAGTGACTGATACATCCGCCCATTATCCCTTTCTGAAAGGAAGAGTTCAACCATCACGATCCTGTTTCTTCATCATAATTGCACTGGCAGCAAATAATTTTTTCTATTTTTATACATTCCTGGACATAAGAAACCACACTTGGACCTGATACGGAGGGCCACATTTCTCTCTCTGGCCCTTGAGTGAGGTACATTCCCTGGATGAGGACTTGGGATGTCTCCCTAGGAAAGAGGTGATGTGTTCTATGGAAGAAAAGAAGGACGAGTATAGATGCTGAGAAATAAAAAGGGTAGGCTGCAGCTGAAGCTGTTAATTACTTGCCAGGTAACCATGATCTTCTTTGCTTCTTTCTTTTAAAAAAAAAATTTTTTTTTTTGTTTTTAACATTTATTTATTTTTGAGAGACAGAGAGAGACAGAGGATGAGCAGGGGAGGGGCAGAGAGAGAGGGAGACGCAGGATCTGAAGCAGGCTCCAGGCTCTGAGCTGTCAGCACAGAGCCCGATGCGGGGCTCAAACTCACAGACCGCGAGATCATGACCTGAGCTGAAGTCAGATGCTCAACTGACTGAGCCACCCAGGCATGCTCCTACTTACTTCTTTCTTACTGATAAAACTCTGGTTTTATTACAGGAAGCAATATGTTCAGCTAAAATACTATTTTTCCAGTCTCCTTTCCAGGAAGGAGTGGGTAATGAATGGCAAATGGAAATCATTGGTTAAGGCCTCAGGAAAAGCTTTCTAAAGGCAGCTGATCTCGTGGGAGAGGCTGTCTTTTGACCCTCCCCTTTCCTTCTCCTGGAATGTTTCAGCAGGTTGGGAGATTGGCTTACTGTCTATTGCAGCTCCCTGCGAGCATTGTCTTTCAACATTTCAGAGACCAGAAAGCTAAAAATGATTTTCCACAGGGGCGCCTGGGTGGCTCAGTCAGTTAAGCATCCGACCTCAGCTCAGGTCATGACCTTGCAGTTTGTGAGTTCAAGCCCCATGTCGGGCTCTGTGCTGACAGCTGGGAGCCTGGAGCCTGCTTCGCATTCTGTGTCTCCCTCATTCTCTGTCCTCCCCTGCTCATCTTGTGTCTCTGTCTCTCTCTCAAAATAAATAAACATTTTAAAATATTTTAAGAAATGACTTTCTCCAGATTTCCTTGCAAGTAAGGTTCTGGACATGGTAAATGTTTGACCCCTCTGATGCATGCACGAAAGATCTGGAAGGCAGGAGTAAGCAGAATGCAGATGTGCTCATTCTACTGTTGATGCCGGCAAGCCTCACTGTGTGGGATCCAGTTAGCCGGGGAAGCATTAGCTGAGGACCCCATTTCTGGTCGCTGAAGTCGTGGGTGCAGACTGAAGCAGAAACACCTTGGTTCCGAAAACACCAACAGTGACTCCGACTCTCCAATCATTGTAGCTTTGTGGTCAGGTGACTCCAGGGATTGGGTGCTCTGACTGTGCAGTAGCCGTGTGGGTCTGGATCCAGCAAGTGAAGGGGCAGCTCTCTCACCAGGCAACCAGCTTCTTGGTCGCAGTAGGGACAGCAGGACCCTCGGTGGCCTGGTTTTTTCATGTGACTTGGGAGTTTATTCCTGAAAGCTTAAACTGGAGGTTGTTTTTTCAGCCTTCTCTCTGATTCTATAAGCCCTTTAGAATGCGGGGACGCAGTCATTTTTGTGTGCAGTGGCTACAGTAGATTCAATTCTCGCCAACTGGAAACTGATGAATGCAAATGTGACATGATGGGAAAAACAAACGGTTATCCTGGACTCTAAGGTCACTGTAGAGTCGGAAACTGTGGCCAAGGAAGGTGGAATAGAAAGGGAAAAGGTAACTGGGTGCCTATGGAACCACCACTTTTGTTAGCCCTTTGTTGCCTACCTTGGAACATTCTTTTTTTAAAACAGGTAACAATACTTCCTTAAGTTCTCAGTTTGTTGCAGGCAAATGACCTTCCTTTTGTACAAAAAGAATGTTATACAACATTCATTCTATTATTTATTTTTGTATTGATGCTATTTTTTAATGTTTATTTATTTTGAGAGAGAGAGAGAGAGAGCACAAGCAGGAGAGTGGCAGAGAGAGAGGGGGAGAGAGATTCTTAAGGAGGCTCCTCACTGTCAGTGCAGAGCCTGACGTGAGGATTGAACTCCCGAACCGTGAGATCATGACCTGAGCCGAAACTAAGAGTCAGATGCTTAACCGATTTAGCCAGCCAGGCACCCCTCCATTGATTTAATTAATCCTATCTGTTTTCTACCACTTTCATAACTGATTATTAACAGAAAAAAATTCTAATCTTTATTGTTGTATCCATCTACATTACAGAGCTCTCCTACTCATATGAGTAATTTTATGGTGAGTTCTCTTGGGTTGTATTTCTTCTCCAATAAATCAGGATGTTGAAAGGGAAAGAGAAACCCCAAGATGGCTGTATAACAGGATATCTTTAACTTCTCATATAAATCTGGCTAAAACAAGTCTTTGACTTTTATATAATTTCACATTTATTTTATTATGTGAAATATATCCAGAAGTTTTTGTGCTTATTTCATCAAAAAAGATTCCCATTGTTAGACACACTGAATATTTAAAAAAAAAATTTTTTTACTCTTTGTATTTATTTTTTTTAATGTATTTGTTTATTTATTTATTTATTAAAAAAAATTTTTTTTTAAGCGTTTATTTTTGAGACAGAGAGAGACAGAGCATGAACGGGGGAGGGTCAGAGAGAGAGGGAGACACAGAATCTGAAACAGGCTCCAGGCTCTGAGCGGTCAGCACAGAGCCCGACGCAGGGCTCGAACCCACAAAACCGCGAGATCATGACCTGAGCCGAAGTCAGACACTTAACCGACTGAGCCACCCAGGCGCCCCATGTTTTTATTTACTTTGAGAGGAGCAGGGGAGGAGCAGAGAGAGAGAGACAGACACAGAATCTGAAGCAGGCTCCAGGCTTTGAACTGTCAGCCCAGAGCCTGATGGGGGGCTTGAACCCTAGAACCACGAGATCATGACCTGGGCTGAAGTCGATGCTTAACCGACTGAGCCACCCAGGCACCCCAAGACACACTGAATATTTATAAACTATTGCTTTTGGTTACAGCTGTCCTTCTACATCAGTAACACAAAAATATTCCCAAACTTCTCTTGCCGAATTACAGACGATTCACCTTCCAAAGAATTAAGTTCATGTTTCAGCTCTTCAAAATAAGAGCAACACTGATGGTAAAGAAGCTTTTCATGATAAAATGACTGCTTTAAATGCACATTATCTTCCTTTGGATAAAATGTTGTGAACAGAAAGGCAGAAAAACTGCACATTGCCTATTGAGTCATATCCGGTCCTGTTCCCTTGCAACATCGCTGAAGTCTTTGAGCCCCAACTTGTTAATAAGGAAATTCACCTTGTCTAGCTCTAAAATTCTACTTCTCGTAAATACATATTGAATATATAATAAGTTTGCACCAAGGTATAAGGTAGTTTTTTTTCAAAATTTCTTAATGTTTGTTTATTTGTGAGAGAGAGAGAGCGCACGAGTTGGGGAGGGGCAGAGAGAGGTAGTCACAGAATCAGAAGCAGACTCCAGGCTCTGAGCTGTCAGCACAGAGCCCCATGTGGGGCCCAAAGTCATGAACTGCGAGATCGTGACCTGAGCTCAAGTCGGACGCTTAGCTGACTGAGCCACCCAGGCACCATGGCAGGGTTTTTTTGGAATAAAGGAAATACAAAAGCAAATTTCCCCAAAATATCTCCTGCCTCACCCCCCAAAACCCACTAAATTAGATCTCTTTCTTCAAGTTTAAGTTTGATTTTTTTTCACTTTTGAAAGTTTTTGAAATTGAGATGCATCTTAGAATCAAAAGTATTTATAATATGGTAGTTCTTTTTCCCAGCCCTCCCCTACAGCTGCCACCACCACCACAACAACCAAAAATAAATCAAAGAAAGAAAGAAAGAAAGAAAGAAAGAAAGAAAAAAGAAAACAGCTTTTGCTGCACCAGTGATTCCAAGAATCTAGGAACAAATCAAACAAAGAAAAACCGGGGCCAGTTTCCCTCATGAATCTAAACTGATATGTACACATAGCTGTGTGTGGGGCCAGGGACACACAAGTGTCGATGCCACTTGATTCACATTTGGAATGTAGGTGAGGAAAGATGACTGCCAGGAGGAATTTGTTGGACGGAGATGCCTGTAGACAGGGTCAGGAGAAAGATGGGTAAGCTGTGAACCGTACGGGGGGCTCCAGATGAAGAGCTATGACACGGCGTCTGGGAGATGAGCTCTTGGCCCACCTTTAGGAAGATCACATCACCGCTGTGCTGGGCCCGTTGCCACCACATTGGTGATGATCTCAGGAACTGTGGCAAAGTGCCAGGAGGGGCTCTAGGGGCCGGAAAACATGCTAACCACCACTGGAAGCCCCATGGACGTGGAGGGCCTCTGATAGAATCACAGCAGCATCCAAAAAAGCACATTTATTTGCGTGACGAGACGCCCGGGAACCATCATCATTGGGGCGGCTGTGAGTGAGGCCCTACAGAGAAGTGGATGTTGTGAGCAAATGAAATTTGGATGTTAATGTTAATGTGATCTCATCCAAACCCACAGGCTAGGGAAATGTTTTGGAGGAAATATAGAAATACATACACAAATACACACACACATATGTATGTATGTACATATATGTATGTGTGTGTGTGTGTGTGTGTGTGTGTGTGTGTATATATATATATATATATATATATATATATATATATATAATATCTATACGGATGTATAGAAGTGTATATGGAAAAACAAAACCATCCCCATCAACCACACATAAATTAGGAAAGAAAACAGTATTTAATTTGGGACTTCCTTATAAGTCCCAATTTGTCTTAAATAAGTCCTAATAAGTCCTAAAGATTTGTCTCCACTCAGGATGCCTGGAGCTGAGTCTGAGTACAAATCCAGTGAATGCTAATCACACTACATAGCAAACATTGTATAAATTGGATGGAGGGAGGGAGGGGTCCTGTGAAGGTGGTGCCAGGAGGGCAAGAGTGGATGAGGGCATGAAAGAGGAATTTGAGAAACGAAGAGACAGAATATTCAGTTTTAAGTCACTTGGGACATAAGGTGTTTGCTCCTCTTTCAATGTCCAAATTTGTCATCCAACAACCAACATCCAATAATATCTGTCACAGAAGTTGCTGTTTTGTAGAAATCAAAAAAGGAGTTGAATTTCCCTTGATGCCAAAATGTAAATTAAAATAGAAAAAGAGGTGTGAACAATAATTCAGAAGAATCAGAAAGTTAGGGCCAGGGGTAACCGTGAGAAGGCAAGGCCCTGGTAGCCACAAACATTTTGGAAAGGGCACTGGGCACTTACAAGGCAAGAAGATGAGCCCATCTTACCTGGGTCTTAAGAGAGCAGAGAGACATTTATAGACAGAAATAGATGTGGATGTAGGTGTAGGTAGGGTGACCATGTGACCTGGTTTTCCCAGCTCAGTACCACTTTATCTCCGTTGCCTTCAGGTCTCGTCAACTTTTGCATTTGCCCATTTTCTAATCGAGCATCATGATTAACAGTTCTATCAAAATAATGCAAGCTGGGTTTAACAGGTGTTTCACTTTGAAGTTCCAGCTTCTCTTACAATCTGGCAACATGTAAGACATATATGCTAATGGCTTTTCCAGATGTAACAAACGTAACGTTTGTCTCTCAAATGACTGCAAGCAAGTCAACTGATGATAAAATGAAGTGCGCTTGAACATGAATGTTTGGGAACAGCTAATGCCATTGGTCTTAGGAGGAGGTAAGAGAAAGATTCTGTTCTACTGTCTGTCCCTGGCTGACCCCACGGTCTGGGCTACAGTCTGCAAGATGCACAAAGTCTCTGAACTCACGCTGGCAAGGTCAATGGCAAAGGAGGGAGGCTGCAAGTTAAGAGTGTGCCAAATGTGCAGACGGAGAGACAGAGCTGTCCCATTATAAATTATACAGTGTGCAGAAAGGGTGTTCTTGCTTTAGTGGCTTTGCTATTTATTGTATGGTGTCCAACTACAGACATTACTTCATTTCAGTTTTTGGTAATTTTTTTTTCTTCAGATTAAGCCCTGTAGGCAGCAATAAGCTGACAGTGAAAATCAAAAGATAAGGGTCTGCTGAAGAAGTATCCCCATCAGTGTCAAAAGTTATCATCTACTGTTCAGGAAAAACTCGTCGTGATTTTCCTTGATCCCCACTCGTAACACCTCTCACACCAGATGTGTGGGTTTTTCCCACACTGATTGGTTCTCCAACACCAGTTGAGTATCCTGTAATCCTGGTAACACCACCTGCCTGGAGATAGCATCAGACCTCACAGGTTAAGGACTCAGTCTCACAAGATGGCCCCACTTGAGACTCAGTTACAAGCCCCAGTTTGTCACTCATACTGATCAAGCAGCTGCAAATCAGAGTTCTCAGGACCCCTACCTTAAGTTAAATAATTTGCTAACATGGCTCACAGAAGTCAGGGAAACCCTCACTTACATTGATCAGTTTATTATGAAGGACATAATAAAGGACACGGATGAATAGCCAGATGAAGAGATACGTACAGCAAGGCTCAGAAGGGTCCCATGTGTAGGAACTTGTGTCCCCATGGAGTTGGGCTGTGCTACTCTCCAGGCATTTAGATGTGTTCACCAACCCAGGAGCTCTCCAAACCCCATAATTTTGGGATTTTTATAGAGTCTTAATCCTGTGATCATGATTGATTTTTAACTCATTTTCCAGCCCATCTCCCCCCTGGAGAATGAGAAGTTGCCCTGGAAATTCCACGATTCTTACCATGGCTTGGTATTTCTGGTGACCAGGCCCTATCGAGGAGCCCCATCAAGAGTCACCTCATTAGAACAAAGAATGCTCCTATCACTCGGGGAACTACAAAGGTTTTATGAGCTCTGTGTCAGGAACCGGGAACACAGATGACAAATTAGCATGAACAGGGGTCAGAGACCAACATACCCTGTTATTTCAGAGTTATTTAAAGAACATTGTGCCTAAGGACAAGTTCATGCATGCAGTTATGCAGAAAGTATATTTACATAGCCCTGTGAAACATGACTTGTCATCTAGATCAAATGAAAATAATACAATTGAGATCACTTAGACACTTCTAAAATAATTTTTCTCACACTTATTCCAAGTTTCCTTGTGCCTATAAAAAAGTAAAGCAACAGCTGTTCATGTCCCAGTACAATTAGAAAAACAAGCACTTTGCAAGCATGAGATGCTTCAAGTAGAAAATTAGGTTGATTCCATAAGTGGTGCAATTTTTTCACCCAGTTTATGAAATTCTAGCAAAGCTTTCTGAAGCTCATCCTGTCACAAAAGTGAAACACTTCTGAAATTATTGTAAATGTGTTGCAAATTCAATGATAAAAACTCAACATTAAAGGAAAAGTTGTTTGATTGGGGGATGATAATACAAATACAAGTTTTGGTGGAGGACAGCATCATGAAAAAATAGTGTTCTAAATTAAGAAACCCACGGAACAGAAGTACTCTTGAATTGGTTGCAGTGAAAATAGTCCATAATTGCTTCTAGATAAGCAGTGATACTCTCTCAATCAGAAAGAAGCAGGAGTTGACAAAATTTATAAATATTTTTACATACATTCAGGGTTAATAAGCCACATAATTTTGAGACTAAGGCTGATGTTGAATTATTTTTTTCTTAATTATTTTCACCACAAAAAAGAAATGATAATTATGGGATGTGAGAGAGGTACTAGCTACTGCCTCAGTGGTAATCATATTGAATATAGAACTGCATTACATCAATACATTGTATACCTTAAATATATTTTAGGGGTGCCTGGGTGGCTCAATTGGTTAAGTGTCTGACTAGGTTTTGGCTCACGTCACCATCTCATCATTCACGCGTTCGAGCCCCGCGGGCTGACAGTGCGGAACCTGCTTGGGATTCTCTCTCTCTCTCCCTCTCTGTCTGCCCCTCCCCTGCTAGCACTCTCTCTCTCTCAAAATAAATAAACACTTAATAAAATCAAATAAAATCTATTTTAGCACAGAGATCATGCTTTCAGTCTTTGATGCTGATTATGTCATATTTTAGAAATGTTTGAATCTTGGAAGATTTTTTTTAAGTTTATTTAATTATTTTTTTAGAGACAGACAGAGAGAGCAAGGGGAGAGGGGGAGAGAGAGAGAGAGAGAGAGAGAGGGAGAATGAACCCAAGAAGGCTCTGCACGCTCAGTGCACTCATAGACCGTGAGGTCATGACCTGAGCCAAAACCAAGAGTCTGATGCTTAACCAACTGAGCCACCCAGGCACTCTTTGGAATTTTTTTTTTAATTAAATGAGGTGATCTAAAATAGTATGAAGCATTTTTGTAAATCAGTTTCTTAATTTTGTTTCTATTACTTACGAAGACTTACAACTTGCTCATCAGGTCTACTTCAGGTTGTCACGTTGCCCCCGCCCATCCAAAGCTCTTACACCGTGAATTGTGCCCAGTCCTGACCAGTTTGCATTCTTGCAGACCTGCCCTAAAAGTATCTAGCTCAGGGGCACCGGGGTGGCTCAGTAGGTTAAGTGTCTGATTCCCGGTTTCAGCTCAGGTCTTGATCTTGCGGTTTTGTGAGTTCGAGCCCAACGTCAGGCTCTGTGCTGGCAGTGTGGAGCTTGCTTGCAATTCTCTCTCTCTCTCTCTCTCTCTCTCTCTCTCTCTCTTTCTCTGCCCCTCCTCTACTTGCACTGTCTTTGTCTATCTCAAATAAGTAAAAATAAATTAAATAAATAAGTAAATACACAAACAAATAAATAAAAGTATCCAGCTCAGACCCAAAAGCCTGATGAAGATCCGTCTCCAATTTCCCCACTCAGAGACACCACTAAGACAATGTGGCGGTGGTATTCTCCCTCACTGCAGAAGGTGTAATAAACTCACCTTTGCAATTTTAAATTGATTGATCAGTTTAAACCAAACGGGCCCTGATTTTTTTGGTACTTTGTCTCTCTTCACCTATTCTGGTATCATCGGTTTGACCCACGTTTTGATTTCTCTTGTGAAAACTGTTTTCTCTGAAAATTACTCTCACTCCTTTTCCTGCCGTTTTGCAGGATCAACTGTAATGTTAACAGTTTTCTTTCATCTTTGCCGTTTCCAGGGCAGGTAAAGGGTTTTGTTTACAGGAACAGACTTACGATCTACCAGCGGCTGAGGTAGGGGAAGCGCAGAACTATTTGGCCTTTATTCACCTTTTTTTTTTTTTTTTCTCCTTACTGCTCTCTCCTTTCCACTTAGATTGAGAGTAACTGTCATCAGTCTACAAGAATAGGAGAATCACTGGGAGGGCTTATTAAAACACATATTCCCGGGCCCTTTCCGAAGGTTCAGACAGCAGTGTTTCTAGGATAAAGCCAACGAATTTGCATTTCTAGCCAATCTCCCAGGTAATGCTGATGTTGCAGGCCTGGGGACCAGTATTATCTGGTTCTTCTTCCTCTGAAATAAAACAATACTTAAACAGTAGATACTGCAACATGGTTCACAACAGCCAAGACCCAGAAACAACCTAAGCGTCCATCAACGGATAAATGGATAAAGGAAATGTGGTTTATGTATACAGTGGAATATTATTCAGCCACCAGAAAGGATAGCCTGTCATTTGCGCCAACGCGGATGGACCTGGAGAGCCTTGTGCTAAGTGAGATAAGTCAGAAAGAGAAAGACAGATACTATGTGATGTCGCTTACACATGGAATCTAGAAAAGCCAAATTCATGAAAACAGAAAGTAGAGTGGTGGTTATCTGAACTTTATATCCTATCATCAGGGTGCCCAGGAGTGCCTAGGTGCTGCTCTAAAGACGATGATAAGAATGATTTTTTGGGGGGGTCCCTGGGTGGCTCAGTCGGTTGAGCGTCTGACTTCGGCCCAGGTTATGATCTCGTAGTTTGTGAGTTCCAGCCCCACATCGGGCTCTCTGCTGTCAATGTACAGCCCGCCTTGGATCCTCTGTCCCCCTCTCTCTTTCTGCCCCTCCCCCACTCGCACATGCTCCTTCTTTTCCTCTTCCTCCCTCCTCTCTCTGTCTCTCTCTCTCAAAAATAAATATCTAAAGAATGATCTTTCTTGGAGTTGCATAGTGGTGTTGTACTGTGATGTCAGGCCTGAGATTAAGGCTTGGTACTGACATCTGGTAAAAATGGGAAGGAAGGTCCCAAGTGGTCTAACAGCAAATTCTCCCCACCCCCAACTCTGTTCCCGCAGATAAGGTCTTCTAGCCAACAACCTTCCCTATCCAAGGGACCAGGCACAGTGCCTGCTTATTCTTTTTTTTTTTTTACATTTATTTATTTTTGAGAGACATAGAGAGACAGAGCACAAGTGGGTGAGGGGCAGAGAGAGAGGGAGACACAGAATCCGAAGCAGGCTCCAGGCTCCTAGCTGTCAGCACAGAGCCTGATGTGGGGCTCGAACCCACGAACCGTGAGATCATGACCTGAGCTGAAGTCAGACGATGCTTAGCCAACTGAGCCCCCCAGGCGGCCCGTAGTCTTGAGCATGGGCTTTTGTTTCCTACTATCCCATAGAATTACTCAAACAAGCCAATACCATACTCCTACAGGATCCAAGAGACAACTCATCCTCTTTATTCTACAAAGCCTCCCTCTTTCCGCCCTTGGTTGTTCAAGCCGCTCCCCAGGGCAACCCCTGCGTGGCCCTGCGTGGCCTGTGGTGTGAGCACATACAATTAAAGAACCACTCCCCATCTCCTCTGTACCATGTCAGATGTCATGTGTCCAGCCATCTCCACAGCCCCGGAGCAGAAACCACCCCCACCCCCTCACCAGGATAAAGAGGAGGCAACTAAAACATGGATTTCTCATAGCAGATAAGGTTTCCTTAGAGGGGAAACGAGGCTGAGTCTGGGGTTCTGAAGTGAAATCAAACCCAAAGGTACCGCACCACACTGGTATCTAATTATACCCAGCCAGCTCCAAACCCAATACTGAAATAGACAGTAGTCTTGCACGTAAATACCACAATTTCAATCACTTGAAATCCATGCCCCATGTTAATTGCAATTCCAAAAACGATCCCAGAGATAACAACAGGCTTTCAAACCAGGCAAGGAAGCAAAATCTTCTGGTGCAACACAGGCTTCTGCAGCTCATCCGCGTGAAATTGTCTTTAAGGAGGGACCCTCTGGGCTCAGCACGCCCCTCTGCCCACTTACCCTTTCCTCCTGTCCACCACACGCCCTCTGCACCCACATACACATACTCAGTCCCTGTGGCACATTTGAGGAGTGAGCAGACCTCCCAGTGTGGGAAGTAAGCCACGAGAGGTCTTGATTTCAATTATCCTTGCCACAAATTCTCTCTGCCATGGTGGGTAAGTGACTGAGAGCGAGGCTGTCTCGCACAAACACAGAGGATGCACAGCTTCATGAAACAGGTTCCCATGCTCTCCCACAATTGGCCTCCCGGGTGTCCTGCTCTCCCTTTCGGTGCCCGAGATGACTAAGGACAGGGGACGAGAACTAATGGACGTAAATATGCTTCCTCTGTGTCAGAGGTACTTGAGAATGAACTAAAAAGCAACGTGACTTCTGGCCTCAGATGTGCTTTCTGGAGATTTCAATGCACTCACCGAACATGGGCTACGGCATCCAGCAGCAGTAAGACACCAGCAGGTTCTCTCCCTCCGCCCACTGCTGTGCTGCCTGTGGCCCAGTGAGGCCGGGAGCTCACTGTTTTCTCACAGACCTCCAGCAATCGCCCAAGGGCATGAAACCTCTCTGCAGGGTAAGCCTCTGAAGAGCTTAGATAAAATCATTGAAACTGTTCTTGCCCTGGGGCACCTGGGTGGCTCCGTGGGTTAAGTGCCTGACTTTGGCTCAGGTCTTCATCTCAGGATTCGTCAGTAGGAGCCCGGTGTCAGGCTCTGACAGCTCAGGGCCTGGAGCCCTGTTCAGATTCTGTGTCTCCCTCTCTCTCTGCCCCTCCTCCACTCATGCTCTGTCTCTGTCTCTCTCTCAAAGATAAAGAGAAGAAAGAAAGAAAGAAAGAAAGAAAGAAAGAAGGAAGGAAGGAAGGAAGGAAGGAAGGAAGGAAGGAAGGAAGGAAGGAAAGAAAGAAAGAAAGAAAGAAAGAAAGAAAGAAAGAAGAGAAGAAAGAAACTGTTCTTGCCCTGAAATGTGGGAAGATCGCCCCAGGGCTAAGCCCCAGTAGTCTCTACTAAAATTCATTTTGCTGACACAGCAGTCCTATGTGAACAAGATAAAGTGTTTACCTCCACTAGCGATAGACAAGGAGGAGTCAGTTATAAGACAGGGCGACAGTGCTGTGATAGCCAAGGACAGTGTGCTGTGGACCCCTTCGGAGAATACTTTGTCCAGGCCTTGGAGCTTTAAAACCTGGAGGTGGAGCCCGCCCCCCCCCCCCATGTCAGTGACATACTACCACCTGCAACTCCTTCCAAAATGGAAATCATCACTCCCCAAATCTGTTCCTCATCTTGTGTTTGGAGAAAATTAAGGGTACCCATTAGTAGAATGAAAAGTAATAGGATGTAAACCTTAAGGACCATAAATAAGAGAAAAACTAAAACAAAGGGAACTTGAACATTTAGAAAGTCAGTAAGTAGAAAAAGGATGAAACGTAAGAACTCGATGGGGCGGGGAGGGGGGAGTACATACAAGAGCAAGAACAATACCCCACACACCAATGATGACAACAGAGTTTAAAAAACAAATTCTCAGGGCGCCTGGGTGGTGCAGTTGGTTAAGCCGCCAACTCTTGATTTCGGTTCGGGTCATGATCTGACGGTTCGTGGGTTCGAGCCCTGTGTCAGGCTCTGTGCTGATAGCACGGAGCCTGCTTGGGATTCTCTCTCTCCTGTCCCTCCCCTGCTCAAGCTCTCTCTCTCTTTTGAAATAAATAAATTAAATTAAGTTAAATTAATAAATAAGTAAAAACAAATTCCCTTAGATTGAGTAAAAATAAAATCCTACCATAAGCTGTTCATAGAAATATACATAAAGTAATTTGATGCCAACTTTGATGCAAAATTAGCTGACCAAAATACTCCAAACTAATATAAACAAATCTTAAATGTGAGCAATGTATCATTAAGTGAGGTAAAATTCAAGCAAAGCAGGTGCAAAAAGAAAAGAGAAACATTTTAAATTCATCAGAGGTACATTTAACCAAGATCTCAAAACCACAATGAACCCCGAAGCATCGAACAACCTTTCATCAAAACGTGTAAAGCAAAACTGTTAGAAATACAGGCATTCTACAAAGCTGTAATTAAGGTGGGAACATTTGAAACATTTTTCTCTAAATCTGACAGATCAAATAAACAAAATTAAAGAAGTTTAAAGATATACATAATTTAGACCCAATTACTATGAACTGAAAGCTTATTTAAAATTAATTTGTCCTCAAAAACAAAACAAAAAAAAAAACAATCCAAAAGTGAGCAAGGCACTTGAATAGACATTCTTCCAAAGAATATATACAAATAGCTAAAGGGCATGAAAAAATGATGAACACACTAGCCATTTGAGAAATGTAAATCAAAACTTTGAGATACCATTTCACACCCACTAGAATAGCTGTAATAAAAATAATCAGTGAATAATGTGTTGCTGTGGAGGTGGAGAAACCAGAACGCCCCCACCTTGTTAGTAGGAGTGTAAAATGGGGCAACCACAATGCACAGCAACTTAGCAGTTCCTCCAAAAGTTAAACATAGAATGACCACATGATCCAGAACCCTACCCCTGGGTATGTCCCCCAAAGAATTGAAAGCAGGGACTCTCATAGATACCTGTTTCCCCTTGCTCCTTGCAGCATGGTTCACAATAGCTTAAGTAGAAATAATCCACATGACCATTGACAGACGAGTAGATAAAGAAAATGATTCTACTTATATAAAATATCTAGCAGAGGCAAAATCATAGCAAGAGAAAGTTCATGAGATATGACCAAGGGGTGGGGGGAGGGGGGAGGGAAGAAGCAGCAATAGGGAGTTACTGCTAACGGATACAGAGTTTCTGTCTGGGGTGCTGAAAAGGCTTGGAAACTAGTGATGGTTGTACAATATTGTCCATGTACTTAATGCCACTGACTTGTCCAATTAGCATGGCAAACTTTATACTATATATTTTATCACAGGAAGAAACATTTTTTAAATAGGCTCCAACTCTAGCGTGGAGCCCAGTTCAGGACTCAAACTCATGACTCTGAGATCAACACCTGAGCTGAGATGGAGAGTTCGACGCTTAACCAACTGAGCCACCCAGGTGCCCAAGAAATATTTTTTTTTCATTTTTTTCCATTTTACTTATTTTAGAGAGAGTGAGAGCATGAGTCGGGGAGAGGGTCAGAGAGAAAGCGGTCGGGAGGGAGAGAATCTGAAGCAACCTCCACCTTAGTGAGGAGCCTGATGCAGGGCTCGATTCCACAAGCCTGGGATCATGACCTAAGGCGAAATCAAGAGTCAGACACTCAACTGACTGAGCCACTCAAGCGCCTCCCAAGCGATATTTTTTAAAAAGTAAATTAGTCCTTTTGCAAGAGATCGGTTATTTTCTGAGAAAAGGATTAGAGGTAAAGAGTAAAGAACAAAAAAATGGAATGGCTTGATTTTAACATTAACTCAAAATTTGCCACCATGTGCCATAAATTAACTTTCCCAGGATCAAGAGCTCCATTTTTCTTCATTCACTCATTCATTTGTTCATTCTTGGACCACAACAACTTATAAGCATTTCATATGTTCCAGATCCTAGACCTTTCACACTTAATTATTGGACTTGCTAATAAAGGCAAAATAAACAAACAAACAAACAAATAAATAAAACATCCGTCAATAAAAATACTATTTGAATGTATGTCAATTCTTCGGAGGTCCCTGGGTGCTATAGCTTACTAAATTCTTAAGCCCCTGGGAATTCTCATGAAGGACAAGGAAATGAGCTTTCATTTCATGCCAACCACAGCAATGGACGCTTTACCAAAATCTTCACAACCTTTTACTCTTAGGAATCATCGCCTTTTCTTACAAGTGAAGAATTACACACAGAGGAGTCAAATGAGTTGCCCAAGGTCCCCTGCTCAGTGAGCAAGTTTTAGAGTCAGGGTGAATCCAACCTTCATGGACTCCAAAGTCCAGGCTTTTGCAACCACATCACGCTGCTACCCTTGGCCGAAAGGAAAATCAAAGAGACAAAATTTGTTAGATGTGATTATAGATGATAATAGGAATAGTAATCACATTAAGATAAAGAGAGGGAGGACGAGGGGGAGGACGAGGAGGAGGAGGAGGATGAAGACAAGGAAGGTCGCACCTTGCACCTAGCACATCACTACTGCACATCCATGCATCATCTCATTCCATCCTCAGAACAACCCTTTGAGATAGAACAACTATTATCTTCATTTTGTAGGTGGGAAAATAGAGACTTATGAAATTCAAATAACTTCCCAAAGTCTCACAGCTAAAAAGCAGGGGACCCAGAACAAAATATTCTCATCATACAAAAAAAAAAAAAAAAAAAAAAAGTTGGCAATATTTAGAAATCCCTCAGACCTTAAAACAAACAGGACAGAATTAAGTTTTTCTTTGTTTTGTTTGTTCTCTTTTCTTCTCTCAGAGACCAGCAGCCCTAGGGTGGCCTTAGCACTGTTTTTCTGGGTCACCTGTCCCTAGATGGCCACTGTGTAGAGTGACCAATAGCCTGCGTCACCTTCGGGTCTGTGAAGGCTTTGGGTAGCAAGACAAACTAGAAGGAAACTTTCGACTTTGTTCTTCTCCTCCAAGTACACTGTAGGAGCACCAGAACCTTGACCCAGTGAAGTGAGCTTACTAGTAACAATAGCTACATTTATGGAGGCTGCCACTGGGACTGGCCAAGACTGCAAGAGCCTTCCAGAATCTGTGCTCCATTTGTCTTCTTAGGTATATAGCTAGACCAACTTTTCCAGGCCCCTCACATCTCAACATGGCCATGTGATGAATTTTTGACGATGGAATAGCCACAGAAGTGATGTGTGGTTGAGACTGGTGAGCCTTCCCCATGCTTCCTCTTTTCCTGGCTGCCTTTTCGATCTGCAGGCTGAATTCAGAGGATGATATGGCTCTAACAGATAATGGAGACAAATACTGGCAGGCGCCTGGAACCTTGAATGACCACAGGGTACTGAGCCCCTCCCCCACAAGTCACATTGGACCAGACATGAGAAATTCCCCCCTTTGATGTGTGGCATGACTGTATTTCTGGCTGGCCCATTCACTGTTATTCTAGCTTTCTCAACATTTCTGCTAATGTTGAAAATTATAATAATTCTTAGAACTGTTGACATTGATTACAGAGAAAAAGTCAACAAATGTAATTCTGGCACTTACAAGTTGTATGTTCTGTTCCAAACTCATAAACTCTGGCTTCATTTTTCTCCTAGTGAAATGGGATCATTGGTGTGGATCTCCAAGGCTGCTTCATATCCAGGCAGTGGATTTATACCTGAGTATTAATGGAGGATATGACAGAAAAATGTAATGGAGGTAGAGAGTACGTGGGAGCCCAGTATAGGGAAGGTTCCAGAACACAGTTCATATAGATTGCCTGCCTAGGGTTGGCTCTTCCTTCCACCAGTCTCATGGGATTATTAAGAGTTCCAGCCAGTTCAGTGATTACATAGTCCTTCTCTTTGGAGTATGACATTTGAGTCATTAGGCTTTTTCAAAAGTCATCTAACAAATTATTTGAGAGACCAGAAGGGAACAATGCAGGTAAAAGTTTGGGGGCTCTCTGTGCAAGATTTTCTAGCTGAGACCTTGACATCAACCATACAGATCCTCCTTGCAGGCCTCATACTTCATGCTATGATGTGTGATTCTGAGATTTATTGTTTCTTTTCTCCAGGTCCTTCCTGGCTTCCGTTGATAACATATGTAATTAGCTCTTTCTCTCCCCTATTAAACTCTGCATATTATCACCACCATTCTGTTTCAATCATTCACGAGAGGCCAACATTAATGAAACGAGGATCTGGGAGATCAGTCTTCATTAAACGAGAAACAGAATAACTGAGAGAGTCAAGATGGAAAAATAAACTTCAGTGTGGGGAGGCTGATAAGAATCGATTGCCCAGACTTACAAGGCAGTATTTAATTAAAGGCACGCCATATTTTGCCATTTCAAATTCTTCTGGAAAATGTTTCCACTTCCATACACATCCCATCTCAAATTTTGACCACGATCCATCAGTTTCATTGTTTTGGAGTTGGGAGTCTGAATTTCTAAAATTGCATGAGAAGGGCTTCCATTTAATGTTGCAAAAATAGAAGTTGACTCAATATCTTTTTCTAATTCCACATCAATGGAATAGACGGTCCCCGTCCAAGCATTATTTGCCTCCATTTGAAGCTGCTATAGAAAGTTGGTTTCATCTGAGATGAATAGCTCTAGACTACAAACTTGTGCTGGGAAAAATGGGCTGTTCGTGCTTCTTCCCTAGTTTTAAAAATGTTTCTGTGTTGCATTGGTGACATGTGCAAATATAAAACATGTTACCCATCAAATCGGTTCCCATCGTACAGCTGCTAGCACTGCGAAAGTGACTACTTGCCAAGATATAAAGGATTAAAAAGGCCTTAACTCAGGGGGAAATGTCCAATTTGAATGCTTCTAGGTCTTGTCCCTTTTCACTTGTCTTGGCTTCAGACTTGAAGCATCATCAATGAGTGATGTGTTTAATTGGAAGAAAGGGATATTATACGGATGCACACAAATTAGCAGGAGAGGGCAGTTTAATTACAAAGGAGGCAGGATTCTTATCGAGAAATATTGATGACTGTGTCCTAAAAGTTTCCACCTCATCTGAAATGTATTGGAACTGAAGAGGAAATACAATGAATGTTCTACTGTGGGCTTAATTTGGAAAACAGAAAGGTAGTTCGAATGTGTAATGTAACCTCTATTTAAGTGCTATTTCTGCTCATGAACTAAAGACATTTTATAATCATTTTCTCAATAATGTTCCTTCGAAGGCAACTTTACTAATCAGCTTAAGGAGAAGAAAAAGTCAAGATCAGTCCCCATGTGCTACTAACCAGCTCTATAACCTTAGGAACGAAACTATAATCCACTGATCACCAAAGACAAGCCAAGTATTGTGTTGGCTGCCATCATTTCAGCGGACACGCATTCATTTTCCTTTTATGCCAGGCACTGGGGTAAGCCCTGGAAATGAGCAGGTAGGAAAGACACAACCCTTTCTTTCAAGAGGCTCACAGTCTAGGGACAAACATAACATCAGTTGGGGGATCAGCGCTATACTGTAGATAGAGTGTAAGTTATGTGGGTGTTCCAAAGGACAGGGTTGTCACGCATCATCTCTTTGAACCCTCCTTAGTTGATTCCTAGCCCACTTTAGCAGACTAGGAAACTGAATGTACGGGAGTTACATAATGTTGGAGATAATCGCACACTTCCAAAGCTTAGGCTTCTTGTACCACACCAAGGAAGGGAAGCTTGAAACCTCATTTTCTACAGAAACTGGTGAGAATACCACCTTAGGTTGGGTAAAAAGGAAGAACATGAATACTTACTGAGCACTTACTAGCTTCCAGACACTGTTCTAAGCCCTTCCCATGTATTCAATTATTTAACCTTTCACTGCCTGTTAACTTAGGTGACATACTTATCACTCTCACTTTCTTAATGAGGGAAAGGCAGGCAAAGTACCTTGATTTAAATGACACAGATGATGAGAGATGGTAGTGAGAGGTTGGGAACCTGGGCAGTCTGGCTGAGCATCAAGGAGCTAGAAGAGGTTGCAGGGTTTTCCAGCAGGAATGCTTTGGGTGGGGCAGGGAGACATGAGCCAGGTTCTTTCTGAAGCTAGGAGACCACTCGGGGCATTCAGTCCCGACTGCGTAACGTGGGGAGAGGTCACAAACTCGCTAGTCAGAAGACTAAGGAACACCCTGGAGAGACAGCCTTCTAAGAAAAGAGCGAGTTAGAGGGACATCATTCGAAAGCAAGGCTGAGTATAAACTGGAAAATACCTGCATTCTTGGCTCTTCACTCCCGGCAGGGCTCTCCCTTTCATCCTGGAGAAGACTGGGTGTTATGGCAGGAATGGACCACCACGTGCCTGTTAGCCCAGGGAAGGGGAAGAGCCCACTGCCAGAGCGCAAGAGTTTGGAGAAGAACGGGTGGCCCACCCATCTTTCAATGCTGTGGAAAACGCACGCCGTGCCTCTGCTGTTCCGAGGGGCTGGACAGATGGCATCGTTGGAGCAACAGGGCTGCCATGTCCTCAAAGCCCAGCTACCGTGGGGTGATTTTCCCTTCTGCTTTTAAACAGCCAGTTCACATGTACTTCTTGTTAAGAAGCCATTTTTACCTTAACCAGGGCAACCACTTCATCTTGGTTTGCTCAGGATCTTGGTTAGCACAGAAAGTCCCATGTCCCAGGAAAGCCCTCAGGCATGGGCAAACCAGGACTTGACCGTATCTTACTTGGACTCCATGCCTACACACAGCTGGAGCCTCCGTATGTATGTTTCATCACCGTATGCCTCTCCACCAGGTGTGCAAACCTCCAAGTTTCTTGTCCCCGAGCCTCACGAGACGTGCCTCCCCCCTTCAGTCTCCCAGAGGCTCAATCTATGACACCCCACATGTGCATGTGTGACGTATAATGCGCAAAGCTCTTTCTCATAGGACTTTCCAAGAGACGACATAATAGGCCGGGCAGGATTTAGAAATATCCTGACTACAGACAATAAGATGACGGTTCAGGCGGAGGTGACTTACTGAAGATGGCACAGCCAGGGTGTGGCAGTGATGGTTGGTGACCTCCTTCAGAGCTTCCAGGTAGAATCTGAAACTGGCCCCCATTCTCAGAGGTCAGAAAGAGACCAACAAAAGAGGCAGGCCACTCCAGATCGGAAGGTGGCAGGTTCAACAAGCAAGGGAGCTTGCAGACAAGACTTGTCTTGGGTGGCCTCAAGAGGAGTAGGTCTTCTACTTGCCCACCCAATCTAAAACATTTATGCAGAGACCCTAACTATGTTCAATCATGTACACAGTCCAGATGGTCTCAAGTCCACATCACTCTCTCAAGGCTAGATCTTTGGGGCAGCTTCTGGGAACAGGGAAGCCAAGCAAAGTGCACATTCCAAGGACAGGGGACGAAGTGAGGAGCCTTTCATTGCTGAGGTCCAGCGCACGGGTCAACTGGCTGTCACATCCTCTCAATGACCTTCCCCAACAAGCAACATTAGCCCATCCCTTTTCAAGATCACGGGCTGAGAATCTGGCTCACATTCGAATCCCAGGACAGCCATCTACAAGCAATGTGACTTTTCGCAAGTTATATAACCTTCCCATAATTCCGCTACTCATCTGAAATTTGAAACAGTAACCCAGGACTTATTGAACTCAATGAAATCATGTGGGTATATGATAAATGCTTAGAAAATGATAGCTTTTAGGGTTGTTTGTAATTGAATAATGTGTTGATTTTCATGGGTAGGAGGATCGTGTGACTTAAAGAAGGATTCCTTGTCAGAGGAAGAGGTTTTAACCTGCCCAGCTGAGCTTGAATGGGTGAATTAGTCAGGAAAAATGTGCAATCCAGGATGGAGAATGACGGTACCATAGGGGAAAAAGATGGGCCCCTGTTCAGGGTAAGCTGGGAGATGGAAGGAGAAGAGAGGAAGCAAATTCGCACTCCCAGAGGAAAGCCATGTCCAGTGCTGCTCCCTGCATAGCGCCCCCTGCTGTTCTTCCCCACCCCCCGCCCCGTCACTGGTCGACCATTTAATTTACATCACACGCTTCAAAGGAATCCATTCCCCACCCACAGGTGGACTTCTTGGAGTCACAGAGCACCCACAATTTTCTGCGTGGAATTCTTCTTAACCCCAGTGGCTCGACCAAAGCTTTGTATTGCCAAAACCTTCATGTATAGTAACAAACCCGGTGTCAGTGAAGCTTAAACACTTTTGTTTACAACAAGGTGAAATGGTACAGGCTGGACAACTTGTAAGCAAGGCATGTTTGTATATCCCCATAATCCCATCATCCAGAACAGTGGCTAACACACACATTGCTACCTACACTTTTTCCCAGTAATTTTTCAGTTTGTCTCAACACATCTGTGGATGTATTTGCATGTATGTGTGAACACCTGTTTGTCTGAATAACTCTGTGCTTTACTCCCTCTGGTAATAGCATAACCACCTTTGCTTTGGAGAAGCAATGCTTCCCGACCCCCACAACACAGACGTGAGGGGCTCTGCTAGTCAAAGCACCTCAGCCCCCGCCCCGCCCCCCAGCTTCCACAGTGATTGACGCACAGATGGTTATGGGACCCAGGCCAGCCCAGTCTGAATCTGTCCCCAGGAACAGAGTAAGTGCCTGTAAGGGGGAAAGTTTCTTTTTCCACCCAGATGGCTGAGATGGAATAATGTTTGCTCATGTTCAGTTTAAACCCTAATAATAAATTAAGTTGTTTTCAGGGTTAAAAAGATTTAAAGAAGAATTCAGAGGTGCCTGAGTGGCTCAGTCAGTTAAGCCTCCACTCCGGCTCAGGTCATGATCTCACGGTTTGTGGGTTCGAGCCCTGCATCAGGCTCTGTGCTGACAGCTCGGAGCCTGGAGCCTACTTCAGATTCTGTGTCTCCCTCTCTCTCTCTCTGCCCCTCCCCTGCTCTCAATCTGTCTCTCTCTGTCTCTCAAAAATAAGTAAACCTTAAAAAAATTATAAAAAAGAGAATTCAATGAAACAAAATTGTCTAATAAACAGAATACTCAAAAAAATGTCCACAGCACTTACTAATAAGGTCGTGATAATACTATCATATTGTTAACGACTTTCACGTCATGTAAATTCTTCCTAAACATAATGTTTATGTTTCACGTTGGCCCTAATAAATAAATGCTGCTGGGCAGGCCTAAAACTTTTGCTTTATTAGATTCCAGAGATAATTGCATGTTGGTGTTTTCAAAGGTAATTTGCATATGCAATGTTCAAGATGTTTTGCAAGCTTTCTGATTGAAAGATTCAGTAGAAATGATCAACTTACCCTCTTATAGTAAGCGTCGAAGATAAATACAATGATCTCTGTTTCCATCATTATTTGCCCTTACAACATACACCTATGTCACTCTGTGCCTGAAGCTTGCTCTGCAGGTGGTTTGTGGGAGTGAAACAGTTGCATCAGAAGAATTTTTTCTAAATCTCTAGTTTCTAGGATTGTAATTGGAGACAAACAATTTAAAAAAGTTAAGAAGATCTATACCAAGGACTCTGATTTTCTGATGTATTCTGATGTTCTTGAGCAAATTTTAGGTTTCTAGGGTTTTGTTCCCCCACTTCTCTCCTTCGTGTTGTTGGTAATAGGATGTTAGCAGTTTTGCCTCAGGAGCATATCCAAACTTCTATACCCTGAAGTATAGGCTGCCTCTTTTTCTTTACTGACATGCGGATAGCATTTCCACCTTTCAACAATGCCCAACGAGGGCCACCTTTGCTTAAAGAAATAAAATCTCCTAGAAGCAATGCCCTGGTCATATGCATCTGCTTGTTGGTTCTCAAAAAAAGTTTGTGTATAGTTAAGAATCCCCATCACGTTTTTTTGAAATAAATTTTATATGGTTGCTATCAAGAATGTTGCGACATAAATACCATCAGAGATGGTGAGTGGTGTTTTGAAATATTTTGGATCAGACAAGATGTAATATTTTCCTGAAAGCTGATTCTACATAAGCTAGCAAAAAGGATACATAACTGATCTTTGCTCCTTTGTTCCAGGGGGAGGTGTTTCTGGCTGCGATCGGGCAACTGACAGGATTATCAAAGAGACGTCTGTAGTCTCGGTCTGTGTAACGTCTGTATTGGTTTCCTAGGGTTGCCTTAACAAATCTCCACACACTTGTAGCTTAAAACAATAGAAATTTCTTTCTCACAGTTCTTAAACTCAAAGGTCCAAAATCAAGGTGTCAGTAGGGCCACATTTTCTCTGAAAACCCTCGGGTGGAATCCGATCTTGGCCTCTTAAAGCTTCTGGTGGCTCCAGACAATCCTTGGCTTGTGACTCTGTGCCTCTGATCTCCCTTTGGAGGGATGTTATTTTTAAAAGTAACATGGTAAAGCTTTGGTTTGCGAGCATAATTCATTCCAGAGACAGGCTTCTAATCCAAAGCACTTGTACATCAAAGCGAATTTCAAGAACCATTGGCTCAGTTATGATCATGTGACATTCGGCATCATGTACTACTTGGGTTACAAGACATCACTCGTTTATCAAGTTAAAATTTATTAGAAATGTTTGCTCGCCTTGCAGAACACTCCAGGTTTTACTGTACTTGCAAACTGACCTAAACCAATGTAGTTGTCCATCAGTGCTAGGTCCTTCTGGCAGTTATTGGTAATGTCCAGTGGTTGAACATAGGTGAGAGAACACAGGTCTAACAGAGGTCTCCTCTTCCACCTGTTCGCTACCTGGCTGTTATGTTACGATGCAAACAAGTCCCAGACCACATTCGGGTGCGCACACAAACATTCATTAGCTCCTTTACACAGAGACATGTGCCCATCTGTCCTGTAAGCCCATGACTCCCTCGCTCCTGGCCGTGTCAGGCCCTCTAATGAGTACCTTGCAGGAAAGTCTCACTATGGCATATGCAACAATATTCTAGTGGCAGGATTCTGCTAGCTCTGTGGGCTAGAGTTTTCAGAACTGTTATTTGTATCCCGCTAGGGTATTCTGAAATAAACGGAGCGGACTGCAACCAGCAATTAACAAAATGAAATATAGTAGAATTGAATCAGATAGAAAATAATAGAATGCATTATATAAAGTGGGGGTAAGAAGTGCTTTGTCTGGAAACTTTTCCTTTTCTTTTTAAGGTTATTTATTTGTTTTGAGAGAGACAGCAAGGGTGAGTGGGGGAGGGGCAGAGAGAATTCTAAGCAGCCTCTATGCTGTCAGCACAGAACCCAATGTGGGGCTTGAACCCCAAGAACCGTGAGATAATGACTTGGACTGAAATCAAGAGTTGGACGTTTAACGGACTGAGCCACCCAAGAGCCCCGAAACTTTTCCTTTCAATGTGCGTGTGTGTGTATTAGGTCATAATGGAAAAAGTATTTACCACTGTGATCTAAAGAGAACAAGAAATTATGTCCTAAGGGAACGTAGGCACAGAATTTGACGGAGTCCTTTGGCCAGGGTACCACTTCAGTAGTTGTTGTCTGACTGGGACCCTAGTCTCATAACTCATACGTGGAAGGGAGGTTGTTTCTCTAGAATTATTTCTAGTCAGTCTACATAACTGAATATAGCTCATTTCACCAGTAAAAAAAGAAAAAAAAATCATTTCTAACATCATTCATGCTAATCAGCAAATGTTCTAAAGATAGTCGAAAGCTCGGAATAGCTTCCCCTGGAATGTGAGCTTCTGGTTAAATTCATTAAAATACAAACTACCTCTGGAGTGTGTATCCTGAAAGAGTACCTCAACTGTTACCTACCCATCGCTAAAGGATAAACAAAACAATAGTATATTCTGTACGCTGTCGTGTGAGTGCATCCACATAAAACAGCCAGTATTAAAGTTATCCTTCTCTGTCAGTAAGGCTGATGGAAGGCTTGCAGAGAAAATAGTCATGTTAAAAAAGAACACGGTGATCTAATATACAGTGCAATATTGTATTATAATGGTTGATATTCAAAGTGAAACAAACCACAAGAAAGTCTCACCTGACACTGGAGTTAATGGACCTAAAAACCAGAGCTAATCTAGGGAATTACAAGGATGTCATCCCAAATCTGAATGTTCAGTCATATCTCAAGCCATGGTTTCAGGTGTTTCCTCTTTATATGGAACACTATCAAGTCCCTAAAGAGGATGAGTAGTTATCCATTACGTGAAACATAATACATATGTCACAACAAATATGTCAAAGGCAGACACTGACTGCAGACTCTTACCTCCACACTCTGCTTTTCTCTTTCCGTGAGCCCACCTTTGGGAGCTCATGTCTCAAAGTACATGAGAAAGATGGCCCTGAATCCTTACACATGGTGTCCAAAGACCAAGCATGGGAGCTGGCTACATAATTTGCAGGGCCCAGTGAAAATGAAATGAGATAAAAATGGGGCCTCTTGCCCCCCAAAAGTGGGAAGAGCCTTTTTTTCTTTCTTTTGTTATCTCTACCTCAACTTTGCCTAGTTTTCTTTTTGTTTGTTTTTTGGGGTTTTTTTTGCTATTTAATTTTGTGTCCCCTTCGTCATGGGGACACCTCAGGAGTGAGTGCTGACCTTTGCAGGTGCCCAGGCCTCTCCCTGTGCCTCGGTGCACAGCTGCCGAGCTCATTCCTCCCTGATCCCGTCCCCAGCGCAGCAGGCAGCAGAGACCCTCGTCAGGGAGGGGGTGAGGCTTCCAGCCTCTGGTGCATGCTCCATTATCCTATTGAGCTACACGCACATCACCCAAATTCAATGATAAAATTATTAAGAATTTCCAGACAGCACCGGTGGACCACTATCCCTAAGCACAGGCCGGCTGGAAGCAGAGCCTTGCCGGACTCTACTCGCTGCATGCTCATGACTCTGGCCTTGGTGGGTATCTGCCTCTGTCCAGGGCTCTGGTTTCTGGGGGCTCTTTTCAGCGGTGATGGCTTTGAGAGACAACGTCCATGATTCTTTCTAGTACCTTCCCCAGAGTCAGTGAGGAAAACAGGTCTATCGTCATAGTAATACCAACAACGGCTAAAATTCCACAGCACTCCCCTATTTGACACGACTTCTCATGTTATAACTCAGACAGTCCAGGGCTCAGTGCCTAGAATTCTGGAGGTGAGGCTCCGATTTACTCTTACACATGTTAGGTTGAGCACTGGAGATTCTCAATACGTAACTGCTTTTGTTTTCCTCAAACCACGCGGCAAATTTACGGAGAAAATCAGAGTTCAACCCAACGTACCCCTTTCTTCCCCTTCCAGACATCGTTCTCTTCCTCTTACAAACTTTTCTCAGATTCCTCCCCAGTCCTTCGCACGAGATGTCATTGATTGAACCACACAGTGGACCCTCTCCCTGCTTTGTCCTTCCCTCTTCCCTGGGGTCTGGCTGAGGCTGACCCACTTGTGGTTACAACTCAGTTCCTTACACTAGCTTCCCAGGAAGCTATTTCTCCTCCTGTACAAGAGCTTCTTTTGATCTTTGCATTTCTTCTTCTTCTTTTAATGTTTATTCATTTTTGAGAGAGAGAGAGAGAGAGAGAGAGAGAGAGCATGAAGAGGGGAAGGGCAGAGAGAGAGGGAGACACAGAATCTGAAGCAGGCTCTAGGCTCTGAGCTGTCAGCACAGAGCCCGATGTGGGGCTCAAACTCGCAGACTCTGAGATCATGACCTGAGCCCAAGTTGGACGCTTCAATGACTAAGCCATCCAGATGCTTCTGATCTTTGCATTTCAGTCAACAGTGACTGATGCCTCCATAATGGAAGATGGATACATTAACTGAGGTCTACCTGCCTAGGGCTTGGTAGCATCAATTGTAATTTTATCAGATATTTTTCCCAGTGAGAGTCAATCAGCCCTGGCAACGAAGGATGATGTTGCTGGTTCCCCAGGGATATTAAAACACTACCAGAGCCCCAGGCATACCAATGTTTTCACTTATACATTTACCGTGTATAAAGCACCACACTGGGTGTTACACAAGGACACTCGGGACTTGGACAATCTGAGGAGATGATGTTTGGTATGTAAATGATGGCTATAGGAGACAGAAATGATGATGGGAGAGATCCTTGGTGTTGGTGGGATCAGCGAGAACCTGCTATTCAATGTTGCGTCTGGGAATAGACCCTCATCGTGTCTCCGTGCACACATCAGCGTGAAACCAGTGTAGGGGACTGCAGGAACGCAGGATGTGGGGTTTGTTTCACCCTGTTTTTTTGGAGAGAAGAGACCTCTGTTTCCCTGAGCACTTAAGTGGGTGCTCATTTGAGTCATGGAGCTTCGTGGTTTAACATATCATCTCCTTCCATCTCACTATGGGCTAACTGCCCCTTTTCTTACTTGAGAAAATTGAGGCTCAGAGACTTAAGTGACTTGCTCAAGGCCAGACAGCAACTAAGCGGCTGAGCCAGGAACCAAGGTCAGCTAAGGTTTCTCATTGTGGACGGAGCTTAGTCTCGTAGACTGAACAACCCTCACCCATGTTACTCTAAAATTGGCGATCGGCCCCGGCCCCGTAGCACCTCCCGAGTCCTCACAGCCGGAACTCAGCGGTCCCACCCTCCCATGGCCCATCAAAAGCCAACATTGGTTTTGTCTACACCGCAGGGAAATCGGGAGCCACCGAACTCCATAGGTGGGTGCCCGAGGCTCCCTTTGGCTCAAATCTTAGCCTTCTGTGCCGCGGATGACCAGGTCTGTCAAATTCAGAGACACACCCTATGACCAACGAGGCTTTAGCTCCTTGTGGGAGAGCAGAGACACTTACCCAGTTTCTGTCCACAGACCCTCTCTCCTCTTTGAAGTTTACATTGGCTCTCGGTCCCCAGAGGAGGAAAGGGATGCTTTGGGCACAGAGCTCCGTCCTCCCCTCCATCCCCTCAGGGTACCTGCTGCTGAAAACAGTGTGCAGACTCGGGAGTGTCTGTCTGCAGCCGGGAGGCAAGCTAAATAAACACAAGAATGCTTGGATAGCTGAATAGTGGGGGCTCCCCCGCCTCTCCCTAATCGCTCTTTGGGTTTTTTTCCACCGACAAACTCTCCTCCGGGCCAGCCACCGCTTTCAGAAAGGCTGACAGCTCTTTGCTACCTCTGTTTCTGCATTTGCTCTGCTTCCCGCCTCCCTGGCCGCAGTAATTGTGATCCACTGGGCTGCCGGCCTCCCCCACCTACTCAAAAGAACAGTTTGAAAGATCCATTTGAATGAAACGGCTTGATTACAACCAAGAGACAATTGGTTGAATGAAGTCAATTATCTTTCCAGTGACAGGTGCCCACTTTGAAGTCTGGGCACCTGCTGGTGTAATCACTGAGGCTGACATTTCCAGGCCCTTATTAAGAAGGGAATAATAGAATGCCAGGCCTGAACTTTTTTGGTTGTGTGTGTGTGTGTGTGTGTGTGTGTGTGTGTGTGTGTGTGTGTTGTTTTTTTAAAGCGGGCCAGAAGGGTAAGAGTGATCTGCAGCTTTTGGGCCATTTCCTCCCCATTAGCGAACAGAATCATGAGCCGGGCCCCCCAATGCTGCCAGAGCTGTGAGACGCTCTACCCAAGCCGGTGCTGTCTGGGGATGTGGGAAGGGAAATTAACTCCGAGTAGCCGACCGGCAGGACCGTGCTCCCAGCTCTAAGACACTTAAGTACTCAAACCTGAAAGTCATTGAGATCTGAATATTTAGCAACAGGAATGAGGGGGAATTGGGGCATATCTTATTAAGCCAATTAGGGAGGCATCGTATAAGGGGGAAGATGATTTCCTCCATGCCAGGAGGGCATTCGCATACCCCTCGGTGTCACCTGCAGCCTGTATCCTCAGCCACGTCTTCCTCCTGGCCCATGTCCCTCCCTCAGCCATGTCCCACTATGTTCCTTTTCCGCACTCACCTGGACAAATGGACACTGCGGTTATTAGAACAGCAGATGGCTACAGAATGAGCGGGCGGTGGCAGAAGGGGGAATGTGTGGGGACCAGGCAGTGAATGCAGACTTGTTTATTCAACTAAAACATATCACTGAGCTGCTTATGCACAGAAAAGAATAAGTGAAGCACTAGCTCCCTAGGACTTCATCACTGTACTTACAGGAGAGGGCAGGTGGTACAGATGTGTGCAGCCAGCCGATGTCTAATAGGGACCGGTGGAGACTCTGGCAAACTGGACGGCCTCGGTGTGCTGGGAGAAACAACCAACCTAAAACAATTAGAGAAGACTACAGATGAAATAAAGGCTTTTTCAGGAAAAGAAAAACCAAGATTTACCAACAAATCTTATCCTAAAAGAACATCTGAAGTATGTATTTCAGGAAGGAGCCATGCCCAGAACAAACATCTGAGCTGCAGGAAGAAATAAGGAGTAAAGCCATGTACATGTATATGTAATTTCATCCAAATAAACACTGACTGTATACAACAAAATGAGAAAAAAATTAAAAAGTCAAACTCCTAGAAGCACAGGATAGAATGGTGGCTGTCAGAGGCTGGGCGGGGGGAGGGGAAATGGAGAGTTGTTAATCAAAGGGTATAAAATTTCAGCCATGCAAGATGAATAAGTTCTGGAGAACCCAACATTGTGCCTGTACATGACAATGTCGTGCACACATATACACCTGTCAAGAGAGTAGATCTTATGGAAGCGTTTTTGATATAATTTTAAAAGGGGGGCATGGGGAGACTGAGATGTGCTAGCTGTCAAAAGGGCTACAGGTTGGATTTCCCTTTTGTTCTGCGTTCAGGCTGAGTTTGCTTCTGGCATCTTGTTTGGAGAAGGACACTAAAAGTCTGGAATCTACCCAGAAAAATTATGACCAGCTTGGTGAGAGGAACTGAAATCTTACCATGCAATTAATGGGGGAAGAAGCTATCTCCATTTAGACTGGAGAAGATGTGGGGCCCCTGGGTGGCTCAGTCGGTTAAGCGTCCGACTTCGGCTCAGGTCATGAACTCACGGTTTGTGGGTTTGAGCCCCGCGTCAGGCTTTGTGCTGACAGCTCGGAGCCTGGAGCCTGCTTCGGATTCTGTGTCTCCCTCTCTCTCTGCCCCTCCCCTGCTCATTTTCTCTCTCTCTCTCTCTCTCAAAAATAAACATTGAAAAAGCTAGATAGGAGAAGATGCTTGGTCAGGCATGCAGAACCTTCACAATCTTGAAGAGAACGAGGGCTTGTTTGTTAGAACCTGGACCAACAGGGCTACCTCTTTGCAAGTGTGGGAGGGAGTCTATAACGAAAAACTTTCTGCCCAGAATTCGAATGTCTGCCTCAAAGAATACCAGTCTCCCCACCCTAATGGTATCCAAAAAAAAATGTCATTTTGAAAACACTGCTTGTTAAATACAGATGAGCATTTCAATGGTGTTTATATGAACGATACTTATATAAGTAGGAAGCTAATATCCTCTATACTCCTAACAGCTGATGACTCAAAGTACACACGTTGGCTTTGCATGTCCAAAGGCCACACTGAATCTCCAAAATGCATTATTATCATGGTCAGTGCCACACTGATGCCTATTTACAGGGAAAATCATGTAGATTAGTCCTGCCTTTACTTTAGCCCATTGTGGGTTTCAGATGGGGACACTGCCATCTTGGTAGAGGACAGGATGGGAAGCTAAACTCAATTTCTGGTTACCACATCTTCAACGACTTCCAGTAGACAGATTGCCTCCTTTATTCATGCGCTAGTTTTTAATTCTCATAGTATGTGTCAGGGAGAATCCTTTTACAACAGGAAAAACCTGTTTTCCAAGACATGGTATTAATACTTGACTATTCTATCAATTAACATCTGCAAAATCTTTAGACATCACACATCATCCGCCAATAATTTGTATAGAGTACTTTTTTATTATCAACAGTTTTATTTTTTTAATTGTGACTATAATTTATTGTCAAATTGGCTTACATACAACACCCAGTGCTCATCCCAACAAGTGCCCTCCTCAATGCCCATCACCCATTTTCCCCTCTTCCCCACCCCCCAACCACCCTCAGTTTGTTCTCTGTATTTAAGAGTCTCTGGAATATTTTCTAAGTTTGATTTTGTAAATTTATTTTTGAGAGAGAGTGTAAGTGTGGAAGAGGCAGAGAGATTGGGGGACAGAGGATCCGAAGCAGGCTCTGTGCTCACAGCAGAGAGCCCCATTGAGGGCTTGAGCTCACAAACCATGAGATCATGACCTGAGCTGAAGTTGGACGCTTAACCGGCTCAGCCACCCGGGTGCCCTGTATCAAGTGTTTTCTGCGTGTGGAGTGCTGAGCCTGAATATCAACTACTTTCTTACACACTCACTGTTAGTGATTCTGAAGCCTTAGTCTCCACCACGGGGGGGGGGGGGGGGTCCCAAGAGACCACCGTGGCTCCTGTCTGCTGCCCTGAGAGCCTCATAAAATAGAATCTTCTCAGGAAATCAGAGGCCTTGAGTTTGGGAGTGCACATGGAAAGAACACATGTGGTGTCACTGCCTCTATCTGAACCTAACACTATTAACTTTGTAATTTTGCCCTGATTATGGATGTTGGTACTGCTGCCGTCCTCATTACCGCAATCACTTTTGTTTTTGGCTGGGGAGGGCTCACGTGGAGCTGCTGGCACTTGACAAACACCGATGTCAGCAACACACCCTGTGAGTCCCAGAAGTGGTTTCTCTGTGACTATTCTTGGCACCGACTGACCCGGATGATGATTGCAAAGCCGAGTGCCCTGGTGCGATGCTAGCGCGCTCACGTGATGGGGGAAACGAAACACACCTGGAAATGGACATATTGGCTCTTTCAGTGGCCTGCGACCAGAAGCTCCGTCCCAGAGAGAGTAAGAGTCCGAGTCCTGCTCTGTCTCACCTGACAGTTCACAGACCAGGACCCTGAGTTTGAAAGCACTGGGAGATGGAAGCAGAGCAGCAAAGCAAGCCCGTGGACGTGTCTTGGTACATCCCTGCAAGCCTTGTTGAACTTGGGCATGGAGTATGCCTACTGCGTTGCAGAGAATATGTCAGGCGCTGTGGATGTAGAGAAGATAAGCTTACTTCCTCTCTTAAGGAGAACTGACTAGTGGAAAAGTAAGAGCATAACAGAAAAAAACAACATATTAATAACACACCACAAAGTAAGTGTATGGTATGAATAGTCAGTGCTATATCCCTGTGGCCCTTGATTTAAATTTTTTTATGTTTATTTATTTTTGAGAGAGAGGGAGAGGCAGAGTGTGAGCAGGGGAGGGGTAGAGAGAGAGGGAGACACAGAATCCGAAGCAGGCTCTAGGCTCTGAGCTGTCAGCACAGAGCCTGAACAGGACTTTAACTCAGGAACAGTGAGATCATGGCCTGGGCTGAAGTTGGACACTTAACCCACTGAGCCATCCAGGCGCCGCTGATCTTTAAAATGGGGGCGTGCTGCTAGGCTTACCCAAGGAATTGGGGGTTTTTGTTTGTTTGTTTTTTAATTTATTTATTTTTAATATATGAGATTTATTGTCAAATTGGTTTCCATACAACACCCAGTGCTCATCCCAAAAGGTGCCCTCCTCAATACCCATCACCCACCCTCCCCTCCCTCCCACCCCCCATCAGCCCTCAGTTTGTTCTCAGTTTTTAAGAGTCTCTTATGCTTTGGCTCTCTCCTACTCTAACCTCTTTTTTTTTTTTTTTCCTTCCCCTCCCCCATGGGTTTCTGTTAAGTTTCTCAGGATCCACATAAGAGTGAAAACATATGGTATCTGTCTTTCTCTGTATGGCTTATTTCACTTAGCATCACACTCTCCAGTTCCATCCACGTTGCTACAAAGGGCCAGATTTCATTCTTTCTCATTGCCACGTAGTACTCCATTGTGTATCCAAGGAATTGTTTTTAAAAAATATGGAGTATTTATGAGAAAATTAAAAAATGTAGATAGCTCACAAATTAATGCCATGGGTCAGCGGACTTCAGGATTTAGAGGGACCTTAAGTGCTCATCTAACAACTCTCTAATAGATGAATACTGTGTGCTTTAAGTTTGGTGATCATTGAACGTGTAATTACTGTCTGGTGTGTGTGATGCCAACCAGAGCAGTGAACAAGGCAGATATGGTCCTTGTTTTCTCTGCCTGTATATCTTCTAGAAGATGAAGATATACAATAAATAAGCAAAGAAGTGAAGAAGATAGCTTCTCGTAGTGATGAATACAATGATGGAAATATAAAGGCAGCACAGGAGGGTGAGAGAAAGGGAGATGCCAGCACTTCTTCAGATGGTGAAGACAAGAAGACCTCTGGAAACCAAACACAAGGACTTGTTTAATAAGAAGTCCTTGTTGGGGACAAAATGACAAAGGATGAGGAATTTGGTTTGGAGGGTTTTCCTCATTTCCTTTACCCTTCTGCCATCCAATCTGAGCACCTGCTTTGGCCCCAGTCCTTGCCAAAGACAGTGATGAATGCTTTGGGCAGTGGTGTGCACGGGTGTGTTCCTTGAATGTTGGTGATTTATCACTGATGGCTCAGGGGCTGGCAGGTCAGAAAAGGGACCAAGGTCCAAATATGTTGAATATCAGCAAATACTCATCCTTGCTAGGGACTGAAATTTCATCTCCCTTCCATCCAGATGCTCTGACGGTCCTATCTCTGAGAAGGACTAGACGTACAATCCTGGTCCTGTTGCACACACTCCCCGGAACATCACTCTCAAGTCCAAAACTCTAGGCACCTGTGTTATAACCAGGAAGCGTGAGCTTTGGGGAAGGCAGTGAGTTGCTTAGGCTCTGTTTCTTACCTCTTCCCAACTGCCCACCTCTTACTTACCTCTTAAAAGTTTTCTGAACTTGGGTTACCCAAACTAGCTCTCTCCCAAGGGAAGGAACATGCATCCTTGGCCTAGAACTTTCTACTTTGGACAGATTGCCAACAATTGTGCGATATTACGTGGAGCATCCTGCTCTCTCCCAGACAGAGGATCCTGAATTTCGCCTTTCATGGGTATGGAAAATCACCTACCAGGTAGTAACAAGGTCAACCCAGAAATGTACGTAAAGGCAATATTAATCAGGGGTGCCAGGGTGGCTCAGTCAGTTAAGCAGCTGACTTCGGCTGAAGTCATGATCTCATGGTCCTTGAGTTCAAGCCCCGCGTCAAGCTCTGTGCTGACAGCTCAGAGCCTGGAGCCTGCTTTGGATTCTGTGTCTCCCTCTCTCTCTGCCCCTCCCCCGCTCACACTCTGTCTCCCTCTGTCTCTCAAAAATAAATAAAACGCTAAAAAAATAAAAATAAATAAATAAAGCAATATTAATTGAGTTTTTACCATTTGCAAAATGAGAAAGTATAACCCAGGTCTCACTTTGAGTAACTTTCAATCTGATATGTGAGTAGTTATTTTCAAAGTTAGAAGGGGTAGTAGAGTGAAAGGGGGGGGTACTTTTAGAAAAAACCTATCTCCCCTCCACCACCACCACTACCACACACACACACACACACACACACACACATGTGTGCACACTTGTCCTAGAAGCTATGAGCCCTAGGACTCACATGTATGATCACTTAAGGCAAAGGTTTTGTCTTTCAGAATTTTGGGAGATTTTATTGGCCACAGGATACCCCTCTCTCGTGGGGATGTGCGGCGACTCCAAACTCCCCACTCCCAATCATGTGCAAGAACAAACGTCGGACACAGAGAGGCCCTTCCATAATTATTTCATGAACTAGAATTCCTGATGCCCATCCCCCCAGTTTGGCTCCATCCCAGCAGATCCCTATGCCATCTATGTGACAAAGGAGGGCTGGGGACATTTGCTCTTTCTCCAGAGAGTCTGCCTCATCCATTGATATTCCGAATAGCCAGCCTCCATGGTGCCTTACATCAAACATCTCAAAATTGTAAATTCTAGATTTTATTATATACCAGCAAGATAAGTATGCATTTTTCATCCTTCCCAAGACCCTTATACCCACAGAGACCTTACTAGAAGCTATGCTATCACTTAGTACAGTACCTGCAGGAGGTTGGGAGAATTTTTATCCAATTAAACAGCAAGAAAGGAACAAAGGAGTCCTGGAGAAAATCTCCTGTCTTCTGGCACCATCCTGACCCCAGGAGGAATGAAGTACGTTTGCCATCTCAGACCTCCCAATAGTTAACATCAGGCCTCTCCTTGGTGCTGGTGATGGATCGGGAATGGTGGGGAGGGGTGCACTGGGGGAGTGGCTTTTGAACGCTCTCTGGCCCAGCTCCCCAAAATAACCAGAAATAGTAAAAGATGTTATTGATGGTAACAGGTAGGGTATGTTAAATGGGTAGGCAGATAAAAACAGTCGTGAACCACCCCGCAAGAGGAATCAGTTGCTAGTTAAGTATTAATAAGTACTTTTTTGGAACAAAACCACAAAGACCCTATGTGTACAAATGAGCACTGTTTCTTTCAAAGGAGTCCCTTTGGGAAAATAAACAGTTATTCCAACAATGCTGCCGTTGATCAAACTATTTCTGGAACTGGAACATTATCTTTCAAGCCAGTTTACTAGTCACACCAGAAAAGGGCCTCATTTGAGGATCTCATGTCATTCTTCATAATCAGAACCAACTCTGTACAGCTTGAGTATCTCTCAGAAGCTTCCAGAGCTCCCTTGGGAAGCAGGAAGGCACCGGCCTGGACTTGGGCTCAGATGGGGGGCAGCTGTTGAGGAGCGTCTCACCCACAGTGTCTTCCATTTTAATTGCCCAGTGTCGATGCTATCCCCCCCACACCTGGGGTCCCCCACCTCCCACCTCATCAGTGAACCAGTGATCATTTTGGCTTCAAAACTCAGTTCTGACTCAGTAGGAGCCGCAGGCATCATATTGTTTGGCTGTCATTCTTCCTTCTCAGGGTTCTTCTTCGCTATTTTGGACACCGTGGAAAAGTGCCTCGAAGGCTTCTATTAACAGTAAACAGCAGCGTTAATTACCCAAGGGCTCCAGCTTCTATGTTCTGTATGGAAGTAAAGTGTTCTCCACCAGCTACTTCCAGCATATCACAAAGCAAGGCAGGGACACCAAGCAGATGGGGGACTCCTCTGATGGCCAATGATAGGTGAGCTTTGGCTCAAGGACTCCCAAAAACCTCTTAAACCTCCCTTAGACTACATGGTCATCCAGGAAACTTCTGCCCAACCTTCCCTCCTTTTCTCCATCACTGGGGATCAGGCTTGTATTGAGGTCCAACGACCTTTCCAGCCTCCTGTTTTCTCTCCTATAGGTATTTGCCCTCACCTTATCTCAACACCCGCTTCTCAGAGGACTCAGGCTAACACAGTCCTATCTGTGTCCTCAGTTTTACCTACTTCCGATCCCCAGCTCTTGACTGTCGTCAGCCCTTCCTCCCTAACCAGCACATTCAGTAACCAGAGACTCTGTCTTCCAATCCTGGCCAAGCCATGTCTGGACACTCAGAGGGGGTTTCATTCACCCCATCCTTTTAATTCATAATGATAGAGTCTATTTAACTTCCAGCTTCCTGTTTCATGGTTCCTCCACAGCAGAAGATGTGCAGATCCTGAGAATATCCTAAAAGGACACAAACACTCTGGAGGAGATTCCCAAAAGGCCATCCCGGCCCCGGTACTACCCTGAGCCCTGAAAACATCATTGGCACAAATATCTAGTATCTGATAAGAACTATGTCATAGGCAACACCATCCATTTTGAAGTATATGTTCGGATTTGTTTGTTAAAAATAGTAACGGTGTGGTTTCACAGCCTCCCTTTGTGCACTAGAAATAAATACAGCTATACTTGGGTTGGGAGAGGGGGAGTTATGGTTGATACAAATGGCCAGTTCTGAGTTAGGAAGAAGCACCCCAAATGTCCTAGATAGGAGCACAAAGGAACCACTACTCTAGTTTTCAAAGTCTAACTCCCATACTTTCTTGGGACTTCAGGATGTAGGGTTCTATCACAGACACTAACTTAGGCACAGGGTACTTACTGAGAGCCCCAGAAGGAGTAAGTAAAATATCCAGCGCCATTCTCGGCACACAGAAGGTACTCGGTTAATGAGATTGAGTCCTTTTTACCCTTTTCGACCTCATCCTTTGCTTTCAGGTACATTTTAAAAGAATCACGTAAAGCTTTCCCATTACAAAAATTTACCAAATTGGAATGTGTTAGCCTCTCCTCATTATCTGATTGCCAAGATGGAAAACTTTAAAGAGAGGTGGGGCCAGTAGTTAGATGCTTTGATCCAGAAAATATGCAAAAGATGTTTGCATTGCTAGGACTTCATTTCAGGATTTTAACATGCTTATCCAGAGCCAAATTTTCTGGGGGATCCTCCCCTGCACCACCTGTGTTCAGAGACTACAGAAAATAGAAAGGAGAGGAGCCAAGTATGGCCTCTCTAGCTTCACATCTTGAAGCTTTCCCAACTGGGCTCTTAAATTTAATCCAGAGAGATTTTATTTTGTGAATGCCTAGCACCAGGAAAATAGGAGGAAAAAATGTGTGCGTTCAGAGCAAATGGCAACAAATAGGGCCACAAGACCTAGGAACATTTTGGAGCCTGAGAGGGATCATTTCCGAGACCTTAGAATCTACTGGGTAACAGAACAATACGCTTTGGCATTCCATGTCCAAATGCTTCCCCCATTGAGCTAGTTAAAAACAAACAAGAAGACAGACAAACAAAAACAGGTAAAATCCAGACATGCTTGGATTATCTAATTCTATCAGATACTTTACAGTACAACGTTCTGGACTTCCTGCTAGAGAGTGAACTATCCAAGGATTAAGAAGTATGTATTATCAAATGGCTATCACGAAAAAGAACAAAGAAAGTATTTTTCTTTCACTTAGAGTTCTAACCATTTGAAAGGAGACCCTTCAAAAAAATAATTAGGAACCTCTTCTCCCTTCCTGGTGTGAATCACAAAGGTGATTTGGACATAAGCCATCCTGAAGTGTTGGTATCTTATAACTATATCTTGTTATATTACATCTGGATGATATAATTGAACTTAGAACTATCCTTCCCCTAAACTACCTGGGAGGAAGAGCTCTGAAATTAGCCCTTGTCAGATAAGTCAATTCTGTGGCCTCAGTTAAATCTGTAGGGCATATGGTATCATAAAAAAAGAATGAACAGGTTACAGTCCCCTAAAACCATTACAATTACCACTTGGCCCTGTTCAAGTGAATTAAAGACCTCCTAAGGTTTGGTGAGTATTTTAGGACGTTTGTGGAAAAGTATTCCATTTTCCTAAAACTCTTTAGTTGATATAACCTCAAAACTTCAGTTTTTACTGGGAATACCAACAAGGAAGGGGGAGGCCCAGGACGAGAGGAGGGCCCAGTCTCCCAACACCGAGCACTTTGTGGGTCTTCAGCCTTCACGTGTGGCCAAGTGATCAGGGACCCCAGTGGCCTGATTAATGCATCATTTGCTGATCCCACTGACCCTTCGTCTGCATTTGAACAACAGATCTGACTGAGGACCTACAGAATGATCTATGGTAGGTTCAGGAAGCCCCTAATTTCACCAACAGACGTCTGCCTGATAGTAAGACTTGACGTCCCATTCACAAACTGCATTCCCTGTGTTAACATGGGGAACCAGTGTCACAGCCTGTATTTTGCTTCAATGTGGGAAGAGTTGGTTTTTTTTTAAATAAAACTCCAGATGAAGTAATGAATTCATTTGTGTTTGAGTTATCTTGTTTGAAAAAAATATATATCTTTATTTTTTAAATTTATTTTTAGAGAGAGAGAAAGAGCGAGTGGGGGAGGGGCAGAGAGAGAGGGCGTGCAAGAGAATCTCAAGCAGACTCCCCATTGTCAGTCCAGAGCCTGGTGTGGGACTCAATCTCACGAACCATGAGATCATGACCTGTCGGACCCTTAACCAACTGAGTCACCCAGGAGCCCCCAAAATATATTCCATTAAAGGTTAGAGTGCCTCAGGGTGAAGATTCTTAACTATGTGCAGAGTAGGGGACCCACACCGCCAGAAAGAGCAGTGGGTTTATATCACAGGTTGGAACGTGTGTTCCTTGAAAGAGATCAGGATTAATCAGCCACACTTTTCAACCTCGTTATTTTCCTTGCTGAGCAGCTATAGTCAAATTCATATAAATTAAATTTCTGGGTAGCAGGTTTGAAATTTACAAACAAAATTAGATGTGCATGTACAGAACTTTATGTTTCTATAATTGAATTTCTTCATTCATCAGGATATGGTAGCTGTAGTAACAACCCCCAAATCTCAATGGCTTAAAATAACAAAGATTTATTTCTCACTCATGATACACGTTCAATATGAATCCATAATAGTCACTCACAATCCCAGGATGATAGAATCTCCATCATCGTATGACATCAGCTTCTTAACCGAAGTCTTCAGGGTTTGCCAGAGTTAGAAGAAGAAAATGTGGAGAATTGTATGTGCGGCACCCCATAAATGCTTCCAGATCGAAATGATATACATCATTTCCATTCATATTTGACTGTTTAAAGCAAGTCAGATGCCCCCCCACCCCCACAGCTTTAAAGGAATACGTATCCCAAAGGAGAGAATGGCCAGACATTGTCATAAACACCAGCGATGTTTATGCACCATCATAACTTTGGAGCTGCCACTTTCTCTGATGTTGAGCATTTCTTGATCTTGGCACTTAGAAGGAGTCACTAGAAGTTCGACGCATGTCAAAATTCATAGTTCTCTACTCCTCCCTTCCAAAAAGATGGCAATCTCTAGCCCTTCCTGGCAGTAATTTGGAATCTCCACTGAAGGTGACTCAGTCCCTCCCAGTTTCAAATTGTCTGTTTAGGGTAATTATTCAGTTGGTTCAGGCTTTAAACTCACTCATTCGAGTTAAAATTCTCTATCAGGACTGGAGTCTTCTCTCACTCTACTCCACCCCCCCCCCCACACTCCCCACCCAAGCTGGAAGATGGCCTGGGAAAAGCATCTCAGGGCCCATCGAGAATTTCCTGATTGTGTTGGTCATCTGAAGAGACGAAGAACCAGTAATTAATGCAACATGTTTGGGTTGGGGTGGGAGGTGGGGTGACATGAGATCTGAGGACATCATTTCAACTGTGAGGGTAAGTCTTAGATCATACAGCAGAATAACTTTATAACATGGCAAGTTCATGTGGAAGTAACACAGATAGCTCCAGTTAAGTGTGGAAACCTTGTTTGTTTATTTGTTTATTTGTTTTTTAACCCATAAGCTGAAACCTTGGGAAAACATTTGTGGTGATTTATCACTTCAATTGCTATGCAGAATCTTATCCTACTAGAGACTCAGGGACTAGAAGTAAAAATAAAAACCCAAGGCCTATTGAGATAAATGTTCCTCTGTAATCAGTTTCCTATGGCATCCACTCTGATTATGGAAGGACTTTGAGAGTCTACTTCTGTGTGAAATATTCCACTTAGCTGGGGTAAAAATGTCCTGGACCATACCCTGTTCCCTTCAAAGGGACCTTCAAGTGAAATATTTAACCAAACAACATTTAGCTAAGAGCATTACAGCCATAGAAAAATATTTTAAAAATAAGGATAACAATGAGCTGGTAGTGTTCCCTGCATGACTCAAAATAGTTACCTGTTCCATGTTTGAGCAAGAATGGAATTATCCATTGGTCTCTGCTTTGAGGTATGAGAGGGAATCGAGGGATTGGGGAGTCTCTCTCAGCGTAAAGCAACAGGCAAATCTAAGAAAGTTTTCAGTTAGCTACATCTCATCTCTCTTCAATAGTCATACACAGGTGTAATGTCTGCACCTGAAGACAAGAGCTTCTCAAAAGGCATCAAGTACAAAACCAAACACACCACTACCATACAATCCAGCAGTCATACTCCTTGGCATTTACCCAAAGGAGGTGAAGAGTTATATCAATACAGAAACCCACCCACGGGTGTTTACACCCCTTTAATTCCTAATTGCCACAACCTGAACACAACCAAGATGTCCGTTGGTCCATCCAGACAATGGAATGTTATTCAGTACTAAAAAGAAAGAAACTCTTTAAGCCATGAAAAGAACTGGAGGAACCTTAAATGCACATTACTGAGTGAAAGAAGCCAATCTGGGAAGGTTACATGCTGTGATGATTCTAATTCTACGCCATTCTGGAAAAGGCAGAACTATGGAGACAGCAAAAGGATCAGAAGTTGTCAGGGGTTAGGGAGGAGAAAGGGATGAATAAGAAGAGCAGGGAGGGTCTTCAGGGCAGTGAAAATACTCTGCATGGTACCATAACAACGAATACACGTCATCATATATAGAATGTACATCATAGAATGTGCAATCAAGAAGGTACAACAGAGAAGGCACAACATCCAGAGTGAACCCTAATGTAAACTATGGACTTCAGGTGATAATGATGTTTCAGTGTAGGTTTGTCAGCTGGAACAGAGGTACCACTCTGCTGGGAGATGTTGATAGTGGTGGGGGTGGGGGGACCATGCAAATGTGGACACGAGGATATATGGAAATCTCTGGAATTTCAGCTCAATTTTGCTGTGAACCTAAAACTGCTCTAAACAATAAAGCCCATATATATATATATATATATATATATATATATATTTTTTTTTTTTTTTTTTTTTAAGTCATCAAGTAATGAGTTTAATTTGCACAAAGTACTGGACCAGCTGAAGACTGCCCCCATTCAATGGCATAAAAACGGGGATGATATAACAGATTGGCTGACAGTGTCTCGAGTTTGGCCAAATCAAAAGGGTCAAAGAAATGATTTATTGCTCTCGGGAGACTGGAAGGAAAGGCTTACGTTCTGCCACTAAGCCTGGAAAATGGAAATTGGGGCATTTAAAACTCTTTGGGAAGAAACAGAAATATGCAATGTCAAGCCTCACTGGAAGCACGATAGAACAGGGTGGTGCCTCAGTTTAGAAGCCTGCATTTATGACATCCCAGACCGAGGAGCCAACTGGCCCAATGACTCAGGACTTAGACTCTGACAAGTGGCCTTGGAGCCAGCTGATTCAGCACCAGATGTCCTTGGGAAGTGTCAAAAATCAAAGAAACAAGAGACCCTGTGCTAGAGGAATTACAACCAACACAAAGGAAGGCCCTTAACTCAGAATGATCTCTAAGTCAATGAGTAGCAATTAGTACAAAAGAAGACACCAGGTTTTGTGGAGGAATGTGCCCCATACACACCGGTTCTCCAGACCAGACAACTGCATTTCAGCAGTGACATCGTAACATTCCATCTGTCACAATGGTATGAGGCACTGATCAGTGACCCCAGTTTTCTTTCTACAAACTTTAATTGTATCTAGGATTGATGCCCTGGACTGTGGAGGCTCTGGGAATCTTGGGATGTTCAAGGAGAGGCAATTGTAGAGGTTGAAAAATGATATTCTTGCCAAAGTGTTATGAGACTTGAGCCATTTATTGACAAGAATAAAAAGATGCTCCTTTATTTTGAAGTCCACACTCTGTTGAGGTAGAATATCTCTGTTACAGAGTCACTTTGTTACAGAGGGATTTTTGTTCTCTTCAACTAGAATTTGAGTTACTGCAAAGTAGGAGCCATGTTTATTCATCACTGTGTATTCTGGAATATATCAGGACTCTTTGCAGCAGAGGTCAAGCAACTTTTTCTGTAAAGGGTCAGACAATAAATAATTCAGTCTCTGTGGGACATATGATCTCGGTCATGGCTCTCACGTGTATTGCAAAAGCCATATACAATACATAAACAAATTACCACAGCTGTGTTCCAATAAAACTTTATTTACAAAAACAAGTGGGGAGCCACAGGACCATAGTTTGCTGACCCTGCTTTACAGCCCAGAGTATTGGAAATACCATGAGTTTCAGGGCAAGACAAGGCTTATTTCAGACTCTAGTTGTGTCTCTCACATAACCTTTCAATCAGTTTCCTTTGCTGAAACATGGGGGATGATAATAGATCACACATATAAATGAAAATGATGTGTATGAGAGATCCTGAGAATATTTGGAACATAAGAAAATACTCAGTAGATGTGTTTTCCTAGGAGATGAAACTATAAAATCTATAACTTCAGAATTTAAATTTGAAGACGTTTTACTTTTAGAAATCTCTTGACCAATCTTTCCTAGAGAGCTCTTTACATCTCTTCTCGAGGTCACGTTTGTCACTGAGTCCGGCAGAAAGCCCATGCAATCAGAAAGCTCAAATGGAGTTTGGTTTATAATTCTGGTTGATATATGTTGATTTAAACCTTGAAGGCCAATGTAATACCTCATAAAATTGAAAGGAATAGGGGAAACGGAGCCTTCAGACTTACTATGTGATTAACCTTCGACACACAGAGGGAAAGAGCATAACAAATGTGCAGTGTTTGCTACATGCTTTCGATGGTGAAATTAAAAAGAAAAATAAGGAGAGTCTCTTGATGTCAGTGGATAATGCAGGACACATCCTGTGATGAATTCCATAGTGATAGCATTTATCGACCCGCATGCTGGAGAAAAAACATTGTACATGAAGAATTTGCCCTACCCCATGTGTTTAATGGGAAGGACAAAGCTGATTTGGGAATACATTTTTATTTGCCAGGGTGTAAACAGAGTAAGTGAAGTGTTTTATGCCTTCACGCCTATGGTGGGGCTCTGCTTGAAGCATTATGCTATCACCAGAGTGATTACCTACACAGAGTGCTGTGTGTTTCCAGAGAAAATGGCCGGCATCATGACCTCTGCCTTTCCCTTACTCAGGCAAGCACCACAGCCTTCTGTGTCTGTGGACAACCGTTTTCCCCAGGCCTTTAGAGCGTGTAAGGGACAGGGGCATCTGTGATAACCCTGGTGGGTGCTTCTCTGATATTCAGTATGAGCTGGGGGGGGGGGTCCTCCTGCCAATCTCTGCTTTCCCGAGGATATCTGGATTTCCTCTACTCCCCCTAACTAAGAATGATTATAAAATTTACAACTTTATTTCTGAAAATCACACTGGGGGAGATGGGCGCAAAGGTCTTGATAAAGCTGTCACTGGGGGGAGCATCAAGGCAGGATGCGAAGAGCATGGCCCAGGTGAATTCTGGCTCTGAATGACCACTGAAGGGGGCCTGGATAGATTGATTACCCAGCTCTTCACTTCTCAGAGTCTCTCTCTCCTCCTTAGAAAATGGAAGAATAATGACTAGTTTTTGGGCAGTGGAATTAAATGAGACTGAGTATAAAGCACATGGCATAACATCAGGGACACAGGATCGATAAACAGTATCTAACTATTATTACGTACGTTACTTTTTTTATTTACCCAAATCAATAAATTACCCTTTTCTGGAGAAAATGAATTAGCTGAGGAAGTATAACTGCTGAGAGAAGAATACAAAGAAGAATTTCCGTAAATAGAGTTTTGCATCGGTGCCTAACCAAGTGTAGTGATTCAATCACGGTTGGGTAATTTGATTGGACACCACCATCATTCTTAGGCTTTGCAGATTCCAAATCAGGCCATGGATATCCTCTCAACTGTCTTAATCAGAACCAGATGGAAGAAGAAACAGAGGCAATGCATATAATAATCGAGTTTATATCAGGCCCCAGAGGATGGACAGAGGAATTAACAGGTCTTTTCAGTCTGTAGTTTCAGTGACTCAACAGGAACAAGGCCACCAGGACAAATGGGGCTGCTCTACCTCCCTGGGTGCAGGATAATTTGACACGAGCAACCTTTCCAACGAAAGAAGTTAGGGCTGTGACTCAGCACACCAGGCAGGCAACGGCCTAAAAAAAGTCTCTGTGTGCCCTTCTGGACTTTGGATTGAAAGCTGCCTGTTTTATCTGGTCTCCTCCTTTTCACATTACTCCACAATTGCACTAGGTGTCCTGTAACAGCCTTGGCTTAGCCCCCACCAGTGACATAATTGCACTTGCCATCGAGCATCAGAATATCCATATCAGGACTATGGCAGATGGATGAAGCCCTCTGTTGAACGCAGCTCCCTTTTCACGTGCCTAATGGCATGTGTAGGGTGCACCAGCCAAGCATGACCATGTACCTTTGGGTTGGGAGTGGGCAGCCTTCAAGTGCTCGGGCAGAGGGGTTCAACTTCTTTGCTGTGCATCTTTCACGAGCGGGCTGAGGAGATCAATGGTCTCTTACAGACCTTCCTAAATTGAGTCTTTTTCCTCCTTGGAAGTGGGCTTCCAGAATGAAAAGAAGAAAGAAAGAGGAAAGAAAGAAAGAAAGTGGGGGGAGGGAGGGAGGAAGGGAGGGAGGAAGGAAGGAAGGAAGGAAGGAAGGAAGGAAGGAAGAAAGAAAGAAAGAAAGAAAGAAAGAAAGAAAGAAAGAAAGAAAGAAAGAAAGAAAGGAAGGAAGGAAGAAAGAAAGGAAGGAAGGAAGGAAGGAAATTCTAAGCCACACCAGGTCCCAGAAGACCACGTGTGACAAAAGGATGCGTCGATTTCCAGCAAGGACCCTTTGGGAAAATGTGCTGTGTGATCCACAGCCCCTCACACGCAGCTCATCTTCTTTAGTTAACCTGTGTGCACACCCTCTCCAGTGAGCAAGGTGGAGCTGAGAATGGCCCTGCACGTGGAGAAAACATCTGGGACTTGACCTTTCCTTTGAACCCACAGTCAATTCTTGAGTTCAGAGACATCAGCAGGGACAAGGGAAAGCCATGTCTGGAAAGCCAGGTTTTCTGGAAGCTACTGGTTTTGGTTGAGTTCATTCATCCTTTATTAACCCTGCCATAGTCATTTCTTCTGGTTTACAAGCTAATTTATGCCATTGTAGAAATGGTTTGATACGAAACACGATGCACAAACCATGGAGGGCATGAGCAGTGAGTAGTATGCCTGCAAACTGGCTTTCTGGAGGAAAAATAAAGCCGTATTCATAGTCTTTTTTATACTTATAGCCATATTAAATACCATTTCCATGGTGTAAATACACCCTTAATGGCTGATATCAAGCTAACACCAGTTTAACAACTAGTTCTCAAAACCCCTGAGAATGGTTTATTTCCAGTCTTTTTGCTTCATTTTCCCACAATTACACTTTTATTCTAAATAAAATATATTCTGCTTTTTCCTAGTGTTTGCTTTTTGAATTTATTCTATGACTATGTTTTATTTATTTTTACGGAATGCTTAGGTGGTCTTTTTTTTTTTTTTTTTTTTTTTACATGGAAGAAATTGCCCAAGCCTTGGAGGCAAACAGCTGGGTTCAAATAGTGGTAATCGTGAAACATTTTAACTTTGTTCAACTTCATTTCTTTACCATCAAGGTACAGATAACAAACAACACCCAAGTCACAGGGTAAAACTAGTTAATATTTATTAAGGGATCCTAAAATCCTACCTTCTGCTTCTCACTTCCACCCCTTTGTTAAGTAATTGGTTGGTTCTTACTGCAAACATCAGTCTTACTGACGTTGACAATCCTTCCTGGTTCCTGCCTCATGAGAAAGTTTTATAGTACCAAGTGGCCTCTATCCACTTTAGTAGTTCCTTAGAGATTCAGACTGCATGACCTTAAATTCCTGCATTTTTTCAAGTGACTCACTAAGTACAGTGACCACATTCACACAGTCAAGAGGGCTGGCTGTCAATGCCTTGTAGAGCGTACTTAACTACATGCATTCAGAGAATGTCATTGCTGGAAAAGACCTCGTGGGACAATTAGCCTCAATCTTTCTTTGTTCTTGGGGAGAATGAAAACTTCAAATAAGAGTGGAAAATATTGAATATGTGATTTTATGAATCCAATATCCTATAAGTAAAATCTTATATCAATCCAAAAATATTATCTACATATAAATAGTGTGTGTGTGGCTACGTGTGCAGGATTTAATTAAAAAAAAAGTAAGCATGGCTGCTTTCGACATCTTCCAGGTTGTGAAAGGTTTACCAGGACTATCTGAAATGTGCTGCATTAGTGGAACAAATACAAAATGCTGTCCGTCTCCCAAGCCACAGTCAGCAAGTCAAGGTTATAAACCATGCCCCCTTGACCCGCTCCCCCAGCTCCATCAGTAGATGGTCCATGTTCTGTTGGCTTGTTTTCTCCAAGTGACCTGGAACCAAACCAGTGTTGTAGAGTTATAACCACCAGGGCCTGACTCCACACAGCGCACTTGAGACAGCTGGCTTATCAATAGGCCGCTGCACCTTAACACTGTCACGAGTGCGGCAAAGGGATTCCCTACAGTGGGAAGGGATTCTAACCCAGGCTCCGGGGCCAGGAACAGGTACACTGCTTGGCTAACTTTAGAATACTGTACCATGGGAAAAAAAAATATTATACATAAAGTGATCTACAATATCAATGATACCAGCATTGGCAACACTCAATGCACTTAGTACCATGCTGGTGAATTCTTTCTGTTGGCAAGCACACTAGAATTACAATATAGAGAAAAAAAAGAGTTCTATTTAGTGTGGCCACTTTGCATGTTTCTCCCTTTCCTTCCATTGGGGAGAGATGTTACAGCCCGAAATCCCATAATCAGGTCTAAGGAGGAAGACGCGCCACAGAACCCACATACGGCACAGATCACTGACTACCCAGAAACACCTCTGCTCCTGCCCATCTTACAAAGAGAACCTCTGGCTACAGGCAGCCTGGGTCCTTGAGGCCATCACCAGCCCTGAATTAAGGGTGTGAGGTCTTATTTTACGTAAGAGAAAAAATAAATTTCTATCTTCTTTTAACCTACTATTATTTTGGGTATCTGTCACATGCTATCAAACTGAATCTTACCTGATATCCCATGTAATCCACGTCCAGAATACCTGAATGCCAAGTATGTGGCTTGAATGGATTTGAAGAAGTGAGAAGGCCCATCAACCGGACCGAATCGCGTGGGATTATTACAGCCATAAAAACTGTCAGTCAGTGGGTTTCCATTATGTGCCAGTCGTGGTTTTGAGTTTATAAACACACGGTTATTTGACTCCGGAGCAGGTATGACTGTCCTCATTTTGCCCAGAAAGAACGGGCCCCGGCTTACTTTAGACAATTGGCTGGGGAGGCAGGATTCAACTGCAGACTTGTCTGACTCCAAAGCTCGGAATCAAACATTTGTTACCAGCTCTTTCAAAGAAATCAGAAATCTTGCCCCTTTACTGCTGGGCTTTCAACAGCCACAGACCTTCTCTGAAGCTTGCAAGCCTCTGTCAGGTCCCCAGTCATTTCTGCAACATGAGTCAAACTGATGAAAAGTCATTTTGATATTGATTTTAAATTATATTGGAGTTAGCCTCTAAACCACATCAGCCAAAGATTTCCGTTGCTACTGAAAGTGTACACAGACATGCAGAATTCTGCATTCTACATTTCCTTCTGCATTTATTTTTTCTCTCTGGCTGTAGATTTTTGCAGGACAATGGATGATTGCTCCTTTAGAATATCTCACCTTCTCCCGATTCCAATTTTTCACTTGAATTCACCCTCCTCTGATTGGAAGAGAACTCTTATTCCTATGACAACAAGGGTTTTGTTCCCTACTCCCTCCGTTTTAAAAATCCAAGCAGATACCCTTCGCCTCAGAATTGGAATAAACAGTGGAAACAGGTGACTCTATTTTTAAACGTGTTTTCCTCCACAAATGGTCTCTTACCATCAGGTTAGGGGAAACATTTTTCACAACCTCCTCTCCCCCTTGCCTTCAATTTTCTTCTGAAATAGTTGCTGTTGGGGAAATTACAAGCTGGGCCTGGCTGCACGGCTGTCCAGTTACTGGGACACACTTTGCTTTGGGATGGGGTGGAACAGCCCTTCAAGGCCGGCTGGCCCCTTTCAAAGATTCTCCAGAACAGATCAGAGATGCCCAGGTTGACAGAGAGATGCCGTGTACATTTTAATAAGAGAAGATGCAAGGAGTGTCTGTGTAAGTAGGATCAAGCACCACACTTTTAACATCTCCCGCTTTGTCCAATAACACGGGGGCCTCAACCGCTGGCATTTTCAAGCATCAGACCTCTAAGAAATGCCCCCTGGGGCTGCACCAGCCACCAAATGCAAAACGGGGCATGGCGGGTGGGATCTTCACATCACACAGGCTCACTGTAGCAGCCTGTAGCTTTCTGAGAGCCCCTAGCGCAATCACCCACTGCCCCCAGTTCGAATCCACCTGATATCCAGCTCCTGGGAAACATGTGTCCATCCTGCCTTGTCCCCCATCTGTCTGCTCACTGTCAGACAAGGGAATGCATTTCGTCAGCATTGTACATATGTTTGCCGAGGCTCCTTCTCTCAGACGGTATATGGAGCGGGGTTTCACAGTCAGATGGTCTCTCACTGTTGCCTTCCAGATGATTCTTTGGCGTGTGTGAATCTCAGGAGTTAAAAAGTACCTACATCCTAGGATAGTTGGTGAAATCCTGGGCATGAAGCACCTGACAGTAGAAACTGACTCATTGTTTCATAGAGTATGCATACCTTTAATTTTTACTCAGTAAATGCTAGTTTCTCATCATCATTGCCATGACCACCCCTATTATTATTTCCCAGTTGGAAATCACAGGCTTTTTTTTTTTTTTAATTTCTTTTAACGTTTTATTTATTTTATTTTATTTTATTTTATTTTATTTTATTTTATTTTATTTTATTTTTGAGAGACAGAGAGAAACAGAGTGTGAGCAGGGGAGGGGCAGATAGAGAGGGAGACACAGTGTCCAAAGCAGGCTTCGGGCTCCGGGTTGTCAGCACAGAGCCCGACGCAGGGCTCGAACCCAAGAATGTGAAATCATGACTTGAGCTGAAGTCGGATGCTCAACCGACTGAGCCACCCAGACGCCCAGAAATCACAGACGTTTACCTGATGCTCATGGACATTCACTCTACTGTCTGAGACTTGAGGGAATCTTAAGTTTTTCATTAACCTTTTCACTTGTGGGCTTTTTTTAGTTCGATGCCTTCAGTTCGATTTTAGGGTATCAGGATTCGGTTCAATGTAGAAATAAGACGTTAGTGAGAAGACACGTGCTTGGATTCAGAAAGCCCTCCAGTTGAATCCACTGCATGTCTGCCGGTGCGGTGAGTGTCAAATGAGTACGTGGCTGGCCTCTCCGGCAAATTTGAAACAACAGTCCTTCCTTCATGGAATCAATTTCAGAAACAGAGCAGATAAGGCATATGGCAGGGCCTGGTAAGGTGCCTGCCATATAAATATTAGTTCCTTTGCCCACTCCTTCCTTACCATCACCACCACTACTGCTAGGCCACCAACAAAATGCTCAGAGGACATTGCTCTTGAAGCCGTTACATTACTTACTACTGCAAAGTAGACCAGCCCAAAACATAAGGACTGAAAACAGTAATAATCATTGAGTTTGCTCACAAATCTGCCTTTTGGGTAGGGCTGGGCAGGATCAGCTCACCTTTGTTCTGTGCAATGTCTACTGTGTAGGAGACTGCTTCACTGGAGGCTGGAAGGGTGACTTTCAAGGTGGCACCCACACGTGGCTGAAAGGTTGGTGCTGCCTGTTGACTGGGAGCTCAACCAGAACCGTGGCCAGGGGAACTTGATTTCCTCTCCATGGGCTTCTCCGTGGCCTGCTTAGGCTGCTTTACGGCGTGCTGGTGGGCTATAAGGATAAGCGTGCTACGAAAACAGACTGAAGTGCTGGGTATTTTACAATTCAGCCTAGAAAGTCACTCATTTCAGGCCCGTCATGGGGGCAGCTGCAAAGGTGTGCCCAGGTCCAAGGGGGAGGAGAGAGACCCCATCACTCAAGGGGAGGAGCACTGAGGCCATCTTTTAAACAGAGCACAGAGGATGGGTAGGACTGTTGCAACTAGTTTTGGAAAATACGATCTGCCACAAAAGCGCTGCCTGGACCAGTTTCCGGATAAACTCACCGATGGACTCACCAGGAATGCTGTTGCCTTGCCATTGAGCTAAGCCCTCGGTCCTCGTGAGGCTGATTGCATACCAGTTAAGTCCCCAGAGTCAGAGTGCTTCTATTCAAAGGCCAACTCTGCCATTTACTAATCTACGTGACTTTGGGCTAGTGATTGAACTCCTTGGCGCCAGGGCTTATTTATAAAATAGAAACAGTAATAGCAGATAACCTCATGACGCTGTTACAAAGTATATGAGTGTGCCTAACACACAGTCAGCAAGTTAACCATTGTTTTTATTACTTGTTACATTTATTGCTTCTTTTGATGGGAAGCAAATTTTCCTGGTTCTCAGTAAAAGAGTGACAGCTTTTCCAAAGGAAATCTGGGAAATGATCTGAAGAAGGAAACAGCAACCATGACACTTCTCCTCAGCTCTTCTTGTGCAGAAAAGAATGGGAAAAAATGTGGGTAGAAGAGTTAGACAGACTTTGTGTGTATCCTGGCTCTCCTTAGTAACATTGTGACTTTGGGGAAATCACGTCATGCACATAAGGGGGCTGAGGGTTATTATGAGCACAGAATTAAATAATGTGCATGATGGAGTATTTTGTAGCACACAGATGAGAAATATGTATTGGAGTAGAAAAAGGCATCAGAGTTAGCTAATAGCAATGATATGAATCCTAAGTGCATTCTTGAAGGAGCATCCAGCTCAAGGTGAACTTGAGCTAGCTTGCACAATGTTTTGAAATCTTGGTGGAGTGACCTGGGTGTGCACCCTGGTAATACACATTTCTCTCCTGATATGATATAATTGAGGAAATCTACATGACAAGGAAGTCAATCGAACCGGAGGCAGAAAAACACATGGTAAAGGCATCTCACCCTTATGGGGAGATCTGAAAAGGAGTTTGCATGGCACATCAAAGATGAATTCATAACAGACTGGATTGCATGACAAATAATTTCATCAAACCTTCATGCTTGGGTACTACAGTATGTCAGAATAAACAGGTTCACTTTGTGGGAGTCTCCCCTTCTACTTTACTTTCTAACTGAAACTCTCACCTTGATCAGGAGGGGGGAAAAAAGAATAATTTGTGTTAGGAAGCCTGTGCTTTGAGTGTTGAGTTTGATATAACTTGGAACAGCAGCAGCCACAGAGACTCCTTGATCATTAAGAAGTCAGCATTCCTGGGGCGCCTGGGTGGCTCCGTCAGTGAAGCGTCTGACTTCAGCTCAGGTCATGACCTCACGCCTTGTGAGTTCAAGCCCCGCATGGGGCTCTGTGTAGACAGCTTGGAGTCTGGAGCTGCTTCAGATTCTGTGTCTCCCTCTCTCTCTGTCCCTCCCCCGCTCATGCTCTGTCTCTCTCTTTCTCAAAAATAAACATTAAAAAAAAAAAAAAAAGAAGTAAACATTCCTCCTAAACACATACCTCCAACAATCTCTTACCCAGTGGTAAAGTTGTAAAGCAGCCCTTTGGCAGAGAGTAAGGTAAAACCAAAGGAGTTCCAAGAACAGCTGCTTTCCCTGGAACATCAAAGACCCAGCAAACCAGTTTCTCAGAAGCATGGCTTTAATTATTTGTGTTACCTCTGTGGTGTTTTCTACTGTTTCCTTGTAAGCACATAATATTCCTCCCTATTATGAGCCAAAGTGGGGGTTATCTGAGAAATACACCAGCATATGACATTGTTTCCAAATGTCAGTCACTTTCAAGCTCTCAACAACTGAATTAGAAACAAACTTTCTGATCAAATGAATCTTTGTTGTTTTTCTTTTTAGATCAGAACGCTTCTATCTAACAGGTGAGTGAGTCATGATTGCATACTTTTCCAAGTTTTTAGGCAGGTTTCCAAACATATGCACTTTGCTTCCATATTTTGCAATATTGTGTGCACCTTGCTTCTGCCTCCGTTACTCCACAGTCTCTCCTCTCGCTACTGGAGCATCCTTAGTGGGCACTGTTGATGCCTCCCTCCACCAAGATGCTCTCAGATCCCTTTACCAATTTCTGTGTTCCCCCTCCAAGTTTCAGGGTGCTTTTGTCTCCAAAGACCTGCATCTGGAATTCTTTTTCCAAAGCCTGTCTGTGGGCTCTGGATCCGCTTTTCCCAGGCAGTGCCTGGGGGCTTACGTCTTGATCTTTAGTGAGTTAAGGGATGGGTGGGAAGAGTGAGAGCCAGCTTCCTGGTTTCTGGGCAAAGCAGCTTTGAGGGGTAACTTACCTGGTAGATTCCCCTGAGGGTTGAAGCTGAAAGGACCCTTTAATACAGTGTCTGAAATCATTCCTTGGTGACCTCTTACCCCTCCTGTCCTGCTTCCCTGCCCACCCCTGCCCCCACTAACAATCTCTTCTGGAAACACATCCCATACTTTGTGGCTTGCATACAAATCGTGATATCAGGGTCAGTTTCTGGGGACCTGAACCAAGACAGGGAGTGTTAGCAGGAAAATCCCAAGCATCCAATTTCACCCATATTTTTCAGTGTGTGTAATTAACAAGGACTTGCTTCTTTCTTTTGTGAGTATAGTGACTATATTATTATTGCACATAAAGATGTATTATAAATCCTTAATACCATATACTAGAGGCTCAGAAATCTTATTAAGCGTAGAGTCTTACTATTCAGAATTCTTACTTATACACATTATATGGGTTTGGTATGTTTCTTCTAAAGCTCTTCCTCTCTTTTTAATGCCACGTATTTGTTGAAGAATTAAGATCACTCATTTTTAAGAGATTCCCCATTACGATTTTGACCGATCGCATTTTTGTGCCTTTAATGCAATGCTAATCCTTTATCATTCCTGTAAACCACTGGTTAGATTTAGAAGGTTGATTAAATTCAGATGTTGCTTTTTCTTTGCCAAACCTCTTCATAGTTGGGGATCTGTTCTTCTTATCACCTTACATCCAGGGGCCCATGATATCTGGGTCTGGGTTTTTTTTTTAATTTTTTTTTTTTTTAACATTTATTTATTTTTGAGACAGAGAGAAACAAAGCGTGAACAGGGGAGGGGCAGAGAGAGAGGGAGACACAGAATCTGAAACAGGCTCCAGGTTCTGAGCGGTCAGCACAGAGCCCGACTCAGGACTCGAACTCACGGACCGTGAGATCATGACCTGAGCCAAAGTCGGACGCTTAACCGACCGAGCCACCCAGGCACCCCAGGGTCTGGTTTTACCAGCCTCATTTATCCACTATAAAATTCACTATCAACCCTTCTGATGAGTATTAACTACAAACACTGTTTAATTATGAGTTGCCAAATAGTGAATTCTAACTCTATTATTCCTCTGTATTTCTTTTATTTAAAAAAAATTTAGTGGTTTTTATTTATTTTTGAGAAAGATACACAGAGTGTGAGCGAGGGAGGGGCACAGAGAGAGGGAGATACAGAATCTGAAGCAGGCTCCAGGCTCCGAGCTGTCAGCACAGAGCCCGATGTGGAGCTCGAACTTGTGACCATGAGATCATGACCTGAGCGTAAGTCAGATGCTTAACCAACTGAGCCACCCAGGCACCCCCATCACTTTGCATTTCTTAGCTGGAATTCACCTCTAAAGAGTATTCTCTTACAGAAGAAGGAGAAGGGGGAGGGGGAGGGGGAAGAGGAGGAGGAGGAGGAGAAGGAGAAGGAAGAGAAGAAGAAGGAGGAGGAAGAGGAGGAGAAGGAGGATGAGGGGGAGGAGGAGGAGGAGGAGGAGGAGGAGATTCTCTTACTAAACTATTTGTTTACCCAGAAATATAATCTGTACAAGAAAGCAAGACAAATACTTGATTTCTTACTTCTATTTGCTGGCTTTTAGAACAGTGACTTGGTATCCTAGCAACATCCAGAGGTGACCAATTAAGGTAGTATTTTTATGAAATTCTTACATATTTGATATATTTTAATCCACTGAGGTCATTATTCTTTTTTATGCTTAATTTGTGCCCCAAACTTAAGCAATCCAAAATTAATTTTCCTTAAATTTACCAGTCATAATCAAATGAAAAAAAAAAAAAAAAAAAAAGGCTTGTAGACAAAGCAACCAGCTCACCCTCTTGATTTGGTAAATTTACCAAAATCACAGTGGACTTAAATTTAGTTGACTCTGTATCTTGTGTGCCACTTATGTAATAATTAGGCATTTAGATATCATTTCTGCTGAAACATCCATCTGGTGTTATCATTTGTAAGCACAAAGATGATGGGATATTATTCTGGCCTGTAGAAAACGGCAATTGGAACAGGGAGATGCTTCTGGGGAAAATTCAAAGGTCTGATGCGATTCAACTGACAAAGACCAACCGCTTCTCAGGTCAGCAGAGAAGGCCCAATACAGAAACATGAAATGGGAAAAAGAGACGGCAGACAGATCAAACAAACCCACGCATTAGGAAACCCTCAGTAACACATGCTTATAAAACAGAAGTACCTTCACTTACTTGCTATTTGAAGGTATCACCACAGTCTCCAGGAAAGTTCACGTGACTGAAAATAAAAAACATAGATTATTCTCACTTTATATTTGCCCCAAATTCTCTAAGTTGTCCCTCCAAGCCATTCCGAACAATCCATTACTACTGTTTCAGCCCTGTTTCTGCTTCTGTGTGACAGTAAGAAAATGTATTAAGTTTCTCTAATCCTCAGTCTCCCTGAGTTTAAGGTTAAGATGGAACCATTTTTAAAACTCCCTACCTAGGGGCACCTGGGTGGCTCAGTCAGTTATGCCTCTGACTTCGGCTCAGGTCGGCCGACCTGCGGGTTAAGTTTCTGAGTTTGAGCCCTGCATCGGGCTCTGTGCTGACAGCTCAGAGCCTGGAGCCTGCCTCGGGTTTTGTGTCTCCCTCTCTCTCTCTGCCCCTCCCCTGCTCACTTTCCCTCTCTCTGTCAAAAATAAATAAACATTAAAAATAATGATAATAAAAAAGTCACTACAGAAAATTTGAAAGAAAGAGAACACGTACAGGCAGGAATGGGGGTATTGCTCAATTTGCCGGAAGTAGGATGAGCTAAGTTGGCACTATTTCAGATCCCGAAACACAAAGGAAACAAGTGCCCCGCATCTGGGTACCCTGGTTTTGGAGAGGAAGAAAGAAGGTGGTATGGAAAAGACATGGATAAGAACAGTTTCCAGCTCCAGGCACCAGATGGTACCATTAGCCCAGAGCACTTAAAATCCGAGAGAATCTGGTCAGAAAGGAAGAGGGTTACTCTGAGCGCACCAGAGTGGGAATGCATTCGTATATGGAAATCTGCACAACAGGCCATTTGTAAATTGAGGTTTTGTTATTTCTTTTCTCAATTTAGGAAAGAACTCTTGGGAACACTGCCCTGGTGGGAAAGAGAGAGAGGTAGAGAGAGAGAGAGAGGGAGGGACAGAGGGAGGGAGGGAGAGAGGGAGAAAACTCTCCTTTCCAGGGAAGACAAATATTTCAAAAACAGTGTAGTTTGAAACAGTTTATGGCTCAGAGAACTCCACTGTCACAGAGAGTGGTTATCACTTTACCTCTTGGCACAAGACTATACACTTCTCCAAAAAGAAAAATGGTAACTTATTTGGTCTGCCTAATTTGGGCCACATGATTGCAAATATCAGACCAGGTTTCAAAATTTAAGTGATTTTTTTTGTTTTTTTTTTTACTAACACCTGAAGTGACTCCATTAATTTAGGGCTTTATAAAGACAACTCAAAGAAATGAATCATACTATGTAATAATATTATTAGAAATTAATAAAGTCAACCATATATTCAGAAGATTATAAATAATACACTGATATGGGGCACCTGGGTGGCTTAGTTGGTTGAGCATCCGACTCTTGATTTTGGCTCAGGTCATGATCTTTGGGTTATGGGATCGAGTCCTGTATTGGGCTCTGTGATGAGTGTGGAGCCTGCTTAAGATTCTCTCTCCCTCTCTGCCCCCTCCCCATCCTCTTTCTAAAATTAAATAATAATAATAATAATAATAATAATAATACACATAGCCTTATTATACATTGGTCTGAAAAACAATCTTAGTGTGTGTTCCTAGACAGATCCTGGAGTCAGATAAGGTGGGTTCAAAACTTGGTTTCACCACTTAGTTGCTGTGTGACTGACACAATCTACTGCTTTTCCATTATCCACATAGTTTTAATAGGAGCAGAGCTGTTAGGCAAAGAAATTGCAGTATTGCTATATGGCTGCCCCTGTGTTAATGTCTATGGACCCTGTCAACGTTCCTACTTAGCACATCTCCCACCCACCACCCCCTCCTTCTACATTTGAAAATATTTTTCAAAATTGAGTTATAACCTCAGAAAAGTTTACAAATAAATTTTACAATAAAGTTAACAAATCTTAAGCACAGAGGATGATGAATTTTAAATATAATGTATAATATATGCCACCAGACATCAAAAGATCTAGAATATTTCTTTTTTTAAAATTTTTAAAAATGTTTATTTATTTTTGACAGAGAGAGCATGAGTTGGGGAGGGGCAGAGAGAGGGAGACACAGAATCAGAAGCAGGCTCCAGGTTCTGAGCTGTCAGCACAGAGCCCAATGCAGGGCTCAAACTCACGAACTGTGAGATCATGACCTGAGCTGAAGTCGGATGCTTAACCGACTGAGCCACCCAGGTGCCCCTAGAATATTTCTATTCTGTATCATTTTTACAGGTGGATGGCTCCACCACAACCCCTTCCTCCTCAATATCCTGCCCCCAAAGGTAATGACTCTTCTGACTTCTCTCCCCATAAATCTGGCTGTATTTGAGGTTTGTCAATGGTATCACACACCATGTGAACCTTCATTTCTGACTTGGTTCATTCAACGTGATAGATTCATCCATGTCATTGGGTATATAAGTAGTCTGGGTTCTTTATTTCCATTGCTGTGTGTAATTGTATGGTTATGAATACAATACAATTTGTTCTCCATTATAGTTTTGATGGATAGTGGGTTGTTTTCAATTTTACACAATTATGAATAAAGCTGCTCTGATTATTTTTTTAAACATGTCCTTCGGTGGATGGAAACACTCATTTCTTATAATATATACACAGGAATATGGTTGGGTGTCATACAGTAGGGATGTGTTTAGCCTTCAAAGTGCTAAAAAGCAGTTCTATAAAGTGTACCAATTGAACCCTCCAGCTAATAGTAGCAAAAACACTGCAAGGATGCAGTGTTTTGCATCCTTGCCAAACTAGGTATCCTCACCTTTTTAAAATTTAAGTGTCGTTGACAAACAATCTTGCATTAGTTTCAGGTGCGCAACGTAGTGATTCAACATTTACATACATTACAAAGAGATCACTACAATAAATCTCCCTACCATCTGTCACCATATAAAGTTGCTAAACCATTATTAACTATATTCCCTGTGCTGTACATTATACCCTGTGACTTATACACTGGAACTCTGTACTTTTTAATCCGCTTCCTCTATTTTGCCCATCCCCCCATCTCCCTTCCCCGTGGCAACTACCATATTGTTCTCTGTATCTGAGTCTGTTTCTGTTTTGCTTTGTTTATTTGTTCATTTGGTTTTTTAGATTCCACATATAAGTGGAATCAAATGGTATTTGTCTTTCTCTGACTGACTTATTTCACTTAATATATTATCCTCTGGGTCCATCCATGTTGTCACAAATGGCAAGATCTCATTCTTTTTGATGGCTGAGTAACATTCCATTGTGTCACATCTTCTTTATCTATTCACCTATGTGTGAACATTTAGGTTGTTTCCATATCTTGGCTATTGTAAGCAATACGGCAATAAACACGGGGGTGCATTTCTCTTTTCGAATTAGTGTTTTCATTTTCTTTGGGTAAATACCTAGCAGTGGAATTACCAGACCATATGGTATTTCTATTCTTAATTTCTTTGAGAAGCCTCCACACTGTTTTCCAGAGTGGCTGCACCAATTCGCATTCCTGCCAACAGCGCACCTCCTCCACATCCTCACCAACACTTATTTCTTGTGTTTTTGATATTAGCCACTCTGACAGGTGTGTGGTCGTACCTCATGGTGGTTTGGATAGCATCTCCCTGATGATGAGCAGTACTAAGCATCTTCACATGTCTGCTGGCCATCTGTAGGGTCTTCTTTGGCAAAATGTCTATTCAGGTCCTAACCTGACCACATTGTGCTTTCAATTTCCATTTTAGCTAATCACTAATAATATAGAGCATCTCTCTCTCTCTGTATGTGTATACACACACACACACACACACACACACACACACACACATACACATACATATATTTGGAGGACATTTTGGATATCCTATTTGTGAAGTGTTGTTCAAGCCTTTTACCCATTTTTATAGTCTATTTGTTTATAATTGATTTGTAGAAGTTTTTTTTTTTAAGTTTATTTATTTATTTTGGGTGGTGGGTAGAGAGAGAGGGAACTGTGAGATCACTACCTGTTCCCAAATCAAGAGACAGACGCTTAACCAACTGAGCCATCCAGGTGTCCCAATTTGTAGAAGTTTTAAAAAACATATTCTGGATATGGGTACCTTGTTTTAAAAATCATTGCCTATCCCTCTATGATGAAAATATTTTCCTCTGTTCAGTTTTATAAGTTTAATTCCTTTATGACACAATCTGTGCTCCAAATCAAAAGAATTTTTCTTTATGGTGAAAGGTAGAGGTCAAAGTTTACTTTTTTAAATACAGATATCCAACTGACCTTATACAAATCATTGAAAAGATCATGCATTCCTTACTAAGGTTAGTATGATAAGCCATTTAGCTCAATATAGTTTTTAGTTTTATTTTTATGTTTCTATTCTCTTTTTTTAATGTTTATTTATTTATTGAGACAGAGAGAGAGAGAGCATGAAGGAGGGACAGACAGAGAGGGAGACAGAGAATCCCAAGCAGCCTCCGTGCTGAAGCCTGATATGGGACTTGATCTCATGAACTGTGAGCTGATGATCTGAGCCAAAATCAAGAGTCGACGCTCAACCGATGGAGCCACCCAGGCATCCCCTTGCATTTCTACTCTTTATCATGAATGAATATTGAATTTTATGTATACTTTCTGTACCTATTGAAATAACCATGTGGTTTTCTTTTTTTTTTTTTTTTAATGTTTATTTTTGAGGAGGGGGAGGGGCAGAGAGAGAGAAGGAGACATAGCATCCAAAGCAGGCATCAAGCTCTGAGCTGTCAGCACAGAGTCAGAGGCAGGGCTGGAACTCAGGAACTGTGTGATCATGATCTGAGCTGAAGTCAGACATTTAATCGACTGAGCCACCCAGACGCCCCCATGTGGTTTTCTTTTATATATTCAGTTATGGTAAATTACATTTATTGATTTTCAAATATTAACATAAACTTACATTCTTAGGATAAAATCAACTTAGTCATAAAATATTAACCCATTTATACTTTGCTGGATTTGGCTTACTAATACTTGGTGTATTTTTTTGTGTAATATTTGTGTGAATTTTGCAAGTATGTCTATGACAATGTTGGCCTACAATTTTCCTTTATCATACTGATCTTTTTGGTCTCTACTAAAGACCAAAGGTTATTGTAGCTTTATAAAATGAATTGGAAAGTCTATACTCTTAATCCTCTGGAAGGATTTATGTATGGTTGGCACCATATATCCCTTAAACATTTAATATAACTCGCCATATAACACTCTTGGACTCAGAGTGTTTTGATTCTCAGGGATATTCAATGATAGTGTATTGATTATGGAGTTTCAAGAAAAGGAAGAGATAATTCTTGACATATATATATAGGTGGAAAATTTTGAGGTCTGGTGGGAAGAGACCTGACATGGGTCATGTTGGTCTGGATTCATGGCTCTTTACCAGTTCCCTCCCAGAGGAGCCCATGGCCATTTACCTGAGTCTCTGTGCACTGGGAAGGGAAAATATAGAGAACCTCCAGGGATTATTAGAAATTGGTTCTAAACTTATGATCATCCTCAGAGACACGATCGATATGATGGTCTGTCATTCAGAATAGGGGTTCTAATGAATAGGGGGCTGAGGTCTCAGAATGAATAGTGGGTGTAGACACTTAGTAACTGACAGAAGGTCCACATTGGTTTCCTTACCAGTGGAGGGAGGGCGATTATGGGAGGAAGGGCCAAATGGATACTGCTGGATCTGCTACTTCTGCCATAATAACAAACCCAAAGCAGGATTTCGTCCCTGGAGGAGAAGCAGAGATTAGCACAGCCATCAAGGACTTGAGAGGCACAGAGGTGGTGATTCTCACTCTAAATGTTTTGGTTTTCCTATATTCCTGGCGCAAAAGCAAGATGGGTTTTAGAAAATGGCAGCAGATTATTACAAGCTTATTCCGGTAATAAAGGTAGTCAGGTAATAAAGCCAATCACAGAAATGGTTTCAGATGTGGTCCTTTACTGGAGCAGATCCGCACAGCTCCTGCTAGCCGGTATGCAGTTAATGACGTGACAAATGCTTTATTCCTCCATTCCAAACAAAAGGAGTTTGTATTTATATGGCAGGGACAACAATTTACTTTTATGGTATTGTTTCACGGTGGTGTAAAACTTTACTACACTGTCTCATAGCTGTGTAAATTTTTTCATTCTCTCATCTAATATGAGCCAAAGGAATGTTGCTCACTCTGATAGCTCACAGAACGTCATGGTGATGTGTCGTATAGATCAGCTGACACTAATCGGATCTAGTGAGCAAAAGGTATCAAGCATTCTAGATAGCTCACTGAGGCATTTGAATGCAAAAATATGAGAGAGAAGCTTTAAGAAAGTTTAGGGGCCTGCCAGGATGATAAAGTTTCTAGAAGTCTATTGATCTATGAAACGTTGGAGTTTCACTCTTAGAGAAAAGATATTGAAAGGTACTCTGCCCATGACTAAGAGGGACGCACAACGTCTTGGAGTTGGGAGGTCACGTATGCTATATTTTGGAATGTTTCTCTGACCCGTTTACCAGATACTCCTTAAAAGCCTTTTATCAATACCATTTGTGGGTTTACATAATCAATTGCCTGTTGCCATGGGTTACCATACGCCCTCACCTCCACGGCATACGTTTTACAGCAAAGAAATGCAGGGATGGAATACAGAAGACGATGTCTTCTTCTGTGCACTAGCATTCGGAAGCAGTATGCTCAACAGAACAGTGAAATGCCCTGCTGAAGACTCCGCTATGGTGCTAACTAGAGGACAGCACCATTCAAGGCTGGACATGGCATGTGTCTTAAACAGCCAAAATATATGGCATTATCTCCCCATGATGCATGGGTCTGAGAATCATGAGGTGGGAGGGACCCTCTCACTTTTACATCTAATAAGTAACTTGAAGGACTTTGGCTTCTAACTCCTGAGACCTTGGGCCAGGTGGCTCGGAGGTCCTAGTGCCAAGGAAGGAATGTTTCCACCAAGAAAGACGACGAGGGTGGAATTTAATTAGAAGCTGGCCATTTGATGGGGTGCCTGGGTGGTCCAGTCGGTTGAGTGTCCAGCTCTTGATGTCAGCTCAGGTCATGATCTCGCGGTTTGTGAGCTCGAGCCCCCCTCTCTCTCTCTGTCTCTCTCAAAATAAATCAATAAAAACTTAAAAAAAAAAAAACAACAAGAAACTGGCCATTTGAGCTTCTCATGATGCTTCTAGAGAAGAGCCGGACTGTGCTGTCAGTGCTCATCATGTACTTATCATCAAGGGAAATTGAGGTGCTGCTATTCATCAGGGGGAGGGAGTCTGTGGCCACAACCCAAGGGATTCATGGGAGTGCCTCCCAGGACCCCTTTGCCCAGTAGATCTCATCAGTGAAGTATTGTGGGAACAAAATGAAGGGAAAACAACATAAAGAGCTCAGCTACTAAAGAGGTTAAGTTTGAGTTCACCTCATCAGGTAGAGAGTTCCATCTATCTGAAGTGTTGGCAGGAGTAGAGGAAAGGAGAGTAGAAAACCACAGATACATGATTCCCAAATTTGACCCCAAACCAACTACCACATTGGGGACTATAGCAGCTATATGCATCACTTCTTTTGTTCCCCCATTTTCCTCTCATACCTTCTAGTAGACTGCTGACAGTGGCTAATGTTTTAGGTTTCAGGTGGGAGTACGGCTGAATTTATAGCATCCCTTGATAACATGGTAGCAGATAGGATTGTCCTGTCCCTTGTGATAGTACAAACTCTTCTCACCCAGGGGAAGGCAAGAGCGAATGTTGAAAGGAAATGGTTTGGGTAATGACAGATGCACTCTATTTGGTCCTCTGATTTGCACCCCACCCTGTTCCACCCTGCTTCCTGTTAACCTACAGGAACAACAATAGGCTCCCTTGCCCTTTGGTTTCTGACTGGTTTGGGCCACGGGGAGGTGAAGCAGGAGAGGGGAGGGAAGGAAGGGGGTGATATAGGGGTATTTTGCTTCCTGGCTCCCTCCCTGCCTGGCTTCCTAGGGCTGGTGTGTCCCTCCACCCATGGTCATGGCCACTGTCCAGATCAGCCTCTTGAGGCCACGCTCTCCTTCCTGCTCTGGCAACCACTGCTACCCTTCACCCCTTTGGGCCAAGTGGTGAGAACAGCTGTGCTGTTATTAGACTCAGGTTACTTCCTTCTTCCTTAGGGTTTCCCTTCCCCTAATTTGAGGGCATTATCACCTTCCTGCTGGGACCATGAATGACACAAGTTCCACCCACGTTCCCACCAAAATGAGCCTATGTGCCCCCTCCCCACCTCCCGACCACCTTCCTTCTTTTTGAAACACATAGCAAATAATCTTTTCATTCAGTTTAAGCTTTTACAAAGGACGGGTGTTCTTTCCCCTTATACTCCTCATATTTTGCCCAGCCATAATACCACGAGCAAGGGACTATAAGGGACTTCCCTATCTACCTAGAAAAGGTGGGGAGGGAAGGAGAGACAAAAAAAAAATTAATACCTTAAATGTATTCTGATATAAATTTCCCTGGCTGGCAATTTGCCTGCTTTCAACCTGGACTTGGATATTCTACCCCACTCAGTGGCTTCATCCACAGCACACTTGGAAGTAAAAACCTAATCAAAGCAGGGCAGATGCATTTCATTTCCAGTGTCAACCCTAATTGATTGGCTCCCGGGACATGGTATTGGGAGGGATCCCGAGGCCTCATCCCAGCTCAGCAGGAAAGAGTGCTGTAATCAATTAGGGATGCCTCTCAGGATCTGGGGCCAGAGGTATATCAGCCAAGGGCTGCATGTTTATTGTCTCATATCTAATCTCTTCATCTGCCTAAGCAGTAACCCCTTTCTTGGCCAGTTAACCCTCAGGTGTTCAAGAGGCAAAAGGCCATTTTTCTCATGGGGAGGACCAAGTTGGGGGATAGGGTGTGAACTGTGGGCTTCAAACCGTAATATCTGTTCAGATATAAAAGTGGTTGCTCAGGGGTGCCTGGGTGGCTCAGTCAGCTAAGCGTCTGACTTTGGCTCAGGTCATGATCTCAGTTTGTGAGTTCGAGCCCCACATCGGGCTTTGTGCTGACAGCTCAGGGCCTGGAGCTTGCTTCAGATTCCGTGTCTCCCTCTCTCTGACCCTCTTCTGCTCGACTCTGTCTGTCTCTCTCAAAAATAATAAATAAGCATTAAAAAGTTAATAAAAGTGGTTGCTCAATGTGAGTTCAGTGAGTACAGGCTGAATAGAGATCAGTGGACAAGGGGGTTATCCTTTATCGTCTGACATTCTTACCATGTTTGCACAGATTTCCACCTTGAGTCATTTTTAGAATAATATACTTTCTAACCTCATGCTAATTAAGCAGAAGAGTGGAAGTAGCAAAGAATGAATTACTTTGGTTTAATTGAAGCATGAGATCAAGATGTTTTTGCCCTCCTACAGCCATGCCAGAGTCCCAGCACCTGCTGTAATTGCTGTGTGTGTGTTTCCCCACATCCTCGAAGTCAGATTCAAAGACATCTCCTATCTCTGGTTCTGGACCTATTCTAGAATTAGAGGAGAAGCTCAGAGCCTTAGACTACCAATCGCTGAAACTCACCATTGGCCAATTGGCACATCTGGTTGTCCCAGCACTTACCCCTGAGCTGCCATCTTGCTTTCCCAACAGACCCAGGGTCCTACATCTTGGTCATCATGATCCTCTACTTGGAGCACTAAGGTTTCTGCTTCATTCCTCCTACCCTTCCTGGGAATGAGCCCTTGAGCCCCTTGCTTGCAGGAAGGTTCCTTGCTACTCCTTAAAATTCCTCTCAAATGATGACTCCAAACCACAATTCCCCTCTTCTGCATCCACCTTAACCTGGGGGAGGTGGGGGCTGCCACATCACTTCTGCTGTTTCTCCATCTGATGGATGACTATTAGATGGGCCTGAAACCTTGGTCTCACCTACATTGCTGCCTCTTCTTTCAGCAAGTTGCACTGGCCTTTGTCTAAATTGGGATGGGCGAGTCCCATAATTGGTGCACACTCTATTCTGTACCCCTCACCTCCATGTTGCTGTGTAGAATCGGGAATATTTGCATAACCTAAAACTTCAGAACAGGAGATGCTCTAGGCACCAGGCAGGCCACATAAATGAGTGCCACTGACCAGGAGGGGACTCTGTGAACAATGCAAAGGGGCAGACACAACTCACCTCTGGCACTTGAAGCCAGAAATCCAGATTATGGGACGTCTCTCAATTGACATTGTCAACTAACCTAGGTTTCTAAACACTGACCCAATCCACACATCACTGGTTTGTGATTTCCACTTTCAAGCGAGGTGAAAGGTAATCTAATAACGCAGCAGATCATCTTTCTACACTCCAGCTTATGGTGGAAAGCTGATCCTGAATTTCTCTGTACACAAAAGGAACAAATTCGGGAAAAAAAAAAAAAAAAACACCACAGTCTTTCTTGGCTGGGTTGCACTGAACACTAATTTAAAATAAAACTTTATTTCAAGCTACATTTAGTCCCTAAGAAATTAGATGAAAAGAGACCAAATGAATCAGCCAGACGAGTGGAGCTCTTTAATCACCACCCTCACTATTGCTAATTGAATCTTCAATGCACATTGGCTTTGTTCCCTGAGGTACACTAAAACAAATATATAACGCATGTCTCCTTAAGATGAAAGATTTTACGTTTGAAATTAAAGGTACCCGTAAATTGCAGCGAAAGCAGAGTATGACATCTAAATAGGATACTGAAACCTTGCAGGGAAGATAATAACATTATTCATTGAATCACAGAGGTTTAGAGCCTGACAGGTCCTTGTTACACAGGTTTTCCAATGAAACTCAGAAAGTCTATCAGTGTTCTTAAGCAAAACAATGAAAGGAATCCCCAGATTGTCAGATGATGAGTTATCTCAAGTCGATCTTTTGTTGCTGTTGTCACTGAATCAGATTTGTGATTCGAATTGGGTTGCATCCGAGCGAACTGGTTTGGTCAATATGACCATCAAAATAACCAGATGTTATCCCGTTCGTTGATTGGCAATTGATCTGAATTTTTTTTTATGATGTATTTGACTCATTTGTACATTTTTACTTGGTTTCCAAGGTAGAGATGTTGACAGTGAGTACAATATTCGGCATTGGTGGGAAATGCCCATGGACCCTTTCCAGGTATATAGTACTGAATTTCATCTTTTCTCTTGTTTTAATGTTTTCCTCTTTTTAAAATTTATTTTTATTTTTTTAAGTTTTTGTTTAAATTCCAGTTAACATGCAGCATAATGTTACTTTCAGGTGTACAATATAGTGATTCAACAATTCCATACATTGTCAGGTGCTCATCATGACCAGTGCCCTCCTTCATCCACAGCCCCGTCTTACCCATCCCCCCACCCACTCCCGCCTCTGGTAACCACCAGTTTGTTCTCCACGGTTAAGAGTCTGTTTCTTAGTTTGTCTCCCCCTCTCTATTTTTCCCCTTTGCTCATTTGTTTTGTTTCTTGAGTTCAGAGGAAGAGAATGTGGAAAAGTTAAGTTTGGGCACAAAAAAGCCAAATTGTAGTGAGCCGATTGCTTGGTGGGGCATACCTGTAAATCAAATATTAACGAACAGGAAGTGACCACGGAAAAGCAAGTACCCATCTTTAAAGTTCAATTCAACTCTTTTTTAAAAAAAAAAAAACACTCGTTCAAAAACACAACCAAGAATATTCTGAGTGAATCCCCTGTACACACTGATGAACTTCTGAAGATACCTCTTATCCCACTGTGCTGTGATTCCATGTTGTATTGGCTGTGATGAAAATAGGACCTATATAGCATCTGAGAAAAAAATTTTTTAAAAATGAATTATATTTAAAAATTTAAATTTTGCCCCACCATAGTAACAGATTTGTGTAATATTGTCCCTGGTTGAAACAAATCCTAAATTTAATTTTAAAAGGGGGAAGATTTAAAGAAGAAAAACTATGACAGTATTAAGATGTGAAGAAATGTTAAGCTATAACATAGCTTTAGTGACCCATAGACTGAATGAAAATGTTAATCCTTTGTTTTAAAAAAAAGTTAAAAATAAAGCGGAACATAATTTGACAATATGTTTTATTTATTTATTTATTATCCTTTTGGTTCATTCATTAAAAAAATCAACTTCCCAAACTACACAGCCCTGGTACTCTAAGTGTGATCCAGAGGCCAACAGCATTGGTCTTCCTCTGGGAACTTGTTAGAAATGCTGGCTCGGCCCCGTGAAAGATCTGCTGAATCAGAATCTGCATTTTACAAGATGTCGGGGGATTTGTGTGCACATTGAAGTTTGGGAAGCACTAGTTTCCAAGGCTTTAAGACAAAAGTAAAATATAAGATTGACCCTGACCTCAAGTAAGTCATATTCTAAGGAGGTAAATGGATCAAGTGAGCAAGTAATTATGGTCCAAGTACACAAAACATGATGGAAAAGTAGTGGAGAAAATGCAAAACTAAACAAAAGCAAGTCCTTGAAGATGCAGAGAAATTACAGTTGGATTTTGGAAACTGAGTAAAGAAGAGTAAATGACACTCCAGGCAGAGGAAACCTGATGTCTAGAGAATGGCAGCCCCTTTCATATGGTGGACTAGTGACTAGTGGAAGCAAGAGGTAGAGTCAGGAGTCACCGAGGCAGGACGGCAGCCATTGTAGGGACCTGGCAACAGAATATGACTTCTACCCTTGGGACAATGAGTCAACATCAGAGATTTGAGGAAGGGGTGAAACTTGAGACAACTGTGTTTCAGAAAGACAGTGTGCGGTATACAGGTTGCACAAGATGAGGAAAAGCATCAATGAGTAGGCGAATGCCTGGTCTGCATTCAGGAAGTAAGAACTCCAAGTGAGGGATTTAAAAGACATCTAGACGAGAGGATAGACCAGGTATGAACTTGGCTCCTGATGTCCATTGAGCCATCATTAGTACCTATAGAACTCTGACATGGTGGATGTTCACTTAACCACATTTCCCACAAGGATCATCTCCACCAGCTCTTGGTCAAGTTCCATTATACTCAGTGTGCATGAGCTGAATCAGTTGACTCTCTTCTAGATGTTTTCTTTATCATGAGGATAGTGATCTCATTATCAGTAGGCAGGATCTAGTCTTATTAAGCAAGAAGCAAGGGAGAACAAAATACTATTGTATTCTAACAATAAAAAGGACCTCAGAGTACATCCAGATGTAAACAAAATAAGCCACAAAAATGTTTAAACAATGCTAATTCCTTTTGGTTTAGACTTCCCATCTCAGAAAGATTAATCAATTAATTACTTAATCAATTGGTCTGCAAACCTTCATTGAGGTTGTCTGTGTGACCTTTGCATGGAGCCACAGGTAATGATAGAAAAGAAGTCTAGTAAGATGTTACACTAAAATAAAGTATGGGTTAAGGACACATATGTATATGACTTATGCAGGCTTTCAAGCCAGGTTGGATTCAGATCTTAGCTCTGCGACTTATGGATTGTTTGACCTTTGGCAAGTTACATAAACCTTCTGAACTTTCTTTACCTATTAAATGTAGATAATAAAAGTGTGTATCTTATAGAATTGTAATTATTGAATGAGTTAAGCCATATGAAGCCCTTATAATGGTGGTTAACCTACCATGAAATTTCAGTCAATGTTAACCATTACCATCATTATTAGGAAACCTCTTTGGGGTTTTCCAATAGGGACCACAAGGGAAAGACCTGCCAATTCCAACAGAAAGGTTAGAAGGTGACATTTGGACCAAGCCTAGAAAGTTGACTGGCCACTCTCCTGCAGAGGAAGGTAGGAGGAAGAAGAAGAGTAGGAAGGAGAAGGAATGATCTAAGCAAAAACATGGGGGTGTGCTTTTAGGATTTTATGAGTATAGGAGTATAGGAGACAATTGCAGCAATCCAAAGAGGCAAGTATTAGGGACCTGAACTAGCTCTGTTGAACAGGAAATGGAGAAGAGGAAAGAGATTATAGTGAGGCCATGGGATTTGTACATTACTAAATGTGGTGGTTGAGTTATGCAGAGGCCTCATGATGACTTCCACATTTCCCACTTAGGTAGGTAGGGATCCTGTGCAACTGAGGTTAGGAATACACGAGGAGACAGATTTCAAGATATGAGGGTAAATTTAGTTTTAGACATATTGACTTCAGGGGCATGTGAGGCATCCAGGTAGAAATGGCCAATAAACAGTTGAGCTAACTGATAGCACATCATAGGGACTCAATAAACATTTATTGAGTAAAATAAACTAGAACACATGAGAGAAAGGTCTGGGTTATGTATAGACTTCATCTTAACTATTTTATTTTATTTTATTTTATTTTATTTTATTTTATTTTATTTTATTTTATTTTATTTTATTTTATTTTATTTATTTTCAAGTTAGTTAACATATAGTGTAGACTTGGCTTCAGGAATAGAACCCAGTGAATCATCTCTTACATATGACAACCCAGCGCTCATCCCAAAAAGTGACCTTCTGAATGCGGTCACCTATTTAATCCACTTCCCCCTCCAGAAACCCTCAGTTTGCTCTCTGTATTTAAGAGTCTCTTATTTTAAATGTTTTATTTGCTTTATTTTGAGAGAGAGAATGCACAAGCAAAGGAGGGGTAGAGAGAGAGGGAGAGAGAGAATCCTGAGCAGGTTCCACACTGCCAGCTCAGAGCCCATCACGGGGCTTGATCTCACAGGCCATGAGATCATAACCTGAGCCGAAAACAAGAGCTGGACACTTAACTGACTGAGCCACTCAGGTGCCCCATTTCAACAATTTTAATACATGGATGGATTATTTTTATTTTTTCCACAAGTACCTGTGTTTATTCTTTAAAGCGATAACTCATTTATTTTTCAAAATGAAAATAGTTTTATGGCTTTTCCTAATTAAAAAAGCAATACATACATACTCTATATATGTTCAGATAGCAAGTTATAAATAACGATGAGAAAATACAATAAATTATAGAGAACAATGAGAAAATCACCAGTAATCCCAACAGATTCACCCAGAGATAACTGTTAGCGTTCTGTGGTATAATTTTTCAGATTTTTTATGATGAAATGCACATAGACATATTTTTTATAAAATTTGAATCATAACATCTATAACATTTTATAGCCTTCCCTTTTCTATTAGCAAATTATAAGAGTCAACTGCCTATATCTCTGTAAATAAACACACGTGACCGTTTCAATGTCTGTTTTGTATTATCATCGTACATATATCTCATAATTCAGGGGTTCCTACTTTTTTGCTATTACAAACAATTAGCGATTACTTGTATGTACATTTTGATTCACATATCCAATTATTTCCTTAGGATAATTCTGAAGTAGAATTTCCGGGTTGAAGGGAATGTCCATTTAAAGTTGGATCAACCTGACAAAATTTTCTCCAAACACATTTGGAGGAATCGCAGTTTACCTTGCCAAAAACAATGTAAAAGCGCCATTCCTCACGCCCGCTGTACCACCTTCAGCAACACTAGCTTTGAAACAGGAAGAGGAGTTAATGAAAAAGATGAGGAAAAATTAGTCAGCCAGAGACATGGAAGAAAGCTCTCTATTCAAGCCAAGGGGCCTGTGTCTTCCATAGGCCGCCATCACTGTCTCCAGAGTTAAATTCAAGTCCATGATTCCTGTAAGACCTCCACTGACCTCATTAACCGGGTCAGGTAGGGTCTTAGAAACTAATTAACTCTATATAACTAGACATTTTCAGAGAAACTAGAATATTCATTTATCTTTCAATTTATGTCTCCCAAAGCAATCTGAGTCTTGTACGAATTCCTATTAATGGTTCTAGATGAACAACAAGAGATGTTAAACCCCAGAGTTAAAAAAGCCTGATCTCACACATTGTAAAATTTAAAAGGCAAAAGTTCTGTTAAAGTACGACTAGACATACAGACTCACGGACATTACAGAGAAAACAGATAAAAATATGATCAATAAATGCAACAAAATAGTAACTTCAAAATAAATTTAAAAATTGCCCCTTGTCCATATACTTTCAATTTCTGGCATGAGTGAGACATCTGCTCAGGTGGGGGGAAAAATCAGGTGAGCCTAGCTTTCTTCATTCTTTTTCGCTAAATCCGAAACTTGAAAGCTACCTCTAGTTAACCTTCCCAATCCCCCAAATAAAATAAAACTTCTTTTAAAAAATACATACCATAGGAGAGCAGGAGTAATGTTCATACAGCATATAGAGATTTAAATATCTTTTTTTTTTTTAATTTTTTGTAACATTTATTTATTTTTGAGACAGAGAGAGACAGACCATGAACGGGGGAGGGGCAGAGAGAGAGGGAGAGCCTGTGGAGACACAGGCTCCAGGCCTGACGCGGGGCTCGAACTCACGGACCACAAGATCGTGACCTGAGCTGAAGTCGGACACTCACCCGACTGAGCCACCCAGGCGCCCCGAGATTTAAATATCTTAAAAGAATTTTTTTTCCTCTCAAGTGGGAGCAAATCTCTCTGAGCGAATATTTTTAACAATTACCAAGTCTTTTGATAAGAAGTTCCTACAAGGTGTAATGGCTACTGATAGACTCTGAGAAGAGTGAATATAAATTTAATCATACGTAGTGTTATGCTTTTAACAATTCTATAAGATGCAGGATTTTCTGGAATTTTCAACATAAAGAGATCAGTCTTGCCTTAGGCAAATATTCCTTCCCCAGTGATTTTTTTTTCCTTTCTCAGTTATTCTTTCTTTAAAAAATTTATTTTAATGTTTATTTATTTTTGAGAGAGAGAGAGAGCGTACGCAAGAGAGAAAACACAAGGGGGTGGGGGGGGGGGCAGAGAGAGACACACAGAATCCGAAGCAGGCTCAAGGCTCTGAGCTGTCAGCACAGAGCCTGACGCAGGGCTCGAACTCAAGAACTGTGAGATCATGACCTGAGCCCAAGTCTGTAACTTCACTGACTGAGCCACCCAGGTGCCCCTCTCAGTTATTCTTCTGAAAGAAGAGTCTGTTAGTGGACACCTAAAGTAGGAAGCATGGAAATTTCTTTATTCTTGTCAGTTTGAGACATGTGAAATTATTGCATGCTTTAGATGCCCATATATGAGAATCAGCCCTCAATACTTGACACAGTCGAGTTGTCAAGACAACAGAAAAAAGAACCCAAAAAACAAAAAACAAACGCCATCTCAGGCAGGTAAGGGCCTGGAAAAAAAAACAAAAAACAACCTTACTTCAGGGTATAGTCCATCTGATTGGAAGATTAATTTAAATTACAAGCACAGAAATAGGGCAGTCTAGTGGAAAAAAAGACTAGAGGTCTAGGAACAGGTTAAAATATCTCTATATAATATGATTAAAAATATGACCATAAGATGAAGCCAACAGAAATATTCATGAATGATAAAACATATACTATGAACAATATAATCTAATAGTGATTATCTGGGTCCTAAATCCCAAAGCTTAGATCTCAGATCTCAGATCTAATCCCTCCAAAGAACCCGGACTACCCAATATTTCCCGACTCTCCAAGCCACGCAATAGTGTTTGACCAATAAAATGGGTACAAAATATTCACCCCACCTCCAGGTCTGATGCATAAAGCCTACCCTGCAACTCTTTTCTTTCTATCTGCCTTCAGGCCTCTCTCTCTCTTTCTCCTATACTCAGACTGGAAGTGAGCACCCACGGGGGTTTTGAAAGTGAGAGGCTGAGAGCAGCAAGGTTCTCATCAGTCTGGATTCCTAAGTGACTTCGTGAACCAGAATCCACTCCACCCAACTTCACTCCACCTCATCTGCATTCCCCATGTCTGAACAAACTCAACCTGCCTCACCTGCGTTCCCCATCTCTGAACAAACCCAGCCTGAGAGTTTGTGCTTTTTGTGCTAAGTCCCTGAGGCATTGGATTTCATTTGCTGCAACAGCTAGCTTTACCTTCACTAATATAATATCCTACTCAAAACTTCAAAAATAAGTCTCTTTGTTAAGAACACCACCACACTTGGGGAGTTTCTGGAAAGAATTCTGACCCATGAACCATCAAGATTTATGATCAGCCTTTCTGAAATCATTCAAAGGTCACACTAATATCACAATCCATGACTGTCCTCTCTCTCTCTCTCTTTCTCTCTCTCTCTCTTCCCTCTGTATTCCTTCATTGGCATGGTGGGGAACAGGAAAGGAAAGAATCATATCAGTTTGATAAAAATCAAAAAGCAATTCATTAACTCCTTCCTTAAAAAAAGTATCAGACATGTCTACACAGAGATTGAATCCACAAAGGAGTGGTAAAGAGGAGAAAAGAACATGATTTAATTTATTCTCAGCTAACAGGAAACTGAAATCCATATGGCTTTCATGTCTCCTGCACAGGAGGCGGGTTGCCATGCCACATCTGGGAGAAATATGCTTTATGTCAAACTGGTTAGGAGAGTCAATATTAGACATGACCTCTTTTCTCTTTAAGGGTAGGCAAACTCCATCATCCATTTATTTCTCTGGTGAGGCTTAAAGGAAGGCCTTAATCAACTTGCCTTATAACCTGAAGGCATTGGAAGAAAAATCTATATTTGTTTCCTTAGTCAGATTACTGAAGCATGAAATGGGATGTCTTGTCCTACTGCCTTTGGTGGAAATGCCATATATTCTGTTTATTTATTTGGATGGGTGGTAGGAGAATTGTTGAAAGGTTTTATATATTGCCCACTGACTTTGAGTGATGTGGTTCAAACCGCTAGAGAAAGACAGGCAGATGCTTGCAGTGGAAAAGACTCATAGAACAACTTTTCCTTTAAACCACAGGAAAACATAATCATGGCATTGCTATCAACCTGAGAATAACAAGAAAAATTCTCAAATCATTCCTTTTCGCCCAACTTCTTTGAGCTCATTAATTGGCGATTTTACAAATATAAGTTCCCAACATCCTCTGAAAAGGATCTGATGGCTGAATCAACAAAGGGAAATGGAGGCTAGTGGAGGTGCTCTGCAAGGACCTAGGTCCCCAGGTTGGGCAATGTGATGGAGGTGAAGAGGAAAGAGCAAGGTGTTTCCCCTTGGCTTGGGCCCCAGACAACATGGACATGTAGGCAAAATTGCTCATCAAAGTAGGGATTCTCCCTAGCTGAGCTCCCTACCTAAGGAGGTGCCTTTTCTCAGTGCCCTGCATATAGTTCACAAACTGGCAGGATGGCAGGAGAACCAGGTTTGGGAAACAGACCATTACAAGGGAGACCAAGCAGCAGACAAGACCCATCTATGAACTGTCATTGAACTTCTGATGGCAAATCTTGCCCTGTTGCCTCTACTCATCATACTTGTTTATCACTGGGCCCAGTGACACTGCAGCCATTAATCCAATCGGTTCTTCGGTGTCACCAATTCTGTGCACCGCTAACTAGGTTCCTATTAAAAACTGTGGGTGAATGCATTTGATTAATCCAACCTGAGCCTCCTGGGATGCCCTAACTGCCTGCCAGGGGCTGGGAAAGTGCCTGGCCTTTGGACATTTATGGTGGAGGGAAACTGCCTCCCAACAAGATTCCAGCTGGGGAATTTCCAAAACATTAAGACAGAGGTCCCTAGCAATAGTCAAAAGAATGACAGAAGCTCCCACAAGGGGAATGTTCACTTTGTTCAATTAAACCAAGAGAAACCTGTGGCAAGAAGAGGGAAGCAAAGTGACAGAGGTGACAGAGAAAGTTCATAGACTAGAGTGACTCAGGAGTAACTCTTTTTGGAGAGATTTGGAGAAAAGATGAATTTATAAATCATTTAGTTTGGATGTTTAGCTGCAAGAATAAGTCATATTTGAACAAAAATACTGATAATGGAGGTTATAATGGGAATATAAATGTTTTTTAATATAATTCATTGTCAAGTTGGCTAACATACAGTGTATACAGTGTGCTCTTGGTTTTGGGGGTAGAGTCCCATGATTCATCGCTTCCGTACAACACCCAGTGCTCATCCCAAGTGCTCTCCTCAATGTCCATCACTCATTTTCCCCTCTCCTCTGCACCCCCCCCCCATCAACCTGCAGTTTGTTCTCAGCATTTAAGAGTTTCTTATGGTTTGCCTCCCTCCTTCTCTGTTTGTAACTATTTTTCCCCCTTCCCTTCCCCCATGGTCTAAATGTTTTTATTTTTAAAGGCATTTTAGCTATTAGTGTACTATGAAATTCATGGTCCATATTACAGAGTATATTTGAAGATCTGTGTTGGAAATTTCTTGTAAGAATACTTGGGAATCTGAACAGGTTACAAAGTTCTCCAGACCTTCAAGTCCTTATATTTATACACAGGAATAGCAGATTATCTATCTCAGCACAAGAAGGAATTCTAGATTCTCTCTCAGGATCAGTGATCACTGGAAAACTGCCCATCATATGCCAGTTTGGCTCCTCACTGAATCAGCATAAAAAGCCAGTATTTGGGTGTTCCCTCCATTCTACCCAAATAGAGCTGAAATTTCCAACTCAAGATCAATAAATCTGGGGAGAAACACAAAAGTGAAATGAGATTTCCAAATCCCCAAGAATAACAGTGGCTTCATTTCTTTTGTATGTGGGACTATTCAAGGGAGGGGGGGGGACCCTGATGGTTATCCACAAATTTTTCAAGGTGAAATTGCTTTTTTTATGTATCATTTAATTACAGAAATGAAACAGACTTGTTGAAATAATTTTTAAAATACCGAAAAGAATAAGAAGCAAAGTGATCTGAATTATTCCCTTAAAGAAGGACAAAATACAAACAACAGCTGCTTCATTCTTACTCTTCTGTTTGCTTACATAGGAAACCAACTACCCTGCATCCTGTACTTAAATGCCGATTTGTTCTACGAGTGGAAGGTTAGTGCCGGTTACCAACACATTTCTGATCATTCTGGAAGCTCTAAACCTCTCTCAAATACCAGATTCAATTCCTTCTGAAAGAATTTGGGCAGGAAAATCATGTGGCCTTGCCAAGGATGGGAGATATATTTCTGCCAACCTTTACCAGACCATCCTAATTGTCCAGTATACCTCCAGGCAGTAGGTCACTAACCCTGGACTGGCATAGACTTCACAAGGTACAGGCTTGTCAATATGGTAAGAGCTTCCCCATAGGGAAAGGCCTTACAGGTTATGCATGAACTTCCCAAGAGAGCAACCTTCTCTTTCAGCTCATAAACATGATTTAGGGTTGGTCTAAGCTCCCTGATTTGTTTGCTGTACAGCAATATTCACTGACTCCATGTATTTCTTCATAATTACAGCATTTTGTACTTTTTCCTGGATCAGCAGAATATTAATGCATATTTACAACTTAAATTTTAAACTGGTCCCAAGTTATGATATAGTATGTTTACATGAAGAAATTGTATGCTTTTTCCTACAAGATCACTTTAAAATCAATATCGATGTTGTATTATGAAAAGAACTTACCTTTTTCCAAAAATATTTCCTTACTTAATGGTGAGAGAACTCACCATTTCCCAGTAAGATTAGGAACATGGTGGGGTGCCTGGGTGATTCAGTTGGTTAAGCGTCCAACTTCAGCTCAGGTCACGATTTCATGGATCATGACTTGGAGCCCTGTCTCAGAGCCTGGAGCCTGCTTCGGGTTCTGGGTCTCCCTCTCTGTCTGCCCCTCTCCTGCTCATGCTCTGTCTCTCTCTCTCTCTCTCTCAAAAATAAATAAACATTAAAAATTAAAAAAAAAAGATTAAGAACATGGCAAAGGCATCCTCTGTTATCACTCCCATTCAACATTGTGCTCAGAGTTCACACCAGTGTGATCAGGCAAGAATATGAAATGAAATACGGATTAGAAGAAAAAAACTACCTCTATTTACAGAAGACATGATTGTCTTCCCCAAAAATCTTGCAAAATATTCTTAGAATTAATAAATTCACTTAACAAGGTTTAAGAAATATAAAAATCAATCCTTTTTCTAGATAGCAAAAATTAACAGTTGGATTTTGAAATTTAAAAGGCAATATCATTCATAATAGCACACTCCCACCCAACCCACAATGAAATACTTATATTTAAATCTAACAAAATATGCTTGGGAACTATCCACTAAAAACCACAAAACGCTGATCAAATAAATAAAGGAAGATCTAAAATAACATATTCCTGGATTGGAATACTCAACATAGTAAAGGTGTCAGTTTTTCTGAACGCAATCCCACTCAAAATCCTAGCATGCTTTTTTGTGTGGATATCAACAAGATAACTCTAAACTTTATACAGCAAGGCAAAAAGTACTAGAATAGAAAAACAATTCTGAAAGAGAAGAACAAAATCAGAGGACTGATGCTACCCGCTTTCAAGTCTTACTATAAAGGTACAGTAACGAAGACAGTGGCAAAAGGGTAGAGACACGTATATCGACAGAACAGAATAGCCCAAAAGTAGACCTGCACGAATGTAGTCAATTGATTCTTATGCCTCTTTTTTTGGTTAACATTTCTAGTGGTTGCCCTATGGTTTACAGTATACAGTATATAATTTTAAATAATCTAAGTCCACTTTCAAATAACACAGTGCTGCTTCACATGCAGTGTAAGACCTTATTCCAGTGTATCCCCAATTCCTCCTTCCCATTCCATGTGCCACTGTTGTCATTGTTTCACATTTACATATGCTATAAACCTATTATACATTATAGTTATTATTGCTTTAAACTGTCAGTTATCTTATATAGCAATAAAGATTTGATAAAATATTTTCTTTTTATTTATGTCATTTGTGCAGATCCAAGCTCCTGATCCATATCAATTTCTTTCTGAATAGCTTCCTTTACCTTTTCTTGTACAGGAGCTCTGTTGGCATTGCATTCCCATAAGTTTTGTTTGTTCAAAGAAGTGTTTACTTCTTTAGATTTGAAAGATATTTCTACTGGATGTAGAACTCTGGTTTGACAGTTGTTTACTTTCAATACTTAAAAGATATCATTCCATTGTCTCTGGCTTGCATGGTTTCTGATGAGAAGTCTGCTGTAATTCTTATTCTTATTCTGCTGTAGGTAATATTTTTCCCCCCTTTGGGCTGCATTCAAGGGTTTTTTGTTGTCTGTGGTTTTCAGCCTTTTGAATATAATATGCCTTGGTGTGTTGTTTTGATTTCGTAGTTATCCTGTTTGGTGTTCTCTGAAATTTTTGATTCTGTGGTTTGGTGTCTGCCACTGACTTTAATCAATTCTTAGCCATTATTTCTCCAAATATTTTTTCTACCCATTCTCTTTTTATTTTCCTTCTAATATTCCAAATATGTGTGTATGTTAGGAAGTTTAGTATTGTCTCACAACTCTCTCATGATTTTTTCCCCCTACCTTTTTCCTCTTGACATTTCAGTTAGGGTCATTCCTATTGACCAATCTTCAGTTGACTGATTCTTTCTTAAGCTATATCTTAAAGGCATTGTTTACCTCCATTACTTGTTTTTTTTTATTTCTAGCATTTTCATTGATGTTCTCTTATAGCTTCCATCTCTCCCCTGGAATGACCCATCTGATCTTGCATAGGGCCTACTTTTTTTTTTTTTCTATTAGAGCCTTTAACATAGTCATTTCTACTTATTTTAAATTCTCTATTAATTGCGTTATCTATATCATGTCTTAGTCTCATTCCAGTAACGGTTACTCTTGTTAGATTTTTTTTTTTTTTCCCCTTTGGTATGCCTTGTAAATTTTTGATGAAACCTGGACATGAGATAGATGATAGATAAATAGATGGATAGATAGATGACAATGGATACTGACATAAGCACATTTTATGATTGAGCACACATTTCCTTTTGGTAGTCCTTTAATATGGGCAGTGTGTTAATCTAGTCAGGAGTTGAGCTGTGTTTGAAGTTTGTTGTTGCTATGGTTACCAGAGTTGGAGTTTATTGTTGACCATGGGCACAAGAGACTTCCAATTCTTTCGGTAATATTTTACTTTTGTCTCTCTGATTGCTTTGGGTCTTTTTTTATACTGACAGCTTGTCTCTTATAGGTGTCTGAGTGAATTCCCTTGTTATTATTATTTTCTTTTTACATGACACCAATTAACATGGCAGTCACATGATGTGGGGGAGAAGGACAGTCTCTGGTATTCTGATTAAGTATCAGACTTGGGCAGGGGCTGGGAACCTAGTCCGAAGGGGTGTGGCCTTCTCAAGAGTTTCTGCCCTTCCTGTAAAAGTAAAGTGTTGTTGCTGTTGTTGTTGTTGTTGTTGTTGTTGTTGTTTTTGCCCTTAGTTCCTATACTGCTGTCAGTATCCACCCGTATCCTCAGGCTAAAGTTTTAACACCCTGACCTTGTCTCCTGCAGATTAGGCTTTTTTTTTATTGTTAACAATGTAGAAAGATGGGTCTGGGCAGAGCTTGGGTGATTGGCTCTATCCTGCCCCTCTCCAAATTGCAATGAGATTCACCAGACCCGTAGCTATAAGCCTCAATAACAGTCCCCTGCAGATTGAGCCTTTATTCTGGGGAATGAGCCCGCTGCATTTGACGGTGGCTACTACGATTTCTCCTCTAACAGGCACCACAGTTGGGGAGGTGATGGGGAGCTTCCATTGAATTCTACCTTATCTTCCCTGTGAGTTCCTGGAGGAAAAGACTGTAGAAAACTCCTTCATATCTTTTTCCCCTAAGGGCTGCACACTTTTACCAACCTATGCTTAGTATTTAATAGTTTGTTTAAAATTTCTGGTTTAATCTCCCTATCAGTTTACACAGTAGCTGGTGTTCTGTGCCCCAGTTAAGCTTTTCTCAGGGGGTATTTCTCTCTGCAGGCACCTGTATCTGTATAGAATTTAATTCAGTTGTCTATCTTGTGATATCAGTTCTCTGATAGCTTTAAGAAATGTTGCTGACTTTTTTTCGTTTGTCCAGCCTTTTATTGTAGGATTGGAGCAATGTTCCTTCCAGCTGTCTATCTAGTCAGTTCTGACCATATTTGAACTAAAATGGGAAGCCTGGTCAACTGATTTTTGACAAAGGTGTAAAGGCAATTCAATGAAGAAAAGATAGATTTTTCAAGAAATAGGGCTGGGAGATCTGGATATCTATATGCAAAACATGAACCTTGACACATACCCCACACTTCGACAGAAATTAACTCAAAATAGATCAAAGACATAAATGTAAAATGAAAGATGATAAAACTTCTATGAGAAAACAAAGGTGAAAATCCATGTGCCTTTTGTTTTGGCAATGAGCATTTAGATGGAATGCTCAAAAAAACATGATCTATACCTTTAAACACACACACACACACACATATATGTAAATTGGACTTTATCAAAATTAAATATTTTTCTACAAAAGACATTGTTGTGAGAATGAAAAGGCAATCTATCCAATAGAGAAAGTATTTCCAAGTCACCTATCTAACAAACAATTTGAAAATAGACTATATGAAGAACTCTTAGAATTTAATAATGAGAACACAGAGATGCCACTTTTTTTTTTTTCAACGTTTATTTATTTTTGGGACAGAGAGAGACAGAGCATGAACGGGGGAGGGGCAGAGAGAGAGGGAGACACAGAATCGGAAACAGGCTCCAGGCTCTGAGCCATCAGCCCAGAGCCCGACGCGGGGCTCGAACTCACGGACCGCGAGATCGTGACCTGGCTGAAGTCAGACGCTTAACCGACTGCGCCACCCAGGCGCCCCCAGAGATGCCACTTTTAAAATGGGCAAAAGACTAGGGGTGCCTGAGTGGCTCAGTTGGTTGCGAGTCCAACTTCGGCTCAGGTCATGATCTCATGGCTCGTGAGTTCGAGCCCCACATTGGGATCTATGCTGACAGCTCAGAGCCTGGAGCCTGCTTCAAATTCTCTGTCTCCCTCTCTCTCTGCTCCTCCCCTGATCACACTCTGTCTCTCTTTCTCTCTCAAAAATGAATAAACATTTAAAAAAATAAAATAAAATGGACAAAAGACTTGAATGAACACTTGACTGAAGACACACAGAAGGCAAATAAATGAAAAGATGCTCACATCTTAGGCATAAAGAAAGTGAAACTTACAAGCACAAAGAGATGCCACTAAAAATGTATTAGAGTTACTGAAAAAAAGGAAATTGTCACTTGAAAATTCAACTGACAACTGAAAATTGGCAAGCAGGATGCAGAGCTCCAAGACCTCTCATTCATTGCTGGGGGAAATGTAAAATAATTCAGCTACACTGGAAAATAATTTGGCAGTTTTCTATGAGGTTCAATATACACTTACCATATAATCTAGCATTGGCCTTCCTAGGTATTTACTCAAGTGAACTGAAAACTTACATTCATACCATAACCTGCACAGAAATGTTTATAGTGGGTTTATTCATAATCACTAAAAACAGAAAACAACACAGATGTCCTTCAACAGGTTAACGAATAAACAAATACCCATATATCTACTGAATAATAAAAAGGAATGAACTATTGATACACATAATAACTTGAAACAACTTTAGATATATTTTGCTGAGTCAAAGAAGTCAGACTTAAAAGGCTGCATATTGTATGATTCCACCTATGCGATATTGTGGAAAAGGCAGAATTATAGGTACGGGATACAGAACAGTGGTTGACAAGCACTGGGATAAGACACAGGTTGTCTACCAATAGCCCACACAAGGGAATTGCTAGGGAGACAGAACTGTTAATATTGGGGGAAGCTGGGTGATGAGTACATGGTGAACTCTTGAACTATCTTTGCAATTCTTTGGTAAATCTAAAACTAAACTAAGATTTGAAAAACAGCTGACAGATCAACAGGCTTAACTGAGTAACTGATGAAAAATGAAATAGGAAAACTTTTTTCATGTGGCAGACTGAGTTGTGAGATGGAAAATCCAGAGGACAGATAGCTTAACTAACTTATATTTTAAAAATTATGGAATGCATAGAGTATTAACTGCCGGCTTTTAAGATGTCATGATAATTGATGACCTATTTAAATTATAAGAGGAAATAGAGAATAAAAGTATGCATCTTTTAGAAAATGGAATAAGAGTGAACATAGGAACATGGATATTTATTCTCTAACCAGAAAACTATTGCTTTGCATTAAGAGAGGAAAACACTCATTCCCATATAAGTTTACTTCAAAAGGTATACAACCCTAGAGAATTTAAAACAATGTAATTTGTTTTTATAAGCTAATAAAAATCATTGAGTGTCCTAAAGAACAAATTAGGATGTGTTATATGCCTGTACCTGTTGACAAATATGCTATTTTACTTTTGCAACCAATGCGTCTCATTCAACCAGTCTAGGGAACAAAATGAGGTCAATTTGTTTTCTTTTTGAATTATTAATGACTTATTTACTCAAGTAATATACAAATACAATTATCATTTTTCCAGCTTTGAGATGTAACTTGACAAAAATTACAGTTGAGGTGTGCAATGTGATGTTTTGATGTGCGTAGACATTGTGCAATGATTACCATAATCAAGCTAATTAACATATCTACCATCTCAGTTACAATTTGTAAGAACAGACAATGGGGAGGGGATAGTTTCTTCAATAAATGGTGTTAGGAAAACCAGATATTCCCGTGAAGAATTACGAAATTGGACTTATCTCACATCATATACAAGAATTTCTTTTAACATTCAAATGAAATGATGTATTCCCTGCAGCTTATTGGGTCCCATCCAGCTTGTTGAGAGAGGGTCTTTCTTGCCTCTCTAGAGTTCTTCCTGACACGATAACTCCCAATCCTCTAGCCTTGCCCTATCCCAAGTCTAGGTGTCCACAACTTCAAGAAGACAGAACCACACACCCAGGCCCACCAGACCAAAAGTTGCTTGATTTTCTGCCCTAGTTGCTGTCATTGGTGATTAGTCATTGTCCTTTTGAAACAGGTAAACCGACCATTCCCTTGCCACTCTTGTCCTCTTATCAACAGTTGAAGTCGGCCATTCTCAGTGTGTTCTCGGCATTACCACCTCCTGGAATCTTGCTCAAAATGCAAATTCCTGGGCTCCCTCTAGACCTACTGGATCAGAAACTCCCTCACGGAGCCCACCAACCTGTATTTCAACCAGCCCTCCAGGTGATGCTAAAGTCTAAGAACCACTCATGTCTGGCACCCTGGCCACAGGCACTCACAAAACATGGAGGACTCAGAAGCCAGGTGTGGTATGATCCCTACCCACTGAAGGACAGCCTTCAGTGACAAGGACTTCCTCTAAATTGCTGGTTTGCCACTGCATTGTCTCTGGCTATGGGAGAAAAAGAGAAAACTGCTCTCTCCTTCCAGGTCAAGTTCAACCATGGGAGCTCCATGTCATGGTAGTCTTGTGCTTGCCTTTGGACGTCTCTTTGGTTGTACACCCACACAAGTACATTCCTGAAAGAATACTCATGGAAACAGGGTCAAGTGATCTGGAGGGGTTTTTATTTTAAAACACACTTTGTACCTGGAGCTCTCTTTCTCTCTCAGTCTCATCATTTGGGTCTCCAAGACTTGATGCAGTTCCTCAGTCTAAGTCCCAAAGCTCTAATTTTCTCTCCCAGACAAGGGATTCCTAGGCTGAAAATTCTCATTTGCACATATATATTTGTTTTCATGTGTAGTTTTTTCTTACAACTTAGAAAACTGACAGTAAGAAAATTGGCACTGTTCTTTGGCCACTAAGACGTTGCTATCTGGGAATGTTTGAGAAGGTGCAGCATGGGGGCAGCTTTGCGATTTCATCCTGAAAGTCTTAAATTAGAGTGAAGCCCACCTCACGAAACCAGATGGGTCACCTGTGAACCATGGCATCACCGCTCATCACTCATCGCCGCTTGGCCGTAAAGGCAAAGCAATTTGCCACGGCAGGTGTCCTCAGGTGTGTGTGTGTGTGTGTGTGTGTGTGTGTGTGTGTGTGGCAAAAAGCTATGGGGAGCCTCCCCTATGCCTCATGTTCTAGATAGCCTGAGCGCCCTGGAAGGGATGGTGGGGAATGAATGGGGACTGGAGGAGTGATGTGCTTCAGGGAAGCTTCCTTGGCCAGCTCCCAAGAGCCCATCTTGTTGCTTAGAACTACAGCTGTTCCAACCTCCGCAGCTCCACACCAAATTCCTCTATTCCGGAATTTTGGGGAGGAGGGCAGTCCGGTGCAGCTGCCTTCTGGCTCACTGTATTCTGAACTGGGAATGCCCCACTGTCCACCGGGGCAGGGATCACATCTGTCTGGTTCATTGTTGCATCCCCCGCCTCTAGCATGGTGACCAGCATGTGCCAGATTATAATTTGAACGGATGACGTAATGAGCCTCAGGTCCTGGGCTGCTCCTGCTTCGAGTCCACCAACTCTAATAGCATCTTTCGCAGCCCAGCCCATTAAGGCTTAGCACCCCCCTGTGCCAAGGGACAGTGAGCCTGAATGTCCGAACTCAACCCCTAGCTCCCTGCTTGTGTTTCCTGACTCAAATCACTCAACCTTTCTCCCTGTTTCCTTGTTAAATGAGAGTGGTGATGCCTACGTGGCCAGGGCACAGTGAGGATAAATGAATAACACATAAGGATGCCCTTTGGGAGCCGAGAGGAGCTACAGAGAAGTAAGAATTGATTACAACTCCTCAGAGAACAAGGAGGGAGCTGCCTAAATCCCCTCTTGCCCAGATTCCTATTGATCGGGGTGTTCAGAGGCCCCAAACCCCATATTGTTCACATCCCCTGGGGACCCTCTTACAATCTGGCCTCCTGGGTGGCTACTGCTGTCCTCCAAAAGATCTGTGCTTAAATGGGTTCACTGATGCTTATTCCAGGATTGATTGCAAATCTCCTCACTTGTTTTAGTCTCTGAGCTGAAAGTACCTTTATTTTCACTTCACCCCCAGCCTAGAGCTCCTAGAAGCATCCCCTGCCAGCAACTCTTTCCCCAGATGCTTACAGCCTCCATGCACCAGGGCACCAGGCCTTCCCTCTGCACCCATCAGTATCTAACCAGATTCAGGAGCAGAGCCCGGCCATTTGCTTCAAGATTGAGCAGAAGATGACAAGACAGAGTGGCTTAAACTGTCTCTCCCTGCTTTTCCAACCCTGTCACCTTCTCCAAACTGTTCTTAGCTCTCTGAAGCCTGTGGAAAGCCAGGGAGCAAAAGAGAGGATTAAACACTCGAATTATACCTTCTAATCTCCACGTATCGGTTAAATCCCTCTGTGCCTCTCGAGCCACTGATGCAGCCTCTCTGTGCTTCAGTCCCCAAAGCTGTGATTAGAGATAATGTCACCAACGGATGTCCTGGGGACTTTGTGAGACTGAACCTAAAAAATGTGTTCTTTAATGTCTAGGGTCTTAGAAGAGATTCAGGACTTAGGCCCATGCAATTTATAACATGCCAACTTAATATTTACTTTCTGAGCATTTTGTACAACAAAAAGACTAAATGTTTTTGCTCTTAAATCAAAATCTCAAGATCTCTTCCTTTCTCATTTTCTGACATTTGATTTGTAGAGTAGGAGATGATATTTACTTGAACATTTATGAAGGTGAGGTCACATTTATCTGAAAATTTGTAAGGAGTAATGAGGCCATAATTACATAAACATTCACTTATTATTTGGGTAATATCTCAGTGTGGCTACTTGGGGTTCAGAGATGCATGGGAGACAAACACGGCATATGAAGAGCTGACCAAATGGTGGTAGAAACAGGTTATTATAGACTGAATGTTTGTGTCCCCCCGCAAATTCCTATGTAGGAGTCCTAACCCTCCTTGTGATTGTATTTGCGGATGGGGCCTTGGGGAGGTGATTAGGTTTAGACGAGATCCTGAAGATGAGGCCTTCATTATGGCAAGAGAGACCAAAGCTCACTTTCTCTGTGTCATGTGAGGACACAGCGAGGACAAGGCTGCCTACAAGCCAGAAAGAGAGTCCTCACCAGGACCCACCCAATCATGCTGCCACCTTGATCCCGAACTTCCAGCCTCCAGAACTGTGAGAAATAAATATCTATTGATTAAGCCAGCTAGTCTATGGCATTTTATTCCAGCATCCCAAGCAGACTAAGACTCAAGTATATAAAATTCCACGTCCATGCCCTACTACAGATGTATCCAGGTGTAGTGGGAAATTGGAGAAAGAGCAAATTTCTTGCCTGGGGGAGGTCACGGGTAGCTTCATCAAGGAGGCAATATTTAAACTGAGACTTGAGTTCATTTGCTTATTAAATATTTATTCCCCCTATGTTTATGGAAAGTGAAGACATAATGCATTCAATTATGCCAGAGATAAAATGACTCTGGTCACCTGGAGCATCAGACAGCAAGGGGGATGCGGAGGGACAGGCATTAGGGCAAGGAAGGGCCACACTGGGAATGGCCTTCTTTCAGACCCATGTGGTTTATTTTCTTGACTATAAATATGCAAAGTTGCACTTGCTAGATGTCATTTAGGTATAAAACTCTATGGTTATGGCTGCAACAACCTTTTTCACATAGAAACTCCTTTGGGAGAGTAATTGTATTTGCAAGTCTGAAACTCTCTGCCAACTCCCTTTTATGCACCCAACCATTGCTGGAAACGTTACAGCTGTAGAGTTTATTAGAAGTGGAACCATCACCACAGAACAGGGTATACCACCACATGCATTAATCTATCTAAAAAAATTTTTAATGTTTATTTATTTTTGAAGGAGAGAGAGACAGAGTGTGAGCAGGGGAGGGGCAGGAAAAGAGGGAGACACAGACTCTGAAGCAGGCTCCAGGCTCTGAGCTGTTAGCACAGAGCCTGATGCGGGGCTCGAACTCACGAACTGTGAGACCATGACCTGAGCCCAAGTCTGCCCCTTCACTGACTGAGCCACAGGCGCCCCATGCATTAATCTATTTTAGGACTAAGCGAGCTGAGCTGTCATTCCAAGCCTGTTCCCCTCCCAGATTCTGAGCCTGAGAGCAGAGATTATTTTATAGGTTTATCATTGCATTGCAGGCATGCAGGCTAATGCCTGGCACATAGTAACTGCTCAACAATCGGCATGCCATTTTAGAAAGTGTGACATTTCCGTTGTAAATGATAATTATTCACTTCAATAGAGCTGCTTAATTTTATCCATTTTAAATACACTAAAGGGACTTCAGAAATCATTTACAGAAGCATTCTATTTTTCAAGAGAATTGCATAAAAACAAAACCTTCTGATCCTTGGAGGATTTATTCATTTCACACACGCCTTTTCTCCCTGGCATATGGGGAAATCTGTCCATTAGAACTACCGAGCTCCCAGTGGGAGATTTTAAGCTGACATCCCCGATTTTAGAATCCAATAAAAAAAAAAAATAGGTAAAACTGAATCTCAAATAATACAAATGGAACCAGAGCACTCATTTAAAAGGAGGCTTGTCTTGCACCTTTGCAACAGGGGCCCATACAGCTCAGCCCTGATCTGGGGTCACTTTTGCAGAAACACAGGCCAGCCGTGAAAATAATGAAAATGCTGCCGGACATCTCTTCCGTCTTCGGCTGAATCCACGAGGAGACCTAACGAATGAGTACAACAAGGCCTCTTGCCTCTTATTCCTCATGTTTGTCTCTTCCATCACTCGCTGGCAAGTTTCGCCACCTCTTTTTTCCCAAGCTCCCCAGAGAATGCCCTCTCCTCATCCATCACACATTACTCCACGATTTTGTTTCCCTCCACCTTTCTTCAGTTTTTTCTTTTCCCACAAATAATTTTCGGTTCTTTCCAAAGCAGCTCTCAGCCTTGCATTTCTGGTTTTATGTTTTATGGCCATCGCTCTGATGAGGCCCAACCAAAGTCGAGGGGCCAGGTTGCTACTTGTCCCCCGGTGAAAGATGCAGAGGGACAGGAGCTCTGAGGCCAAAGAAGGATTTCCCCATTGTGCAGGGAAGGGGGGAAGAGGTCAAGGGTATCATGTCAAGTGTTTTCCTTTATCTTTATCACATAGGCAGAGTTGCTTTACTTGTTGAAACTGTTTCAATATCTGGAGCAAAAGGAAGGAAAAATTCAGAAAGACCTTAAAATATATATATATATATATATATATACACACACACACACACACACACACACACACACACACACATACACACACACTTTAATTATGCCCCCAAGTGAGGCATAATGAAACGAACTCCAGAAACCATAACTGGGGTGAGATCAAGTGAACATGGAGGCTGGGGGGATACTGGGTCTGGAATGAGGAAGCCAGGGAAAGGAAAACAGGTGGTTAAAATAGGACCCTAGGGTCAGGAAGACCCAGGTTCAAGTCCCACACTTAGACCATAACAGCTGCAAGGCTTTAAGCAGGTTATTTAATGCTTCTAAAGTTCTGTGTCCTTGCTGGAAAAACAATAAGACTGATTTTTACACTGTTAAAAGCACAAACGAGAAATTGGTTAGCACTGAGTTCAATAGAAAGTAAATGTTCCTTCAAGGTCAGTTATTGCAATGATTATTTTTATTAAATTCAAGTTGACATACAGTATAGTCTTGGCTTCAGGAGTAGAACCCAGTGATTCCTCTCTTGCATATGACATCCAGTGCTTATCCCAAAAAGCATCCTCCTTAATGCCCATCACCCATTCAACCCACCCTGCCTTGACCTCCCCTCCAGCAACCCTGAGTTTGCTCTCTGTATTTAAGAGTCTCTTATGGTTTGCCTCCCTCTCTGCTTTTATCTCATTTTTCCTTCCCTTCTCCTACGTTCATCTGTTGTGTTTGTCAAATTCTACATATGAGTGAAATTCTATGATATTTGTCTTTCTCTGACTGACTTATTTCACTGTTTTCTCCATTGTTTTCTACTTAAGTATCATACATTGTTCTACAATGTGTCCATGGGATTTTCAATAAGCCTTAAAACACCTGAGAGAATTTCAAGTTTCAGGCCTGATGGAATATCATAGATAAAGCTACTGTGACACACACACACACACACACACACACACACACAGATACATGCATGTGAGTGTGAAGGTTTATGAACATGTGCTTTTGTAACCTTCCCTTGCATTATTATTTAAGTGTCCAACTACCAGCCAGTTCTCTACTAGCGTCTGCAGGACAGGAAGGCTGGACCGAGGGCTTTCTAAGTGTGCGTGGAAGGTTTTCATATACATTTTCCCATTTATCAAGCCATACTGAAATAATAAGCTATGCTCCAGGCACCCTATGGCGGCCTTATGAAATTGTTATGATTTGTTTCTTAGATAGAGTACAAATTCCATGGCAATCTTCCCTGAATTTTAATAAGGGTGAAAGGAAGACTTAATTAACAAGGGCTTCGCGGCTTTTTTTTTTTTTTTTTAAACCACAGCCATCTGCAGGCACTTCCTCCTGGCGTCTTATCTCTATGGTGCAGGCACCATCGCGTCTTTATCGAGCGCGGCGGGAGCTGAGGTTCGGAGACACATAAAAATAATGACAACGCACTTATTTTTAAGGACACTGCACTGTTGACTTCTCTTCCAGGCATCTAACCCCAGATAGAGTTCCCTCTGTGCTTAGTTGCAAGATGCTATTTTTATACTATGGCTCTTCCTTACCCTTTTCTCTAAGCATCCTAGCTATTGCGTTGAAAGTGTGGTCCTCTTTCTAGAGCATGAATTTTGCTAGTTCAGGGTGGGGGCGGGCAGGAGATTTGTCAAATAGCAGAGTTTTGTTTCAAAAGTCCAAATGGAAAGCCCCCCCCAAAACAAAACAAAACAAAACAAAACAAACAACAACAACAACAACAACAAAAGTCCAAATGGAGACTAAATAGTATTTAAGGGACTTTGGCTTCTTGTGATTTCTCCAGATACATACCCATTGGCTACAACCAATATAAAAGCTGCGTAACCTAAATGCTTAACAATAAGAAATTGGTTTTAAAAATGAGGGTACATCTAAATGAAGGAATGCCTGCCACATAATTGTGAAAAATTATTTTGAGGAAGAATGTATATTACCATGCAAATAGGTCTACAGTGCATTAAGTGAAAAGAGAAAAAGCCATGTGCACAGCATGATCTAAGTTTGCTCAAAATGCAAATTTAAAAAAGTTACACTGAAATGTTAATATTATGGGTCATTTTCACTTCTTTTCCTTATCTGCATATCCTGCATTATCTACAACAACCAGGTATTAATTTTGTAATCGTGCAAAAAATCTTTAAAGTGTAATCTATGGCCTGGTTGTAGAGAGGATGGACGAGAACACTTGCCCTGTCTCTTGTGCTGAATATACTTACGGAGCTTGAATGGCATGCAAGGAGGAGGCTTTGAGAACTCTAACCAGGGATGGTAGCAGGTGGATCTGGGAGGAAGACCAGAGCTTGAAGTCCCACTGAACTAGTGGTGGATTTATCATTTTTTTCTCTCTAATATCTAGCCAGGAATCAAAGACAGCCTGAAGCCCAGAAATACACACCAGGCATGGACAGAAAGAGCATCAAGAGAAGACCTCCCTTTCTTGTTTACGGAGTGGAAAAGGTCAAAGCGATTGAGGAAAATCCCCTGGGTTGTTTTTGTTTGTTTGTTTTTGTTTTTGTCTCGTCTGATGACAGGCTCCAAGCAGTCCTTTGGTGGTACCAGTGGTAACAAGATGACAGCAATAGCAGTGGGCAGAGGAAGGGGAACCGTCTCTCTGATCAAAAGGCCTGTGGTCCCAAGAGTATGCAGTGAATACATGTAGCTATATATTCTTTGACTTTTTCTCCTTCCACCACTTGGCCTTGGACACTGGCGCAGCTGCAGGAAATTCACGGAGCAGCAGGGAAACTAAGGTCCCAGATTTCTGGTGAGGGAACTGGGAAGAAAAATCCCGGAGAATGAGAAATTGGTGGAATTACTGAGAGGATCAGTAGAGCGGTTTCGTAAATCAGGATATGAACTCCTGAGTACACCCCCCACCTGTGCCTGTGCCCAGTCAGCATATCACAGGCTTTGAAGAACTAAGCACAGGGTCACAAACAAGCCACCCGGACTGATCTGACTTAACACTGAAAATGCTTTAAAAACAGAATTACATGGTGGGGTGGGGAGGGGGTGGCACCTGGGTGTCTCAGTTAGTTGGGTATCTCACTTCGGTCAGGTCATGATCTCACGGTTCGTGGGTTCAAGCCCTGCGTTGGGTTCTGTGCTGACAGTTCAGAGCCTGGAGCCTGCTTCAGATTCTGTGTCTCCCTCTTTCTCTGGCCCTGCCCTGCTCGTGCTCTGCCTGTATCTCCTTCAAAATTAAATAAACATTAAAAAAATTAAAACAAACAAACAAACAAGCAAGCAAACAAACAGAATTACATGGAAACCAAAATGCAGAGAAGCAGGTCAGAATTTGTGTCCCAAACCTAATCTGGTGGTTGCATACCAAAACAATGCCAAAAACAGCAACACCAACAAGAACTACAAAACCAATTGTCTCTGTAGAATTTAAACAAGACCCAAGGTCTCAGAGTATAATTTTTGAAATATCCAGGCTATAATCCAAAATTAATTGCCATGCAAAGAACCAGGAAAGCCTTAACTCACAATGGAAAAGGTAATTAACAGATGTCAGCCCTGAGGTCACACAGATGTTGAAATTAAGAATTTAAAGCAGCTATTATAACCATGCTCCCCAAAGTATATGGCCTAATCATGCCAAATGGTAGATGGAGAATGTCTGGACCCCTAAAAAAATTTTTTTAATAAAATAAAACCAACACTCAAATATATACTGTCTTCAAGAGACCCTCTTTATACATTAGGTTAAAAGTGAGTGGTGGGAAAAGATCTATCTTGCATGTGTGAATCAGAAGAAAGCTGATCTGTCTACATTAATTTCAGACAAAGTAGATTTCAGAACAAGAAAAATTGCCAGGACTGAAGAGGACATAACATGATGGTGAAAAGGTCAATTCATTAAGCTTTGTAATAATTGAAATATGTATGCACCTAACACTAAAGCCTCAAGATGTATGAAGCACAAACTGATAATCCTGGAAAGAGAAATGGACAGAGTCATAATTATAATTGGAAACTTTAACACTCCTTCAGTCATCAATCAAACAAGCAGACAGAACATCTGCAGGGATATAGAAAAACTTAACATCCCCATAAACTCACTGCATCTAATTAAAATCTCCAGAACATTCCACTCAATGATTCCATAATACACATTCTTTTCAACTACACATGGAGCATTCATCAAGAGAGACTGTTACTGGGTCATAAAACAAATGTTGATAAATTTAAAAGAATTTAACAAAGTATATTCTCTGGCCATAATAGAATTACGCTAGAAATTATCAAGAAAAATGTATCAATGGACCAAGGATAGTGTTTTCAACACATGGTGTTGGAATCAATAAATGTTCATATGCAAAAACCTATAGCTCTGCCTAAACCTTACACCATAAACAAAAATTAATCCAAAATGGGTTATAAATCTAAATATAAAACATAATGTAAATAACATAAATCTCATTGTGAAATAATACATTTAGAAGAATGAATGTAGGAGAAGATCTTCCTGACCTGGAGTTAAGCAAAGACATCTTTTTTTTTTTTTTTTAATTTTTTTTTTCAACGTTTATTTATTTTTGGGACAGAGAGAGACAGAGCATGAACGGGGGAGGGGCAGAGAGAGAGGGAGACACAGAATCGGAAACAGGCTCCAGGCTCTGAGCCATCAGCCCAGAGCCTGATGCGGGGCTCGAACTCACGGACCGCGAGATCGTGACCTGGCTGAAGTCGGACACTTAACCGACTGCGCCACCCAGGCGCCCCACAAAGACATCTTAAAATGACATTAGAGGCACAATCTATAGAAGAAAAGTTATCAGTAAGTTAGATCTTATCAAAAGAAAAGATTTTGTGCTGTGTAAGAAGCCGTGAAGAGACTGAAAAGATGCTTATACAATAGCAAAAACCATTTCCAAATCACACATCCGACAAAAGGCTCACATTAGGAATATATTTTTTAAAAACTCTCAAAACTCAACAACAAGAACACAAACAACCCGATATAAAACATAGGGAAACAATGAACAGACATTTCACCAAAGACGTTTTAAGGATGATAAATAAGCACATGAAGAGATGCTCGGCATCATTTTGCCATTAGGATCATGTAAATTACAAATATGATGAGAAATCACTGAGCACCTTATAGAAAGTATAAAATATTTTTCAAAAACTGACAACATCAAGTGCTGACGAGGAGGTGGAGCGACCTGAACTCTCACATGTTGCTGGTGAGGACGCAAAATGGTACAGACTCCTCTGCACAAATAGTTGGGTGTTTTTTATAAAAGGAGGAGAATTTGACATCCAAACAAAGATCAATTTTCTGTATGATAATTAAAAAACTCTTTTTAAATGTAAGCTCCACAGATTTCCAAGAGGCCAATTGGTAACAGTGCTTTCATGACATGAGATGCTGTTTAATTTACATTTTTTTCCATTGGCAATCAGTTATTCTCACTTTTTGTTCTTTGGCTAAAATACTCCATGTCATCTTTTAGTATCAGATGTTTAGATATAGACAAGATCTGTTTCTTGGGATTCTATTTATTGAAGCAGCAGAGACGTAAAGGTAAAAGGCTGGTGACTTCCTATGTTAGAAGTCTAAGCCAGAAGGTTTGTTTCCCATAGGAGATGCAACATACTCCATATTGTGACACACCAGACTTTTCAAGGAAAGGAAGTTATTGATTAGTAGAACCGATTCATGATCATGGTTGTGTATACCAACAGACCTTTACTATGCTCTCAAGACATCCCTATGTCTAAGTGAAGGGCATCCCAAGGAGAGGATGAGATGATAAGTAGGAGGGAGAAAAATTTCTTGAACAGTTTAAGAAGGCCAGAGGCTGGAGCACAGAGATGGAGGGCAGGGTGAGGAAGATATGGGCAGAGTTCAGACCATACAAGGCCCAATCAATGCAGGTAATGATTCTCATCTTATTCTAAGAGAAGAGTAGGAATCCTTTGATGGTTTTTCAAGGAACATGATCAAATTTGTTTCCCCCCACATTACATTTTTTAATTGTAGTAAAATATATGTAACATAAAATTTACCATTTTAGCCATTTTTAAGTGTTACAGTTCAGTGCCAGTAAGTATATTCACACTGGTATGCAACTGTCACCACCACCCATGTCCAGAACTTTGTTCACCTTCCCAAACTGAAATTCTGTATCCATTGAACACTAATTCCCCATTCTCCTCTTCCTCAAGCCCTGGAAACTATTCTTCTGCATTTTATCTCTACGAATTTGACTACTCTAGGTACCTCATATACACGGAATTATAAGAATTTTTCTTTTACATTGGCTTATTTTTGTTAATTAACATCTTCAGGGTTGATCCATGTTGTGGCCTGTGTCAAAATTTCCTTATTTAAGGCTGAATAATATTGCATTATGTGTAATATAACACACAATGTTTATCTATCCATCAATGGATATTAGGATTACTTCCACCTTGGGACTATTGTGAAAAATGCCACTATGAACATGGATGTGCACATATCTATACAAGTTCCTGCTTTTGATTCTTTTGGGTATCTACCTAGAAGTAGAATTTCTGGATCATATGGTAATTTTATGTCTAGTTTTTGGAGGAATCTCAATACCATTTTCTGTAGTGGCCAGATTGGTTTTTAAAAGATCATTCCACGTACAGTTTGACAAAGAGACGCATGGGTCTAGAATGTTTATGAGGGGACCAGTTAGGAGGTGACTGCAGGAGCCCTGGTGAGAGAGGACAGTGGCTTCCACGAGGGTGTTGGTGATAAATGGAGAGATAAGAAAACAAACATGAGAGACATTCAGATAACACTGATAAGACTTTGGAAGGGATACATATCTCCTGTCTGGGGATAAGTGTGCAGGTTTCTGCCTTATGTAAGACACCATGCTAGATACCATGAGCCATGTGTCTTCATGTTTGGGTCAAACAGTGATGGCTGGTGACCATGTGGGTAGGGCAAACATGGCACTGGGGGAGGCACTGGGAGCTGGGCAACCACCCAGTCTATGGTCAGTTGCCTGGACTTTGCAACACATAGAGTTTCCTTCTTTGGGAGATTACAATCCAGTTCGAAAGGTTAAAAAATATTCTTTGCAAAAAAAGCTATGATATGAGTGAAAGGCAAAATGAGAAGGAGCTGACAGTTTTTAGAAAACCTACAAATAGTTTCCACTTTGCCTTGCACTGCTGCGGCCACCCTGTGTCATAAGATGTGGTAGGACCTTAACCATAGCTCTTCTCGTTCCAGAAACTTCAGACCCATGCACAGCAGACCATTTCTCAGAAAGAGGTTCCGACCACAAAGGAAAATAATTCTCAGAAGGTATCAGGATACACAAGTTACTGATAAAATGGGCTGGGTTGCCAAAGTTGCTCAGTTCCACGTTTTTGTTCCTCATTTCAATGTGTAAGAACATCACCATCTTGCTGCAGCAGGAATGGAGAAAGCGGAACATTGCCACAGAACCTGGCTCTGCTTTGCCTTCCCACATACAGACTCGGTAAAAGACCTGAGAATGCAGCCATACAGCCACACAAGGCCAGGCAATGGGCTACAAGGTTTACGAGTATTAGTTGATGTAATCTTTACAACAAACATGTGACATTCTGATAGCGTATTTCCATCATTATACACATGAGAGGCATGGAAGTTCGGAGACATCGACTCATTCCTCCGAGTCCCACACCCGGTGGGCACAGAACCGGGTCCCCATCCCCCTTTTCACTAGGCTACTCTGCCAGCCGAGTGGTAATGAGAATAAATGCTCTGAAGGTGAATATATAAAAAGACTGCCTGGATTGACAGTGTTCTGGGATATAACAGGAGTAGGATTTGGATGGTATCATGAATGGAAGGATTTTCATCAGTAGGGTGGAGGAATTGAAGGGGTAGAGGCATGGTTGGAGAATAGCCAGCAGTTGGGGGAAGCAAGGGAGAGAGGATGCCTGAGCAGGGCATTCCAGATTAAGTGAGGGAACTCAGAATGAACTCTCAGCAGTGAGGAGCCACTGAAGGGTTGTGAGCAGGGGAGGGAAATGAACCAAATACTTCTGACCCTTAAAAAATATAAGAAGAGTTGGGGTGTCTGGGTGGCTCAATTGGTTGTCTGACTCTTGATTTCAGCTCAGGTCATGATTTCATGGTTCATGAGATGGAGCCCTTTTTTTTAAGTTTATTTATTTATTTTGAGAGAGAGAGACAGAATGAGCAGAGGAGGGGCAGAGAGAGAGAGAGAGAGAGAGAGAGAGAGAATCCCAAGCAGGCTCCGTGCTGCCATCATAGAGCCAGACACAGGGCTCAAACTCACGAAACTGTGAGACCATGACCTGAGCCAAAAGCAAGAGTTGGATGCTTAACCAACTGAGCCACTCAGGTGCCCTGAGCACCTATTTAAAAAAAAAAAAAATCTCTATATATATCTTTTTTCAGCTTTATTGAAATACAATTGACATAAAACATAGTGTAAGTTTAAGGCATACAACATGATGATTTTATATATATATATATATATATATATATATATACACACACATATATATATACAAATATATATATATATATACACATATATATATATACAAATATATATATATATACACACATATATATATATGTATTTGCAAAATGATTACAACAATCAAGGTAGTTAACAACACCTTCATCACCTTACATAATTATCATCTGTGTGTGTGTGTGTGTGTGCGTGTGTGTGTGTGTGTGGTGAGAACATTTAAGATCTACTCTCTTACCATTTCAACAGTTCAGGATTGTTAAATATAGTCACTATGCTGTGACTATGGAGACCCAGAACTTACTCATCTTATAACTGGAAGTTTGTGCCCTTGACCAACATCTCCTTGTTCCCCTCAACCCCCAGCCCCTGGAAGCAGCCATTCTCCTTAAAACACCTCTTTGTATGACTTACAAAGATAACGGCCAAAACTAGGTTTGTGACTCTTAATGCCTAACTCCCCACCTGGGTCATAATGGGGTCAGGAGGGAGATAATATTATTTTTTTTTTTTTTTAATTTTTTTTTTTTTTCAACGTTTATTTATTTTGGGGACAGAGAGAGACAGAGCATGAACGGGGGAGGGGCAGAGAGAGAGGGAGACACAGAATCGGAAACAGGCTCCAGGCTCTGAGCCATCAGCCCAGAGCCCGACGCGGGGCTCGAACTCACGGACCGCGAGATCGTGACCTGGCTGAAGTCGGACGCTTAACCGACTGCGCCACCCAGGCGCCCCAAGAGATAATATTATTTTTAAGAAAGAGCTGTTGGCCCTTATAATGAGGTTGCAGTGTGAGGTTGTCAGAGCAATGATGTACCACCTGTGAGCTGCATGTGGCCACAGAGACATCAGGCTGGGTCCTTTTAACCCCATCCAAGAGAGCTGCTTTCAATGGAGGAAGGACTCCTGGAAGCCTGGACTTCCAGGGGCTGAGGAGGGGATCTGACCCAATGTCTAGGAGCTGGAGGCTACATTAAGGAATTATATAGGAGACATCACCATTGAGGGGGATTCTCTGAAGATCACAGAAGAAATTAACATTTGAATCAGTAAACTTTGAGTCAAGCAGATTATCCTTTATGCTGTGGGTGGGCCTCATCCAATCAGTTGAAAGTCTTAAGAGAAAAAGCCTGAGGGCCCTTGAGTGAGAGAGAATTTTGCCTCAAAACTGCCTTCAGACTCCAGCTGCAACATCACCTCCTCCCTAGATTTTGGATTTTCCAGCCTCCACAATCACATGAGCCATTTCAATAGATACATACATACATACATACATACATACATACATAACAGATATATATGTGTATATATCTATAGTTATTATAGTAGTCTGTGCAATAATTATATAACAGAGACTATTTGTGACAAGAAGTGATCTGAGGGCTTTTTATCATCTAAGAATAGGCTGATAGGCTATGTGGTCTGCCTGAAATTTCATCCAAAGGATGGTGAAGAATGAACAACAATGACTAGATTTGAATGGATGGGGGAAATAGGTTTTCTGAACCCCAACAATTTAGTGTTCCAATTGTATAAGCAAAATGGAATCCAATAAAATGAACTATTTTTAGGAGCATAGGAGTGAGAGATCCAATTTAGGGGGCTGTTACAATAGTCTACATAGGGGGCAATAGAGATTTTAACTCAGAGGTCACCACGAGAATGTAAAAGGGTGTTCAATGGTACAATCACCGGGAAGAATATTCGAGAGGTTAATGACAGATTAGGTGAGAGCCAGGCAGCAAAAGAAGTTGAGTAGAGGGAGGTGGGGGTAGTGATGTCAAGGAAGTAAACTGAAGCCAGAAGGCTCTAATGAGCCGGGGAAGTAAAGAGGTGACCAGATAAGGGATGACCAGGAGGCAATACCCCACTGGCCCACATGAGCTCAAAACTAAAGGTTTGGAAAGGAAAAGCAAGTTTCAAAGTCATGAGGTACATGTAAAATTGGGAGAGGCACAAATAGTTGAGAAACACAGAAGAGAAGGGATGAAAGATGGATCCAGGGCTCATGGGACCCCGTGGCTTTAAAATTGAGGGGGCCATCTTTTAAAAAAAGAATAGATGCAAACACAAAATTAACTACAAATATGATCACTTACTTACAATCAAAACAAGTTATACACTTTTAAAGAGTTGATGAATACTACCTATGTCACAAAATGCCAAAAAAATGGCATGGTATTCTTAGGATGAACTTTCGGACACACATTTTCCCTATAGTTTTGGCTACACAATCTCATATCACCTCTTCACGAAACTACAATTTCATAATAATCTCATTTTCTGCTGATAGAATAGGAAGCTATTTCAGTCTTGTAGCACTGGTGGTGAAAATTGTTAAGCTGTTGATAGTTTAGTTTCATCACTGGTCCTTGTTGTGGTAATGTCAACCTCGGATACCGACATGCATAAAGTCTCGACTTCTCCCATGGAGGTCATCCCTGGTGGCAATATCACTACAGGGCTATGCCCTGCAAATACAGGAATTCTGAGAAATTGTCTTTTGCTCAATTCCCATTAAAAAATTTAAATATAATAGTATTCTTCATATTTTAAGTACCGAGAGGCAAGAATATCTGTTTGACTAGTCAAATGGTACATATCTGATGATTAGAAGGATTTTGCACAGACAAGCTTTTAATACAGTAGATTACAAACCATGCTTCTTCTCCAGTATCCACACTACTCATGCACTAGGTGCCTGGGGATACACTCACGTCACCATAGGTCATCTGGCCCTACAACTTTGTGTCATGGGATCAGATGAATCAGAGTGGACGGGAGTTGCCCTCCCCACACCAGGCCGGCTAACCACAACTTAACTGTACACAGAAATCACTGCAAACCATAGAAAGAGATCCCACCACACCCAAAGTACTCAGCTTTCCCTTAGCTGAATCACAAAAGTGCCCAGGCTCACCTTTCTACCATCCAACAAGAGAGGAGGAAAGGAACATGCTTTCCTTTTCCAACAAGGAAAGGAAGAGGTTTATATTTTACAAATATTATAATATCATATGACCACGTGAACATGCTTCCAGGCTCCTCTGAGTGTCTGGGAAGGAGTGTGTACAATAAGGGGCCCTGAAGCCCAAGGTCCATTAGTTTCCTGGTAAATCTGCATCTCATTAGGACAGAACCCGGAGGGTCAGCCGGCTATCCTTGGGAAATGAGAGACAGAAAAATTACCACAATTAAATTCCAATTTAGGATAATTGGGGTGTTTTTTTTTTTTTTCCATGTAGGCTTCCAGGGCAGATTTTCCATTTGTTTGTTTGTTTCCTTTTATTTATTTTTATTTTCATATCAGCCATTCATTGGCCCTTTGCTAGGCACCGAGGTTATACAAATAAATGTGACACTCAGATCCCTTTAAGACCATCTGGATGAGCAAGTGCACTGCAATGTATTCAATGGCGAGAGCCCCAAGCAGAGAGCCACCAGCTGGCTCTGGCTGGGGATGCTGTGGAGACCCAAGGCAGACTTCCTCAGCTGGTGCTCCCCCCTAGCCTCCACCCCCTCCTTGAGTTTGACATGAGATCCGCATGAGTTTGCCAGGTGGACGTTTTCCAGGCAGAGAAAGCTGTGTAAAAGTGAACCAAGGTGAGATGTGGCACAGAGTTTAGGGGAGAGTAATTAGCATGCTCAGGCCAGATTCCGGGGCCCACAGTGGGGCATGGCCTGGAAGGAGCCCAGTGCAGAAGGAAGCACAGAAGAAAGAACATGGCAGAAAGGTCTGGGCTGAGGACGGCTGCAGCAGTGAGCCCACAGGCTAAAGGTCTGGAGAAGACAAAAAAGCTGCCTGAGCTAAAGCTGTGATAATGTTTAAATGGCTGTTAGAATTTGATGGTAATGGACTGGATACCGAATTTGAGAAAGAGAGAGGGTTTCTAATATGAAGGCTTAAACTTCATACAATTATAACTGTAATGAACTCATTTTCTTAGAGAAACTTTTTAAGTGCAAAGTGAAAGTAGGAGAACCCCCACAATGTACCCCACATACCCATTACCCAGCTTCAATAAGAACCAACATTATGAGGCGCCTGGTTGGCTCAATCGGTTAGGCAGCCCACTCTTGATTTTGGCTCAGGTCATGATCTCATGGTCATGGGATGGAGCCCAATGTCGTGCTCCGCGCTGAGTGTGGAGCCTGCTTGAGATTCTCTCTCTCTTTCTCTCTCTGCCCCTCTCCCCCACTTGTGGTCATGCTCTCTCTCTTTCTAAAATAAAATAAAAAAATAATAACCAACATGTTGCCAATCCTGTATAAATACCATTCAAGAGATTGATAAAACTTATTGTAGAGCTTCAATAATTATAAATGTATAGTAATAATCTATGAACTGGTACATTTGGGGTAGAATCTCAGGTAGCTGAGGAGAAAAGAAGATTCAGTAAATAGTGTGGGGCAAATGATTAACCATTCGGGAAAATAAGTAAGTTTAATTTATACCTCACAGTATATTTAAAAGATGTAATCGGTGAAAAGTTTTTAAATGCCATAAAAACTGGAATAAACAATACCTGAATATTCATCTATTTGTAAGGTTGGAAAGAACTTTCTAAGCATTTAACAGAAAAATAACTGCAAAAGAAGAGATGCATAGTTTTTTTTAAATATAATTTATTGACAAATTGGTTTTCATACAACATCCAGTGCTCATCCCAATAAGTGCCTTCCTCAATGCCCATCATCCATTTTTTCCCTCTTCCCCAGCCCCCATCAACCCTGTTTGTTCTCAGTATCCAAGAGTCTCTAATGGTTTGCCTCCCTCTCTCTCTGTAGCTTTTTTTTCCCCTTCCCTTCCCCCATGGTCTTATGTTAAGTTTCTCAAGATCCACAGATGAGTGAAAACATATGGTATCTGTCTTTCTCTGCCTGGCTTATTTCACTCAGCATAATACCCTCCAGTTCCATCCATGTTGCTGCAAATGGCCAGATTTCATTCTTTCTCGTTGCCAAATAGTATTCCATTGTGTATATAAACCACATCTTCTTTATCCATTCATCAGTTGATGGACAATTAGGCTCTTTCCATAATTTGGCTATTGTTGAAAGTGCTGCTGTAAACATTGGGGTACAAGTGCCCCTATGCATCAGCACTCCTGTATCCCTTGGGTAAATTCCTAGCAGTGCTATTGCTGGGTCCTAGGGTGGATCTATTTTTAATTTTTTAAGGAACCTCCACACTGTTTTCCAGAGAAGACATGCATAGTTTTAACCAAACAGGTTTCCTGTTTGTCAGGGATGGTGATGTCCCTGCAAGTCAGTGATGGTGAAAAGTAGATTGAGAGAAAAATGACCAGTTCAAAAAAAGACAAATACTACAAAGAGTTTATTTCTTTACATTATGGAATGCCCTTACAAATTAACAGGAAAAAGATACATGCCAATAGAAAAATTAACAAAGTACATGAACAGACAACCCTCAGCAGAAAAAAGTTAAGTCACATAACTATACAGAGGGGAAAAAATAATTCTTGCTCTTCAAATAAATTGTAATGGAACTGAAAGTACACTCTGGCTTGTCAAAAGTGGCAAAATTAATTTTTAAAAAACAGGTTGTGCGTTGATGGAAGTGCTGGAAATTGGATGCCTTCTGTACCCGTAATGGAATATATACCGCTACAATCTTTCTAGAGGGCAATGTGACAGACAATTTTTATCAAGAAGTTTGCAGATTAGATGCCCTGACCCATTAATTCCACCCTTTGTAATTATCTTAATATAATCAAAGATGTATACAGAGGTATTTGTACAAGGATGCTGATGATAGTGTTAACTACAACAGGGAAGTGTCGGCAATGCTGGAAATATTCAATGGGCAAATATTGAAATTTATTGTGATTGTGGTAAATTCATGCATGGAATACGATGTGGCTATTAAAATGTCACAGTTTCAAATTGTTTAATGACAGGGCATTGTTCATAATGTATTACGTACTGTGAAAATTATATGACCCAATTTTAATTTAAAAAGAGATATGTGGGGGCACCTGGGTGGCTCAGTTGGCAAAACGTCCAACTTCGGCTCAGGTCGTGATCTTACGGCTTGTGAGTTCAAGCCCCGCGTCAGGCTCTGTGCTGACAGCTTGGAGCCTGGAGCCTGCTTCGGATTCTGTGTCCCTCTCTCCCTCTGCCCCTCCCCTGTGCTCTGTCTCTGTCTCTGTCTCTCTCTCTCTCAAGAATAAATAAAACATTAAAAAAGAGAGAGAGAGAGATGTGGGTGTATGCATAGTTGTAGTTTATAACATGCATAGGGTTATACATAGTAAAAAGCCTGGCATTAAACACACTAAAATGTTAACCATGATTGTCTCTTAGAAATAGGAATCTGAGTGACTATTTTTTATTTCACACACTTTTCCTGTATTTTCTACTATGAACATGCATTACATTGATAATCATAAAGAGAATGCCTTTTTGTTTATGGAAGTTCATTTGTTTGTATTCTGTTCCTAAAATGATTTCAATATTGAAAAAAGGAACAGACTCATTACTTCACAAATATGAAGAGCAGCATGAAAGTCCATAATGTGAATATTTGTTTGCCTGGGGGGCAAACTTTCCATGTCAAGAACTGCACAAATGAATAAAGAATGTAGCACATTTGGAGCCTGGCAGTGTACTTTGATTTCATGCATAATATTCAGATGTGAATAGTTATCTCCGAAATATGACCTTATTGCCCAGCCTCACTGAAACAGTTTGTTTTTCTGGTTTATGTTTTGCCATGCAAATGTACTAAAGGACCCCTCAAGGAAAAGGAAATCCACTGTCCTGGGCACATAACAGATATTTTTGTGGCCCTAGATGGTCACTTCCAGGGACAGGAAACATTTCTTTCTGGGGTAATGTTTCCCATTTTTAAATAATTGTGCGAGAGAGGCCTTTGATAGGCAAAATCTGATTGTCTAAAAATTCCTCTCCATGGTGCTACCCTTCCAATCCTGAAGGTAAGCATTTCTATTCACCTCCAAGTTTCTTCTCTCCATTTTGGACATCCTTAGTTCCTTGAATTTTTCCACATACAATGCAATTTCCAGAGCCCTCTCCTCTGCTGTAATGGGTATATTTCACTTACCCATTGTCTTGAAATGCAGATGTGTGTATGGATTTCAGATGCAATTTGACCTGTGCAGAATGCAAGGGTTCTGTCCTGTTCCCAGAAGGAAACAAACACCAACAGTCTAGGTCAAAGTTGCTTTAGCCATTCTGACAGTTCAGCCCGGCACTACTCATGCATTGTTGTAGGGTCAACAAAACAAAACAAATAAAGAATCTTCCCAAGTGCTTTTCATACCAGGCTTTTGTGTTATATGCTCAGGCTGCCAAAGCAAAATATCACAGGTTAGGTGGTTTACACAACAGAGATTTATTTTCTCTCAGTTCTGGAGGCTGAAAGTCTGAAATCAAGGTGCCAGCCCATTCAGTTCCCGGTGAGAGCCCTCTTCCTGGCTTGCAGACGGCCACCTTCCTGCCGGTCCTCACATGGCCTTTTCTCTATGTGCATGAGGGAAAGGGCATGCTCTCTAGTCTCTCTTTCTCTTTTTATAAGGATAGTAATCCCATCAGATTAGGGCCCTAACTTTAGTTACTTAGTTGAAGGCTCCATCTCCAAATACAGTCACGTTGGAGGTCAGGACTTCAACATATGAATTTGAGGAGGACGCAATTCAGTCCATAGCACTTTTGTACAAAAGTCAAGAGAAATTCATTTAAATGCTTCCACGCTTGCCCACCCACCATTAAGGCCCTACAGAACAACCAGGTTGATCATCTTTTATAAACACAAGTCAAATCAACTCACTGCTGTGTCCCAAACTGCCCCAAATTCCCTTTACACCCAAAATAAAATCCAGACTCCTTAGGGTCCCCCTACCAGGCCTTCCCAACTGCCCCTCCTCCCTCCAGCGCTCTCTAACTGCACTCCCCAGACTGGCCATCCATCCGTCCTACACCTCCATCCACCCTGTCCCAGCCCCTGGCACTTCCCCTGAGGCCTTGCCTAGGACTCTCGCCTGCCTTGATCACTACGTCCACTCAGATCTCCACTCAATCACTACCTCCCTGGCCCATCCTTCTGACCCCACCCCTCACCTTGCTTGACCTGCTTTAATGCAGATGCATAGTTATACCTGAAATCATAGTTCACACTTATTTGTTCACTGGGCATCTCTTCCACCTTTTTTCTTTTTTATCCTGTTTACTGCTGTACTTCCAAAGCCTATGAGAGTGGCTGGCACATAAAAGATGCTCAATAAAGGTGTGAATAAATGGATCCTGGTGAAGAATTTTGAATTTTTCCCCCTCCTAAGTATAAGACTTTACTTGGATCTAGTTACATTTTATTTCCAATTGTTTCTTTTTCTTCTCACCATTTTACCTGCCAGTCTTGGGTTGTTTGATTGATTGATTGATTTTTAATTTATTTATTTAAATTCAAATTAGTTAGCATAAAATGTAGTATTGGTTTCAGGAGGAGAACCCAACAAGTGCCCTCATCCTAACAAGTGCCCTCCTTAATGCCCCCATCACCCATGTAGCCCATCCCCCTGCCCACCTATCCTGCCAGCAACCCTGTTTGTTTTCTGTATTTAAGAGTCTCTTATGGTTTGCCTCCTTCTCTGTTTTCATCTTATTTTTCCTTCCCTTCTCCTATGTTCATCTGCTTTGTTTCTTAAATTCCATGTATGAGTGAAATCATATTTGTCTTTCTCTGACTTATTTTGCTTTGCAAAATACTGTCTACTTTCAACCACATTGTTGCAAATAGCTAGATTTCATTTTTTTTTTTATCACCAAGTAGTATTCCAATATTCCATTGTGTGTGTGTGTGTGTGTGTGTGTGTGTGTGTGTCACCTATTCTTTACCCATTCATCAGTTGATGGACATTTGGGCTCTTTCCATAATTTGGCTATTGTTGAGAGTGCTTCTATAAACATTGGGGTGCATGTGCCACCTTGAAATCAGCATTTTTGTATCCTTTAAATAACTAGCAGTACAATTGCTGGGTCATAGGGTAGTTCTATTTTTAATTTTTTGAGGAACCGCCATACTGTTTTCCAGAGTGACTGCACCAGTTTGCCTTCCCACCAACAGTGCAAAAGAGTTCCCCTTTCACCACCACATCCTTACCAATATCTGTTGTTTCCTGAGTTGTTAGTTTTAGCCATTCTGACAGATGTGAGGTGGGATCTCATTGTGGTTTTGATTTGTATTTATCTGATGATACGTGAAGTTAAGCATCTTTTCATGTGTCTATCAGCCATCTGGATGTCTTCTTTGGAAAAGTGTCTATTCATGTCTTCTGCCCATTTCTTCACTGGATTATTTGTTTGTTTTGGGTGTTGAGTTTGGTAAGTTCTTTATAGATTTTGGATACCAACCAATATCCAATATGTCATTTGCAAATATCTTCTCCCACTCCATCAGTTGCCTTTTAGTTTTGTAGATGGTTTCCTTTGCTGTGCAGAAGCTTTTTATCTTGATGAGGTCCTAATAGTTCATTTTTGCCTTTGTTTCTCTTGCCTACAGAGACATATCTAGTAAGAAGTTGCTGCAGCCAAAGTCAAAGAGGTTGATGCCTGTTTTGCACTGTAGGATTTTGATGGTTTCCTCTCTTTCATCCATTTTGAGTTTATTTTTTGTATAGTGTAAGACAGTGGTCCAGTTTCATAGTTCTGCATGTTGTTGTTGAATTTTCCCAGCACCATTTGCTGAAGAGACTGTCTTTTTTCCATTGGGTACTCTCTCCTGCTTTGTTGAAGATTAGTTGGCCATACACTTATGGGTCCATTTCTGGGTTCTCTATTCTGTTCCATTGATGCATGTGTCTGTTTTTGTCCTAGTGCCATACTGTCTTGATGATTATATCTTTGTAATACAGTTTAAAGTCCTTAATTGTGATGTCTCCAGCTTTGCTTTGCTTTTTCAACATTGCTTTGGCTATGTGGGGTCTTTTCTGGTTCCATACAAATTTTAGGATTGTTTGTTCTAGCTCTGTGAAGAATGCCAATGCTATTTTGATGGGTATTGCTTTGAATGTGTATATTTCTTTGCGTAGTATCAACATTTTAACAATATCTGTTCTTCCAGTCCATGAGCATGGAATGTTTTTCCATTTCTTTGTGGCTTCTTCAATTGCTTTCATAAGCTTTCCGTAGTTTTCAGTGTGCACATATTTTACATCTTTGGTTAGGTTTATTCCTAGGTATCTTATGGTTTTTTGGTGCTATTGTAAATGGGATCGATTCCTTGACTTCTATTTCTGCTGTTTCATTATTGGTGTATAGAAATGCAACTGATTTCTATACATTGATCTTATATCCTGCAACTTTGCTGAATTCATGTATCAGTTCTAGCAGTTTTTTGATGGAGTCTTTCGTGTTTTCTATGTAGAGTATCATGTCATCTGTGAAGAGTGAAAGTCTGACTTCTTCTTTACCAATTTGTATGCCTTTTTTTTTTTTTTGTCTGATTGCTGAGACTAGGACTTCCAGTACTATGTTGAACAACAGTGGTGAGAGTGGACATCCCTGTCGTGTTCCTGACCTTATGGAGAAAGGTCTCACTTTTTCCCCATTGAGGATGATATTGGCTGTGGGCGTTTCATATATGGCTTTTATGATGTTGAGGTAGGTGCCAATGTTGTTTTAAATGTGATTCTGTCATTCATCATATTATATATTTCCCTCAGCTATTTCAACTCATGCAAAATGTTAAGTATTCCTTCCACGCCTTCCTAGAGTTATATCAAAACAAACAAACAAACAAACAAACATACATACAAGTTCCTTACAGGCTGTGAGATATCAAGAAAACATTAGTTACAATGTTTATGCTATTTGTATGATATATGTGGCTATTATGTACCCACTATTTACAACTATGTGATTATGTATAATATATTATGGACTATATATGGATTATTATGGACTATATATGTCTTCAGTGCCCCCCCTCACCTTACCCATGGGGAATATGTTCCAAGACTCCCAGTGGATTCCTGAAACTTCAAAGGCATCAGCAATTTGGTCACAGAAAACTGGATGATGTTATATCCAGCCCAGGGATGTGGCAAATGGCATTCATAAAGGCCTCATTGTGCCTCCCTGTTCCTTTGGGTGGGTACTTTTACTCCAGCAGCCATGAGTGATCCACCTGAAAGAATTTCAAAGGGGTGAAAGGAAATACTCACTGAGCATGTATGTGAAGGCATTCTGCTCAGCACTATGAAGGGCACAGATATAAACACATCAAGGAGCTTAGAATGTGATGCAAGGAAACTCTTTTCAAAGTTGGACTGCACTTATGTTGTTGAAGGGCTGACTGGTCATAATGCTATTTATCTCTGAAATATTTCTCTTGCCTTCTCTCTCTCTCCACACACAATGGCACTCATTGGCCAGGGTCTCATCTGCTTGTATAGGTTCAATAGCAATTAAAACATGGGAGAAACATATATTAACACTACTAATGTTTTAACTGCTATTAAACCTATGTAAGCAGATGAGACCCTGGCCATTGAATGCCATTCCCCTAACCTGAGTGATTGCTAAGATCATCTGGTTTATTCTTCAGTGGCCTCTCCTTCTGATAACTATTTTGAGTTCTGATAAAGAGTTCTGACCCCTAACGGCCAATAGAATGTAATTAAATGATAGTGCAGAGCCTAGGAAGGAATGAGTGAAAACGAAGCCTATTGTCCATCATGTCAAAATATTTATTTCACAATGACTCAAGATAACTTCAAGAAATTGGTTTAGAAAAGATTAGCAGGCAGTTAAGAGTTGGTGAGGGTCCTTTGCCATTATAAAGTGCAGTGTTATACAACACTGGTATCCATTAGGATTAACCAAAACTTAGATGAAGGCAACCAGAAGAAATCTTGGTAGGAGGCATTTTAAGAGTCCAGGAGAAGATGTGAAGGGAACAGAAGGGTACTTTCCAGGCTCACCTTCCAGAAAACACAACTCCATGGGGGTCTACTGTTTAAGGACTCTATATAGCAGTAAAAGTTTGGCACCCCCAATTCAGGAACCACCCACACTAAACATGGGGAGCATGTCTGTCTCCATAGAGACAGCGTTTGGAGAAGCACTTGTTACAATATCAGGAAAAACAAAAACCTGAAGATATTTGATTCTATGGTATGATCCTAACTATCAAAACCAAAGGGGCAAAACTATACAAATAAAAGAGACAAGGTGGCTCCGTCAGTTAAGCATCCGATTTCGGCTTAGGTCATGATCTCACAGTCTGTGAGTTTGAGCCCCTCCTTGGGCTCTGTGCTGATAGCTCAGAGCCTGGATCCTACTTCAGATTCTATATCTCCCTCTCTCTCTGCCCCTCCTCTGCTCTCTCTCTCTCTCTCAAGAATAAATAAACGTTTAAAAAAATTAAAAAAAAAGAGATAAGGTGGAAATACACAAATCTGTTAACAATGATTGTCTTGGCTGGTAAAACTGGAGTAGAGTTTTCTTCCTTCTTTGTATTTTCCAAATTTTGAGTAATCATGTGCTTTTACAATAGAAAAAATATTTTCAGAAGATGGAATTTACTTTGTTTTCTTTTGCTTTTGCTGGAAAAAAAACCCCCACTATTTTCTCTTAGGAGTTGCATCAGCTGCTGTTCCTGTTAACTGTCACCCAGGCCAGCACACAAGGTTGAGCAGATGAAGAAAATATGGGGATATTTGGGAGGTGACACTTAGATTTGGAGGAAGCTGAATGACTAAAAAAGTAGTTAATACCTGTTGCTTACTCTGCCCTGACAAATTCTAGGAGGGCTAACAACTGCCAAAATATTACCTATCTCCTTTCAATCTTATTTAAAATTTTTGTAACTAAAAAGCATTATGGAAACCATTCTTTTCAAAGTGAAACTCAGGACACAATAACCAACAAAGGATTTTCAAGCTGCCTCTGGGAGCAAGCGTGATCTGGAAAATACATATACCTAATTAGTGACACTTGGGGAACATTTTGGTGGTTCATAGGGAAATAGGACAAGTGTTGAAATTGAAATGGTCATAGAACACCATTGTGTTTGATAATTATGCTTCAAATGCTGGAACGGCTCTGGACGCAGCTGTTTGTTGCTTTAAAAATTGTTTTGTCTCCATTACGTGCTAGAAAAACAGGTATCAATAGCAGTAGCAGCAAAATGCATTGAGCTTAAGAGTGTGATGCAGGAATCAGATCTCCTGAACTGAAATCCCAATTCTCTGAAGTTCATGCCCATGTGCAAGTTTTAAATTCCCCAAGTTACACTTTTCTGATTGATAAAGTAGAGGACTTAGGGGGTTTGGAATGATTAAGTGACATAATTGATGTAATGTAAAAATTACATATTGTCTGGCCCATGTGAATCATAATAATCTCAATGTTAGTCACCGTTGTTCTCATCCTTAAAATCAAACAAGTACCAACAGACCCTAGTCCTGAGCTTTCAGATCAGTCCCTTGCTATGAGAGCCACAAACTATCTGCATCTGATCCCACCTGAGATGTACTTCCTGGAAGCCATGTGTATCTGCAGGAAGCCAGCATGTATTGTAGCAGGAAGATAAAACTTAGAATTCCATGATGCTAACCATATTTAAGGATGTCTTGTGCACTTGGTTGTCAAAGAAGGAAAGAGCAGCTTGAACATTTTGGGAGTGTTAAGTACAGAACGTGAATTTTCCAGCTCTATGTCCTTTGGAATACAAGCTGCTACTTGTTGTCAGTGTTGGAAGGGAGATTCATTTTGGCCAGGATGAGATTCTCTCCCTTTTAGAATTTTCGAAATTTCACATGCCAGATACTAAGTTCAGTTTTCCATGCAAAAGCACTAGAAATGGCATCTGGTAGATCTCCATATCCTTAGAAAAGCTTAGAAAAAAAAGAAAAGCTTAGAAAAGCAACTCACCTGCCCTACCTTACTAGCTATAATCCTTTTCTAGAATAAAATCTAAATGAAATTTTTCTGCACTTCCAAAGATTTTAGTTTCTGTGGTGTACAAATACCAATGCCGAGAGCTAGACATAAAAACGGGTTATGTAATGGGAAAATTCCCAAATTATCTGGTACAAGCAAATGTAGAACCACACCTTAGCAACACTGCCTCAAATATGATTGCATTTCATTTTCACAGAATTATTCATTCTTCCCAGTGAAAGTGAGCTCATAATGAAAAATTAGAAAACACATAAGAAAACAAACCCAAGAAGATGGTAGGTACAATATTAGAAAAATTGGTACCCCAAGAATCTAAATTCATAGAACTAAATTCAATAAGATATTACTAAAATATGTATGTTTAAAATTATTAAAGATATAAAAGAAGGATAAATCACAGTGAAAGAACAAGACAGTAAAAATGATCAGGAAAATTTGAAAATGAAACAAATGACGTTTCTAGACATTAAAACATAGTTACTGAGATTAAGCTCAGTAGAGAAACATAATTGCATAATAGACACAGCTGGAGAGAGGATTATAGCACTGGAAGCTAGAATTGGGAAGAAAATAAAGAAACAGGATGTGTGAAAGTTTTAGAGAGACATGAAAGATAGAATGAAAAGTTTCATTTCTATAGAATGGAAAATATCTTAAAATAGTGACAGAGGAAAATAACAAGAGTATATAGAAAAGATAAAAGTAACATTGGATGGTCATATCTTAAAATTTCCATAATTGATAAAATATATGAACGCTCAGTTTGACAAAATACACTGACTCCCAAGCAGGACGAAGAAAAATAAAAATCATTATTTAGATACATAATAGTGAAACTGCAGAGCCCCAAGATAAAAATATAATCTTAAAAATAACCAAAGGGATGAGCATCTGGGTGATCAGTTGGTTAAGCATCTGACTCTTGGTTTTGGCTTGGGTCATGATCTCACAGTTCATGAGTTCATGCCCTGCATTGGGCTCTGTGCTGACAGTGTGGAGCCTGTGTGAGATTCTCTCTCTTCCTCTCTCTCTTTGCCCCTGCCTTCTTGCTCTCTCTGGCTCTCTAAAAATAAATAAATACACTTAAAAAAATAAAAAATAAAATAACCAAAGGGAAAAGACAGTTCTGTACAAAAGAGCTACAATTAGAATAATAGCAACTTCTCAGCAGCGATCATAAAGACCAGAAGGCAATGAAATAATGTTTTTAAAATGCTGAAAGTAAAAGATCTTTTATAGCCACCTAAAATTTTATACTCAAAATTCCATACACAGTTAAACAATTTTTTTAATAATCAAGATGAAATGAAGATATTTCCATGCACATTTTGATAAAGTTTACCATCAATAGATCCTTACTTATAGAACTCTAACTTAAGGATATACTTGGATCAGAAAAAAATTAAACTAACTTAGGAGCACTATGCAGGAAACAGTAATAACAACAACAACAAAAGTAAGTAGGTAAGTACATCGAAGTAAGTACGGGGAGTTAATAATAATAATAATATTGTGAGTAATTTGGATGAGGTATTAGTAAAAATAAAGTTTTGCTAAGCTACAGGAAAGATCATGAGTCAACAGACCTTGGTTCTGGGTCTATTTTTTACCAGCTGCATGAACTTTGAACAAAGCATTGTTCCCATTTGTAAAATGATATGCAGATAAGGTGAACATTAAGTTTTCTTTGAAATCTAACGTTCTTTGATTTTACTATACTGCCTGCTGACCCCCTTTCGCCTCAAGAGAATAATATACGTATCTATGTGAAATTTCAATGGAACCAAGGAAATGCAACCCTTTGGCTCAAACATCTTGCTTTTGAGCTACACACATATTTGCTGCTTTCCCAAGAACATGTGTGGTTTAGGGGAACATCCCTTGAAATCCCCAAACTGATCCACAAGATTTATATCAACATCGTGAAAGAGAACACTCCCTTTTGATGTTGTTTGTGTTGAACGTGTAATGAATGCGTGCTGCATACTGGTGTTGCACAGAGCACAAGTTACCATCCAGTCATTGAACATGTTATATCAATCAGCCCTGGAGTGAGACCCCTCTGGGGCCTGGTGAGAGCCAGAGATGTTCCTACCATCTCTAGAACATCTTCAAAACGAAAAAAGAAGGTGGAAACAAAGCCTAGTAATCCTACGTATTCGGTCTTAGTTGGGGAGGGGGCAGTGAGAGAATATGAAATGTATTTCTCCCTAGAAGACAGTAAGAATGATTTCTTTCTGTCTGAATGGAGCGTACAGTCTGAAGTCTGAGAATTACATTAGAGATGAGGCCTTTTTCCTTTCACTTCTGTTAAGTTTTACAAGTTGGGCAATTATTTCTCAGTTCTACATTTGCTTCAAGAACTTTTTGAATCATTGGTTACATACTGACTAAGAATATGGTGTCAAACCCTTCATATTCTTATTTGAAGATTACTGCCAACCCAGAATTTATGTCATGTTTTAAAGGGGCACTTTCTGGCCTGTGTCCTCACTACTGGAGACCTTCCTCTTACCCTTTCCACAGATGCCAAACAACTGACACTTATCTGAACATTTTCATACCTTGGTACAAGTGGTTCCCTCTGTCTGGAATTCACTTTCTTTTTCTTTAGAAGATCTCTCCCCCTCATTTTTTTTTTTTTTTTTCAACGCGGAAACAGGCTCCAGGCTCTGAGCCATCAGCCCAGAGCCCGACGCGGGGCTCGAACTCACGGACCGCGAGATCGCGACCTGGCTGAAGTCGGCCGCTTAACCGACTGCGCCACCCAGGCGCCCCTCTCCTCCTCATTCTTAAGGATGCTTTCATTGGTGTTTTTTCTATGTTTCTCTTGGGTTTATCAATTTTATTAATCTTTACAAATAAATGACTTGTGCATTTGTTAGTTTTTTCTATTGTTTATTTCTTACTTTATTTATTTTTGTTTACCTTTTTTCAATTTCTTCTTACTTTCTTTGCTCATTTTTTTTCAAACTCTTTTAAATGAGAATTTAGGTCATTTATTTTAAAACTTTCTTACTTGTTAATATAACCATTTAAAACTATAAAATTCCCAGGTGCCTGGATGGCTCCATCAGTTAAGTGGCCAACTTCAGCTCAGGTCAGGATCTTGCAGTTCGTGAGTTTGAGCCCTGCATCGGGCTCTGTGCTGACAGCTCAGAGCCTGGAGCCTGCTTTGGATTCTGTGTCTCCCTCTCTCTTTGCCCCTCCCCCACTCACGCTCTGTCTCTCTGTCTCTCAAAAATAAAATGAACATGAAAAAACTGTAAACTTCCTTCTTGGTGCTGCTTTGTCCGCATCCCACAATTGCACATATTTCATTTTCATTTTCATTCCGTTTAAAATCGTTTTTTTTTTTTTTTTTTTTTTTTTAATTTTTTTTTTTTTTTTCAACGTTTATTTATTTTTGGGACAGAGAGAGACAGAGCATGAACGGGGGAGGGGCAGAGAGAGAGGGAGACACAGAATCGGAAACAGGCTCCAGGCTCTGAGCCATCAGCCCAGAGCCCGACGCGGGGCTCGAACTCACGGACCGCGAGATCGTGGCCTGGCTGAAGTCGGACGCTTAACCGACTGCGCCACCCAGGCGCCCCTAAAATCGTTTTTAATGTTGTTTTTACTTTAATCTATAGGTTATTTTTAAATGTATTACTTAATTTCAAAATATCCATTTAGTTCTTTGTTTTTATAGTTTTATTTTTTCTGTTGAAATGCCCATCAGTGCACTCATTATGACAGTTTTACCCTTTAAGTCCCTAAATATATTTATATGACCTATAATAATGTATATCACCTTGATTTCTGTTCCCTTTGGCTACTTTGACTCTTGACTATGAGTCACAGTTTTCAGTTTCTTTGCATATATGGTTTTTTTTAATCATTGTATACTGGATATTGTGGAAGAAATGTCTATCTAGCCAGAAGTTTAACTACTGCATGATAATCTTGAATTAGTTGAGCCTTGGTATTATATTTTCTATGCTGAATCTGCTTAGAATTTTTCCTCATTATTTAAAAAAAAAATTCTTTAACATTTACTTATTTTTTTTTTTAATTTTTTTTTCAACGTTTTTATTTATTTTTGGGACAGAGAGAGACAGAGCATGAACGGGGGAGGGGCAGAGAGAGAGGGAGACACAGAATCGGAAACAGGCTCCAGGCTCTGAGCCATCAGCCCAGAGCCCGACGCGGGGCTCGAACTCACGGACCGCGAGATCGTGACCTGGCTGAAGTCGGACGCCTAACCGACTGCGCCACCCAGGCGCCCCAACATTTACTTATTTTTGAGAGACAGAGAGAATGAGCACAAGCAGGGGAGGGGCAGAAAGAGAAGGAGACACAGAATCTGAAGCAGACTGCAAGCTCTGAGCTGTCAGCACCGAGTCCAACACGGGGCTCAAACCCGTGAACCATCAGATCATGACCTAAGCCAAAGTCAGAGGCTTAACTAACTAAGCTATCCAGGCACCCTTCCTCAGTCTTAGAAAGAATCCTTAGACCTGGGAAAGAGCATTCATTCTTAGGGAATTTCTCTTTGGGGTTTGAATAGAAAGCTTAAGTTGTTTATCAAATCCTTTTACCCGGATGGATCCAAACTTCAAAACGCCTCCCCTACAATAGACAGCAGCTGAAATCTCCGCTCTGATTTTAAAACTTCAGCTTTTTCTTTCTTCTCTGCCACATGAAGCCTCTCCTATACACATGCAGTTAAAGATTCAATGGAAGTTTATATACATATTTAGGGATTTTACCCTCTAGAAATCCCTCCTTTTTTTCCCCCTTGATTCATAGCAGTCCTCTTAGCCTTAAGTTCAGTTGTTTGAAACATGAAACCAATAAAACTATACCTTTCTGCTTGAGTTCTAGCTACCCCCAGGCCCTGGGGATTGGGGTGTGTGCCTTCATGGAAAAACTATGTAAATGGAGAGTTCATCAAATTTGGTTTCCCTCTTCCAAATGTTTGATTCCCTCAAGTTCCTGCCTCCTTTTAGATACCCTAGTGGTTTCAAATAGAGGTGTTTTTTTTTTTCTTTTTATCCAGAGTTTGTCATTGTAACTGAGAGAAGAGGACTGTCCCACCCAAGCTATGCCACCATTACTGCTACAGAAATGCCTGCACTGTCCTTTTAATGACATATTTCCTGCTTAAATGAGGTATATTGATCTGGTCAAAAATTTTGTAACCAAAACCTGGGACTAGCACTAGTACTGATGAATAATTAAGATAGATGTAAACGTTACTAGTTATATCCAAGTGTTTGTGTCTTTAAAATCCAATTGTGATAAGTATTACCTTTGGAAACACTGTTTAGATAGACCTTTTAAATACCACTTATTTTAATATTTTTGAAAATGCATGAGTAAGTGTTATTTCACAGCCGCTTATCCTTTTTGTGGGCCAGAATTGTCAACCCAACTTTAAAATGATAACAGAAACACTGTTCTTCTGATGGGCTTGCATCCGTTAAGACTTTTGGTGACAAGTTACAGAAAATCTTCTTGGGCTCACATTGACAAAAAAAGATCGCCAGACTCTCAAGATCCCAGGTACAACTGAAGAATTAAATTGTGGTAAGGGGAGGGATGAATTTGGCCCTTAAAACAATTGAAGCCTGGAAAATTAAGAGTTCAGGGGCTCTGCTATTTCTCTATATCCACTTCTCTCAGACCATCGCCTTCATTCTCTCACCACCTGAGGAAAGCTGCTGACTTTTACAAATTAAAAAAAAAAAATCAAGAAAAAAAGAGAGCTTTTTTTCTTAGATACAGTCACAAAAATCCTGTGGATAGACTCTGATTAGCTCACTTAGGTTATCCTTGTATCATTCACTGTGAGATGAAAAAAGACAAGTTGGAGCAAAACCATCTCAAACTGATACATAACAGTGGGGGATGGGGGGCATCCAGGGAGGAGAGAAGATAAACCCCTTAATTTTTCCCTCCAGCTAATCATTTATAAAGGTTGAGTACATGTAGGGGAAAAAGAATGTGGAGCGTAGAAAACATAGTCTGAAAATTAGGTCCATTTTCTATTTAAAAAAAAATTGGGGGTGGGGAATGCAAGCTGGTGCAGCCACTCTGGAAAACAGTATGGAGGTTCCTCAAAAAACTAAAAATAGAACTACCCTATGACCCAGCAATTGCACTACTAGGCATTTATCCATGGGATACAGGTGTGCTGTTTTGAAGGAGCACATACACCCCAATGTTTATAGCAGCACTATCCACAATAGCCAAAGTAAGGAAAGAGCCCAAATGTCCATCAATGGATGAATGGATAAAGAAGATGCGGGGTGTGTGTGTGTGTGTGTGTGTGTGTGTGTGTGTGTATAGGAGTATTACTGGGCAATCAAAAAGAATGAAATATTGCCATTTGCAACTATGTGGATGGAACTGGAGGGTATTACGCTAAGTGAAATTAGTCAATCAGAGAAAGACAAAAATCATATGACTTCACTCATATGAGGACTTTAAGAGACAAAACAGATGAACATGAGGGAAGGGAAACAAAAATAATATAAAAACAGGGAAGGGGACAAAACAGAAGAGACTCATAAATATGGACAACAAACTGAGGGTTATGGGAGGGGTTGTGGGAGGGGGGATGGGCTAAATGGGTAAGGGGCATTAAGGAATCCACTCCTGAAATCATTGTTGCACTATATGCTAATTAACTGGATGTAAATTTAGAAAAATAAAAAATAAAACAAGTTAAAAAAAGGACAGGAGATGTCACCAAATTGTCCTCCCATAATAATAATAATAATAATAATAATAATAATAATAATAAATTTTTCAGTGGTTAACATGAAGGCTGTATCATCTATACTTAAAAAATCTCTTGGGGTACCTGGGTGGCTCAGTCAGTTAAGTGCCTGACTCGGTTTCTGCTCAGGTCATGATCTCGTGTTTTGTGAGTTCCAGGCTCTCTGTGCTGAGAGCATGGAGCCTGCTTGGGATTCTCTCTCTCCCTCTCTCTCTCTTCCCTCCCCCTGCTTGTGCTTTTCTCTATCTCTCTCTCTCTCTCTCTCAAAATAAATAAACATTAAAAAAAATCGCTAATATACAAAACCTACCTGAGTAAATATGAAGTGAAGTAAATAGCATGGGCTTTGAATACAACCGACCCGGGTTTAAGTTAGCAGAGCTGGTAGATCCTAATTGTTAACTATTTACTTTTGAGCAGTCTAGGTAATCTCTACCCCTCCATTGCCTTCATCTCTAAATAAGTGTAACAAAAATTACTTAGTAGGCTTGTTGTGGGGACTAAACAAAAAGACAAATAAGATAATAGAGGTACTAAAAAATCCTGGCTGTTTTAACACATTGAGAGTCAGAACCTGTTCCCTTTAGCAACACCAACAAATTTATTTTCTTTCTGAGGCTTTAAAAAATAAAATCCATATGCCTGATTTATTTGTACTCTGGAGAAAATAATACAGAATGAAAACCAAAAAGAGTAAATCTCCTTCTGGCTATTTTGCAATTACAAATCCAGGACAAATGCATTCAAAAAGAGATTCCAATAAACATTCCGGAAAGGGCTTTGATAGCAATTTTATTAAATTATTTATTAAGCATTTAATGATGGGGTTTCACATAACTCTCAATTGACTCCCTTCCCCTCCTCCTCCTCCTCTGCTTTTCTTACTGCTGCTTCCTCTCCTTCTTCTCCTACTCATCCAACTTAAAAGTCATCTGAAGGCAAAATTAACTTGGGATCCTCACCATAATGGTTTGGGAATGTTACCACAAAAGCCCTTTCCCTGGACCTTTAAGCAAATTGATTTCATCACAATACATTATTTAGCCCAAGCTTAGGAGAAAAATTTAACTTATCCTGTTAAGGAGAGAAATATGTTTTACTTACATTCAAAGTAACTTGAAATACATAATGCAAAAAGACAAAGACAAATTGTTGGTCCTGACTGGTATAAACACTAGAGATCCGTGAGAAATGGAACCAGTACACTCATATTTGTGCTTTTTTTTTTTTTTTTTTTTAGAGCATGCAGTCAGTAACACGAGTGGAGGGCAAATGAACAAGGTTATTAATTCAGTCAAGGCCCACTGGTCTTTATTTCTTTTACATTTTTAATTCAGGTATAATTGACATATAATATTATACTAGTTTTAGGTGTACAACATAGTGATTCAATATCTGTAATTGTTGTGAAGTGATCAAAATAAATCCAGATACTCTCTGTTCCCATACAATGCTCACATTTAGGATTTACTCTCCTGACATCTTCCAAGTATGCCTGAGTACATTATTGAGTATAGTCACTATGCTGTATGATAACATCTCCATAACTTATTTATTTTATGACTGGAAGTTCATACTTCTCGAACCCCATCCCCTCAACCCCCTTCCCTTCTGGTACAGTCACCATTCTGTTCTCTGTATTGACCAGTTTTGTATGATTTTGTTTCTTTATTTGTTTTTTAGATTTCACATGTAAGTAAAATCATATGGTATTTGTCTTTCTCTGACTTATTTCATTAGCATACTACTCTCAAGTCCATCCATGTTGCCCCAAATGGTAAGATTTTGTTTTTGAAAGAGTTTTTGGAAGATTAAAGATTTTATGAAAGGTTAAGATTTCATTTATACACACACCCCCCCCCCCACACACACACACACAGACTATAATTCAGTTATGATTCTGAATAAATTCTAAGATTGTTCTATTTCTGTGAAAACTGCCATTGGAATTTTGACAGGGACTGCACTGAATCTGTAAAATGCTTTGGATAATGTAGACATTGTAACAATAATAATTTCAACATTCCATGACCATGGAATAGCTTTCCATTTATTTGTGTCTTCTTCAATTTTTTTCATTAATATCTTATAGTTTTCAGTATACAGGTCTTTTATCTCCTTGGTTAAATTTATTCCTTGATATTTTATTCTTTTTGATGCAATGGTAAATGGGGCTGGTTCCTAAATTTCTCTTTCTGTTAGTCCCTTGTTAGTGTATAGAAATGCAAGCAATTTTTGTATATTTATTTATACCCTGCATTTTACTGAATTAGTTTATTAGTTCCAACAGTTATGTGGTGGGCTCTTTAGGGTTTTCTATATATAAAATCATGTCATCTGCAAACAGTGACAGTTTTGCTTCTTCCTTCCCAATTTTATTTTATTTATTTTTCTTGCCTAATTACTGTGGCTAGGACTTCCAATATTATGTTGAATAGGGGCACCTGAGTGGCTCAGTCAATTAAGTATCAGACTCTTGATTTCGGCTCAGGGGTTGATCTCTGGCTCCACGCTGAACTTGGAGCTTGCTTGGGATTCTCTCTCTCTCTCTCTCTCTCTCTCTCTCTCTCTCTCTCTCTCTCTCCCCCTCTGCCCCTCTCCTATCTCCTCTCTTTCTCTCTAAAACAAAATACTATGTTGAATAAAAGTGGGGATAATGGGCATCCTGGTCTTGTTCCTGATCTTAGAGGAAAGGCTTTCAGCTTTTCACCATTGAGTATGATATTAGCTGTGGGCTTGTCATATGTGGCCTTTATTATGTTGAAGTACATTCCCTCTATGCCCACTTTGTTGAGAGCTTTTACCATACCTGGGTTTTGAATCTTGTCAAATACTTTTCTATATCTATTAAGATGATAATATGATTTTTATTTTTCATTTTGTTAATATTGTGTCTCCATTTACTGATTTGTGTATGTTAAGCTATCTTTGCATCACTGTAATAAATCTCACTTGATCAAGGTGTATGATCCTTTTAATATATTACTAATATTACTAAATTTGGTTTACTAATATTTTGCTGAGGATTTTTGCATTTCTTTTCAAGGGATATTGGCCTATGATTTTTTGTGGTATAATTGCTTCTGTAATGGTTTTGAGGATTTCACCCCTATGGTTAGGGGATTTGGGCCTGCATCAGGAATACTGGCCTACAATTTTTTGTGTGTGTGATGTCTTTGTCTGGTTTTGGCATCACGGTGATGCTGGCCTCATAAAATGAGTTTGGAAGTTTTCTTTCCTCTTCAATTTTTTGAAAGAGTTTGAGAAGGATAGGTATTAAATTTTTTTTTGAATGTTCAGTAAAATTCACCAGTGAAGCCTTCTGGTCTTGTACTTTTATTTGTTGAGAGATTTTTGATTCTGATTCAGCCTCCTTACTAGTAATTGGTTTATTCTGATTTTCTATTTCTTCATGACCTGGTCTTGGAAGATTGTATATTTCTCAGAATTTATCCATGTCTTCCAATTTGTTGGCATGTAATTGTTCATAGCAGCCTGTTATAATCCTTTGTACTTCTGTGGTAACTGTTGACTTCTTTTTCATTTCTGATTTTATTTATTTAAGCTCTCTTTTTTTTTTAATTTGGTGAGCCTAGCTAAAGATTTATCATTTTGTTTTTCAAAGAACCAGTTCTTAGTTTCATTGATCCTTCCTATTGTCTTTTTAGTCTCCAATGTGGTTATTTCTGCAGATCTTTATTATTAATTTTCTTCTGTTAATTTGGGGCTTTGTTGGTTTGTTTGTTTTCTAATTCCTTTAGATGTAAAGTTAGATTCCTTATTTGAGATTTTCCGTGTTTCTTCATGAAGGCTTGTATCACTATGAACTTCCCTCTTAGAACCACGTTTACTGCATCCCATAGATTTTGAAATGTTTGTCCATTTTCATTTGTCTCAAGGTATTTTTTTTTATTTATCCTTTGATTTCTTCATTTACCCAATAGTTGTTCAGTAGCACATTTAATCTACACCTATGTTGTGATTTTTCCTGTTTTTTGGGTTTTTTTTTTTTTTTTGGAGGGGGGAATTGCTTTCTTACTTCATACCATTGTGGTCAGAAAAGATGCTTGATATCATTTTAAGTTTCTTAAACTTATTGAGGCTTGTTTTGTGGTCTAACATGTGATCTATTCTGGAGAATGTTCTATGTGAACTTGAAAAGAATGTGTATTCTGCTACTATTGGATGTAATGTTGTATATATCTATTAAGGCCGTCTGGTCTAATGTGTCATTTAAGCCCAAATTTCCTTATTGATTTTCTGTCTGGAAAATCTATTCATTGATGTAAGTGGGGTATTAAATTCCCCCACTCTGATTGTACTGCTGCCAATTTCTCCTTTTAGGTCTGTTAATATTTGCTTTGTATATTTTAAGTACTTCTGTGTTAGGTGAATATGTATTTATAAGTGTTATACCTTCTTGTTGGATTGACCTTTTATCATTATATAATGCCCTTCATTATCTGTTGTTATAGTCTTTGTTTTAAAGTCTGTTTTGTCCGATATGAGTATAGATACACCAGCTTCCTTTCATTTTCACTTGCATGGAATATATTTTTTCATCCCTTTGCTTTCAGTTTGTGTATACGTGTACATCTGAAGAGAGTGTCTTGTAGGCAGCATACAGATGAGTCTTGTTTCTTAATCCATTAGCCACTATATGTTTTAGTCCCTTTATATTTAGAGTGATTATTGGTAGGTTTGAACTTATTGCCATTCTGTTTATTCTTTTCTGGCTGTTTTTGTAGTTCCTTTCTGCTCCTTTCTTCTCTTGTCCTCTTCCCACATGGTTTGATGACTTTCTTTACTGTTATATTTGGATTCCTTTCTTATTATCTTTTGTGAATCTACTATAGGTTTTTGTTTTATGGTTACCATGAAGTTCACATACATCATTTTATATACATAACATTATATATAATAACATTAGCATTATATATAACATATATATAATATTACATTATTTAACATATAACATACATATCACATATATATGTGTGTGTATATATATACACATATGCAACACCATATATGTGTAATATCTATCTATCTCTACATATATATATATATGTAACATATGTATGTGTATAAAACATCCACTTTAAGTTGTTTAAGTAGGTAGAAAATTACTCCCCACAACATATTTTGTTTTTTATTTCTCATTTTACATCTTTTTAATTTGTGTGCCCTTTAACTAATTATTTTAGTTATAGTTAACTTTAATACTTTTGTCTTTTAATCTTCAACTAGTTTTATAAGTGATTAACCCACTACTTTTACTATATATTTACTTTAAACATTGATATTTTCCGTTTCATATATTTTTTTGTTACTAATCAGGACCTTTTTTTTTTTTTCAGCTTAAAAAATCCCTTTGACATTTCTTGTAAGGGCAGTTTGGTGGTGATGAATTCCTTTAATTTTTGCATGTCTGAAAAACTCTTTATTTCACCTTTAAATCTAAATGATAATTTTGCCAGGTAGAATATCCTTGGTTTAAAGTTTTTTGTTTTCCTTTCAGCCCTTTGACCATGCTACGTTTCCCTTGGCCTGTAAAGTTTCTGCTGAAAATTTTGCTGGCAGACTTATTGGGGTTCCCATGTGTATAACAAGTTGGTTTTCTCTTGCCGCTTTTAATATTTTCTCTTTATCTTTAACTTTTGACATTTTAATTATAATGCCTCTTGGTGTGGCTCTGTTTGAGTTCATTTTATTTGAGACTCTCTGGGCCCCCTGGACCGGGATGTCTGTTCCTTTTCTAAGTCAGGGAAGTTTTCAGCTATTGTTTCTTCAAATAAGTTTTCCACCCTTTTCTCTCTCTTCTCCTTCTAGGACCCCTATAACGTGAATGTTATTACTCTTGGTGGTGTGCTATTGGTCCTGTAAGCTATCTTCACTTTTTAAATTCGTTTTTCTTTTACTGCTCTGTTGTGGTGAGTTCCCATGTTCTGTATTCTAGATCCTTGATTTGCTCTTTTACTTCACCTAGTCTGCTGTATCTTTCTGTTCAGTTATTGTATTCTTCAGGCTTGTGACTTGTGTTTGGCACTTTCTTATATCTTCTATCTCTTCGTTGAAATTCTCAGTGTGTTCTTTCATTCTTATCCTGAGCTTGGTGAGCATCTTGCTGACCATTATTTTGAATTCCATATCATGTGGGTTATTTATTTCCATTTCATTGAGGTATTTTTCTGAGGTTTTATCTTATTTTTTTGTTTGGAACATATTCCTCTGTGTATTCATTTTCTTGATGCTCTGTGTTTGTTTCTATGTATCAGACAAAAGAGCTACCTTTCCAGTCTTGAGAGATTGGCCTTCCATAAGTGGTGAAACCTATTGTTCAACCTGCCCTAGCTCTTGGTTGTCTCCCAAACATTTGTGATTGTCCACGCATCCTGATTTATTCTTGATAGGTCCCTGTTGTGGAGGGTGTGCCAAGACTTGTCTATGTCCCAAGAGGAAGCATCTCAATTAGCACCTACTTGCAGGCTGATTGGAAGCCAGACTTTCAGGCAACAACTTTTAAAGTGTGCAAATATATACAATCCTGTGGGGCCACAATCATAAACCCTGCTGGCTTCCAGACCAGGAGATCTGGAGGCACCCACTGGGTGACAGTTGCAAAACTCAGGGCTCCAGATGGGTATATAAGCTCCTTTCTGTGAGGTATCAGTGAGCTACCACCAGGCCAGGGAGAGCTCAAGAAAGGTGTCTCCCTGCCTATATTCCAAGAGAGCTCCTTCCTAGTCTCTAGGTGTGTGGCAGACCTGAAACCCGTCCGTAAGGCCGAAACTCCAAGACAAGTAAATAGGCCTTTTTCACAGGAAGATTTTGGATGTTTCAGTCTACTGTCTGTGCAGTGCCCGGAGGGCGAGAGTCTGCCAAGAACTGTCTTTCCAATTGTTCCAGTTCCATGGAGCCCATGAACACAAGCCCCCATGGCTACCAGGGCCAGGCATCAATAGGCATCCTTTGTGTGGAGTGTGCACATGCCTGTAGGCTTTTGCAATGCATCTGGAGAGTGCAGGGTGCCGGCATGCCCACCAGCCTTAGCGAGTGGAAGAATGCCTTGGCTGTGTGTGCTCATCAGCCTTCTGTGAGGCAGAAACGTGTCATGTCTGCAGGCACCCACCAGCTCCAGAAAGACAGCAGGAGAATGCTGTGATTACTTGTACCCTTCAGCCCCAGCAAGGAAGTTGGGGGGTGGGTGCTGTGTCTGCACACCTTTCTGCACCAGAAGGAGAGTGCAAAAATGACACTGGCCAATGCCTCGTCTCTGGAGAGAGTTCTAACTGTCCTCTGCCCCTTCAACCGATGCCTTAAGGTTAGCAAACGAATCTCTTTCACATGTAGTCCAGGTGCTTTTCAAACTGTGTTTGAACTGCTTTTGCACTGGGTTCTATGGCAAGTAAAACCACACACAAGTCCTTTGAAAAGTGTCTCCACATTCCCTACCACTTTTTTAGGTCCCTTGGATGTAATCCCTATTGGTTTTCTAAGCCAGATATTTGAGAGCTCATTGCTCCTCTGTACATCCCAAGGGTTGAGGTGCCTGACGTAGGGCACAAACCCCTTGCTTCTCCAGCACAAAGTCTGGACTCTGGAGATCCCTCCCTATTGTGGGTCAGCACACCAGGGTTGGGGTTTTGGTGAGACCATGTCTCTACCTCTCCTACTCATCTAAATGTGGTCATTTTATTCTTTGTCGTAGGGGAGCAGTTCAGCTATTTCCAGTTCTTTTTCAGAAGGAATTCTTCCACATGTAGCTTTGGTGTGCCCGTGGGAGAAGGTGAGTTCAGGATCTTCCTATCCCCCCTACGCTCCCCCAACACTGATAATTAGATTTGTGAATCATAAATCTTACTGAGAAAACTGGTCCTCCTCCAAAAATTGGGATTAATATTGTTAATATATTCATTGGTCCTACCTCTCTCCTTGACTTACATCTTCCTAACATGGCACACAAGCCCTTCACCATCTGGTATCTAAGTGCGTCTCCAGCCCTGTCTTAAACTGCATTACTTTAAAACTCTACACTTCACCAGTCATCCCTCTCTAGAGGGATTCTTTCTGATTCTTCCAGACAGAAGGCATTCCTGGATGGGCCTGCTTCTGCACATTGCCAAGATCTTCTGTAATTCAGCCAAATATGTGCAAGATAATGGTATGTTTATCTATCTACTGATCTCTGCAATGATCAACTTGAGAGCAGAGCCTTTTGTGTAGTTTTTAAATTGCTTTCATTGTGATATTCTTAATGTACCTGCACATATGTGAAATATACAATCTGATAAATTTTAATACACACACATGAAACTATTACTGAAGTCAAGATCATAAAACATTCAGTACCCACAAAGTTTCCTCCTGAGCCATTGTAATCCCTCCCTCTCACATCTTCCTACTGATCCCAATCCACAGTCAACCACTGACCTGTTCTTACTATGGTTTAGTTTGCACTTTCTACACTTTTATGTAAATGGAAACATACAATATGTATTCTTTTCTGTCTGCCTCTTTTCACTCAGCAGAATTATTTTGAGATCCACCCATGTTGTGTGCATCAGTTTTTTCCCCTTTTTATTGCTGAATAGTATTCTATTGTAAGGATATACCACAATTTGCTTCCCTTATTCACTGCTGATATGCATTAAGGTTGTTTCCAGTTTGTGGCTATTGAAAATAAAGTTGCTATGAACATTCCTGTACAAGTCTTTGTATGGACATATGCTTTCACTTCTCTTGAGTAAATACCTGTTAGCAGGTTATGTGGCAGGTATATGTTTAACTTTTTAGGAAATTTAAAAATTTTTTTCCAAACCGATTGTACCATTTTATATTTCCACCAGGAAGGAATATATAAGAGTTTGTTTTTTCTTATCCTTATTATACTTGGTATAGTCCATTCTTACAGACATCTCTTAGACCCTCTAATAGGTATGTAGTAGTATCTTCTTGTGGCTTTAACAAGTATTTCCCCACTAAACTAATGACATCGAATATCTTTGTACATGTCTTTAGGTTAACACATATGTGAATTTCTCTTGGAACTGCTGAGCCGTGAGGGATGGACCTTTTTTCCTCCCACTAGCAGTTGAGACAATCCAAGTTACTCCGCATCCTCATCAACACTTGGCATTATCTTTATTATTGGCATTATTTATTATTTAATATCTTTATTAACTTGGCTTTATTATTATTATTATTATTATTATTATTATTATTATTATTTCCATGTATGTGCTGGTATTACATTGTGACCCTGATTTTCATTTCCCTGGTAAGTAATGAAAATGAGCTGTTCTTCATATGTTTACTGGTTACTTAGATGTACACTCTTCAAGTATCAGTTCAAGTCCTTTGCTCCTGTTTTTATTGGGTTGTCTGTCTTTGTATTTTCATTTGTAGGAGTTCTTAATACACTCAGCATTTGATTCTTGTGTGAGATATACGTACTGCAAATATATTCCCCATCTTGAATTGCCTCTTCATCCTCTTTTTAAAATTTTTTTTAATGTTTATTTATTTTTGAGAAAGAGAAAGAGACAGAACGTAAGTGGGGGTGGGGGCAGAGAGGGAGACAGACTCCGAATCTGGCCCCAGGCTCTGAGCTGTCAGCACAGAGCCCAACACAAAACTCGAACCCATGAACCCTGAGATCATGACCTGAGCCAAAGTCTGACATTCAACCGACTGAGCCACCCAGGCACCCCTCCTCTTCATCCTCTTAATGGTACCTTATGATGAGCAAAAGTACTTATATTATTATACTTCAACTTTTAAATTTTTTTTCTTTTGAGTTAGTGCTAAGGAATTTTTGCCTACTCTCAGTTTATTAAGAAGTTTATGTTCCTTTTGAGAAGTTTGCTTATTTACCATTCACATTTAGATCTGCAATTCATCTCAAATTTATTTGCTACATTCCTTTTTATTATTTATTTTCTGTATTTCTCATTATTAAAAATCAGTATTTCCAGCTTTTCCTTTTGTGCAGACCCCAATATGGCTCAACAGGGCACTATTACTGATCCTGGCTTTATTCAAAATTTGGATATTTTGTTCAGTGTACATTTTTTGCATGAATTCTTATTTTTTTTAAATAAACATTGCACTAGGGGCGCCTGGGTGGCGCAGTCGGTTAAGCGTCCGACTTCAGCCAGGTCACGATCTCGCGGTCCGTGAGTTCGAGCCCCGCATCAGGCTCTGGGCTGATGGCTCAGAGCCTGGAGCCTGTTTCCGATTCTGTGTCTCCCTCTCTCTCCGCCCCTCCCCCGTTCATGCTCTGTCTCTCTCTGTCCCAAAAATAAATAAACGTTGAAAAAAAAAATTAAAAAAAAAAAAAAAAAAAAAAAAAAAATAAATAAACATTGCACTAAAATATTATTTATTTTGATGGCTGAGTTTACAGAGCCCCTTAAGTTTGGTGCCCAGTATGAGTCCCTCACTCACCTCATTCTGGTTCCTGGCCTACTTTATTTTTTTTTTTTATTTTTTTAATGTTTATTTATTTTTTGAGAGAGACAGTGTCACACAGAGTGCAAGTGGGGGAGGAGCAGAGAGAAGGGGAGACACAGAATCCAAAGCAGGCTCCAGGCTCCCAGCTGTCAGCACAGAGCCCCAGGCGGGCTTAAACTCACAAGTGGTGAGACCATGACCTGAGGTGAAGTCGGTCACTTAACCACCTGAGCCACCCAGGTGTCCCATGTTCGTGTCCTACATTAACACTAGAAGCACACAGATCTTCTTGATAATAAGGCTACCTGTCTGCCTCCTTCAGAATAGTTCCATGGATTGTCTGTAAGGCCCTCAGACTAGGGATCTCATTCCCCTCTTTATAGTCAATACTCGGCCAGAACATGTGTATATTATCACTGTAATGACAATGATCTGCCTGGAAAGGGCTCTACACCAACACCACCACCAGCCTCCTCCAGGGAAGGATCAGCAGCCTATATCATAAGTGATTTACTCTTCAAAGGCCCATCCAGGTAATTTCCCAGCTAGTGCCTTCGTCTGCAGAGCAGAAAAGAATAAAAGACCACGTTACATTTTGAGTGGGCGATTCCACCACAAGCAGCATTGGATTAGACTAAATCCCTAAATCATACCTGTTGCCGTTCAGGTCTCAGCCGTGTATACCGGAAGCATCAAGAAAAGCTCACAACTAAGCCAGTGACAAAAATAAAGACGGGAGCAGCCGCCCTCCAGAGAAGGGACTTCGCTACTTAGATCCACCAACAGTTCCCGCTAGAATCAGTTCCACTTACCAGAAAACAGACACTCAGAGCCCACGGCCAACACAGGCTACATAAACCCCAGAAGGTGCAGCAAATTAAATTCTTCACCTGGTGCTGAGGAGGAACTTGCGTCTGGAGCTAAGGCACTGAGACACCAGCGCAAGTTGGAGTTGAGATAACCTGCCTTCCTAACACAAAACCACGCACTCAGAAAAGGAGGGTACGAGACACATTCATTCCTTATCTCTCCTCTGGCGTCCAGTGAAAGCTGTCCTTTTCAGGTGTCCATCTCAGCTCACGGCCAGCTCCGTAGATCCCTGTATGTACGTGCTCATCAATTTGGATAGTCACCTGCAGCTATGGGATTTCTTAACAGCAGGACAGTGCACCGAACATTAACTGAATAATGCTTAAGATTGTTTTAGCTGGGGGCGCCTGGGTGGCGCAGTCGGTTAAGCGTCCGACTTCAGCCAGGTCACGATCTCGCGGTCCGTGAGTTCGAGCCCCGCGTCAGGCTCTGGGCTGATGGCTCAGAGCCTGGAGCCTGTTTCCGATTCTGTGCCTCCCTCTCTCTCTGCCCCTCCCCCGTTCATGCTCTGTCTCTCTCTGTCCCAAAAATAAATAAACGTTGAAAAAAAAAAATTAATAAAAAAAAAAAAAAGATTGTTTTAGCTGTGGCTTTTTTTTTTTTTTTTTTTTTTTTGACAGCAATTTCATGGTAGAGGCTCAGGAGCTCCATTTCTGCCAACATCTCTGCTTAAATACAGTCAGCCCACCACACACCAGGTCATGGCGAATACATAAAAACAGCCCAATAGCCCCCAGTCAGTCCCTGCTTACACTAACCTACTGCCCTTTCTCTAAAATCATCAGCTTCATTCCTCTGATTTTGGTACTTGTTCACTCAGTTTTGGAGACCCATTAGCCTTTATTTTTTTTATTTATTTATTTATTTATTTATTTATTTTTTATTTATTTATTTATTTTTTTTTTTAAGTAGGCTTCACACATAGCACGGAGCCCAATGCAGGGCTTGAACTCATGACCCTGAGATCGAAACCCAAGCTGAGATCAAGAGTTAGTTGCTTAATCGACTGGGCCACCCGGGCACCCCAGGCTTTAACTTTTAGGAAAGGCTGAGTTCCAGTTCCAACGCAACCACTATTCGGTTGAGTATACTTTTCAAAGTCACTTTACCAACTTCTGTACCAGCTTTTCTCAACAGAAGCTGCTCATTAGATAGAGTACCAGTACCTGGGGCCCGCTCTCACAAATTCCAATTCAGGGGCGCCTGGGTGGCTCAGTTGGTTAAGCATCTGACTCTTGATTTCAGCTGAGGTCGTGATCTCATGGTTCATGGGATCCAGCCTCACATTGGGCTCTGTGTTGACAGTGCAGAGCCTGCTTGAGAGTCTCTCTTTCCTTTCTCTCTGCCCCTCCCCCCTCCAAATAAATAAATAAACATTAAAAATTTTATTTTCAATTCAGTTTGTCCACAGTTAGGATATCATCCCTAGATGATTAAGAACCACAAAAACAGTGGTTCCTAATCACCTGGGAGGTGGTTAAAATGCATATTTCTAACTTTCACACTCATCCACCCCCACATGCTGCCTTTAGAGAGTCTGACTGAGAACGCTTGATTACAGACTAAGGATTTTCAGTTGTAATGAAGCTAAAACTGGTAGTTCAGGGAGAAATCTTTGAGAAACACTGGTGTAAAAGAAGACCATAGGACCTTTGGTTCTATCTCAGGGCTAATATTCTATAATTCAGAATTGCTGCCCTTCAGAAGGAGTGAATGATCTCAACACTTTGTTTCGGTGGAGTCTTAAGGATGGTGGGTTTTCTTTATCTTAAGATAAAGAACATGTCTCTTCCTTCTCAGATTGTCTTTCCCCAGAACTGGGCAATTGATCCCAATGTGTACCTCTTATTTCCACACCCTTCCGCTCTCAAGGTTTTGAAACCAGTGCTACTGATGATAAGATTTAAGAAGCACTGGGGGTGCCTGGGCGGCTCAGCTGGGTAAGTGTCTGACTCTTGGTTTTGGTTCAGGTCATGATCTCACAACTTGTGAGTTTGAGCCTTATGTCAGACTCTGTGCTGGCAGCATGGAGCCTGCTTGGGATTCTCTGTCTCCCTTTCTCTCTGCCCCTTCCCTACTGGTGCTTTCTGTCTCTCTCTGTCTCTCTGTCTCTGTCTCTGTCTCTCTCAAACACAAATAAACATTTTAAAAAGTATTTAAGAAACAGAGAATATTCTGGATTAATTTCCAGGCCTGATTGCTGGATTCCTACTCTGACCGCATGAAATCAAGTCCTCCCACCTTGGACCTTAATCCTGTAACAGACCCCTATGTTGTGGCTTGTGTCTGAATCATTGTCTTGAAAACTGAGCTGAAAGTCAGGCCATCTTGCCGCCTTCCCCGTCCCTTTTCCCATGTGTAATATTCACAGATTCTGGGGATTAGGGCATGAAATCATCTTTGGGGGCCATTATTATGCCTACTACAAACTTAATGATCAAATGTAGGACAATCAGGGACAGAGAAGAAAGGTGAAAAGATTGGTTAGGACAGGTTCAGATGACAGTGAGAGAAAGTCAACTGAAATTAACTTAAGCCACAGAGGGAAATTTGTGGGCACACGTAAGCAAACTTCTAAAAAGGCAGGAGTGAAGACAGTCCACTTCCAGTATAACTGGATCCAGGACCCCAGGATGAACAACTCTTCACCTCTCATCTTTTGTTTCATTTTTCTGCATATCATTGCCAGTCAGCTGATAAGGGGTTGACATCCAAAGTATATAAGGATACTCAACCTTTACAAATGAAGGAAATCCCGCCATTTGCAACAGTATAGATAGATTTAGAGAGCACTGTGGTAAGTAAAATAAGGCAGACGCAGAAAAACAAATACTGTATGTGGAATCTAAAATAGCAACTCCCAAGAAGCAGAAAGTAGAATGGTGGTTGCCAGGAGCTGTGGGGAGGGGACATGAGGAAGTTCCAGTTATGCAAGATAAATAAAATCTGGAGATCTACTGTGCAGTGTGGTGTAGTTTCTCTGGATTTCCCATTAATGAGAAGGGGGCATTGGGATGGGTAAACTTGACAGCTCCTCAGCTCATAAAGCCCATGGCCCTGGAGGCCCCTCACCAGGCAGATTGGCTCTGTGTTCCAGGTCCATGTTCTTATATCTTAGGTAATGGTTTGTTGATGTTGTTTGGCTCTTCAAAATTAATGCCAACTGAATTGCTTGACTTTTCTCTTTATGTGTCATATATGAAGATGCCAGGAACTGCTCATAGATTTCTCACCTTCTAGCTGAGCAGGGAGTGCTGTGGCCAGAGAGATTAAGCCAAAAAAGAATCTTGAAACTGTAAATTCTCAGTTTTTCATTTCCAGTTAAAATGAAAACAGGCCAGTGTCACTGTTTTGTCAATATTAGGCAAGTGGCTCCCAAATCCACTTCTCTGGAACATTCTCTCAGTCAACAGTGTTAAGACAGGAGTCTTTACTTCCATATTACTGAAAGCTGCTGTGTAACCATGCATTTGTAACAGCTGCTGGGATAATTTCTCATTCACATGAACTTTACAAGGGAAGTAAAATTAAAGTCCCTCATTCTAAAACCTAACCTTCCAAATTAGCCACTTTTCAGATGCCGACAAGGGCAATATGCTAATGAAACTGCCTGGTGAGAGGGAATTATTTTTTCCCATCTTTAGGGGACAAAATAACAGCTAAAACCTCTGGCAATACTAAATCCTAAAAGTTATTTTCCAGGAAGTTCAATCTAGTAAAGAGAGGACGCTTTTGACCTGTAACTCCTAAAGTACTTCTGCATGATTTTCTTTTTCCTGATACACAGTATGTACTCCTTTCTGCAACTTGTGTATTTCAAGACCATATCAAAGGGAAGGATGGGGAAGGGGATTTTAAAAAGCAGGATTATCACTAAAATAAAAAAAAAAGTATTTTTCTGCCTCTGCCTTTCTTCCATGTTGAATAATTCAGGGAATCCTGGAGGGTGTCTTGCTTGAGCTCAATCACCATGTACCCATAATTTTCCTCCTCTTCTTTCTCTGCCTGTGTGGCCCTGATTCTCAATCTCTCTGTCTCTCTCTCTCTCCTTCTTCCCTCCTCTTCCCCCTCCCCCAGATTTAGGCTTGTCAGGCTTCCTGGCTAGGCCAATATCTCTACCCTCTATCAACATGTGTTTCAACAGTATCACTCCAAGTGGGACAATTACATTTCTAACTCCCCTGGGACTCCTTTTTGCTAGAAAATGCCTCTGAATGTCCCACGTGGATCCAACTAAACTCTCTCTTATTTTTATTCCATATTTTTTTGGTCCTTTCTCCCAGGATTTGAGGTTTGGTTCAAGAAGACTAAATCAGACAGTTCTTGGAATAATAAGCACTGAGCTGTGCTTGAAATCATTCTCCCTCTCAGGGGTACCCGGCTGTCTCAGTCAGTTAAGCACCCAACTTTGGCTCAGGTCATGATCTCAAGTGCTGACAGCTCAGAGCTTGGAGCCTGCTTCCGATTCTGTGTCTCCCTCTTTCTCTGCCCTCCCCAGCTCGCACTCTGTGTGTGTCTCTCTCTCTCAAAAAAAATAAACATTAAAATTTTTTTTAAAAAAAACATCACTCTTCCTCTCTGATTTTCCCAGTTGTCCTCAAGATAAATGTGTAAATTCTTCTTTTGGCATACTTACTTTTCCAGAAATACCTAGTATCTACTTATTTCGTGTTGTAGACATATCCAGGTTGGTCTGAATCTTAGGGTGAACACAGCAAACATACTCCTGATCCATAACTATCTCCCAAAGTTCCTGGAACTTGCTGTTTCATAAAGAAAATTAAAATTCCCTAATTATTGGCTCACAGTTGCCATATTTTCATCACCAATATATATAGAACACCTTCTAGATGCCAGACACAAAGGAAGAAATGGGGACATAGTGTTGAACAGGACAATAAACCATGCTCAATGATCTACCATCCATTAGAAGAGATAGATGGGGGGGTAGGGGGGGACACCTGGGTGGCTCAGTCAGTTAAGTGTCCAACTCTTGGTTTTGGCTCAGGTAATGATCTTATAGTTTGTGAGTTCAAGCCCTATTCTGGGCTCTGTGCTGATGGTGAGGAACCTGCTTGGGATTCTCTCTCTCTCTCTCTCTCTCTCTCTCTCTCTCTGTCCTTCCCCTGCTTGTTCTCTATAAACAAACAAACAAACAAACAAACAGACTTAAAAAAAAAAGAAGAGATAGACCGGACTTACAAACTGTTAATTATAAGAGTATAATAAATGATATATAAATTTATGTTCTAGGTACACTGGAAACCCAAAGCCTGGAGATTAACTCTGCTTAGGGGTGGAGAATCAGACGAAAAACTGTGAAGAAGCTTATTCAGGGATATGTAGGAGTTATAGCTCATATATAGGGCATGAAAAATGTGGATTGGAAGAAGATCAATCCAGAGAGGTGGGAAGAGGTTACATCATGGCAGCCTGTGTGCCATACCGAGGAACTGAATCTCATCTTTTCAGCAATGGAGAGCTTTTGAAATATGTCAAGAAAGGGAGAAATGGAGGTGGCAGATAGGTGGAAGCAAACTTGGAGAGAATCTTCCAGGGAGGCCAGGGTATGATAAGCAAGTTGGGGTGTACCCAGATCACTAAGGTTGATGTACAAGTGTGGAAGTGTCCAAAAACAAGTCCTGAGGCTCATGTGCTGACTTCTACAGTCTTCTTTCAAGCATTGCACCCCACCACTTCAGGGTCTTCCCTGGGTCTATCCTTAACTTTTGCTTGGTTATTTGGTGACAAGTCCTAAACTGAGCCTCTGAGAGAAGGCTCTTGCCAGGACCCTTTATAAAAAGGCCAGTTAGCATGGGCCTCTGCCCCTTGCTTACATGACACCAATGTGGGAAAGTCGAAGTTGGGAAATGATTGTTTTACACCGCTTGTTTTGTACACCTGTGACTTCATCATTATATTTTTCTCTCACTGTTGACCTCAGCCTACACGAGGAAGCAAAAAAATGATACCAGATGGTATTGCTATGCACAAGGCTCTCAATTCCCAAGAAGAGCTCCAGAAACCTCTTTTAGCTTATTTGTGGGTCTCTAGGAACCCACATGACAGGTCACTCACAGCTCTACCTGGCAACCCCAGCAGGTGGCAGCCAAAATGCAACCATTGGTAGTGTGACAATTTTTCAACACGTGACAAAACTCACCCAATTTCTACAAGACACGGAAGGACTAGAGCCTCAAAAGCGATCCCGCATGTAGGGGGCTGCCAAAACTTATCAGACTTCTAAGATTCCAGTTGCTTTTCACGTGAAACATAACATCTCAGTTGTATTTGTAACAACTCATGGCTGATTTTGATGTGCCGTCAAGTTTGGGATCTTCTAGTCATCCTAAAAAATGTTTGAGTTCTACCTCAAATACCCCTTCCAATTAGTTGATTAACATCTGCTAAAACACTTCCAGCACTAAGACCTCACTTCCTCCCTCCATAGTTCACTTTCTATTTCAACAATTTAAACTATTATGAAGTGATTTTTTTTTATACAACCAGAGTATGTCAGGGCCCCCTTCTTGTCCCTAGGTGGAGAGGTTATCAGGAGAACATAGGAAGTCCACTCTGCATTCTTCAGTGACCAGGAAGACATCTGATGATGGTGGTCTTCTCAACACGGGTGACTCCAAGGCAAGGTCAACGCTCTCCCTTCTACCTGCCATGACTACTCAGGAGCATCACCAGGTGGTTCTACATACTATCTGGAACAGCTTCATTTGTGAATAACCCCACACCCTCTTCCTTAAAGAAACAGACACAGAGCTCAAATGGAAGTGTAAGGGGCTCTTTTACTAATGATTCAGGCAAGTATCAGAGCAATAGAGACAGAAGATTATGACTTGGTCAGAATCACTTATGACTTTTGGAGGAGCTGTCAGAGTACTTATGGTTGGGGGCCTTTGTTGGTTGTACATGTAAATGTTCTGTATCTCCTTACCCCTCTTCTTCTCGGTGACCCTCTTGCTGATTCCAGTTCTTGTCTTCCTCTTATAGTCACACCTCAGGACGGCCCCTATAAGAAAGCTCTAGTCTCTTTACTTCAGAAAGGAAGCCACGCCTCCAAGGGACTTTCCCCATGTGCTAGTGGAGGCTTCTTTCTGCCCAGGCTTCACAGGAAGCTGTGAAGGCTTGGGCCCCATGAATGGGGGAAAGAAGATGAGGGACTCCTATTTCATTCCATTCTCTCCTCCAGTAAGGGTTAACATTTCCTAAGGACAAGCACATTTCTCCTTAGCAACTATTCATTTTCTTCCTAAAACAACATAGTCTACTCTCATAAGTTTTCTATTAATACACCTCTGACTAAATCTCTTGTGAAATGTAACATTATGGACATTATTGAACCAAGAAGCATTTTAACATCCTTCTTGCATCTGTTTACATTATAAGAGCTACAACGTTGGCTGAGATCTGGGCAGGCTGCTGGAGAAAGGAAGTACCATTCCCAAAGTGTTTTTTTTTTTAATCCCCAACTTGTTCTCCTGATGAAAAGCAGTGCTTTCAATTTACTCACACCTAAGTTGATTTCAAATTTCTCTCATAGTGTTGTCTGCCTTTTGTTCAGTGAGGAGATCAATAAAGCATCATCCATCATAGAAATACAAATAATTTATCAAAGGCATGTTTCTTTGAGGGAATAGTGTAACAAAGGTCAGGTTCCATACCCTCCTTGGGCAGAATCACCATTCTCAGAGACAGAATACAAAACTGTACAATTATTTGCAACAAAATAATTTTTCATACACTACTGTTCAATAAATAGCACTAGGCTTTATTTTTCAGATCCGTATGTCTTTGAGACTTTCTTCATCACACCAAGAGCTTCTTGAGCTTCTGTTTCTCATATTAGTAATGCCCTGAGTCATTGAGGGCCTAGCACATATGAGGGGTTGAGCAATTTTTGCTAAAATGGAATGGATGGAAGCATAAATATGGACGGATGGATGGATGGATGGATGGGTGGGTTGATGGATGCATGGATGGATGGATGGATCTCAATGGAGCCTAATGGGGCTCCATCAGTGCAAATAGCCCACACACTTATTCTGCACGTTTGAAATTGTGATTTCCCAGCTAGGATTTGAGGTGAAGAAGGGCCCTGGGTCTTACCTTAGGAGATGTGATTGCCTTGTTCTGTTGTTTTTAGCTATTGCCCACGCCAAGCAAAAGCAGATACTGCTCATAAACATGATTACGCCAGATGGGAAACTGATTAGACAAGCCAGCTAACAATATCTGTTCATCTTAATTAGGGCATAGCTTGAAGATGACTGCCTGAAATTCAATCTGATCACAACCAGAAGCAATGGAAATTGCCAAATGTACTGTTTCCTCCCTAAGAACATGAGTCTGGGATGACTGTAATTTCTTTAAAAAAAAAAAAAACTATTTCAGAGGAAAATTGATCTCATTTGTTAGGGCACCATTTGAGGGAGTCCCAACTCATAGAAGATAAATATGGAAAATGACAAAATCAATCAAAAGTTGATGATAAACCAAGAAACTAGAGTCTACCCCTTATTTCTACAGGCTTAGAATTCTTTTTTAAGGAGCAATGAAAGCCCACATAACTGTTATGTTTTATTTTCTCCCCCAGGGTGCCAAAATTCATGATTTTCTAAAATAAACTTGGTCCTGAGCAAACGCAGCTACTTATTAACCGGGTGCGACCTAGGGCACAGCAATTAATCATTTTGAAACTCAATTTTCTTGTGTAAAAAAAAAAAAGAAAGGAAAATTAGAAAGCTCACCCTATCTACCCCCCTATGCACATTAAAGAGGTGTGCAGACCATCAGTCCCAAGTTGCTATTCTAAACCATCTGCATATGGTAATTTCTTTAACCTGATTGGAGTAGGTGCTATAACACAGGTAGGCACTACAGCACTAAGAAGTTAAATACCTTCCCCCAGGTCACATGCCCAGCAAACGGAAGATCTGTGATTGAAAAACAGGAAGTCTCACCCCAGAACGCTCTGCTATACTACCTCACACAGTAAGTTTTCAAGAAGTATTTGCTGAATGGAGACATGAGGAGAGAAAGAGGAAAGGAGGGATGAATGGAAGGCCTAGCTGATAGACACCTCTTAAAATCAGTAATTCCATACTTTGCATAATTCAGGCTTACCAACAAACCTTCTCACTGTAATATGGCTTTCTCTGTAGATCAGCCTATGAGGGAAATCCTTATCTGATTGGGTCAACTCATATGGTATACTCCAACAGAAGTAAGAATGCTCATGGCAAATTAACAAATTCAGATTAATGTTTATTTGTCTGTCCCTAAACTTGGTTAATGTGAGTCAGTCTATGAGAGACAGTCTATATCCTTTGGCCAACAAGAGCCTACAAGATCAGACTGTGAATCTACCTAAGATATGCCAGCCTTAGGCAGGAAAAGTGCCCTGTGGACAAAGAGGCTTTCCTCCCAATGTCTTTAGGGCTAGTGACTTATTTCCATATTTTCCAGCCTCTACTGCAATGAACACTAGTCTTGTGAGATTCTCTGTGAAGAGATACACAGTTGACACTTGAATAATGTGGGGGTTAGGGGCACCCCCTCCCCACCCCATAGTCAAAAATCTGTGTATAACTTCTAATTCCCTCAAACTTAATTACTGTTGGCCAGAAGCCTTATCACTAACATCAACAGTCAATTAACAACATTAACAGTCAATTAATAACATATTCTGTATGTTACATGTAATATATACAGTATTCTTACAATAAATTAAACAAACTAGAGAAAAGAAAATGCTGGTAAGAAAATCATAAGAAGGACAAAATACAATTAAAGTACTATACTGTATTTATTGGGAAAGAAAATCCACATATAAGTGAACCAGTGCAGTTCAAACCGTGTTGTTCAAGGGCCAGCTGTATAAACAAATAATGTATCTTAGAGTATCAACTAGTCTTAAATTTTGTTTAAAAAATGCATTCAGGCACAACTTGATGTTTTCTAATCTCTGTGGCAATGAAGCCATTAAAAAAAATTTTTAACGTTTATTTATTTTTGAGAGACAGAGACAGAGCATGAGCAGGGGAGGGACAGAGAGACAGGGAGACACAGAATCCAAAGCAGCTCAGCTCCAGGTTCTGAGCTGTCAGCACAGAGCCCGATGCGGGGCTTGAACCCATGAACCGTGAGATCATGACCTGAGCAAAGTCAGATGCTTAACCAACTGAGCCACCCAGGTGCCCCCATTTTTTTCCATATAATTCTCATTAACATTTTTTGAAAATCCAACTCAGCAAGCAAACAAAAAAATTGAGTGTATACTTCTTACAAAGGACTGTCCTTAGGTTCTGGGGAAGTCTCAAAGAGGAATCTTGGAGAAGGGACTTATAATTTTGAATGCCCAATGTTTGTAAGCTACTTTGATCTTATTGAATGTATTCTTCACCAAAAACAACAACAACAACAACAACAACAAAAACAATTTCTGAAGGAGACATCACTAACCTCATTTTACAGTGAGGAAACTGAAATTAAAAGATATCAAGCCTTTTGCTCATTGCCCCCTAGATATTAACTGGTATGACCTGCATTTGAAGCCTGCAGGTGCAATACTCTTACAGTTTTAGACCATGGAACTTTCTTTTCTTAAGTAACTTACAGTTATGTAGAATAGGCATGTATGGGCTGTATAATGTTTGATAGAAAGCCCAGCGTCCTCAGAGAGGGACAGAAACTGTGCTTGCTATTGGGCATTCAAACAAACTTGACATCACTTTCATCTAGGAAGATACAAGAAAGGTTTTATTTATGATGTAGCATTTGAGCAGAGACTAGATGGGAAGACGCTATTCCATATGGTGAAAATAGGGAAACAAGTTTGCAAAATCTTGATCTGTCCATAAAGAGAATCCTCATTAACCTACATAAGAGTAAATGTTCTCCTCTCTATAAAGTAACCATTATTGAGTATCTAATACGTGCAGGACATGATGAAGATACGAAGGTGGACAAAAAGTCCCTGAGTTCATGGCAGTTTACAACATAGGAAGGCAACCTTCCCTTAAAGCAACCAGTGGCAATACAAGTACTATGGAAAGGCAGAGGATGTCCAGTCTGGTTTCAAGTGGGGCAAATCATAAAAAGCTTCCTGGAAGAGGTGGCATCCAGGTTGGAGGAGTATTTGAACAAGCAGTGCCAGAGAAGGAGAATATGCCACACAAAAACATCCAGCTGAGCAGCAGGACAGAGTAAAAGCACAGAGAAAGATGAAGCATTTATATGAATGGTCAGAGCAGCCTGGGATTTGGAGGAGATGCTTCCGTAGCCAGGGCACAAAGAAGACAAAGCATTCAGGCTCTGATTGCCGCCCCCCGCCACTTCTAGCCAGACAATTCTACCTTTATCTGTGCTCTATTTGTTTTATTAAAAAAAAAATCGCTTTGCTTAACAAACAGCTTTGAGCTGGAGCAGACAGAAGTTGGGTGTAATGGTAGATAAGTTTGGAAAAGAAAAACATAATCAGTGGTTCAACAGATTACCTCCATGCCAGGGATTCTGGGTTTATTTAGTAGATGATGCATAGAATCAGTTTTTTATGTAATAAAAGATGTAAAATTGAGAAAAATGCCTCCCAGTAGGCCATGTCTCATAGTCTATTCCTGGAGAGTATTGTGATGGTCCCAAGTTATAGAATCACTCTCCTCTACCATCTTTTGCTGGTCATGGCCACGATCATCGTGTGGCAGCAGCATCGGAAGGAAACGAGGCCAGAATGTTCCTTCCTGTCCTTCCATTATCAGACAGCAGGTACTCTCAAGGCAAAGTTAACTCACCACCATTACTGCTCCATCAAAGACATAAAAGACCAATGTGACAAACGAGGAAGAAGATCTGGCTAACCTGGGGACCATCCCAAGAATACTATTTGATAGAAAATCTACCTTTCTTCATGCCCTTCCTTTGTCTTTGATTGAAGTGGAGAACTGGTACCTTTAAAAAGAAAATAAAATATATAGCTTCAGTTGAAATGTTTCTTTCAGAGGAAAGAGTTTGCTGGGAACTAATAAAAATGATCTCAGGTTAGGTCAAATATTAGGGTACGAGCCCCCCATTAACAGAACATTTATCTCATCTATTCTAGTTTCCCCAGTACCTAATTTGGGGGTGTTTGATAAATGGTCATTATTGAAAGGGCACCAGAAATGGAAAAATCCAATGTCTTTTCGCCCTATTTTAGGAACTGCTACCAAATCACTGACATATTCCAAATAGGAATATAAATTGCCATTTCAATTTTAAACCTGTTTTCTGGGGCATAAGAAAATACCATAATGAGTATCTGTAGAAGATCCCAGCAGGGTTCCAGACTGCTACGATTTCAACCCATGGGTGCCAATGCCAATATTCACAAACTCACCAATACGGAAAATTTCCCCTCTCTTTTGAAAGATGGGTTTCAAACTTGAATAAAGAGCAGGAATCACAGGACAAGTGAACCTGTGAAGGCCTCAGAAATGTGAATTTTCAAGCAAAGTGAATTAGATTAGCTCAAACATGAATTTTCAAGCAGAGTAAGGTTAACTCAATAGTATCACTTTGCCATTCAGCATAAACATTCTACAGACAGGCAACATGGGGTGGCCTCGCCATGCACCCTTCCGGCCGTATGTGTTTCCTGGGCATTTTCCTGTCATCCCTCCAAGCCGTCCTCACCCTCCTCTCTTCTCCGCAGGGCTGGGAGTCTGCAGGCCCTTCCTCGGTCCCCCTTACCTGCTGGTTTCCTGTTCGATTCTACTTCCTACTAATAGGAAGCACTGGCAAAAGATCAGAAGGCAGGAAGACAAGAGAGGCCTTCCACTTCTGACTCCAACAAAGTAGTAGTTGCTGGACACTGTTAGGTGTGTTCATCTAGATTATTCCAGAATCTGGCAGCTCAAGCCGATTCCAGACCTACATGCTGAGGCACCTTTTTTTTTTTTTTTTAATTTACTTATTTTTGAGAGTGAGCGAGAGAGAGAGAGAAAGAGTGAGGGGCAGAGAGAGGGGGTGAGAAAGAATCCCAAGCAGGCTCCACACTCTCAACACAAAGACCGACATGGGGCTCAAACTCACGAACCGTGAGATCATGACCTGAGCTGAAACCGAGAGTCAGATGCTCAACCAACTGAGCCAGACGCTGAAGCACCTCTTTGGTGTGTTTGTAAATGATTTCTATGGGGTCAGCAGCTCAGCTCCAGTTAAGGCACTAGCTTCTCATCTAAGTATCACCTCCTCTTTCTTTCTGTTCCTCCAGTGACCCCTAACTGGTTCAGTAGCCTCTCTTGAGTTTTAGTTTCCTTGTTTCTAAAATTAGGTTAATAATATCTGGGGAGGAGGGGTTAGAAATTAAGATTTTTGGAAATCCTATGCACTAAAAAAGTAATAATGACTCCGTGTGTAATTTTTTAATAATTTTAAATAATAAGAAACAAGTGTAAAGAAATTCACAAAGTTCTGATTTCTAGCACAATGAACTTAACAATAGTTTTTAATATTAAAAAAAAAATATTGGTGCCCCTGCATTTCTGGTATCCTAATTACATACCTGGCCCACCTATTGTGTACTAATACTTTAAAAAAATTTTTTTTTAACGTTTATTCATTTTTGAGAGACAGAGTATGAGCAGGGAAGGGGCAGAGAGAGAGGGAGACGTAGAATTCAAAGCAGGCTCCAGGCTCTGAGCTGTTAGCACAGAGCCCCACACGGGACTCAAACCCACAAACCGCAAGATCATGACCTGAACCGAAGCCGGAGGCTTAATCAACTGAGCCATTCAGGCGCCCCAGTGTACTAACACTTATAACCCCCAGTGTATGGAGTCATTCTGAGGGTCAGTGATAAGGGACATAAAGCACATAGCATAGTCCCTGGTCTATAATAGGATTAATGCCTATGGCAGTGATTATTTGCCTTGTGGACTATTTTAACAGTGTCCATATTTTAATACATCCCATACTTTCCAATGTCATTGCTATTATAATATCTTAGATTATATTCCCCATTATATCTCCTCACAGCTAAAGGCAATGATCTTGGGAAGCCCCAAGTAGAGGCTGCAGAGGTAATAAAAACAAAAATCTCTCCTGATTCATTTGAATTTGTTACAAGCCATAAACAAGAAAGTTGACACTCTTCCTAATAAAATATATCACACAGCCTACTTAATTCTAAAGGGAAATAAACAAACATTAAACATCAGGTGGTTTGCCAGGCACCTTTATCTGGATTATCTCATTTAGTCTTGTTAAACCAACTAGTTAGAAAATGATTTACTTTATTAATTGGATGAACATAAACAAAGACAATGGATATTGCCTGTCTTAATTAACAAGGGAGTATGTATTCTATTAGGAAGAGACTCATTCAGGTAACCAAGATTTATTGCACTCTTGCTGAGTGCCAGGAATTGTATTAGCAACTAAGGAAACAGAGATTAAAATAAAAAGACACACCGGAACTGCCTGCCACTCTCAGCTGCCTGAGTGGTGACTGCCAGGGGCTCACAGGTGCCCTCTAAGAGGAGCAGCCTCATCCAGAAAAGCCTGAGAGGCTATGCGCCCCTCCGGGGGCAGCCCTGGCCAATGACTGATAGGAGGATACAAAGATCAGCCCCTTGCCTTCAGGTGGAAAAATTCCATGGTGCTGGTCACACCCCAGAGCTTCCCATGGGATCAGGGTGAGGTTAGACTTTGGTGCAGCCATACGATCTTTACTTATCCTCTTACTCCACCCTGTCCTGCCTCCCTCCCTTTATTACAGGTTCTTCCTGAGAAAGATCTTGGATAACCCCCTTGAATAGAATCACCATCCCCGGACTCTACTTCTAGGGAATCTGGTCTCATCCTGAATTCAGGGAGCTTTTTGCCCAGTAGGGAAACATACCTATAGACATACAAACAAAAAATAAATCATAACATAAAGGCATGAATACAAATGTACCAAAGTCTGCAGGTGCACAGACTAAAGAAGAAAGGGGAATCCTTGCCCATCCTCCTTCAGGTGGTGTTTGCGTGAAAGCAAGATAAAAACCCACCCTGGGGCACCTCAGCGGCTCAGTCAGTTAAGCTATCTGCTATCAGGACAGAGCCCGCTTCAGATCTTCTCTCTCTCTCTCTCTCTCTCTCTCTTTCTCTGTCCCTGCCCTGCTCACACTTTCTCTAGTTCAAAAATAAATAAACATTTAAAAAAATTAAGAATCCACCCAGAATTCAAGTACAGCAAGCCATATCCTCTAGAGCGGGATCAGCAAACTTTTTCTGAAAGAACCCAGGTAGTAGATAGTTGTAGGCCTTTGAGGCCAAGAGGAGAAATTGAGTCTACCATATATAGGTACTTATATAACCATGTAAAATGTGATCACAGGCAGCTGACTAGATTCGGCCTGCAGGCGTTATCTAGAACAGTGATCTTCAAACATTAATGTGCACAGCAACCACCAGAGGCTGTCGTGAAAACACAGATTCTGACTCAGTACGTCTGGGTGGTGTCTGCAAATCTATATTTATAACAAGGTTCAAGGTGATGCTGCTGCTGCTGGTCCATAGACCACACTTTGAGTAGCAAGGATCTGGAGAGACAAGAATGGTAAGAGGAGAAATCCTAAGAGGAAAAAAAAAAAAAAACTTGGTCAACTCTGTAGCAGTTAGGAGCAGAGGAAGCAATGAAGAAGCTCCAGGCTGAGGTCACAGGGAGTGCAGATAATTTAATTAACAGTCAACTCACTGCAAATCACTGCTGTAAGCGCCATGAGGAAAGAACCCGAGCTTTCACAACCATAAGCGTACATTTTCTTTTTCTTTTTTTCCTCTATTTCCAATCTCTGCTTTATTTTATTTTAAAGATGAAACTTATTGTCAAATTGGTTTCCATACAACAGCCAGTGCTCATCCCAACAGGTGCCCTCCTCAATGCCCATCACCCACCCTCCCCTCTCTCCCACCACCCATCAACCCTCAGTTTGTTCTCAGTTTTCAAGAATGTCTTATGTTTTGGCTCCCTCCCTCTCTAACCTCTTTTTTTTTCTTCCCCTCCCCCATGGTCTTCTGTTAAGTTTCTCAGGATCCACATAAGAGTGAAAACATATGGCATCTGTCTTTCTCTGTATGACTTATTTCACTTAGCATAACACTCTCCAATTCCGTCCACGTTGCTACAAAAGGCCATATTTCATTCTTTCTCATTGTCACGTAGTATTCCATTGTGTATATAAAGCACAATTTCTTTATCCATTCATCAGTTGATGGACATTTAGGCTCTTTCCATAATTTGGCTATTGTTGAAAGTGCTACTGTAAACATTGGGGTACAAGTGTCCCTACGCATCAGCACTCCTGTATCCCTTGGGTAAATTCCTAGCAGTGCTATTGCTAGGTCATAGGGTAGATCTATTTTTAATTTTTTGAGGAACCTCCACACTGTTTTCCAGACCGGCTGCACCAGTTTGCATTCCCACCAACAGTACAAGCGGGTTCCCATTTCTCCACATCCTCTCCAGCATCTATAGTCTCCTGATTTGTTCACTTTAGTCACTCTGACTGGCATGAGGTGGTATCTGAGTGTGGTTTTGATTTGTATTTCCCTGATGAGGAGCGACATTGAGCATCTTTTCATGTGCCTGTTGGCCATCCGGATGTCTTCTTTAGAGAAGTATCTATTCATGTTTTCTGCCCATTTCTTCACTGGATTATTTGTTTTCCGGTTGTGGAGTTTGGTGAGCTCTTTATAGATTTTGGATACTAGCCCTTTTCCAATATGTCATTTGCAAATATCTTTTCCCATTCCATTGGTTGCCTTTTAGTTTTGCTGATTGTTTCCTTTGCTGTGCAGAAGCTTTTTATCTTCATGAGGTCCCAATAGTTCATTTTTGCTTTTAATTCCCTTGCCTTTGGGGATGTGTCAAGTAAGAAATTGCTTCGACTGAGGTCAGAGAGGTTTTTCCCTGCTTTCTCCTCTAGGGTTTTGATGGTTTCCTGTCTCACATTCAGGTCCTTTATCCCTTGTGAGTTTATTTTTGTGAATGGTATAAGAAAGTGGTCTAATTTCATTCTTCTGCATGTTGCTGTCCAGTGCTCCCAGCACCATTTGTTAAAGAGACTGTCTTTCTTCCATTGGATATTCTTTCCTGCTTTGTCAAAGATTAGTTGGCCATACTTTTGTGGGTCTAGTTCTGGGGTTTCTATTCTATTCCATTGGTCTATGTGTCCGTTTTTGTGCCAATACCATGCTGTCTTGATAATTACAGCTTTGTAGTAGAGGCTAGTCTGGGATTGTGATGCCTCCTGCTTTGGTCTTCTTCTTCAAAATTACTGGCTATTCAGGGCCTTTTGTGGTTCCATATGAATTTTAGAATTGCTTGTTCTAGTTTCGAGAAGAATGCTGGTGTAGTTTTGATTGGGATTGCATTGACTGTGTAGATAGCTTTGGGTAGTATTGACATTTTAACAATATTTATTCTTCCAATCCATGAGCACGGAATGTTTTTCCATTTCTTTATACCTTCTTCAATTTCCTTCATAAGCTTTCTATAGTTTTCAGCATACAGATCTTTTACATCTTTGGTTAGGTTTATTCCTAGGTATTTCATGCTTCTTGGTGCAATTGTGAATGGGATCAGTTTCTTTATTTGTCTTTCTGTTGCTTCATTATTAGTATATAAGAATGCAACTGACTTCTGTACATTGATTTTGTATCCTGAGACTTTGCTGAATTCATGTATCAGTTCTAGCAGACTTTTGGTGGAGTCTATCAGGTTTTCCATGTATAATATCATGTCATCTGCAAAAAGTGAAAGCCTGACTTCATCATTGCCAATTTTGATGCCTTTGATTTCCTTTTGTTGTCTAATTGCTGATGCTAGCACTTCCAACACTATGTTAAACAACAGCGGTGAGAGTGGACATCCCTGTCGTGTTCCTGATCTCAGGGGGAAAGCTCTCAGTTTTTCCCCATTGAGGATGATATTAGCTGTGGGCTTTTCATAAATGGCTTTTACGATGTTTAACATAAGCATACATTTTCAAAGAATCAAGTGGGGAAAACCCGGGTGGCTCAGTTGGTTAGGCATCTGACTTCAGCTCAGGTCATAATCTCATGGTTCATGAGTTCAAGCCCCCCATCAGGATCTGTGCTGACAGCGCAGAGCCTGGAGCCTGCTTTGGATTCTGTGTCTCCCTCTCTCTCTGCCCCTCCTGTGCTGGCTTTCTCTCTCTCTCCCCCGCCTCTCAAAATAAATAAACATTTTTTAAAAATGAAAATAAAGAGGTGTCTGGGTGGCTCAGTCAGTAGGTTGAGCATCCGACTTTGGCTCAGATCATGATCTCACGGTTGGGGGTTCCAGCCCCACATAGGGCTCTGTGCTGACAGCTCAGAGCCTGGAGCCTGCTTCGGATTCTGTGTCTTCCTCTCTCTCTGCCCTCCCCTACTCGTGCTCTGTGTCTCACTCTTTCTCAAAAATAAATAAACATAAAAAATTAAAATCAAAGAATCAGCTAGAAGGCAGTGCAGCAGAGAAAGAGAACCTTGCAGTCAGTTGGGGCAGGAAGAGTCAGCTGTGGGGCAGAAATGTAATGGATAGAGGGCTGGAATACACAATAGGTGCTTTGAGAGTGGGTAAACCAACACACTGAGATTCAAGTTCTAGGTCAACCCTTTTCTAGCTTGTCACTAACCTAATATGCATCTTCTAATTACTCGGAGCTTCAGATTTCCAACCTGAACATGCAACCAACAGATCTACCTGAGAGTCATCACTGAGGGTTAAATGAGATAGTGTGTTTGGAGGCACCTGGCACAGACTCACTAAGTACAGGACAATTGCTCTTCCTCTTCCCTTGGTAAAGACTTTGGTGCGGTCACCTGCTTGGAAAGTATACAAAGACAAAACCAGCAGTTTGAAGAGAGTATCGCGTTTCATACGTATTTTTGCTTATGAATACACACAGCTCTCTCGGGAAAGATCTCCCAAGGGTTGACAATGTTGATGGTGTCTGGTTCGGGGAGCTGAATGGGTGAGGGACACAGATGAGAGCTAAACTTTTGTATATCTTGACTCTGTTCCATGTAAGTATATTGCTTATCTTAAAATGGAATCTCTGTCTCTCTCCCCGCCACCCCCCCCCCATACACACACTGGATTGCTGAATGGATCCATGATACAGATTTGTGAATGAGGTCTATTGGCAACAGGTGTGGGTAAGGACAGGCTTCAGGGAGTGACTGAATTTCTGTGCAGGAATCCAGAAAACTGGATTGGACACTGACTTTGGGTTTTATTTCTAAATATTATTATACACAAGAAGATGCATTAAAATTGTTCTGGAAGGCCGTGGAAGTTACAGTTAGTTGCTTCTCTCAGCATGCATTCCAACCCCATTCTTTTTTACTCGTTTTTGTTTTTAAAAAATTGGTTTTCCAGGGGTACCTGCATGGCTCAGTTGGTTAAGTGTCTGACTCTTGATTTCAGCTCAGGTCATGATACCACAGTTCATGAGATCAAGCCCCACACTGGGGGCTCTGTGCTCTGTCAGCACAGAGCCTGCTTGGGATTCTTTCCCTCCCTCTCTCTGAAAAATAGAGAAGTAAACATTTAAAAAAATTATTAAAAAAGTATGAAAAGAAATTAATCTTCTAGCCTTCTTTCTTATAGCTAGAATGACCACCCAACAGAGTTCTAGCCATTGAGAAATCAGCAGAAATCTGGCAGTTCCGCGTCTTGCCTTTCATCCTTCTTGTGCCCATCATTCTGGCTCGATGGCTAGAGCCCCCACAATCATTTTTGCAACCACGGGAATGAGAGCCACAGGGGTGGGTAAGTGCAGCAGGAAGACAGAAGCTGCCTGGGCTCTGACAGTATCAGCAAGCGGCCGCTTGAGCTCTCCCTTTATGTTTCTTCTGAAAGAAAATTTAATCCCCTACTTGCTGATGCTATTTTATTTTATTCCAGGTCATTTTGTTTTGTTTTGTTTTACTTTTGGTTACGGCCAAAATCAATTCTCAGTGATATAAAGAAGAGGTCCGTTTAAAGAACTGATGTTCGGAAAAGAAGGGGGTCCAAGACCAATGGATGATAAGGGCAGAATCTACTTCCGGATACCATCGGACTAGCTGCATGTGAAATACACACCTCCCTAGCATACAGCCCTCTCTTCTTTCTGTGATACAGGAACTCAGCCCTCTAAACAAATACATTATCATCAGCTCTCTCGCTTCTGCTTAAGATCAGATGCCTTGCCCTATTTCTTCCAATTTTTTTTTTAATTATTTCAAGCCAAGGATGTATTACAAAGACCCTGGAGATAGTCCTAGAAGAAAGAAAGACCTGAACCATTCAGCTTTGGGAAGACTGAAACGGAGAAGTTCAGGGACCTCCAGCAGCTGGAGACTGGAGACCTGCTTTGTACAGCATCGCCCTGCGTTATGCAATTCCAACCACTTTCTATCTCCATGTGTCTCAATTCAGGTTTTCAAACTGCTAGGAGAGAGAATCTAATTGACTCAACCTGGGTCAGGTATCTCTATTCTTGGAACAAATGGCCATGCCCAGGGGACAGAGTATATCATGCAGGCATGGCATTGGGGAAATCATTAGACGCTGGGCAAACGTCCCAGTTTGTCTCCTACGTTCCATCCTTTAGTTGCCTGTGGTGTGTGTGTGTGTGTGTGTGCGCACGTGTGCATGTGTGTGAGCCCATACCCTTTTCCCCACACATCCATAGAAGGTTCCATACAGCTAGAAGTAATTATTCCATATATAATAACTAATACACTCTCTTCCCGCAGTTGGAAACAGACTAATTTATATCCAGCTACCAAGCAAGGGACAATGTCATGAGACCACATTTTTCTGAATCCAGGTTCCCCATTTGTATCATCGATTTGTAGTAATTCTTTCCTGGTATTCTGCCACTACATACCCTCTGAAGGGAAAGACAGTTCAAGAAATCCAACTAAAGATTAATAGAGATACTTTGTGGACATGTTGTAAACAAAGAAATGCCAGTAGATTTTTGCCTTTGTTGCTCAAACTGATCGTGACAGTCTAGCTGACATTTCTGACTTCCTTACAGACTCTTGTCTCTTCCCTATAGCCAGAAACTCAGCTAACAAGGATTCCTGGCCCAGGGAAGTAACCTGATATTTTAATCCTGAGTTGTCTGGGCCCTTACTGAGCCAGCTTACAAGGCATTGCATCAGCTTCTAGCAACCTTTGCTGTCGACACTGGTTGATTCTTTGAGAAAAGACTGGAAAGACTTGTCATCCATACAACTCAGGTCTGCTGGCCTGGATCTCTGCATCTTACATGTTCTGAATGCCTATAAAAGAGCATTTTTGAGGTCAGATATCTTCATCCTTGGTAACGTGTGAGCATGGCCAGAGGCCTGGGGTAAGATGAACATTACCTCAGGAATGGCTGTGGATTGTCACCATCCCAAATTTTTTTAGGCAAATAGATCTTTTCTTTATCAACAGCTGTTTCCAATGTTGCATATGAAGAATTGAACACTTTTATACAATGACATTTTATGTCAGTATTAATTTTATTCTCACACACTTTTTTAATGTTTATTTTGAGAGAGAGACAGAGACAGAGACAGTGTGTGTGTGTGTGTGTGTGTGTGTGTGTGTGTGTGAGAGAGAGAGAGAGAGAGAGAGAGCAGAAGGGTAGAGAGAGGGGGAGAATCTGAAGAGGCTCAATGCTGTCAGAACAGACTAGGATGCAGGGCTCCCATGAATCATGAGATCATGACCTGAGCTGAAATCAAGAGTAGGATGCTTTGCCGACTGAGCCACCCAGGTGCCCCCCACACAAATTTTGTTAACACTGACAGAACTGAGGTGCCTAGGTGGTTCAGTTGGTTAAGTGGCCAACTCTTGGTTTTGGCTCAGGTAATGATCTCTTGGTTCTTGAGTTTGAACCCCACATCGGGCTCTGTGCTGATGGTGCGGAGCCTGCTTGGGATTCTCTCTCTCTCCTTTTCTCTCTGCCTCTCCCCGGCTCATGCTCTCTCTCTCAAAATAAATAAACTTAAAAAAAATTTTAAATACTGACAGAATAATCTAATTATCAGTCATGTGTCAAGTATTTCTATGTAATCCTTCTTTCTCAAATTCTTTCTAAACCACAAATTCCTACTCGTTTGATTAAGTTGTCTCACAGATAAATCAAACAGGTAGTAAAACAGCCTAACCAAATAGAATAATTTGTGTGTGTGTGTGATCAACCTGGTCACATAGTTGAAAGAGCAAGGGCTTGGGAATTAGGTTGATATGGGTTTTATTTCTACTACTTCCTGTCTGACCTTGGCAATTTATTAATTGCTCTCAGTCCCATTTCCTTCATCTATAAAATAATCATCATAATATCTAATTGATAAGCAGGTTGAAAAATGTAATCACGACTTATACAAAGTTTCTGTTACAGTTTCTGGGAAATAATAGACATCCAGCAAGTGATAACCATAATAATCAGAGTTTATTCTTCACACTGACCGAGACAAAATTTAGCAGAGAATACAACATGAAGAAGGGCCCAGAAATTCACAAACAGGTGTTCCAGTTACTTTCTACAGAGCTGAGAATTTTCTGTCATCATCTTATCCATTGTCTACAGCACAATCCTTCCCCGATTCCTCCTCAGACTTCCTCCGGGTGGAGCACCTTGGCTCATGCAGGACTGTGCCTCTTCTGATTACTTTTGCGAGATGTTTCTCATTTGAGTACCATTAGCAGAAGTGTGTCCTTATCAAAGTAAGCAGGCAGCCTGCAATCTCTGTTCAGCCTCAGCTAGAACTGCTTGATCTGGTCCAGCTCCGACTACACGCTCGGCTTCCCTCACTCTTGTCTCCCCAAGAATGTAAACATTCTGCCATTTCTACTCCCTTATTTTGTCTTTCCCCACGAGGTCTCAGGGAACTATGCATTTTCCCTAAAATTTTCTCAACTCATTTGACTTCTTCCAAGTAACCTTGGTATCTTCCCCTTCTCTAATACAACAGAACTTCTCATCGATACTGCCTGCTAAAAAGTTGTGTGTGTGTATGTGTGTGTGTGTATGCGTGTGTCTATTGTGGCTAAGGAGTGTCCATTATAAAATATGTCCTTTACTGCTACACCCAAAATACTATTTTGCAACTATGAGGAATATCCACAGCTATGCCAAGAGCCCACAAATCTTCAACAGTATTTTATTCAAGAGAATGGGGCAAAAATATTTTTTTAGTCAATAGGAACACAAAATATCTACTGAATCTGACTTCAAACTGTATTTTTCTACTGGCCAAATATAAACCATGCAATGGTAAGTCATGACATTATTTCTATGCTTTATGCAAAGTAGAGTGGGGGTCTTATTTGGTACACTGGTGAAAGGTGAAGCCTCCGGGTTTTAGACATTTCTCTCAATCACCCAGCTTCCCCTCCTGTGCCCCATGCAACCCACTTCCTCACATCTCGAGTGGTTTATTAGTTCTTTAGAGATTAGGTTAGATGTTATCACTTCCAGGAAGCCTTTTTTTTTTTAATTTTTAAAAAATTTTTATTTAAATCCAAGTTAGCTAACATATAGTGTAATAATGGTTTCAGGAGTAGAATTTAGTGATTCATCACTTACATATAACACCCAGTGCTCACGCCAACAAGGACCCTCCTCAATGCCCATCGCCCATTTAGCCCATCCCCCATCCAACACCTTGCCAGCAACCCTCAGTTTGTTCTCTGTATTTAGGAGTCTCTTATGGTTTGCCTCCCTCTCTGTTTTTATCTTATTTTTCCTTCCATCCCCCTATGTTCATCTGTTTTGTTTCTTAAATTCCACATATGAGCGAAATCATGTGATATTTGTCTTTCTCTGACTTATTTCACTTAGCATAATATACTCTAGTTCTATCTACATTGTTGCAAATGGCTAGATTTAATTCTTTTTGATCACCAAGTAATATTCCATTATATAAATATATATACCACATCTTCTTTATCCACTTATCAGTCATTGGACATTTGGTCTCTTTCCATAATTTGACTATTGTTGATAGTGCTGCTATAAACATTGGGGTGCATGTGCCCCTTTGAATCAGCATTTTTGTATCCTTTGGATAAATACCTAGTAGTGCAATTGCTGGGTCGTAAGGTAGTTTTATTTTTAATCTTTTGAGGAACCTCCACAGTGTTTTCCAGAGTGGCTGCACCAGTTCCCACCAGCAGTGCAAAAGAGTTCCCCTTTCCCTGCATCCTCGCCAATATTGGTTATTTCCTGAGTTGGTAATTTTAGCCATCATGGCAGGTGTGAGGTCCCTTTCTTGGATTTGTTTGTTTGTTCTGCTTAATCCCAAAGAAGATATTGGGCATCTCTCCCTGGCGCCTCCAGTAGAGGCTTACCCCTTTAGTACCAGTTATCACACTGCTTTGTAATTGTCTGTTTTTCAGTATCTCACTCACTGGGCCATGAGAAAATTGAAGGCCATGCCAGGTAGTTCAATGGAGGGAATTTGAAACAGGAACCAGCCTCAAAGTTGTTAGAAGAGCTGAAAGGGCAAACAGGAGGAGGGCAGGCAAACCAGAAATTAGTACCAGCAGGAAGCCGCACCCATCCCAGGGCTGGGAAGATGAAAGGAAAAGATACGCTGCCTGAGCCCAGGAGCCAGACTACCTGAAGGGAAGGGATTCTCCCAAAATAGGGAGAAAGGATAGAGAAATATCCTTGCTTCCTCCTTCTACTACCTTCCAATCTTCCACCCGTGGCTCCCCCCACCATGGCCAAGTCTAAATAGAAGATACTTGGCAAAAGGCCTGAGAAGGACAGGGACTGAATCGGAAAGCAAACCAGCAAAAATATGACTCGGGTAGTCACTTCAGCTACTCAGCATTTGTTCTCACCCTTGTACCAGGACGAACTTCCACATGACAGCAAATCCAGGTCTTCACACAAAGCGAGACACTCTCACCTCTTTCTACAAAGGGAGCCACAAATCTCTGAGGATTCCAAACATAGTCCTCCCTGCCCCCATTGTATTGCCCCAACCCAATGTCTCCTGGGTGAAATCTGGATTCTCTTCTTTGCCTGCTGGTTCAGAAGCACAAGGAGCCCAAAAATATCTGGGTGCAATTTTCAACGCCCAGTTCAATGGAACCATTATAGTGTCCTCTGATAGAAGCATCCCTCCTTTGGGAATTCAGACTTCTAAACCATAGTTGCTGATACAGGGGAAAAAATACTGTAAGTGGGCTATTTAAGGTAATAGTGAGAAGAAGTGTTTGCACTCCCCTCAATTCCCAGACCTGTGTGTTCTGGCTAAGGCAGAAAGAACACCAGGCCTCTACTACTGCTCAGAACATATGCTTTATCCTGCAGGAAACAGGGTTATTTAGTAAAACACTGAAATCTATGCTGAGACTAAGTCAACCTCTCTCACTGTAAAATGATTTCTTGGTCAGTAGCATGACTAAATGGGATACCATGATGATGAATGCAGCATTTGACAGAAACACTGGGGGAAGGAAAGATAAATCAATTTCCAACATGGATATCTCCTTGATATGGAAAGAGTTCAGTGTCATCAGCCTGGCATGACATTGCACAGCACTGACCCTACAGTTCCCACGTGGGCACTCACTAGTGGCAGCAGCCAGGTCAGCCTTTGTGGGTGGAAGTCCATTCATCTGAGCCTATGAATGGCTTTTCTCACTGCTGCTGTAGCCATTTTGAAGTGGTTTTGAAGAAGAGGCCAACTGATACACATAGAGTAGGCCATCTTGTTTTCCTGATTGCTGGGGACTTCCACCTCAGTGGGCGCCCCATGGGGACCATATTCATGCGGTGAATATATTCACACTCTGTGCCCTTTTCATGAAGTCCATCCACATTACTCTTCTCCAGATTTCCTTGTCATCAATATTGCAGTCTGGTTCATTTCCAGTCCTTGACTAACCAGCCAAACACTAAGCTGCTACCATGAATTAGCATAGACACAAACTTATGGCCATATCTCCTTCCTTTTGAAGTAAGTAACCAGATATTGCAGGAAGTTCTACTCACTCGGAGGATTCTCTTCATCACTTGTAAAAGGAGCTATAAGGCAGAAACAGTCCACTTCTGGCTATTGTCAGGGTATCATGCAGACCATCAATTCACCAGTTCCAAGTTCTCCTTCCTCCATCAACTAGTCTTAGGAAACTCTCCATTAGGCATAGGACTTGCTGGAAGTAGAGGTGGCAAAGCCACAGAAGTAAATGCTCTGGGGATCTGAGTCACTTGCCCATACACCTTATTTGTGTCTACTTGAACTTCTAGAGCCTGATCTTACGTTTACTATTTCCATTGGTGATGTAGTGTTGTTACACACAGGCAAGCTCATGTCTCAATAGATCAGAGAGCACCCAGTTCACAATTCTCAGGTCAAGCCATGTGGTCTACCTGGGACTATATCTCAGAATAAGAACAGTTATCAACAGAAGAGAGGAATGAGAAATACTCAGGCTTTCCGCTCCTCTCCCACTGATTTCTTCCCATTGGTTGCAACCTAACCAGGAGCCATTTGGCAAAGAAACCTGAAAAATGTTGCCTGCAGCAGAGCAGGGGAACATCAGAGCATGGGTGTGTAATCAAAATGGCAAATGACTGCATGCTGTTGTTTTCCAAATTGCAGGACAGTGTCTGGCACATCATGGGCCCTCAGTAAAATGTTACTGAGCGAATGAGGATCCATTCATTCTCATCAGGTTCTACAATGGACCCAAATTGCAGCAGCAATAAATTGCAGTGGCACCTTGGTTTTGGGAAACTTTGTCCTATTGTTGGCAGTTCTGAAACAATAAAGGAGTCTAGAGAGGAGTCCTATTTTCGGTTTTGGAGCTCTGTTGCCCACTAAAGTGGACAAGCTGGGAGTCTTGTTTGTGGGAGAGCTCCTTATCAAAGCCGTAGAAGGAGAGCAGAAATACCCACTGACCAGAACACCCATGTTTTAAATCCCTCTCGATTTATTCATTCTTTGCTCTGAACTCTGGCACATTCCAAGGGTATTATTTTAGACCTAAATATTTTAAGATTCCATTTTCCATTGAAGAGCTATTATTACTATTTCATGAAAAGGCTGCAAGTTGAGTTTTATAACTTTTCTCTTTTGAAAACATAGAATAATGTCCCATGTCTAATGATGAAATAGGCAGTTTAGGAAAGAAGGTAATGAAGATAATAATCTTAATATGACTCTAATAATATTAATAGAGATTTTAGGAACATCCAAATAAAAATTATACCCAAGTAAGTAATTCCTTTTCAAACCAGGTGAGCCAGAATCCTGCCTCGGAGATACTGCCTTTATCAAAAATGTTTTCAAAGCTAGCTTTGGAATAAATTATAAGTCACAAAGGAAAATGAATTTCTTGGCTGCAGCAGAAGCTGCTGAATGTGTCCCCAAATCAATTCCACCCCTCTTCCATAAAAAGACAATTTTCAACTTGGCACATGACTTTCTTGTGGCTTGGTGTGGTCATATGACTAAGTTCTGGCCAATGGGATGTAAAGGGAAAGGTCATGTGGCAGCTTCCAGGCCCCCTTCTTTAAGTGACAGTTGGAACGTGCCCTGGACCCTCACCTCTTTGTTCATCCCTTCCTTCTTACTGCAGTCTGGAACGAAGGATGTACCAAAGACTAAAAAATTTAGGTCATATTTAGGGAGAGTAGAGTGGTGCGCTAGAAGAGTCTGGGTCTCTGAGGACGTAGGCGCAACGCTGTCATGCACATGAACCACTTGTCACCAGACTTTGTTTATACCTGAAAATGAATACATATCTATGTAGCGTCAATCCTCAGTCATGTTGCATAATGCATGTTACTTTCAGCCAAACCGGTTATTCCACAGAAATCACGTAGACAGAACAGCATTCTGGAATTGGCAGGCCCACCCTGAAGCTCTGAAGCCAACTAAGGGAGTGGATTTGGAAGACTGACCTGCCAGGGTAGGGGCTGAAGGTGAGCTCATGCCTGAACAACTCAATGAACCCTCTTAAGAAGATGGTGAAACCAAAACTAAGAGAAAACAACAACTGAGGGTGGAAGAGAGGCTGGAAAATGGACAAGAACATATCTTCCCTTCAAGAAACAAACACCAATTAGAGAAGGTGCAGTAAATTTCATCGCTGAATAAAAGCAAGACCATGGCCTTTTCAGAGAAATTGCATGTTATGTCCTAAACAGCTGAGCGACAGCTCTTACCATCACCAGCCTAGCGACTGAGATAAAACAACTGAGCTGTAAAAATAATTACTTATTTTAGGAGTATTAAGTCTGGAAAATCAAGCCAAAACCTTGCTAATAGACTGTCTTCTTTGGAGGAAGTTGAGAAATTTGAGAAGTATGTTCTGTCCTCTCCTCCAAATACTTTTCTGCTCTGGCTGTTCACTCCTGAGACGGTTGAGTCACTGGAGTGATAAGTACTATGCAAATATATTGAGGAAAGAACTTATAAATGATTCCATTTAAGATCCTGAATTGACTTTGTAACTTTACAGTATATGAGTCACACCAGCCACAGGGATCCCCACCCATCTCCTCTCGCCAACAGTATCACAACCAAAGCTCTCAAACTTTACAGAAGCTCGCGCTTTCTGTTTTCCACAGAACATCAGCATCCCTAAGGATGTCAATAAATGTCCAACGACCAATTATACTTGGGAATGGTCCATAATAGGAGAATATTTTATAGACTTTTTCAGGTGCCTTTTTAAATGTCAGAAATCTTGTTGCCACATGGCTCCCCACCCATAGCAGTCTTCTGTTTGGAGGAGGGGGTCAAGAATTACTTAGAAACAAACAGGGCTCTTATTGAAAGTTGGCCTTTGTCAAGAGTTAAAGGAATTCCTAAATTAAAAAACAAGTAAGCAAGAGAAAAACACTCTTTACTAATCACATCAAATGCAAGGTAGGAATGAGATCTGAACTCATTTGAGTTTTGAGATTGAACTCATGGAATTTTACTGTAAAATAAAGCTAAGGAACTCAGCACATAATAAAGAAAAGTTCAAGTTGTCTGGAGAGAAAGTGTGGATGGTCTTTCAAAAGACCATCTCTTCTCTTTGAAAAGAGAAGAGAAGCGTAAGCACATGAGCAAATAGATTGATCTGATCCACTGACTAGAACAAAATCCCAGACGATGCTGTCTTGATAACCAAGTAATTTGGGAGATTTTACTGGGACTTTTTCTTCACTTTCCCAGACACAGACTAGCAGATTATAAGGCTTCATTAGGAAGATTGGCATTCAGCTGGTTGCCTGAGCAAGATGGCACCTCGAGAACAAGGGTATATTCCCCCAGGGTAGCATAGAGAGGCAGAAGTCTCTGTATGTCATAGAGAGTAAAAGAGAAGGTGTCAACAGGTGACAGTGTCTTCAGGTCACTTTTTGTAGGGACATCAAAAACAGAGACAAATGACCAGAACTTCAGTAGTGGGCACCAGTACACCATCTCCCAAAAGGTCAGATGAGGCCTGTCATTCTCCAGTGAACACCAGTCTATGTTGAACCAAACCTGACCCACCCATCCCTCTATAGCAGAGACCAGGGCAGATTTAGAATACATCACATGGATCCAAAGTCCCTTGTCCCCAGTTATCTCAAAGATATGCAAGGGAGGGATGGGATGGAATCTAAAAGACAGCATTTCCCCCAAAAGAGAGTGAGATATCCAAAATAGTCTCTCTGACTTGGGAGAGATGGAGATACTATTAATTAGCAAGATCTATGTTTGCTATATTGCCTTCACTCCACACCAGGAATCTCATATGGAAAGTTGCAAAAAGTCTTACATATGTATACCCTCCATGAAAAAATTAATTAATTAAAGGGACATACTGGCCAATAATAAATGGTCATAATTTATTACCCTAAAATGGAGTATGCATGAAAAAGATTTCTGGGACTTGGAAATTCAGGTGGGTTGGGTAGTGAGGAGGGTTCTGCAAAGTTTATTCCTGCAGAGGTTCCAAAATCCAATTCTTCTTCTATGTCTACTCTTTTCCCACTACCAGGAAATTGATTTTTTTTCTTGAGCCTTATCTTTTAACCCACTTTCAGATGGACTCCCTTGCAACTTCTGATGGCCTTTTCTAAAAATGAATGGTTCTTTTCTTTTAACCATACTTAATAAAAATAGAAGAGTCATTCATGAGGTTGGAAACTATGCTGAAAAGATTACTATTTCAAATATCCTTTTGTTTTCCTTCTATCAAAACTGAGCTCTTTCTCAAATAATTCGCTGGTGAAACTTACCAAATATTTAAGGTAGAAATTATACCAATTCTCTAAAATCACTTTCAGAAAATAGAAGCAGAGGGAATACTTCCCAACTTATTCTATGAGGCCAGTATTGCCCTAACACCAAAACCAGAAACAGACATTACAAAAAAAGAAAACTAGAGACTGATATTTCTCACAAACATAGATGCAAAGATTCTCAACAAAATATTAGCAAATTGAATGTACAAAAAGAACTATACACCACAACCAAGTGGGATTTATCCCACGTATGCAAAGTTGGTTTGACATCCAAAACTTAATTATGTAATCCATCACATCAACAAGCTAATAAAGAAAAATTACATCATTAGGGATACCGGGTGGCTCAGTTGGTTGAGCATCTGACTGCGGCTCAGGTCATGTGATCACGGTCCGTGGGTTCGAGCCCTGCGTCGGGCTCTGTGATGACAGCTCAGAGCCTGGAACCTGCTTCAGATTCTGTGTCTACCTCTCTCTGTCTGCCCCTCTCCCATTCATCCTTAGTCTCTCTCTGTATCTCAAAAATAAATGTTAAATTTTTTAAAAATTAGATAATTATATTAATAGATGCACAAAAATAACTTGACAAAACCCAACACCCATTCATGATAAAAACACTCAGCAAATAAGAGTAAAGGGAAAATTTCTCAAAGTTTATAAAGATGGTAAAGAACATCTATAAAAACATAAAGCTGACATCATACTTAATGGTGAGAAACTAGAAGCTTTCCTGATGATATCAGGAACAAGGCAAGGATATGCCCTCTCACCACCCATTTTCAACAGCATAATGGAATTTCTAGCTAATGCAACAAGACAAGGAAAGGAACTAAAACTATACAGACTGGGAAGGAAGAAACAAAACTGTCATTGTACATAGATTACAAGATTGTTTATGTAGAAAATTCAAAAGAATCATCATCAACAACAAATAACTTCTGGAACTAATAAGCTATTATCATAAAGTTTCAGAATACAAAATCAGTCATTTTCTTAAGTACCAGCAATGAGCAAGTGTAATTTGAAATTAAAAGCACAATGCCGTTTATATTAGCACCCAAAATAAAATTAAATACTTAAGTATAAATCTAACAGAGTAGAAAACAAAATCTATCTATATGATACAACCCTCTAATGAAAGAAATCAAAGAGCTCAATAAACTATAAGGGGAAGCAAGACCCAGAATAGCCCAAACAATGTTGGAGGAGAAGAACAGAGTTGGAGGACTAATGCTACTTGACTTGAAAACTTACTATAAAGTTATAGTAGTCAAGACAGTGTGATACTGGCAAAATAAGAGACAAATAGACCAATGGAACAGAATAGAAAGCCCAGAAATAGACTTCACACAAATATAGTTTGACAAAGGAGCAAAGGCAATACAATGGTGAAAAGGTAGCGTCTTCAACAAACGGTGCTGGAATAACTGACATCCAAATGCGAAATAAATAAATAAATAAATAAAGTAGACACAGACCTTACATCCTGCACAAAAATTAACCCAAATGAATCAGAGATTTAAATATGTAATTCCAAACCACCAATCTCCTCGAAGATAAGATAGAACATGATCAGATGACTGTGGGTATAGTACTGACATTTTAGATACAACACCAAAAGCATGATCCATGAAAGAAATAGTTAATAAGTTCATTAAAACTTCTGCTCTGGGAAAGACATTATCAAGAGAATAGGACAAACCACATACTGGAAGAAAATATTTGCAAAAGGCCTGATACCCCAAATTTACAAAGAACTCTTAAAACTCAACAATAAGAAAATGAACAACCCCCCAGATTGGCAAAAGACCTGATAAGACATCTCATCAAAGAAGATACACTGACGCCCAATACACATATGAAAAGATGCTCAATGACAAATGTCATTAGGGAATTGCAAATTAAAATGGGGTACTACAATACACCTATCAGAATGACTAAAATCCCAAATGCTGTCAACACCAAGTGCTAAGGAGGATTTGAAGCAACAGAACTCTCATTCATGGCTGGTGGGAATACAAAATAATACAGCTGCTTTGGAAAACATTTTGGCAATTTCTTAGGAAACGAAACATAGTCTTAACGGTATAATCCAAAAATCACACTCCTTGTAATTTATCCCAAAGAGCTAAAAACTTATGTACACACACACACACACACACACACACACACACACACACACACACACACAAAACAACCTGCACAAGAATATAGCACGTTTATTCATAATTGCCAAAGCCTGGAAACAACCAAGATGTCCTTCCAGAGCTGAGTGGATAAACCATGGTACACCCAGATAATGGAATACTATTCAGTGCTAAAAAGAAACGAGCTATCAAGCCATGAAAAAACATGGAGGAAACTCAAATGCATGTTACTAAGTGAGAGAAGCCAATAAGAAAAGGCTACATGCTGTATGATTGCAATTACATGATATTCTGGAAAAGGCAAAGCCTTATAGAAACAGTAAGAAGATCACTACTCTATGTGATAGCATAATGCTGGATATATGTCACTATGCATTTATTCACGCCCCTAGCAAATAGAACACCAAGAGTGAACCCTAATGTGCATTCTGGACTTTGGGGGGCATGATGAGTCAATGCAGCTTCATCAGTTGTAACAAATGTACCTCTGGCAGGGAGGTTGGTGATAGGGGCAGGAGGTATATGGGAACTCTGTGTACGTTCCTTTCAATTTTGCTATGAACCTAAAACTGCTCTAAAAATTAAAGTCTATTTTTATTTCCAAACTGAGCCGTTGACAGAAACACAATTGTCTATTTTTGTGTCCAGGAATTTGTCTTCAAAACCCATGTTGAGGGGCGCCTGGGTGGCTCAGTCGGTTAAGCGGCCGACTTCAGCTCAGGTCATGATCTCGCGGTCTGTGAGTTCGAGCCCCGCATCGGGCTCTGTGCTGACAGCTCGGAGCCTGGAGCCTGTTTCAGATTCTGTGTCTCCCTCTCTCTGACCCTCCCCCATTCATGCTCTGTCTCTCTCTGTCTCAAAAATAAATAAACATTAAAAAAAAAATTTTTTTTTTAAAACAAAACCCATGTTGAATAACCTGTATCTTTGTCCATGATCTCTTTGAAATGGAAAGGGCCAATATACTACTGGACACTGGCACAAAATATCTGTCACCAAATCCTTTTCCAAATCACTTACTTTGGCTTGTAGGGCTTTGGCTTAACTGTACTTAAGAAGTAGAATATGTAAATGCTCTGTCTGCGATCCCAGCAGGGCCTTGGAGCCCTGGCCCAGACAGGGGTCTTGCCAAACTTTTGCTGCCCCTTTCTAGGGTTCTCTCCTTTCTGAGCCCTGGGCACTCTCACTGCTTCAGAGCAGAAATAATGGGTTTCCTAGAACTTTGTGCTGTGTCAGGTTCAATCTCTATTAAAGAAAATAGAAGGAAAGGGGATTTAAGTTACATTGAAGTGAAAACATTCAGAAGCCCTGGTGGGACAGAGGAAAGAGCCTTCTCTCTCTAGTGGAGTGGGATGATCCAACTGGGGACAGTCCTTTAGCTGGGGCTTCTCATGGTCACATTGTTTATTTGGCCCAGAATGGCTCCTTGCCTAAACCAGGAAGCCAGAGGATCCCTGTTAAAGTACACAAGGTTAAAAGAAAAGCATTAAAAGTTGGTCATTCTGGGGGTGCCTGGGTGGCTCAGTCAGTTGGGCATCTGACTTCGGCTCAAGTCATGATCTCACGTCCTGAGTTCAAGCCCCACGTCAGGCTCTGTGCTGACAGCTCAGAGCCTGGAGCCTGCTTCAGATTCTCTATCTCCCTGTCTCTCTGCCCGCCCCCCCCCCCACTCACTCTCTGTCTCTGTCTCTCAAAAATGAATAAACGTTAAAAAAAAAAAGAATTAGAATATGTAGTACTATCTCAACACCCTAAAAATACAGTAGAAAAAATGTCAAAGAAATGATGTATGTATGATGGAATTATGGGATGCTTTCTATATCTCCTTTACAGTGCTCAGTATTTTTCAACTTCCCTATGATGACTCTAAATTATTATGACCCACAACAAACAGAAATCATTTCAAAGAGAAATATTTATGGATTGTATACATGCATATATACACATTCACATACACATCACGTTATTACCACTATGGGTGGGTACAGGTATAACAAAAATAGAAAATGGGTCACAATAACATATACTGGAGCACCTGGGTAGCTCAGTTGGTTAAACATCTGGCTTCAGCTCAGATCATGATCTCACAGTTCATGAGTTCGAGCCCCATGACAGGCTCTGTGCTGACAGCTCAGAGCCTGGAACCTACTTCAGATTCTGTGTCTCCCTCTCTCTCTGCTCCTCCTCCATTTGTGCTCTCTCTCTCTCTCTCTCTCAAAAATAAACATTAAAAAAAAAGAACAACATATATCAAATGGCAGCAAGGATATAACAATGGCCTGCTTTGTGTCCTAAGACTAGGGAAAAAAAATTTAAACCCAAGTTGCTATGTTTTCCAGATGTTTTATAATGAATCTATATTTTTATGTAGAAAAACACACCTGGACGTATTAAATAAAAATTCAATAGCACCATATTAGGAGACATACTTCTTAAATAATCTGAGCATGAAGAAATTGTTATTACCGTTGCGATGAGCATTTTTGAAAGATTAGTAGAAGCGAGATAATGTGACATTTAGCTGATCTTTCAGAAGAAGCTGGACAAATAACACTTTCTTTTCTAAGGAAAATAGTAGCCAGCAATGAAACATGGCATTTCTAGTGTGATTCAGAAGCGAGGTGTCAAATTTTTCTGTGGAAAAAAACCAAGAAGGCACATATTCAAAAACAGAAGTGAAAAATATCTTGATTCACTTATTTAACACTGCTTCAGAATCCGTCTCAAAAAAGGCCTATTTTGAAAAAAATTCTGACTCATGTAAACTCTCCTTTACAGTAAACTGGCCAGGGGCGCCTGGGTGGCGCAGTCGGTTAAGCGTCCGACTTCAGCCAGGTCACGATCTCGCGGTCTGTGAGTTCGAGCCCCGCGTCGGGCTCTGGGCTGATGGCTCAGAGCCTGGAGCCTGTTTCCGATTCTGTGTCTCCCTCTCTCTCTGCCCCTCCCCCATTCATGCTCTGTCTCTCTCTGTCCCAAAAATAAAATAAACGTTGAAAAAAAAATTTAATACAGTAAACTGGCCAAATAAAAGTATCTAATATACATTGAACACCTACCATGCTCAGAGCATTTTACATACATTGTCTCTAATCTTTACAATAGTGGAAAGGAACTATTTCTAGCCCCACTTTACAGATAGGAAAACTGAGTCTCAAAGAGGTAAAGTATCTTCTCTGACATCATATATAGCTACTACATGGAAGGGGTGGGATGTGAACTGTCCTTCCCACTCTAAAGTCTGTGCTCTTAACAGTCCTCTGCCTCAACCCAGTGCTTGGGGTGGGGTGTCTTTGCCATGACATTACCATTATGGGTGGGTACAGGTGCAAGAAAAATAGTAAATGACAAAAAATAGTTACGACAACTCATCACTGTGGGCTTTTTCATGAAGTTTTTTACTCAAACATTATCACCCAGCAAGATGCTTTAGCTAATTTGCAACACATGACTTCACAAAAAAAAAAAAAAAAAAAATATATATATATATATATATATGTATATATATATATACACATATATATATACATATATATGTGTATATATATATATACATATATATATATATATAATTTTCAAAAACAAACATCCAACCACAAGGATAGAGACTTGAACCAGACTTGACCGGAAGCCCTTTCCAGAAGGAGGTAACCCAAGCAGTAAGGACTCTTCCAGAAATATCTGGAACCAGAGGGTGGGTCATTTGTTAGAAACTATACTCATGTGGAGGCAGAATTTCTTGTGTGCCCGTTTAAAATAATAGTCTTGTTATTTTAAACAGTGCTGCATAGGTAAGAAGGGTGACTTAGATATTTGCTTTTTATTCCCTTTGTCTGCTTGCTCCAAGGATGGGTTTCCTCCCAAACTTTAAATGTAATTATAACTTATATGCCTGGATTTCATTTTTAAGGGTGAGACTACACATAAGTAGGTTTGTATGGATTAGTCACAATCATACCCTGAACAAGTAAGCCCTAGAGGACAGCGTTGGACCTGGCTTATCTCTACAGCCCCGTTGTGCAAGGCACACTAATTAGTATAAAGTAACTAATTGTGTATTCAAGAATTCTAGAATAAGAAGTTAAAAGAGAAGTAAGCTTTGGGCCCAGAGCAATCCTAAGAAGCTTCACCAATGGAAGAAGAAACCCTTCACTTCCCTCTGCTTAAAGTTCCTATTTCTAAATCAGAACAATGGAAAGATGAGCAAAAGGGAAGAGAAGGAGGGAAGGGGAGGAGGGGAATCACTCGGAGAGCCCTTCTGTCTGCCTCCACGATGCCCTGATTTGGATAGAGCCCAGGGTTAGGCCAACTGTGGCCCATGGGCCAAATCCAACCTGTGGCCTGTTTTTATCCAGCCCATGAGCTAAGAATGCTTTTTTACCTTTTTAAAGGGTTGGAAAAATTCAAAAGAATGATGGTATTTTGTGACATGTAAAAATTAAATGAAATTCACTTTTCAGTGTCCATAAATAACATTATATTGGAAGTCAGCCACAGTCTCTCATTTACGCATTTCTATGGCTGCTTTCACACTACAACAGCAGAGTTGAATAATTGCGACAGAGACCATATGGGCCACCGAGCCTCAAATATTAACTATCTGGCCTTTACAGGAAGATAGCTGCTGACCCCTGGCAGAGACAATCCGTTGGGAAGGATTGGTTGAGAAGACTGAGATATGAGTCTAGGATAAGTGGGGGCTGGGTGCATTAAGGGGCAATCTCCCCAACTATTTAAGCTAACAAACTTCACTATGAAAGCATGGGCTACGTGGCTTGGCAGCAGCATTACCACCTGTCCAAACGTCCTCACACCTTGCCCTTAAGCGGCCAACATTTCACGGTCATCCGTAGAGAAGGAGGAAGTATTCTGATGGCTTGCCCCACATCTTCCCCTCCTCCTACTTACTCACATTCTATTTTCTGAGTGGTTGTCAGAGGAACGCTGAATTCTGCTGTCATTTTTCAGACCCCAGGAGCAGTTCTGACAGTCTTGGTGCCGTGAAGCCTTCCAAGTTCCTATCTCATCTCTGCAGCTGCCTGTTGCCCATTCAGTCAGGACACGCTTCCCTCAATAATGTATTTGTTCTTTAATCTCTCTCTCTTCTCGCTCCCAATCCCTCTCTATCTCTCCTTTCTCTATCCTCTCTCCTCCCCCCCTTCTCTCTCTCTCTCTCTCTCTCTCTCTCTCTCACACACACACACACTCCCACTGGATAGAGGGAGAAAAACCTTTCAACTTCTTGCCAAGTCTAATAGAAAAAGCCCTTCATAAACAGAGCCACCTTTGTCATTTGTAAAAGTGTAGCTGTCCCTCCTTCTGGAAAGTGATAGTATTGTTTTCCTGCATGGACTACTCTGACCCATTGTGTGTGTGTGTGTGTGTGTGTGTGTGTGTGTGTGTGTGTGTAAGTAGGAAGGGAATGAAGGACAAGGTTCTAGGGAGAGACAACCACAGAGTAACCAAACCGAAGACATAATGTCAACACTCTACAGTTAAGATATGGGGTTCCCAAGTCAATCACCTTCAGCTGGGAAAGCTATAGTGTGAGGAGAGTGGGTGGTCCTCTCTGACAACTTATTCTTCATCTAAGACAATTCTGTGATCAAAAATATCTTTTTTTAAAAAAGTGCCTAGAACAAAAAAAGTATAAAGAGAGAATATAGCAAAATGTTACCAATGGTTGGTTTTAGGTGGGAGGGAGAGGGGGCAGGTTATGGGTAATCTGTTCCTTTTATTTCAGCTATTCTGCATCATCATTTTCTCTTTTTGATGTTAAGCTGAAGAGGAAAGACGTCATTGGAAAAGACATCAATAAAGTCACTGACAGAGAAAATCACAATGATGTCTGATGTAGCCAAAGATGCATGGGCTACCTTCCAGTTATCTTCCAGTTATTGGAGGGTTAATCAGAAAACATCACTTGTGAAAACTAGTTTAAAAATGTGTTTTATAATATTCCTCCTTTTGGCCTAGGAACGATGAACTGAATACAGTTGAATCTTCCCCATTGTCCTAAGACTGATTCAGGGTCATTTTCTGAGCATTGTTTCTTTTTAAACAGGAAACAGGACTGAATTCATATTGACTCCAAAAAACATAGACCAATGGGTTTGTTTATTACAATATCATGCCCCCCTCATTCTCTCAGTCTCTCTCTCTCTCTCTCTCTCTTACCTCATCAAAACAGAATGCATAAATAGAATTCTAAGTAATCGAAACATTGAATGGTTAAGATCTTACTCTAACAGAAAAATACAGACCAGCTAAGAGGGATGACTGAATAAATACAGACATCTTCACTCCTTCATTACATCACATTAAAGTAAAAATGAGAGGATATTTAAAAAAAATAAACCATAAGGATAAGAAGGAGAGAAAATACAATACCTACAGCATTTAGGAAACTGGAAAGCAGAAGGTATAAGTAAGTGTTACTTGGCATAGACCCAGGAATCTAGAACCCTTAGCCAATAATGGAAAAGCAACCAGAATCCCCCAAATGCTCGAGAATTGGTAGCATAATTTACCTCTGGATGCAAAGGTTGAAGGACAAAGACAGGGCTGAAATCTGTTTAAGTATCAGGTAGAACCCAGATCTTCTACCTAGTCCCTGAGGTGAAAGCATTCTGGAAGTTTCTTGTCTCAGGGTAAAATGCAGTGTCTCTGGGCAGGAGCTTTCCATACATTGAGTGCTGAAAACACTAGAAATAAGTGATCATTTACATAGTGAATATAAGATCTTCCACTTTTCCTCTCATTTGGTTGTAAAAAGGCTAGCAGACACACAGGCAGGAGACAAGAAGATCCTTCTCTGGAGAGATTCTTACCTGCCCAAGTGAACAAAGTCTAAAGATGCTGGTATTGGGTGGGGAGGTAGGCAGGTGCCAGAAAACTGACAGATCACTTCCAAGGAAGCCCACAAACACAGCTTCTAATGGCTTTTAAGGGCCCCATTTATTAATAGAAACAGGCAGCTAAGGGTCACTAGACATCTGAGGAAAACTCCTAACATGAAAGGCAGAGCAAACAGACAAATAAAAGCAACTGTGTGAAGAGGTAAAACCTTCAAAAACCCATCCTGGGGTGCCTGGGTGGCTCAGTTCGTTAAGTGTCCAACTTTGGCTCAAGTTATGATCTTGCAGTTCATGAGTTTGAGCCCCACGTAGGTCTCTGTGTTGACAGCTCAGAGCCTGGAGCCTGCTTCGGATTCTGTGTCTCCTTCTCTCTCCACCCCTTTCCCACTCACACTCTGTCTCTCTCTCTTTCAAAATTAAATAAAACATCTTGGAAAAAATTTTAATGAAAAAAAAAAAAACCCATCCTGAGTGTGCTCAAACAGATAAAAACAGACTATTATTTTCGTGAAACAAGAACTCAGTCCAGAAAAAAGACAGTTCTTTAAAAATATGAGAACAGAACCTTTTAGAATTCTCATTAGAAGAGTAAGAAGACAAAGTTGAGGGTAATGAGTTTTGCTCTATTTCCCCCAGAAATAAAGCAAAAAGAAAAAGAGTTGGAGAAATTTTTAGAAAGCAAGAAGATTAGAAGAGGCTCAATACCAAAATAATCAGAATTCCAAAGAGAGAGAAAGAGAGAGAGAAACAGAGAGAAAAAGAATAGGCATGGAGGAAGAGGAGAGGAGGAGAGAAGAAGAAGAAGAAGAAGAAGAAGAAGAAGAAGAAGAAGAAGAAGAAGAAGAAGAAGGAGGAAGGGGAGGGGGAGGGGGGGAGGGAGAGGAAGGGGCAGAGGGGGAGGAAAGTTCCCATAGATGAAAGGCAAAACTTCCCAAATTGAAGCAGATGAAAATAAACACACACCAAGGCACACCATCTCAAAAATTTGGAAGATAGAACAAAGAGAATATTCTAACAGTTCCCAAAAAGAAAAAAAAAATTAATTTACAAAGGATCAAGAATCAGTGTGATTTCAGCCTTCCCAAAAGCAACACTAGAAAAGAATGGAAGAAACTAGAAAAAAAATGGAATAATATGTTCCGAATCTGAAGGGAAAAAATTCAACAAAGAATGCTATACCCTATCAACCACAATATGTACTTTATCAGAAAGTTATTAAAAGATGTGTGGCATCAAAATGAGAGAGTATTAAAAAAAAACTAAGAAAGGTACAGAATCTAAGAAATAGGGGTTCAACCCAGTAAAAAAGAAAAGGTAAAGCGGGGCACCTGGGTGGCTCAGTCAGTTGAGCGTCAGACTTCGGCTCAGGTCATGATCTCACAGTCTGTGGGTTTGAACCCCACATGGGGCTCTGTGCTGACAGCTCAGAGCCTGGAGCCTGCTTCAGGGTCTGTGTGTGTGTGTGTCTCTCTCTCTCTGTCCCTTCCCCACTCGTGCTCTCTCTCTGTCTCTCAAAAATAAATAAACATTAAAAATATTTTTTAAAAAAAGGGTAAAGCAATTTTCATGTTGATGGTAAAGTGAGACTCCAGGTTGATAATAGCACAGGCTGGCCAGAGAGCAACCACTCCATGTTAGAGCAAGAAACAAGCTCTAGTAGAGAAGACTCGAAGCAGATAAAATCACAGAGTGTTTGGTGCGCTTTAAGGTAACCAGAGGAGAAATAACCAACAGGGAGAGCTTAAGGATGACTTAGCTACATAGAAAACCGAAACAACTCAGAAAGCAATCATTAACTTCGGAGAAAGCAAGTATTACGCCAGAAAGGAATATGCATCATAGTGTATATATGCTGTGAATAGCCTTTATTTCAAGTCATAAAAATGTAAATGCTGGATATCAATATCACCAAGATGATACAACTATTTGGGAGGATGGGGTGAAGGGGAGGAAAAGAAATGTGCCCATAGAAAGAAAAGTGAAAAGAGAAATTACAGCAGGCTCAAATCCCACAGAATGGAAAAGTAACAGGATACACATATTATTTAGAGATATGAAAGCTACCAAAACAAGTAACTATAAGAATTGAAAGCGACTGTCTCTGAAGAGCACAGAACAGCGGCAGCGGAGGCAGGAGGATGCGAGGATTCAGCATAAGCCTTATAGAACCACTTGACCCTTTAAACAACATCCATGTGAAAAGTTCTAAGTTCAAGTCAATATTTTAAAATCTCCAGATTTAGGATACATCCAACCCAGAAATAGCAAACCTCTACCTAAAGAAAAAGGAAGTAGTTTTTGTTGGAACCAAAAAGGATGAGAAGGCGTCAGGGGACAATGAGAGAGATCAACATCACAAATCAGAAGGAGACATCAAAGCATAATTTTCATCCTTCTAACACTGCCCAGGGCTCTCTTCTTCAGAAGAGCATACGAGGACTCTGTGTCACCTGCCCTTCCCTAGCCCCCACCATTAGCCACTGGACTGGCCTTTGCCAATCATTTGCATTACAAGTCATTTCAACACGTGTTGACACCAGATAGTTGATTGAGGATAGGGAGCAAGAAGCAGTCTTGGCAATGGAAGGGAAAGGAAGAGACAGCTATTTACATGGCGCACAGTTCATACCCGTGAGGAAATCCACAAAGACCAAGTGGCTGACTAGTGGTTGACAGGTGCGGATGTAATAACTGGGACTGAGCGACTGCTAGGGATAAAGAGATTGCCACCACCCAACCCCTCTCTCCCTCATCACATCAGCAGAGGGATGGATTCGGAAGGGATGCGATACCCTTCTCGCATGCCCTTGTCTGCCAGAGAAGTATGTCCAGTAGAGGTCTATTGGAGAATGTCCCCAGAGTTCCCTCAGAAGCTCCAGAAATGCCTTCTCTCAAAAAGAACTCCAAACACTGTTTCTTTCTCACCTGAAGCAATCCTGTTACAAGAAGACAATCTTAATTCTTCTCAGGGCACCTGGGTGGCTCAGTAAATTAGGCGACCAACTCTTGGTTTTGGCTCAAGTCATGATCTCATAGTTTGTAAGTTTGAGCCCCTGCACTGACAGCAGAGAGTCTACTTGGGATTCTCTGTCTCCCTCTCTCTCTGCCCCTCTCCCACTCGTGCTCAAGCTCTCTCTCTCTCTCTCTTTCTTTCTCTCTCTCTCTTTCTCTCAAAAGTAAATAAACATTTTTTAAAAAATCAGTTCTTCTCAGGGCACCTGGGTGGCTCAGTCGGTGAAACCATCTGACTTCAGCTCAGGTCATGATCTGGCAGTTCGTGGATTTGAGCCCCGCATCAGGCTCTGTGCTGACAGCTCTTGGAGCCTGGAGCCTGCTTCAGATTCTGTCTCTGTCTCTCTCTGTCCCTGTGCTCTTGCTCTCTGTCTCTCTCTGTCTCTCACTCTCTCAAAAATAAAAAAAAAAAAAAACATTAGGGGCGTCTGGGTGTCTCAGTCTGTTAAGCATCCGACTTCAGCTCAGGTCATGATCTCACGGTCCGTGAGTTCAAGCTCCGCGTCAGGTTCTGTGCTGACAGCTCTGAGCCTGGAGCCTGCTTCAGATTCTATGTCTCCTTCTCTCTCTGCCCCTCCCCTGTTCATGTTCTGTCTCTCTCTGTCTCAAAAATAAATAAACATTTAAAAAAATTTTTAAATAATAAATAAACGTTTAAAAAGTGTATAAAAGAAGAAAAAAAATCAATCCTCACCAAAATTTAAAGTTTTGACACTGATATCTCTAACAAGATGTGGTGGCCTTCCCTGTGGCAGAGTGGTATAAACCAACAGACTAGGTTTTGTATTCATACTTTTTTCCAGAAAAAGAGATGTATTTATTTTCATTGTTCTGGGCTTGCCTGATAATATTTTTTAACTGAGATATAACTGACATAAAACATTGTGGAAATTTAAGGCATACCACTTGTTGATTTGAGTATTCATATATTGCAAGATGATTACCACTGTAGCATTAATTAACCATTCTACCACATCATATAATTATCATTTATTTTTTGTGGTGAGAACACATAAGATCTAGTGTCTTAGCAACTTTGAAGTATAGAATATTGTTGACTACAATCACTATGCTGTGCATTAGATCTCCAGAAAGTATTCAACTTCGAGTTGTAAGTTTGTGCCCTTTGACCAACATCTCTCCGACTCCCCGACCCCAATGCCAGGGTTGGGGTGCACCAGGAGAATTCTTCAATACCCTCTGAGTCTAATTCCTCTCTTTCCCACATTCCCATGTTCCGTTGCTGCCTGTGAATTCTCATCACATATTCCTTTGACAGAGGCATTTATATCACTGATTAGCTACAGTCAAGTGGCTCTTCCTGGGGTTACAGGAGGCAATCCATTGCTTTCCATTAAATGTCAATTTGATTACTTTAATATGAGATCAATGCTATAGTTTTTGTCTCTGGATTCCTGTGGGGAGTTCTCATGAATTCCTTAAAAGACTTGACCCCTCTACCTCTGACTTGTGTGACTCTTGGATAACTACGTCACTCCTTTCTCATTGTGAAAGGGAAATAGAGTTCCAAGGCTCTCATGAGTCTGAAGTGAAATCATGACCTGAAAATTCCTAGCCTAGAGTCCACACACAAGGAGTGCTGGAGAGAATAATCTAGTTTCTTTCCCTCTGAGGCCACACTATATGGAGGACCCTAAGACAACCACAGCCCTGGTGAGCAAGATTAACACAAGGTTCAGACCAAAGCATCAAGGCCTTTGCTTAAATCGCTACTCTGCCTTCAGGTCACTCCCTTACCACCTGACTCCACCAGCTCCCACCCCTGGAGAGCAAGTACCAGTTCTGCCCTGCCCTCCGGAAGAAAGGCCAGGAGCAAAGGGGCCCATCCTAAAATACAGACAATAAAAAGCATTCCAACATAGAAGGGAGGCACAGAGTTCATGGTCAGCCACAAATAGAGTTATTCAAAAGATAATCAGAGAAATTCCAAGGCTCCACTCCTCTACTTTATCTTCCGTCCTAGTTCAGAGCCCAGGTCTCCTTTCAGCTGACTCACAAAGCCAAAAGACACCCTTCGGGCCAGTTGTCTTTTCCAGGGGCAACAGCTTGAGCGATGCATAGTGCAGAGGGTTTCAGGTGGCCTGGGGGTCCCGCCAGGGCCATTAGAGATGGTACTGTGCTCTCAGCCACTCACAGCCAAAGATGTGGAGCAGTGGAGCCCAGGCTCAGAAATGGGAAGAAAATTGCTGCCTTTAATTCTTATCTCCCTGGCAGAGGGGAAACTATGAAAGCCGATTTCTGAGCAGTGAACCAGAAATTAGTTAATCTCTCCTGTTACCTAGTTGTGTTTCCCCAGGCAAAGCTTGATATCTCTGAGTTTCTTCTGTGAGGAAAAGAGGTGGGATTAGTTCTGTGAGACTCCTTTCCACATTAGGGTCCTTTCCTGCAAACATCTGTACCTCATAAATATTCTCCTACACAGGAGACAGCGAAGGGAAACAGATGAGCTGTTGTTACAGGATAATGGAAACTTTCTATCTTCCCCAAGTTTTGCATTGGAGCCAAAGCTTAAGTACCAAACAACAGTTGTCAAGAACCCTCTGGTTTAAAGTCAGGTACTAGACCTTCTAGGCAAAACTTGCAAAGGGTAAAGTCAAGAGGCAGTTTTACAAGCGTAGACTATTATTCACTCCCAAGCTTTATTTTAAAAGACTAAAATGTCCCTGGGGGGCTAGACGGAGGACTTCTCTAAAAGGGGTACATGCTGTATGTACCTTCTCCTCACACCGCTCCCATAGGCTGGGAAACGCTCTCCCCTCATTTTAAGGCAAGTGAGCTTGTGAAAAGGAACCTCACACACCCACTCAGAGACCGACAAGTGCTCCTGAAGTTGGAAGAACTCAGGGATTGCCATTCACATCTGAATCAAGTCCAAGGGCAAGAAGGTTGGACTGGAGGAAGGGGACAGAAAGAAGAAATAACTGAATTGGGAGGGGCCCATACTTCAAGTTGGGCTGGACAAAGGTGCGCGTGTGTTTTCCCAAGGCCAAATATGGACTCCACAATAGAGAACCAGCCAGAGAGATTAAAAGAGACTGCCCCCAAAACCTTCCTCCCGGGGGTGAGGCAATCTCTGTGGGAAGAGGCCACCAGAGGTAGATCGCAGGGGCGTTCGAAGTGGCCATCCAGACGATATTGCCTAAGTTAGCAAACCGCAGCCAGAGATTCCTACTAGAGAAATCTCTGTGGAACCCACAAACAGGTCCCCTGAGAAGAGGATGACAAATGCAACTGACCTATTCAGTACGACCCTCTTGTTTCTCCTGTCTCCTCTCCTCTTAGTCAACCCTAGAAAAGCCTGAAGCCATTACTAAGAGGCTATATGAGGTGGACAGACAGACACCAAACGCACTGCCTTCCTCCCCTTTCCCCACTGCAGATTTCTCAGGCTGAGGCTGTCACAGAGAGGAGGAGGGATGAAGAGGTTTGGGGCCTTTATTTTTTTATGAAAGTGTTCAGACACACAGCAAAGGTTGAAAAAATGTTAGAGAACACCTGTACGCCCACCACCTAGATCCTTGCTGTATCACATATCTATCCATCTTTCTAGCCGTTCATTACTCCATATTGGTTTTTATGCATTTCAAAGTCAGTTGCAGACACAAATATACATTGCCTAAACAGCTCAGCATGCATTAACTGGAGTTCAGTACAGTTTTTGATAAAAAGTTTACATATGATGAAATTACAAATCTTAAGTATGTATTTGCTGAGTTTTGACAAAGTATAATATGTATAACCTAAAATTCTTATCAAATACAGAACATTACCATAACCCCCAAAGTCCCTTTATGTCCTTCCTCAGGCAATTGCCACCCATATACTCTTAGATTTTTTTCAAGCCAAGGATAGATTGGGTTTGCCAAATTTTAGAAGTCCATGTAAATTAAATCATTTAGTTAAAAAATTATATAGTAATGACTCTTCATTTCAGCAAAATGTTTTTGATATTCAACCCTATTGCTGTACATGTCAAGAGTTCTTTTGCTTGTATTGCTGGGTACTATTCCACAAGTGAATTAATATATTTGCTTATGCATTCTCATGCTTATAGACACCAGAACTGTGTCCAGTCTTTGGCTGTATAAATAAAGCAATTATGTTCTCCTACCAGGTTTGTTTTTAAGAATTTTTTTAACATTTATTTATTTTTGAAAGGGACAGAGCATAAGCAGGAGATGAACAGAGAGAGAGAGAGAGACAGAATCTGAAGCAGGCTCCAGGCTCTGAGCTGTCAGTACAGAGCCTAATGTGGGGCTTGAACCCACGAGCCGTGAGATCATGACCTGGGCTGAAGTCGGACGCCCAACCGACTGAGCCGCCCAGGCACCTCTACCAAGTTTGTTTTTTTAAATATACATTTTCCTTAACCTTGAGTAAATACTTACCAGTGAAGTTACTGGATGTATAGACTAAGTGTGTGTTTACTTTTATAAGGAAACTCCAGAAATTTTCCAAAGTCATTGTACTTTGTATTCCTACCAGCAATATGGGAGAGTTTTGGTCACTCCACATTCTTACCAACACTACTGCTTAATCTTCCCAAACAACCATTTTGGTGGGTGTGGAGTGGTACCTTGTTGTGGTTTAATTTGTATTTCCTTGATGAGTAATCATGCTGGGTACTCTTTCCCATCTGTGTATCATCCTTGTGAAGTGTATCCTGAAATCTTTCCTTGTCCTGGAGGGTCGTTTTTGTTGTTGCTGTTATCTTTTTATGGTCAGGTTGTAAAAAAAATCTTTATATACCTTCAAATATTGTCTTTGGTCAGAAAATGCATTTAGTTTTTATTTTTTTTAAATTTTGTTTTTAACATTTATTTATTTTTGAGACAGAGAGAGACAGAGCATGAACGGGGGAGGGGCAGAGAGAGAGAGGGAGACACAGAATCTGAAGCAGGCTCCAGGCTCTGAGCTGTCAGCACAGCGCCCGACGCGGGGCTCGAACTCACATACCGCCAGACCGTGACCTGAGCCGAAGTCGGACGCTTAACCGACTGAGCCACCCAGGCGCCCCAGAAAATGCATTTATAAATCTCCCAGTCTGTGGCTTGCATATTCATTGACTTAATGTATCTTCAGATTGGCAGAAGCTTTTACCAATTTTTCTGCTAGATCCTGTGTCACTTGTTATAAGCTGTATTTTCCAAAAAAAAAAAAAAAAATGTGTTCATTTCATCCACACTGTTGAATTTGTCCCCTTAAAGTTGTTCATAATAGTCTCTTTTTTTTTTCTCCTGGTTTTATATATTTACTCAGAAAGTGATTCAACTATGGAATGATGTATTTTTAGCACTCTGAAATCCAATGTCTTGAAATCCTCTTTCCCTGCAGTACTGTTTATTACAATTTTATAATCCTGAACAAATTCTCTTATCTGAAGTTTTTCATGCATTCAGGTATTTTGCATGATGTCTGATGTGATCAGTAATGAAGGTTGCAATGAAGTAGTAGCTGTAATCTACTCTACATAACCCTCTTGTAATCTAAAAACAGGGGAAATTCTTTTCTGTACTGGCAGCGATAAAGTTACCAAGTAGTAACTGTCCACCTGAAAGGAACTGGTCATCTTTTCCTTGATCAATTAGTATGTCCAGCTGAGAACCCAGATAGGATTTCACAAGATGGGTAGCATCATAAACCTTCCATTTACTTTGATCTGTTCCTAAATATCCACTAAAGGGTTTTTTTGTTTGTTTGTTTGTTTGTTTGTTTGTTTGTTTGTTTGTTTTGCCCCAAGGACAGAGCACTGGGTTACAAATTGGAGCAAATGCTGATACAGATTTGTATTTTCCAGGATTCTTCAAAGCACAAATCAAAGCTCTGTGGCCTCCTATGGAGTGGCCAAAAATAGGCATCCTTTGGAGGTCCACTGGAGTTGGAGAAGCTCTTCAGTTACATAAGAGTACATTCTGTAGTTAGTTTTCCAAGGATCTTTATGGCATCCACATAAAACCCTGCACCTGTGCCAAAGTCCCAGTTCTCATCTCCTCCTTTAATATTGCAGCCATGAGGGCTGGTATCTGGAGTGATTACAAGGCTATATTCTGAGGCAGCTTGATGAGAACCAGAGTTTGATATAACATTTTGTTCTGTGCCAGTGAAACCAGACAGCCAATACAGTGCAAGGCATTTTCCAGTTTCTGCCTTTGGTGGTAAGTAGATAGCAAATTTCATTTTGCATTTCAGTTCAACACTGTCATGTTCAAAAACTTTCTGCAATCCTCCCAAGCACCTGTTGCTGGAAATCGGTTTATGAGCAGCAGCCAGAGTGGAAAGGCAGGGCCTCGACTTCTAAAGTTGTTCTTGATACTTTCTTATCCTCCTCATGTCTATAGGATCTGTAGTGATAATCCCTCTTTCGCTTCTGATATTGAGAACTAGTGTTTTCTCCTCTTTTTTTCATGATCAGAGTAGCTAGTGGTTTATTAATTACAATCTTCTCAAAGAGCCAGCTTTTGTTTTGTTAGTTTTCTCTCTTTTCTGTTTTCATTTATCCAATCTCTGCACTTTTATCTTTATAATTTCCTTTATACTATTTCCTTTGGGTTTTCTTTGCCTTTTTTTGTTTCCCCTATATTCTTCAGGCCATTGAGTTGAGATCCTTCCCTTTTCCTAATATTAGCATATAGAGCTATAACTTTCCCTCTAAGCACTCCTACAGCTGTATTCTACAAATATTGATATGTTTTATTTTTATTGCTATTCATATACAATGTTTTCTATTTTCTCCTGTGATTTTTCTCTTTGCTCTGTGGATTATGTCTAATCTCCAAATAGTCGAAACTTTCCTACATATCTTATTGCTGATTTCTATTTTAATTTTATTGTGGTCAGGGAACATACTGTGTGTGGTTTCAATTTGATTTAAACTATTGAATTTTTTTTTAATGACCCAGACTGTGATTTGCCATATGCTGGTGAATACAATATACACTTGAAAAATATGTGTATTCTGTGGTTGTTGGGTATAGTCTTCTATAAATTAGCTTGGCTAAATTTTGTCTAGTTGATCTATCAATTGCTTGAGAGATGGGTATTCAAATTACCAATATAAATTGTGGATTATCTATTACTACTTATTTTGCTTCATGTAGATTAAAGCTCTCTTATTAGCTACTTATATATTTTTTTAATGTTTGTGCTTCCTGGTGAATTGATTCTTTTATTATCAGGAAAGATCCTTCTTTTTCTTTTTGACTTATAACACATATTATCCAATATTAATATAGCTACTCCAGCGACTTCTATCATTTTGTTTACATAGTATATTTTTAAAGTATATTTATTTAAATCTATCTATAGTTTTATATTTGAAGTGAATCTCTTATAGACAGCCTATAATTGGGTTTTTGAGCTTTGTTGGTTTTTTTTTTTAACCAAGTAGCAATCTTTACATATTAATTGGAGTGTGTAGCTTATTAACATTTAATGTTATTAAATATTGACTTACTGGTGACTGAATGATGTGATTGGATTTAGGTCCATCATTTCATTATTTGCTTTGCAATTTTGTTGGTTTTCTGTTTGTCCTCTCAGCTTTTTGTCCCTGTTCCTTTTTTCTGACTTCTTTTGGAATATTTACATAGTTTTTATGATGCCACTTAAAATTATCCATTGAATTTTAGCATTTCTCATTGATTTTTCTAAACATTAAAATATGCAAGGAAGAATGGGTTTTAAATTGGATGAGATTTTAAAATTTTGAAATTAAGTGGGATAGGATTTCTTAAACCCTAAAGTTGTTTAAAAAAATACATAGGATGCCAAATTCTTTATCTAAAGGATGGATAAGAATGAACCCCAGAGCAACTTTGAAGGATAAAGGGAAAAATTAACCATCTCTGTTTCCTCCTTACTAGAGTCAGTGCATTCCAGAAATTCTGGAATTCTGGAATAACTGTTTTTGTTATTTTTTATAATTGTTACAATCATTACAATTATTCCCAGACAAGAGAATAAAAGCAGTGGGAAACTGATGGCAAGAAAGCAAGAATTATCAAGAGCTGCCTTTCTGCCTCACTTTACCATTTGAGAAATACAGTCCACATGATGGCTTTTCACAAAGATGACTGAAGAATTTTTCCCTCTATTACCCTTCTTTTTACATTCTGAATGGACAATATGTCTTTCTTTCCATAGGAATCTGTTAGAGATATTGGAGAACAATTCCAGCTCTAGACCAAAATCTGATATGAGTGGAAATGTGTTTCATTTCCGTTTTTGATACTTCCTTTTTGCTGAGAAAGAGGTGAAAAACAGACATTGATTGAACCTCTACTATGGTCCAAACTCTGTGTACAAACTTTATATACATTATCTCATTCAGTGCTCAAAACTACCTTATCATTGGGGCCCCTGGGTGGCTCAGTTGGTTAAGTGGGCAATTCTTGATTTTGGCTCAGGTCATGATTTCACTGTTCATGGCATCAAGCCCCAAGTTGGGCTCTGTGATGACAGTACACAGCCTGCTTGGGATTCTCTCTATCCCTTTCTCTCTCTCACTGCCTCTCCCCTGGTTGCATGTGCACATTCTCACTCTCTCTCTCTCTCTCAAAATAAATAAGTAAACTAAAAAAAAAAAAAAAAAACAAAAAAAAAACAACTACCCTATCAGGCAGTTACTATTACTTCCACCATTTTACACAAAACATAAAGTTCACAGAATCGATGTACTACGTCCAAAACCTACCGAGAAGTCACCAATTTATCAGGAACTCAAAAAATTGGTATGTAAATAGCACTTCTAGAAATTTTCTCCTGAGGCAAATGTCCAAAGATGTCCAAAGACATTTGCAGGAATGTTTTCCCCAACATTGTTTACAAATGGAAAACTGGAAGCAGCCTAAATTTAGCCCATAATTAGCAGAATTTGGTTAGTTATGGTGCTTCCATACTATAGAATACTGCACAGATGGTGACAGATCATATTAAGTTAAAAAAATTTTATGAACCCAAGAGACATGTTCAATAACATTCATTGTATTGGTGAATAAACACAAATAGGAAGGAAAAAGCACAGGTTATCTACAAGTGGTTATTTATTGGATAAGGGGGACAAGATTGTAAGAGGATATGCACTTTCCATATGCTCTGGTATTGCATGTATATGCTCTGGTTTCATGTATAACTTGTATAATTAATTTAAGTATATTTTATGGTCAGCATGATTAGTAGGTAAGAAGATGATGAGAGTTGCTTTAATAGAATCCTTCCTGTTACTGCAGCTGATTTCTATAGCCAGAACCTTCCCAGGGAGGAGAAGGGGAAGAAGGAAAACTCTAGAACCAGAAGACAGCAATACTGATGGTGGTGGAGGGCTGGAGAAGGTAGATCTGAGCGGTCAGGCTTGGCAGCAGCCCTGCTTAGCAACCTCAGAAAACCCTGAACTTGATGAGTACTCAATAAATGAGTTGAACTGAAAAGCAAATCCACACCAGTTGTGACTTACAAATAAAAGTCACATGTATCACCAATAATAAGGTATAGGCAACATACAATGAAAGAAGCCATTTTACGCTCTTAAGATTAGCAAACACTTTAAAGCTTAGCAATACCAAGTGAAGCCAAAAACAAAACGAGCTGTCCAACGTCGCTTATGAGAATACAAATTATTACGACCACTTTAAACAATTTGTCAATGTCTGGTGAAGTTGGACACAAGCCTGCCCCACATATTAGCAATGCCACACATGTTAAGAGATGCTTTTCAAGAGACCTACATGGGAACGCATATGGCAATAGTGTAGATATGTCCATTTGGTAGAATATTAGTCAGCAGTGAAATTAAATAGACTAGAGTTTCACATTTCAATATGGATAAATCTTGAAAAGATAAAAATGAGCACAGGGAGCATCAGCTGTATCTGTGATGTTCCATTTTGCCAAAAAAAAGGGGGGGGGAAGAAGAGGGACACTGGATAACAAAAAATAAATAAATAAAAGAATCTGAACAATATGTAGAAAAATATTCATATTTTTGATACTTTGATGTTGGATACATGGGTGTCGGTTATCTTAGTCTCTGTCTTTCCTGTATTTTTGAATAATTTAATAGGAAGAAAAAAGAGAAAAGGCCTAGAAAAGAATATTCTGAGAAAATACACCAAAATTTTAATGGTGATTATCTGGGAAGATTCTAAGTGACCTTAGTTTTCCTTTTTATGTTTTTTTATGTGTTCTATTTGTACATGTGAAGCATGTATTTCATTTATAATAATCAAATGTGTTATTTTAATGTAATATAGGGACACCTGGGTGGCTCAGTCAGTGAAGCATCTGACTTTGGCTTAGGTCATGATCTCATGGTTCATGCCATGATATGGCATCAGGCTCTCTGCTGTCAGCTCAGAGCCTGGAGCCAGCTTCTGATTCTGTGTCTCCCTCTCTCTCTGCCCTCCACAGCTTGCACTCTGTGTGTGTGTGTCTCTCTCTCTCTCAAAAATAAATGAACATTAAAAAAAATTGTTTATGTAATATATATACAATTTTTGTGACATGTGATGAAACTATATGAAATACAGGTGCAGCAAAAAGGACCAGAATTAGACTAAGAGATAAATAGTATTGTTTAATCTTTGGAGTTGGGGTAACAGATGGCTTTTTGTTCATACTTTGCTCTAAACACCAATTTTTCTAGAGTGGGAAAGTACAATATTTATGAACATTGGCTTATATAAAAGGCTACAGGTTTTAAATGAAAAGAAATTCAAATAGGTTTTTCCAGTATTGTAAAATGTTCACGGTCCTAATGATAAACTTAGTTATAAAAAAAAAAAAATTCTGTTCTTAAAGAAAAATTGAATTAGAGCAGATAATTGTTAAATGAAGTCTGGTATGATAGTGCAATTTATATTGATATTCCATGAATGCTAGCCCTGCTAATCAAAATATTGAGTTAAATAGCATGAGCTACTCCCTAAATAAATTCTATGAGTGGGGGTTATTGGCAAAGGGGAACATGAGGTCCTAAGTAGCCTACTGACCTGAGTTGTCTCCATGGAGAAGGACGCATCAGAGTCATTTAATCAATGCTGTTTCTTTTATAAATCGTCAGGGACTCTCCTAGGAAACCTTTAAGAGATTGATTCCTTATTACCACTGATATATGTTCCAATTAAATTTTTCACATTGCCCTCCTGGGACTGCCCAGCCTGAAGGGAAAGAAGATGTGATCCCAGTCTTCCATGCCCCGTCATTGACAAGATTCTTGCATGTTAGGGACGCCATGAAAATGTAACTGTGATGACAAGAAAGCATCAGAAGCAGATAAGCAAATCAAACACTGAATTTTAAAAATATACATTGTTTTTAGTCCTTTCTGTTTTGTACTTTTCTTGGGTTAATGAGACCCTATAAACATATTTCCATCCACAGTTTTAGAGACTTCTATCTGGCTATCCATAGGAGATACGGCTGACCACATCCCTAGGTGTTTAATGGCCTCATAAGCTCTCCCTTTTTTCACTTTGCTGTCTCCACCCCCATAGAAGACATACAAGGATTTTGCTGCCCCCAAGATTTTGCATCTTTCTGCTCAGCTAATTATCTCCAACTGAAAAAATGACTGTCCCTCATACTTGGAGAAATATGGTAATCAAGCAACTAAATGCTCCTTTTGCTAATGACATGTTTTTTCAATATGTTCAAATGAGAGGCTCATTGGAAATTATTCACTTTCTTCTAAGTTGCAAAGGAAAATGAAAGGCAAATTATGGCTGTCTAAGCACGTGTTTGCATGGATCCTATCTCCATGAATTAATTTGCCATCCACAGAGCTATTGACAGCTAGTGCTTCCCTTCAGCCTTTGCACTTACCCGGTGGAAATGATTAAAGATTTCATTTCCGTGAGGGGTCATTTAGGTGGGAGATGACACCAAAAGACAACACAGAAGTCATAATGTCCTAAGGAGAGAGTGAGAGAACAATGGTTTCCATAAGTATTTCAACAGTAGGAAGACAGAGAATGGAGTGTCCGATTTGAAAGGAACTCAGGCCTGCTTATTCACTCTGGTTTTTCAGATGAGGAAACTGAGGCCCAGAGAGGTTATAAGGGGATTGATCAAAATCCATTTGCTCATTTGTAGCAGAACTGAAACCAGGAGCTAAGTGTTGGCTCCTCTCTCCCTCTCCTCCATCCGTAGCCACCAGTACCAGTAAATAAAAGTAAGTTCAAGATGATGTGGTTTCTGGGGCAGGGGGGCGGTGCTTAAGACAAAGTACGATGGCATACTTGGAATTTTCTACCAATTCCTCAATTGCGCAACTTCATTGATTCAAAGAAACTGCTTCACTCATACATAAGCCAACACACACAATCCAACAGAGATCATTCATCATTATCTCACTGCACTCAGGGTAGGGAGCTCCACGTAGAATGCAGAAAAGGCAAGGGTCAAGGGCACTATAGGAGGAGCCACTCTCCTTCACCCTCCAGCCCCCACCCCCTCCCATCAGCCCAGGTCGATCCATTTTCATTACATTTCTCTTTGATGCAAAATCCCCAAACCTTGGGCAGGCAGCTCGGCTTATCAAATCTGTTCTTAATAATCCATTTTTATCAAACTTTATCTGATGGAACCAAAATATGTTTGATCTTAGTATAAAGTATACTTATCAGTCCTACTGCTAGAATGACACTGCCCTAAAGTGAATGGTATTAAGTGCAAAGTCTTTAGAGTCAGAAAGAAATGAGTTTAAATCCCCAGTCTGTCACTTCCTAGCTGCGATGCCTTGACCAAGTCACCCACAAACTCAGCAATATCTCCCTTAGCATGCTAGGCTCTAGGAACTTAGATACCAGCCCTGCCTTCCTGGCTTTACACTTTGGAGGCAGGGACAGATACCAGCATACCTGTTACCCAAGTTATAGCAACTGTTATAAGTGTTGGGAAGGAAGTTCCCTGGAACTGTGAGGGCATCCACCAGGAGGATGTGTCTTTCTTGCAAAGGTCAGAGAAGGCTTGCCTTAGGGGGAACGCTGGAGCAGAGATGAGAAGGATAAAAGGGCGAAATGAGGAAGAGCCAGCATCCCAGGCAAGGGCACAATGCTGGGATGGACCATGTCCAGCCTGGGAGAGTGAGTGTGCACAGTATGGAGCAGAGAAGAGGGGCCCATGGAGAGGTCTGAACAATGGAGAGGCACCTGTGACCACGGTTAAGAGGTTTGCCCTCCTTCTGAGTGGCATGGGGCTGTAGGACATGATCAGTCCCAAGCGTGAACACATCAGAGGACAGCAAGGACACCGGTACCGGGTAGAAGGCCAGTGCCGTGATTCATACAAGAGCTAGTGATGACATGAATAGAAAGAGTGAACAGAATCTAGGGGATACTTAAGAACTAAAATCATTTAGGTTGTCATGATACATTGGATCAGGGAAGTAAGAGAAAGGAGTACATCAATGCCAACTCAGAGCACTTTGGCTTGTGAAACCAGTCAAGTGGTGGTCCATATTCTGAGAACTAAGATTCAAAGGAGGCAGACGGATGACCTAAACATCTGAGCCTCAGTTTCCTCATCCATAAAACAAGAATGGTAATGCCGTCTTTTAGGTTTTCTTACCCAATCCAACATGGTGGAAAGGGAGGTGGGAGTTCCCACACATACAACCCCAAGCAATTCTCGGACACCAGCAGGGTATCCAAGGATTCACCTGAATTCTAACACCATCTACCCAGAGATAGCATCAGATCCCACAGGTCAAGGGTTCAGTCCTACAAGACTGCCCCCAACCCCACTTCAGACTCCCGCTGCAAGCCCCAGGTTTTACCTGTGCTTCTGACCTACCAGCTGCAGATTGGAGGTTCCAACAATCTCTTCCCCAGGTTTGACTCATGCTAGAGTGGCTCACAGAACTCAGGGAAACACCATTTACTTAGGTTTGCAGTTTATTAAAGGATATGATAAAGAATATGAATCAACAGCCACATGAAAAGATGCACAGGGTGAGGTGTGAGGAAAGAGGGCGGAGCTCCCATGCCCTCTCCAGGACACCACTCTCTCCAAACCCCCCTCCTTCCATGTTCACCAACCTGGAAGCTCTCCTAATCTGGTCCTTTGGGTTTTTATGGGGGCTTCATTACATAGTCACGACTAAGTCATTGGTCATTGGCTGATTCAATCTCCAGTCCCTTTCCCATTCCCCACCCCCACCGCCCCATCTGGGGGTAAAACTGAAAGTTCCACCCCTCCAGTCACACGCTTGGTTCTCCTGGCAACCAGCCCCAACCCCCATCCTTTCCAAAAGTCACCTCATTAACATAAAAAAGGTAACTTTGTTGCCCTTATCACAGGAAATTTCAAGGGGTTTAGGAGCTATAAGCCAGAAACCCTGGACAAGAACCAAATACATAAGGAATATTACATTTTGATCATTTGAATGACCAAAAATATATTTCTTATAAATCACAATATTGTATACATAAATCACAACGTTGTCGGAAGGCTTAGAGAAGGTTCCTAGAAAGTGACTGGTATATGGTACACCCTAAAATAAATGGTAGCTCTTCTCAGAGGTTATTCTTTCTTGATCTGATTGCAAATTCAGGATCTCAGGCACTCATTTTTCTTCACTCTCCTCTCTGACCATTCCTTCAAACTGTCAGTTTGCAGATCTAATCACCCTAAATCGTCTCTATTATGCCATACTAGCAAAATAGGCACGGTAGCAATTGCTCTTATAAACTTATTATTGTAAATGTCACAGCTACAGTTTAGCTCACAATGGCCCACTTTGCTGTTGAAGGGAAAACATGTATTGCAAAGGTAGTTCCCATTATTAGCCAAATGCTCGTGCACAAATGTGTTTATTAACCAAGGGCAAAGTGTTGGGTCATTTAAGGGGAGCTGAAAAGCACTGCTCTCAGATGGAAGGGAGGGGAAAAAAAAATAACACCTACACAGCACTTAGAGTTCATAAAGCACCGTCACAATCACTGTATCAGCCAAACCTCACACTGTAGGTAGGGGGTGGGGAGGAAGGGCAGGTGTTTTCATTGTTATTTTTACATGTAAGATTAATTTAGAAAAAGTAACTTGCTCAAGCTTACAGAACAAGTGAGTAATAGAAATGATTTAAATACAAGTCTCTGGCTTCCATTCTGTATGTGTACCAGAATCCCCCCTTCGACCTCTGCCAATGTCAAACCACTCAATAGGGACCATAAAAATCGCACAGCCACCAAACAGAGGAGCGGGGGCAAAATCAAAACTCAGCGGAACTCTCATGCTGATATGTTATCAATTCATTATTACTTCACCATGATTGTGGTTGCCATTAACAGACAACATGAGCTGAATGATTAGTATATGCCAAGCTACGTGTTAAACATTCCGCAGGCATGATCTCATTGAACCTTTACAGCAACCTATAACATGGATGCTTTTATAAATTAGAATTATAAAAAATACAGATGAAAACGGAGGCTTAGAAAGTTTAAGTTGCTTGGCCAGTTCCTAAATCCTGGTCTCTTTCCACAGCCACTATACTAGACGGGCGTGCTTCTACGGGACATATTATATACATGGCAGCAACCAATAAAGCTAGTAAAGTGAGTAATTTCAAGTTATCCTGATTTTTTTGGAAAATCACACCATACCTCCCATTATCCTACAAGAAAAGTATGTAATCTAGTTCCCCCATTCAGTGAGCAAATGGGTATGAGCCCTTATCTGGGCCAAGTACCACCACAGATTCTTGTAATGGTCCCTTTGGAGTACTGAGGTTCCTGTCTCAAATTTCAGTCTTGGCTCTGCTCCTTACCTGCTAGAAAACCTTGGACAAGTTACTTAGCAGCTCAGACACTTAATTTAGTAGTCCATGAGGCGGGGGTGATAATAGTTCCAACATCATAAGATAAGTGGGACCACATGCCTAAAACATTCAGCATGGTGCCTGGGACACGGTCGGTGCTCCACACATATTTGCTATGATGATTTTATATTTTGATGATCCTCCAGATAGCAGAACAGATGTTAGTTTCATTCTACAGGAAGGAAACTTGTTTCAAGACATAAAGTATTTTGCGTAATCTCACACAGTTTGTAAATGGATAAGACAAAGATAAGAAATCGGGTCTTCTAAACACAACATAACAAATTTTTGTCATTAAAATCCCGCACAGCTCTCTACGGAGAATGGATCCCGGTATCCGGAAGATCTTGGAAGTAAAAGCAGGATGGAGCCATATGGCTTGTCACACAGGGTTAAGAGGTTAAAAGACCTGGAAGATGATTCAGAAGTGGGAAGGAAGGACCAAGGATTAGAGGCACGGAGGGGAGCATCGGAGAAAGTAGGGGGAGGAGGTGACAAGAGAGAAGGGCTGGAAAAAGAGAGTATGTCCACAGGGATCTGAGAAATTGGCCCCAGGTACATGATATACCTCCATCCTCCTTCTGTCTTCAGAATTGCCATGAAAATCTAGACTACTTATAAATATAGATGACCCCCACCTGAAACTGGATAAGGAGTGGCAAGAGATAGCATACAGGACAACACCCTCCGAAGCACTGTCTCGGGAAAGCAGTGGGGCCCGTGCTTCATGTTTCATAAGGAGGATAAAAGGTGTGGAATTGGACTGTATGGACCAGGTGTGGCTGAAGACAGAAAGAGGGAGGTAGGGAGGAAATCACCCAGTTCTGCACGTTCTGAGAAAACACAGCAAGCAGTGTTGGCTTCTAGGATACCATTCTTAGTCTAGCCATCTTATGGGGGGGACCCAGGCCATTTGTTCAGAAAGCTTCCATCCTGTCACAAAGCCTAGAAGAGGATTCTTCATTGAAATGCTCGCTGACAGTCTTGGAAAGGACATGCCTGATTTAGATAGAAGCGTAAAACTGGATATTTTTCATGATTGCTCCTCATTTATTATTTCCCCATGCTAGATAAAGGCCAACCAGGGAGTTCCGATAGTACACACTGAAATAAACGTGTTGTCCCCTTAGTTCTGTCCTTCCCTCTTTGATGAAAATATAATTGATGAAAAACAGAATCTGCATTGGCCACATGTGACTGAAGTCCAAATACTTAGGTTGTTGGGTTTTAAAATCAGATCTGCTAAGATATCATTTGCTTTTACGTCCCTTAGCCTGGACGTAGTAATAATTGCTGGCAACTGCTGGCAGTGGGTAGCAAGAGGGATGGGGAAGAGAGACAAGGGTGGGGAGCAGGGTACTCCGGGAGGAAAAAATAGACCAAGAAAGCTGATCACTCTCCTTAGGAAACTGAACAAATACACCCCTGCTATGTTTTGTTCAGAAGTCAGACTCGGGGCACCTAGGTGGCTCAGCCAGGTAAGCGTCTGATTCTTGATTCAGCTCAGGTCATGATCCCAGGGTCATGGGACTGAGCCCCACCTCAGGCTCCATGCTGACAATGCCGAGCCTGCTTGGGAATCTCTCTCTCTCTCCCTCTCTTTCTGTCCCTCCTCTGGGCTCACTCTCTCTTTCTCTTTCTCTTTCTCTCTCTCAAAATAAATAAATAAATATTTAAAAAAGGAGAAGAAGGCAGAGTTGGGTGTTCCATTAGCCCTCCCTTCTCTCCTCATGCCCCCTTCAACTCCTTTCAAAAGGTACCATATAAAGGATCAGGTAGGGTGGGTGAAAGATAATAGCATTTGGAGTCAAATGATCGGGGGCGGGTCCCAACATCTACCATTGATTAGTTGAGCAATTCGAAATGGAACATTGTATCCCTTTTGGTTTTGCTTCTTCTCACAGGAAACATGATTATGAGTATGATCAATGAGATAACGCAAGTACTATGTATATTTCCATGAATGCTTATTAACATTAATGGACAAAAATATATCAGATCATGGATTTGAACATAAGACCCGAGAGTATAAAACTCCTAGAGGAACACATGGAGGAGAAGCTCCATGACCTTGGACTTGGCAATGGTTTCTCAGATTTGACACAGGAAATAAATGCACAAGAAATTAATCCCAAATTAGACAAGCAGGACTCCATAAAACTAAAAAGCTTCTACACAGCAGAAAGCAATCTATAGAGTGAAAAGGCAAACTACAGAAGGGAGAAAATATTTTCAAACATGAGGAGGAATTAGTATCCAAAATACATAAGGACATCCTACAACTCCATAGCATCAAAACAAATAAGCTGATTTAAAAGTGAGGCAAAGAGGGTGTCTGGGTGGTTCAGTGGGTTGAGCGTGCGACTCTTGATTTCAGCTCAGGTCATGATCCCAGAGTTGTGGGGTCAAGCCCTGTCTCAGGCTCCACACTGAGCTTGGAGCCTACTTAGATTCTCTCTGTCTCCCTTTGCCCCTCTCCTCCACTCACATGCTCTCTTTCTCTCTTAAAAAAAAAAAAATAGGGCAAAGGACTTGAATAGACATTTTCCAAAGCAAGACTGGACCTTACATTGCCGCACTAAATGTGCCAGATTGACATGTCTTCCCTTCACCCAGCTCTCCCATCACCGCCTAATTTGCAGGCATGTTTTTCTGTCTTCTGAGCCCAGCTATTCCATCCATTGGCCTGACTGCAGTCACCAGACCCCAGCCTGGGACAACCAGTGCAGAGGCACATGAAGAAAGTCTGAGTTAGAAATTCAAGGATTCCCCCAACCTGCCCACAGAATCTCAGCAGCCTGTGGGGAAGATGGCCCCAACAGACATGCATCCTCCGCTTTCTTGTGCTTCAGTTCTACTATCTATGGGTGTGTTTCAACTCCAAATGCGACCTGGAGACGGAGGTTGCCCTGTGAAGTTTGCATTTATTATGACTGGCACGCCTGCATGTTCCAAGACCACACAGGTAAATATGGCAATGGAATTGCAATAGGCTACCATGAGTGGGAAAACTATGGCCTGTGGGTGAAACGCATTCCTTGCCTGCTTTTGGACGGCCCAGGAACCAAGAATGGGTTCCACATTTTTACATAGTTGAAAAAATTCAAGAGAAGAATAATATTTCATGGCATGTGAAAATTCTATGAAATTATGTGAAAATTATATAAAATTCAAATTTATCATCCATAAATAAAGTTTTATTGGACCACAGCCAAATGCAATCATTTACATATTGTCTATGGCTGCTTTCCCACAATTGCAGAGTCGAGTATTTGCCACAGAGACCGTATGGCCAGAAAAGTCTAAAATATTTGCCATCTAGCCCTTTATGTAAAAGGCTTCTTGACCCCTTTGAGCTACTGCTCAAAGGCTACAGATTCATTTATCCTTAAGTACAGGTCAAGACAAAACTCTCTTTCGTTCCAGTCTGACCCACTTCATCAACTATGAGCTTACTGCTTTCATTCTTGCCCTTTTTATAACACATTTTTCATAACTCTCTTCATGCCATCACCCTGTCCAAAAGCCTTCTCTATACTTTTATAATCAAGAAAATATCTTTTTTTAATTTTATTTATTTATTGAGAGAGAGAGAGAGAGAGAGAGGACAAGCAGGGGAAGGGCAGAGAGAGAGGGAGAGAAGGAGGGAGAATCCCAAGCAGGTTCCAGGCTGTCAGTACAGAGCCTGACATGGGGCTGGATCTCACGAACTGTGAGATCATGACCTGAGCGGAAATCAAGAGTCAGACACTCAACTGACTGAGCCACCAAGGTGCCCCTGAGGAAAACGTCTTAATATGCCAGTGGTTCTCCACCATGTATAGAACTAAATCCAAAATAGCTGTGATATGCCTTCAGGGCCATTCAAATCTAGCCCCAGTCCCCCCTCTCTTTTGAAACAAGCTGCTGCCAAGCTCCCCACTTTGCCACAATGCCTTTCACCTTCACTGACCTAGAAGCTCCCTTACTGCCCTCAAAGTCCAGCCCAAAGCACCACTCCCCTTCTCTTCATATCCTTGAGCAGAAGACTATTTTGTCCACCAATGTTTCCACCAAGGCACATACTTTTAATGAACTTCTGCAAAGAGATGTATCCTACTACCTTGAAATGACTCACATGTACATCTAGCCTGACTGTATCTGCCATGTCCACCAGGAAGTGAGCCGCAAACCATGGTTTCTTCCTCTTTATGACTCCAGCACTTGTCATGAAGAAAGACCATACTATGTGTTTATAAAATTTAATAATAATAGTTATCATTCCTTTTATTGCCTTTTTCATCTCAGTAGTCGAGAAGAGGATTTTTTTTTTTTTTCAAGAGAGGGAGCGGGGAGCCTGGATGGCTCAGTCAGTTAAACATCTAAATCTTGATTATAGCTCAGGTCATGATCTCACAGTTCGTGAGATTGACCCCTGTGCCGGGCTCCATGCCGACAATGAGGACCCTGCTTAGGATTCTCTCTCCTTCTCTCTCTGCCCCTGACCTACTTGCACATTTTCTCTCCCATTTTTCTCTCTCTCCCTCTCAAAATAAATAAATAAACATTTAAAGAGAGACAGAGAGAGAGCACAAGTAGGGGAGGGGCAAAGAGAGAGGGAGAGAGAGAATCTTAAGCAGGCTCTGTGCTCAGTATGGAGCCCAACACAGGGCTCAATCCCACAATCCTGAGATTATGACCTGAGCCAAAATCAAGAGTCTGACACTCAACTGATTGAGCCACACAAGCATTCTACGAACAGGATTCTTAAAAATAAAAGATAACCACAGACATAAGACATATCTCCACAGATTCATCCTAAGTAGCTCTGTGACCTTAGATAATCCACTTAATTTTTCTGAGATGCACATTTCTCATGTGATAGAAAATAATGATGGGACCTAAGTGGCTGACTTTGCCTATTTAAAGGGAGAGGATGATAATCACTCATAAAAGTAACAGCCAGCATGAATAGTAGACATTCACATGTCTAAACATTACTAGTTTCAAAAGAACTTTCATAAACAAGTTATTTTACGTTGGCAACAACAACAATGACAACAATAACGAATGCCCAAATAACATACTGTCAGTAAAAGCTATTTATAGATTGTAAAATACACATATGAAATGATATGGCTTTTAGTTTGTATTATAATAACCACCTGACATAGTTCAAAAGCTTCCACCCTAGGCTGGCAGATAGAAGAGGCTGTTTGGAGGCTCATAATGCATTGCAGAGTAGCGTAATTTTATTCTGTATGGTAATGAACCTGCCGTCTGGCTTCCTATACTCCAGCTTGCCCATGAGGAAATAAAACAATACCTCACAAGTTCACAGACCTTAGATTTCCAGGATATGTCCACATCCATTATCTGTTATAACCCTCAGGACTGTCCTCACTTGAGATCAGAAATCCATTCTTCAGAGCTGTAAGTGGCTTGCTTTAGACCTTCCAGCAAGGGAGAAAGGACTGCAATTTGAACTGAGGTCCTCACTCTGTAAGTCCCTGGTTTTCCATCATTTCAAGAGCCTGTAGCATCTTTAGAAATTAAGAAATTGAAACTAAGACATTACAAATCATCTAAGATCATATAATTCATGAGAAAGTTAGGAATCCAGGCAGAACACTTCCCCCTTGGTCCCTAAATAGTTATATTTTCTCTTCTGTGGTAACCAGCCTCAAAGATGGCCTCCAGTGATCCCTATCTACTAGTATTTACACTATAGTATCATCTCCTCCCTCACCGAAGAGGGAGGACTTGTAGAACTAATAGGATATTGAGGAAATAACAATGTGTATTTCTGATGCTAGGTCATAAAAGACATTGTGATTTGCATCTTGCTTCCATGAATCATTTTCTCTGAGGGAAGCCAGTCACCATGCTGTGAGGACACTCAGGAGCCCTTTGGAGAAGTCCACATGGCAAGGAGCAGAAACATTCTGTCAAGAGGCAGCACCAACTTCCCAGTCGTGTGACTGGACCTTTTTAGAAATGGGTCCTCCAGCCTCATTCAAGTCTTTAAATGACTGCAGCCCCTGCCAATATCTTAACTGTGATCTCATAAGAGACCCTGAGACAGAACCACCCAGCCCAATCGCTCCTGAATTCCTGACACACAGAGGTTGTGTGAGACAATAAATGTTTGTTGCCATCTAAACCACTGAGCTTTGGGGGTGCCTGGGTGGCTCAGTTGGTTAAGCATCCCACTTCAGGTCATGATCTCACAGATTGTGAGTTCGAGCCCTGCGTCGGGCTCGGAGCCTGGAGCCTGCTTTGGATTCTATGTCTCCTTCTCTCTCTGCCCCTCCCCATCTTGTGCTCCGTCTCTCAAAAATAAATAAATGTAAAAAAAAAAAAAAAAACCTTTTAAATCACTTAGCTTTGAAGTAATTTGCTATGAAGCAATAAATAACTAACATACTTTTCATTGTGGGCAGTAGTTTCTCTGAGGTATGTGCACATTCTTCTTTCCTCTCCTGGATTCCAGGGTTTTCTTCCTAAAATGTAGTCACAAATCCATTTTTCAGCTGTTTCCCAAAGTCGTTCTCAGAGACATTAATCAAATGAAAGGTGTTGCTTCAGTAATCTGATTCTCCATGGCCTTCACCCAGCTAGATGCCCCAGAAGCTTTCCATCTTGTCCCCAAGCAATTTCCTCATGGTATACTCATGTCTAAAGCCCGAGATAAGGTTGAATAGAAAGTGTGGATGTCACATGCTCTATATCTGATGTGTCCTCTGAGGAACACATAATAAGATCTCAGTTACATCTGTTGGAAAATTGGATCCCGAAATGATAGGATCATGGTACTTAAATATATTCTTGTTTATTCAGTCCCGATCCTATGTTTCTCTCTTCTTTAAATACTTCTACCCTGCTCCTGTCCTTTATGATTTATCATCCTTATTACTGAGAAACCAAAACCATAGAAACTGGTTGTTAGCAGTAAATATGCTCATCCTTTTAAAAAATGTATTTATGAATCAGAGCCCCTTCTTTTTCCAAAGCAAATAAATTGTGAAGCTTCTAGTCCTCCAGAGACTGGATCATTTATACAACTCTCTTGAGAAATGGAAATAAAGGGTGAAAATCCTGAATTCATCCCCTCTATGCCCTATGAAAATCTAAGACACTTGTCAAGAGAAAGGAAACAGGATGCTGGCCTATCAGCGTGTTGCCCCGTGGCCTAGCTACACGACCAGGAACAAACGTCACCAAGTCTTTGCAGTGGGGGTAAGAAAGAAGCAGAGCTGGCCACAGCTTCCCGAAATACCCAGTATTATAATGAGAACCGAATGAGCTGATTACAAGCGCTTCTCAAACTTTCAAGAGTGGGCAACTGATGTAGAGATTTTAGTAAAATGCAGATTCTGGAATATGGCCTGAGATTCTGTATTTCTAGCAAAGCTGCCAGGAGATGCTGGTCTGAGGACTGCATTCTGAGTAATGAGGATGTAAAGAATCATAGCTGTTAGCAACGAGTCTTGCTGTTGTTAACATGATCTCCATGGCAAGACATGCAATGCTGGCGAGTGGCAGCAGGAGGACTTAAATCCAAGATGACCTACCCTGGCCTTGCAGCCCCCATGTTGCCTCTGAAAAGGAGCAGGATGTGCTTGGAGCAGGTTTAGGCAACACTTCCAAAGAGTCATCCTGCCAATGGTTTACCACCAGCCCAGTGCCTTCCCTTGTGACAGTGCAGCCCTGATCTCTCAAAGGCTCCAGAAAATAATTCCAGCAGAGGAGTTATGGATTCATTATAGCTTCCATCACATTATCACATGCTGAGGACTTTCCGGGTTGCCCAGAAAACATCTGTCAGCAAAGACAGATTCAATCAAAAATAAAAATTGAGGCTTAATTCAGCCTGGGGAGGAAACCGATTAACCAGGACTTGGGAGGTTAACCCCCTGGGCCACATCTCAGGGAGGAGCCAGGGCTGACGGTTCTGTGTTCATTAGAATCAATTAAGAACTGTCTGCCCCCAGGGATCACAGCGGGGTGGGGGGGGGGGGTTGGTTTCTCTTCCAGGACTGAATGGGCCCAGAGATGTGGGCTCAGGGCTTAACTCTATTGCTTCTCAGTGGAGGGCTGGGGCCTGAATAAGCAGATATTTGGCTTTGCAGAGTATCTGATGAGGTTGCAAAGACAAGCCTGGCATTATTATTTTACACTTACAGCACTTTTGAAGCAAGAGTGCTTTGCCCTGTTTTATGAGTTTGTCTTAAATATGTCAGTAGTCATGGGGAAAAAGCAAAGACAAATTCTGAGAAAGAGAAAGGAGTGGGCAGTGCTTACATTCCAAAACCCTGGCATCAGACCCTTTAGGAATCATGTTCGTGGAACCTGGGAGTTAGGGCAGGTGCATCAGCAGCTAGCCGCAGAAAGTCGAGACCTAGCGAAGTACTTGAAATCACAACTAATTTAAAATTGGACTAGGAATAGCCTATACAGCCTTCGGCCAGACACTCTATTACATATTAGTACTCCAACGAGTTCTTTCCAAATATAAGTGTATGTGCAATCTACATCTGTATCTGTAGATATATAATAAATATATAGAAATTACTTCTAACCTAAAAAAAAAAATAAAATAAAATTGGACTAGGAAGTTATAATTAATAATAGCTACTATCTCTTCTCTGGTGCTTTGTTGAGCATGATAAATGCATTTTCAGAGTAAATCTTTCCCTTAGTCTCACAGAGGATGCGACCCCTATTTTATTTTTTAAATTTTTTTTTTCAACGTTTATTTATTTTTGGGACAGAGAGAGACAGAGCATGAACGGGGGAGGGGCAGAGAGAGAGGGAGACACAGAATTGGAAACAGGCTCCAGGCTCTGAGCCATCAGCCCAGAGCCCGACGCGGGGCTCGAACTCACGGACCGCGAGATCGTGACCTGGCTGAAGTCGGACGCTTAACCGACTGCGCCACCCAGGCGCCCCACGACCCCTATTTTACCAAGAAGTGGAGTGATATTACTTGCCTATTTCCATAGGCAGAATCAATGCTATAAATGAATCTACTGTTTCATTTCAATTAAATCTTTGGTAGAAACAAGAGACTCAGCACCAGTCAGAACACAGAATTTGAGAGAGCACACAAGAGAGAAGAAAATGGAAGGGTCTTATTGTTACTGACCAAAATATAATCACTATCACCTAGGGTTTGTTTTTTGTTTTTTGTCTTTGTTTGTTTGTTTTGTTGGTTTTTTTTTTTTTTTTCAGTTGCACATAAGCATTCAGTAGAATATTTGTAAGCTTCATTTGAGGGCAGCATGCTGGAGGTTCAGATTAATTCTAGATGTGGCTATAGTTTCTTACTAATGCTTCTTTCTTGCCTCCATTTAGAGCCACACCCATTGGAGGAGGGTGGGACTGATCTGATGGAATTCTCACTTGGCATCACGAAGCGTGAGTCTGCACCCAGGTCACTGATGGGCTCTGGCAACTCCGAGAAGACAAGTAACCTTTCTGATCCTGTGTCCTTATCTGTCCAATGGAGCTAATCCTACTCACTCTAAAGGATTATTGAGACGCGCAGACATATACTTGTGAAAATCCTTGAGTGTGCTATACAAGTGTTAGGTACCATCCTTAGGGACAACTGGCTCTCCTTTCTTCCCCAGGGAACACACCCTGCCCCAAGTGTCTTTGGTTACTACTTCCCACAAAGAGGACTACAAGAGATACATAAATCATCAGAGCACACAGCACATCTTTGCTTTCTTCAGGGTCATCTTCCCTCTGTCATCTCTTTCTATTGGCCACATGGCCTTTGAGGACTGACAGTGACCTCAGTCGGGTGGCTCACTCCTTCATGCCCGACCAGAAGTCTCTTTAGGAAACTGAAACACGTCTCCAGCCAACACCCACCCTGTAAGGGGCAAGTTGACATGAAGATAATCTAAAATCACGGGCAAACCAACCAATGCAGTTATATCTGCACTGTCCTCAAAAATCTCAGAAGCAAACACAAGTATACATGCCTGCACACGTGCACGTAAGACATGCAACCTCAGTGTGACAAGAAACTCTCGCCCTATGACATGCTCCCTGCCAGAGCAGGGGCTCCACCAACTGGCAGTAACATCCTAGAAGGACAAAAGCTCTCCACCAAAGTCAAGGTGGGCCGTTTACTGATCGTCTTGGGTCAAAGCCTCGATGCCAAAGCAAGAACAAGGTTAGGAATGGGCTGAAGTTCTTCCCAGTCTGAGAGGGGATCTCCTCATCTCTGTGGCCATCCCCTAGTGCCAAAGTGGTCTAGCTTCTGGGAGTATTGACCTCGGCTTGTCGTGTTGACTGCCCCCAACCCCTCTTCCAGGCTACTACTGTGCACTGGCCGAGCCACCTCCAGCTGTCTAGAAGAATGCCCTGTGGTGGGAAGTGGAAAGAGGCTTGGTGCACTTCAGCTGGGATGCAGTAGCCGCCCATACAAGCAGACGCACGCCTTTCTAACTCAGCCGCAGCAGCGATTAGAGGTAGACCCACCAGGATGTGACAAGCGACAGCAAAAGGGTCTGCTACACACAGATACATATCATAACCCCTGTCTGCTCCTTTCACCATATGACTCTTGGGCAACTTCTATGGAGAGCAATTTAGCAATGTCTCCAAATGAAAAATGCACGTGCCGCTTGATCAGGAAGTTCAGATTCTAGAGATTTGCCGTATGAATGCTCTTGCTCATGTGTGAAATGTCCTATGTCCAGTATTTATCGAAGCAACATTTGTAATGGCAAGCAAATTGGGAGGAAAATAAGCGTCAATCAATATGGAACCCATCAAATAAGTAATGACATGTCCATGGAACAGAGGAATCATGGTGATAATTAACCATGTTTAGCAAGCTACATGAATTGGTAACTAACAAATCAGAATGGACACTCAGTAGATAAGAACAGAAGCCAGCTGGCACGCCCATGACTATGCACATGAGCCGAATGTCAGTCACGAATGGCAAACCACGTGGCAGTTAAGCCATGTGACCTCCCTGTGGTCACAGTTCTTGCTCCTGCTTTTAAAGTTGGTTTTAGATCATTGTTCAGTTAAGAAGCTCAGGCTGCAAGTTCAACCATCTTGCCCTCAATTCCCCTGGCTGAATTCTTCTGCCCTGGGAACAGCCCAGCCTTCCTACAAGCATGGAATGTCCATGCTTATTTAAAGGGTGAATGGAAGAACATATTCATTACACTAGGCTTATTACGTAGTTATTAGTAGAGGGTTTTTTTTTCCTGCTCTGCTCTTCATTTTATTCTAGATGTTTAGGCAGCTGATTGAATCATAAAGCCAAGAGTCCTGCATTTGAATGGCCAGACCTCACAGAGTTAAACTAATTTCACAGCAGGATCACTACATCAAGCAAACTGATAAATCATGCTCAGCAGGGTTTTTTCTTCTTCCTGATAGCTTTCCTCTCAGTTTTAATATGCAAACAAAACTGTACTAGCCGGAAAGAAAAGGAGTCCAGAACCTAGAATCCTCCTTGGTCTCCCCAGTGGGAGCTAAGAGGCTGGAGAGCTATGTCCAGCCCCATCTGACACAGATCCCCCCATCTGGCCTCCTGTATTCTCTCTTTAAAGGCAAAGAAAATTCACCAAGTCACACCATGCTTTTTAAATCTCAAAAGAGTCTCAGCCAGGATCCCATGCCTAGAATCATGCCTTATTTTCCAGGTGAAAAAGAAATTTCTGGTCCTGGGCTGGACCCTCCTGGAGAGTTAGTTAACCCCTGCAGGGTCCCTCCGGCACCCATTTATGCGGCCATCCCTCTTTCTGCTTCAACATGTGCTCAGCCATGGGCAGCATGTCAACAGAGTGGGATGCACCCAAAGCAAACATTAGCGTTTAGACTATCAGGGAAGCAAAAGCAGTCCCTATCTGGTGTCCTGTCTGGTATTCTGTCCCTTTTCCCAGTGGGAAGAAATCCCTGAAGAGAAGAGGAAAACTTCCCATAGCAGGGTTCATTCCAGGAGTGGTGCATATTCTGCAGTGTAGGAGAAAGTCTCTGTTCATTAAAAACAACTTTCTTTGACATTTTATGAAGGACTGTGAACAATCCCATAAAGCACTTCCCCACCTCATCTCCCAACCACGGAGATGAGAGTTGGGATCCACAGCAGCTTATAACAAAGCACATGGTGAGAAGGCTCATTCGTCACACTGACAAGGACTGCTGTAAAATTTCAAAGAATTGGACACCACTCAGCAATGTTCACGGGGACGGAATATGATGATAAAACTTGTTGATTCCCTAGTCTTCAGGAGGGATCCTGGAGCCCAAGAAGCCATGGGGAGATTGGGGGCTGCAGAGGGGGACAAAGGGGCTGGTGGGGAAATGAGTGGGCGGAGCAGAGAGGAGAGGTGCGAGTGCTGGCATCTGGTTGAAGCCTCCGTCTCCAGACAGGCTTGTCCTATTTCCCTGTCTTGCCTCTGAACCTTGCTCAGGACTGAAACAGACACAGAGATGCTAAGCTCACACCATGAACTCGGAAAAGCCCAAAGTGTAGAAATGCAAGAGTAGGCATCTCTCATCTAGATCTTGTAGCTAATGGAAGGTAAACAGGACACAAGTTTTTTTATTATTATTTTAAAATACTGTTTAAATTAGTGGAGGCAATGTCCCTTCCACTAGGACCTTTATTTTCCATTTGTCATTTGAAATATTTCAGATACATGAAACAGCCCTGTCCCTGCCCATTAGATTCTCTTCTCTCTCCACATCCCCCATGACACTTCAACTTTAGTGCGTATTTTTCCCATAGGTTCATCTGTACTTTATTTATATACGTATATACAGTTGGCCCTTGAACTGAATGGATCCACTTACAGGTGGATTTTTTTCTTTTTTAAGAAATGACAGCAAAAGGCACAAGGCATTTATTCACAGCTGCTCACCCCGGTCTCCAAGGGACAGAATGGAAGGCTGTGCCTTTAAGCAGAGATTGTGCCTGCTGCCCTCTGAGCACCCTGGGGGATGGGGTGGAGGGAGCCCCCCCCAACCCCCCTTCAAGGCCATCAGCAGCCCTGGGGCTGATACCAGAAAGAGTTACAGCACCCCCCCCCCCACCATGTACAGACAGGCTGGTGGGGTCAAGCATGGGGACTGGTGGACAGGACGCTGGGCTGAAGCAGAGTATCCAGAGGGCAGGGGTGATGCTGTGCAGGGAGCCTCGAAGCCCCAGCGCTCCTGCCTTCCCTCCCCGTAGTGCTCCAGGCCGGGCTCAGGGGTGCAGACCCTTCCTGGATCAGGCTTGTAACCCTCCTCCCTGCTACTGCACCCCAACCCCTCCATCTCCTGGAGCCCAGCACACTCACGATTGACCACAGCTGTCCATGGCCACAGGCAGATGGTGCACCTCTGGGTCCTGTTGCCGCTTGCCTGCGCACCCCTCCCCCTCCACCCAGGCTTCCTACTGGACCAAGGTCTCCACGCTCAGGAAACTCTCCATCCTGGGCCCCCTGCCATCCACCACCCCACTTTGTCCAGTGCATCCAGCTTGGCCTGCCCACAGGCAGATAATTTTTCAGGAAATATACACACAGTACTATAAATGTATTTTTCTCTTCCTTATGATGTTCTTAAAATTTTTTCTCTAGCTTACTTAATTGTAATAATCCAATATATAAGACATGTAACACACAAAAATATATGCTACCATTAACATGTTCATGTTACCATTAGGGCTTCCATTCAACAAGGGGCTACTAATTATGTTTTTAAGGGAGTCTTAACTTATTCATGGGTTTTTGACTCTGGGGGCATCAATGCCCCTAACCCATGCATTGGGCAAGGGTCAACTGTACTACTAAATAATACGTAGTGCCATTTTACATGCATTTAACTTCTAAAAGATACACATACTTCCTTCTGCATTTGCTATTCACCCATATCGATACAACCCCTCTAGTTTAATCTAGCTGCCATTTAATCATCCATTTTATGAATCCACCACAATTAGTTACCACGTCCCCTGCGGATGGGTATTTAACTTGTTTTCAACTCATCACTAGTGTGGTAGTAAACACCAACACACATCCTCGTCCTTGTCTCCATGTGCACATGTGAAATGGTTGTGGTACATTTTTAATGACGTGGTACATCTTGGAGATATTTTCATGCCCGTATGTATGTTTAACTCATTTTAACAAGCTTAGGAAAACACTAAAATATATCTGATCCAGGTTTATTGCCGGACCGTTCGATTGCCCCTTCCTTCCTTTGTGCGGTTAACAACCATGCTCACACATCTCCACGGACACGTGTGACAACTGCTCCTGAGTACTCACCTACAAAGGCAATCACTTGGTCAAAGGCTGTGTGTACTTTCAACATGACTACATATTGTCAAATCACTCTCCAAAGTCGTTTTACTCATTTGCAAAGCCACTAGCAGTGTGTGAGGATCTCCATTGTTCTGCCACCTCACCGTCTCTTAGTACTGATGATCTTACACTTTTTGGCAGGTGGATGGATCTGAAATGACGTTTCGTAATATTTATTTTCATTTACATGATTAAGATTGAGGATCTTTATGTGTTTATTGACCACTAGGTTTTAATCTTCCATTAATTGCACGCCCATATTCCTGGTTCCTTTCCTTCTGGGTGAATCTTATAAAAGTCTGTTCTGAATAAGCTCTATATTCTATTTACTTTAGAGGAGGATAGTCCATGGAAATCTTGACTGAGAAAAATCTAATAAGTGAATGATAAATAAAATAAACCTAATTAGGTAAAGTAATTTAAAAATCCAATAAGTAAATAAAATTAATTCATGGCTGCTTCTCAGGGCTCTGGAAATTCAACAATGATGGCGTACTAAAGGTGAAAGATATCCTCCTTGAGGAATGTGGGTCTCTGCTTACAGTGTGAGCCAGACACTGCTTCCTGCTCCTTTGACTAAGGAAATAGGGAAGGAACAAACATCATTGAATATTGACTCTTCACTCAGTTTAACAGATATCACATCATCTAATCTTTGCAAAAGAAAGCTGTGAAAGAAGTATTATTTCTCTCCCTCAAGGATGAGGAAATGGAGTCTCAGAAAGAATAAATGTTTATCCTGAGGTCACAGACTTTGTATTCAGCAGAGCCAGAATTTGGACCCAGCTGTTTCTGCCTCTAAAGCACACACACTTTCCATTATACAAAAGAATAATAATCTTTATGGATAATGTAGTTTGAAGAGATGGTTAGTATGTAGAGTGGTAGCCATTCTTTCAAAAATAACCATTTGAGGAGCTGAATATTATGCCCAACCTTCTCTGAATCTAACCATTAGAGATTGTCAGAGTCACACTCTCCCCACCCCCAACACATCCCCAAGAGGAAACTGTGGCCATTGCATTATTTTTCAAATACTATGCATGCTGTGGGGAATTGATATGCATTCTCTTCTTCTCCTTCACTTAGACTACGTGTCCTCCTGCTAAGAAAAGAGTGGTTAGTTTTTCAGGAAGCAATATCAGCTGCTTCCTCAGGGGGTTGATGATTTGACAAGGCATGCTAAGAGATGAGTCAGGCTTTGAGAGAATATAAAACAAGTTTTAGTTTCAAAAAATGCTAGAATTTATTCTGAAAAAAGTTAAATCACACACACACACACACACACACACACACACACACTCAGTGAATATATTACACATTTTTTAAAACTAGTGGTTTGTTTCTCAACTATGATTGTTGGGTAGTTACAGAAGGAAGCCAACTGAACCCTGATGGTGTGTAACTGTGGGAAAATTCAGGAATTTCTGAAGTGGTTTTCATAGCTCTTAAGATGTCTTGAATGCTGGCAAATTTCCCATGAGGTTTAGGGCAAAGCATTTTTTTTTTATCCCAATGGGTAGATAGATGGTCAAGGCCCTCTACATTGTACATAGTCACCTTGGATGTGATTTCAGCTGAAGCTCTGCTGGACAGTTCCCCCTGCACCCTCCCACCTCCCACAAACCTTTCTCCACTTTCTGCCTTAAGATTCTTCGGATGTCAAAGAAGTTGGCTCAGCCTCTTCTAAGTATAAAAAGTATAGATGAACTTCCCTTTTTAACACAATATGTGTTACTTTACTCTTTATCCATATTCCTCATGAGCCTGTGAGCTTTCTGAAGATAGGGACTGCATACCATTGCATGCCTAGCCCCTAGCACATCTGGCACTCAATAAGTACCTGATGAATAAACAGAGACAGGTACTTGGCAGTACGTGCATGTACTGGCCTCAGTACTCGTTAGTCATGTACCAAGATTAACAATATTCATAGCACGCCTTTTGGTCAAAAGGATCCAGTGGACTGGAAGTGACAGATTAAAAAAAAAAAAAAAAGATAAATTACCAACAACATGTTTTGAACTTCAACTGAGACATGAACCATTGCCTAAGCTCTACCTTGAAAAGCCAGGAAAAAAAAGCTCTCAGAAAGATACTTGAGCAAATACTTTAAGAAATCTAATGTATCTTAATAAAATGAGTAGGTAAAAACAATTAAAATAATTCACAATTGTTGGGCTCTTATTTCATGCCTGTGACTTGCACAAGGGGCTCTCCAGGCATTATCTCATCCAGCCCCTGTAGGTAGATATTGATCAATTCCATTTTCCAATTGAAGGTTGAGGCTCATGAGGTTAAGAATTTGTCTCTCTTTGCCCAGGCAGCAAAGATAAAACTAGGATTCTAGGTTATTTAATGCCCAGACTCTTAACCTAGCATTATTATTTATTATTAAAACTTGCTAATGGAAAAAAAAAAAAAGAGTCAGATCACGGGTTATTCCTCATATGCCATGAATTCGCACATGAAACAGGCTTCGCTTAGCAATGACAAAGAAAGCCTCAGGCAAAGAGATATGGTGTCATCTTTGAGGAATGACAAACATTACCGTGCATGCCCACATATGCCCAGCCACATGCTCACCCCACACCAAAGCTCACATTCATCCTTCTGTAACTGGAGAGTTTTAGGGTCTGCCCCCCTCTCTAATCTGAATGGGGTGCACTAGTCTCTTTCCAAAATCTCCCTAAAATGTGATTCTAATCAGAATCAGCTTGTAGTTCTTCAAGCACTTCTCAGTCATTTTAAATCAGTCTTCAGAACCTCCCCAGAGGTGCATCTTTCCACTCTTTCCACCCTACACACACACACACATACACACACACACACACACACACATACACACACACGTACACACACACGTACACACACACACATGCACAGGAAGATGCACCAAAGAAAGATCTCCAACAACCATCTGGGTTATACATAGAAAGGATAATTCACTATTCACTAGTTAGGAGCTGATGCAAAATATTTTAAAGTGAAATTCTCAAATCCAGACTTCAAATTTCCTCTCAAAATCTGATCAACCCGACTGTAGAAACAGATTATTTTGGTTGTTTTCATTCTCAGGAGATTCAGAGCACTATTTTGGCAATTCCTCAGAGGTGAAATTATGCAGAACATAATCTATTATAGAAGTCACTGTATAAAAGTGAGAAAAAAGAGAGAAGGCAGGAGGAAAGGAAGGAGAGAGGAAGGGAGGGAAAAGAAGAAAAGAGGAAGATGCTTCTCTAAGAGGAATAAGTGTGGCTGGTGAATAAAAAATAAATAAATGGTAGGGAAACAAAATCCCTTTCCTAGGTTTCTTTTCCATGAAAACAAGAGAGGAAGCTTCTTACATTGCCTCTGTTCTACAGGACACCAGACAGGAAGGAAAACTCCAGAGGAGGAAAAATATCTCTGCCCTTAATCGAAATGCAGTGTGGAGAGTTGAAGAAATTGTAGACATTCTAATGGCCCAGAAACAGCAGAATTGATTAAGCGAGATCAGGACGAAATGAGTGGCTTTCTTTTATATTCTTTAAAGGAGCTGGTCCAGGCTCCAAAGAAAGAGGAGAGGCCAGTCACGCAGGGGCAAGCTGTTATCAGCACCATATCGAAGGTTTGTTAATAGGATCTTGGAAAGAGAACAGGGTTGGGCGGGGAAGGGCTTCAAGCTGGTTTAGCTGAAGACAGTAAGAACCTCTTCCGGTAAGACTCTAATCCCCACAGGATCCTAGAGAGTGGCTGCACTGTGTAAAACATGACCACAATTTATGGCACGCTTTCTGGCGAAGATCTCAGGCAGCCCCTGAGGAATCTACAAAGCTGTGACTCCATGTTAATTGATGCAAAGGGTGCTGTTTTCCAGATGATGTCACGCCTAATTGAATGAGGCAGACACACTTAGCACACGTGATCATCTTTATTGCATGCATTATCATTATTTGGCATTTAGCATCATTTACCAGTAGCACATAATGGTTAAGAGGAGTGGCTCTGCACCCTGACAGATCCAAGCCCTGTCAAAAAAGAAAAAAAAAAAAAAAAAGGTCTGGGGCATCTGTGCTGCTCAGTCAGTTGAGCATCTGACGCTTGATTTCAGCTCAGGTCATGATCCCAAGGTTGTGAGATCAAGCCTCGAGTCAGGATCTTCACTGAGGGTGGAGCTTTCTTAACATTATTTCTCTCTCCCTCTGACCTTATCCCCTGCTTGCATGCCCTTTCTCTCTAAAAACAATAAAAATAAAATAAAAAATAAAATAAAATGATGGCAAAGCACAGCATCTACCTCAAAAGGTTGTTGTGAGTGAAGGAGCCTGATGATCGAAAAATATAATATTAGATATACACTAAACATTTGTAAGTAGTCCTATCATTTGCATTTTCTGAAAGCATTATGGATGGGTTTGTTAGCTACGCTTTGTTTCTTGGGCAAATTCAACCGGTATCTTTCAAGCATCTATTCTGTACACAATGCTAAATTCATTCATATTTGAGTTTTCCTCCTCATAGTACTCCAGTGAGGTAGGCATGATGATTCCTACTTAAAAGCTAGGAAAATCGAAGCCCAGGTAGGACAAAATAATTTTCCCTTCATCACTTGGCTATAAGGTTGTAAACTATTTGACTTGAGCTCCCATTTCTGACTCCATAGCATGGACACTTGCACTGCATCATACAGCATTCAGCCTTTTATATACATGAAGTTTCATAACTCATGCAAATTGCATCCACCGGCATTCTGGTCAACCAACTCTCTAAAAAACAAGCCCTGATTTGTCACATTTGCCCCTTTCTGTGGTATAAATACTCTCACTGTGGCTAATTTAACCTACCACCAATCAGCTTGGAAAATTCTTCCGTACTTAACAATCTGCTCCCACTCGCCATCATAAGGGATGGTTAGGAGGCTGGCGAGGGAGACGCTGGTAAAAAGGTACAAGCTTTCAGTCAAAAGATGATTCAGGCTTGAGGATCTAATGAATAACATTAGACTATAGTTGATAACACTGTATTGTATCATTGAAATTTACTAAAATTCCAACATTCTTACCAAAAAAAGAAAAGGGGGAGGGGTAAATATGTGAGGTAATGGAAGTATTAATTAACTCAGCGGGAGGAATCCTTTGACAATGTGTACATATATCAAATCATCACATTGTGCACTTAAATATCTTACAGTTTGTGGGCACCTGGACGGTTCAGTCTGTTAAGTGTCTGACTTCGGCTCAGCTCATGATCTCACAGTGAGTGAGTCTGAACGCTGCATCGGGCTCTCTGCTGTCAGCACAGGGCCTGCTTCAGATCCTCTGTTCCCCCCATCTCTCTGCCCCTCCCCAGGCTCTCTTTTTCTGTCTCTCTCAAAAATAAATAAACATTGAAAAATCATAAACATTTACATATAAATTATCAATTAAAAAAAATAAAAAGTATCCATTTAGCACTAAAATTCAAACTTCCAACCAGTAATTCTCAACCTTGACTGTATACTGCAGTCACCTGGCAAGCTTTCTGAAAATGTTTGTTGCCAAGATTGCACCCCCGACTAGTTATATCAGAATCTCTGAAGATGGAACTTGGTCACCCATATTTCAAAGTGCCCACAATCACAGCCGAAAGAGTTAAACAAAGCCTGATCCTATGCTTCTTTCTGCCTACTGCTGCCTGTGTTCTTTCTCTCCGCCTCCAGCGCCCTGACCTTGGGGATGCAATGCTGGAGGCACCCTGGTGAGGTGCAAGTGTGTTGGTGAACCAGGAGACAGCCAGCCTGCACATCAGGGCCAGACAGTAGCATCAGAGAGCAAGGCAGGTGACAGGAGACCAGTGACTCGGAAAGAAGACAAACACCTGAGAGAAAGGAAGGAATCCAACTCTAGACATGAGGAAAGGGCCGAAGAAGCTGAAGAGACACAGATGCTAAGTTATGGATGATCAAATGGGAACTGCCAAGGCTCAGGGTGGGAATCACACAGACTGGAGTTCAACCCCCTGCCCACCACTACTCATGGTGTATCTATGGACAGCTTACTTAAATTCTCTTTGCCTCAGTTTCCTCTCATCTAAATGAGAGCAATGTTGCCTTCATGTAGAAGATTTAATGATGTAAGACAACCTCTCATATAGAGAATTCAATAATATTAGGTTTTTAAAATTGGTGTTATCCCTGCTAAGAAAGCCCACTCTGCCTCAACCAGGAGAGACTATCTTTTTATTTTACTTTATTCCATTTTTTAAGTTCAGGTACAGATTTGAATTGATCACCTTCTCAAACACATGGCACACTATTATCACCCATCCATGCATGGCTCTCTTTTTAGATTGTTTTTCACCTTATTTCCTGCCCCAATAGCATTCTCTTTCCCTCACAGACACCTCCACTCCGGAATGTAATACACGTGCTTCTGATCCGCACACGTGTTTAGTCAACTCCCTTTGTATCTGTGGAAAACACAATCATGGCTTGCGGGTGAACCCTTTACATTTAGATGAATACCACCATATGAGTTAGCTGGGGCTGCCATGACAAAACACCACAGATGGGGTAGCTTGACCAACAGAAGTTTTTCACAGTTTTAGAGGCTAGAGTCTAAGATCAAGATGTCAGCAGAGTTGATTTCTTCTCAGGCCTCTGCCTTTGGCTTACCAATGGCTGTCTCTCACTGCAGCCTCACGTTGTCTCTCCTCTGTGTGAGCACAAACGTGGTATCTCAATTTCCTCTTCTTGTAAGGACATCAGTCAGATAGTACTGGGGCCCAGGCTGAAAACTTCATTTTAACTTAATTACCTTTTTTAAGACTTTGTCTCTAAATATGGCTACATCCCGAGGTCCTGGTGTTAAGTCTTCAACATATGAATTTGTGGGGGAACACCATTCGGCCTACAACAATTAGTATTCTATTGTGGCAGATTGTTGCTGTTCTGGCATCCAGTGAACCACCCGCCTCCTTGGATCCATGCTGTCATGTACCCTCTTCATTTGTGACCCCAGGTGTGGCACATAACTTGCACATGATCAAGCAAAGGCTTAATAACAGCTTGTCCTTTGGGGCCTGACCTCTCTTGCTCTGGCAACTCTCCTGCTACTATGTGAGAAAGCCCAGGCTAGCCCACAAGTTGTTGCAAACATGAGGCCCTCCGAGACAGAGGAAGCCAACATCGGTGCCAAGATGGGCAGGTAAAGCCATCTAAGACAACCTTTTAACAATTGTTCCAATTGCCAACCAACTGCAGGGGAATGATGTGCCCAGAAGAGACCAGCAGAAATGCCCTGCACATCCCAACCCCAAATGCGGACGCATAGCCTCATGAGATAATAAACAGTCGTTATAAGCCAATAAATTCAGGGTGGTTTGTTAGTAGCAACAGACCTCATTCTATGATCTCATTCTATTTCCTTTTTTTTCATTTAACATTATGTGTTTGAGACATTGCTATTTGTAGATCCGTTTCGTCCTTCTGGCTGCTATATGGCATTGTGTCATATACACACGTTGTATTTTACATACCCCTTCTTTTAGGGATAAACAGTGCCGCTGCCTCCAATTTTTTATTCTACGCATATTCTCATAGATTCTCATCACCCACCCATGGGCGAGGTTCTCTGGATACACTACTCACAAATGAAATTGTTGAGTTACAAGGCAAACAATTACTTAACTGCACTGAATATTGTTGGATTGGTCTTCAGAATAGCTGTAGCAATTTACACTCCTTCCAGAAGTACAAGAGGGTCAGCCAGGGGGCTTTTATGCTTCTTATTAGAGCAGGAATCATTCCTGGACAATGGCCAGCTTTCAGCATGCAAGAAAAAGGAAGTAGTGGTCCCTAGCTGGAGGAACAAGGAGTGGTCCAGGGATCAAAGCTCAGCTACGGTCACGGGCAGATCTTAACACTCTTTCCCTCTACCTCTCTTCTTCACTAGCCTTACCTGGAACTGACATATTATTGAGGTTTTCATTATTATTGTTATGCACCTGATATATTATCAAATTCAGTTCTCTGTTCTCTAGTGTTAGATCGAAATTTTATGATCTTCAATATTTTTATTTCTCCAGTATAAAAGATCTAAAAGGTAATCAGAATTTACTGGTAATAAATTTTGCTGGAAAAATTTGTTTAAGTTCTTAATATGGTGGAAATCCTGTGAAGATTTTTTTTTAAGCAGTTTTTGGGACACCCAGGTGGCTCAGTCAGTTAAGCACCTAACTCTTGGTTTTGGCTCAGGTCATGATCTCACAGGTCATGGGTTAGAGCTCCACATCAGGCTCTGTACTGACAGTGTGGAGTATGCTTAGGATTCTCTCTCTTTTCCCCTCTCTCTGCCCCTCCCAAGCTCTTTCTCCCTCTCTCAGAATAAACTTTTTTTTAAAGCAGCTTCTGATAACTCTAAAAAAGAATTACATTATTTTGTTAAAAGATAAATATCAGGGGCGCCTGGGTGGCTCAGTTGGTTGAGCGTCCGACTTCGGCTCAGGTCACGATCTCGCGGTCCGTGAGTTCAAGCCCCGCCTCGGGCTCTGTGCTGATGGCTCAGAGCCTGGAGCCTGTTTCCGATTCTGTGTCTCCCTCTCTCTCTGCCCCTCCCCCGTTCATGCTCTGTCTCTCTCTGTCTCAAAAATAAATAAACGTCAAAAAAAATTTTTTTTAAGATAAATATCAGGTATGGAGTATATGGAAAACATAATGTTAAGAGAAGAAATCAGGATACAGAATATCACGCAATGAATAATCACAAGTATAATGAATGTAGCACTTGCTCTGAGGTTGTCAGTACCAACTTCTTACCCTCTGGTCCTAAGGCTTCGCAGAGCATGAGGGCAGAAGTTCAGGCCCAAGACCTGCCTGAGTTTGGGATTATTACAGGAGTTCTTTCCTTCTATAAACATGACCCTTAAGGGTAGGGGCAAACCAGATCAAAACCCATCTGCTAACCTCCCGTCCACAGACATGTAGAGCCTAATGCAGGCCAGGAAACCTCAAGCTTCTAAGGCACTCTGGAGTAAGGCCCATTTATCTCTGACCTCAAGGAATCTGAACAAATATTTTTCCAGTGCAATGACCAGGAGGCTGGCAAAGATAACCAGCTGTACAAGGAAGCAAGGCAACATGAAAGAAAATGAACAAAAGGAATAGAATTGCACACTGATTATAAAATAACCATGACGTCTACAGAAATAAAAAGCAAGCTTGAAAATATTCAGTGGTAACAGAAAACTGTAAGAAATGATACAGTAGATTTGAAAAAAAAAAAAAAAAACCCAGAACTTCTGGATATAAAATATACAGAAGAAGGAACTAAGGGCTCCACAGTTGTATTGGACAGCAGATTAGACATAACTAAAGGGAGACCAGGAAAGAAGATGATGTTTTCCAGTGTCTAAGTCACTGGGGCTGTTTTAACAGAATACCACAGACTGGGCAGCTCATAAACAACTGGAATTTATTTCTCACAGTTCTGGAGGCTGGAAAGTCTAAGGTCACAGTACCAGCAGGTCCAGTACCTACTTCCTGGTTCATACACAGCATCTTTTTGTTGTGCCCTCCCTCACACACAGAAAGAGTGAGATAGTTCTCTGGATTCTCATTAATAAGCACTGATCCCAATCATAAAGGTTTACCCTTATGACCCAATCACCTCTCAAAGACCCCACCTCTTTGTACCATCATTATGGGGTTAGGATTTCAGCATATGAATTTGGGGAGAACATAAGCATTCAGACAATAGCATCCACATACAGCCCAGAGACAGAAAGAGAGACAGAAATACTGGTGACTATAAGTTTCAGAAGGAGAAGAAAGAAAATGCAACGGAGGCAATATTTGAAGAGATAATATGTGATAATTTCCCAGAATTGATGAACGAAATGAATCTACAAACTCAGGTTCAGAAAACCAAGCAGGATAATAAAAAAAGAAAATAATATCTATATGCATTATTGCCAAACTGTGACAAATGACAAAGTGACAGAAAGAAAGAAAGAAAGAAAGAAAGAAAGAAAGAAAGAAAGAAAGAGGGAGGGAGGAAGGGAGGAAAGAGAGAAAGGAGGAGGGAGGGAGGGGAGAAAGAAAGAAAGAAGAGAAAGAAGAGAAAGAAAGAAAAGAAAGAAAAGAAAGAATAAAAGGGAAATAAAGTAGATTACTCTCAAAGTTTAGCAATGGATAGATATATGACTTCAACATCAACCATGAAATCCCAAAGTACTGAAAGAAAATTCATGTAAATTTAAAATCCTACACTGGGCAAAATTATCTTTTGAGAATGAGGGTGAAACAGTCTTCAAACACCAAAACCAAATTCACGATCAAACATCTCACTGACAAAGAATAGAGTTCAAACAAAAGGAAAGTGACCCCAGATTGAAAGCTGAGATGTTGGAGCGAATGAAGAGCAAAGAAAGTGATAAGTATGTAGGTAGGTGGACACTTACCTTAATGTCTAGTCACATATACACACATAAATAATGTCACACATATATGCATATGCACAGCACAGAAAAGCACATCCCTAGAGAGTAAAATACCATATAACAATAAGATAAAGGGAGGGGTAACTGAAATTGAAGTATTCTAAGGTCTCTCAAGGAAGAGGGTAAAGAGTTTTATTAAACTTTAATTTTTAATAAGTTAGGTGTGCATGTTGTAATTTCTGTGGTGACTACTAACACAGTCATGGAAAAATAACAGAAGGAAAATATAATATCTAGAGCAACAATTCTCATATTTCTATGCATACAAACAGCAATTGAACAATTAAGTAAGCGGGTGGTGGATACTAGAAACTGGTTTTCTCACTGTTGGAGTCCAACTTTACAGATAAGCAAGGGAAGAAGCTGGAATGATCCATGAGGTAACGAATGAAAGTTGGAGACATCGGTAAAAACTCATGCTCAGCTTAATACAGATACATTTGTTTACATAACAGCAATATTTATAAATATGTGTACACCAGCTAATGTATACGCACATATCTCTTTGCTCTGTCAGCGAAGCGGAAATAAAAGAAATGATACCCCATTAGCAACAAGCACATCCAGAGCCCAGATTTTCATTCTTAAAATCATTCTCCAATGAAAGGAACCAAGGCTCTTTGGAAATGTGATTGATTCTAAGATCAGCAAAGGAAATATATAAGATGAACCCAGAATATCTTGTACTGGCAAGAAGTAAGGAAGTGTTCACACACACACACACACACACACACACACACACTGATAAGAGTATGGCAGGAAGACACGGGACACAACTGACAGAGCTCCCAATGGCCAAAGATGCCATAATTTGAACAATAAAGTATGGATTATAGCCCAAAATGCAAAATAAATATCCATGAGTCAATACTGACATAAATACATAATTGAGTAAATTAATAAATGGAAAATAAGAGACAATTCTGTGCAGAAGAATTCCAAATAATGTGTGTAGCTACTCAGCTCTCCACTGCTTAGGTGTGAACCGCTCATAGTAAATTCCTTCCAAAGAGGACAGTATGGAAAGAAGGGGGAAAGAGTAACCTTGCAGTGGGACAATGAATACTGCCTTAGTTAGCCAGGTGACCAAGGTCAACATCAACAGTCACAAATCACCTTTTAGATGATTTGTATATATACCGTTTAGATGGTGTGATGACTGTGCCACTGTGTCTCTGCAATCTTCCCTCCCAAAGCCCAAAACTCCAGTCTAATCATTAGAAAAAAAAATTTTTTTTTAATTCCAGGAGAGGATGCCCTACAAAATACCTGGCCAGTACTCCTCAAAACTGTTAAGGTCACCAAAAACAAGGAAAGTCTAAACAACTGTCACAGCCAAGAGGAGCTTGAGGAGGCATGACAACTAAATGTATTGGGATGTCATAGATGGGATCCTGGAACAAAAGAAGGGCAGTAGATGAAAACTAAGGAAATCTGAATAAACTATAGACTTTAGGGGTGCGTGGTGAGTGTCTTGCCTCTTGATTTCGGCTCAGGTCATGATCCCAGAGTCATGGAATCGACCTCCGTGTCAGTGTGGAGCCTGCTTAAGATTTTCTCTCTTTCTCTCTCTCTTACCCTCCCCTGCTCATGTTCTCTCTCTCTTTCTCTCTCTAATAAAAAACAAACAACAACAGCTATAGACTTTAGTTAATAATAATGGATTGATATTGGTTCATTATTTGCAACAAGTGTTACAATTAATGTATAGTGTAGGGACACCTGTATAGGTACTAAAACTATACAGAGAAGCTACAGAAACATAGTGATTATCCAAAAGGAAGGTTGCAATCGCAAGAGCCATAGATATTTTCTGGGGTGCTTATAATGTATTTCCTGACCCGAATGACAGATAATAGGTGTTAAAATAAATTTTCAATTTAGTAATACTCATTAAATTTTATAACTATATGTCAAGACATACACATATGTTTTATATACTTTTATCACCATAAAAATTTTTTAAAAAGGGAAAGAGTATGAAATGCATTGAAATAACAAAGGAGATTTTCTCTGAATGGTGAAATCATGGGTATTTTTTTCTTTTTACTACATTTTAAAATATTTTCCAATTTTTCTGCAGTGATCCTGAATGCCATTTATTAGCTGAGAAGAAAAAACTCTACTTGTAAAGGAGACAAAATCAAACCATCAAGGAGTATCTGGCTAGGAATTGTCTTTTTCTTTCTATTTACAGCTTTTTGTTGTGCTAAGAGTTGACTGGAATATACCAGTTATGGTCATTTAATTGCATACCAAATGGAAATGTAAGGTAGAGTACAATGCCTGAAAAATCTAGAAATGCTGTATTATAGTTTGCCATAAGTCATTCTAATGCCTTAAGAGATCGTTTTCATAATTCCCAGTTTGGAAATAAGCTAACAAACAACAAAAATACAATGACTTTGGAGAAGACACAATGACCCACAGAAAAGATGGCAAAAAGTTGCTTATCATTTCACAGCCTCCATTTAGAAGCAGTTAAGCATCTGGCCTTGTGCTTTCGTGTGTAATGTCAAATACCAGAGGGGAAATTATATGTGAAATAGACAACAGCCTCAGCTTGATTTTGCGCAGGCATTTCAAGGGAGCTGCTCCACAAGATGTTTATCCTTAGAGAAGTCCAATGTTGAAGATTTTTTTTTATTATATGTGACCTTCTTCAAGCCACAGAGGCCTCCCTGGGCTCTGTGTCCTCATCTGTAAAATGAGAGGCTTGAAGAAATGACCTTTAAGGACTCTCCTAGCATTAAAATCTCTGGCTGAAGCCACATACAAGAGGATAGATCTTATGCTAAAATCAATGGTGAAGATAATAGCATTGAATATTCTGTAACATTTTAATCTATAACAATGCTTTTCAATTTGTGTTCACTTTATCCACAACAACTTCTATTTTGGGTAGGAAGAGAAATATCATTACACCTACCTTGAAATGAGAGAGCTGGAATGAAGTGGATATTGACATAATGCAATAGAAAGTAATACAATGCAACATTCCAGTGTATTCTGAAAACTAGGACCTGGCACTAAATAACTGTGGGCTCTTGAGGATTCTGGTTGTCAAGGTGTTGTGGGTTTTTTTTTAAACTTTTTTCCCATCTATAAAGTGAGCAGGTTGAACAAGGCTAGATGATCTCTATGATTATTCACATTCTAGTAAGTACATAGTAAGCATATACAAAGTAAGCATAGTAAGCACCATACAAATATAGTTATGAATACAGTCTTCCCTAAAAAATGGTCACCTTATAGATAGCTCAGAAAACATTGATGTGCACGGAGGGGCGCCTGGGTGGCTCAGTCGGTTAAGTGTCTGACTCTTGGTTTCAGCTTAGGTCATGATCTCATGGTTCACGAGTGCGAGCCCCACATGCGGCTCCGTGCTGACAGTGTGGAGCCTGCTTGGGATTCTCTCTCTCCCTTTCTCCTCTGCGCCCCTCCCACTCTCTCTTTCTCTCTCTCAAAATAAATAAATAAACTTAAGAAAAGAAAACAGATTTGCATGGCAATAAAAGCAAAGTAATGATACTGGTTCATGCCGTTCTTAAATCTCTCCAAATTCTAAGATATTTGCTTTAAAAACAGTCATTATATCCTATCTGTGCTGCATTATTCTTTATTAATTTGAATATGTCCTCTCTCCCCAGTTTGATTCCATAGGTTTCATTCCAAGCTCTACATTGAGAATAGATATATTTAAATAAATATAGAGGCATATGCCTCATAGAGTTAAAAATCCACAACTGCTCACTTCCTAGGAAAATGGATTGACTTGACTTCGCAGAACTAATGAATTCAGTGTTTGCTCACAAATACATTGACAGGTTGCTGGTTTTCATGCTTATTTTTCTTTTTCCCAACACCTTCGCCCTTTTTCTGACACCCACCTACCGCATCTGACAACTCCATCCAGATGGTTACCAGGACACCCCTGTGAGTCAGGCACCTCTCCCGAGTTAAGCCAACCAGAGGGCTGGCGTGGGCGTCTTGGAACTAGAACCAAGGAAAAAGAAAGTCAGTCAGTCCTTGAATGGTTTACTGTAGGATAGGACGTGCATGCTGGGTTTATATTCTAGCTTCCTGTGATGTAAGTAAATGGAAGGACCACTTTTACATAAAAAAGGGGAAGAATGAAAGGGATATGTAGAGAGAATCAGAGATAAAAGAAACAGAAATTGAATCCTGAGAGCATCTCTGTTTCTGATCCCAGGAACTGGTCATATTTGTGTTCCCAGATTCTGTGGGACATCCCAGTGTCCTTAAAATAAATCCCTCTTTTGTCTAATTCAGCCAGAGTGATTGTCTTCCACTTATACTTAAATGATCCTGATTAATGGTATGTCCACCCAAGGCAACCAGTCTGAAGGTCACCATTCATTTAGGTATAATTGAAGCCATCCCCAGAATTCTCTAGTAACTTAGGTTTTAAAATGATACGTAAAAAAATATATGGCCATAAAAGTATTCATCTGAGATATAATATAATATATATATAATATATATTTTGGGTAAAATTGAGGAAGGTCAAAGTCTGAATCTTACATGAGATCTACAGTCAGTAAGAAGAATTAATGAAACAGACAGGTGAGCCCAGGCACAACCAGGTTCATTCTATGGTTCAGCTCTGAGATTTTGGTTTCAGGATAAAATGGTATCTCAGCCTTCAGTGAATGTGGTACATTCAAGGCCCACCCTCTCATGTGAGGGAGCCAGACTGTAATAGACAATCTTGATCTCAAAAAAAAAAAAAAAAAAAAAAGTCTAAGACAAAGGAAAAAAAGATGAATAAAAAAGACCACGCTTTTTTTGGCTCTTCTTGAGAAGTCTAAGCTACATTTCTTCAGTCCCAACCAACCAATCAGAAGACAAGCCTCCAGGGGGCTAAGTGGTAATGGAGGAGACAGATCCATGGGCCAGGCTTGGAGATGCACCCAAAAGATGCCATGGGCCATCGCTTTGCATATCTAAAGTGCTATTTTCTCCATTGTCCAGAATAGTGTTAGATGCTGCTTTACAGGCACTTCCTAGAACAGACAAACTATAATCTGGCTTTAAGGGTTTCCTCATTATCTCCAAAGTAAATTTACAAAAAAAAAAAAAAAAAAAAAATCAGGAAGACTTGCCATGCAAGCCATGGCTACAGTGAATACTATGGCTGTTGGTAATATGGCTTTAGATTCCAATCCAAAGGGAAAACCTGCATCCCACCTCCTCTGGCTGATTTGTTCTATCTTGTTGTTCCATCCGATTGAAGACCTAAAAGTTAAACCAGCCTGCAGAGGGAATATTTCAAGAAAACACAGGAGGGGGTGCCTGGGTGGCTCAGTTGGTTGAGTGTCCCACACTTGGTTTCAACTTAGGTCATGATCCCAGAGCCATGTGATTGAGCTCGTGTTGGGCTCCACACTCAGTGTGGAGCCTGCCTGAGATTCTCTTTCTCTCTCTACCCCCCTCCTCAACTTGCTATAAATAAATAAACCTCAAAAACAAAAAGCAAGAAAGAATGAATGCCTGCCTGAGAGAGCTGCTACATCCTAACCCATTCATTCTGTCAACCGGGATCTATGATTCAATCTGATAACTGCAATAAATGGGTTTGAATAAAATCCTATGGCACAAAGAAAGCAGCTTGGTTGATTCTGCCTGGAAGACTTGGGCAAGGTGCTCAGGGAAGGCAGACTGGAACTTGGAAGGTCCATCAAGTCAGCCGCGACCAGGGATCATTGTGAGCAGAGGCAGGAAGTCACAAGAACCACGTGAGTTGAGAGATGACACGTGGGCTCCGTGGATGGAGCCTCCCGCAGGCAGCACTGGGCATATGGAGGCTGGAAAGGGAGGTTGGGCCCCGATCGGGCATGCTTGGAATCCAATGGGAAACTGCGTTGGGGAACATTTTCTAAACTGTAGAAGGAACGTGAACATCTGCTGTTATGATTATTTCTTTTCCTCTTTCCTTCCCTAGTCTTCCTTAAGTGCTGCTGGAAATGCCAAATTCTATCAGGGTTTCACAAAGAGAAGCTGTGAAGCCTTCAAACCTGTACTTGAACCTTAGCTCCACATACTTGCCCTGGGAACCTCCATCTCCCCATCTTTAAGCTGGGGATGATACCACCTACTCTTCAAAAAATGTTAAGGGTAGGGGCGCCTGGGTGGCGCAGTCGGTTAAGCGTCCGACTTCAGCCAGGTCACGATCTCGCGGTCTGCGAGTTCGAGCCCCGCGTCAGGCTCTGGGCTGATGGCTCAGAGCCTGGAGCCTGCTTCCGATTCTGTGTCTCCCTCTCTCTCTGCCCCTCCCCCGTTCATGCTCTGTCTCTCTCTGTCCCAAAAAATAAATAAACGTTGAAAAAAAAAATTTTTTTTTTAAATGTTAAGGGTAGTAAAGATCGCTTATACGAAATGCCTGGCACATGCTAGGTGGTCAATAAATGGTAGCTATTAGTATACTTTTATTAGCAATACTGTATCTGAAGTGCCAGGATCAATGCCTGGCACAGAGGAGATGTTAATAAATCCCCTGCATTTTCCTTGGAGGCGACAAGGACAGCTTCTGAATTAGCATTGTTTGAGAAGAGATCAGAATTCTAATTCCCCCGATGATTCTTCCCATCTGAAATTTTCACTCTCCTTCCATAGGTGGTGAGAAAATATTTCCAAAGTGTGTTTTTCAGGCACATTAGCTCTATGGTCTGAATGTGTATTAGAAATACACACACACACACAGAACCATGCAGCATTTCTCAAACTTATGTGACCTCAGGACACTTGCCTCTGTAGAGCCAAACTCAAATGGAGAAAAAGGCAGATTCAGTCTCCATCTGCAGGAGGCCCCTGTTAACATTCAGACACCTTACCTACAAGGAGATAAAACTCAAACATCTTGTAGTAATAGTGATAGTATCTACAATTCAATGCCTTTATATGCTTAGAACGTTAACTGGCTCTATCTCATTTAATTATCTCACTTAATTCATTAAGGTCTCAAGATAATAATGGCCACATTTAGGTAACACTTTATACAGTTATATAAACATCAGGTCATTTATCCATTAACTCAGGGATCCATTGCTGGGCATGTAAATTGAGGCACAAAAACAAAAGATAATGCTCCACAGGGAAATTGAAAGATGCTTACGGGAAATAGGATGAATACTCAGAGTACCCTCTGAAGTTCCTCGACGTAATCACCTCTAGAGAGCTGCTGCTTATGACATGGTGGGGTTTGGGACCCTCAGGAAGCCAGTCTCACCTCCACAAGGCAATTCACAAGAAAATATTTATCAGACAACCCCAAACAAAATCCCTTTTCCTACATAAACAGAGTCCCTAATTTGACATGGAGCCTCTGGAAGCTAGTAATAGACAAGCCTTAGCAACAGTGGCTTGTCACATGAGTCTCCTCAAAAGAGCAGTGACTTGCTGCCCAAACTTTCCCCAATTGTACTGAACCTGCCCAGGGAATGGGGTTTACCTGCCACTCGCCACACCTGTTTAGCCACTTCCTTATTAAACCAATTCTAGGTCCACTTCACTTACCGCTTTCAAATTTAACAAATGAGCCAATATGGCCCCTTCATTGGATTTACAAAACCACAGATCTAGCCCTACATCCGGCTAAAATATCTTAGACCACAAAATCAGCTCTGTGGGGCTGGAGCTGGGTGCTATGTGTCATTGTCATTGACAGCACCTGCAGATGGCTTTGTTTTTCCTCCCTCGGGCACAGTCACACTAATATAACATTGAGGACTTTATTACTTTTCCTGCATGCTTGCTTGTCTTCTCAGGGAAGAGAGGATTTATAGGAGCTCAAGAACCCCCATGCCCCGAGACCTTCCCCACCATCACTCAGCAGGTGCCAACACTCTGAAACCAAAAGGACACCAGCCCAGGTAATTGATGCTCAGGCTAGAGGCCTCAAAACCTCTCCATGAAATAGTTTGCCTCATATGGTCCAGCCAAATGATAAACTATCACAAAGCCTCAGAAAGAGATTATGAGGGAAAACAGTATAAGAAGTATAAAGCAATATTTTGTTTTGTTTTTTTTTAATGTTTATTTATTTCTGGGAGAGAGAGAGAAAGAGCGTGCACGCGTGAGAGTTGAGGAAGGGCAGAGAGAGCGGGAGATACAGAATCCAAAGCAGGCTCCAGGCTCCAAGCTGTCAGCACAGAGCCTGATGCGGGGCTCAAACCCACAAACTGTGAGATCATGACCTGAGCCGAAGTCGGACACTTCACCAACTGAGCCCCTGTAACACAGTGTTTTGATGTGAGAAAATTTTAAATAGCAAAATTCAGAATGGCCCATATACTCAGGATGCAAATGTGCAAAAGTATGTGTGCACAAATATGTGTGCACGTGGTATTTAATACGTAATGTGGAAGTCATTATTGTACTAGTGTGTTGAGAAAAGCATTTTTTTAACTTATGGCCCACGCTTTTCAAATTTTTTCAGTTTGATCAACATGGTTTAAGATTTTGAACATAAAACCGTCATATATTCCAATGTAGCTGTTATAAAGCAAGGAAGTTAATAGCCATTGATTATGTACTACATGCCAAGGGATGTACCTACAATATTGCAACTAACGCTCAAAACAAAATTACAAAGGTGCATACTATTATCTCCTTCTTTCAGATAACACAAAGTAACTTGCTCACAAATGACTATAATAGACCGAGCGATGGTTCCAAATCTTTACTTCATCCCCAATAACAGGATCATGCGTCCCTTTGTGTCGCCATGTACGTAAGCTTGCAGTGCTCTGGTGACTCTGGGTTCAGCTACGTGACTTGTTTGGCTGATGGGAGGTTAGCAGACAGGATGTAAGCAGAGGCTGCAAAAGTGCAGAAAGATTACCATAGTTGAGGGTGTTCTCTTGCACCTCTGCCATCATCAGCCTAGTTTTCTTGCCAGACACACGAAGCAAGGCACCCCAACTGAGTCTATCCCCTGCACCCCCAACCTTCATTAGTCCTCATTGTTGTGCACTACTGGGATTTCGCAATTGGTCATTATCTAACATTATCATGGCCGTCGCCAACTGAAATGGTGACTAACGTGAATTCAAACTCAGCCACTCACTCCAAATCCGTAGCCTTTTTTTCTGTGCCATACTAACACACAGTCTAAACTTCTACTAAAATCACACTTGATACATGGGAAATTGGGCTGAACCAAATGGAATACTGATCAAGTTCATCTTTGTCATCTTTTTCTTTTCCCACTGTGACCTCCCATGCGTAAGTATTCATAGGACAATGAATTCTACTGCAACTATTCTAGCACAGGTATTTCCCTGAACTTCTAAAGTTGGGCTAGATGTGGTTGGGAATAAATTTTACATGGTGATGACTGCTATTAGAGAAACAGAATAACAGTTTTTAAAGATCTAACAAGGCAATGGTTGAGTAGGGAAATAGCTACATAAATCGTGATGCATCAAACAATGGAATATTATCCCTCTATATTGTATATGAAAAGGCTAAATACGTAGGTTTGCTTATTTTTGCATGAGCATGTAAAAAAGTCTAGAAGGATACACACCAAGCAGTTGTACTGGCTGCCTGGGGGGAGGGTCAGGAACACAGTTGTGAGTGAAAGATTGTCAGCATTTACTTTATACATCTTCATATTGCTTCACTTGCTACAGCAATCTTAAATAACTTGTAAGCCACGATTTCTTTGAATGTTTTCTCCTCTCTCTCTCTTTCCTCTCCTGTTCGCCCATTATGCATAAATTGGTACGATTGATGGTCTCCCACGTTGCTCCGAGATGCTGTTCATTTTCATTCACTTTTTTTCTATTTCTCATCTTGCACAGTCTTTTTTAATCTACAGGTTTGGGAATTCTTGGGTTTGCTGTTTCAAATCAACTGGTGAGTCCCTGTAGCAAATTTTTATGTCAGTTATGTATTTTTTCAACTCCAGAATTTCCACTCGGCTGTATGTTATAATTTTTATTTCTTTGTGAATATTCTCTATTTGATGTGACACTGCCTTCTGTTTCTTCTTTAATCATGGCTTCCTTCAATTCTGTGAACATATTTACAAAGACTACTTTGAAGCCTCTGGTTGTTAAATCTGACATCTGGTCATTCCCACAAGCAGTTTCTATTGTCTTCTTTATTTCCCTCATGTGTAGGTTACACTTTCCCATTTCTTTATAGGCCTCATAATTTTTTGTTGGTAACCGAACATTGGAGATTAAATATTGTAGCAACTCTGGGTACTGGTATTTTGTTACTAGTATTTTGGGGTGCCTGACCAGATTTTAGTGAAGTCTATGCCAATCCACACCTCCCTCCCCGCCCCCAACACACACACGCACGCACGCACGCACACGCACACACTCTGGTGTTGCTCTTCAGAAGGTGCAGATTTGGGGATAATGAAGGTATTGGTTGGGTTCTCTTTGTCTCTTCCTCTGACTTAACCAGAGCTGTTAAACTCTACTCCTTGTCTACTGTTTTCAACAATTCTCCCGGGGACATAAATTGCTCTATACTGTAATCCAGATTGTGGCTCCTTTGGAGGAACGGTTCCTGTGAATCTGTGTCTGATATTTGTTCTGAGCCCACAAGAGCTCCTACCAGCTCCTACCAACTCCTTCCCCAGTTCTCTCCTGAAAACTAGCCTGCCTATAGCCTGGGCCGTATCTTCATTAAATTTATGAGTCCCTACCCAATTAATTACCTTTTACCACAACCTTCACTCTCCCTGAGGTTTGAACTTCTCCACGCTGAATTGACGAGATTAGAAGCTCTCTGTCTTATGGTCTGCTAATCTCCTAGGCAAAATCTCTGAGTGATATCTCCGGAGCTGGAGACTAGGGCAAGCTTTGCTGTGAGGGACACTCTGGTCTACTTCCTGAGCACTTTGTTGAGGGTTGAGAAGGAAATACAACCTAAAGTACTCTTGCTTTGCCTTTGCTGGTATGGAACCACCACCTCACAAGCCCTGGCAAAGGCAACAAGACCCCAACATTGACTGCACACGATGCCTAAGGTAGAACATTGTCCCTCACGTGGGGGCTGGGCAGAAGAAGGGAGTCCCCACCTCCCGCGCCCACTAACCTGCATCTTTGCCTCAGCAGCAGATAATTTGGGGCAAGATAAGAGGGCTTTCCTGGGAAGAAATTCCTCCAACTGGAAGCAGGGACAAGGGAGCCCGGTGTTCTTGGCCACAGCAGCCTGGAGTGGAGTCTCCTCTTTGCTGAGCAGGAGTGGGTGATAAAGGAAGTGTCTTGATTCAGATTCTACAAGCTCCACCCTTTACCTAATTTGCATAGATTTTTTTGAATCCATGTTTTTTCACTTGTCATTTGCAAACGGGACCATTTCCAGAGGTTCTTTTTTTTTTACATTTTTTTTAATGTTTATTTATCTTTGACAGAGAGAGAGAGAGAGAGAGAGAGAGAGACAGAGCATGAGTGGGGGAGGGGCAGAGAGAGAGAGGGAGACACAGAATGCGAAGCAGGCTCCAGGCTCCGAGCTGTCAGCACAGAGCCCGACGCGGGGCTCGAACTCACAGACCGTGAGATCATGACCTGAGCCGAAGTCAGAAGCTCAACCCACTGGGCCACCCAGGCGCCCCATCCAGAGGTTCTTAATGGTTGGGTTTTTAAAGCATTTTCTGCAGTCTCACTGGTGAGTGGATCAAGAGAGGACCTCATGCTATCATTCCAGAAGTCTCTGTTCCACCCACTGACCTTACACGACATGTGTGAGCAATGAAAATATAAAGTGAAAAGCAAAACATCTGGAAGACTTTTTACTCCAAACCTGATTATTTGTGGATGTAGAACCTGAGGCCCAAAGTCAGTGGTTCATCCTTACCCTCCTTCCTTATGTTATCTCTCCCCAGTGCCATGGTGTGCTTGGGAGCCCAGGCAGCCCCACTAGAGATGTGGCAGGTGTAGATTAAGACAGGATGATGAGAGGGATGCCCAGGGGGCTCAGTTGGTTAAGCATCTGACTTCAGCTCAGGTCATGATCTCACGGTTCGTGGGTTCAAGTCCCATGTCGGGCTCTGTGCTGACAGCTCAGAGCCTAGAACCTGCTTTGGATTCTATGTCTCCCTCTTTCTCTGCTCACACTCTGTCTCTCTCTCAAAAATAAATTCTAAAAAACACTTAAAAATTTTTGAAGAAAAGATGACAAGAATTGTCGTGTTGTCCACTTCACCCTCCCTAGTTCAACAAGGGTGCTCCCCTTGAGGGGATAGTTTATTTATGTGGCACAGAGACCCCCGACAATGCCGGTGAAATCAAGCAGCACTGTGGAGTCGATTCCCAGATTTCCTTAGAATTGTTACATTCAGTCACTGCTCCTTCAATGTTCTATTACTAAAGATAACTCTGCTTTGTTTGACAAAAATGCATCTGGAGTACAGAATCTTAAAAGAGAATGTGCCCAGATGGTAGTGATATTTAAGGAAATATAGTTTTCCAATTTGGGAATTTGTAACCCCCTCTGATTTCATTTGTATGATTTTTCAGACCCTCCTTTTGCCCATACACTGTTCAAGTTGCCAGGGGAGTTTCGTGGTGTAGTCATGGTAACCACGAAGCCTCACTAGGATACCCACCCCCTACACACACGCACGCAAGCGCGCACACACACACACACACACACACACACACTTCACATGCTTTACCCACCAACCACAACTCCAACTCCAAAAGTCATTTATACCCTGAAAATGAGTTTAAAATAACAAATTCCAAAAGTTGTATGAGCCACATGTTGTGTTTTTGTCACTATGTCTAATTACTATTCACACTGAAGGTACAAAATATAAATGGAATTCAGTAGCAGATTGCTTGCTGTTGAGGATTTCCTTTTTAATAGGAGGAGGATGGGGAATGGGTGTGTTCCCCACTCTGCTAAGGAGGAAAGCTAAAATTGAAGGTGGCTTTATTGAAAGTGGCCTTCCTGATTGTTTTCATTTTCCTTGGAGTAATAATTATTCTTGGCTAATAATGTTGGTTTTTAAAGCAGGTAATTAGTGCTTCCAACACTGTAATTGAATTCTCTGAAAGCCAAGATCTGCATTCTACTATCTGGGTCCCAATTATGTGACCAAGAACTAAGTCTCAGTGACAAGAAGCAAGAATCCCCCTGCAATTGCTTTGGTTAGGTCACAGCTGGAGGGATGTCCAGGGTTCAGGAGACCAATTTGGGGGGAACGTTGATGACTAGGTCTGCATGCATGGGCCAGAGACCAAATCCGTGAGCAGATCTGGAAATCCTGTCTTAAAACTAAGCTTTGTGGAAACTGAGAGTCTTTGGTCTGGAGAAGTGTATGGGATTTTAAGTCTGAAACTATGTGTTTTCCGTGACATGATCTCTGAAGAGCAGAGGAACTGAAATAGGAGTGTCCTTAACCAGGGAGAAACCTGGCCCAAGCTGTACCCTCCAAAGCAAAGGAGTGGGAAAGTGTCCTGTTTGCTCTGAAGCCCCTCCTACCCCTGCCCTGCAAGGTGATAGGTTATGTACAAGAAGCCTTCCCAGGGAGGCTTAGCTCCTTCTCACTCAGTCTATTATTTTCCTAGCCCGTGTCAGCCTGGAGTGGAGCCGGAAATAAAGGTTGACGTCAGAGTAGTTTATTTGGGAGGATGATTCCAGTGAGCAGGACAGAGGGACAGGCAAGGGAAAGGAGACTAAGGAAACCTGTACAAAGAAGCATTTGCAGGGTCTAACTGGCCCTCGTTCCTGGGCCACTTACTCACACACGATCACCTGAGAAGTCATGAAATGGGTCTCTGAACCATCTTCCTGGGGTTTTGGAAAGCATCTATCCTAGGGTCCTTTCCCATGATAGTCTAGGGCTTTCTCCTACAGGGCATGGACTCCCCTCCATTTTCAGAGCTGAGCTTTGGTGCGTACTGAGCAGTTCCTCAGCTGTGCCATGCTGTGGTGTCAGAAATGGAGGAAACTGTAAGGATGGATTGCCACAGTAGCATCAGTTGAAAGAAGGGGCAAAGCCAAGAGGATTCAAAATGGTGCCCCAGAGGCATCCACAACCAGGACAGAGGATAGGCAGACACTGTTCTGGAATCCTTGGGCACTCCTTGGGCATGTGGTACCAAAGACCTGACTGTCCACTTCTGACCCAGGGATGCAGCTTCCCAGTGCCTTCTTTAGAATCTTCTCCAACTACTGTACTGTGCTGCGTGTACATCCCGCTGAAACTGTCCCGCTGAAACTTCATCCTTAAACATCCCGCTGAAACTGTCCCGCTGAAACTTCATCCTTAAACATCCCGCTGAAACTGTCTGCATCCTTAATCATGAATCCCATCTCCCTCTGACCTATTGGAATGCACAGTGCTGACCGGAGCCTATAAGCTTTGCTTCTCACCTTTTCAGGTTCCCCCCTGTTGGAGGAATCAGAATTTCTGCACACATTCTCCTTCTGTCTTCTTAGAGTTTTTCAGATGACCTCTTTCTTGCTTCTGTGTGCACCACCTGTTGTCCCTTCTGACCTGGCCTCTTTCCGTGTCCTGGCCTCCTCCTCGCCTTCTGTGCTCTCTCTGTGTACATCACCTAATTCATTCTCTCTGTCTCTCTTCTGGATCCTCTTTCCTTTAGACTAGGTTTCTCCAGGGAAAATCCTATATGTGGTGTAAATTACATTGGAGAACTTCATGCAGAAGCAATATTGATTTTTTTTTTAAAGCAAGATTATGTAAATTGCAGAGAGTCTATTATTTTGCTTGCCAAAATTCCTTTAGCAAAATTATGAAGTCAAAGTTCTTTAATATGAGGCAGGCCAAAAAAGAAAAATATGTATGATCAAATCACGAAAACATGCAATTCGGATGCATTCCTGTTGGTGTCTCAGGCATTGCATTTGGACTCCATGAAACCCTAACACCAGAGTGTTTCTGCTAAACTCCACTCCATCTTCTTATACTTCTTTTCTAAGTGAGAAACCTGAACTTCTCTCAGTCATTCTTCACAGGGTGCATGGCCTACGTTTCTAAGTTTCCCGTAAAGTGGGTCATGTTTACAGTAATCAGCTAGGTCTCTTAAGATTTCCTCTGGGCTGGTAACGTAGGATTTCCAATCCCATTCAAAAGTTTCACCTGGTTCTTTCTGGAAGTCCACAAGAGGTGCCACACGTTTGCATATAAGTGCTTTCCTCAAGTTCCTCTGCCAGCTTGCCTTCCCCACTTTGATATACGGTGCCCTCCACAAAGCCTTTCCCACTGGTACCATTGCTAGGATTGCTATTCATAGCCCCGCAGCAGGCTCCCCGACAGGGCTCCCATTCAGGCCGGGGGAGTGGCTCGTGACTGATCTCTGAGATGACATTGTCTTCCCCACCCTTCTTTAACCGAGGCCTGATGCACATGACCATCTCTGTCCTTCTCCAGCCGAAAAGGATTCTGCTGTGCAAGCTTATGCCAGGAAGGTCCATTTCATGATACACACCAGGACTCACACTCAGACACATTTCCAGATCCTTCCCCATCTGTCTTTTCTGGTCTCTTTTCTCTGTGTGCTCATCTTTAGCGGCGGAATGTTCTGCAAATGGCATGGTTTCTTCCGGACAGACTTAGTATACTGTGACTTTTCTATACATTTCCTGGTAGTTTTTCTACCCATTTGGTTTCAGAGAGAATTATTTGTATTAAATAGATGAAACAGAAAGCGCTTTTTTTCCTCCTTAGAACTACAGATTCAAAGAAAAGCAAAAGGGAGAGTCAGCTCACATTTACAGACATTGGAAGAGAAAAAGAAGGCTCAGAGAGGTCTCTCACTTGCCCAAGCTTACCCATCCAGTAAATGACAGAATCAGGAGATGAACCCTGGCCCTTTCTAGCTGCAAAGCTCTCTCTGTTTCTCTCTCTCTCCCTCTCCCTCTTTCTCTCTCTCTCTCTTTCTCAATTTCTGGCCTCTTTGATTGCCTTCTTTTATAGCTTCTGTTGATGTGGCCAAATGAAGTTTCCTGTCGCTATTTTGTAAACGTCTCAGTTAACATCTGAACATAAAACTAAGCTCCGTTTTCTCCATAGAATCTTCATTTTCCTTTTGTCTTTAAGTGAGTCCTAAGCCCAGATTTCAGATTTCCCTCCACATAACACTTACAGGTCACCTGCTGCTTCTTCCTTCAGCAGAAGCCACCGTGAGGAGCAAGAAAAGTACATCCCACGAAGTGTCTCAAAACGAAACATATCTAACACTACATGCGTCTTCTTCCTCACATCCTACCAAGAGTCACCCTCAGAAAATTCTATTTCTGTGCTTTGCTTTGTAAGCATTCCCTAGAGGACACTGTTCTCACTGTAGAGAGTCAAAACTTGGAAGGACGTTACAGTCATTTCGCCACCTCTTCCATTTTTTTTTTAATTTTTAATGTTTATTTTTAAGAGAGCGAAAGAGAGCGGGGGCGGGGGGGGGTGGGGGTGGACAGAGGATCCGATGTGGGCTCTGGGCCGACAGCAGAGAGCCCAGTGTGGGGTTCCAACTCATGAACCTTGGGATCATGACCTGAGCCGAAGTCGGACGCTCAATTGACTGAGCCACCCAGGGGCCTCTCCACCTCTTCTATTTTAAAGATGAGGAGATTGGGATTAAGCACCCAGCCCAGAACCTCACAGCCTTTCCCTCCATCACATAAGTTAGGACTAGAACCAAGAACCTCTGGGCTCCCAAACTGAACTTCTCCTAGTGTATCTGACCACCACCTTTCCATGGATCAGTTGTGCTGGAAAGATGTGCTCCCACGAGCTCAGTTAGGGCAATGCCTATATGTGTTTAAATATGGGTTAATGTCGGGGCCACCTCCCATACGCGGAAGAGTTCAATTTTTGAGTAGATACATTATGAATAGAGAAAGCACCACTCACTTCTGCATTCTCGTTTATAACATTTACCTTCACAAATTCCCAGGCACACCCAGAGGTTTTGCCCATATAAAACCCCAGCAGCTGCAAATGGGGAAGGACCCCTGAAATAAGCACGGGTTAAATGCCAGCCATCTGCTAGGATGGTTCTAGGGGTCTCCACAGGAGCATTTAATAAATGTTAGCTGAATCTGATCTAGATAATTCCCCCACCAAGATGAAGAAAGTCCTTCTGTGTGAGGCTGGAGTATATTATACATGGTTGAAAAACACCCTGGGCTCTCCAGCAAATGTGTTCTGGAATCATGTCTACATTTGGATGCACCCTAAAGAACAGAGGGGAAATAAGCAACGTGTTGCAAAGGCTGTCTCATTCCACTTGACGGAGACTGGGAGGAAAGGCTAACCAACCCTGGAGTATAATGCATCTTCAAGGTAGTTACTGCCCTCTAGTGTTACAGGAATAGAGCAAAAAGTGTACCTGGCAGAACCTAAATCCAACTCCATAGTTTTTGAATTCATGGTAAGTCTCAGCAGCCTTAGGAGGTCCTTGGAAAACACCGCTGGAAACGGATGCCTCACTGGGGTTGGCCAGTTGTGGCTCGCAGGGTGTGCACACAGCCGGTTCACACTAGTATTTCCATATGCCTGAAATACTAAAATGCATCTATACTGGTCGGCAAAAAGCCACTACCCTGTGCCCCCTGGCCCCCCACCACCAGCCCAGAACCAGGACCCTCCCTTGGACCCCTCCCCCCAGAGCTCCCCACCGCCCAACAACTGAAGCTTTAACGTTTGCCAAAGCAAGGGACCTCCAAGACCCTGATGTGCTATGGGTGCAGTGTTAGGCCAGTGTTTGAATCGACCCAGTGATTAAATATTACAAACGTGACACTTAATTGCCTCACACCATTCAACTATCATGTTTCTTCATCTGTCCACCCATAATTAAGTGAGGAGGGTCCTATTAAAAAATCACCATCCTGTGGAATTCTCAGAACTGAAGGTGGCATTCAATTTGGTTACTATTGTCCTGGTGGCTTGGAAACACCTGTAGCCAATGACGAATCTACACTCCGGCTTCTTTGGGAGGAACTCAGGGGAATGATTACACTGTTCTATATGCCTGGTGACGAGGGGCCAGACCTTAGCCTCACCTCTGAATCACTCTTTGGACTTTGCTGAGTTACTTTGTCTTTCTACATTTCAGGCCCCCCATCTCTAAGGTGGGGGGGGGGACAATACCTATATTATTAGGTGATTATGATAATTAAAGGAGGTAATCTGTATCACAGCCCTTGTCACACAGTAAGTTTTTAAGAAGTGTTTGCTAATATGTGGATTGCAAAGTATTAAACGTTAAAATTTTAGTCACCAGTCACCAAACCAACTATTTCTACTACTTCAATATTTTAAAGAACCAAAAGACTTAGGTCATCAGGGCAATTCCACTTTCCAGGGACAGTCACATGGAAAACAAGGAAGGACAGAGGGGAAACTAAGGGGTGGAAAATAGGGAAACAACAATTGGTTCTGGTTAGTCCACACTCTCGGTGTGAGCTCGGTCACCAAGTGGGTGTGCTCACTGCACGTGACATTATTGACAGACATAGCCAAACAGCTCTAGATGGACATATGGCAAGGGGTTGTTCAGCCATTTGTCAAGTTGTTGCAACCCAGGTAATGGGTCCCTCTGCACCTGCAGACTTCCTTTTCACAGTTCACAGAATGTGGGTCTGTCCACCTCGTGGCCATGGAACTGAGGACTGGTCAGTATGACACAGGACTATGAAACATAACTGACTTCTGGTCATCTCGACTTGAAGATGCTTGACAGAAAGATGGCGGGCTTCCAGAGAAACATCTCCTTCCTCCACTGGCTGTGTGTCAGCATACTTCATCAACAGTGATGGTATTACCAATACCTTCTATCCTACAAAGTATTCTTTTTTTTTTTTTTTTTTTTTAATTTTTTTTTTTCAACGTTTATTTATTTTTGGGACAGAGAGAGACAGAGCATGAACGGGGGAGGGGCAGAGAGAGAGGGAGACACAGAATCGGAAACAGGCTCCAGGCTCTGAGCCATCAGCCCAGAGCCCGACGCGGGGCTCGAACTCCCGGACCGCGAGATCGTGACCTGGCTGAAGTCGGACGCCCAACCGACTGCGCCACCCAGGCGCCCCCAAAGTATTCTTTACAAACCTGAGAGTACGCCACAGGACCCCATGAATACCTGGAGAGATGGCCTTTAACTTTTTCCCAAACACCACTGTTGTAGGAGCAAGACTCTACACCTGACAGGCTAGAAAACATGTCCCATCCAGTCAAAGAACTGAGATAGCCACGTTTGTAACAGTGGCTATAAAACAATTCAACACTGCTGGCCAAACATTCAGGGACGACCATGAACGGTCACCTGTATCTGGATACTTTTAACCTCTCCCCCAAAATGGCATGTCTCTTGACTCTCTTCCCAAAAGAGAATAAAAATTCTTTTTTTTTTAATTTTTTTTTCAACGTTTATTTATTTTTGGGACAGAGACAGAGCATGAACGGGGGAGGGGCAGAGAGAGAGGGAGACACAGAATCGGAAACAGGCTCCAGGCTCTGAGCCATCAGCCCAGAGCCTGACGCGGGGCTCGAACTCACGGACCGCGAGATCGTGACCTGGCTGAAGTCGGACGCTTAACCGACTGCGCCACCCAGGCGCCCCGAGAATAAAAATTCTTAATCCCTCAGCATTGCTCTTGGGAACCTACAGTTTGGACTTCCCAAATTTTGAAATAGAAAAGAAAAATGATACATAGGCATAAATCGGTATGGAAAGATGGACCAGTAAACTTTAAGAAGAGCTCTTCCTAATACCTCACATCTCACCTGTTGTATCTCCCTAACCTATCACATCAAGAACAGAGAAGGGAGAACAAAAGATACAGACACTCCCTTAATCTCTTAGGTTTGAGGACCTCCAGGATTCAAATGGACCAAAAAGCTGAGGCCAAATCTCATGCAGAAAAACAACCTTAAATTCTCCTCCATTTCTGAAACCGGAAATACACAGATCAGCTCTTTTAACATTCGACCCCATTTGAAATGTAGCCTAATTGACAAATCTGTGTTTAACTACTTAATGTTTCACATTTATAAATTTTGAAATATCTTTTAGATTTTAACCCTTATGTGAAAGTAGCCCAAATCAAAACTGGCCAATCCCTGGCACGTAGATTAATCAGTACGAGTTTTCACATCTAGATGCTATGGGAGGTATTTTGTTTTGTTTTGTCTTGATATACCACAAATTCCTCCATCTTCCCCCAAATATAATTTTTTAAATGTTGAGCTCTGAAGGTGCCTGCGTGGCTCAGTCAGTTGAACCTCTCACTCTTGATTTCAGCTCAGGCCATGATCTCACAGTTTGTGAGTTCAAGCCCTGCATCGGGCTCTGTGCTAAGACCATGGAACCGGCTTGGCCTTCTGTCCCCCCTTCTCTCTGCCCCTCCCCACTTGTGTTTCTCCTCCCATTCTCTCTCTCTTTCTCTCTGTCTCTCGTACAAAGACTGGCAAATCAGGTAACAGCAATCCACTCCAAACATCTGTTAAACGTGGGTTTCTTTGCCTCCAACTGGCCAATTCCAAATTGAAAAGAAACACATTTTACAGAACACATTTTAAAGTCTAATTCTATCTCTTTCAAATATTTTTGAGGTCAATAGAATTTGCTTTGTAATTTTCTGGGAGAAACATGTTAATAAACAAGAGTCACTTATAATATGTTCGTCTATTGCTTACGTCTATTGCTTACTTGTTTTTCTAAGCATTTTTGAAACATTCTTTTGTGATATAGTCCAAAGTCTAATTTTCCTGCAAAGACATTGCTATGGGTCTTTTGTTCATGCCCTAATGAAATCACATAGGCTGGCTTTGACAAATTGGAATCACTGAGATTATTTAATGTATATAAGAAGAGGAGGACAGGACAGTGGGTTTGAGTGACACTTACTGATTAAACAGACCTCCCTTCCCAGCAAAATTATCCAATGTGGTGACCACATTAACTTGGGTAGAGTATAGTCCCTTTCTGAAGGAATACCCAATAACTTGGGTAGAGTATAGTCCCTTTATGGTCTCTGAAATTTTAAAATCATCTAAGCCAGCAGGCCCAGAGGTGTTTGTACAGAAAAGTATGTGTTTTAGGTGAAGTGACAAGGACTCTCTGTCCCCCGGCTCATGGCTCAAAGCTTCCAAACCTTCCAGGGGATGTATTATAGTCCCGGTAAGCAGAGTTCCTCTTCATTCTGTAATCAGCAATAATGCAACTTTTATTTCTCCACTTCACCTTTGTGGACAGCTGTAGTCTGTTTCATTTCATTCTTAATCTTCCTAGAATCTTTGTTTTTTTGTGTGTCTTGCATCCATGAATATAGCCAGACCAACCCTAGACCATCCTACACACCTAGAAAACTGATTGGAGGATTAATACAACAATCTGCACAACCTGAACCACAGAATTCAGCAGGTTCGCGGCGCAAGAGGTGAACTTGGGGAGAGAGAAGCCGGTGGTGGGCAGGGAGCCGCTTTGGCAGGCGGAGAGAGAGGACGGAGACCGGGGTGGGGGGGCAGGGAATGCGGGAAAAGCACCCCCTCCCCAAAACCAGCTGGAGAGAAAGTGGAAAACTGGAAACATCAGCAGGCACTAAACTAAAAAGGGAGAAAGGAGAGGGTTTAAATTCCATTAAGACTGTAAACAAGGGGAACACAAAGGCTGCAACCCCGCAGCTAGGTACCTGGTGTTGCTCTGGTGGGAAGAGCGAATCCCCAGGAGCAGAGTGGGATCCGGGAGGTTCTCGGGCCACACTGGGAAAAGCGGTTCCACTGCTGGAAGGACATTCGGTAGAGACTGTTGAAGCCACCTGGTCCCAGCAGACCCCAGAAAACGGCCACATTCGCTGCTGCTGGAACAAGGTCATTAAGGGTGGAGCCTGGTGCCAGATGTGTGTTGTGATTTTCCATAATCCCTGAGACGGTGCTGCTACACTATCTCGCGAACTTTTTCTGGGGCAGCTGGCACCTGGCCGCAGTCTCGGGGCACCGGCAGCAGCAGGGTCCCGCAGGCGTTCCTGGGTGCAGCCGACATTCGGCCATTGCTCGGTGAGACCCTCCCGCAGAGGGGCGGAACGGCTCAAAGCCACAGTCCTTCGGAAGTAAGGGGCCGGGGAAAACAGCCGCATCTGAGACAAAACTCCGGAGAGAGGTACGGCCTGGGGCCTGGTCACGGAGAGGGAAAAAGCGGGGAGTGGACGAAAGGTGAAGACAGAGGACCAGTGCGTGATTGCTGACCTGGGAGAACAGACTGGTGAGCTGGGTGGAGGCATTTTCACCGCTCCAGCGCATGCACGTACGCACACGCACGCGCACCTAAGAGCGCGGCAACAATCCACCCCAGTGGGCTAGCAGCGCCATCTAGTGGAGAGCGGAGCTGTTACACTGAGCCCCGCTCAACTGGGCCAACTTCGCCCTTGAACGCAAGTCTCACCGCCGGCTTAGTTTATGGACCATAAAGCACTACATACACTGACTTCTAGGGGAAAATGAAGCAATTTCAGTCCTACTTCAATCTGTTAGCAGGCTCATCTGTTCAATTTTCTTTCTTTTTTTTCTATTTTCTTTTTCTCTTTTACAATTCTTTTTCTTGAATACAGAAAGAGAAAAAATTCATTTTTATTTTCAATTTTTATTAAAAATATTTTTCTTTAATTTTTATTACTATATTTTTTAACTTTTGTGTAAATTTTTTCAAATTCTATTTTACTTCCATCATTTTATTTTAGTCTACTTCAGTGCATTCACCTTTTCAAATTTTCAATTTCCTTTTTTCTTTTTTTCTTTTTCATTTCTTTTCTTTTTCTTGAATGCAGAAAGAGAAAAACTTCATTTTTACTTTCAATTTCTATTAAAAATATTTTTATTTAATTTTTATTACTATATTTTTTGCTTTTATGTAAATTTTTTCAAATTCTATTTTACTTCCATCATTTTATTTTAGTCTACTACAGTGTATTCACTTTTTCAAATTTTCAAACGATTTTTTTTCTTTTTTTATCTTTTTTCTCATTTTCATTTCTTTTCTTTTTTCTTAAATGCAGAAAAATAAAAAATTCATATTTATGTTTAATTTTTATTAAAAATAGTTTTAATTTTTTTCTACTATAGTCTTTACTTTTGTGTAAATTTTTTCAAATTCTATTTTACCCTCATCATCTCATTTTAGTCTACTTCAGTGAATTCATTTTTTCAAATTCTCAAACGGTTTCCTTTTTTTTTCCTTCCCCTCTTCTTTTTCTCTACTCTGTCAAACCACTTTCAACACCCAGAACAAAACACACCTAGGATCTAGCATCATCTATTCGATTTGTGTGTGTGTGTGTGTGTGTGTGTTTAATTTTTAATTTTAATATTTTTTAAATTATAACTTTTTTTAATTTCAATTTTTCTACCTCATTAATTCCTTTTCTCCCTTCAAAATGACAAAACAAAGGAACTAACCCCAAAAGAAAGAGCGCGAAGAAAAGACAGCCAGGGACTTAGCCAACACAGATACAGGCAAGATGTCTGAACCAGAATTTAGAATCACGGTAATAAGAATACTACCTGGAGTCAAAAATAGACTAGAATCCCTTTCTGTGGAGATGAAAGAAGTCAAAACTAGTCCGGATGAAGTAAAAAAAAGCTATAATGTAGCTGCACTCACGATGGATGCCGCAGCGGCAAGGAAGGTTGAGGCAGAACAGAGAATCAGCAACACAGAGGACAAACTTATGGAGAATAATGAAGCAGAAAAAAGAGGGAGATGAAGGCAAAAGAGCATGATTTAAGAATTAGAGAAATCAGGGACTCATTAAAAAGGAACAACATCAGAATCATAGGGGTCCCAGAAGAGGAAGAGAGAGAAAAATTGGGGTAGAAGGGTTATGTGAGCATATCATAGCAGAAAACTTTCCTAACCTGGGGAAAGACACAGACATCAAAATCCAGGAGGCACAGAGGACCCCCATTAGATTCAACAAAAACCAGCCATCAACAAGGCATATCATAGTCAAATGCACAAAATACTCAGGCAAGGAGAGAATCATGAAAGCAGCAAGGGGAAAAAAGTCCCTAACCTACAAGGGAAGACAGGTCAGGTTTGCAGCAGACCTACCACAGAAACATGGCAGGCCAGAAAGGAGTAGTGGGATATATTCAGTGTGCTGAATCAGAAAAATATGTAGCCAAGAATTCTTTATCCAGCAAGGCTGTCATTCAAAATAGAAGGAGAGATAAAAAGTTTCCCAGACAAACAAAAATTAAAGGAGTTTGTGACCACTAAACCAGCCCTGCAAGAAATTTTAAGGAGGACTCTCTGAGGGGAGAAAAGATGAAAAAAAAAAAAAATTATACACACACACACACACACACACACACACACACACATATAAAGCAACAAAGATTAGAAAGGACCAGAGAACACCACCTGAAACTCCAACTCTACAAGCATCATGATGGCAATAAATTCATATCTTTCAGCACTCACTCTAAATGTCAATGGACTCAATGCTCCAATAAAAAGACATAGGGTGGGGCGCCTGGGTGGCGCAGTCGGTTAAGCGTCTGACTTCAGCCAGGTCACGATCTCGCGGTCCGTGAGTTCGAGCCCCGTGTCAGGCTCTGGGCTGATGGCTCAGAGCCTGGAGCCTGTTTCCGATTCTGTGTCTCCCTCTCTCTCTGCCCCTCCCCCGTTCATGCTCTGTCTCTCTCTCTGTCCCAAAAATAAATAAAAAACGTTGAAAAAAAATTAAAAAAAAAAAAGACATAGGGTAACAGAGTGGATAAGAAAACAAGATCCATCTATATGTTGTTTACAAGAGACCCACTTGAGACCTAAAGACACCTTCAGATTGAAAATAAGGAGATGGAGAACCATCTATCATGCTAATGGTCAACAAAAGAAAGCCAGAGTAGCCATACTTATATCAGACAATCGAGACTTTAAAATAAAGACTTATCAAGAGATGCAGAAGGGCATTATATCATAATCAAGGGGTATATTCACCAAGAAAACCTAACAGTTGTAAACATTTATGCAACAAATGTGAGAGCACTCAAATATATAAACCAATTAATCACAAACATAAAGAAACTCATTGATAGTAATAACATAATAGTAAGAGACTTCAACACCCCACTGACAACAATGGACAGATCATCTAATCAAAAAATCAACAAGGAAACAAAGGCTTTGAATGACACACTGGACCAGATGGACTTAACAGATATATTCAGAACACTTCATCCTAAAGCAGCAGAATATACATTCTTCTCCAGTGCACACGGAACGTTCTCCAGAATAGACCATATACTGGGACACAAATCAGCCCTAAGTAAGTACAAAAAGAGCGAGATCATACTGTGCATAGTTTCAGACCACAACGCTATGAAACTCGAAATCAACCACAATAAAAAATGTGGAAAGGTAACAAATACTTGGAGACTGAAGAACATCCTACTAAAGAATGAATGGGCTAACCAAGAAGTTAAAGAGGAAATTAAAAAGTATATGGAAGCCGATGAAAATGATAACACCACAACCCAAAACCTCTGGGACACAGCAAAGGCGGTCATAAGAGAAAGTATATAGCAATCCAGGCCTTCCTAAAGAAGAAAGAAAGATCTCAGATACACAACCTAACCTTACGCCTTAAGGAACTGGAAAAGGAACAGCAAATAACACCCAAAACCAGCAGAAGACAGGAAATAATAAAGATTAGAGCAGAAATTAATGCTATAGAAACCAAAAAAAAAAAAAAAAAAAAACAGATCAATAAAACCAGGAGTTGGTTCTTTGAAAGAATTAACAAAATTGATAAACCACTGGCCAGTTTGATCAAAAAGAAAAAGGAAAGGACCCAAATAAATAAAATCAAGAATGAAAGAGGAGAGAGATCACAACCAACACAACAGAAATAAAAACAGTAAGAGGATAGTATGAGCAAGTATATGCCAATAAAATGGGTACCATCTGGAAGAAATGGACAAATTCCTAGAAACATATACACTATCAAAACTGAAACAGGAAGAAATAGAAAACTTGAACAGACCCATAACCATTAAGGAAATCAAATTAGTAATCAAAAATCTGCCAAAAAACAGGAGTCCAAGGCCAGATGGGTTTCCAGAGGAATTCTACCAAACATTTAAGGAAGAGTTAACACCTATTCTCTTGAAACTGTTCCAAAAAATAGAAATGGAAGGAAAACTTCCAAACTCTTTCTATGAAGCCAGCATTACCTTGATTCCAAAACCAGACAGAGACCCCACTAAAAAGGAGAACTATAGACCAATTTCCCTGATGAACATGCATGCAAAAATCCTCAACAAGATATTAGCCAACTGGATCCAATAATACATTTCAAAACTTATTCATCATAACCAACTTGGACAATGAACGTGATTCATCATATCAATACAAGAAAGGACAAGAACTATATGATCCTCTCAATAGATTCAGAGAAAACATTTGACAAAATACAGCATCCTTTTTTTTTGATAAAAACCATCAAGAAAGTAGGGATAGAAGGAGCATACCTTGAAATCATAAAAGCCATATATGAATGACCCAGTGCTAATATCATCCTCAATGGGGAAAAACTGAGAGCTTTCCCCTAAGGTCAGGAACAAGACAGGGATGTCCACTCTCACCACTGTTATTGAACATAGTATTGGAAGTCTTAGCCTCTGCAATCAGACAACACAAAGAAATAAAATGCATCCAAATCAGTCAGGAGGAGGTCAAACTTTCACTCTTCACAGATGACATGATAATCTATATGGAAACCCAAAAGATTCCACCAAAAAACTGCTAGAATTGATTCATGAATTCAGCAAAGTTGATATAAAATCTACGCACAGAAATAGGTTGCATTCCTATACACCAACAATGCAGCGATAGAAAGAGGAATCAAGGAATCGATCCCATTTACAGTTGCACAAAAAAACCATAAAATATCTACGAATAATCCAACCAAAGAGGTGAAAAATCTATACACTGAAAACTATAGAAAGCTTATTAAAGAAATTGAAGTCACAAAAAATTGGAAAAATATTCCATGCTCCTGGATAGGAAGAACAAACATTGTTAAAATGTCAATACTACCCAAAGCAGTCTACATATTCAATGCAATCCCTATCAAAGTAACACCAGCATTCTTCACAGAACTAGAACAAATAATCCTAAAATTTGTATGGAACCAGAAAAGACCCCGAATAGCTAAAGCAATCTTGAAAAAGAAAACCAAAGCTGGAGGCATCACAATCCCAGACTGCAAGCTAAACTAAAAAGCTATAATCATCAAGACAGTATGGTACTGGCACAAGAACAGACACTCAGATCAATGGAACAGAATAGAGAACCCAGAAATGGACCCACAAACATATGGCCAACTAATCTTTGACAAAGCAGGAAAGAATATCCAGTGGAATAAAGACAGTCTTTTCAGCAAGTGCTGGGAAAACTGGACAGCGACATGCAGAAGAATGAACCTGGACCACTTTCTTACACCAGACACAAAAATAAACTCAAAATGGATGAAACACCTCAATGTAAGATGGGAAACCATCAAAATCCTCCAGGAGAAAGCAGGCAAAAACCTCTTTGATCTTGGCCGCAGCAACTTCTTACTGAATAAGTCTCAGGAGGCAAGGGAAACAAAAGCAAAAATGAACTACTGGGACCTCATCCAAATAAAAAGCTTCTGCACAGTGAAGTAAACAATAAGCAAAACTAAAAGGCAACCGACAGAATGGGAGAAGATATTTGCAAATGACATATCAGATAAAGGGTTAGTACCCAAAATCTATACAGAACTTATCGAACTCAACACCCAAAAAAACAAATAATCCAGTGAAGAAATGGGCAAAAGACATGAATAGACACTTCTCCAAAGAAGACATCCAGATGGCCAACCGACACATGAAAAAATGCTCCACGTCACTCATCATCAGGGAAATACAAATCAAAACCACAATGAGATACCACCTTACACCTGTCAGAATGGCTCACATGAACAACTCAGGCAACAACAGATGTTGGCGAGGATGCGGAGAAAGAGGATCCCTTTTGCATTGTTGGTAGGAATGCAAGCTGGTGCAGCCACTCTGGAAAACAGTATGGAGGTTCCTCAAGAAACTAAAAAGAGAACTACCCTACGATCCAGCAATTGCACTACTAGGTATTTATCCAAGGGATATAGGCGTGCTGTTTCGAAGGGACACATGCACCCCCATGTTTATAGCAGCACTATCCACAACAGTCAAAATATGGAAAGAGCCCAAATGTCCGTTGATGGATGAATGGATAAAGAAAATGTGATATATATATATATATATATATATATATATATATACACACACACACACACACACACACACACACACACACACACACAATGGAGTATTACTCGTCAATCAAAAAGAATGAAATCTTGCCATTTGCAACTATGTGGGTGGAACTGGAGGGTATTATGCTAAGTGAAATTAGAGAAAGACAAAAATCATATGACTTCACTCATATGAGGACTTTAAGAGACAAACAGATGAACATAAGGGAAGGGAAACAAAAATAATATAAAAACAGGGAGGGGGGCATAACATAAGAGACTCTTAAATATGGAGAACAAACAAAGGGTTGCTGGAGGGTTGTGGAAGGGGGGATGGGCCAAATGGGTAAGGGGCATTAAGGAATCTACTCCTGAAATCATTGTTGCACTATATGCTAACTGATTTGGATGTAAATTTTAAAAAATAAAATTAAAAAAAAATCTTCTTAGAATCCACATTGCTGCCACCAAAACCATGCATACAAATTTCCTCCCCACAAAAAATAAAAAAATAAAAATAAAAAATTCTCCGCCTTCCCCCATACTCTGCTAATTAATCTATATGTGCTATAAGCTTGCCTCATATGCAAAAGCTCTGTGGGATTTATTTCCAAACTGTTCCTATGGCTGCACCTGAACACAACATAGCTACCCACAAAAGCACAAAGCTTGGGATGGGGATGAGGGGTTGGGGGGACCACCTAAAGGTCGGGACCTGGTACACCATGGGACACACAAGAGCCATTCTGTAAATACATGTTGAATGAGGTCTAAGTGAAGGACTTTATCCCACTCTGCCTTTTTCTTATCTAAAGGAAAAATCGCTTCACTTTTTCAAGAGACATTTCCAAACCAAGTTCAGGTTGGCTGTCAGCAGGTCAGGTTCACACCTAGGTACGTCTTTATTACTGCCTGTTCACCCCTACATAGAAGAAAGCTTTTAGTACAGTAGAGTACCAATAGAAGGCCTAATGGATTAGAATGTGCCGCAAATTTTTTTAAAAATTTGTTTAAAAAGGGGGGTGCCTGGGTAGCTCAGTTGGTTAAGCATCTGACTTCCGCTCAGGTCATGATCTGAGGGTTTGTGGGTTCGAGCCCCGCATTGGGCTCTGTGCTGACAGCTAGGAGCCTGGAGCCTGCTTCAGATTCTGTGTTTCCCTCTCTCTCTCTCTCTCTCTCTCTCTCTCTCTCTGCCCCTCCACCACTTGTTGTCTGTCTGTCTGTCTCTCTCTCTCAAAAATAAACATTAAAAAAATTTAGAATGTGCCACAAATATATTTGTGCCTGTAAAAATCATTACCTTATGGAAAGAGTCAAAACAGAGCTCATCAACCCCAGGTGAAATGGTGTCCACCCTCTCCTGAGCCTAGAAAATAGAGGCCTACAAACAGACATGGGCTCACAAGTTCAAGGCCTGAGTGAAACCAAGCAGTTTCCAGGGAAGGGAATATTTTCATTGATGCTCTTCAATTACTGATACACTGCCACTTATGGACTGTCTCTGAACTTTAAGGAAGACGATGATCATTTTTCATGAGCTGCTAGTTTTTGTGAGTTTCTGGTTGGGCTGGATTTAAATTACCAGGGTAATAGAGCTTCCCCAACAAATGTAATGGGCAGGTTTTCAGCACTGCTCAAAATATGGCCAACGGTGACACCATCCACATCACCTGGGAGTTGTTAAAAATGTATAGTCTCCGTTCCCACCCCAGCTGAGGGTGGAGCCCAGCAGTGTGAGGTTGAATGCCCCTCCAGGTGATTCTGATACACAGAAAAGTTCAAGAAGCATGAGCCACCCATCCTTTCTCCCCTCCTCCTTCACTTTGGACAAAGTGTGGCAATGTTCCCAGGTAAATGGTAGATTTCCCAGCCTCCCCTACAATATTAAGGGAGGTCGATGAATATATATGTGGAAGCAACTGGAAGAAGCATCTAAGAGAATAGTTTCCAGGGACGCTGGCTTAGCTGGCAGGTGAGGTCCCTTTGCCCCTTGCCCTTTTGTCTGCTTCCTGCCTGAACTGTGGACATGAGCACCAGCCCTTCGACTGCCATCTTGGTCCCTGAGGCAGCCTCATGGAAAACTGCACTAAAAACTCAGAAGCCTAAAGGCAGGAGTCTTTTCCCAGTAACAAGATCACAAAGCAGCCATACCAGCCATGGCTTTCTTTCCTCCAGAATTCCTCAATCCAAGAGAGAAATAAAACTTTAACTTTTATAAATGTTTTCTACACCTGCTTGTGGGTTTTCACTTGTGTGTCATCAAAGGACCAACCATGGAAATGGAAACATGTTTCCAGGGACTACTGGGAGACTTGCCCATGAACCAATGTCCAGCTTGCATTCCTGGCCCCCATCCCTTCTTCCATGTACAACTATTTGTAAAGTCAATTAAGTAAAAACTGATTAAGCTCTGTAGAAAATGAGCAAGGGTGTTTGTTGTCTTTTCCCTTACTGGGTTTATAAAGATGAGAAAATAGCACACTCCTTGAAGAGAAGAGAAACAGGAAAAAACAAACAATCAATGGCATTCTGAAATCCACGGTTGACCGGTAAAAAAGTAAGAATCCTCTTACAAACAAAAGGTGTATTTTACTGATGATAAGATCATCGTGCTTTTTTTTCTTTTATGGCCAACTGAATAACCATCTTGCCCACTTGTAAGTAGTAGGAGGCAGGAGGCAAGAACTATGACCAGAGTTTTCACGACTGGATTCCCAGGTGCCTGGCACAAGGTTTGGGTTCAGTAAGGATTTGTTGAATAAATGAAGAATGAGTGACTAGATGGATTAATAATACCAATCATTTCATACATATACTGATCCTTCCACTTATCACATGAGTTTTCGGTGAATGGCCTCCAGGAATGGAGGGTAAATGTTTGTCACACTGTCCCATTCCTCAAAGATTCAATGACTGAGAGATAACTCCAGGACTATAGACAGAACATTGCCATAGGCCTGGTAGCCCACTCCCAGCACTACATGTCACCTTGGTCACATCATTTGACCTTTGCGTTATACAAATTAAGAAAGCTGAAGGAAATGAGTCTCAGCGTGCCAACCCCAGCTGATCCCATCAATTTAGGAATCCAGAAGAAACCTTAGTGTCTGGAAATAACCTCTAGTCTCACTTCTTAAAGGTTTGTTTACAATGATTTTTATTATTATTTTTAATGAGCTAATACAAGGTCACGGGGAATCCTGGGGATGTGGTTATTTATGACCTCGGGTGCATGTGCTACTTGACAAATAGGCACACCCCTTTCACTAATTATTTCCAATAAAACAGAAGGTCAAAAATCAGCATCAGGAGATAACACAACACAGTGGAGGCTGTTAAAAGTAACTACTCCCAAAATGACCATCATAAAATACATCATGAACTGGGAACAGTTTCGCTCAACGAAGGAGAGCTTCATCCTTCTACTCTCCAAGGATGCCATCGGTAGTTTCTCCAGGTGGAATGCAAAATGAAAAAGAAGTGCCTGGCCAGATATGCTGTGCATGATCCCTGCCCCCCACCCCCAATGACCTGCCACAGAGACTATTTTTAAAGACGCATTTATCTCAGCAGTAATGACTGCACTTGAGAAGTGGCCGGGTACCAGTGCCAGGCAATTCTTCAAGAGGAAAGGCTGCAGGGCATGGCTGCACCCTTTACAAAGGCTTACGTGATGGATGAGGCGGGAATTGCCCTTGGTTGGTTAGGTGGTCAGTTGAAGGAGCCATAAAGGTAATACAGAAGTGACCCCCAAATAATGGCAGCCACCTCAACACTTAAAAACAAATCAGATGTTAAATGTGCAAGATCCATTTTCACTAGAAATGCAGACGCTAACTGCTTTCTAAATTTCTTAACCGGCAGCTGCTCATTAAATCGTATCCCATTGAAGAATAATGTTACAAGGGATGTGACCACCTCCAGTTTACAGTGGAAAGTATATTACAGCTATGTTACATGGGGCTTCTCATTATCAATGTAGCATTTACGTTAGGTAGCTCTTGTAAAACACTGAGAGAAACGTTAATCCACAATAGTATGTTTATATATTTGGGGGAATCAGGGTATCAAATCAGCGTTAAGATGTCTTCCTTCCCTGGGCAGGAAAAAAAGAATAGTGAAGAAGGAGGTAGGGGACAAGAGAAGCAGAGTAAACATTTTAACCATTAAAACTGATCTCAGTTCCAGGGTAGAAAGGTTTCATAATATTTACTCTTTCCTTCAGTTGACCTGTTTGTTACTCCAGAGAATAACAGAAAGATGGCCTGAAGCTATCGTGGGGCCCAAGCATTTCTCTAAATCTGACAAAACACTCCATGCGGTCATCATTATCCTGTTTAAATTTTTGGAGATTTCTGGTAGGGAACATATGACATTCGCAGCACTGAGAACACTGGAAATCAACTTAAACAACAAGTTCTTGCAAACTGATACTCTCCTGGCCTCGGCCAGTTCACCCCCAGGGGCATGAGCTCATAGCTCACCGTCCTTCCATGCTAGACAGTTCTGGTGTCCGAAACGTTCCTTTCCTGTGTTGTCAAGACTTCAGTCTATTGCTGATCTTTGTCCAAAGCAGTATTTTCCTAGGTTCCCCACCCCGGTTCATGCTCCAAACGGGTCTCAGGAAAGAGTTCTGTTGGAACACGGAAGGGAAACATCTTTGACATCCACTACATTCCCTAATTCCCATGTCAGTGACATCTGTTTCAAAAGTCCTGAACCGGGACACGTAGCACAGATTTCTCCTGCCATGATAACCAACATGGATCGTGTTTTACAGTTGAAAGAAACAGAAAGAATTTACGCTTTGGAGAACTGTGGCTACACTTCCCTCCCTCAATCGCCCCTGTTGTCCGCTGCATTTTATTCTCGTCTCCAAAGGGAGGGCCAGAAACCCCTTCTCACACTGTTTCCGGGTGAGCAGCCACGTCAAATGCCGGGGCCCACGTTGGCGAACTTGAGTTTCACAAGTGATCTGTGTAAGAGAGAAAAGTATCTACTCCACCTACACAAAGAACAGCGCCTGGGTTAAATGAACTGTACAACGTGAGTTTGCCGAGTGCATCCTCCTGACAGCAAGTTAAATGGCTATAAGATACTGTGCTTGCATTTCACTCAATCAGACCCAATTTCCTGGGACCTCAAACACCAACTCCTCCCAAAATATGGCTAAAATTCTGGCAAATATCTGCAGATACCACTTCCGCAAATTAAATCCGAATATAGTTATGTACAAAGTTAGTTTACAGGATACCTAAGTCTCTTTGAATAGATCGAAGCAGGAATAAATAGCATCCTTAAATTTACCATTTGATCATCATGGGAAACTTAGGACACCTGGTGGGAGGTGAGTAGATTTCTATAGATATTGCTCAAATATTTGGTTTTCTATATTAGAGTATCTTCAATGCTATTGTGCCAATTTTCAAATGGAACATATGACCGGTGACACTTTTCAGTGCAAAAATATAAGTATCCTGTTTTTCAAGCCCACTATTTATATGACTCTAATTTCCTGGCAAGTCAGTTTGCTAGGTCATTGGGCTCCAAGGAACTTTATGGAGGAGGAGCTTAAATGTTTCTCACCCTCAAATTCATTCTGAAATGCAAATAAGTCCTCGCACCTCCCCATTGGGGAACACACACTCCTTGGTCAGTGTGTGCACCCTCTGGAAGGTGTTATCCCTCTTCCCCTGCTCTGGGCCGGGGAGACCTGAAGCCAAGAACACAGCTCTGGGATTGTAAAGGTGATTCAGGACACCCCCAAATCAGTCACCTGAGTTACAAGCATATTGACAGCTGAAATGGATCCTAAACTAGGAGTCTCAAAATCGACTTCTCCTCCTGAGTTCGCCAGACAGTGTCCTCTGGACAGTGACAGACAGGAAGCGTGGGCGCATCGAAGGTTCCTGGATAAGATTCTTCCAACATTTTCTTTCCCCAGAGGGCGTTCACATCAGGACCTGTTCTCGGGTCTCTGGCAGTCGAAGAGCGATCAGGCCACCCCCGACAAGAGAGGCAGCAGCCAGAAGGATGGGGACCACTATGGTTATCCCAACAAAAGAAGCAAAGATGGTGTTTCCCAGGATGGCTCCAAATTTGCATAATCCATTGAGGATGCCAAAGGCCGTGGCCCTGTAAAAGAAGAAGAAAGCAAGTCATCGTGAAAGTCAAACCAGACTTCCTTAGATGAGCAGGACCATGGGTCCTTTCTTTTCCTTGTTGTGAGAGAAGGTATAGTGAAGGTGTGGAAGGGAAATTTTTTCCTAAACAGGAAGCATTCTCATTTAAATCAAACGTGGAAATACAGAATAACATAAAGATGCAAACTTATATAACTCCACCACTAAAAGGCGATCACCACTATTCACATCCTGCAGTGTTTCCTTAAAACTTCTTTCTCTTTTCTAATGTTATCTCTTTTTGAAATTGTCACAGGTAGTACATGCAAACCGTGAAACACTGAAACAAACGGAGAGAATGAGGCAGAAAGGATCAGCGTTCCTCCTTAGTAACACCCGGACCCTCTTGTGGCAGACACTGCTGGGTGTCCCTAAATAGCATTTCTCCAAATATAGACTACATTTCCCAGACTCCCTTGCTGCAGAGTCTGGCCATGTGACTAAGTTTTAGCCAATGGGATGTAGGTGCAAGTGGCAGCTCCCGAGAAATTTCCTTAAGAGGTGTCGTGAGTGGTACTTTTTGCTCTCTTCCCTTGCATTTCTCTTCCTTCCTCCCTTCCCACTTCCTGGAATGGAGATGGTCTTCTCTTGGACCCCTGGCAGAGCTCATGAAAGGGCTAAAAAGAGCCTGCAGTGCCTGTTCTGGACTTCTACAGGAGAGAAAAAGGAAATGTCTGTCTTCCTAAGGCTGCATTTTTTTGAGATTTCTGTCACCCATGGCAAAGCCTAATCCTAATTATTATCCCTCAGTCACACTTCTGAGGGGTAACTATTATATATTTAAGTTCATTTATTTATTTATTTATTTATTTCGTAATCTCTACCCTCAACGTGGGGCTCAAACTCAAGACCCTGTGATCAAGAGCTGTGGGTTCCACTGACAGAGCCAGCCAGGTGCCCCCTGAAGATTTGAAAGATTTGTAAGATTAAATCTACTTAGAATTTCATAAGGTGTATCTTAACATATATGTAAGTCTCCTGTTCTATCTCTCAGTAAAGCTGTGTGGTTTTTTCCACATACAGCCCAGGGAAGAACTGACCTCTGGTTGGTGGTGAAACCTAAGTGTTTCACTTTTCTTAACAAATTGATTCCTAGATATTTTATGATTTCTTCTATTATTAAATGGAATTCAATTTTGTTTTTGAATTTGGTGATATATTTGTAAATTCCATATGCAGCTAAGTTACTTTTATTATTGACCAACTTATCAAATTATTTTATTGTTTATAGCAGTCTCTTTAGTTAATTGTCTTGAGTTTCACAGATGTAAAATCATATACTGTTGATATAATGATAATTTTTCCTCCTCTTATTTTTTGTAAAGCTTAGAAAGCTCTTTGGTTCAGGGGAGGGGGACTCCAAATATGGGATGCTATCCATATTCCAACACTTCTGTCACCCATCTGGAGAATATCACTAAGACATTTTGCAGAATTTCACTCACCTGCCTTCCATATCACTTCACACTCCTTTTTTTTTTTTAATATGAAATTTATTGTCACATTGGTTTCCATCCAACACCCAGTGCTCATCCCCCCAGGTGCCCTCCTCAATGCCCATCACCTACCCTCCCCCTCCCTCCCACCCCCCATCAACCCTCAGTTTATTCTCAGTTTTTAAGAGTCTCTTATGGTTTGGCTCCCCCTCTTCACACTCCTTTGTGACCACAGGACCACTTACCTGCTACCCTTCAAACTCACAACTCCTTCTCCATAACGAGAAATAACTGCTACATAATGGCCTTGACCCTACACCTTTAAACTAGGACTCTTCTCATATGGCTTGCACAAAATAAAAGTAAATGCTGGGCTTCCCTACCACGTTCTCTGCACATGCCCTAGACCATCATGCCTCATCCCTACCTTTATCTTCCCTTACTTCTCATCTACCTTTTGTTTATCTAGTTCCTCAACTTTGTCCCATATCTCCCAACAGAGGCCTATTCTCACCTCTCTTTGGATTGCATGACACATACAGTGTCACCCTCATTCCTCTCTCCTGAACATGGTTCGCACCTGTCCTTTGTATCTAGCCACCCACCCCACCCTATCAGGCTTTAGCCTGCTCATCTCCATGCCTCTGCTGGCCCCCCTACAGGAGAAACTCAACAGCTTAAGAGATGCTTTGCTCACGAAACACCGGGAAGACCAAGATGGCAGCGACGGAGGATCTTGGAACGGGTAGACCTCTGGCCACAGAAGTCCAAACAGCTCCCAGAGGGAAGCCCAGGGAAGAACTGACCTCTGGTTGGTAGGATATAGTTCCACCGTGATCACATCCAGGGCATTCCAGGCGGCAATGCTGGTCCCACAGAACAGGCATTGCCAGCCAATCATCTCAGACTCGCTGTTGCCGAAAAACAGGAAGAAGCAGCAGACCGCGGAGATCAGCATGGAGCCACCTACAGGGGGAGGTCAAGGGCAGAAGAAAAAAATGAAGACAAGACTGTCACCCACCTGTCTTTCCCCTTCTCCCACCTTCACAGGTGCAACTGTGCAACAGGTCTAGCTCTACACGGAGAAAGCACAGCTTGAGCCCCCGAACATGGTGCTCCAGTCATGGGAGCAGAGCCTTCTGCTTGGGTCATGTCACCAGAGTTAGCCCCCGAGAAGGATTTTGAAATCCTCATGCTGTGGTGCTGCCCAGCCCAGAATTACTGGGGATGAGCCAGAGGGGGCCCTAGTTGAAAATCTACGTCCCAGTCATTGTTCTGGGTGCCTGAGATACATGAGTATCAAAACCACCTCGTGGAGCTTACCTGCTATTGAGAACATAACCATCAATGGGCTGCCGAAGAAAACCTGAAAGGCCGGCTGTTAATTCTTCATTTATTCCCATCTCCGGCCCAGATATCTGACCTGCTCTTCTCAGCCCTGCCCTGTGCCCTGAGAAGCTACCCCCAGAGACTGCATACCTTGTCAGCTGGGAGCGGAGAGGGGTTGGAGTATTTCTTCCCAATTCCCATCCCATTTATAAGCCCCGTTTTGGTGATGGCTGCAGCCCCCCCACAGGACTATGGTTCCTTCCGGGAGCCTCCACCTCCATGGTTCCAGTTCTCACTGGGCTATTTTTTTCCCTGTAACCCTAGAGGCGGAAACTGCTGCCACTTCTGCTAGCATCTGGGTGCCTCATCTGCCTTATTTGTTCCCATAGCCCTGCCCACCCCTCTAAAAGTCACATCCCATCAATCAAGTCTCTTCACTAGAACTCTCTGGGGTGGCTTCTTTTTCCCACCAGCACTCTGGCTGATCCAGCTAATGATAAGAGGTCCCACTGAAAGAAGGCTGTGTCAAACGCTGCCCAAATCCAACCCACCCAGCCCGGCCCAGAAGAGCTTGGGAAGTGTGGAGTGGACGCACAGCATAGACCAGGGGTCTGGCTGGAAATGCGGTGAGAATGGTTAGCAGAAAGAAAGAAAGCCTCTTGCAAATTACCAGCTGGGAAACAGGCCAGGGCGCCCCACCAGGCAACCGGGGGTGGGGGGGAGGTGGGGGTGGGAAAGACAGGTCCTCCAGTTGCCAAGAAGCCATGCTGGGGGCCTGGTCTCACCAACAAGTGCCTCCTGGGGGGCCTCTGCCTGGAATCTCACACTCAGACCTGGAGCTGCGAAGATTGAGGCCAAACCCTGCTGATGAGCGGGGACATGGTAAGCATCGCCTGGGTTCTGCTGATTCTGGGAAGGGGTAGGGCTGTGAGCAGGTCACCTTGTAATCTCTTTCCAAACAGCGAGGAAGGAGACAAACATCTACTTGAGAACCCTATCATCTAAACGCATGCCTCCCTCAAAGTGGCCAGCCATGGCACCTGGCTTACAATAAATGTTGACAGCTGTTTGTTGAATACAAAATATGACCGTCAAATGAATCAAGTGATAGTTGAGGAACTGGCCTCTCATCTATGTTAGGTAATCCTACCGTAGATCCCTGTGGCCCGCTATAGATCCTTGGTTAATTCATTTCACTTGTGACTGAGAGGCCTGAGTTCAAATCCCTGCTTCCCCTGCATGACACTGAGCAAGTCTCATAACCTCTCTGTGCTGCCTCACTTTCCCCATCTGTAAAGTGTGGGCAAACACAGTACCTACCTCACAGGTTTATTTCGAGTGTTAAATATGTTAATATTAACAAAATGCTTGGCACAAAGCCTGACCTATAATACGTGTTTCGTAAGTGTTCGTTAAATGAACTTTCTAGTTTCTGTCTCTCTCTCCCGATAGATCATTTGCTCTGTGAGCATAAGGACAGTGTCTGTCTCAATTACCGCCGTGTTCTCATTGTCTACCGCACAGCCTGGCAGAGTATGTGCCGCATAAATTATTGCTTATTGAATGAATACACGAGGACTAACGGTCTCATCAGGAAAACTTCTACCCTTGTTAACAAGACGCTAGTTCAGCCCAGGAAACAGCACAGCATCGCAAACAGGACAAACTCTGCCCTCGCAGATTCTGCAGGGAATTTGAGGAAATAGCCATTTCCTTTCATGGAAAGGCTATTTCAAAACAGGTCACCCACATGCCATTGAGACATTTATTGAGCATCTACTGCTGCGCACTGATAATATCACAGTTGGTCCACGGCATGCCAGGCTTTCTACTAAAGATCAAAGAAAGAACGGTCTGAGCTCTCAACAGAACCAGAGAAACAAAATACAGATGCTAATAAGAGAGTAGAACATAGGGGAGCCTGGGTGGCTCGGTTGGTGAAGCACCTGACTTCCACCCAGGTCATGATCTCATGGTTCATGGGTTCAAGTCCTGCACCGGGCTCTGTGCTGACAGCTCAGAGCCTGGAGTCTGACTCGAATTCTGTGTCTCCCTTTTTCTCTCTGCCCCTCCCCTGTTTGCACCCTCTCTTTTTTTATCTCTCAAAAATAAATAAACTTTTAATAAAATTTTTTTAAATAAATAATTTTTTTTTTAAAAAAACGTGTAGAACATAAAGAATGAGAAATATTAGTTCCAGTTATCCAATTTGGGGAGCATGCCAGAAATCAGTTTTGATCTGGGGTACATTCACAGTGCTAAGGAGAGCTTCAGTAGCGGTGAAGGGGATGTCTGCTCTCTCGCTGTCCTGCCTTCTCCCCGGGGCCCAACCTTCCCGCTGTCTCCATTGGGGAACATGTGCCTGCTCTGGGCAGTGAGCCACGCCCCTGCACATGGGCACCCACCCCATTCCTCACAGGCCCTGCCTTCCCAAAGACATCCCGGGCTACCCCAGGCCTCAACCTCAGGATTCACTATTCAGCCTGGGACTCAAGAGGCCAGTGGCAGAAGGGCAGAAATGTCACATGCCTATGCTCACGTGCCTTATCTCATTGGAGCAAACAGAGGTAGTACTTTAACAACTGTGTAATATAAGCTCGCAGAAGGAAAGGAAGGTGTGCAGACTCATAAAGAGAATGTTGGCCAAGATGGTCACCTGACTCCCAGCCACTGGTCTTATGCATGGTGTAGCCCCTTCCTCAGAAAAGCTTGGGCATTGCCGGAGTTAGAAAACACTGTCCTTCCCTCAGGGGACTCGGGTCTAACCAGTACACAGGAGACAGCTCAATCTTCCATGCCTAGAGATGACCCTATCCTCACCACACACTTAAAAAGCTGAACTCGTGCTGGGGCGCGGGGGGGGGGGGGGGGGGGCCTCAGTCGGTCAAGCGTCTAACTCTCAGTTTGGGCTCAGGCCATGATCTCATGGTTCATGAGTTCAACTGACATCGGGCTCTGAGCTGACAGTGCAGAGCCTGCTTGGGATTCTCTCTCTCTCTCTCTCTGTCTCTCTCTGTCCCTCCCCAACTCCTGCTGTCTCTGTCTCTCTCAAAATAGATAAACTTAAAAAAAAAAAAGCTGAAATCACAGCCATGTCTTGTGCTTACCCTTCCAAATATCTATGCTCCTCTGTAACAACAATATTCAATATGAGCCCAACATCAGGAAAAGATTCCCTTGCGAAGATCTACCTGATTGATTTGTTCTTCTCTGACAAAATGACTACGTGACTTATTTTCTTTGCCTTTGAACTCCACTCCTAGGGAGCTGGTATTAATTTTCCTGATCAGCTGCAACCCTAGAGCAGACCCTTCACGACATGTGAATCCGTGTGTTGTTCTGGTCCCCACCCTGGGCTGACAATGTATATATTCTAATGTATGTTTTTCCTGGCCCTGGGTGTGTACTTTTTGGTTCTTGTTTCTGTAGCAAACTTCTGGGGATCCTGGAGCAGTGAAGCAAAGTACGTGAATGCTGCCACCATTTTTAAGGACCATGTGTGCACCAAGCACTGTGAGATCCTCTGGCGACACGATGCGCCAGCCAGTTACAGTTACCGATAAGGAAACTGAGGCCTGGAGAAATAAAGGAGCATTTCCAAAGTCAAATAAGCCTCAGGAGGACTCCAACACAATTCTGTCCATCTCCAAAGCCCAAGTGTTAACACTACTAAATAATAATAAGTAATGCAATTTATTTTAAAGCCTGCAAATGAATCGATGTTCATCTAAGAGCACTTTGTATATTTTTCTGACAATAATCATACACAGTGGGTAGAGCGGATATATTTAATATCCTTACTGAAGTGCTAATACCATGACTGTCAAAGAATCACTCAGTCAGGAAATTAAAGAGGACTCCCTGACCTGGACCGGGGGTCTCAAACTACCTCCGTGGAGTCCTGGGGTTTTGGAAACATGCCTGCCCCCTTGGCTCCTACACCAGCAGATGCCGTCTCATCTGTTTGGTTTCCGGTGGGAGATTTCTTCAAGAAAAAGAAAAAAACTCTGCTTCTTTATTATGCTTGAAAGCCACCGCCCTTACCTACTGGAGGAGAGGCGGCATGCCTGACTACTCACCGATCATCTTGAGTCTTCCAACTTTGTCCATGAGCAGAGCAGAAATGATGTTCCCAGGCAACACAGACAGACTGCCAAGGAAACTGACGAGGTAAATCAGGAAGTCATTATCTTGCTCAAAGTCCATGTGGCAGCCTTCTTTCTGCTTCAGAAAGGTGCTGTTGATAAACCGGCAGTTGATGAACTTATGCTCGTAGAGGTCTGGGGAGAGAAGGAAACCTTTGGTTCGTGGCAAGTGGACAGGGGGCTGGGGAGAGATGGGGCAGAGGAAGGGATGAAGTCACGCCCCTTCCATGGGCAGACTGCCACAAGCCTCTGGCAATCAGACAGTCTCAAAGTCAAGGTGACATGTGGCCAGGTATGAATGAAGAGAGGAAACTCTAAAAATGTAAGGATGGCTTCAACTTCCTATAAGGAAAATGTAAGGAACACTCACTGAGAGACATGCCTGAATATGTCATCTCTCAGGCTACAGAACAGCCTGTTTCTATCAATGAGATGACACCAAGGTCCAAGGCTACCAGCTTATAGGAAGCAGAAGACAAGAGTATTCCGTCCAGGGACGCCTGGGTGGCTCAGTTGGTTAAGTATCCGACTTTGGCTCAGGTCATGATCTCATGGTCCGTGAGTTCAAGCCCCATGACAGGCTCTGTGCTGACAGCTCAGAGCCTGGAGGCTGCTTCGGATCCTGTGTCTCCCTCCCTTCCTCCCTCCCCCCTCTCTCTGCCCCTCCCCAGCTCGTCTTCTCTCTCTCTCTCTCTCTCTCTCAAAAATAAGTAAACATTAAAAAATTTTTTGAAAAGAGAGAGAATTAGGTCCAGAGCCCACGCAGAAACCTGAACATTCTTCAAAAGAAAAACCATCTGCTCAGTGGTGTCCAGGATGGGAAGCAGGGGGTGGTGAATATGGAGAGCACAGAGGATTTTTAGGGCAGTAAAAATACTCTATATGGCATGTAATGATGAATATACGCCATCATCCATTTGTCCAAGCCCATAGAATGCTCAACACCAAGAGTGATCCCTACCGTCAACTCTGGACTTGAGATGATCCTGATATACCAGTACAGGTTCATCAATGGTAACAAATGCACCCCTCTAGTAGGGGGATGTTGATAATCAGGGAAGGGGGTGGGGCAGGAGTTACATGGAAATCTCTGTACCTTCTTTCCAATTTCATTGTAAACCTAAATCATGTCCAAAAACATAAAGTCTTTAAAAAGTATAAACCATTTGCTTTAAAACTAGTTCCCAAGTCTTCCAGCACCTTCTACCACCAACTGTTCTTGCAGAAAGATCGCCTACGTGGGCTCTCAGGAAACCTGGCTTTCGGGAACCGGCTCTGCTGTTGACCCTCTTTAACCTTCCCAAACTCCCTCCTACAAAATTAGAAAATTACACCTGATTATCTCCATCACTTCCCAGCCCACTGACATTTCATGACTACAGGTGTTCTCAGAAATCCCCATGTAAGAGTATGCAAACAAGGAGGCAACATTAAAGCTTGAAAGAAGAGCGGCACATTGTGGTTCAATTGGTTAAGTGTCCAACTCTTGGTTTCAACTCAGGTCATGATCTCACGGTTCGTGAGCTCGAGCCCCGCATTGGGTGCTGTGCTGACAGGGCGGAGCCTGCTTGGGATTCTCTCTCTTTCCCTCTCTCTCTCTGCTGCTCCCCTGATTGTGCTCATGCTCTCTCTCTCTCTCTCTCTCTCTCTCTCTCTCTCTCTCTGTCTCTCTTTCTCTCAAAACAAATAAATAAACTTAAAAAACTTTCTTCTTTAAAGAAGAAACTAAAAGATTCGTCAGGTTTTAATGACAAATAGGAAATGTATAGCTCTCATTTTTTTTAAGTTCAGGCTAAAAAAAATAATTTAGGAAGGTAAATCTCATAATGGATTATTTAGAGACTGAGGGATATTTGGAGGCCAGACATTGAACCTTTTGAGGCTGACCTGATAGAAGAAAAAGATGTTCTTGCATAAACCCTGGTGCTGATGCCAGGGAGAACGCACTGATATGGCATGATGCATGGAGTTCAGTGACAAGATGACAGACTTCAGAGCCAAACAACTAAGGAATAAATCCAAGCTCCCTGTGGCCTTGGGCAAGATGCGTAATCATGGGTTTCCTCGGCTATAAGATGGGAATAATCGTGCATTTCTCACTGGAGACAATGTAGGTGGAGCCCCTGGTAAAACTCAGGTAGTTTCCCTACATCCCAACTTGACCTGGTATGTTAACGTATGATGTAGTAAAAGTAACAAGGAGAGGTGGCCTGGTGGGATTTTGTGAACTTTTTTTTAATCACGGAAATCCGAAATGGTGCGATTTTAAAATACTCTTATCATCTCACTTCATGCACAGACCTTGAAAACATACAATTTTTCCTTTTCCTTCATTATTGTGAGAACATGACTCTTGAATTTTGCAAGATTCAAATTCTGCGAGGTCTTCAAGAGCACCCCGTGTACGTAAAATGCAGCCTTCTTGGAACCCTGGGTTTTCATCTGTGCCTTATTTTTTAATGTTGTTTATTTATTTTTTTTAATTATTTTTTGATGTATCTTGTTTTATTTAACAAAGCCTCTGTCAGTTAATATTAAAGACAATTCCAGATGTTCTTTACACATGTATAATTTCTCATATATGTAATTACAACTGTATTTGTTAGCACGGTTCAATAGTAATATGATGTGAACAACTTACATAAATTTAAATGTTCTAGTAGGCACATTAAAAAAGTAAAAGAATCAAGTAAAATTACATTTTTTAAAATATTTCATTGTCAAGTTAGCTAACACGCGATATATATGGTGTAGTCTTGGCTTTGGGAGTAGGTTCCCGTGATTCATCACTTACATACAACACCAATGCTCATCCTAACAAGTGCCCTCCTCAATGCCCAACACCCATTTTCCCCACCCCTCAAGCCTCCCGCCCCCATGAACCCTCAGTTTGTTCTCTGTATTTAAGAATCTCTTGTGGTTTGCTTCCCTCTCTTTTTATCTTATTTTTCCTTCCCTTTCCCTATGATCACCTGTTAAGTTTCTCAAATTCCACAAATGAGTGAAAACATATGATATCTGTCTTTTTCTGACTGACTTATTTCACTTAGCATAATACCTTCCAGTTCCATCCATGTTGTTGCAAATGGCAAGATTTCATTCTTTTTCATCACCAAGTAATATTCCACTGTGCGTGTGTGTGTGTGTGTGTGTGTGTGTGTGTGTGTCTGTACATATCACATCTTCTTTATCCATTCATTTTGAGAGAGAGAGAGAGAGAGAGAGAGAGAGAGCATGTGTGAGCAGGGGGAGGGGGCAGAGAGAGAGGGAGAGAGAGAATCCCAAGCAGGCTGTCAGAATGTAAAGGGCTTAATTTCATGAACTGTGAGATCATGACCTGAGCCGAAATCAAGAGCAGGACACTCAACCGACTGAGCCACCCACGCACCCCTCATCTGTGTTATATTTTGTTCCTGCTGAGGACCTGTAGCACATATCATCAGTCTCCTCGAGACTAGAGCGCTCACCCAAACTTTTGTTTCTCGCTTCACATGCAATAAAACATGCAGACAAAATAAATGCATCGGCAAAGACTGTGCAACTAATCCATGCCATACCTAGGGTGAGAACCCATTTTTCCAACCTGAGTGAGACTCAGTAGTCACATCTGTAAATACCTTGCTACCGACCCCTAAAGCTTATGACTGAGACTATTGTGTCTTAGATAAGACTAGTCCAAGACCCTTGACCCAGCGTACCCACACCACCCATGTCCTTACCTGTGTTGTAGAAGGTGGTTGATTCAATGGTGCAGTTTTTGAAATAGGTATCAGTAGATGTAACATCTTGAAAATAGCACTCATCAAAGAATGTGTCCTCAAAGAGTACGTGTTTAAAGTACATCTTTGTGAACCTGTGGGAAAGACATTAGCCCCTGAGTGATTCAACCAGGCAGAAAGAAGACTTGAGACCAAAATCAAAAGCACAGAAAGGCAGAAAATGGAGAACTTCAAACCAAAGGTGCTGAAACATGGAGTGTTTTTCCATTTCTTTGTGTCTTCTTCAATTTATTTCATAAGCTTTCTGTACTTTTCAGCATACGGATCTTATATGTAGGAGAATCACTGGGTTCTACTCCTGAAACCAAGACTACATTGTATGTTAACTAACTTGAATTTAAATAATAATAATTTTTTTTAAAGATCATCTGGGGCACCTGGGTGGCTCAGTAGGTTGAGTGTCAGTTAAGTGACCGGCTTCAGCTCAGGTCATGATCTCACCATTCCTGAGTTAGAGCCCCGCATCAGGCTCTGTGCTGACAGCTAGGAGCCTGGAGCTTGCTTTAGATTCTGTGTCTCCCTCTGCCATTCCCCCACTCGCATCTGTCTCTCTCAAAAATAAACATTAAATTTTTTTTAATTAAATAAAATTAAGATTAAAAAAAAAAAAAGATCACTTGCTTCAGTGGCTCTCAATCCTGCCCGTGTATCAGAATCACTGGAAGGCTTGTTAACAATGGCTGGTTACATAATTTGTGGGGTCCAGAGTAAAATGAAAATGCTGGCCCTATGTTCAGAAAGTAAGAAAAAAATGCCTTTAAATGTACTAAAATAATATAAAGCTTTTCCTTTTTACTACGGTCTCTCCCTCTCCCTTCTCCTGGTTTGTCCTGGTAGGTTTTTTTTTACTTGACTAATGTTATTCTAAATAAAGAAACATTTAGAACTTTTTTTAAAAAGGACTAAAACATTATTTTTGACCTAGACTAGTCCCTGTTCCTTAGCTGGTGTTTATAAAGGCGGGAGGGCAGCAGGAGTGAGGAAGCTGGTGCCTACACCCGGTAGATACAGGATCTTCTACAGCACCTGGTGATTCCCAATACGGTCACGGATCTTATGCATCAGACTCATTGACATGTGGGATAGTGTGAAATGAAAATATTGATAAAATGTCACTCTAAGCGGAGCTTTAAGAACATGCAGTTCCCTCAGCTGGTCTTAGTAGGTTTGGAAGCAATAGATTTGGGAGGAACTGAGCGTCTTCATTTTAAAGATTTCCCCAACCAAGATCTGGAGGGACAGGCACTCTCATTCACACGGTTGGTAGAATATAATTGGTGTAGCCTCCTTGGGGAGCAGTTTTGCAAAATTTTAAGTGTGTAATCGCTTTGACCTAGAAATCCCACCTTGAAGAATTTATCCTACGGTTTGCCTCCCTCTCCGTTTGAAACTAGTTTTTCCCCTTCCCTTCCCTCAATGGTCCTCCATTAAGTTTCTCAAGTTCCACATATGGGTGAAAACATATGACATCTGTCTTTCCCTGACTGACTTATTTCACTTGGCATAATACCATAAGAGACTCTTGAATGCAGAGAACAAACTGAGGGTTGATGGGGGGGTGGGCAGGGGTGAGGGGAGAATGGGTGATGGGCATTGAGGAGGGCACTTGTTGGGATGAGCACTGGGTGTTGTATTTAGGTGATGAATCACTGGAATCTACCCCCAAAACCAAGAGCCCACTGTATACACTATACGTTAACTAACTTGACAATAAATTAAAATGAGAGAAAGAAAGAAAGAAAGAGAAATAATTTATCCTACCTATACCTGCTCATACATTCAAAGAGAAGCATTCACTGATGCTCACTGCAACATCTCTTTTTTTTCTTTTTGAGAGAGAGAGAGAGAGAGAGAGAGACAGAGAGAGAACATGAGCATGAGTCGGGGGAGGGGCAGAGGGAGAGAGAAACTCTTAATCAGGCTGCATGCTCATTGTGGAGCCCAACTTGGGGCTCAATCTCACAACCATGAGATCATGACCTCAGCCAAAATCAACAGTCAGACGCTTAAGCGACTGAGCCACCCAGCCACCCTGCAACATTTCTTTTTTTAAAAAAATTGTTTTTAACATTTATTTACTTTTGAGACACGGAGCATGAGCAGGGAAGGGGCAGAGAGGGAGACACAGAATCTGAAGCAGGCTCCAGGCTCTGAGCTGTCAGCACAGAGCTCGATGCGGGGCTCAAACCCACAAACTGTGAGATCATGACATGAGCTGCAGTCGGACGCTTAACAGACTGAGCCACCCAGGAGCCCCATAACATTTCTTATAAGAATTTACTAGAAGGATGATGGGTATGTAGGTAGGTAGGTAGACAGATAAACAGATAGATACCACACAGTGGAATCACATGTGACTGTTACAGTTATTAGGTAGATCTGAATGTCTTAATATGGAATAATCTTCAAGGTATATTGTTAACTGAAAAAAAAAAAATCAAGTGCAATATAGTGTCTCTAGCACGTGAGCATTCCCGTAAGGAAAGATATGGTACATCACCTCTGACGCATAGAATATATCCAAAAAGTTGCACAAGAAACTGGTAGGTGTGGTTGGCCCTAGGGAGGTGCAATGGGGGTCAGGAATGAGATAATGTCAATCCTTCCTTTATACCACACATGTATACACTTGACACTTAAAAACGAAACAGCTAATAAGGGGGAAGCATCTACGTGACTCTGAGATGCAGCCACATTTGGAAGTACTGCTCTAGTCCAACTCCTTACTAGGAAAAAACTATCTTACATCCTAAAACGTGGACCAGGGGCGCCTGGGTGGCTCAGTCGGTTAAGCATCCGACTTCGGCTCAGGTCACGATCTCACGGTCCGTGAGTTCGAGCCCCGTGTCAGGCTCTGTGCTGACGGCTCAGAACCTGGAGCCTGTTTCAGATTCTGTGTCTCCCTCTCTCTCTGACCCTCCCCCATTCATGCTGTCTCTGTCTCAAAAATAAATAAACGTTAAAAAAAATTTTTTTTTAAACAAAAAACGTGGACTGACATATATGAACTAACTTCTTCTTCTGCTGGGCCTTTCCCAAGCTAGGTCAAACCTGTAAGCTAGAAGCCTTGGATGTGATTTGTGGAGAATTACAACCCATTTGTTCATTTGTCTATTCATGTATTTATACACTCAGTCTTCAGCAAAACTCAACTTAGCATGATATTAGGTGCTACGAATACAGAGAGGAAAGACATGGTCCCTGCCTTCAAGTCTAATTGGAGAACAAGCCAAGCAAACAGACAACACACAATACAGTGGGAATCACAGTGACAGAGGTAGCACAGGCTGCTGAGACTCATTGTTCCCCTTCAGGGCCACCACAAAATTCAGTCCATGACCACATATGATGACCAGTCCCCCTTTTCCTTCACGCTATATTGTATTTTGCTAACAGCCCTAATCTAGATTCACCTGTCGCTAGCTTCAGCAAAACAACCCCCACCCAGTAAGAAGGCCTGAGCGTGTGCTTCTCAAAGAGAGGTCCCCGGACCTCTTGCAACAGAACACAACAGAAGACTGCTGTGAAGGATGCTGTCTCCTATATGCCTAGACCACTTGAACCAGAATCACCAGAGGCAGAGGCCAAATTACTTTGTACAATGTTTCATAGGGTCAGATGTGCTACAGACTTTGAAACAGGGGCCTCCAAAGGCTATCACTGAACTCTTCAGGTTTCCACGGAGAAATGAATCGGTAAGCCTTTTGTTACAGGAAGATGCCTTTGATTTCAAAATTAATGTGATTCGTATGCTGGATATGTTTACTCAGGAAAGCTATTCCTGGAGCCTGTCTCAGGTTTTTGCCTTTCTTAATATATCCTTCTCTTTAATATAGTAATAGGCTGCTGATGTGGCCTTCAGATATATTTTAATGTTCTGGTGAGGGTGGGTGAGGGAGCAGAGCCATAAATCATAATGGGCCTGACGCAAGCAGACCTTAAAATGTATCTCCAAGTGAGTTATAAAAAGCCAAAGTTATAAAGAAAGAGATAAAAGGAGAAAGGGCCATGGCATATTTTATGAGTCTTTATATAAATCATCCCCTATCTCTAATTTATATACTGAACTGGTCCAAGATTCTTCACACAGGAGAGTTAAAAGGCTGAAAGGAAAGTTTGCGCGAGTATCTTATGGAACTTGTCCTGTAAGAAAACAGGATCCGTTGGCAATCCAGAGTCCATGGCAGAATTATTACTACAAACACTTTATGTCAATGGTTAGTCTACCAAAGGATCTAAACTGTGCCCAAAATTGTATCAATTTAGTCATGTGTTTTACCCAATGGCATCCTCAAGAAACTCAGTCTAATTAAAGGGATAAACAAGGAAACTAATCATTAAAATTTAGTGTGATAATGATCAAGATAGAGGTATGTCATAAGATATTTCAAAGGGAGCACTTTTCAGGGAGAATATTTCAGGGAGAATATAAACAACGGGCACAGTTCTCCAAAGCTTCTGCACATACACCCTATTATATCATAAGCCTTCCAGGTACAGTAAAATGAAACAGAATGGCCAAGAAAGGAACTGGAATTCTAGTCTCTCACACATTACCTCATGTCAGGTCCTAATCTGATGTAAAGCAGAGTGTAAACAAGGGAATCGTTGGCTTCAGAAAATATATGCTTGGATCTAGTTTGCTTAAAGAATGGAGGAAACTGAAAATGTTGCCTGAACTCTCTATATAATTTCCCAAATTCCCCAAATGTAGTCATCAGGCTTTTTCCCCACCTCTGACACCATTCTCCAGAAAATGAAGAGTAGGGTCCCAACTTTCAGAGCTTAATCACCAAGAGGTCTCAGGCAAGTCTTTTCTCCTCTCTAAGCTTGCATTTAAAAATCTTTAAAACAGGGGTATGGAGGAGGTGTTTCTTCCCAGCTCCATATGGTTCTATAAATGAGAAGGGCCTTAACTGTGTGTTGCCTGAGAGGAAATGAAAGATATGGCCTAGGATATGGTCATCTTACTTCTCCACATTATGAAAATACGCTTTCACGGAGAATAGGAAGATACTTATGGAAGGAAATACCAGTGCCAATGTCAACCAAATAGTCTCTAAAAACACATACTTATGCCTCAGGGAATCTGCCAATAAACCCAATCTCCTTGCTTCCACCTCTTTCACACTCAAGGCCAACCAAGTGCTGAAATCGCCAAGAACTCATCCTGTCTCTTTTACAAAGATCCTAGCATGTGTATAGCATTTGGGAATAAAATCTTAAACAGAATGACAAAAGTAGCATATAGGGGGGCACCTGGGTGACTCCGTCGGTTCAGCTCCCAACTCTTGATCGTGGCTCAGGTCATGATCTCACAGTTCGTAAGACTGAGCGTCGTAAGACGCTGGACTCTGTGCTGACAGCTGGAGCTTGCTTAGGATTCTCTCTCCCCCTCTCTCTCTGCCCCTCCCCCAATCACATGGTCTCTCTCTCTCTCTCTCCCCCTCAGAATAAATAAATAAACTGTTAAAAAGTAGAATATAGGGGTGTTGCCTGGGTGGCTCAGTCAGTTATGTGTCTGACTCTTGATTTCAGCTCAGGTCATGATCTCACAGTTTGTGAGTTTGAGCCCCACATTGGGCTCTTCACTGACAGTGTGGAACCTGCTTGGGATTCTCTGTCTATGTATGTCTTGCCCCTCCCCTCCCTCTCAAAAGTAAATAAATAAACATTTTTTTTAAGTAGACTATAGAGTCACCTGGGTGGCTCAGTCAGTTAAGCATCTGACTTTGGCTCAGGTCATGATCTCACAGCTCATGAGTTCAAGCCCCATGTCAGACTCTGTTCTTACAGCTTGGAGCCCGGAGCCTGCTTTGGATTCTGTGTCTCCCTCTCTCTCTGCTCTTCCCCTACTCATTCTCTGTCTCTCAAAGATATTTTTTTAAGTAAAAAGTAGAATATAGGGGAAAAAAAGAAATAACAAAGATAAAAGCAATTATTAATTTGCAAGAGAAAAAAGTAGAACAACTTCATACACAAATAAAGTTATAAACATCCTAAATAAAATATTAATTTAAACACACTAAAATATGGAAAGGACTAAAATTCCTTCAACTGGTAAATGGATGAAAATATAGTAGTACATTCATACCATGGACTAGTACTCTTCCATAAAATAAACTGCTAAATGTGCAATGACATGGATAGAGCTCAAGTACATAATGCTAAGTGCAAAAAAAAAAAAAATGGATTAAAAGCTTCGTATTACAAAATTCCATTTATGTGACAAAGAGATCATTGGCTGCCAGGGACTGGAGGTAGAGTAAGGATTGACTGCAAAGTGGCATGAGGAAATCTGGGGAGTAACGAATCTATTCTGCATTTGGATTGACTATATGCACTTGGCAAGCTCACAGAACTGTACTGTAAAAAGGGCAAATTTTACTGTATCTAAATTATACCCCAATAAAAAGGAAGTCAAAACAAATTTCTAAGGTAATAATAGCTACCCAAAAAACTGAAACCAAGCACAAATATTAGATCAACTCAACACTCCCATATCCCATAAATGCTAGCAAAAGAGGAGATGTACCCATTTATTTAAAAAGTCTCTACTGTCCTACATAAGATATCTGACTTTCAACCAAAAATTACAAGATACACAAAGAGGCAAGAACAAAACATTATGTCAAAACAAAGTAATATTACAAAAAGAGAAATAAAGTGGTGCCTAGGTGTTTGAGTTGGTTAAGTGACTCTTGATTTTGGCTCAGGTCATGGTATCACAGTGGGGAGAGGGAGCCCCACGTTGGGCTTCATTCTGGTCATGAAGCCTGCTTAAGATTCTCTTTCAGGGTGCCTGGATGGCTCAGTCAGTTAAGCATCCAACTCTTGGTTTCAGCTCAGGTCATGATCTCATGGTTCATGAGTTCGAGCCCCACATCAGCTCTGTGCTGATAGTGTGGAGCCTGCTTGGGATTCTCTCTCTCTCCCTCTCTCTCTGCCCCTCCCTACCCCCCTCTCTCTCTCTCTCTCAAAAAAATAAATAAATAAACTTAAAAAAGAAGATTCTCTCCTCTCCTTCTGCCCCTCCGCCCTGCCCCCACTGTTTGCACATTCTCTGTCTGTCTCAAAATAAATAAACAAATAAAAACAAATATATATATATATATATATATATATATATATATATATATATAATATCATTGCTGGAATTATCATTTAATTTAAAATAACCAGAATTAACATATTAAAGCCCTAACGGAAAAGGTGGATAACATGCATACATGATGGAGAATTCTATCACAAAGAGGTAAACTATTAGAAAGGATCAAATAGAAATGCTAGAAATTTTTTTAAAACAGTACAACAGATTAAGAATACCCTTAATGGACTCATCAGGGACTCATCATATTCAAGGAAGGAATTACATAGCTTGTATATAACTCAAGGGAAATTACCAAAACTAAAACATAAAGAGAAAAATAAAGGGGAAACCTCAGAAAAGAGAATTCAGAGACTTGGGGAAACTATCAAACAATCTAATGTAAGTGCAATTGGAATTTCAGAAAGAAAAGAGAGAAAAAATTTGGCATAGGACCTATTTGAAGAGATAATGGCTAAAAATTTTCCTAAATTAATGAAACAGGCCAAACCACAACTCCAAGAAACTCACAGAACCTCAAGCAGAAACTCATAGAACCTCAAATATTATCAACTTACATTTGAAACTTGGATCTTCATAAAGAAATGAAGACCTCTAGAAATGGCTAAATTATAGGGATATATAAAAAAACATCTTTTTTTCTTTTTTAAGTCACTATAAATGATAATTGAGTGTCTAATGTAAAAATAGGGGGTGCCTGGGTGGCTCTGTTGGTTAAACATCTGACTCCTGATTTCAGCTCAGGTCATGATCTCACAGTTCGTGTTTTTGAGCCCTGCATCAGGCTTTGTGCTGAAAGCATGGAGCCTGCTTGGGATTCTCTCTCTCTCTCTCTCTCTCTCTCTCTCTCTCTCCCTCTCTCTCTCCCTCTCCCTCTCTCTCTCTCTCTCTCTCTCTCTCTCTCTCTCCCTGTATGCTCCCCAGTTCACATGTTCTCATTCTCTCCCTCCGTCTCTCTCTCCCTCTCTCTCACAAAATATTGTGTGCCCTAACATATGTAAAAGTAAACTGCATGACAGTAGCATAAAACATGACAGAAAATGACAGTGTTCTATTGAAAAGCTCTCACATGACGTGTGAAGTTAATATATTATTTGAAGATAGTGATTAATGAAAGATATATATTGTAAGCTCAAGGCAACCACTCAATTTTTTTAAAAGAGGAATAAATAATAAGCTGGTAGTGAAGGTAAAACAGAATTATGAAAATAATATAAAACAGAGCAGAAAACAGTAAAAAAAAGAGAATAGAGAAAACAGCTAACGATATGATAGAAAAAGTGGAACCATATGCTATCTATAAGGAACCTACTTAACTCTAAAAACATAATAAAAGAAAAAAATGGAAACAGTAAATACCAATCAGAAGAATCCTGGAGATTCAGATAATATCAGATAAAGTAAACTTAGAGCAAGGAATATTATCGGGGAATAAGGGGTATATTACATAATGATAAAGGCATCAATTCACCAATAAGACAAAACCAATACAAATGTGTATGCACCTCACAACAGAACTTTAAGAAAAGAAAGCCCTATGGCATACAGATTGCGTTATCTGGCCAAAACATAAATATATATAAATTATATTTTGACACTTCTAAATACACTTCTAAATAATTTTGAGATGAAGAGTAAATATTACGGGAAAATATAAAATAGATATAAGAAGTTGATGCTGCTGAAGCAAAATTGGAGTGAAATATTCCTAATTAAATTCATTCACTTTTTAAAAAATATCAAGAAATATGAAAAAGAAACTAAGACATAAAGAAAGGAATATGAGAAAAAATATTATTATTTAAATATAAAATATGCAAAACTCCAGTAAGACTGATTGTAAAAAAAGACTAAAAGCGCAAATGGGCAGTATTAGTAGTTAAAAGGAAGAATTTATTGTTACAAATCTAATAAAAACGTATATATCATAAGACAATGTTGTGAAGAACTTTGTGACAATATAATTAAAGCTTAAAAGAAATAACTTTCCAAAAGAAAAATGAGCTATCTGAATATATTAATGCCATTTAAAAATGAATTGTTAATCAAAATCTGTTACCTCAATTAATGGCAAGCTGATATGGTTAGAGAGGCTATCTTTACCAAACCCTCAAGGAATCGACTACCACTACCTTACGCAATTTGTTTTAGAAGAAAAAGGTGTGTGTGTTTGGGGGGGGGGGGTGGTGGTGGTAATAAACTTGATACCAAAGGCAAATGGAAAAGTATAAGGAAAATATATACTATCTTATGAACAGGTTTAAAAATCCTAAATAGTACTTTAGCAAATCAAATTTGTCTATTGCCATGAAACAAATTAACAATGAATTAGTAATACACATCCCAGGAATCAAGTATGGTTGAAAACCAGAAAAACTATTATTTTAACGTATCATATGAGTAGGTCCAAGGAGAAAACCTTATAATTATCATAGTAGATGCAGAAAAACATTTGACAGACTCAATATACTTTTTTGACAAAAAAGAAGCTTGGCATAATCAAAACAGCAGAGATTTTTCTTAACTTTCTAAAGACCAAGATTCAAAACATACAGCAGATATCATATTTAAGGATGAGATACCAAAAGCACCCACTGATGTCAAGATACCCATTAGTCCTGCTCCTATCCATCACTGAGCACAACACAACGAAAAGAGAACATAATTATAGGGAGAAGAAAGGAAGAGATAAAATTATCATTAATTTTTGTCAATGTGTTTGCCACATACAAGAACCAAGCAAATCTACCAAGAAGTTATCAAAATGAATAGAGTTGTGTCAATGTGTTAGATCAAAAAAAAAAAAAAATCATGTATAAAGGAAAAAGGTGAAGAAGGGGCAAGAGAAGGAGGAGAGAAGAGGGAGGAGGAGGAGAAAAAGAGAGGGTAAAGGTCCCACTCACAATAGCAGCAGGAACAATAAAGCATCAGTAATAAGCCTCACAAAATACATACAAGATTTTTTGTAATGTTTATTTATTTTTGAGAGAGAGAGAGAGAGAGAGAGCAGGAGGAGCACAGAGAAAGGGAGACAGAGGATGCAAAGCAGGCTCTGCACTGACAGCAGAGAGCTCGATGCGGACTCGAACTCACAAACCACGAGATCATGACCTGAGCTGAAGTCAGCACTTAACCAACTGAGCCACCCACATGCCCCGTGAGATCTTTATAGAGAATATTTTAAACCAATATTGAAGGGCATAAAACAATGACTAAGTAAACAGAAATGCAGTATTCAATGATTGGAAGATTCTACTTTGTAAAGATGTCCCCCGATGAATCTAGACCTTCTATGTCACTCCAATCAAAATCCCAACCAGCTGTTGTTAATGGAATTTTAGAACTTGATCCTAAAACTCATCTGGAACAGCACAGGGGCAAAATCAGCCAATAAAAATGTTAAGAACGAGGTGGAAGAACCTGGAAACACAACAAAACAATGAAGTTCCAGCAATAACGTCAGCATGGTAAAGGAAGAGATAAATTAGAACCATGGACCCAAACGGAAAGCTGAGAAATACAGTCACACATATACGGAAAAGTCACTTAAGACAAAAGTGTTACTACATAGCAATAGGTGAGAGATGGGCAATTTCATAAATGTAGAAACAACTGGTTATTCCTATGGGAGAAAAATCAAATAATTTCTCTGATAGATGGAGACCACCTCCAGGCAAATTAAGGGCTGGAGTGTGAAAAGAAGCTTTCAAACTTAGAGAAACAAACAGAAAATGACTTTAGGACTTCCAACAGGAAGTATTTCTTAAATTAGAGCCAAAAGGCACAAATCTTAAAGGTAAGTGGCAAACCTGGTGTTAGAATACAAAATCTCTGCCCAAGAAAGGACTGCTTATGCAAAAGTTAAAAAGCAAATCGCAAAATGTCACAGCCAAGAGGAACCCAAGGAGGCATGACTGACCACTAACTGTAATGTAGTGTCCTGGATGGATCCTGGAGCAGACAGAGAACAGTGGGTAAAAGGAAATCCAAGGAAAGCATGGACTTTACTGATAACATACTGATATTGGTTTATTAATCGTAACCCGTGTGCCATGGTAATACAAGATATTATAACAGAACAAACAAGGGGGTGGGTATATGGAAACTCTGCACTATCTTTGCAACTTTTCTGTGAAACTAAAACTGTTCGATAATAAATAAAATAGACTTATTTTTTTAAAAACACAGAAAAATTTCAAACATATAGTTGACAATTGGTTTTTACAAATAAATGTAAAGAACTCATGAGCTGTAGACTGAGTGTGTGGGTCCCCCCAAAATCCATATGTTGAAACCTAATCCTCAATGTGATGGTATTAAGAGTAGGGCCTCTGGGAGGAATTAGGTCATGGAGTCATGAAGGGGATTAGTGCCTTTGTAAAAGGGGCCCCAGGAAGCTCCCTCCTGCGTTTCTCCTTGTGAGCACACAGCAAGCAGACAGCCACCTAGGAACCAGGAAGAGGACCCTCAGCAGACACAGAATCCGCCTGTGCCGTCACCTTGAACTTCCAGCCTCCAGAACTGGAAGAAATAAATTTCTGTCGTTTATAAGCCACCCAGTCTGTGGTATTTTGCTATGGCAGCTTGAAGGGACTCAGATATCATGCAAATTAATATGAAAATGATTATCCAATGAATGAAATAAACGGAGCCCATGAACAGGTGCAGAAGAAGAAACCTGAAGAGCCAAGAAATACAGGAAAAGATACTCAAACTCATCAGGACTAGAAAATGCCAATTAAATGACAGAGAGAGACCACATCACCCTCCTCAATCCCACAAACCGAGAGTGAGCCCAGTTGTAGTGAAACAGGTGCACTCATCCTGCTCAGTGGGAAGTGTACTTGGTACAAGCCTCGTGGAGACTGGTGTGGCACTGAGGCTGAAGGTGTTCACATCCTTCCATCCAGCGATTCCACCTCTAGGTATGTAAGCTAGAAACGTCTTCCACAAGAACACATATAGTCAAAAACTGCGAATGATTTCAATGTCCATCAAAAGGAGAAGAGACAAAGGGGTGCCTGGGTGGCTCAGTCAGTTGAGTGTCTGACTCTTGATTTTGGCTCAGGTCCTGATCCCAGGGTCGTAGGATTGAGCCCTGTGTCCATGCTGCCTGTGGAACCTGCTTAAGATTCTCTCTCTCCGTCTGCCCCTCCCCTGCTCACATGTGCACATGTGTGAGTGCTCTTTCTCAAAAGAAAGCAAATAAATAAGCAAATAAATAAAACACAACTACATTATGGAATGCTCACATAATGGGATTTAAATTAATGAAACTGAATTATGTACCTATATTAACCAATTCAAAGAATCTTCAAAACCCTAATTTATACAAAAAAACAAGTTGTGAAATTTATAGTATAATTACACATTTACATTTATAACATAGTATGATATTTATCTAAACTTTAAACCACACAAAAGAATACTGTACAATGTTTGTAGATATATAAACACATGGGAAAAATATAAAAACACTCATGAATATAAAACACCAAATTTATTAACAATGGTGATCGTGGGGCACCTGGGTGGCTTAGTCAGTTGAGCATCCAACTTCAGGTCAGGTCATGATCTCGCAGTTCGTGGGTTTAAGCCTTTCATTGGGCTCTGTGCTGACAGCTCAGAGCCTGGAGCCTGCTTTGGATTCTGTGTCTCCCTCTCTCCCTGCCCCTCCCCTGCTTGCGCTCTCTCTCTCTAGAAATAAATAAACATTTAAAAAATTTTTTTAAAAAGCAATGGTGATCATCATGCTTTGGGAGAGGGAAGGATCGCACCAAGTGACACAGAGTGAGTAATATTTAATCTATTTTAAAATCTGGAGTAAATATAGCCTAGTTTATGATTTTATAATGTTAGGTGCTCTGAATAGGGTTGTTGGCATTATTCTCCATTCTCCACATATTTGATGTATTTCACAATGGAATTAAAAAGAAAGGAGACAGAACAATTGTTATTTGCAAATGATGAGATCATATAACAATAGCAAAGGGAAACTGTTAGGACTAATAAAAGAGCTTAGTTAGATACCAGATAAACACCCCAAAATCAATAGGATCTCTATTTATTTGCAATAACCTGTGTAAATGTTTGATGGGGAGAAAGCAAACCCATTTTCAGAAGCCAATTAAGTTATAAAATATCCTGGAAGGGTCTCCACAAAGAACTAGGCAGGGCCTACATTAAATTACAAAATTTTACTGAGCAATTTTATCAACTCTGAACCATGATGTATGTTTTATATCTCAACATTACGGTGCTCAGATATGGAATTGGAGGCTTCCACAGGTCAGAGAGGGTTTGGCTAGTCTCTGATGCGTATAGACTTGGAACCTAGTCCCTTAAGCTACTTCCTCAGACCCAGAAGCCAGAAGGTGCATTTACACATTTCCCAGCCTTTGGAGGTTCACGGACCTTCACTGCCCTGAAACAGACCCCTGCAGCTGAAGAAATTTCTTATGCATGCCTCACTACAAGGAGCTTTGAACAGTGTGGGTTACACCTCAGTGTGATGCATGAAACCAACCTTCTCTTTTCTGCTACACTAGCTGCCTCATTTCAGAGATCAACCCCCTGACCTTCCATTAGAATTCATTAGATGGTATCTCGTTGTGGCTTTGATTTGTATTTCTCTGATGATGAGTGATGTTGAGCATCTTTTCATGTGTCTGTTAGCCATCTGGATGGCTTCTTTGGAAAAATGTCTGTTCGTGTCTTCCACCCATTTCTTCACTGGATTATTTGCTTTTTGGGTGTTGGGTCTGATAGCTTTTCTCCTATTTTTTCCCCTGGCTGATTGTCTTGTATAATCTCCTTCCCCGGTCCTAACCCTCCCAGAAAGGAGACCCGCCAAGCAGAAATTCCTTCCCAAGTGGAAAGGGTAAGTTAATTAATTAATTACTTTACACATGCTCTGGGGCAAAACGCTATCCTCCTTTTAGTCAACAGTACGAGAAGCCTGGCCTGACATTTTGGCTCAGGGTTTAGAATACAAACTTTTTCTCTTGCCTTTCTTGCACTTTCCAAAAACTCATGAGTTCTACAACAAAAGCGGTGTGAGAACTCAGAGCCCCCTGATCCCATTAGATGCACCAGGAGGCTGCAGATGGTGCTTGGGGGACCGGCCAAAACTGATCTGTGTATATGTTGGTTTCTTCTTGGTGCCAAAGATGGTCTTTCAGGAGGATGAAGTTCAGGTGTCAAGAGGTTCTCTTTTATTGACAAAGCCTGTGGGTTTCCCCCATGTGTGGCAGTCAATAAGGTGAATAATTTCTATCTAAATTTTAAATTAGCAAAATGTGGATAAAATCAGCAAAGTGCGGATTGGAGGAGTGTCCCACCCAAGCTAAAGAGCAGCAGTTAACTCTTGGAAGAGGCTTGGGGTTTTCAAAGATGAGGGGTCTTCTACCGTACGACCGGCAGGTGGCAGCAAAATCCAAGAAAAGAAACCAGGTTCCTTCATTTCTTAGATCAGTTTCAACGTTCCTAATCTTCCAAGTTAAAAAACCCCCTTTATATTCAAACAATTTGCTGGGAGTAAAAAATATGGGCTTCACGTGATAGCGGGATACTTTTAGGATCCACTGGTTAAAAAACATATAAATGTCAAGTTAAAATGAACTCACCGCTACTTTTGAAGGAATTTATATTTTACTAATTACACAAAAATAGCCACGTGCTCTTGAAATGTAGAAATACGGCAGCATATCTGTGCATGTGGAATGTTTACATCCATTCTCAGACAATGCTTGGCATGCCTATGCATTCTCAGACCCTTGGCAATAACTGTATGGTCCCCTAGGGTCCTGAGTCCATTGGAGATCACTGCTTTCATGAACCCTGGCTTCCTCCTCACTCCCACCCGGAAGCTTGACACAAGTTTCCAGAGGCTGAGAAAGTTTAAAAGAACTGAGTGGATCAGAAGTTCCCATTTTCTATGTACCTAAGTCTAAGAACTCTCAAACCAGCCTGTTGCAAACCATGAGACTTCTGGCATTGCAATGAACTTTTCAATGCAGGAGACACCATGTGACACAGGGCCTCTGTGGGAATGGAGAGTTTCCCAGTGAGACATTATCTGGAGTTAACCAAGGGTCTGGGATCGGAGTCCGACTGTTCTATTTACGTTGGATGCGTGATTTGGGCAAGCCAGTCAGCCTCTCTGAGTTTCTGTACCTCCAAGCATATTCCTTGCCTCCTGAAGGGTTCCATCATTTTTGTGAGGATTAAATGTTAATAGTCTAGGGGTACCTGGGTGGCTCAGTCGGTTAAGTGTCTGACTTGGGCTCAGGTCATGATCTCGCGGTCCATGGGTTCGAGTCCTGCATCAGGCTCTGTGCTGACAGCTTAGAGCCTGGAGCCTGCTTGGGATTCTGTGTGTCTCCCTCTCTCTCTGCCCTCCCCCGCTCATGCTCTGTCTCTCTCTCTCTCTCTCTCTCTCTCTCTCTCTCTCTCTCAAAAATAAACATTAAAAAATAATAATAAATAAACTATTAAATGCAATAGTCTATATAAAGCGCTTAAGGCAGCTGCCAGCATATAGAAATGCTTCATAATGTCAGCGGTCATGGTTATGCTTATAAGCCTCATTAGCCATGTCATACTATGGTTACTACTACTAATATCACAATAGAATATCAATGAACATTGGAAACTTCATAAATGAGGTCTTTTTTACTGACTCGGTCTGTGCAGGGAATGGTGTCACATCATGGGTGACATCTGGCCATCTGTAATGTCCCTTAGTTTCCAACACTTACAAAGAGTTCTTATAAAGCGAGGGCAACATTTCTTCCTTGGCAACGTCAGCACAGAGTCGCCTGACTTAACAGCAAAGAGCCCTGAGAGTGAGAAATCCCGGGGTAACTGCCGTCTATCCCCACTAGCTGCCATCGCTGGAGTGACCACTCTCAGCAGATTTCAGTGACTGAAGTGTCTGCACAGAGGCCGTGTGCACGCGTGGGCAGTAAGTGTGTAGATGTTTGTGACTGGACTTCTGCATTTAAACAAACATCATCTATGGGGCGCCTGGGTGGCCGTCAGGTTGAACAACCACCTCCTGATTTGGGCTCGGGTCACGATCCCAAGGTCATGAGATCAAGCCCCGTGGCGGGCTCTGAGCAGAGCATGGAGCCCGTTTGAGCTTTTCTTTTTTTTTTACGGTTTTTTTTTCTTTTTTAAGTTTATTTATTTTGAGAGAGACAGAGACAGAGTGGGGGACGGACAGAGAGAAAGGCAGAGAGAGAACCCCAAGCAGGCTCCGCACTGCAGCACAGAGCCAGACGTGGGGCTCGAACTCACAAAACTGTGAGATTATGACCTGAGCTGAAACCAAGAGTCGGACACCTAACCGACAGCCACCCAGGCGCACCAAGATTTTCTCTCTCTCTACCCCTCCCCTCTCTCTCCTTCTCTCTTTCTCGAAAAAAAAAAAAAATCTAATAATTTTTTTTTTTAACACATCATCTGAAAGTCTGAATTCCTTGTCCACTCATGCTTGGTCCTAACCTTCTTCCCCAAAGGTCTCATATTTGTAGAAATAATATTCCCCTTTTCATCTGACACTCTCTGTCTCATCCTAAAGAGCAGCGAATGTTTGCTAAGGGGCAGCCTATCAGAGCAATCCAGTCTAGCCTGCAGCAGACATCCTCCTATCCTCCCTGGACTGCACCCAGACACAGGCTCCTCTCCCACTGTGGCTGAATGACGGCCAGGGCCACTTCTCTCAGATGCTTAGCTGGGCACAGCGACCGTGGGACCGCATGCACCGCAGGGCGGAATTCTTGGTGTCAAACCTTGTACAGAGGTGGTAAATATGGAGCAGTTTACATCACTGACACTGAACTACCTGGGTATTTCTGGTGCCGCCATGCAGCCTGGCTTGATGAGCCTGCAAAGTGCAATTCAGGAAGGGAAACAGGAGTAAACGTTCAGCTGAGTAAATCATGTGGTCTGGGGTCAGCTTTAATGTACTGTCCTGACCCATCTGGGGGCCTGCAGAGACCGGCCTCAAAGAGGCATTCTTAAAGCCCAGTGCGGGGGACGGTCCGTGTCACTGGTCCCAGGAATGGGAAGAGAAGTAAAAGGGATTGATGAGACAGCCCCACAAAGATGTGGATTCTTGCAAGACAGCACTGCTTTTGCCCCTCTTTATGGCAGTGAGCCATGCAGACCCACCCTCAGAGTCAATATTAGATGAAAGAATCATATAAGATAGCATCATATCAGCGTCTGGAGTCGCTTCTAGAAAACTTCCAAACTCAAAGAAAAACCTCAAAAACCAGACATTGGTTTGGCATAGGGATCTCAACCCTCTGGGCGGGCCCTGTCTCTAGGCAGGCATGGGTAAGAGGCCACAGCCCTGTGGGCATCTCCATTAAAGGTGTGAGGTCTCAGGAAAAGTGGTCTGATTGCCTCTCCTCAGTCAAACATCCCCATCCTTGGATGAATCAGCCTCTAGCCAGGAGATTAGGGATGACTGGAGGCCAGCACCACACAGAGCCCCAGGGTGCCTCATTATATCTCTGGCAACAGAGTAAAGCCATGGTACCACAATAGCCTCGGAGCTCATCCTCCTGCCATATTGAATTCTCTTTCCAATGGCCCCCCTGCCAAGAACAGTCCCCGCAGACTATCACCTTGATCCAGGGAGAGTCCGTGGTCTCTCACTTACTTGTCGTTCACAAGTTTCCCGCGTCGGTGAATCTGATTCTCCATCGTGAAGTTGATGGTGGCATCGTATACGTGCTCACCGACAAACACCTTCATTTTGGACTTGTATTCTACGTCTTGAAAATACCGAATCATGTCAGGGAACCAAACCGTCAGTCCATAGTAGCTGTAATAGAGAAGACAGCACATTCGAGCAGCAACATGCTTTGTGCTTTCATGATCAGAGTCCACATTCCTAGGCTGGGGTAAATCAAGCTCATTTTAAATGTATGAATATGGTTCATGATTAGAAACTCCAGTATTATCACTCATCACACGAACAGATCTAAGGAAAAAATCATAACCATCTCCATAGATGCTGAAAAGCCATGAGACTTTTTAAAAAATGTCATTCCTGATTTAAAGAAACACCAATAGATTGGGAACCGGCGGGCACTTCCTTAACACATAAGAAGATACACATCTCAGTTCAAAAAGGAAATGGTAAAGGCACTCTCACTAACATCAGAAACAAGACCAGGACACCTATTATCCCCACCACTGTTTAACACCACATCTTAGGTCTTGGCCAACTCAGTTAGGCAGGAGCAAAAACAGGAATCTAAAATTGTGAAGCAAGAGGTAAGACTATCTCCATTTACTGGGATGACAAATGTATCGAATATACTGTTGAGTGCGAAAAGCAGATGTGGAACGTGTGTTCCTTTAAATAAGGAAATGAAGAAGAAATAACAATGAGAAACTATGGCTATACCTCTCTGTTGTTTCAACATTTGAAATGCATTGCCTATTCAACAAAATTAAATCAGATGTAAGTAAATATAAATAAGACCTATTTTAGAACTATCAGAGAATTGAATCCTTGTGTTTACTATCTTTAGCTTCTGAAATGTTTCCTTCTCATTTAGACAGAGGAAGTGGGGGGGAATAGGGTCTGGTTTCCTTTCTAGCTTTACCTATTCGGGTCTCCATGAATAGGTATGGAGAGAAAGTAGGTCTTGCCATGTTCCTCCATGAGTCAAAGAGCTAACAGACCCCCTTTAATTTCCTTTGGGTACAAGTGACGGTGAACAAAGCAATTTCACAAATGGAAGTTTAAACTCTCATTGAAAGTTTCTCGCTGATAACAGCAATTTATTGAGCACTTATTAAGTGCCAGAAACTACTGCAAGCACTTTCTACCTACAGTAAATAGCCTCACAATGCGGTAAATGGCTGAAGTGGCATAAAGAGGGTCATTATATTTGGAGGGGCATGAAATGACAGGGATGAGAACCTACCAGTTAAGAGAGGAGCCAGCTAATCACCAATCCTGTTACATTCGATTTTCCTTATTGGGGGGGACATTATTGCAACGTTTCACTGTTTTATCTATTTAAAATCACAGTGCAACTGATGGCCGCCTACTCAGACCTTGTTCCCTGCTTACTCCTCAAGAACAGAAGCTAGATTTTGTTTCAGCAGCAATGGTATCTTTAGCTCAGAGGCCAATCCTGACTAGTCTGAAATCCCTGGTAAATCACATCCCCTTTGCCAGTGATTAGTTAGGCGGTAGGTGTGTGACACATCTAGCTAATAAAGCAGAGAGAAAGGCTGCTGGGGAGGGGGGTGTGCTACTGAGAAAGCATTCCTTGCTGTTAAAAAGAGAAGCTCGGGGGGCGCGTGGGTGGCTCAGTCGGTTAAGCGTCCGACTTCAGCTCAGGTCATGGTCTCACGGTTCGTGAGTTCGAGCCCCACGTTGGGCTGCCAGCTCAGAGCCTGGAGCCCGCTTCAGATTCTGTGTCTCTTTCTCTCTCTGCCCCTCCCCTGCTCACACTCTGTCTCTCTCTCTCTCTCTCTCTCAAAAATAAACAAACACTTAAAAAAATTGAAAAGGAGGAGCTCAGAGAGAGGCAGCCTCTTCCTCCTTGGAACATTTTCCCATTGGTGTTTTTGTTTGTTTGTTTTGTTTTGTTTTAATTTTTTTAATGTTTATTTATTTTTGAGACAGAGAGATACAAAGCATGAGCAGGGGAGGGGTAGAGAGAATGGGAGACACAGAATCCAGAGCCAACTCCAGGCTGAGCAGTCAGCACAGAGCCCAACGCAGGGCTCGGACTCACAAACCCCGAGGTCACAACCCGAGCCGAAGTTGGACGCTTAACCGACTGAGCCACCCAGGCACCCCACCCCCATTGTTGATGGGATGCCAAGAAGAGGTCAGGCATCTGGCCATCACCAGGAGAACTATAGCCTGAGGCTGAAATGCCACCTAGAGCCTGCCTCTCTATGGAATTCTTGTTACAAAGGAGAAGACATGCCCTTGTTGTAGAAGCTACTAGAATGGGTTGCCTGTTACTTGCAGCCAAAAGCATCCAGACTCTATGTGTTAGAACTAATTGTAATCTTCGGTTTATAGATGAGGCACTTGCACAGGGAAATTAAGGAGGTTAAGACAGAATTTACCTTAAAGCCATGGTGAACCAGACCACGGCCAGAATCAGTGTGTTCATCCTGTAGGGTCCCATCACGCAGTACATAGCATTATCCCAGACCTGTAACCCACACAGACAAAAGTTATTAAAGCAAGGGACTTGTGACCTGGAAGATCTCATTTCTAAGATGTTCTGATAAATTCGCAAGGAACCCACGAGAGAATGGGGAACCACAGTCTCCTGGAGGCAGCAACGCTGTTCAAATAACAAAGAAAGCCTCTTCTCTTCTCACTGCCTGGCCTCAGCCTCCAACATAACAGTCCTAGAGCATCTTCCCTGGGAACATGACAATATTCCACACATGTCATCAAAAGCACACTGAGCTGGGATTCTGAGACACTGAATAACCTTGAGTAGTGAGTTCTGCTCCCTGCCTGTGGGAATGGGTGATATTCCCAACATTTAACAGCCATTCAAAACGAAGGTCATAGGCTGCCTCAGTGCTCGACAGCGACTTGACTGGAGAAGTCACTTCTCCAGAGAAATGGCCTTGCTCTACAGAGACTTTCTCAGAAATCTCCAACACACTTCAAGGAATCTTCTACTTCATACACTCCTTTCTTCCTCTGAATTATGTAAAAAGAAGATGCTAGAGAGAAGGATGTTTACTAAGAGTAGACGTTGCATCTGCGTTCAAAATCTCTTCTTTGGGGAGGAAGAGCGAAGAAAAGCACTAAGGTTTAGAGAGTTTGTGGTTCAAGTCACCCAGGGAATGAGAAGCTGGCATGAGCTACGTCCCAAACATGCCCGTCCAAGGTACTTCCTCCCATCACACTGCCTTGGGTTGATGGGGGCATTCAGGGTCTTTATCCTTCATCCGCCGAAGTTATAGCTTGCCTACTCCCTCTCATCTCCTGCATGTTCCCAGGCATACCTGCTTGAAAGTGGTCTTGAACCTGACCAGCCAGCGCTGGTACCAAGTTCCTGTTGAACTTTGGATCTCAATGAATTCATCCATTTGCTTGGGAGTTTTGATGTGGGACACCTGCAAAACAAAGACGATGGAGGCAATCTTAACCCCACTTTGTGTCACACTTTTCAATGTTTCATTTAGTGTAACTGACTTTATGTAAGTTACCAAGGGCTACGGGAGCCTTTGATGACCCTCTAGTTCAGTGATCTTAACCAAAGATGGACATGGCCTCTCTTAGGGCTCTTTCCCTGACAGGTACGTCCTACCGCAGACAAGATGAACCCATCTTTTCATTAGATCATGCTTTTGGGAAATTTATATTCGTCAGACATACTACACTGAATTCCCATCTGTATCTGATTTGCCTACACTAGAGTTGACTCCACCTTGAAATCCACAAATCAATCCTTAATAGGTATTAACTATTAACATCACAGAAGTCTAGGACCCATGTAAGCAATGGTGTGTGTGTGTTGGGGAAGGTGTTGCTACTTAAGATATTTGTTTAATGTTTATTTATTTATTTTGAGACCGAGAGAGAGAGAGGAGAGGCAGAGACAGAGAGAGAATCCTAGGCACTGTTAGTGCAGAGCCTAATACAGGGCTCAATCTCACGAACTGTGAGATCATGATCTGAGCCAAAATAAACAGTCAGATGCTTGGGGTACCGGGGTGGCCCAGGTCACAATCTCATGGTTTTGAGTTTCAGCCCCACATCAGGCTCTCTGCTGTCAGCACAGAGCCCCCTTCAGATCCTCTCTTCCCCCCGCTCTCTGCCCCTTCCCTACTCATGTGCTTTCTCTCTCAAAAATAAACAATTTTTTTAATAAATAAAAAAATTTTTTAATTAAAAAAAAAAAGAGTCAGAGGCTTAACTGGTTGAGCCATGCAGATGCCCCACTACTGAAGATATTTTTTAAAACACAGCAGAATGGAAGAAATCATGTCCTCCTTGCTGTCTCTGGTTTTCCTGGTAGAAACCAAATAAATGCGGAGTAGGGATAAGGTTATATATCTCAGCGCTCCCCCTCAAGCACCCTGTAAAGTGTTGACTTGTCCAATGTCACCAGGTAGCCCCTGTGAGCAATCCTGACTCACCAACACAGTGTCTGTCTAGTTAACCCATGTTTAAAGCAACCACTGAATTCTACAACCAACCATCATGTCGGGGAGATTCCCAACCACACAAACTCTTTTTAGCCAAGGTTCATGCTTGCAGACAATTCAGGGGGAAAACAGAAGAACATTCAAAAAAAAAAAAAAAATTCAGAGTTTCCATCACCCCCTCCAACGAACTTTTGCCTAGGGATAAAGGTTTTAGTCACAAGAGTGTCTCCATCGCTTTCTTCAGCCATCTGAGAGCGTGAGGACACGTGAGGAGACAGGGCTGGAAGTCCACAGGGAAAAATCAGACCCTGGATATGGACAATGGACTCATTAACTCTGAGCACTAGGTCGAGGACAGCACAGCTATGCTTTTCTAAACCCTAAAAGTAGTAATTCTTAAACTTGGGGGAGGGCCGGGCACCTCTTTGAGAATCTGGTAAAAGCATCTTCCTGAAATTGGAGCGACATGAGCACACTGAGAGCCTCCTGGGTGTGTCCAACCATCCACAGGTGCGCGTCCATTGCAAATCTCTCTGCCTGGGGACACAGGAGGGTGAACACACAGGTCCTGCAACAGAACTCTCGGCTGGAGCTGGGCTTCATGTTATCAGACACCTGCAGGGAAACCATGAGCCCTTGCTGCAGCCAAAAGAGGTCAGAGCGGAAGGCTGACACCAAAATCAGGAAGCAATCAAAAATCAGACTCCAAAGCATTAAGATGGACACTCAAATGCAATCTTCTCCCTTCGTTGCTCCCAGGGGAAAAAATAACACCCTATTCCCTAGGGATTTAGGGATTGAGTGTATTAACAACTTCAAGCAAAATTACTCTAATTTACAATTAACTAGGATACTTGTCTTTGATTGGGTCTAAATCAGGACATGGCCTGTGTTCACCCCAGCCGTGCAGAACATTTCACTGGGGACACCTGCCAGGGGGCAGTTCCAAAACTTGGGAGGCAGTCAGTAAATGGGGTGGTTGAAATCTAGGGCTTTGTAGGGAAGCAAAAAGTTCTCCTCACCCCTCTTAGCATCCCAGGCTGGGTGTGAAAATTAAACTGACAAAGATAATTTAACAGGAGAAAAACCTACACATTCGACTGGATTTTAATATGTACAGGGAGCCTTCCAAAGAGAACGAAGAAGTGAGCAGAGCAGAAAGCTTTTATTCCTTTCAGATCAGGAACCAAGGAATTTGTAAAGAATTGACAAGACAAAGGGCTTTGGGCTAAGAGTAGTAAATGGTGGTGGGGCGCCTGGGTGGCTCAGTCGGTTAAGCGTCCGACTTCGGCTCAGGTCATGATCTCGTGGTCCGTGAGTTCAAGCCCCACGTCACGCTCTGTGCTGACTGCTCAGAGCTTGGAGCCTGTTTCAGATTCTGTGTCTCCCTCTTTCTCTGACCTCCCCCGTTCATGCTCTGTCTCTGTCTCAAAAAAAAAAAAAAAAAAAAAAAAAAAGAGTAGTAAATGGTGAAGAAGTAACTGGGACCAAAGTGTTGATTTACAAACAAATGTTTGTTTACACAGCCTTCTCGTGATCCCTCCCCCCCATCTCTGGTGATAAGAATGTCTTCTTCCCTCCTGGTACAGGGACAGTAACTTCACACAGCAGATTAACGACCTGTTCCAGGGAAGAAGGGTGAGTGGGGAGAGGTCAGAGTGACCTTCCTGCCTCTGCCATTTTCCCAAACTCCTTCAGTTTAAGACACTCAATATGCCAAGGTGCCATGTTTTAGGGTAGTGTGTCCTGAGTCCCGGCAGCTCAAAGGCGAAAGTGAGGACCTGGCATCTGTCGCTCTCCTGCTCATGCCTTCGTTAGCTGCGGGGAGCACTTGGGACCAAAGCAGTTAACCCCATCCGGCTGGAGTTCACTCCCCACTGCCACTGCTCTCTGACCTGTGAGCACTTTCTGGTTGTTCTTTCTTTTCTTTCCCCCTGGCCCATCCACTCACTCACTTCTACATAATTAAGAGGATTACAAAGTCAGCAGGGAATGCTGAGGCCACAACCTTTTTAATTCTCTCTCCTGTTAGAAGAAAACTACTAAAAGCAGGGGTGATGCCTAAGGACTCGTGGACCAGCATGTGGGCTGGAGTAACAAAATGCCCACGGGTCACAGTACCCACCTCCCCACTCAGGGATCCCCGCCTGAACTCTTCCTCGAGATACACGTCCATCCCCAAGGTGAGGGGCTCTAGGGCGCGAGGGAAAGGCTGAGTTTTTGCCTTTGGAAACCAGAGGCTTCCGGTTTATTGATTTCCAGGCTGAGACCTCCTTCCTCAAAATTAGGCTGCTTAAGGTTGAACACATTAAGAGAGAATGTGGGATTGCTTCCCTAAAAACCACTCCTGGTCTGGCAAGCCCACACGGTTGATTTAGAAGTGGTCCTTCCAGAAGCAGCAGTCAGGGAAGCCACCGTGTGTCAGATGGGCCACCTGGGTGAGACGGAGGCCAGGAGGAGTTTACAGCTACTGGGAAAGGCAGGGACAGGTGCACAAACGAGGCAGAGAGCAATCATCCAGCAAGACACCTCTCAGGAGGGTTCTTGGTTTGCCTGGAGTAAATACACCAACAGACTGCTTGAGGGCTCAGGGAATGACAGAGACCAGTGACCTGTGGCGCATGAGCCAGAGGGAGGGCAGGGGAAAGAGAGAGAAGGCTAAAAGGCAGGAGGAAAAGTGGGGGAAAGGGAAGGAGGCTGTGTGCTCTGTGAGGAAGTTCCTCAAATTGTCAGGAAGGTTATTAAACTCGCAAATGCCTGGTACAAATGACGTGTGTGTGTCTGTCTGTGTGTGCATGTGTCTTTGTGTCTGTGTGTGTGTTTGTATACATGTGTCTGTGTGTCTTAATATGTGTGTATCTATACGTGTATGTCTTTGTGTCTGTCTCTAAGGAATAAGCAGGAGTTTGGAGAACAGTCTGTGGAATGGGTGGGGATGGGTGGGGGCAGGACGGAGCCAAGCACGCCCAGTGGGCAGGGAGCCCCACTAACATCTGGTGTCCACACCTGCAGGATTACAACCCATCGCAGACAGCGGTAGGGGTGGGGGTCCTGGGAGAACCATGTACGCCCTTAACATCTTTCATTTGGAGTGTTTCTGTTAGTCAGTCGTGCTTCTTAATAAATGTGTGTCATAAAAGCACTGGTCTCATATTTTAGGTATTTTTAGGGGCATTGGAATCGACAGAAACAGGCCATTGAACAGCAGCCATTTATTGCTTGGTTTAGTTTATGAAAAATAACAGGTCATAACATTTTTGAATAATAAGTAACACTTATGTAGCCCCTACTCCAAGGCAGATACTGGCTTAGGTCATTTATTCAATCCTTACCATAACCATATTTACAGATATTATTATCGGGTTTTTTTCCCAAGAAGGAAACTGAGGCAGAGAGAGTGCCTTGCCTAAGCCCACACAGCTAGAAAGTATCAAAACTGGGATTTGGACCCAGACTGTCTTGCTCTGGGTTGTGGATTCTTAGCCACCACATGGTCCTGCCTGAGACTTGGGGCTTGTAAGCAACAGTTAACAAGGACAAGTGTTCTGTCCAGAATCGACGGCAGAGGCCAAAGAAGCGAAAGCAGGGAATCGGAGCTGGAGGCGCTTCCCCCGGGAAGGGCTTCCTTGTGGAAATGGATTTGAAGTCAGCCTGAAAGGAAGTTATGCAAACAGGTGCTCAGAGACCCTCAGCGAGCCATTCCTCCCTCAGGGCCACAGACCTTGGCCAGGGGAGCATAGACCGTGGTAACTAACACGACATCTTCGTCGTGGAAACTGACGCTCACGAGTTCTTCACTTATTAAACCAGCAAGAAACAAAATTCAGCCTAAGAGAAACGGCTCTCCTGTTGCTTGCAACACTTATATTGGCACAATCCGACTGAAATGTAATTTGGCAAGATAACTCAAGAGCTATAAAAATCCTAGTGCTTTTTGAGCCAGTCATTTTATTTCTAGGAGTCTAGTTGGAAAACCAACCCCAGAACTGGAAGGGGAAGCAACCACCTGGGTGAGAAGGTTCACTGCAACAATGTTAACAGGAACAAAGTAACAAAACAGGGTAAATAAATTTCTAGTATTCCTGGACATGTCCAGAGAAACTGTGTTAATGTTCCCAACATTAATGCTTATTAAAAGGATAATTCTATGGGGTGCCTGGGTGGCTCAGTAGGTTAAGCATCTGACTTCAGCTCAGGTCATGATCTCGTGGTTCGTGGGTTCGAGCCGCACGTTGAACTTTGTGCTGACAGCTCAGAGCCTGGAGTCTGCTTTGGATCTGTGTCTCCCTCTCTCTCTGCCCCTCCCCTGCTCATGCTCGGTCTCTCTCTCTCTCTCTCTCTCTCTCAAAAATAAACATGTTTTAAAAAGGATAATTCTGAGACAACAGACAGAATGCTTATGAGTACTCTTAAAAATATGTCGATGTAAATATATGTACATATGCTTATCCCCATAGAAGGTCAGGGGTTTTATTGTATACTTCCTTTGTCCAATTAATATAATAATAGAATAAAATTAATTTTTAGCAAGACAAAATAGTGAAAAAGGACAGTCCCCCCCTTTGTTGGCATAGATGCCACACACTCACCGTGAACACCTTCTCGGGGGCCCCCTTTGCCCTCATGTTGGTGTCATGCACTTGCTTGAGGATCATCCAGGCTTCGTCGTGTTTGCCCATCTGGTTAAAGCAAGCATAGAGGAATAAGAAATCTGTGGCTGAGTAGGGGTGGAAACCCTATGCATCTGAGTGTGTGGTGATTAGACAGGGACTCGCTGCCATCCAGGGCTCGTGAAGGACTAGGACTAATGTCCGCCCCCAGCCCATCTTCGAAGGATAACAAGGTAGCGCCTTCCAGGTGCAAATGGGAGGCACTACTCGGGGCGCCTGGGTGGCTCAGTTGGTTAAGTGTCCAAGTTCGGCTCAGGTCATGATCTCACAGTAGTTCGTGGGTTCGAACCCCGCGTCGGGCTCTGTGCTGACAGCTCAAGCCTGGAGCCTGCTTCATATTCTGTGTCCCCCCCTCTCTCTCTCTCTGCCCCTCCCTCGCTCATGCTCTGTCTCTCTCAAAAATAAATAAACACTTTTTTAAAATTGTAAAAAATGTGAGATATTACTCCATTATACACTATTCCCATCACACAGTACAACACTCCTAGTTGTAAAGTTGAATGGACTGCTGGGGTGTCTGGGTGGCTCAGTCAGTTGTGTGTCCGAATTCAGTTTAGGTAATGAGCTCACGGTTTCTGAGTTTGAGCCCCGAGTTGGGGTTGCTGCTGACAGTGTGGAGCCCGCTTCAAATCCTCTGTCTCTCTCTCTCTCTACTCCTCCCCCTCTGGTGCTGTTGATCTCAAAAATAAACAAACATTTTTTTTTAATTTTTTTTTTAACGTTTATTTATTTTTGAGACAGAGACAGAGCATGAACAGGGGAGGGGCAGAGAGAGAGGGAGACACAGAATCTGAAACAGGCTCCAGGCTCTGAGCTGTCAGCACAGAGCCCAACACGGGGCTCGAACTCACGGACCGTGAGATCATGACCTGAACTGAAGTCGGACGCTTAACCGACTGCGCCACCCAGGCGCCCCAACAAACATTTTTTAAAAATTGCACGGACCACTAAGTGGGAGCCACGTTCCTCTCTGACTAGGGAGAGCAAAGCGGCAATATGTTACGATTGAATTGTGTTCCTCCCACCCCAGGACCTTGGAACATGACTCTATTTGGAAAGAGGTTGCTGTCAATGTAATTAAGACGAGGCCCTACTGGAGCAGCGTGGGCCCCTAATCTGGTTCGACTGGAGTCTTTATAAAAAGCCAGCCATAGGAATATAGACACACACCAGGAGACGACCTGGGATGACTCGGGCAGGAAGTGGACACACACCAGGAGACCACCTGGGATGAGTCGGGCAGGAAGTGGAGTGAGGCAGCCGTGAGCCAAGCGACTGCCGGCAAAGCACTGGAAGCTGGAAGACACAAGGAAGGACTGCCCTACAGACTTCAGAGGGAACGTGGCCCAGCTGACACCTTGATGCTGGACTTCCAGCCTCCAGAACTGTGAGACAATTTCTGTTACTTTAAGCCACTCAGTTTGTAACAAAGTCCTTTGAAACTAATACACAACAAAGGGAGTATTTTGAGATATCCCTAGTTAAAACAAAATGAAAACAAACAAACAAACAACAACAACAAAAAAACCCTTGCTGTGTCTGCCCCTGATCAATGGGACAAAAGGGAATTTGACAAGGTGATCACTCTGTAGAAAGATCTAGAAGGAGACACATAAGTGGACTCAGAATTGGGGGTGGAAGAGATTTCTCCTCTGCCAGCCCCACCCTGTCTGACCACCACAAGCCCAAGTGCCCCGCCCCACCCCGAGCTGGAAGGATTCTTCTTTCAAGACACCAGCAGAAACTCTCAGATGGTCCGGATGGTCAAGAGTCCTCATGGACTTGGGAACCACACAAGTATTGCCACAGATCTCGCTGCAGCAGCTTGAAAAAACACCCCACCGCTTTCAAGAGCCTCTGGAGAGAGTGGGGGCTGGAGGCAGCATCGGGAAGCCCCCTCCACCGCCACCCAGCCTGGGGGAGCCCTGTCCCACTCTGCACTCGGGAAGCCCCTGCACCCCTCCGCCCTGACAGTCTGCGATCCAGGGTGCGCGGCCACCGCGGATGGCAGTGAAGCCAGATATAATGATGGGCCAGGTCGGCCAACAGAGGGGGTGGTTTGCAACCTGCAGGCAGGAGGGGACGCGGGGCTAAAGGGCTCTCACATGCGGTGAGGGGGGTGGGGGTGCTGACTCACCTCCAGCAGGAACCGTGGGCTCTCTGGCATGAACCTCAGGGCCACCATGGACACGGTGCAGGGCAGAGCGCAGATGATGACAAACACCCGCCAGCTGTGGAAGTGGTAATTGGTGCCCATGCTGAAGCCCCAGCCTGCGAAGAAGCAGCCAGAGCACTTCGGACATGATCTCAGAGTCACCTTCCAGCCCTGGCTCTCAGCTTAGGGCACGAGAGCATCGCCTGGGGAGCAGGTTAAAGTGCAGGCCCCCGCCTGTCCCCCCAGTTTCTGACGCAGAAGTCTGGAATGGGCTCTGGGAATGTGCATCCCAACAGCCCCCCAGGGTGGGCCAGGCCCGTTCTCTCAGCCAAGAGTACAAAGGAAGGCAGCTTCCCATATTTCGATATATTCATTAAAATTTAACGCCACTGACAGCGCGGACCCTGCTGGGGATCCTCTCTTTCCACCCCGCCTCTCTCCCTGCCCCTCCCCCGCTCATTTTTTCTCTCTCTCTTTCTCAAAATAAATAAATGAACTTCTAAAAAACTTAAGTTAAACAAACTGTTAAATAACAGATGTTCTATTCCCTGGCCTTGACAAATAAGGTGCCCTGACCTACCCTTGCAGGATTCCTTTCCTTTCCTTCTCCTAGCCCCTCCCACAGAGTGAGGGGCCTTGCGTTGACCCATGTGAACAAATCTCGCTCCGCCACAATGAGAATGAGTGCCCTTGTCATGATTCCTTGCGTTTAGTGGGAATTCCTGGGTTCTGAGCACCAGAGCATGATGTGGTAGGAGGGTGATCACTCTTCAGGGACCCCTTGCCTTATAGGAAGGGGTATGGCTGAAGGAGAGCCAGATCAGGGCCTTACATGACCCTGGGGATCCCTCTTACCCAGGTCAAAGGGCAATACCAGCTCCGGGTGATTCTAATGGAAGGGGTTTCAGGACCCACACTTTGAAAAACACCGTCAGTCATAATACGGGCACACCCCGTTGTATCGTGCTCCACAGATACTGCGGTTTTTGCAATTTGCAGGTTTGTGGCAACCCCGTGTTGAGCAAATCTACTGACACCATTTTCCCATCAGCATCCACTCACTTTGTGTGTCTGTGTCAGGCCTTGGTAATTCTAGAAATATTTCAAACGTTCCATTATTACCATATTTGTAACGGGGATCTGTGATCTGTGATGATTTGCCATAAGCTCAGGAGATGGTGAGCATGTTTTCAGCAGTAAAGTATTTTTTTAATTAGGATGTGTACATTTTTTAGACATAATGCTACTGTACCCTTAATAGAGTATAATTTGGTATAAACATAACTGCTGTATGCACTGGAAGCCAAATAATTCACTTGACTCACTTTACTGTGATATTTGCTTTATTGCAGCAGTCTGAAACTGAACTCCTAATATCTCCAAGGTATGCCTATATTACATTTTTTTTTTAATTTTAAAGAGATGGGGCTTCTAAATTCAAATGAATTCTATCATCACTGAAATGGAGAGACTAGCTCCTACTCAACATTGGTTATTGAAAGCACTCTAAAATTCATTTTTAAAAATTGCTTCGGGATCTACAAAACATTATTTCAAATATGTCCATGGGTCACAAAAGTCCCTCTTTTGAGGAATGGTAGCACAGAGGAAAGAGCCTAGACATTTGTAGTCACATAGATCAGAGTATAAATCCTGGCTTTCTCACATCATTACTGTGTTGGTGGGTTTTCATAGCTGCAGAATGCAGGTAACACTATCACCACAGATTTGCTGGGTACAAAAGCTTCTGGCAACCAATAATCATTCATCTGCTTTGAGGGTAGATTTGATTTGTTTGGAAACAGCTACATGATACTTAGTGCCGAAGTTGTTGACTGAAATAGATGAATATCAGCAAAGATCAGCAAAAGAATTGCTTAAAAAAAAAAAAATCCAAGGTTGGGGCACCTGGATGGCTCATTCAGTTAGGCATCCGACTTTGTCTCAGGTCATGATCTTGCTGCCTGTGGGTCTGAGCCCCGTGTCGGGCTCTGTACTGACAGCTTGGAGCCTGGAGCCTGCTTTGGATTCAGTTTCTCTCCCCGCACTCCCTCCCCCCCCCCCCGACCTCATGCTCTGTCTCTCTGTCAAAAATAAACATTAAAAAAAATTTTTTTTAAAAATCCAACGTTATAAAATAGATTGGTTTTCTCATGCCACTCAGAGCAGCTTTGAAGACACTCCAACAGCATATTTTTAAGACAGAACTGTATAAATGAATATATTGATTTCTCAAGTTCGGAGGGTAATCATTACTGGGACACAAAGTATCTACTCCATTTACTATCTGTGAAGCACAATAAAATGCAGTGCAATAAAATGAGGTATGTTTATACTTCAAAATACACCATATGGCCAACTCCGTGGTGGGCAGTGAATGTCTTCAATGCTCTATTACTCTCATTGTGCTTCAACTCGGTCTACTTGCACTGCTGTTTCTGCTGATTCTTCCTACTTGGAGCAATTAAAGGACGAGCCAGAGGGAATCCCAGGTTGAGGGGGAAAGAGGGACTGAAACCACCATGACACATTTGGTCACACAATACACACTTCATCCAACTTTCTCAACGGGAACCAAATCTCTGTTTTGCACAGCATGCTGTCCCTGGGGTTTGTTTGCTTTAATTTTAATTAAAAAGCCTTTCCTTCCTCCTGAGAGCAACACTAGAAAGGGGAAGATAAAACCACAGTCATATTTACACATTTGCAGCTCATGTCCAAAAGCTACTCTGGAGTAATTAGAAGTCAAGTTGATCAAAACTACACAGCAGTGAAACTCAGGTGGACAATGAGAGAAGGAGAGCAGAAGCAGGTGTGTTTCTAAAGCATTCTGCCCAAGACAAACTTTTTTCTTTATGATAATATGTGTAAATTATCTAAAATCCATTATTCCCTTGTGCCTCTATGGTTTTTATGGCGGCTTTACTAATCTGCATTTATCACGTTCATTAGGCAGATCTTTGGGACCTTAAATTAAATAAAATTAAACAGTGAACTGCTTCCAAATATATGTAGCAACTATTAATTTGGAGACAGGGATTGTTCTGGTTACTGATCTTTTAGCTTGCCCTCCGTCATGATTTCACAAACAGCTGGTGGTGCTGACTACAATGGGAATTCATCTTCCATAATATATTCATATTTTTTTTTTTCTGGGCTGTGCCCATGAATTCCCAGGAAAACATTCTGAGTTTTGTAATTTTCTTTCTCAATGACTCAGTCGCCCGAATTCCTGGTGCCAAGACCTCCCATCACTTCATTCCTGCAAAAGCAATTAAGTGGGTTGCACAAGCCGAGCACAAACATGAGTCTCCTTTCTTTAGTTCCCCTGGCGTGTGTCCCTGCTCAGGGGAGGGGTGTGAGAGGATTAATGTCTTAGGCACATTGAGAAATATCATCAAATGTCTGGTTCACTGTGGACAGGACATCTGGTCCCGGTAAAATGAGGCTTAAGGTAAATAATCACTCCTGTGATAAGGTCATTCTAGTCTCCCATGTTCCTAGGGTGGGCTCCCCGCCCCAGCTAATGCTTGTTTCAATGAAGCATAATCATCCCAGAGACTTGTATGTTAAAAAGGGACTATAAAAGTCACAGATTTCATACAAGCCTGCAAACAGGAAACACATCCTGTCCGTTTGGGGTAAAATATCTCACCAGGAGCCCTGATGTCAGCCAGCAGCGGCCAGCCAGCAGCTATGTGGCCCCTCCGCCATGGGCATCCCATTCAGACTTGGTCAACACGCTCCCAACTCGAATCCTAGTACTGCTTCCTTAGCAACCAAACCCCCAGACATCAGTGTGTGCTTGTACGCCTAAAGCAAAGTGAAAAAGCGATGCACGGTGCAGGGACCATTGTGGGTAGCCCCTCTCACAACACCCCACAAGCTGTGGGCTCCGTCATAATAATGCAGACACGTGGTCTGGGGGGCACTGACTCCGCCCCCCCTGCCGGAAAGGAGGGAAAAGTATCCGGAAACCAATCAGGACCCAGCATCTCTGGGGTGTCCTGATTTGGCTGAGGTGGGCTCATGACCTAAGCTGAACCAATCAGAAGCTCCCTGGTCAGGTGTGCGGGGGGGAACTTCCTTGGTGGAACAAGCAGTGTGCAAATGGGAGGGTGACCTTGTTGGTGCTGCTGGGATGGAAGCTAGCTCGAGGACGAGAAGCATTTTAAACATATTCTCAGCACTGCCCTTTGCATCCTAGTTATTACTGAATGAGAGGCACGGATCTCTATGGCTGTTACTTCCTTCCCTCTCCGCCTTCTAGGTGAAGGAACCACGGCTGGACGAGATGAAGTGACTTGGCTGCAACCACACAGCATCACTACTTTGGCTCAGCTTTTATGCAGGTTTTATTTGTCCCTACATGCCTCCCCTCCATTAAAAAAAAAAAAAAAAAAAAAGGGGCGCCTGGGTGGCGCAGTCGGTTAAGCGTCCGACTTCAGCCAGGTCACGATCTCGCGGTCCGTGAGTTCGAGCCCCGCGTCGGGCTCTGGGGCTGATGGCTCAGAGCCTGGAGCCTGTTTCCGATTCTGTGTCTCCCTCTCTCTCTGCCCCTCCCCCGTTCATGCTCTGTCTCTCTCTCTGTCCCAAAAATAAATAAACGTTGAAAAAAAAAAAAAAAATTTAAAAAAAAAAAAAAAATTGTTTACTTAATTTAAATGTGGAAATAGTTTCTTAGAGCTCACACATGGGGATGAGTTAACAGTGTTAATGATACTATAGCAAGAATTGGTGGGGAGGGGAAGCAATTCCTCTGACCCATGTAACCAACACTATAGTATATGGGTCATTAAAGTATGTGTTTGCGTGAAAGGCAGAGTGCAGAAATGATATTAGGAGTAATATGATTTTGTATCTAAAATGATGGAGAACTGCTTCTGGTGACAGAATTCTCTGGAAAACCCTTCATCCCTTGATTTCATTATTCCTGTTTCTATTTCTTTTCTGTTTCTTATACGAAAATCCAGTGGGTTCTCAAAGACGAGATATGGCAAAGATTCCACGTTCACAAACCCGTTTCTTCTACTTGCTGGGCACACGGCAAGATTGCATCGCCAAGTGTCCTTTGCAGTATTGGTGATCACGTTTTGGGGCCAATGGGATGGAAGCAGAGAGGGCTGTTGGCCCTTCAAAACCACGCGCATACAATTGCCCATACTCTTTCCCCAAGCAGACTTTAAGCCACGTGTTACAGATGGTGCAATCACACGCTGGAAAGAGTCTGAGCCCCAATATTGCTGATGGAACAGAGCCACCTGCACATCAGGAATATCAGCCCTATTTTACAAGAGGGAGAAACTTCTGTTATGTTAAAACAATGAGATTTTAGGATTTATCAGATTACCAGGGTAATGAATCCAGCATCATCCAGGGTAGGCAGTGTCTGTACCAGAACTTCTTAAAAAGATATACAAGAGCTTCCATCACCTCAGAACACACAAAGAGGATGAGATTTCAAGGAGGTGAATGGCTAGGGAAGTGTTGGTTAGCTTCGGGCAGTTCTCTGCTACCCCTATAGTTCTGCAGGATTCTAAATGATGGCACAGCCTCACCCATCATCAGGGGTTTACCAAAAACAATTTTAAGGACGCTGATGGTATTTATTGCCCAGGATGCTTAAAAGACATAATCGAAATCAAAACTGCTGTGTTCTTCCTACTTTACTCTTAACAAAACCAATTGTGAAAGTAAACACTGCCAGGTCTCTGTCCAGAGAATCTGGTTTTTGCAATTACCCAGGATAATAAAATTGTCCCAGCTGAATCGAAGACCTTGTCTGTAAGGGCTGCCCCACTTCTGCAGCCAAACAAGAGTGACAGCAGGCACTAGAATGGAGAGTATACAAGAGTACCGCATGGGAGCAGGGGGCAGGCAGAGCACCAGGATTCAAGGTCATGCCAGGACGTGACCTTGGCTAAGTCACCAACTTCTCTTGCTTTTGTTATGGAATCTATAAAATGGGGTTATCAAAGCCTAACTTGCTAGGGGGAGGAGGGCTGGGGAGATAAAGGTTGAAATTCTTTCAAATAGAACAAAGAAAAGAAGGAAGGAGAGAGGGAGGGAGGCAGGAAGGACAGATTGTATTCTATCCAGAAAGCTGTGTGTACTGAAATTAGTGATGTGTCTTCCAGCGTTGGAAGTTCTATAGAGAGATCAAGGTCACACACAGGAACTGTGTGTGAGCTTGGGGAATAAGGTTGAGGACGGCAAATGTTGTTGGATGCAGGTGCCATAGTGACAAGGATCCCTGGGCTTTTTGAAGGCAGTGCACTCACCATAGTGTGGAATGATGCTCCAGGCCATGGCAGATGCATAAATGCCCCCCGTCATCCAGAAGATGCCCAGCCAACTGAGGTGTTCTCCTCGCTTCTCCCGAGACAAGAATTCAGAAAAATAGGCAAAAACAATGGGCAGAGCACCCCCAATCCTGCAAAAAGAAAATGCCAAAAAGAAAGAATCGAGTCATACACTAAAAATGGGCTTAGCAGAAACCTAGTCACCTTACACCCCACCCGTAAGTTCTGTGGTAAAGTAACCCAGTGAATTTGAAAGACTGGCTAAGGTGAAGCCAGTATCAGGTTATTTTGACCTTATACACTGACTTTACAACCTAACCCCTTTCTAAGGTTCAGCTTTAATGTACTATCTTGGAAGTCAAACACAAAACCCAGTCCAAGGTTTTCCAGAAGTACCACTTGGAGCTATAGTGCCAGGATGGATGGAACACTGGTCTATGAGGGTCCAGCAAAGCCCTGCGTTTGCGTACCCTATGCCTGAGAGGAGTCGGCAGAAGAGGAAGGCTCCATATCCCTGCACGAAGGAGGAGAGAGAGGCGAAGGAGGCGTTGAGGGCCAGAGACATGCTGAGGACTCTCTTCCTCCCCAGCTTATCGGCCAGGCCCCCCAGCACGAAGGCCCCCGCCATCATTCCTAGGTAGACTATCACCCCTGCAAGGTGGGGGGAAAGACAAGACAGGGTGGAGAGAAAAGACAAGACATTAGAAACCATGCAATGTTCTAGAAAATCCAATGCCCCTTTTTATGTGTTCTAGAGAGTCTGCGTCACAGACATAAAAGGTGGACTATAACAGATGTTCATGGCAAATTAGAAGTGATGTATGAATTCAAATTCTTAGGAATGCCATTTGAAAAACTAGCCTCACAGGTTGCCACATATGTGCACATACTAAAATAGATCAACCATAGCTGGGTCTGATGTACCCTTCTTGAAGATGACTCTTTTAGAGGCATAATCCGCAGAAGGTAGTGCTGTCATTTTATTTTTAAGAAAGAAAGAAAGAAAGAAAGAAAGAAAGAAAGAAAGAAAGAAAGAAAGAGAAAGAAAGAAGGAAAGGAAGAAAGAAAGAAAAAAGAAAAAGAAAGAAAGAGAAAGGAAGGAAGGAAGGAAGGAAGGAAGGAAGGAAGGAAGGAAGGAAGGAAGGAAGAAAGGACTGTGTGATAAAAATCCTTACCTGCAGGGTTATGTTTAAAGAGAGAATTTCAAGGAGAAAGTGTGACCAAAAGGTTATAAGGAACATGGGAAGGAAGAAAAGGGTGTGAGTGAAAAATGCCAACTACCCATAAGACTGGCTATGTTATTATTCCCCCCAAAAAAGACCATCTCCAAGCTACAACCAATGTTCAGATTTCTTAGGGTAATAAGAGCCCAGCGATGAGCATCCTTTCTTTATCACATGTAACTTTACTTCCCTTCTAATAATAAGATTGGTTAATTTAAGATATCCTATAAATATATTGCTATTGACATGTTTATGGTATTGCAGTGAAAGTCAGCATCTTCACGGTCATGGCACATCCCCAGAAGCATGTGGATAATGTCTTCCTACTAAATATTGAGGGCTTACTAATTATCAATGCCTGTGCTAAGTCCTGATGTGATTTACCACACCTGTGAAGGAAACTTTGCAGACCATCCTTCACAAAGTCAAAATATGGAATACAGATTACATAAGTATCCTTTCACCCGGCCTTGACTGGAAACCAAATGGTGAACACAAACTGTCTTTCACAGAAAGGAAGCTTCTGGATCTGCAGATGCTTTATTTCTGCAGGTGTGTGCCAGGAAGGGCCAACAGAAAGCAAAGAGCTTCAATTAGCTGATTAACTTGAAGGCTGGTCCCCAAAAGGAGAGATTTAACTACGCTCTGTCTTATCTTCCCCATGACAGAGTTCTTTCTTTTATCATTTTATTCCATGAGATGAAAAGAAATGATAGCTTTGGTGTTGTCAATGGTGTTCATTAAGATTTTTTTCACTCACCTGTATTGTCACTTTCAGCCTTTACACACCTCAAAGCCATGGAAGATGCTATTTCCTTTTACGTTTCTGTATATGCTGTTACTTCGTGAAATATGCCTATGAGTCTACAGTATATATTAAATGCCTATTATTAGGTAAGCATTCTTTTAGTTACTGGGCATACAGTGAGGTACAAACACCTGAAAATCTTGGCCTTCGTAGAGCTTACGTTCCAATTGGGGAAAAGAAATAATAAATGAGTAAAATATACAGTTGGTAGGTGGCTGATAAGAGTCATAGAGAAAAATAATGGGAAGGAAGGGAACCAGGAGAGCCAGGGTGGGAGGTGGAGATTTTAAATAAGATGGTTCAGGAAGTTCTCATTGAGACAGGACATTTAGGCAAAGACCTAAAGGAAATCAACCATGGGGATGTCTAGGGTAAATTGCCAAGCCTGTGTTCAAATCTGCCATTTCTCTGTACACTCGGAGGATCCACAGACAAGTAATAGAATGAGGATAACTCCTCCTCCCTGTTTCACCAGTTCCCAGCCCAAAGCCCAGAAAATGTAGCGAGCAATTTCCCACTAATATTAAGTCACCCACACTTGTGTTTCAGAAAATGAGTCAAGACTGCAAACCCAACTCACAGTATATGTCATGCCGTATGGAAATGATGTGTCGGTCAGTATGCTCTGCTAGACTATGAGTGTATCTGTTCCCCAGACCTGAGCAACTAAGGATCTCCATCATCTGGTTCCCTGTAGACTTAATCTTGCTCAGTTCTTAGCCATTGTGAGCTATGTCCAACAGAACTGCCTTACTCACCATGAGGGTATCTTAAAACCATCTTCTGTGGCTATGACCCCAGAATCCCACTACACAAGCCCAAGTGAGGGTCAGCCTGCAGCCTCCCTGATACTTTCACCCGGCCTTTCCAGTCCACATAACTTCCTTGTGCCTGGTCCTGAGATCCTGGCCCCCATGCTAATTTCCAATTAGCATCCAATACCTTAACCAATTGGAAAAGACCCAAACTCCATCCATGCCCAACCAGGTTCTTGCCAGGAAAGAACTGGGTTCTACTTCCTCTGACTTAGGTAACCCACCTAACATAATTGCCACGTTCAGGAGCCCCACACCTGAGATGCCCCGCCCTTCCCCCCACTTTCCAGGTAGACTGCTGGGCTATCACCACTGGCCCAACTTAGAGTGGGGTTTTACACAAGCCCTTATACTTGGTAATTTAGGACTTCCAGATAAGAGCAGAGAGGGAACGTCTTTTTCCAAGTTAGGTCTGTTCAGCTTCCAAACTGCGTTGGCCTCAGCACAACTTCTTGTCAAGAATTTCCAATATCTCATTCAGCCAACAAATGCCTTGTGGTTCTCTCATGATACCTGGTCAATAAATGTTTTGGAATAAAGAGCAGATGTTGTAAGGAAGGGAGGGAGGGAGGAGGAGAGTCCTGCCCAAATTGCAAAGGAAATGCTACGGGTGCTTTAAGCCCACAGGTTATACAGCAATAGATCATAAGAACCTAACATATCACATCATAGTACCCAGCTGGCAAACACAAGAGTGAGCGCTCACCACCAGCCAGGCTTCATGCAAAGCATTTTACTGGCATAGTTGATCCCCTTTAATGTTCACAACAACCCCACAGATACCATTACTGTTTTATAGGGAAGAAAACTGATTTACAGAGAGCTAAAGTAGTTCCGGAAGGTCAGACAACTAGCAGAAGTACCAAGATTTTGATCTGGGAATCCCAACCTCAGAGTCGATGTTTAACCACTACGCTTTATTGTTCTTCACAGATAAGCATCGGTCAGACTTACTAGCTCTGTATTAGTTTCTTCCTTCCTTGTTTGCTCCTCCTCAGAACTGCTTGCTAAGTGGGGCAAGGTTCCTTCCTTTCAAGGAGATAAACCATAAATTATACGATTATCTCCTAGTGAGAAAGAATGTTCCATGAAAGGTGTGTGTTCGGTGTTATACAAACGCAGAGAATGAGCGCAGCCTGAATACACCTTACTCAACCTGGGAAGGCTTCTAAGAGCCAGACATTGAGCTGATGGTCAGGTTTCCATCTTGGTCACTGGGCGTGTGAATCACAGGCAGTGGCAGGCAGCATGCGCACAAGACTGAGGAGGCGAAGGGGGCACCTGATATGTTCGGGCAACTGTGTCCAAGTAGATCAGTGTGAGTAGAGCACAGTGCACAGCGGGGAGCGAGGTGAGGGATTCGGGCCGGGCGGGGGAGAACAGAGGCCACATGATAATGGCTCATGAGTGAGTGTGTGTGTGTGTGTGTGTGAGAGACAGAGAGAGAGAGAGAGAGAGAGGAGAGAGGGAGAGAGAATGCATATCATGTAGGCATGCATGCACATGGGGTTATATGTGTGCATGTAGCTGTTTGCATCGTGTGTGGGGGCCTGTAAATCAGGAGGAAGGGAGGAGGGAAATCAGAATAATTGTCAGGAGACTTGCTGAGAACCAACCTGTACACTTCATACTCTGGCCCTACCCCAAAGGAAAACAGTAACATCCAATTAATGTTTGCTTCTCTTTGTTCTATAAAGCTATCTTCGGCATGTCTCAGATGCTACTGTGCACACGGAAAGCATGACGGGATCGCAGTAAAATCAGTTACTGACTCAGGGGCACCTGGGCAGCTCAGTGAGTTAAGCATCTGACCTCAGCTCAGGTCATGATCTCACAGTTCGTGGGTTCAAGCCCCGCATAGGGCTCTGTGCTGACAGCTCAGAGCCTGGAGCCTGCTTTGGATTCTGTGTCTCCCTCTGTCTCTGCCCCTCCCCTGCTCACACTCTGTCTCTGTCTCTCTCTGTCTCTGTCTTTCCCTCTCTCTCTCTCTCAAAAATAAACATTAAAAAAATTTTTTTTAATTAAAAAAAAATCAGGTATGATTCAGTAAGTCTGGGGCAGGGCCTGACATTCTGCATTTCTGACAAGACTAGTGTTGCTGATCCGAGGACCACACTTTGAGGAGTGGCAGACCAGAGCTCACCCATCCTCCTGGGAGCACACTGACAGGCAGTGATGAGAATCCTGGCCTTAGAACCACAAAATCTCATTCACTGGTTGTGAGATTTGGGAGAATATTCTCACACCCTCTAAGGGCCCTACCACCACATGTGTAAACTGATCACTGGTTTCCAAACTGCCTTCCTATTCATTTTTTTTTAAATATAAATCATGAACAATGAAAGTGTGTGGATTTCCCAGGAAGAACATATTCAGATTTAAAAAATAAACCCAGATAGGGGCGCCTGGGTGGCTCAATCGGTTTAAGTGTCCGACTCTTGATTTCAGCTCAGGTCATGATCTCACGGTTCGTGAGTTCAAGCTCCACATCGGGCTTTGTGCTGACAGTGAAGAGCCTCCTTGGGATTCTCTCTCCTTGTTTCTCTGCCCCTCCCCTGCTCTGCCCCTCCCCTGCTCATTCTCTCTCTCTCTCTCTCTCTCTCTCAAAATAAATAAGTAAACATTAAAAAAATTTTTTTAAATAAGCCCAGACACAAATGTTTAGGTCAACTATTGTGAATGCCACACAAAACATGTCTACAGACCAGACTTTGGCCAGTGGCCAAAAGTAGCTTCTAGACTAGCAGTGTGCAATCTCAGCGATGAACATTGTGCCACTTATTAAGCTATTGTCACTCAGCCCCGAAGCCACCCTTCCAGCTCCTACTTTGTCCACAAACACCTATGCTCTGCCAGACAGTCCCTGCTGGGCCTCTGCCAATAGGGGGCACTAGAGAGAGAGGCTGAAAGGCTGGAGCAAGAAGAAGGGACCCGAGGTTTCTGCTCCTGTAAATTCCACCCCAGCATCCATCAGCAGGAAGCAGCAATGCCTTTCCACAGGAGCCACTGAATGCAATTAGCAGAACCAGCCACATCCTGCCCTTTCCTCCCCTCCCACACCAACACCGGCCAGGCAGGGTCCCGTCTCCAGAGATCTGAGTTATGGCTCCTCGGGTTTCCTCCTCTGAGCCCTGCAGTTACAATAATGCGGATCTTTTTACTTTACTCCCCCAGTCCCACGGTGGTACCTGCTCCCTGCATTCATTATCTCAGTACATTTTATAAACACATTTCACTCACCCAGCTAATAATTCTTTATATTAAATTCTCTCTGTTCCAATAACTGCTACGATGTCTGTCTGCTGACCACGCCCTGACCGATCCAGACACATCGGCAAATTGATGCATCTCAGAGATTGGATATTGACTCCAGCAACTCAGCTTTAGTAGAAGAGGACTCCAAGCCCCAGATAAGGTCAGTGACTCTTCTGGAAGTTCCCTGCTGGCCCAGAACCTGCTGGCACCACACCTCTGGTCTCCTGGCTCCGAGCCTGGTGCTTTTGCTACCCACTGTCCACGGCAAAAGGAGGAACTAGAAAGAATAAGAAACGCTTCTCAAAATGCTGTGGTAGCGGTCAAGATATGCTGCCCCCAAAATAAGCCACTTTGGTTGAAGGGTTATTTTGAGCTGATGACAGCTGAGAAACAGCAGACTCCAAAAGAGAGCTCTGTGCCCTCCCTCACATTTGCCTAAAAAACGGGTTTGGGATTGTAATCACCATAGACTCTTACCAGCTCAGGGACAGCACCAAGAGGCATCAACATAACAAACCTTACTGCAACAACCTTATCTTCCATTAGTTTGCACCATTTGCCAGCCCTGGAAGGCTTTCTTGCCTTCCCCTGGGACTTGTTTCTTCTCTACAAATGTATTGTCCTTTGGGAAAATGCTAAGGCAAAGTCCTAACCATCCCTTTGGAGTGCTTCTGTGTGTGTGCGTGTATTGCACATGCTAATAAGCTGCTTTCCTCTTGTTAATCTGTCTTTTGTCACTTTAATTCACAGGGCTTCCAGCCAGGGAGGGCGGAGGGAAGATTTTCCTCCCCTGCACTTTTTTGGGAGGCTATGACAGGGAAGAAATGGACGGAAGAAAGGCTGATCCACAGAGAAGAGAAATAGAAAATTAACGATGCCTCTGAAATGGCTGTGCTATTAAACCCATTTAAAATCTGTCTTTAGCAGAGGAAATTAAGACAATAAATTTGGAAAATTGAAATGCAATGGAGTTATCAAAAATTACTTTAGCACGCAGCAGATAAGGGACTAGCTAGAAGGCTAGAGAGTATCGCCCTTCAGTTCCACTCAACAAGCTCAGTGGCATATTAAGAAAATCTGCCGCCCAATACACTGAGGTTTTAAGGAAATTAAAAACCACGATGGCTACTTGCAGAGTCGGGGGAATGGGGGCAAAAGGAGGGGAATGTGGTAGAGCGAGAAGGGCTCTTAATAGTGAGAACACCACACAGGAAATGAATTAGGCCTCCATGGAAGAAGGAGGGGCCATAAGAGAAAGAGCCCCGTCTTGAAAGTGAGATGAGCCAGCTCTTAGCCCTGGCTTCACGAATTACCCGCAACATGACCACGGGCGACCCATTCGGCTTCTCTGATAGTTGCTCCTTCTTTGCAAAAGTCAGATAATGTGCTCATCCTGTGGAGTTGTTAGGATTGCATGGCACAGTGGATGGAGAGTACCTAGCAGGACGCCTGGCACAGAAGTAAATGCACAATTAATACAAGTTGCGACTGTCGTTCGGAGTGGTGCAGCGTGGAGCTGGCTGTGACCTAAGAAAGCCACGGGATTAGAAACATGAAAATAAGTTGGCGGTATTTTAAAGTCAAACCCACCATATATTAAAGGCATTTGAGGTAAAAGGACATAGACTGGCAGAAGAAACTTATTTATAGTAGCATGTCCTTTAAATGTACCTCCCTCCTTACCTGCAGAAGGAGCCAGATTCCCAATAAAAAAGCTTTTTTTAACTAAAACATTTTCTGAGTTTCCTCTAATAAGACTTTGTTGGGAATTTTTTTTTTTTTCTTTTTGCTAACTCGTGGGTAAGTGCCCAGATTTATTGCCATCTCCTTAGAGAGGCCTCCTGATGTTCCAAAGTAGGACTCAGCAAACTTTTTCTGTCAAGGGGCAGAGAAAAAAACATTTCTCTTGTAAAAATAGTTTACTTTGCAGATGTCCTATAGCTCTTTAACATCTTCTTCTTCTTCCTATTTTTCTTTACAGTCCTTTAAAAACGTAAAAACAGGGGCACCTGGGTGGCTCAGTTGGTTGAGCGTTGGGCTCTTGATCTTGGCTAAGGTCATGATTTCTCGGTTCCTGAGTTCGAGCCCTGTGTCGGGCTCTGTGCTGACAGTACAGAGCCTGCTTGGGATTCCCTCTCTCCCCCTGTGTCTGCCACTCCCCTGCTCATGCTCTCTTGCTCTCTCTCTCTCTCTCAAAATAAATAAAACATTTTTAAAAATATGTAGGGCGCCTGGGTGGCGCAGTCGGTTAAGCATCCGACTTCAGCCAGGTCACGATCTCGCGGTCCGTGAGTTCGAGCCGCTCGTCAGGCTCTGGGCTGATGGCTCAGAGCCTGGAGCCTGTTTCCGATTCTGTGTCTCCTTCTCTCTCTGCCCCTCCCCCGTTCATGCTCTGTCTCTCTCTGTCCCAAAAATAAATAAACGTTGAAAAGAAAAAAATTAAAAAAAAAAAATAAATAAAAATATGTAAAAACAAAAACAGGTTATAGTTCTCTAGCCCCTGTTCCAAATGCAATTCTGTCCTCTCTGCTGGTATTTCTGCAATATATTCTTCCTTCTTCCCTATCACATATGTCTGTTTGCTCTCACACATGTATTTGTTCAACATCTGTCAACTCCTGGAGGAAGGGATTGTGTTGGTTTTGTTTGAGTGCTACGTCTCTAGCACCCAGCTCAGAGTTTGGCACATAGGAAGCACTCCATTAATATTTGTTCCAGAAATAAATAAAATAATTCATAATCACAATAGAAAAATATGAAAAATACAAATATATATATATACACACACACACACACACACCCAAAACTGTATAAAAGTGGAGGCAAAAACCCTCCATCATGCCGCCCACCCAAAGCTGTTGTTAGCATGTTTCTGTCTTTGTATTTCTATTTGTACACATACAACTACACACTGCATTTATATGGTTGAGATCGTTCTGTATTGCAAGTCTCATAACCTACTTTTCCATTTGATAAATATCCCTACAGAGAACATGTTTGTACATATGTCTCTGTCTGTGTTGCCGGTCATTTGCTCAGAATTGATTCCAAGAAACGAAACTATGAGGTCAAACAGGCTCAAAGAGTTTGTGGCCAAATTTCCTTCCAGAGAGCTGGTACATATCACACTCTTGCCATCTCTAGAGATGCTTTTCATGTAAACAGAATATACTCTCTGAGCATCCGAGGCAGCAGGGTGAAGTGTACAATGAACCAAGGACTAAGAAGCCATTTTGAACTTTTTTTTTTTTTTTTTGCTTGAATACATAGAAATTAAATGCATTAATTATCCTGGGAGGCTTCTGAGCTCCCTTTCTGTACAACACCTTATTTGTTGGACTGTACACGTATACTTTGCAGGGATCAAAAGGAGCACCTCCCAAATGAACGATTTCCTTTCCATTTCTTTATTATTCAACCAAATATACCTCCTTGAAGGGCAATATTGTCTTAGACTAGGGTCTGGGAGGTAAATTTGATAAAGATTTAACATATGCAGGAACCCCCTAGTGAAGTCTCACTTTGGTATTAAGTCACAGAAGGACATCAGGGTATCTGTTTGCACACCTCCATGAAATCAGATGTGTTAGGTTAAGTCAGCCAAGCACCGTGTGTATATGACATCTGGATGCTTGGAAACTTCTGGGATGAGTATATGCTTTCTTTTGGATCCAGGTACTTGGCACCAAAAAGGTTTGGCTTGAACAACTTGTCAAGTGGAAAACAATCTGGCAATTACTGTGTTGGACTTTTCTAGTACTTTATGTGTCCAATAAACTCAAGTGAATGAATCTTTGGAGGTAGGTTCACTTTCCTAATCTATTGGAAGCTGGGACTCTTTCCTAACTGTCACACAAGATACTTAGAAATAAGTGGGCAGAGGAAAAAGGAAGGGGCAAAGGAACCGGTATCTGTTTAGCTCCTACTGTGTCCTAAGTACTATACCAGGTGACATATGTAATAATTTCAGTTTGTCATTCCAACCGTGTGAGGGAATTATTAATATCTTTATTTAACAGATGAAGAGGGGCACCTGGGTGGCTCAGCCGGTTAAGCATCCAACTCTTGATTTTGGCTCAGTTCTTGGGTTCAAGCCCCACATCTGGCTCTGTGCTGACAGTGCAGGGCCTGTTTGGGATTCTCTCCCTCCCTCTCTCTCTGCCCACCCCCTCTCTTTCTCTCTTTCTCTCAAACATAAATAAACATTAAAAAAAATTAACAGATGAACAGATGAAGAAACTGAAGTTAAGAGTTTTCCTCTCTGACCACAATTTAAAAATAGCTAATAAAGTTTTCTGATATCTGATGGAAGAAATCTGAGTGACCAGCTCATCAATGTATGGAGAAACCCCCAAGAAAAGACACACCAGTACCATTCAAGGACACCTGGGTTGGATAAGGCCTTTGTCACTCTGCCTGAGGATTCAACACACCCCCTCAGGTCTGGCCCCTCAGCTCAGGAGAAGCCCCAACCCTATGGAAGAGTAGAATTATCACTTCTGGAAGTTCTAGGTTCTGCGTGTGCCTAACAGGTCCAGAGATGGAAGTCTGCAGACAGACTGGGGGGTCTGAGGGACAGAAGTCCCTTGCTTCAGCAACATAGCATAAGGGTAGCACCTTAAATCAGGGAAGGGTTCTCTCTCCAACCATACTTATGGGAAATAAAGATGCTGCAAGGCAGCCTGGAGACTTCACCCTCCCAGCAGTGTGTGATCAAGCTTAAGCTACACGCAATATTCTGGGTCAAGCCATGAACCTGTGAGCAGACGAGGCCATGTCTTTGGTGAGTAGAAGACAGGCCCACAGCCATGGTGGGAGCAACTGTAACAGAAAGGAATCAGGTCACTGGTGAGGTTTCTGTCCACTAGCCCTGGGGCAGTGGTACTTGTCACTTCCCTTAATCTTCTCTCACACTGGACACAAGAGGCCTCAAAAAGTATTTCCTGACAGGGGTGCCCAGGTGGCTCAGTTGGGTAGGCATCTGACTCTTGGTTCTGGCTCACGTTATGTTCTCACAGTTCAGGAGTTTGAGCCCCAAGTCAGGCTCTGCACTGGCAGTGCAGAGCCTGCTTGGGATTCTCTCTCTCCCTCTCTCTCTCTCTCTCTGCCCCTCCTCTGCTTGCTCTCTATCTCTCTCTTAAAAAAAAAAAAAATTCCTGAGAATACTGTGAGAATCTTGAAATTGCCTTGTTCACATATGACCACACTAGAAATCTCTTAGAAAAGCAAAGCTTCCCTCTGGACACCTCCCACAGCAGGTGAGAGGAGGTGAGGCAGGTGACAGAGGGTGTCACCTGGGCCAAAGCCAGTGAAGGGAGGTATGTACTGTGGGCATCTCAGAAGTGATCATTACCCAGTGAGACTGGGTGATCCCTTGGCCATTCCACTAAAGAAAAAGTTGGGACTGCCATTGTGGTGGTTTCTAGAGGGTGGACCCGTTCAGGGGAACCACAATAAGGCCAGTCATGGACAGTACAGCCAAGAGCCAGAGTCTGAGACGGGAATGGTTGATAAAAGAGCAGGAGAGGAAACCAAAGTCTTCACAAGGAAATTTGCTAAGCCCCATTCTCCGCATGTCAGTGAACCCGGAAGAGCGGCATAAAGATAAATAAATCCTTGCCCTGTGCTTTCAAAAAACTCAGTCCATCAGAAATAAAGAGGTAGAAATAAAGGAGAAGGGGTGGATCAGGGCAAGGGCCAGAGAGGAGACACGGCAAGAACTCTGGCAAGCCGGTAAGTGGAAAGAGGCTGATAGCTGTACTTGGCTGTCTTACAACAAGCAGATGGCCAGTGGGGTGGGAGCAGGGCTGAGCTTCACCCCAAGGGACCAGAAGGTGATGCAGCTGGTTATTGGCAGAAGTCAAACCCATGATCTTCCAGAACTCAGCTGCCTTTTTGGTACAATGTCTCTATACCAAAGTGGGCTACCTTGTCTTCAAAGCACATTATCTTCTTTATTAGGATAGACTTGATTTGCAGCCAGACTGGAAAAGATCTATGTTTATCTTTAGAGACACCTGGATATTGGCTCTGACTTCTGGGCAAGATAAGGGCAATGGTATTTATCAGGTGCTGTTTAAAGTCTGAAACTCCCCTGGCAACCCTGGGGCCAGTTTGTTTACTAATGATTTTCGGTGGTATCACTGGTCGGTCAGGGCTTGATCATAAGACCAAAGGGACATGAAAGTCCCTGTGGGAACTTCTATCTTGAGCTCTCCCAGAGTGAAGATTTCTTGCACAGACCTTGGTGGTTCAATCTAGAGATAGGTCTATATGGGAATAAGAAGGACCCTGGATAGACTGTGCCTGGATGTCTCTTGAATCCCCAATGCTTACCTATATGATCTTCCATTGCTCCACCGTGGCCTTTGCCTTTAAATAAAAGCCTTATTTGACCATACTCAGTGGAGTCTTCTGAATCCTTCTCAATATCCAAAATGATAAAATCTTTTCACCTCCTGGCCTCAGGGTCACACCTACAAGGGCCAGGCAGGGAAAAGAGTGAAGCTCCCCAGACATACCTTGTAAGGAATGGCAGAGACTCGGAAATACATGCCCACCTAAAGGGAGCAGCCATACCCAACTTTAGCCGATTGCTGTGTTGTAGAATATAGATGCTATTTCTACAATTTCAAAAAGCATCAGAAATCTGGATTTCTAAATAAAATTCTTTGCTTTTTAAAACATGTTACTGGCAAAGCAATTATTTTTATCCACTGTTTGAGAACTCCATGTGACAAAGAGCAGTGCAGGTTTTAGTAGTATATTAGGAATGAGAGTATTCACATCTTTATTAAAATGTTTCCCATGGTTCAGATCTCTTAATTTTTCTATTCCTTTGACAATTTGTCCTAAGTTGCTATTTGCCTTTTTATCACGCATCCATTACCCCCTGGGTAGTGATGATCTGTGTTCTTTCTCACCCTAGAATCTTCACACTGTTTGCTTTTTGTCCTACTTAGTATATTCTTTATTCGTATCTTTGCATGGGTGGCTCCTTCTTATACTCCAGCCCTAGGCTCTGAGAGCCCTTCCCTGACCACCCAGTCACAGTGACTCTCCTTCCAAAGGTGGAATCATATAGGCCAGTTAGAAGACCATTACATATATTCCAAGTGAGTGATGCCAATGGGGTGGGCCAGGGTGGTGGGGAGCAGTGGAAATGGTAGGGAGTGGCTGGATTCTGGATATGTTTTCAAGGTAGGGTCAAGCAAATAGATGGCATTTAAAGCAGAGACAAAGAGATCCCCAAAGGAAGGGCAATAGAGAAGAGATTCCAGGACTGAGCACTGAAATGTTCCAATGGTTAAGGGTCAAAAACATGATAAGAAGCCAGTAATGGAGACTGGGAAGGACCAGCAGGGGACAGGCAGCAGGAAAGTTAGAAGACTGTGGTAGCTACAGGTCCAATAAAGAAAGTGTATCAAGAAGGAAGAAGGGGTAGACTGTTACAGGTTCTGCTGACAGGTCAAGAAAGCTGAGGACCGAGATTGGGCCACTGGATTGGCCAAGTGGGGCCACTAGTGATCTAGACAAGCACAGTTCTATGAAATGGCAGGGACTGAATCTCACTCCCAGATGTTCCAGTGAGAATGAGAAATGAGGAATTGGATTCAGCGAATTTTACCAAAAAGGGAATAGAAAAGATACACGTAGGGTCAAGATGAGAGAAATTATATGATGTTTGTGCGCTGATGGGAGGGTTCCATACAGGTAGAAAAAAGAGATCAGGAGGAGAAGGTGATAATTATGAAAGAAGTGTCCTGGGGAGGTGAGGAGGGATGGGCATCTGGTGTGAGAAGGGACAGGTCACACTAAGGCTCCTCCACGGCAACTGGAATAAGGTAAAAACAGAGGCAATTAGCAGGGTAGGCGTGGTGGTCAGAGCCGTGGGACTTCTTTTCTGGTTTCTGTTTCCGCGGCGAAAGAGGAATGAGTTCTTTGCACTGAGGACAAGGATGGGGAGGAGATTCTGGGAATTGGCAGCAATGGATAAGGAACAGAATAGTCACCTAGGGGCAGGGGAAAGTAAGCAGTTCATGGAAATGGAGGATGACAGCTGGCAGCACAAAGGGCCCCTTGAGGTTGCTGATCATGAATTTAAAGTGAGGCCAGTGGACAGCACTGTGTGCATCTCATCAGCCATGTTCAGTTCCAGGGTCTGGGGACTGGCTGATGATGAGTTTGAGGTGACCAGATTTGGGTAACACAGCAGAGTAAAAGATGTACATGGAAGTTGATGGTGTACACAGGGAATGGGGATGATTCTGGTCCACAGAGTTTAAGCTCAGTGAAAAATGGGGTGAGGACAAGAGGGTGGTGACAGACAGACCAATGGCTGAAGGTGTCCCTGAGGCTGAACAGCTGGGGGGAGTAGGGAGGGAGAACTAGGCGGAGTGAGCTGAAGACAGAAGAAGGGGTGCTTGACATCAGGGGTTGTGAAGGGGTTGGAGTTACCAGTCATGATAAGACCTGGGTAAGACCGGGAGGGTAAGTACTTGAGGTGGGGGGTGTCACTGGAGAAGGTCTCGACAAATGACAAACAGGGATATTGGAAAGCACTTACTGAAATTACCAAGAATTATAACGGAAATAGTTTTGGAGTGTGACAGTGGACCTCAGACTAAGATCCTCCAGGAATGAGGGGATGAAATAGAGATCACTAGATGACTATGAGAATAAGCAGGAGGCAATGCACCCCAATGACAGATTAAACATGGGATGTGTAGGGAGGAGGAAGGGAGAATGGTCTGGAAATTTCAGGGAGAAGTATGGAAGAGCAATGGTACGAGGGGTGTGGAGGGTGAGAGAGAAAACAGCTGCCATCTAAGACTTCAGGAGGATGCATTTCAGCTACAGCAAGAAGGTGGATGACATTGAGAGAAGAGGGGAGGAAAGGAATGGGCAATGTTGTATGGGGCTGCAAATCCAGGTGATAAGAAAGGCTTGGGAGATATGGACCGCCTCATAGTGACCAACACATAGAGTGATAAAAGGGCATAACAGAATTAGTTCTGATGGTTTTGAGACCAATTTTGTTGGCAAGGCTGGTAGTGTCGGGAGAGAAAGAGGTATCAGAGGGCGTACCAAGAGCACAACGAGCTCTGGAGCCCCCTTTGTTCCTGCCAGTGGAGGAGTGGAGATCAGCAGAACCACCTTATTTACTGTCTCCTTCCCCTAAAATGTTAGCTCCATGAGAAAAAGACCTGTATGCCATTCAGCAATGAGTCAGCCAACAAATAATTGATTCCTTAGAGTTATTAAATAAAATAAAGAATATACAAAGCAAGTTCATATTTATTGGGTCCTTATGGGGCACTGTGATAAGTCTTTACTTATTGCATTATCTTATTTAATCCTCACAGTGGTTCTGTAAGGTAAGTACTAATAATATTGTAATCTTATAGATAAAGAAGCCAAGGTTCAGGGAGGTTAAGTGACTTGTCTGCAGTGATAGAGGCAGTTAACGGTGTAGTCAAGATGTATAACTGCACCATCTGCCTTTAAAGCACTTACGCACATGGTAAAGTCTGTTGGCCACATTCCCCACAAAACTTTTTCCTTCTCCTTCCCTATTAAAGAAACCTTGGTTTTTGTTTCAGTATTAAAATAGTCTCAGAGCAATTGTCCCTCTACATACATACTCAACCCTAGAGGGTGGATCACAGCTAACTTAAGATTGTCATCTCCATCCAATTCCTCTTGCCAGGGATTTATTCAAGGAGTTATCAGAGGTTTCTGGGCAATATTTTTGCGCCTAATAAAAGCAGAAGAAGCACTTCCTTGCCACCATCCTTCTTACTTTCTGCTGGGAAAGCCATTACGGGAGGATATAGAGCTTACAGCTACAGTGATCACCTTGTGACCATGAGGAAAAGGAAAGGAGGATGACAGGGATGCCCGACCTTATGGCCTGACATCAGTGAAGCACTAACCCACCCCGGGACCACCTAGTCAGGAAATTCTTGATAAGTAAACGATAAACATCTCTATGATTCAAAGCCATTGCTATTGGCAACTGAGTGTATCCTAAACATATACTGCCTCCTAAAAAAGAAGTCATACAGAGAAAAGATCATCTGATTGATTTGTATAGTCTTCCTTAAGACCAAAAGGCAAGATTACTTGGTGCAGAGGCAAGAGCTCTGTGCCAGTAGGCAGGGGTCCCAGGTCCCACTCTCAGAGTACATGACCTCGACCAACTCACTTCCTCTTGGGGCTTGGTTTCCTCCAGTTGGAAACGAAGGGCATACTAGGAGCCATCCTTTATCCCTTTCACTTCTAGTATTAGATGACTCTATACTGTTGTAATTAATGGCTCATGCCTTATAATTTGTTATCATATCTCCTTTCAAGGACAACACTTCCCTTTCGGGGGCCTAAGAGAGGTGAGGCAGAGAGGCCAAGGAAAGGATGAAACTTCACTGGGTCATTTCCTGCACATCCATAGCAGAGATTGATGCCCATCTCTGAGTCAGCAAAAATTCCAGCAGTGAAACAAAAAATGTTCACTCTGCACATGTGAGCAGCCCCAGCTGACCCCCATTGGAGGGGAAGGTGTTCACATTCAGTCTGTTCAGTGGGTCCCATGGGGCATGTCAACGGCTGTTACATTCCCGGGACTATCTATCTGACCCTCCCTTCCCTCCTCCCTGCCCTGCTACTATCTGAGACTTTTTCTGGAAACAAAACCGATCTTTTGCAAAGTGAAAATCAGTTCAGCTGGGCTTGGCTGCACGAGACTTATAAAGAGGGATTTTTACATCCACTGGCCTACCAAGGACCATTTTAGCTGAGCAGTTATGAGCTCCACCTCTGACATGATTCTTGGCCATGGGGATATGGGGAGTCCTTTTAGCTTCTGCTGCTCTGGTCCATATAGGGTGATGGATCATTCCTTGGGACCCCTTACATGGCCTGATACAGGAGGAGGGCGGTATCGCCCTTCAATCTCTGGACAGCCTATTCTCAGCCAACAGTCTCTGCCTCCAGAACTGCTGTGGATCCCAGTAAAATCATCACCCCTGCCTTTCTGGTCCAGCTGCCTGGGACATGGACTACATCCTTCTCTCACCTACAGAGATGGGCTGCACCCTACCCGGCACTCCAGTGGGGGCCCAGTTGCCTTGCAACTGCCTCTTATTGGAGTGATACATTTCACATAAAAGGTTGTTTAAGGTTAATGGGCACCTAGGGGCGCCTGGGTGGCTCAGTCGGTTAAGCGTCTGACTCTCGATTTCAGCTCAGGTCATGATCTCACGATCAGGTCATGATCTCATGATCTCTGACCAGCTCAGGTCAGGTTTCGTGGGTTTGAGCCCCACGCCGGGCTCTACACTGAAAGTGTGGAGCTTGCTCAGGATTCTCTCTCTCTTTCTCTCTCTCTCTCTCTCTCCCTCTCCCTCTCTCTACCCTTCCCCCACTCACTCTGTCTCTCTCAAAATAAATAAATAAACTTTAAAAAAAAAAAAGGTTAATGGGCACCTAGAAACAACTTTCATGGATGCGGCAGCCAAGTGAGAGGAGAAACCTTTGAAGTTAAGCCTTTGGAGTCAGACATAATTGGTTTCAAATCCTAGATGTATCTCTAACTACTTTTGACAAGTTACTTTAACCTCTGTGAGCCTAACTTTTCCCATCTGTAAAATGGGAGAAAATAAAGCTTCCCTTGCAGGCTGTTACAATATTGAGGAAGATCAAATAAAAAAATGCCTAATACAGAATGGTTGCAAGGGAAGAGCTTATCAAATTATAGCCCTTGGTGGTGGTAGTGGAATTATTGTAATTGACTTTTAAATGAGAAGGAAGGTAACAGAGGTTGTAGCAGGCACTGGGAAATCACGATTCTCCTTTGGGTTTCTATGAATAAATCTGTCCATGAGAAAATAACCTCCCAGCCTCATCACTATAAAGTAGCCCACGGTGAGCACCAGTGGCAGTGAGTGTCGACACGGGACAAGAGAACAACATTAGGAACTGAACCGCAGGCCAGCATGCAATCACTTAAGGTCTCTGACAACATCTCCCTCATCGTGCAAACCGGGGATTATCACTCTGACCATCTCACAGGGTCATTTAAAATTCAGAGTATCCATGAAAACCACTGAAAATCTGTAAAGCACTGTGCAAAAGTAAATCTGATTTTCAGACACAACCCCGTTTTTTTCATGCTGGTCAAGGTGTGTGCAAATGTCCCAGCCATCGTCACCAACATGAGAAGGAAGCCTTTGGGGGACAGTTCCTACACAGCATAGTAAGCAAAACCCCTGACATCTCAGCAGCTCTTACTGGGTCTCTGTAGAATACCTAGTTCTTCAGCCTGGCTACACCACAGAATCACAAGGGAGCCGTGAACAAATGCCTATGCCCACACCAACCCAGAGATACTCTGACTTAATTATTCTAGAGCAGGGCCTATTTTTTTTGTTCTTGTTTTTGGTTTTGTTTTTTTAACAGCTCCTTGGATGATGTCATGGGCAGCCAGGGCTGAGAATGCTCATCTAGAAGTGGTTCTCCACTAGAGCTGATTTCCACCCTCCCCCTCCACCCCGGGGAACATCTGGCACCATCTGGAGACATTTTTGGTGGTCATAACTGGGAGCTGGGTGCTTCTGGCATCTGGTAGGGTGGGGGGCTGGGGTGCTGCTCAATAGCTTTGAATGCCCAGGACAGAGCCCCAGAGCAAAGAATTATCTAGAGCAAAATGGCAATAATGCATGCCATTAAGAAGGGCCATCCAGAGGACCAGTTCCAAGTAAGATCGGTCGCCGATTGTATTGCACAAAGTGGCTAAAGCAATATTTCTGGTCCCATTGCACCCCTCTGTCCAGAACCCTGTCACTTCTGAATCAGGAGATAGAGACTATTTCCCCTCCCTGTTGAAATGGGACAGGTCTTTATGATGGCCTCAACGAATAGAATGTAGAGAAAGTAACACTGCCTGCCTTCTCAGACTTCGTCACAAAAAACAATATGGCTTTGTATATGTGTATATATGTATTTCCTTTATCCATTCATCCATCGATGGACACTTGGGCTGTGTCCGTAATTAGGCTCTTGGAGATAGTGCTGCAATATACATTGGGGTACATATATCCCTTTGAATCAGTGGTATATACATACAATGGAATACAACTACTCAGCCATAAAAAGAGTGAAATCTCGTCATTTGAAATGATGCGGATGGAGCTAGAGAGTATCATGCTAAGCGAAATGAGTCAGTCAGAGAAAGACATATACCACACGATTTCACCCATATGTGGAATTTAAGAAACAAAACAAATGAGGAAGCGGGGGCGGGGGGGGGGGGGGGGGGGGGAGAGAAGAGAGAAGCAAACCAAGATACAGATTCTTAACTACAGAGAACAAACCGCTGGTTACCAGCATGCAGGTGGGTGGGGAGGTGGGTGAAATAGGTGACGGGGGACTAAGGAGTGCACTTGTCCTGAGGAGCCACCAGCGGATGTATGAAGTGTTGAATCCCCATATTGTATGCCTGAAGCTAGTATTACATCGTATGTTAACCGACTGAAATTTAAATAAAAATTTAGGAAGAAAAAAAAAACAATATGGCTTTTGCTTATCTTTCTCTTCCAGGAAATGCATGTTGGCCACCCTGAGCCAGCAAGTATGAAATCTAGCTGCTTTGAAGGCTGCCTTGTTGGCACAGAGAGATCATATAACATAAGCAGCCCCCAGATGTTTGTGTCTTCCCAGCCTTGGCACCAGAAGTGTGTGAATGAGCCTTCGGATGATTCTAGTTCCACCCTCCAGTTGCCCCAGGTAATGCCAAGTGGAGCAGAGGCCAGATGTCTGCCAAGACTGCAGGTTCATTAGCAAAGAAAATGGTGTGAAGGTTTTGGTGTGTTTCTTTGGTATTCAGCAATATAGAGCCAGAACAAAGCCCATTAAGATGCCGCGAGAGATCCATTCCAGGGTCCCCTTGATTGGGCCACTCACATCAAAGGCTTCATATCCTTTTACAGGGAATGGACTACTTACCTATCTAGCCTATGCCCAACCCTGAAACTTCTCCTCCATTCCCAGGAAATACACCAGTCTACTTAGAAATTGCCCTCATTCATTCCTGTTGTATTTTCCATGGTCTGGGGATCATATTTTCAAATATGTGGATTAACAGCCTTATGAGCTTTTTTAAATTTGCTGAAGTTTTCCATGATGGGGGTAAATATAAACATAAATACAGGTAGGTCAATATAAATAAATAACCACAACATTTTTATTCTGATAATTAATAAGGCGATAGTTACCAAACATCATTTATTTACAAGGTCTCAAGGAGTGTGCATATAACTGTAGTGGCAAAAAAAAAATCCTTCAAGTCTTTGAAGGTCTCATTGCCGAAGGAGATGTTCTGCAAGGACAGTAGAAAGAATTGGCTGAGATATCCTTGCCCTAACCAAGGTTAAAACAAGTCAGAAGCTAAAACATCGGTTTTGCAGATGGATCGGAGGAGCAAGGTGAATACTGACCAAGCACCTACTGTGTGCCTCTCCTGAGTTGCATGGTTAGCATGGGTGATTCCATTTAATTCCCCCAGAAACCCCAGGGGGGAAATGCCATCCTCTGTTGCCCTCTCCTTTCTCTCTCTGTCTTTCTATCTCCCTCTCTCTCCAGACAATGCCATTTATTCCAAGTAAAGCTAAAAACTACACATGCATAAGCTCCAAATATCTTTGATTCGATCTAGATTAAAATCAGAGTAGAGCCCAGGTCCATAAGTTTGGATCAGCAGTTAATAATTTGAAGTCATTGACACAAGTGCTTTGAGATCGAGGTAGGCACTATCCTCTGATGTAGGAGTAAGTAGAAAAACACAAAAACGGACACAGCTGTAGACAAGTGGAAAAGTGTCCCACTCAAAGCTAAATCCATACTTAATCTGGATCCCACATCATGAAAGTGAGGGTTTTCTTTGCAAGAAGTTCTCCTTGTAAGATTTTTTTTCTTAGCCCCAATGGTTAATTGTGGGGGAAAAAAAACACCTTAATCTTGAGAACATGATGCCGGTTTTTTGGATGGTTGTTTGGCTGGTGGGTTGGTTGGTTATATAGGAAATTCTTTTTATTCATTGTATATTTATTACCAAAAAATTGCATTTACTTGTCAGCTTTGTAATAGCCAACACTTTGCTATGAATTCAATTATCTTATAATAAATACAACCAGCTGTGGAAAGGTGTAAATCTCTGAAAGAGGGGTTGTCTTCTTTGCCTGGGCCCTCTGTTTCCTTCCTTGCATAAATTACACAAAAAATGGTGCTTATAGCAGAAATACTTTAAAGCTCTATATAAAAATCTCAATTTTTCAAAACACTCAAATGCTATCTACTATTTCCTTCCCATACTAGCCCAGGGACCACACACTTCTCCACTGGGCTATTCCAGGACCTTCTGTCGGCTCTCCTACATCTAGTCTCCCTGACAATCCATTCTTCATCAATGTAGGGGTTTTGCCAGTTGCTGAGTAGGTCTACCCCAATTGCACATTCCAGAACTGGGGTAATAACCAAAGGAGGGTTTGGGGACCCACTGAGCCTACTGTGAGAGGGGCCTGAGCTAAATCTCCACAGATCGCCTGACCTCCATGAGCCCCCACTCTTTCTGGTGAACCACAGAAATGTTTGGGTCTCCTGGGATTAGATCCATTTCAGAGCCATTTCAACCCTCAAGAGGTCGTATTTCTTTTTTCCCAGTGCACAATTACTCTGGTAAAAAGACCATAGGTCACTTGGGAAGACTGGGGGGAAGTATGTTTTCAGTATATACTGGTATCCTTCCTCACGGGGACTCAGCCTCCCTCTTCATGAAAGGAGTTCTGGATCTGCAAACTGGATCAAGTCTGGAAATTGACGTGATGCTATTTTTATGACACAAGTTGGAGCTTTGTTCACTTTACCTAGAATTTTTCTGCTTATACAGAACAAGTGACAATTTAGCAGGCTTCCTACCGATTTCACTTTTGGAAACACTACAGTCTTCCAGAATCAGACTATTCAGATTGCTGCTCTGACTCCACCAAGCTCATTATACTCGTTAGACAAAAAATTCCAAGGGATTATGCACATGGTCACCTTGCCTCTTCAAAATGTTTAATCAGGAGTATCCAAGGATGATATTTTCTGTGTCTCTGTTGCCACATCACACCATTGGCGAAGTCCATCGTGTCTAAATCTAATCAGACTAGAAAGCCAATTCCAGAAGCTCCAGAATCAATTCAGAATCTCATCCTTAAGATCATAAAATCATTAATTCATCCTTAAGAACGACTCCCGGTACCAAAGCCACTCTGGCAGAGTGATCCTCCTAAACCTCAGGTCCTACCTTGTCATTCCCTTTCTCAAAGGCAATCAATAGCTCCTCATTAAATAGCTCTCCAATGCCCGTGGAATCAAGCCCACACTCCTAAATATGGCGGTCAGTGTGAACTCTATTAAGGGAGCCCTTATCTTTTCTTCTAAAGAATCCCATGATCTAAAGAAATAAATAAGAACAGCTCATATAAATAACACACACACACACACACACACACACACACACACACACAAAACATATGTATATATGGAAATTCCTACTGGTGGATTTTGCCATAAAGAGTATTTATTTTCACGGTGGTAAGTACTCAACTGAACACCTATTTTGTGCCAGGCCCTGGGACACAGAGTGGCCCCTCTTTTCAGGAACCGACACTCTGAATTCAGGGCTAAAGAAAAAGTGGTTCAGCAATCAAATGCTCTTCTCTGATGTTCACCAGGAATTCACACATAAAACAATTAAACGATAATTTTTCATGACACCCAAGTAATACATCCATCTCAGAGCAGCTGTGGAAATTCAGCTCAAAATGTATTCTCATGAATCCACCCCATGTGACATCACTCCATGCCCTCACAGGGTCCTCTCTTAGGCTCTAAATTACTGTCTAAAGGTAATTTGGGTCTCCCTGAGCTGTCCCACAGCAGATGGCAAGAAAAAACTAAGAGCCAATAAAATACATACCGAGCATCTAGACCCTTCCAGGAAATCAAAATTCTGAAGGCAAAAATGGAACTCTTGCCTGAAAATGGGACACTCTTGCTTTTGGTCAGCATGAAGGTGGGAAGAGACCACAATTGGGGTGTTTTTGCAATTATGGGGAGACTTTGGTATCGATTTACCCACTGCGGGCAGAGGAGGATGCCATTGGTATGTCCTCTGTGTCACCAATATTAAACGCCATCCTAGCTGCAAGGAAACAAGGCATTGAGATGCAAACAACTCCGTTGAAAACACCAAACACAGGGGCCCCTGGGTGGCTCAGGACATGATCTCACGGTTTGTGAGTTCGAGCCCCCACGTCGGGCTCTGTGCTCACGGCTCAGAGCCTGGAGCCTGTTTCGGATTCTGTGCCTTCCTCTCTCTCTGCCCCTCCCCCGCTCACGTTCTGTCTCTCTCTTTCAAAAATAAAATAAACATTAAAAAAATGTTAAAAAGAAAGCACCAAACACAGTCCCATCTCTTTGCGTGGAAAATACATCAATATTACATGAAAAGGGATTAAAAAGAAATGTGGATTCTTCCGCCAACCACCTAAGATCACGGGATCCCAGAGGAAGACTTCTGGACGGCCCAAGCTCGGACTCCATCCCTTAAACGGCCTTTCTTCCCTTCATAACTGGGCAACAGGGGTAACATTAAATGCGGCACTGCGAGTCTCGTCACGCTATTTCATATTTTCTATTTCTTGTGTGAGCTCTAGTTCTGCCGTTAGAATGAAACTCATTGATTTGTGTCAACTACACTCACACTAAAAAAAAAAAAAAAAAAAGCAAAACATAAAACTGCAAAAAAATAAATGTAATTAAACCCATAGTACAGATGGACATTAGGTATTGGATATCCGCCCCCCCCACCCACCCATTTTTAACTTTTTAAAAGTGACCTTTAAATAAATAAAAGCATTTTTCTCTGTCTTGCAGTGTGCAGACAGGCCCTGCCAGAGTCCTCTATTCTTTTTTTTTTTTTTAATTTTTTTTTTCAATGTTTATTTTTGGGACAGAGAGAGACAGAGCATGAACGGGGTAGGGGCAGAGACAGAGGGAGACACAGAATCGGAAACAGGCTCCAGGCTCTGAGCCATCAGCCCAGAGCCTGACGCGGGGCTCGAACTCCCGGACCGCGAGATCGTGACCTGGCTGAAGTCGGACGCTTAACCGACTGCGCCACCCAGGCGCCCCTTGAGTCCTCTATTCTTGAGATGTTCTGAACCACACTCTGGAAGCAAGCAGTTACTGAAAGCAATAGACCTACATTGATTTCCTTTGATGCACTGCGTGCAAGGAAGTCATGGTTTTGAAAACAAAGTAGTATTATTGCACAAAAAATAGTTCTTAGGTCAGAAAAGTAGTATGCAGAGTGTTCCTTCTTGTTTTGTGATAAACTACCGAAAAACTGTTCTCGTAATAATGTTACTAAGTTAGCACATGCACACATATATGGAGAAAAATAAAACTCACCGAGTGCCTTGACTTGCCCTCTTGGTGTTGCCACCGAATAGAGGACATATCAGGCATGTGGTAATATCCAGTAGTTTTGTTTGTTTGTTATTTTTTTTTAATGTTTATTTTTGAGAGAGAGACAAAGACAGAGCGGGAGTGGGGGAGGGGCACAGAGAGAGGGAGACACAGAATCCGAAGCAGGCTCCAGGCTCTGAGCTGTCAGCACAGAGCCCGATGTGGGGCTCGAACTCACGAACCGTGAGAACATGACCTGAGCTGAAGTTGGACACTTAACCAACTGAGCCACCCAGGTGCCCCAGTAGTTTTAAAAGTAATAACGAATGAACATTTAAAAAAATTTTTTAGATGTTTATTTATTTTGGGGAGAGAAAGAGAGCATGAGTGGGGGAGGGGCACAGAGAGAGAGAGAGACACAGAATCCAAAGCAGGCTCCAGGCTCTGAGCTGTCAGCACAGAGCCCGACACGGGGCTCAAACTCATGGACCGTGAGATCATGACCTGAGGCGAAGTCAGATGCTTAACCGACTGAGCCACCTAGGGGCAACTGAATGAACATTTTAATTAACAGGAGACCATCTGCTTGAGAGTTAGCAGGATAGGGCCTTCGTCGCTGACAATGTTCTCCTAGACTTTTTCTTCCTGAAGAAAGACAGTTCTGGATAAGTGCCCCCCCTAAACCTCCACACTTGAGGAAGCTCACCTTTCTTCTTTCTAAAAGCTCAGGAAAGAGGCACAGGGACACCCAGATATTTTTGTTACCTGGCCTAAGGATACTCTCTTATTTTCTGAACTGATTCATTTGATTCCAGGAAGAAAATAACAAAACACTCTACGACTTGAGGTCTGAATTTTGGGGTAAAGAATGTTCTCTTACTGAATTCTCTTCCTGGAACATCAAGGAGGAGTCAAGTCTAGGGGCATCACTTTCTTTCTGTTTCTTTATAAAAGAAGCAGAGTCCAAAGGAGAAGAGAGGTCACAGACTAGGAGAAAATATTTGCAAAAGACACATCCTGAAAAAGGACCGTTAGCCAAAGTGTACAAAGAACTCTTCAAACTCAACAATCAGGAAGCACCTCATTTAAAAATGGCCAAACACCTTTACAGACACTCACAAAAGAAGATACATATTTGCTAAATAAACATAGGAAAAGATGCTCTGCATGGTACGTCATCAGGGAAATGCTGGTGAAAACATCAAGGAGATACACGTGTAAGAGCGGTCAAAACCCAGGACACCAACGACACCAAACCCAGGTGAGGACGCAGAGTGGCAGGACCTCTCATTCACTGCTGATGGGAATGCAAAGTGGTACCGCCTCTTTGGACGACTGGCAATTTCTTACGAAACCAAACGTATTCTTACTGTGTGATCCAGCAATCACACTCCTTGGTGTTTATCCACAGGAGCGGAAACCTTATGTCCACATAAAAATCTGCACGCAGATGTTTATAGCAGCTTTATCGTAGCTGCCAAAACTTGGAATCAACCAGGATGTCCTTCAGTAAGTGAACGGATAAACTGTGGTGCATCCAGACAATGGAATATTATTCAGCACTAAAAAGACATGAGCCATCAATCCATGAAAAGACTTGCAAGAAATTTAAATGCAAATTACTAAGTGAAAGAAGGCAGTGTGAAAAGGCCACATAAATACTGTATGACCCACCTATTATTACATTCTGGAAAAGGCAAAACCTTACAAAAACAGAAAAAAAAATCAGTTGTTTCCAGGGGTCAGAGTCAGGGAAAGGCTGAATGCGCAGAGCACAGAGGATTTTTTAGGGTAGTGAAACTACCTGTGTATGATACTATTATAATAGATACATGTCATTGCATTGAATGTGTAACACCAAGAGTCAGCCCAATTAAAAGTAAAGTACAATTTTAATTTACCAATCAAAAGTAAAGTACAAACTTTGGGTAATAGCAATGTGTCAATGTAGGTTATACAATTATAAAAAATGTATCAGTCTGGTGGGGTGATATTGGTAATGGAAGGAGACCAGGCACATGTAGGGGCAGAGACACGCTGGAAATCTCTGTGCCTTCCTCTCTGTTTGGCTGTGAAGCTAAAACTGCTCTTAAAAAATTAAGTCTTAGGGGCGCCTGGGTGGCACAGTCGGTTAAGCGTCCGACTTCAGCCAGGTCACGATCTCGCGGTCCGTGAGTTCGAGCCCCGCGTCGGGCTCTGGGCTGATGGCTCAGAGCCTGGAGCCTGTTTCCGATTCTGTGTCTCCCTCTCTCTCTGCCCCTCCCCCGTTCATGCTCTGTCTCTCTCTGTCCCAAAAATAAATAAAAACGTTGAAAAAAAAATTAAGTCTTAAACACATACAAACACACGCACGTGTGCGCGCGCGCGCACACACACACACACACACACACACACACACAGAGGAAAGGGAAAGAGAGCTAGAACTGGGTTAGCACAGAAATGAGGAGGCATTGTCACCAGCCAAGGGAGTGCAGCTTGATCTTAAAAGCCTGCAATAAATAATTTAGGCTGAAAAAAAAAAAATGCAATGTCATCACCTGAGAAGATGTAGCCCTGAATTTGGGTGGTTCATCATTATCAAGCCATCAGTTTAGTAAGAATAACAACTGTATAACAACAACAACAACAACAACAACAACCACTGAGATATCTTGAGCACCTATTATGTGCAAGCACTGTTTCAGGCAAGTTAAATACATCAAACTCACTGAATCGTCACAAAACCCTATAAAGTAGATCCTACTGTCAATCTCCATTTTGCAGACAAGGAAACCGAGGCTCAGAGAAGTAAGGCAACTTTCCCCAAATCATCCCAGTAAGACTCAAACCCAGGCCACCTGACTCCAGAGTGCATGCTGCTCCTGTATCACGGAGACTATAATTTGCGGCCAGTGCTGGGAAGGAGGATGTCAGGATACACAGTAACGACAACTAACAGTGGTTCAGGACTTAAGGAGAGCTGGTTGCTTTACCAGCTTTATGTCACTTAGTCCTCACATACACACACACCAAGTATTATCACCCTCATCCACATACGGGAAACTCGGAGAATTTACGACCTGCCCAAGGTCACTAGCTGATAAGTGACATACCAGTGGCCAAACCCTAGCGGCCAGACTCCAGCGCCCACACCATCATTTCTCACACCATGCTGCCTCTCTGTGGGAAGCAGTCTATGGTACTCTAAGCAACCTACCAGGTGCCTGAAGACATGGAAAGCAGACCCGTCCCATGGCGTAACCTCTTTTCCCAAGACCGTGTATGAGAGAAAGGCAGTATGGTGTAGCAGAACGAGTGTAGACCTTGAAACCAGACAGACCTGGGTTGGAATCCCAGCTCCAGCAATGATTACTGTGGAACCTGGGATATGGCTCTCCAAGCCTGTTTCCTGATGCGTACGAACAGGATGAAACTGCTCTCTAACCACCATGGTGACCACGAAGGTCAGAAGAAATAGCATGTGGAAATGCTGGTCCCTGGAGACCTTCCCGTCATCCACCTCCCCGGATCCATTTCCTTGCCCACAAAGGGGGCCCCCTGAGTGCATGGGAAGTCTTCCCTGCCCTTCTTGGGCTGAGTCATAGCACCTTCTTGGCAAACACTGAAAGCAAAATTGCACAAACACGAACTCTCCAGATTAGGACCACGTTCCCTCGACTCCCAGCATTTGCCCGGGGAGCTGTCAGGAGCCGTGACAGCTCTGTTACGAGACTGCCAGGCACCAAGGTGGCAGAGAGACCAAAGGGACATGAAATTATTACTGACATTGCCAATTTGGCCTGACAGGGACCCAGGTTTTCTGTTGAGAATACCACGAAACAAATCAATGCTGTGGGTATGTTTACATCAACTGGGGACTGTATGGTTTGGTTGGAGGCTTGGGGTCTGTTTTGGTTTTTGCCCTTATTAAAAAAAAAAGAAAGAAATTTTAAAAAGCAACTAAACTGGGGCGCCTGGGTGGCTCCGTCAGTGAAGCGTCTGACTTCAGCTCAGGTCATGATCTCACAGTCCGTGGGTTCGAGCCCCACGTCGGGCTCTGTGCTGACAGCTCAGAGCCTGGAGCCTGCTTCAGATTCTGTGTCTCCCTCTCTCTCTGCCCCTCCCCCACTCACACGGTCTCATTCAAAAATAAATAAAACATTAAAAAAAAAATTTTTTTTAATAAAAAATAAAAAAAAGCAACTAAACTTCTGTTGGTGTTTAAAAACTTTGGGTAGGGGCGCCTGGGTGGTTCAGTCGGTTGAGCATCCGACTTCAGCTCAGGTCATGATCTTGCAGTCTGTGAGTTCGAGCCCCGCGCTGGGATCTGTGCTGACAGCTCAGAGCCTGGAGCCTGTTTCCGATTCTGTGTCTCCCTCTTTCTCTGCCCCTCCCCCGTTCATGCTCTGTCTCTCTCTGTCCCAAAAATAAATAAACGTTGAAAAAAAATTAAAAAAAAAAAGAAATGTGAAGTCTTGGGGCGCCTGGGTGGCACAGTCGGTTGAGCGTCCGACTTCAGCCGGGTCACGATCTCGCGGTCCATGAGTTCGAGCCCCGCGTCGGGCTCTGGGCTGATGGCTCAGAGCCTGGAGCCTGTTTCCGATTCTGTGTCTCCCTCTCTCTCTGACCCTCCCCCGTTCATGCTCTGTCTCTCTCTGTCTCAAAAATAAATAAAATGTTAAAAAAATTTTTTTTTAAATAAATAAAAATAAAAACTTTGGGTAATATTCTTGTTCCTCAAGTTACTCCTTCTGCTTGTACATACACAGCCTCTTTGGGTTCCCTAACAATCACACCTGATGCAATTTAGTTATTTTCAGTGGCCCCTTAGTTAAGCAGAAATGGAGAAAACAAACTTGAAAAGCTTCCAGAAATGAGTCTTTATTGCAGATGTTTTCTTTATTTTAATGTCCCAATCTTATTAATAGTGGCTTTGAATCAGGGCCGGCAAACTACACAGCCCATAGGCTACATCTGGCCCTTTGCCTTTTTTTGCAAATAAAGTTTTATTGGGACACAGTTATGTCCATGTGTTTGTGTGTTGTCTATGGCTGCTTTTGTGCTGCCAAGGCAGGGTTGAGTAGTGGTCACAGAGACTATCTGTACCTGCAAAGTTTAAAATATTTGCTCTCTGGATCTTTATAGAACATGTCTGCCAACCCTTACTTTAAAGCTAGTACCAGGGAAGAGAACCACACGAGGCATTTCATAGCACTCGTCTCTACAGTAATTACATAACCCTCTGTGTTTGTCTGTCAATGCATCGTTAACACAATGCCTGTTTGTCCTGCTGTATGTAAGTTCTTTGAGAGGCAGGGACTCTGTCTGTCTGGTTCAATATTTTCTCCCCAAGGGCTGAGCACAGAGACTGGCACACAGTATATGCATAATAAATATTTGTTGAATGAATGAGCTAAGTTGCTAGATAGATTTTTAGTTCTTGAGGGTTAAGAACATAACTCAGAGCAAGTTCACAATAACTGTATGTTCGTTAAATAATCAATCATACGGACTTCAAGTTTAGAGAATGGATATGTTTTGCAAGACATTTAATGATCGAGGCAAATCCTTGTCTGTATTATGATCAGTCTCTTCTACACCACGCCATTCGTGCCAACCTCTCTCTACACAAAATCCTCTGTCTCAGGCTCTGACATCTGATGCTTGGTTCTGATGTTGCTAGTCTCATTACTGATTTGCAAGGCTGGTCTTGCCTCCTGTAGAATTCATCTGTGCTTCACAGTGTGATCCCCAGTGGCCTGCAGGGGCTCTGGGGGTGTGCTCAGCCCAGCGTACATCCCCAAGGCACACGGGCAGTCAGCCCACTAACACTTACATACAAGAGAAACCAGGAGCAGGTGCCATTGGATTCTAGAAGGACACAGAGAGGACAGAGAGGAAGAGGCCTCTGGCCTACCACTCACAAAATGTATTTGTCATTTGGATGTAGAAGACGGTTGGTTTTAATACGAAGATGAGAGAAATGTGACTCTCAAAAAGGCAATGAGATTTGGAACAAGAACCAAGAAGTTGAGATTCAGGAAGACCTAAGCAGGGATCCAAGCTCCAATACTTTCTAGCTGGGTAAACTTGAGCCAATTAATTTTCTCTGAGACAAAAATATCTTAAAGGCAAAATGGATGTAAAGTGATAGCATCGCAAGGGAATTGTCATAGATTTAAGGTGTCTAATAGTAACAGGTGCTATACAAGTTTTACTGCTCTTTCCCCTTCATAATTTAATGCCACAGAGAGAATGATCTTTGGAAATTTTACTTACCGAGCATTCCTTTTTTGGAACTGGACAGACACATGTCCTTCTCTGCACTGGGCAGGACAAAACTCACCACGAACACCTCCACTCCGTCGGCCATCAGAGCCAAACCCAAGACGAAAAAGAGGATCCACTGGAAACGCCCGTGGCCACACTCCTCGATGATGTTCTCGTACTGGTGGGCCAACTGCTCCTCGTCTTCCAACCTCTCAGCCATCAGGTCAGCTTGGCCCCGAAGGCCATCGGCTCTGGAGGGTGCCATCTTGGCCTGCTTGGCCTTGACATCATCTGGGTGAGGGATGCCCTGGTACTCCCCCTCATAGATCTCATCCTCCTCATCGTGGCCCTCTGTAACATCACTCTGTGCATCCTCCTCTGGGTTGGACTCGTTGCCACGGTAATAGCCATCACTGGGGGCATGGCCCTCATAGTTGTCCTGGTACTTGTAGTCATCCATTGCTTAGTCCTGGGACTGCCTGGTCACCTCTCAAGCTATATCTCTCACTCCTTGGTAGAGGTTTGGGCTGTTTCAATAACCATCACCCATTATATATGTAGAGGTCTAAATGTAGAATCTGTTCGTGTGACTCCTTGGGTGATTCTCCTTCTCGTCTCCCAAATAGAGCAGATGCAGGCAAAGACAAAGTAAGTATCCTTTTGCACTCAATGTCTATTGCGAGTCTTTGGAAAGTTTCAAATTCTAGTCTAGTCTCCTTCAGTGACCCAGCAGTGTTTTTGTGGGGGAGATGTTGATTAGAAATGGGGCCAGCTGTTTTCCTTGACAAGGAGCCCACAGGACTTGGCAGCTTGCTGGCTGGCCTGATTTGTTCTGCTACTGAAGGTTATGCCCTGGGAGTGCAGAGAAGGGAGAGAGCAGTGTTACAAAATGCAGAAATTCTCACAAAATACTCTAAGAATTAAACAAATATATTTACTAATGCCAGTGCTTCAGGGGTTAGGTGGAGGAAATCTTGATTAGACATTCAGATTCGGATCGAATGAATAAGGACTGAATCAGTGAGACAAAGAGTAAGGGGAGAAAAAGCAGAGGGTCAGAGAGGCCCTTTGAAGGGTTGATGAACCTGTGAAGGGCGTCAACTCAACACAAGGACTAAATAGAAAGCAGGCAAGGTATTCTCAATACAAGGCGATTTTGTGCTACAGATTTTCTGTTAGAATTTACCAAACCTTTGGCAACAGGGTAGGTTTCTTACATACCAGCTTCTGTTAGGAAAATGCCAGCTTTTCTAACTTTGCTATGAAGCAGCCATATGATTTTACATCTAGAAAGGTGAGGCAAATATCCAGGACCATTTCTCCAAAGACTCAGCACTGTGGTTTGAAGGCCACTCTGACCTTGGACTTGACTTAACTAGGCAGGAAAAGCTGCTGAAGACCCAGAGCCAGAGGGCTTGAGTCTGCCACATAAGGACTGTGTGACCATGCTCACGTCTTTCTGAGCCTCAGGTTTCTCATCTGTAAATGGGGATAACGAGAGTACCTAACTCATAAGGTTGTTCATAAAATGCTTAGCACAGTATCAGACCTGCATGGTAAACACTATTGAGGCCCTGACATTATTGTTGCTCTTTTTTTTTTTTTTTTTTTTTTTTTTTTGGTAGCCCCAATTCTAGAAACCGGGACACTGTATTGTCAGAGCCGAGTCAAATCCCTGGGGCCACCTGTTGATTCTTATGCCCCATGACTACCACACCCTGCACCAATTAAATTCTTGAATCTCAGTTCTCACAAGGTTTGGAGTCACCACTTAATGAAGCCTACTGTGTGCCAGAAACTGTGCTTAAATGTGTCACATCCCTGGGGCACCTGGATGGCTCAGTCAGTTAAACAGCCGACTTCAGCTCAAGTCATGATCTCGCAGTTGATGAGTTCGAGCCCCGTGTCAGGCTCTGTGCTGACAGCTCAGAGCCTGGAGCCTGCTACCGATTCTGTGTCTCCCTCTCTCTCTCTGCCTGTCCCCCGTTCATGCTGTGTCTCTCTCCATCTCAAAAATAAAGATAAACATTAAAAAAAATTTTTTTTAATGTTTCACATCCCTTAGCCCTAACTCTCACAACAATCAAAACAAGAAGAAAGTATTTGTACTTTCGTTTTACAGATAAAGAAACTATGGCTCAGATGGTGTCAGGTCAAGGTCAAATAGCTAGGACCCAACGCCAGGCCCACTGATTCCCAAGGTCAGTTCTTTCCATGGCCCCTGTGCCTTCCAAATGCTATTCAGAGGGAGTGTCACATTAGATCACCCGGAGGGCTTTAGAATGCAGATTCCCAGAGCACACAGAGGGGCTGGTTCAAGTTCAGGAATCTTAATCTGCACACAGTTCCCTGGGGTGGGGGGGGCTCCCCAGCTTCTCATTAAGCAGCCCTCAGGGGTGGAGGCAAGGCCCCTCCCACACACAGGACCCCACTTCAACTCTCCCTGGCTGCCAGACTCCTTCATTGGGGCCACCAGAAACCCACTCCCCAGCTCAACCCACCTGCTGTCATGAATATGTGCCTTCAACCTTTACAACCCTCCCTGTCCCATCTGAAATCCACATGGACCTTTCTCACTAAGCTCAGCAGATGCTACCCCACAACGGACTGCACACACTTATCCTCACCGTGCTGATGGCACATCCCTGGGCGCCCCGCCCCACACCTGCCTGCCCAGCTCTTCTCACCTTCAGCCCTGGACAGACTCCAGTTCTGGAACTCATCTGACTCAAAAACAAAACATATGTCTTCTGGACGAAGCCGGAGACCAGGGGTTCTCAAACGAAGGGTGAGCCAGAATGACAGGGGCTTGAGGGACTTACTAGAAATGCAAATCCCAGGACCCCTCCTCCAAAGACTCTGAACCTGCGAAGTGGGGGGTGGTACCTGAAAATCTGCATTTTCCACAAACACCCCAAGGACTCCACCAGTGGGCTGCCTTCTCAGAAAGGATCATGAGAGTTAGCAAGAAAGATTTACTAAGGACTGATTCTCACTTTATCTTTTCAGATTTTTCACCCACACCAGTAAATAAATTTATATTAGACGATGCTGGCCTGAACCATGTCAGAATAATATTCTAAATCTGCTTTTATTATATCCATTTAGGAACCACAGAAGGACTATAAATCGCATGTTTACAGCATGAGAGTTTTGCAAAGTGCTATAAAAAAAAAAAAAAAAAACAGAGAAAGAATGCCAACTGCCTGAGATCTTGTGTGTTATTTCCATCCTGGGGGCTCTGCAAAAATGTCATGAACCAGAAACGATAGATTTGCAATTCTAAAAGTACACGTGGGAACTGTCTCGAGGGGCAGAGGTCCTGGACTCGTGTTTTGCAGAAAGACGCAGATCTTCGTCAAAGCTGATTCCACTCATCTGATCCAGGGAAATGAGCTGCTGTGAGTGACTAGTGCAGAAGAGTAGGAAGGAATCCCTGTCAGGTGTTGTGGGTTGTTTTCTCTTCCATTGAGAAATGCCAAGTTATTTTTCCAGCAAAGCATTTTCTAGAGAATACAACCATCAATCACTTTCAGTGCGATGGGCGGAAACGTGATCCCCCAAGAAGGTGCACCAAAGCCATAAACCCCAGTACTTCAGAATGTGACCTTATTTGGAAATATGGTCTTTACAGAAGTAATTGGGTCAAGATGAGGTCATTGGGGTGGGCTCTAATCCAGTATGACTGGTGTGACCTTATAAAGAGGGGAAATGTGGACTCAGAGACCCATCTGAAGAGAGAGATGAGGTCAAGACACAGGGAGCGTGCCATCTATAAGCCAAGGAATGCCTGAGGCTAACAGAGAAGCCTGGAACAGTCTCCCTCACTGGCCTTGGAAGGAACCAACCCTGATTGTGGATTTCTAGCCTTCAGACCCATGAGACAGTGAATTTCTTTAAGCCACCCAAGTTGTTGAACTTGGTTATGGCAGCCCCAGTAAACTAACACATTCAACACCATTGACAAGCCAAGCGTTTATCAACTGAAGAATAATAAAATAACCACAAGAGCAACCATTCACTGAAAAGCAATACCTTATTTATTCTCACAGCCAACAGTGAAGCAAGATTATTCTCTCCATTTCACGTAGGATGAAAGCCAAGGCTTCAAGGAAATTAAAGAATGTGTCCAAATAAACACAGAGAACCAGCATCCAGGATTGGATTTGAAGTTCACAAAGAGCCTTAAGGATGATGTACAAGGTGGAAGACACTGGACTCCAAAGATACAAGTTCAAGGTCACACGCTGAGTTGCCTGCAGAGCTAAGAGTGACATCAAGCTTCTGACTCACAGGTTGGGCTTTGGGTGCCTATCCCTCACAAACATCCCCCAGGGTCTTTGGTGCTTGAGGCATTGTGATAGATACCGACCTGACCTGAGCCCCATTCTCAAGAGGTCTTCTCCTCATGAAAGAGTCAGATAAAACAACACAAAGCATCATACAGTAATAAAAATGACAATCTTAATTATTAACAATATTATCTTTTATTTATTGAATACTTGCCTCGTGGCTTTGTGCCCAGGTGCTATGCTAAGTGTATCATGTGCTTCAGGCCTTTTAACCAGGACAACAACCCAATGAGGCAAGGATTATTATTATACTCATTTCACAGTAAACAAGACTGATGCTAAAAACATCATGATTGTAGGCTCTCCCAAGGAGTTCAGAAGAGGGACGGGTCCTCGTGGGCTGGGATGTGCTGAAATAGCATCTTGGGGACTTCCAAGGGCAGGAAAGGGCTCAAAGAAGCCAGCAATTGAGAGGAAGGCACTTCAGGCTGGGAAATAAGGATCAGCAAAGTCATGGAGAACAACTTGGCTTAGCTTGTCTGGGCAGCAAAGAAGCACGTGCCCACAGTAGATGATGCATGAAGGAAAACTTACAGGAGACACAGTGGGGAAGAAAAGAGCAGTCGGTCTGAATGCCCTGCTCAGGGACTGGGAATTTTCCATTGAGCGAAGGGAGCCATGACAGTTGCTGAAGTGACCACAGCAGCATATCACACAAAGCAGGGATCTAGAATGATCTCCCTGGTGGGGATATGCAGCCTAGTTTTTAAGATAAAACCTAGGGATGACAAAACTAAGTAGAAGTGTGTGTGTGTGTGTGTGTGGTTGGTAATAATCCAAAGGTGAGATTAAGCCCAGAAAAAGATGGTAGCCATGGGACTGGAAGAGAAGGAAGGACACAAGGAGACTCCCACAGGAGAACACGTGTACATTTCCTGTCAGCTGAGAAGGAGAAAGCGAGGTGACCAGGACAGTGGTGACTCCAGGGGGGCAAACTCTGGACTGGAAATCTTTCCTGAATCCTCCGGTTGCTGTATAATTAAAACAACAACAACAAAAATCTTTTGACTTCTTTCAAACTGCCTTTGCCGGGGGGAGGTGGGAGGGGGGTATATGCAACAGAGTGGTTCAAGAGCACAAACTCTGGAGTCATAAGGCGCCAGGTTCAAGTCCTGACTCCGCCATTTCCTCTGACCTGAGCGCAAGCTATTAACCATCTGTGTCTCAATTTTCTTATCTGTAAAATGGTTGTGATAAAAAATACCCACATGAGAAAATCCGTGAAGAAGGCTTAGCATGCTGCCTGGCACAGATGTGATTGATACAAATCTGATCTGATTTTCATTGTCGTTGTTGTCATTATGATCATTATCTGACTGCGCCTTGACAATTAACATGGAGCCAGGGTCTCAGCTTGAGCCCAGCCTAGCTCTGCTTGAGATGTGGGGTCCATCTGGGCCAGGCTGGGGAATCAAGTGCAGATAAAAACAAAGTGACATTTAGTTTCTCAAGAAAACCACTGCCTCTCAAAAACACGCCAACCCCAACCTTGTCAGCCTCTTCCCTCACCTCTCACATTCTACAAACCTCTGAGTCTGTGCTGTTTGATTCAGCATCACTGTGTGGTAAACACTTGTTCATAATTAAATAGCACAGAGAACAAAGCTAAAAATAATATTATAATAAAGTGATGTAACGCTTCCCAAAATGTGTGCTGTAGAAAGTTAGGCATTTAATACGCTCATTTCAGAGGGGAAAAAAAAGAGAATTCTAAGAGCAAATAAGTTTAGGAAACATGGCATTCTGTTCTGGAGATTCAAACTGCATATTTCTATATTAAGTGCTGTGAAAGACCTGAATAAAAACCTATCTAACACCGCAATGAGATTTACCACACACCAAACAGAACAGCTCCCATCAACAGATAGACAATAGCAAGGGTTGGCAGGGATGTGGTGAACTGGAACCCTCATATGTTGCTGCAAGGAATGAAAAATGGTTCAGCTCCTTTGGAAAACAGTTTAGCAGTTTCTTAAAATGTTAAGCATGCTCTTACAAAATAACCCAGTGATTCCACCCTAAGAATCTACCCAAGAGAAAAAAAAAAAAAAAACAACAACATATGCCCACCCCTGGAAAGCTGGGAACACTTATTGGCCCCCTTGGCAGGAATCAGCAGCAGCTGTGTCTTCTGTTACAAATGGCCTTGATGGGAAATTCTCCCCAGTGAGTCAGGGCTGAAGAAAATGGCGGATAATCTGGACCAGAAGGACTAGTACCCCAATACATGAGCTAGACTAGGGTACTCCCGAAACTATTTGGCTTTAATGTAAGGGGAAATGAGGCACATAAATGTATAACTTGAGTAAATGTTATTTGAGAACCTTACTGTAATTCTATTTTACATGAACAAGACATAGGGAAGTCAACAGACTCAGATGGATACTAATGAGACGTCCAATGTGTTAGTTAGCTTTGCAAACACCTCTTCCTTAAATTCCTATCCTAACTGTGTAGGTCATGCCAATAATGAGTACTAAGAGAGGGCAGGGGGACTCAGCACAAAATACTATCAGCTGTGTAAGAGAAAGACCACTGGACCACTAGACATCAGACCTGAATTATAGTCCTATCTCTACCATCAAGTCATTGTGGGACTTTGGATGAGTCATTCACTCTCTGAGGTCCCTAAAATGAGCGGCTGTGCTAGGTGACTTCTTAAAGTCCTTTCCAGTCTCAGACTCAACATTTTCTTCTGTATCTGTGACAGTGCTTCGAACTATCTACATAATATTTAAAACATAATTGTTATTATTTTAACATCTAGGATAGTGTCTGTTTTAAGAGCAACCATCTTTAGCAGCCAAAAGATAAACAATTTTTTGGCAATTGGATGGCTCTTTATTCTTAAACATTTAGAATTATTCCAAGAGGTCCCATGGCATCATGCACATATCTCTCTTATCATATTTTATCATAATTGTTTATATGTCTCCCTGCCAAGAGATTGTAAGCAATTCTAGGATAGATAACACCCTGGGTTTTACTGATTTTTGCACCTACAACACCAAACACAGAGCCTCTAACCACAGAAGGTCTTTGAAAATATTTGCTCATGAAAGAAGGTTAACAGCTATTTAGTGCTGGGCTGGAAGCAAGTCTAAAATGGCCCATGGGCCAGAGTGCCCTTGCACTTGCTGTAACTAGACCAAATGGTTTACCTTTGTTAAAAAAAACAAAAAAAGTCAGATCAACTGACATCCTGAAGATGCCACCTTTCACAAGAAGTCTTTCATTCACTCTTTCACCTCCCTCACGAGCTTTCTATTAACGCCATGTTCCCAGCTGAGATGGCTGGGGTGCTTGGGGTTCCAAGGACTGCCTGAGTTATTTATTATCAACTTCCTGACCATACGATAGGTTTGAGCCACCTGCAATGCTTTTTGAAATACACTGCTTGATGTTGTTGGGGTAGCTGACACCAACCCGTGGGCTGAAAAGACCAAAGCTTATCTGGCTGGTTTCGGGAGACGGTGTTCTCTGAGGCACCCCGCAATCACTGTCCTTGTCCCACTTACAACACTGTTGGCTCATTAGCGTGACACAAAAGCACTTCTCTCCTTTCTTAGCTGAATCACCCAGCTATTTCTATTGTGTTAAAACAGGAAGCTAGTCTCCAAGGAGTGAGAAACGATTGATTATTAAACAAGAACCAAACCACCTGATTTTTCGGTGGGAGGAAAACAGCAAGTATTTCAAAGCAACACTAAATCCTTGAGAGTAATAGGAATGTTCAAAATGCTTCTTCATTTTATACATTTTTTAATTTTATTTTATGGAAGGGGAGAGGGGGAGAGGCATAGGGAGAAAGAGAATCTCAAGCAGGCTCAGTGCGGAGCCCGATGCAGGTCTCAATCCCACAACCCTGGGATCATGACCTGAGCTGAAACCAGGAGTTGGACACTCAACCGACTGAGCCACCCGGGCACCCCAGAATGCTTCTTCATTTTAAAATACAGAAGCAAGATGGGGCGCCTGGGTGGCTCAGTCAGTTGAGTGTCCGACTTCGGCTCAGGTCATGATCTCACGGTTCATGGGTTTGAGCCCTGTGTCAGGCTCTGTGCTGAGAGCATTGAGGCTGCTTCAGATTCTGTGTCTCCTTCTCTCTCTGCCCCACCCCTGCTCGTGCTCTGTCTCACTCTGTCTCTCAAAAATAAATAAATGTAAAAGAAAAATTTTATATACAAAAACAAGAGCACAATTTATGGAGAAGTATGCTAATCAACATATTTTTTACAACATCAAACTTGGAAAACAAACGTATTACACAACAGGGAACAGGTAAATAAAGGTTAGTATATTTATACAGCTAAATATTATGGTGTTATAAAATTGTTTTTTGAAGGACTTATTAAGAAAGAGGAAAATGATCACACTATAAAGTAGGTGGAAATGCTAGGTAAATAGTATATTTACATCATTATACCAATAGTTGCCATGATATTATATATTGCTAATATGTATTTACATTATGTAAATAGGCAGGATGACTTATTAAGATGTTAATGTTTGCCTAGTATTCCCTGAAGTGCTCATTTTCTCTCTCTGCTCCTCTGTGTGCTAAAGGTGGGTCAGTGTTTTCCATGGTGTGGTTCTCAAACCACCTGCAAGAGAAAGGAGAATCATTTTGTGCCAGTTAAAAACAGAATCCTGGAACCCATTCCTAATCTTATGAAACAGAAAGGGGACAGAAGTCTGTTTTATTAGCAAGGTCTCCAGGTAATTTTGTGCTTGCTCAAGGTCAAGAACCTCTGGCTTAGGTTTTTCTTTCTGCAGGAAGCAGGTTACATTTCTGTGTGTGTGTGTGTGTGTGTGTGTGTGTGTGTTTGTGTGTGTGTGTGCGCGCGCCCGTGCTGATTCAAGAGCGAAGCCAAAGAAGGCTTCAACCAAGTCTTCAGACAATTAGACCCTTCTAGGCACTAAGCTAGAAGGGAAGAGGAAGAGAAGCTGGTGTTTTGACGTGTAGATGAGGTGCCCAAGCTCTGAGAGAGGGGAACTCTTCGAAATAGGAAGTGAGTCTACGGCCATACCACCCTGAACGCGCCCGATCTCATCTGATCTCGGAAGTTAAGCAGGGTAGGGCCTGGTTAGTACTTGGATGGGAGACCGAAATAGGAAGTGAGTTCCCTGAAAGGAGATGGAACCCAGTCCCTCTTGAAGGTAGCACTCTGGATGAGGGATAGCTGGGGGGTATCTACGTAGGCTGTTAACCCTGCAGCTCTGGGATCAGCAACAGGGTTGCACCCAGTCGTACAATCTGTAAACAGAATCAAGAACTGTTGAGTGGTGTCAATGTTTTCATCCAAACTGGAACTGCCTAGCGGATGGCAAAAAGCTTGCTCCTTTGGGCAGCCCTGAGTAGCAGCTAGAACAAAGCTACATGCCATGGACTAAGAGCCAGGTACCCCCAATGTTTGGGGGGCCACTTAAGTGGTCCAATGGAGTGGGGAAGGAAGCCCCAACCAAGACTGATAATGGCCATCTTATCAACACTACTGTAATTTGATTAAGAAAAACATTTTTAATGCTGTTTCTTGCCTTGAGTGATGTCATAAAGAAAATTCTTGCCTGCCATGAACATTTACAGTTACCAGCTCTGACGCTTACAAGCTCAGAGAATCAGGGAGAGCTATTTAGCTTTTAAGCTTCAGCTTCTTCATGTGTGAAATGAAGGGAATATGGGTTTTTATTCATTGGGATGTTACGAGATTTAAATGAGTTAATATGTTCAAAAACCTCAGCACAGTGCCTATCGCCAAGACAGGGCTCGCTAAAAACAGCTATTATTATATAAATGCCCAAAACACAGACATGCATTTCTACACAGTCACTAACCCCTGCAGCAATGCATTGCAGAGCCAAAAGGACAATAAAAGCCTCAACCTCACCCCACAAGCAGAAAATCTGCAGCCTTGGAGGGGAGACCCTCTGGATTTTCAGCACTCTAGTCTGCTGCAGCCCTGCCCTGAATCCCCTCCCCATCCCAGGCCAGGGTCTTGACCACTGCTCCCCACCACCCCACGCCAGCTCCCTTCTCTGGAGATCCTGACCCTGACCCATGTGCCTGCAGTCATGGGCTAATATTTTGCTCCCAAATGATTGATGCCCTAGGCCAGTGTTCCCAAAGTGGAAGAGGCTATCTTTTGTGGGACCCGACCTAGTTGCAAAGGGTGTTCAAATGTAGCATTAAATAACACTGAATCACATACAGAAAGGGCGAATGTATTTTCATGGTCCTTTCAATCCCTTTGATTGTCAAGGAAATCAAAATCTTCCTGGGGGAACCAGCACAGCTCTAACACCTACCTGCCAACTAGCGACTTACCCTTCTTCAACAAAGTGAAAAGAAACGTTACATTCACACTCTTTAGCAGAGAACAGTACCTAGCTGAACATCAGTAACATAATAACACTGTATTGTTTTCATTGTGTTTGTTTTTATAGTTACCCTATGGTTAGAGGAGTGATATAGTTTCCTTTCTTAATAAATGCTTTCTGGTAATAGGAATGAGTTCATTTTTTTAATTAAACGGAAGCACAGGTGATGTATGATATTTGCCAAGGATATGGTAAAAATCACAGGAATCTCTGGATGATTGGATGGAGAGCTGGCGAATTCCACCCAGATGGAAAACACTGCCTTCTAGGTAGAAGGAAAGCAACATTTTCTCACTGGAGTACCAAAAATGTATCATCTCATTTAACTTAGCAACACTACAAGATAGATATCCTCATTTCCCTATTCCATAGAAAACAGAAACTCAGAGAGGTCAAGTCACTTGCCAAGGTCACACAGCTAGTAAGTTTGATCCCCAATACCCATATTTCCTCTCCTGCTGCCAGATAGGTATCTCCTGGAAACCAGTGCTATCTCAAAGAAACCTTAAATGTGCATAGGAATCTGTTGGTTACCACTGGGAGGGCCTGCCTGCCAGACAACTCAGAGCCCCCAACCCAGGTCCTTGGGATCCTGGCTTCCTCTATTCTATACCAGAACATTCCTCTACAATTCCACTTTACCTTACATACAATCAAATACATTCAACAAAGGGTATATACTGTATCCCAATAACTGAACACATCCCTGTATGTTCACCTAGGAATATATGTGCCCTAAGTAAATGCTCAGAATGACAAAATTATACAGCAAATCTTATAAATTTGGGGAATACAATGGTTGGAAAAATTTTCCATTCCTGCCTTCTTGGTTCCTTGGCTGGCCTAATAATTGACATAAGACAGACTAACAGAAGAAAAACGAATTTAATTTTGTATGCACAGGAATGCCATAAAAATATGATACTCAACGAAGTGACCAAGACAGGCAGCTTTTATACCTTTTAGACAAAGAAACAATACATTTTTAAAGAACTGACAAGGGACACCTGGGTGGCTCAGTCAATTAAGGCTCTTAATTTCAGCTCAGGTCATGATCTCATGGTTTGTGGGTTCAAGCCCCGCGTCGGGCTCCATGCTGACAACACAGAACCTGTTTGAGATTCTCTGTCTCTCTCAAAATAAATAAAGAAATATTTTTTAAAAACATAGATTTAAAAATTTTTAATTTAAAATTAATTAAGATTAAAAAAAGATAATTGACAAGAGGAAGGAGTTTGGGCTCGGGGCAGTAAACTAGTTAAGTGACAAGGTTTCTTCAGGCAACCCTCTTGGCCCTAAATTCTCTATTTCTGGTGATAAGGATGCTTTCTACCCTCCTGGTATAAGGAACACACCTTTCACAAAGGGGACTTATTTCCTGCTTTCAGAGGAACAAAGGAGGATCAGAGGAGTCTTCTGGCACCAACTGTTTCTTAAGTAAGCTTAATTCAAAATAGTCAATTTGCCAACGTGGCATCTTTTCAGGTGGCCTCTTGTGCTCTCCTTCAGATATGCCAAAGTCTAATGAGGCACCTACAGCAGAGCTGATGAGTCAAGAGGGAGCGTGGGGGAAATTTGGGGGGATGGCTGGAGATAAATGTGGACGAGAGGGTGGAGCCAGACTGGGAAGGTCCTTGAGAGACAACAAAAAGGTGTTCAACCAATCGACACCTTGAAGCTCAAGGAGTCTGGCACAGACCATTTTAGGCTAGGCTGGAGGAAGGGAAGGTTTTTTTTGTTTTTTTTTTTTTTGTTTGTTTTTTAATGGTTGTTTTCTTGGGTTTTGTTTTTCCAGAAGCAATAGTTCCTTTGGAAAGAAAAGAGCTGTTAAAACAGATCCCCTGTGCTCCCAAGATCCACTGGAGGCTCAGAGAACACAAGAGTGGGGGGTCTCTAAGGGGGCATTTATAGGTCGGTCATGTTGGTGGTGGACTTCAATTTCCCAGAGGAAGAAGAGCCATTAGAACCTGCTGGGCCTTTCATATACATTTTCTTCCTTCCCCAAATAGATCTGATTCAAAAACAATTCTCCTGGTTGAAAGCCCGGCTTAAAGAGAAGGAACAAATAGTTTAGACGAGGACGCCAATAAAAGCATTGGCTTTGAAGACACCCGTGGCCGTCATCAAAGGAAACCAAAGATCCCCTTCTTGTGTGGCCTGCAGATTTTTTCCAGCTGACCCTCTTTGCTTTTAACTTTTGACATTATGCCAAACAAACGAGGTCTGGAGACGTGCCCCACGTCTCTGGCACTGTCTTAGTGTATCTCTCAACTGCATTCCCACAAGGCTGTTAGCCCCCCTGCGCATGGCCAGACTAAAATCTCTCAGTGGCTTCTCAAGCCCCTCAAAAGACTGTCCTTAGTTTGGCCTTGAAGAACCCTCAATAAATACCCACTCTGCCTCCCCAGCTTTGTTTGCTCCCTTTCTGGTAACCCCTCCCTAGGGGATCAACCATACCAAACTACCATCATGACAGTCATTCACCATTTCATAAAAACTTCTGGGGGCTCCTATTATGTGGTAGGTGGTAGGTCCCAGCTGCTAGGAACCCCCCAGGGAGAACATAACAAGCCTCTGCCCTCATGGCCCGCGTATTCTAGTTGATAGCAATTTTACTGAATCTCAAAGCAACTGGCTTTCTGCAAGCAAATGGTCCTCTCTTCACACATAGGATAGTATATCCCAAAAAGTAAAAATACAGAACTGGCATGAGACAAATGATGTGCTGCTCCCGGAGGGGACCCTGGTAGAAAATCGGGGTCTTCAAAAACTTTGTAGAAACACATCTGTGAGGAACACAAAGACTATCAGGTGCACAAACTGATGTCGATGATATCAGGGAGGATCCAAGAACGTCCTGGCTTGCCCCAAAGGCAAGTCGGAGCACCATGGCAGGCTGGGTGAGCACTTCATCCTGTCCTGGCATCCTGACTCACCTGTGCTCCCCCCTCAGGGGCCGTGCATGTTTTTTCTTGAAATTAAAGAGTTTTTTGCTACATTCTAGCCTTGTAATAATTACCCAGTTCCGGAAATGCCCCCTCCTCGAGTACTGCCTGCAGCTCAGGTCCATGGACTTACCCCACACTGCTTGGCTAGGGTCACCTGGTCCCCACCGTCCAGTTACGGCTTCACCCTGTACTCCATCAGCCTGCAGCTCTCCCAGCCCCAGAAACCTCCCCCACACTTCTCACTTTGGGGAAACCAGGAGAGGCTCATAGCTCATCTTGCTCTTATCGGTCCCATGTATTTCCCTGAAGTAATAATTTTTTTAATTACCTCGGTGTGTCCGAATTCCTGTCTGCATCTCCTAATTATTGCGGAATTACTCAGCCTCTGGGTGTGATGGGCCCTGTGGCTCTCCTCCTCTCCCCTCCCCCCACTGCAGCGTGTTAGTCTCTATAATTAGCCCGCCCCTTCTCTCCATCCTCACCCCTAATTCAGCTTTGGCAGAGTATAAACTTTGTAATTAGAAAGGGCTAAAATGTTGCCAGGATTGCAAACATATTTAGTGCGGGAGCCTAGCGTTTTGTACAGTTCTGGGCTCTGCTCCAAATCCTAGAGTAACAGGGAAAGGACAGGGAAGAGGAAGAAACCCTTTAATGAGCTTGTAGTATATGTTGGGAGCTTTCTCACTCAATCTCATATAATCCTCACAAAGACTTGGGAGGTGGGTTTGGGAAACAGAAGCTCAGAGAGGCCAAGAGCATTGCCCAAGGTCGCATGCCCAGAGGGAGGCAGAACAACGGTCTTTGGGGCTTGCCCACTTTATCACAGAATATCACATGTTATCTCAGTCTGGCATCTCTGGCCAATCAGGTGATGCAATTCCTCAGCGTGCCCTTTCCGCTGTTTGGCTTTCCTGTTGAAATTACTCCTTTGTATTTGGCAAGGAAAATTTTCAAAGGGTGTCAACACTTTAAAACACTTTGCTTAAGCCCCGGAAAGCCGGACTGCCACCATAGCTCACTCTTGAGGCTGACAGCCTAGACTGTAAGCGCCTTGAGGGCAGGGTCCATCTCATGTTCATCTTTGTTTCCTAGGCAACAGGTGGCGGGACTTTTGCATTGATAGGCTCTCAATGAATATGATATCGCAAAGGAGAAATAAAGCCGAGATTGGACCCCTGCCCAACTGAAGTCCAGGGCAGTGGAAACCTGCCTCAGTGGAAACCTGAGTAACACATCACAGCATCCTTTATACTGCCCTTGAGATGAAAATGAACTCTGAGAGAGCCAGGTCCTGGCCTCCTGAGCAGGACCGAAGGGAGGGGCAGGTAGGAGAGAATCTGGGTGACAGGAAGATCATCTTTTTTAAAAGATGTGTTTTCACTGTCCTCCTATTCCTAAATTGCCTTATTATATAGAGGGCTGTCATACACAAGGAGGGAAAAAGATGAATTTGGAGAAAACCTAGCAGGGATATTTTCATGGGCTCCTCAACAGCTCCTGGAATCATCCTAGAAACAGATGGCACATCAGTGTGATACGCCACATGAAGGACAGCTCCCCCCTAGGCCTCGTCCGGGGTCCACCCCCAGAGCAGCCTGCTGTTGTCATCAGGAGCCTTGGAACCAAATACACGATGTGGCTCTGTGTTCCCTGAATACGTGAGTGTCATTCGCAAAATGATCTTTGGAAACCTTCACCTCTGAAACCAACGAATCCAGCGTTGTTTTCCTTTCAAAGGGGAAAATGACACTTTCTTCTTCATCATAAACCACCCGGTAATGATTCCCCCTAGAGATCTAAGGAAAAAGAGGCAGTCTGCAAGCTGTTGTGCATAGAAAGAGAAGTACAGACTACACCTTTTTGCAAAATGGGAGTGGTCTCTGGTGGAGAAGTTGAAGCCAGCAGCTCAGACACCGGTCGGATTCTACTGCATCAGAGTTTCTGCTACATCAGAAGAGCTACAGCTGCTTTCTCTGGGCTCAGAGCCCCTGGCTCGGCTGTTGATGTCAAGTTGACCAAACAGCCTTGATAGACACGCTCCTAAAAATTGGCCCTTTGTTTGCATGAACCAGACAAATCACCCCCCTGGTGGGCATCACACAGGCCATTTTCAGATACAAAGATGACAAAGGTGCCCTACTGAGGCCACTGTTTGCTCTGGACACAGGATGCTCTCCACAGAGGTGTTCTTCAACCCCACCATTTAAATTTGCAGCAGGAGAATGATTTAAAAGTAACTGCTTAAGATTCCATTTCACATCTTTTACAGAGTGGTCTCAACCCAAGTGCCCCTTTGTCACTCTCCTGGGCCTCTCTGGTAGACACACGTCCCCATGGTCACAATCTTCTTTCCTATTTGGGGTGATGTAGCAAAACAAGGGATCCTCACATCAGCCTTTCAAACTTCTAGATTGATCAGAGGACCCATTTTCCTTTAAACTTGCTCTCTGTACAGTAAAACCAAGTCAAGAGGAAAGATAACAGGCACTAATTAGGTCTAACATTTACAACTTCATGAGCACATCGGTTGACAAACCAGACAACAACTCCATTATCCTCTTAAGGAGTCATGGATCCCCTGAACCCCACTCCCTTTCACTCAAAGCGATTGTACAACTGTGAGCTTCCCAGCAGACGTTGGGCACAGTGTCCCCAGATGGACAGCCCTTCTGAAGTCCCCCAGCAAAGGGAAAGTTTTCAATCCAATTATAATGCAAAGAAAATAAAGCCTTCTAGAAGAAGAGGATACAAAGGAGGGAGAAGAGAAGCAACAAGGTTGAACTCTTTTCTAAAGCACAGTGAGTTGGTAAGCTTTTACTAAATGCTTACTCACAAACACATACTGGGGCCCCTACTTCAGCATTAGATCAACATGGGTCCAAGTTCTGACTGAGCCTCTCAACATCAATTTGCCTCTTTATTAAAAACAGGCTCATAAGGGGGGCTGCCTGGCTTGCTCAGTTGGTAGAGCAGGCAACCTTTGATTGTGGGGTCATGAGTTCAAGCCCCATGCGTGGAGTACAGTTTACTTAAAATTTAAAGAAATTTAAAATAAAAACAAGCTCAGAGGGTGGTGGTGAAGGTTAGAAGAAAGTGAGTGGATGGATATATAAGCACCAGTGTGTGTGTGTGTGTGTGTGTGTGTGTGTGTGTGTGTGTGTGTGTCTGTGTGTGTAAATCCCAATAAGTATCATCCACCATCATCAACTCTCAACACATCACAAATGTGGGTTAGTTTTTCTTGTAAACAAATACCCCTACTCAAAACTAAAAAATGTTAGAAATTTACAAGAAATGAGGGAATTATCTTCATGCACTTGTCCAGTAGAACTTTCTGCCCCATCCATTACAGCAGCCACTAGTCACAACCGGTCATCGAGAACTTGAATGGTGGTTCGTGGGACTGAGATACTGAAATAAATTTAAATTTAAGTGTAAATAGCCACAACAGAGCTAGTGTTGGACAACATAGACCTAGATAGAGCCCCCTTCACCAAGGGGACAATGAACTTCAGAGACAATAAGGAACTTGGCATTTGGTAGAAGCTCTCCACCTTCCAGAACACATCTCACCCTAGACTCCACCTCTCTGGCTCCAAGCCCTGGTTCTCCTGTCCCCCAACTCCCCTCAAGGAAAATGCCCAGGGCCCCTGGGTGGCTCAGTCAGTTAAAGTCCGACTTTGGCACAGGTCATGATCTTGAATTCTATGGGTTCAAGCCCTGCCTTGGGCTCTGTGCTGACAGCACAGAGCCTGGAGCCTGTTTCGAATCCTCTGTCTCCCTCTCTCTTCCTGTCGCCTGTTGGCACTCTGTCTCTCTCTCTCTCTCTCTCTAATATATATACACGTGTATATATATAACAAAAATATATTTTAAAAAAACAACTTACAAATAAAAAGAAAAAGAACAAAAAGAAAATGTCCAAGTGAAGGAATCCGGATTGTTTTCACTAAAAGCAAATGAAATTCAAGCTAAACCAGAGCAAGATCACTGCGTTTTGAATAATTTAAAATGGAATACACAATAACGTTTTTGAATAAAGATACAAAAGTACTTCATCACAAAGGCTTAAGCCTTTAACTTTTACGGTTATTTGCATTTGAACAGGACACTCTTGATGCTTTTTTAAATGCTTCCATACATAATGAAACTCTAATGGTAGAATTCCAGGCAGGAGGGGGATGTCCTTTAAATGGCACCACGCACCAGCCTGCTGACCTAGACTACTGGAAAGGCTTGCCCTGTTTTGTTCTAAATCACCCCGATGACAGGAAATGAGGTAGAACCCGCTGATATCTCAGCCATGTCCTAAGTAATTGGGCGTCTGGGCAAGGCCCCCACTTGACGAAGTCTACAGGGAGAAAGGCTTATAAATCAAATCCAATCTTAAATCTTTGCAGAGAGGTTGAGACTCTCAAAAGATGGCATTTGCCCCGCGCTCCATGGGCCCAGGCATGACTGCAGGCTCTTAGCAGGAAAGTGATTACTAGGCTAGGGCAGTGCAGTGAGAAGGTGTGATCTCAGGCATTTACTGGAGTTGCCTGGAGTGGGTACCGTCACGCTGCATGCAGACCTTCACACACACCTGAGACCGTACCCTCATTCTCCAGCTGCTGGGAGTGTGGGGGTCTTCAATCCACCCTAGAGAAGGGCTTTGCCCAAGACCATGCCGCCTCCCAGAGAAGCCTGAACCCAATGACTTAGTGACGTGGGGATACAAAGGTCAGGCCCACTTGCCCCAGTACAAGCCAACTCTACTGGGTCTCTCCAGCTCCTACACTCCCCGGAGTAATGAGACTGTAGCCACCTCTTTCTTCCTCTGGCCACTCTGGCTTTGTTCACTGCCCCTGGTCTCACTCCCAAGCACACAGATCCTGCTTGCTAACCCCCCTCTGCTTCTCAGGGAACCCACCTGGGACAGCGACTGTGTGCCAAGCCCTGTTCTCAGGATTTACGTGTCCTCACTCTTAGAAGCAAGTGCTATTATTGTGCTCATTTCAGGGATAAAGAAACTGAGGCTAAACAGAGGTAGCTAAATGTTCCAGAGTCATCCAGGGGGCCTCAGAGAGCTTATGAAGATCAAAAGAGCTGATGTATATAAACACACTTCTAATAGTGACTAGCACGCAAAGTAGTCACCTCATTCATTAATGGGTTTTGTTCACGCTATAAATATTGATTGAGCCTCTAGTGTATGCTAAGCCCTCTTAGCACTGCAGGCACAGCACTGAGCAAAAGAGTCAAAGCCTCTGCTCTCATAGAGCTAACATTCCAGTGAGAGGAGCAAGGCCCACTTGCCCCAGTGCAAGCCAACTCTGCAAAGTTGCAAAGTATGCAACTATGCAAATCAACAAGTGAAGGTAAGTGTCCTATGAGCACTGTGCATAAGGATAAATCAGGGTAAGGGGGACAGGAAAGCAGCAGTGAGGATGGGGCTATGTTATGTAGGCAGGTGAGGGAAGACCTCATTGGCAAGTTGACTTTGGGTAGAAATCAGAAGTGAGAAGGGAGACAGCCAGGCAGATATTTAAAGAAAGAGTATTTCAAGTAAAGGGGGCAAGTACAAAGTCACGAACAAATACAAAAGACACTGAACAGAGGTATGACATGATCTGACTGATTTCAAAAGGGATCACTCTGGCTGCTGCTGTGCTGGGAATGGGTCCGGGGTGGGGGACAAGAAAGGAAGCAGGAAGCCTACAGGAAGCGTATCTTGCCATCATCCAGGCCACCAACAGCAGCGGGTTAGCCCAGGACAGTCACAATGGAAGGGGTAGGAACTTCCAGATGGGGCTCCTTGCTGAAAGTAAAGCTCTCCGGATTTGCAGATGAATCCGATGTGGGTGTGACAGCAAGAGAAGAGTCAAGGAGTCGAGGATTTGGGGGCTGAGCAGTTCTGAGGATGCAGTAGCCACGAATAGAGATGGAAAAACCCATGGGAGGGGGCACCTGGGTGGCTCAGTCAGTTAAGCGTCTGACTCTTGATTTCAGCTCAGGTCATGGGTTCCAGCCCCGGGTCAGGCTCTGCACTGTCAGTCATATTGCATAGACAGACTACCCAGAGCTGAATCTCGGCTCTACTACTATGAGCCATGTGACCTCGGGCAGGATACTACACCTCTCCGGGCTACACTATTCTCATCTGTAAAATAGGTTGAATATTTGCACTCCCCTCATGTGGCCACTATGAGACTTAAATGAATAAATATACATAAAAGCGCTTAGAATAGGGGTTGTCAGGCAATAAGCACAATGTAAGTATTTAAAAACTAAAAACTAGCCCTTCAAATAGTGTCAAACTTGAGGATTCATATGCAGTCTATAGGGGGAGAACTAGTTTTCCTCAACCCTCCTAGGGCCCTGGGCTGGGTCTGAAAATTAAACTGACATTAACAGGAAGATTTATTTAATGTCAGTTTTATGTGACATGGGATCTTTCGTAAAGAAATGAAGACCCAAAGAAACAGTTATAGCTGAGTATATTTATGCTAGCTTTGATGAAGAGTGGGCAGTTGGGTAGAAAAATGATAGGATAAAGAACCTGGGGTAAGTGTAGTAGACTGGACAAACTTAGCAAGAGCTATTTGTTGGGATTCTTCTTGGGGTTCATTTGGATTCAAAGATAAGGATGTTCCTTTCTTCTGGATATAGGGAGGGCACCTCTCACATGCAGGTTTTATGACTCATTTCAAGGAAGAAGGGCAAAGGGGAGCAGGTAAGAGTGACCTTCCTGCTCCTGCCATTTTCTCAAACTCCTTCAGCTTAAAATATTCAACGTGCCAAGGTGCCATTTTGGGGGTAGCATGCCCTGAACCCAATGAGGTACAAGATGGTGCCCGGGAAAGAAGATTCACTGTATCTGAAGACTTGCTTCCCAGAGATGAAACCTGACCTTGACTCTGAAAGATGAATAAAGGGTAGTCAGATGGACACAGGGTGTGGGGTATGGGGAGCATTCAAAATGGAGGGGTCAGGGGGCACCTGGGTGGCTCAGTCAGTTAAGCATCTGACTTCGGCTCAGGGCATGATCTCATGGTCCATGAGTTTGAGCCCCGCATCAGGCTCTGTGCTGACAGCTCAGAACCTGGAGCCTGTTTCAGATTCTGTGTCTCCCTCTCTCTGCCCCTCCCCGGTTCATGCTCTGTTTCTCTCTGTCTCAAAAATAAATAAATGTTTAAAAAAAATGGAGGGGCCAGCAGGTCCATTTCCCCAAAACTATAGCCAACATAAAATAGTTATCTTATGACACTTGTATCAATCCTTCTCCCTGATACTGGAAATGGCAATACGTCTAAAGAGAATGAGAATGGCTTCCAGTTTATTTACGGAAAATAAATCACCTCTGGTACAGTCCATCTGACCTTCTCACGCATCTGTCTTTAAGAGTTGGGCCAGGACTGCCACCACTGACCATGTGAAAGCCCCTGTTGACACACTGGAGTTTCCAGCAGCTGCTAAAGGTTACTGCCAACACCTCTGAATTTTCCTCCCTTAGCCCCCAGGGCAAGTGTGTTCAAAAAGTAATCAATAGTAGCTGGTATTTGCCTTTCTTCTAACTGTAGTTATCCCTCACTTTTTGAAACTTCACCTTATACCACTTTGCTTTTAAGAAAGACCTACTTATTTTCTTTTTTTTTAATCTTTTTTAATACTTATTCATTTTTGAGAGACAGAGCACAAGCAGGGGAGGGGCACAGAGAGACAGGGAGACACAGAATCCAAGCAGGCTCCAGGCTCTGAGCTGTTAGCACAGAGCTCGGTATGGGTCTGGAACCCACACACTGTGAGATCATGACCTGAACTGAAATTGGACGCATGACCAACTGAGCCACCCCAACACCTACCTATTTTTGCTAACTGAAATAAATCCAGAGAGGATTTTTGCTGTCGTGAAAAATATGAAAATAGCATTCAGTGACTGTTTTGCAGTGAGCCGTTACAGAGGCAGCATGCACCCCAAGCAGCAAGGGTGGCCCCCCCAACATCCTTCCCCCAGAACCACACTCACCACCACCAAGCTCCATAGCTTTGAACTGTCTGTGAGCATCTATGCTTTACCTCCATTTATTTTGTGCATCTGTTAGCAAGATGTGTCCTCAGGCATCAGAAAAGCCTAAGAGAGGTTATTTTGGGGTCTAAAAATGCTCAAAAATTTTTCCATATAAATTAATAGTAATTGCTTTTTTGCTTTACATCATTTTGGCCTATGAAGGATTTCATGGGAACGCTCTACTTTCAAATAGTGGTGAGCACCTGTATATTTGAACAGGTTTCAAGGCCATATGGCTCAATAAAAATCCCTAAACTCTCTGCATCTCACCATTGTTATCAGTTCTAGAAATAGCATTTCAAAGGTCAAAAGCTTGATTCTGACAGACCAATTCTGCCTGAATCTCAGTGAATTGGGCCACAAAGACCAGACACAAATATAAAGCATCTGATTCCCTCAGCAGAAACCTTACCTCTATGTAAATTATCAAATATCAGAACATAAACAATAGGAGAGGGCTGAACTTGTGTAGGATCAAGGCAGTTGCTGGACTTTTGAATGCACCTTAGATACCTAAAGATGGAAAGTCCTAACCAGTGGTACGAGTTCAGAAGAAAGCGAGACTCAGCTGTCAGAGCTTGCCTCCCTCTCTAGCTGGGCCACACACCTGAAGCCCCTCGGCACTCAGGCCCTGTGCCATTTGGTCCCCAGTTAGAGAGAGGCACACCTAACCACCCAGGTGCCACAATATGTCCTAAAGGGTGGCAGGCTATGCCACCCCCAAATATACCACAATGGCATATTCATTGTTTTGAGCTGAAGACAGTTGAGAAGAAACAGATACAAGGAAAGCTCTCTGCTTTCTCCCATTTGCCTAAAAGAAGGACTTAAATTTGTAAAGGTGTCTCTTCTTTCCTCTCTACCAGAAAGGACAGAATTTAATCACCAGAGATAATTCTAAGACCCTTATCAGCCTGAGGTGGTGCAGGAGGAGTTTACATAACAAATCTTACTAACCAACTCTCACTTTCCATTCTTTTCCCCCATATTCACTTTCCCACAATTTGCCACCCTAGAAGCTTGAAGCCTTTCTCTTTTATCTTGTCACTTCTCTCAAAATGTAGTGTTCTCTTGCTAAGATGCTATATAAGCCCAAGTTCTAACCACCTCTTTGAGTTCCTCATCGCTACACACGTCTGTGTGTCTGCACACTGCACTTGGCCCTAAGCTTCAGTTAGTTTCTCCGGTTAAACTGTCTTTGGTCAGTTTAATTGACAGGGCCCCAGCCAACAAACCTAAGATGGATAGAGAAAAAGAATAATTTTCCTCCTCAGTAATTTAAAGCTTCCTCACCAGCAAGTTGATGGCCTGAAGTTAATAGCCCGCAGCCCAGAATAACCCACTAAGCCCTCATCCTTCCTATGCAAGCCCAGAAACTTCCATTAGGCCTCTGCTCTACTATCTGGCTTACCCATCACCCTACCTGGGCCCTGAAACCTGCATCCCTCAATGGTTCCTCTCAGCCCATACGGCCCATGGTCCTAATTCAACAGGGACAGGTTTGGAAACAAACAAGGAACACCACTGCCTGTCACTGCAGTTCTCAAAGCATTTGCTCTGCCCTGAAACATCTGAGGGACTACCCTGAAACATCTGAGGGCCTAACATCCCCCAGAGGCATCTTGATTTATGACAGCAGCATTTGACAAACAGAACCACGACCCAATCACCCCAACTCCAGGTGGGGGGATCTCAGTGAGGAAGACTACACTTTGCTTGTCAACCCTTCCCCCCAACTCCCTCACCATCACCACCAAGATTCTGGTTTCCTGAGCATGCTCCCTGCTCTTCTGACAAATCTCATGGCCATTCGTTCCCAAATCCTCATTCTCCCCTACTCACTCCCACAAGGAAGCAATGGCTTCAGTTAAGAGTCAGATTATTTCCTGAAAATTCTTCCCCCAAGATTTGTTGAGTTTAACTTTCTGTAGTTTACGTGGAAAAAAATATTCACAATAGAAAATATATTTAATGATAGGCTGTTTCCAACTTTAAACACATACGGATATTGTGACAGTCCCAGAAGGCATCTCCACATAGTTAGAATCCCTGGCTTTTGTTTCTCCCCCCACCAGCTCAGGCCACATGCACACTAGCCTGGGTCCAGGCCCAAGTTGGCCACAAAGCTTTGAAAATTATAATTAAGATCTCCAGCCACTCCCCGGGGGCAAGATCACCCCAGCCAGGTTCTTGCTTTCCCACTCTAGAACACGCTTACCCCTTCAGTGCCCCTCATCTTTTGTGGCCTTGGCCCAACTGCCCAGAACACAAGCCCTTTTCTCATTAAGATAACATATTCTGGGGGTGCCTGGGTGGCTCAGTCGGTTAAGCGTCTGACTTCAGCTCAGGTCATCATCTCACTGTTTGTGAGTTTGAGCCCCCCATCGGGCTCTGTGCTGACAGTTCAGAGTCTGGAGCCTGCTTCAGATTCTGTCTCCCTCTCTCTGCCCCTCTCCTGCTCGTGCTCTGTCTCTCTCTGTCAAAAATAAGTAAACATACAAAAAAAAAAAAAAAAAGCATGTTCTGCATTTCTTTTTTTTTAATGTTTTTTTATTCATTTTGAGAGAGCACAAGCACATGTGCACACAAGCAGGAGAGGGGCAGAGAGATGGAGAGAGAGAATCCCAAGTAGGCTCTGTTGGGGCTCAGATCCCATGAACCGCGAGATCATGACCTGGGCCAAAATCAAGAGGTGGATGCATAACTGACTAAGCCACCCAGGTGCCCCTCTTCTGGATTTCTTTTAAAGAAAATATGCTTTGGGGCACCTGGGTGGCTCAGTTGGTTAAGCATCCGACTTCGGCTCAGGTCATGATCTCACGGTCCGTGGGTTCAAGCCCCGCATCGGGCTCTGTGCTGACAGCTCAGAGCCTGGAGCCCGTTTCAGATTCTGTGTCTCCCTCTCTCTCTGCCCCTCCCCTGTTCATGCTCTGTCTCTCTCTGTCTCAAAAATAAATAAACGTTAAAAAAAAATTAAAAAAAAAAAGAAAATATGCTTTTAGGTCTCTGATACGAACATAATAATCCACTTTGATAAATGTGCTAACTTCCACTAACAGACCCCCCGAATACACACCTATACACCCACATGCATAATGGATAAAATCCAAAAGCTGCCACTGGGAAGAAAAAGCAATTCAAATACTCATTCAGTCTCAAAAGCAGCGTCTTTGTTTGAGTGGGCCTTGCTACCCTGATGAAAACATTTCCTTTTAAAATTTTACCATATTACAAAATTTCTCTTTCTATTTCTTAATAATATAATGAACTCATTGCACAGCTTTATCTAATCTTCACATTTACTTTATTGGCTTTGTTTCCAAAATAAAGGAAGCACGACAGGTAAAATTGACACCCCCCCCCTCTTGTAGACCTTTCTGTCTTGTCCCTCTCTCTTCCTGCCAGAGATTCAGCAGTTTTTACATCTTCCTACATATTAATACATAATTAATGTATGTGTCCAATATGCTTTGTGTGTGTTTTAAGTAGTATCATATTTGTAAATATGTTTGCTTTTCAGCCCAACATATTTCAGAGATTTATATTACATTTATTTAGCATATATGTGTAGTTCTAACCAATTTATTTTAACTCCTATATCATATTCCCCTGTACACCTCTCTTTAATGATCCATTCTTTTCTCTATGGTGATGTTTTTTTGCTATTAAAACTAGGATGAGAACATTCTTTTATGTCAACTGATATTGACTCTGGGAAGAAGTGAGATGTTTTGATAAGGCCAGCCTCACTCCTGTATCTATCAGGAGCAGGGCATACAGACCTTCCTCATTTGCTTCCATCTAAGACCAGCATATATGGACTATAGGCTGAACAGGAGAGGGGCAAGATCCCACAGCCCCGGGATTAGATCTCAGCTGCCCCATGCAATGGGGCCAAGTGTCATAGCCGGGCATGATACTGATGCTATGTGCAAAATAGTCATCATTCTTATTACCTATCTGACCCTGTGCTTAGCTAGAATCCCAGGGCTCCCTTCCTCCTTCTCTCCTTTAGACTCACCCCACGGTGACATTTTTACTCACTAATAGTTCCAAATGGCATAGCCCTTACTTTAGTGCAATGTCATCTTGACAAACCTAACTAGGCACACCTTGTTCAGCAGGCAAAAAAGGAAAGAAGGAAGGAAGGAAGGAAGGAAGGAAGGAAGGAAGGAAGGAAGGAAGGAAGGAAGGGAGAAAGGAAAGAAAGAAGAAAGAAAACAACAACACAAAACTTTGCTTGATATATAAATAGAAAATAATTCATCACTTTGCTGATTTTCCATCCTCTCTGTCTCTGGTGTTTCTCCAAGGCACAGGTGCCAAATGCATATGGCTCTACAACATCCCTCCTTCAGCAGCAAAATCAAATCCAAATTCCCTAACTTGGCATCAAGGACCTCACAACCAACCTCAGCTACTTGCTTCATCTGTATCCAGGCCTCTCTCCATCCCACAGGGTCCCACATATCCAGGGAGGATCCAGTTAGTATGTAAAACCTAATTCAAATGTCACTTCCTCACCAAGGCTTTGGCCAGGACCCACCTAGACGTAACATGTCACTCCCAGCTTGTCTGTGTAATTCTGTGATGAAACAACACTTAGAGAATCTTATTTTAATTATTTAATTCTTTATATAGAACTATATACATCCTCTAGACGGAGCACCTTAGTACACAGGCTCTGCTTTCTGCATCATTTTATCCCCATACCTTGCCTGGGACATAGGAGAGTAAATACAGGTTTCACAAATATGTCAAAAGTGATTTTCCTTTCCATGACTAATTTCTAGCAAAAAGAAGAGAATTTTAGTATCTTGGCCTATGTGTGAACTATTGATTTATTTTTGAAAGAAAATACTTTTAGTAGCAGATCTCTAATAAATTACTATGAACATGAAGTCGAAAGCACTTAAACAGTTTCCTTTGTACGGATATTTTCCCTGCCTGCAGAATTTTTTAAAAAGAGATGGGCATATTTTGTTCCAGCTTCAATAGACTAGAACTAACTGCAGAACCCCAGCCCTCCCGGGGACCCTCCGATCCTGAGGCTGACAGAAAATGTATCTAGGTAACAATGTCAACATCCATAACTCAATGAAGGCAGCTATAGCAGGTAACCATCGAGTGTCAGCCACTCTGCTACGCCTTATCTGTACTTTTGCATTTAACCTGAACACCACCCTAGAAGGTAGTGAAAGTTCATTTTACATGTCAACTGGAATGGTCCATGGGGTGCCCAGGTTAAATATTATTTCTGGGTGCGTCCGTGAGGGTGTTTCCAGATGAGACTATTCTCAACCACCCCAAACTGGAAGTAACCTAGCTGCCCAAAGGCATTATCCCCACTTTATCGAGACAGGAGCTGAAGTGCATGAGCAGGCTGGCCCAGGGACACCCTGGTACAAGGCAGAGCCGAAGTGGGGAGGCCAAGGCTTCTCGTGCCATGTGCATTGCTCTGTTCATCATCCTTCTGACAAGTCACCAAGCCAGAGCTCCCCGCTTCTGCATCTTCCCATTTCTGCTTCACTGGAACACCGTCTTCTCTCTCCAGAACTTCTCTCTGTACTAGTTCCCTTGTGCAAGACACTAATCAAAGCTGCCCTCAACTGATCTCAGCTGACTCTGCTTAAAATTCCGTTCTCTCCTGCACTGGCCATCCTTTCCAGCATCCCAGTGCCTTGGCCAGTTCCTATAAGAAAGCCAGCTCTCTGACTCATCTATACCCTGATGATTAGTTAGCTAACACAAACATGGGTCTGCAATTCCTGCATTTATACTATAAAAGGAGGGCGGAAACTTGGCGGTCCTCAAGGTTATGATCTAGGTTTGATATACCTAAACACGCCACAGTGTGGAGGAAAACAAAATGTTTTTCTGGCCTGCAGTCTGTGAGCTGATAAGCACATTCATACCACTTCAATCTACTCCAGTGATCTCTTTGGGGGTCATTTTACAAGCGTTTCACTTGAGGATTAGTCCTCATGTTAACATAGACGGACAGCTATGAAAAGCCAAGTGCTTTCCAGAACTAGGACGTGATGCAACTTGAGAGGCTGAACGCTGCTTTCATTCTGTGTTGGCAAAGTGTCTTTGTGCTTTTCTCGTGTATTCGGATGTCTTCAAAGACCTTAAAATTTTTAAACGTGCACGGTGTGGGTCCACTCTTCGATCTGCCTCTTCTTGCTCAGATCTGGCCCACAGGGCTACCATCTGCTGTGCTCCAAGGGACAGAAGGAAGCACAGGCAGTCTGGGTCTTCGGGGTCCCCTGGCTCCGAGGCTGCTTTTGTTCTTGGTCTTTTTAATATCCAGTTTTGAAAACGTCAAGGCAAAGCAAAGCTGGCCCTACTTCGTTGGAAATGAGAGGCTAACCATGCCTATCAGGTGAACAAGGAACACCAATTGTTGAGGTGCTACTGTGCGGTGGGGACATCAGGCTGGCGTGGCAAAATCTCCCGGTATTGGTTCCCTTCCCACAAACTTGCAGGCCCTCCTTCCCAGCTGCTGCCTTCTCCCCGACTCACTCCCTTCCAAGAGTGGAACAGGGCACACTGTTGAGCAGACACAGATGCCTAAGAAACCAATGCCTCACTGAGCCAACGTGACCACTATGTGCTAACAGACAGAAAACAAATCAGTGACCAGGTTAACATTTTTTCACCTCGAAAAGAAAAAAAAAAAAAAAATGGGCCAAAAAGTCACGTATGGTATGAAAGCAGCCACAAGCCTGAAAACGACAGGTTTGAACGGCTGCAGTGGGAAGAGTGTCCATCCTGCCCTGCCTCAGGAGCCTGTACAGCAAGGTGCTTGACAAACAGCATGGCTTGGTCTGAAGCTAGGAATCACAGGCCAGTCCCCAAGGCCCACTTCATAAAAAGAAGCTGCTAAAAGTCATTCACCTGTCCACAGCGAGAAAAATTTTCTACAGTTTTTACTTTTTTTTTTTTACTTCATTTTTTTTAAGTAGGCTCCATGCCCAACATAAGTCTTGAAGTCACAACCCTGAGATCAAGAGTCACATGCTCCACCAACTGAACCAACCAGGTGCCACCATGGTCTTTAAAAGTGGGAAAAATCACAGAGAACTCCCTGGCCTTGTGAAACAGAAGAAAATGTCACCTGCTCTCCCTTTTTCTTCCTATCCTTTTGTAAAAGGAAGAATTTTATCAAAAATTTTACAGACGGGGCACCTGGGTGGCTCAGTCAGTTAAGCCTCTGACTTAGGCTCAGGTCATGATCTTGCACTCTGTGAGTTCGAGCCCCACTTCAGGCTCTGTGCTGACCGCTCAGAAGCTGGAACCTGTTTCAGATTCTATGTCTCCGTCTCTCTCTCTCTGCCCCTCCGCCTCTCATGCTCTGTCTCTGTCTCTGTCTCTCTCTCTCTCAAAAATAAATAAACATTAAAAAAATTTTTAACTTTACAGACATAGTGGAGGTAATTCAGTGACTACTCTCTTATCTGTAAGCACATCATATGTCTCATCCACTATTTCATTAATTTCTTATCACATCCACTGTAAAATACGTACTGATACTCATCTCATTTTGCAGATGAGGAATTTGAAGCCCAGTGAGGCCAAAGGTCACTTCCAAGACTGCCCTCAGACCTTATAATAGAAACACTAAATTCAAGAAGTCATTTTACAAAGACTAGCAGGCCAAGGTCAAGGTGTAGTCAAGGAGAGGGTGAAAAGGAGTCTGACAGAAGTTTGGTCAAGGAGAGAGTCTTTGTCAGTTGGAAATAAAGGAATGAGACAATATGAATCAAAAGAAATTCACAATAACAACTCTAATATCAGACTAGGGAAAGTTTAAAGTAAAAATTATAAGGATAAAAACATTATAAGGATAAAAACATCTGACATATACTGGTAGAAGGAGCACTAGATCAAGGAATTATAATAGGCGTGACCATAATGCTCTAAATAATTCAGTATCAAAGTATATGAAGCAGGGGCACCTGGGTGGCTCAGTCGGTTGAGCATCCAACTCTTGATTCCAGCTCAGATCATGACCCCAGGATCGTGGCGTTGAGCACCATTTTGGGCTCCACGCTGGACACAGAGCCTCCCTAAGAGCCTCCCTCTGCCTCTCCCTCTGCCTCTCTCCCCCACTCGCACTCTCTCAAAAAGCCTCATAAATAAATAAATAAATAAATAAATAAATAAATAAATAAATGTAATTATATATATATATATATATATATATATATATATATATATATGAAGCAACACTGATAAAACTATAGAGAGAAGTAGATAAATCAACCATTGTAGCTGGAGATTTCAATACTTCCTTCTCAGAAAAAGATAAGGCAAACACAAAGTCATTTCACAGAAGAACTAAAAAAGTTTCCGTGTATGAGTGTGTTGATACATATGAAATATTTGAAAACATTTGCAATGTACCCGGCCACAACAAAAACTTCATGCATATTAGCTTCTGACCTTGAAGCAATAAAATTAGAAATCAACATCGTATGTCTGAAAAATAAGAAATGTTCTGTGTCTGGGAGGAAGCTAAAATGAAAATGGAAAACTGAAGATTCTTGGAGCTTAATGAAAAAGAAGGCACTCTAAGTATTTATTACTATAGATAAAACATAGTAATGAGAAAATTTTATACACATCCTCTTTAAAATCAAGAAAATAATACAGACGTTTATCACAGCTGTACAACATAGAATTGGAGGTCTTCACCAAAGCAATTAGGGAAGAAAATGAAACAAGGAAAAAACAGAAAACATTGGAAGCAAAAGGCATAATAAGCATTACTGATGAATGATGTGATCAATCACATAGATTATTCATATAGATGTAATAATCCAAGGTTGATAGATAAAAGATCAACATACTAAAATAAGATTTCTCTTTATCAGCAGTAACTAACAAGAAAACATAGTATGAAATAAGATAATATACAGAATAGCAATAAAATATAACAAGTATCAAGGAGTTATTCTAAAAATAAGTGGACAAGACCTTTATGGAGATTACCTAAAACCCTGCCAAATAACACTTTTATTATATTATATATTATATGGAGATTTACCATATTCATGTATGAAATTACAACATTACAATAAAGGAGGATTTTCTTATAATTAGATTATATTGGTAAGTTAATTTGGAGAAAATTGACTTCTTCATAAAATCAGAAGCACTGAAATACATATAAACATGTATGTGTATATACATTAGCACATATATATTAGCGTGGGTAGATCTTTAAAAAAATAGCACCAAGCTGGGGTGCCTGGGTGTCTCAGTCAGTTGGACTTCCAACTTCAGCTCGGGTCATGATCTCACAGTTCATGAGTTCAAACACTGCATCAGAGTCTCAGGCTCTGTGTTGACAGCTCAGAGCCTGGAGCCTGCTTCAGATTCTGTGTCTCCCTTTCTCTCTGCCCTCCTCTGCTCATGCTCTGTCTCTCTCTCTCTCTCTCTCTCTCTCTCTCTCTCAAAAAGAAACATTAAAAAGTTAAAAAAAATAGCACCGAGTGAAAAAGGAAGAAACAGAATAAAACTATGGTGCGGTGCCATCTACGTATATAAAACACATAAAAATAAAATGATGAATGTATTTTAAGAATATATGTAGGTGTACTCATCAAACATGTTGGAGTGAATGCGTAGGAGAGGAGGTAAGTGGGATGGAGGTAAGGCAAGAAGACAATGGCTAACCTACAGAACACAGGACATCTTTCCAAGGACCAATTATGAGAGTGCGTCATGAATTAAATGTGATCCACAAAAGGAATAGAGGTGGGGGAGGGGGGAATTTGGAGAAAAACACCAAGGTAAGAAGGAATATGCAGATAAACTAAGGCTTAGTATTAAAAGCTAGGTCATGAGAACAATCTTAATGAAACCTGTCTTGGCATCTGTAGAAGGCAGCTGGTAGAACTGTGCATATCTCACTTAATCTCTGTATAATTATTCTTTTAAAAAAAAATGAAGTATAATTGGCATAACAAGCTTATATTAGTTTCAGATGCACAACATTGTGATTTAGCAATTCCATACATTACGCTGTGCTCACCATGATAAATGCAGCTACCATCAGTCACCATAGAAAATTATTACAATATTGTTGACTATATTCCCTATGCTGTACTTTTTACCCCCATAACTTATTTAGTTTGTAACTATAAGTTTGTATCTCTTAATCCCCTTTACCTACTTCACCCATGTCCCCATCATCCTCCTCTCTGGCAACCACCAGTTTGCTCTCTGTAGTTATGATTCTATAATGATTCCTTTTAGACTAAGGTGAGTAAAGGGAAACTTATTGGTAAAATAAAATGACTAAATAAAAGCTAATATATAGTTTTAAACAACATGGTAAGCTTTCAGCCCCAAATTTCTCATATTTGGATATTTTACAAATATAAGCTAACTTCATTATTATCATTTTATTTTGTGGTTTTAAATTAAATCCAAATATAGTGAATTAAATCCAGTTTAACTTCCAGTTATGTGGTTCATTTTTTCTTCAAAAGCTCTAGGCATCAAATACCAGCCTTAAAAGATATATAGTCTGAGTTTTGTGAAGAAGAAAGCCCACAAATCCCAAATGCTGCTTCCTAATAAATGAATATACAAAATCATTATATTAGTTATAATTTATACTCAATAAAAATTATACAAATCCACTTACTTTGCAGCAGGTGAAAATTTTATTTATTGCCATAATAAAAAACATAAAGTCAACTAATTTCAGGGTTATCACAATTCTTCTAGGTAACAAACCAGTATTTGACAGATGTTATCCTACAAGCCACAAAAATTACTTTAAATACTGAAGAGGGTTTTTAATTTTGGGATTTTATATTAGAAAGAGGTGTCTTCCAGAAAACAAAGCCAGGGGCACTTATTTCAAAAGCAGTAGCAGCTTTCAGCACATTGGACAGTGACCTTTCTGGTGAGCAAGCTGGTTGCGGTGCTCTCCTACTCTGCTGTCAAGTAGAAAATCATTGATTAAATCTGATCTGAGACTCGGAAATCCATCTCTTACTGAGAAACATTTAAGAGCATTACAGAATTCATTTTACCTATGCAATATATCTATTGAGAAATGAGAAAGAAGAATCCGCTTGCAAATATGGAGAAATACTTCCTCAAGCAGCCACACCAGATAAATTATTTACCTCCAACAACATGCCACAAAATGTAACGCCAGTAGATTTTTTTAATGCAATATTCACGCACCAGGGATGGATGTCTGTGAAATGTTAATGCCTGTCAGTTTTTCTTAAAAGTATGCCTTGTGTGTGACTCAGGACTTCTCCTGCACTCATTAAAAGAATAGAGCATGATCAAACAATCCTCTCTTTCTGGTACAAAAATAATGTGTACTTTAAAAAAGGTAAAGTCGTCCAAACAAATTTCTTTTGTGTATTAGATTGATACATCATGCTTCCCAGTTAATTGCCTCAGAAAGACTAGTCTTATTTTTTTTTTAAGTCCATTAAGCCCATAAATCTTTCCACATTTCTACAGCTTGTTCAGTAACTCTGCTGGTAGATGAGCTTACCTCCTCTAAAAGTTAGAAAACTAAGTCTCCGAGAGGTCAGGTGACTTACTAAAGGACACACAGCAAGTTAAGTTGCGGAGCTGAGCTTTGGAACTAGCTTTAGCCAACTCCATGCTTAATGATTTTTGTATTTATCGCGACGTTGCTCCTCTACAGTATGTTTTACCAATAGTTTTTGCTCAGTGGTTTATCTCACTTCTAGACAAGCATAAAGAAATTTAAACTATATCATTAGTTCTACTTACATAAAGGAAAACATGTCTATGACAGTGAGCTGTCAAGTAGGTGTTCTGAAGACTTGTAGTTACCAACTTTGGGTATAAAGGAAACCAGTCTCAGTCCTTCATTCCACGTCTTGCTAAGAAATATCCAGATTGGCCAGGGCATATTTTGTTAGGAGAAAGGAAGCAGGGAATTTCCTGCCAACACCCACACTTGTTCCGAGAAGAAAAATACCATAATGTAATAATCCCTTATTTATAAATTATATATTTATAAATGATTAAGATGGGAGAGAAAAAAAGCAGAGGTTCAGAGAGAGCCTCAGATATACAGGAGTCTATCTTCAGAAGGGTCTGGCCATACTCCATTAGGTTATCAAGATACATTAATGGCAAAACACTGGCTGACCTCATCGAGTGGTAACGAGTGCAGGTTTTGGAGTCAGGCCACAGCAACATGACCTTGGGCAAGTTACTTTACCCCCCTGGGTTTTAAGTTCCTTTAGCTGAGAAAAGGAGGTAATGAGATCTACCTTACAGAGTACTTGAGAGTTCAATGACTTACTGAGGGCAGGGTAAGTGTTGAACAAAAATGTTGGCCATTATTATCGCCCTAATCACCATTATATCACTTTTTCCAGTTCAGCAATTTGACCTTTGAAAATGTACTCTTTTTCCCAGGAAACCTCAAAGGACACTGAACTTGGGTATGAAGGGCAGAATGATATCCATTCCATTTCATTCACTCGTGTATGCTTTGCTGGGGAAAAAACAAAATATCTTCTGACAGAGCTGTGACCTCTGGACTCACAAGACTAGGACATGTTCAGTGTTTGGGAGACAGCTGTGTATCTTACAGGCCAAGCAGTGCCCATCGAGTATTTAAATGGAAGGAAGGAAAATGTCAACTGTATCATGTCAAAAGAACTACACACAAAAAGCCAAATAGATGCAAACAAATGTGCTGCAGATCTTTGTGAATTAAAATCAAAATAAATTTGAGGGTTTTTTTTTCCTTAAGTGTCTTTTAGTTGATATTCAACTAGATGGATAGAATATCTGCTTCAGAAGTTTCTTCTAATATCATACCTCTTTTAAAAAGGAAAGAAAATTTTATAAATATTTATCTTAATTGAAATATATGTTTAATAATGTTATATTACTAGCATTAATATATGTTTTGTCTACATTTATGCAAAATAGCCTGAGAAATCCTAAGACACAATGGTGATATTTTGACTCAGAGTTTCCGAGCAAACATTTGAGGAGATGAAGGGCAATTGATTCTGACTGCTTGAATCCTGAATAAAGTAGTGAAGGTCAGATAGATAAGTCGGATGCCAATGATAAAATAAAACATACAGCTTTGAAGTAGCAGATAAGTCATGAGTAAGCACTTTCCAAGCTCACAAAGCAAGAAGCAGCTGACCAGCCATGGAAAAAAACAAGCTAAAGAAGAAAGAAATGGGGGGATAGAGTTCTGGGGTGATGAATCAGAAGGAAGGGTAGATTCTAATAGCAGAACCTTGGGGAAGATTCCAAGGGACATTTTAGAGAGCATTACCAAGGCCAAAATATCCCCCCAAGAAATACCTGGCAACTATTTGTCAAATCTCACAACACCTATCACCTGCTCATGATATCCAAGTAAGAGATGAATAGGTCACTTTACTGAAAAGTGACTATGTGCCATATATTCTTAAAGCATTCTTTACAAGCATTTTCTCACCCTTCAGGTGGGAGCCACTATAATCTCCATTTCTCAATGAAAAAACTAAGGCTCTGAGAAATCAAATAACTTGCCTAAGGATGTGTAGCAAATCCATGGTGGTGTCCAGGTATGAAGCAGGAAAATGTGATACAGAGCCTATGGTCCTAACTACATAACTGCACTTTTGTATACATCATGGGACAAATTGCTTGAAAGTTAAAAAAAATTAATAGAGCTCAACCTAATGAAATGAAGAAGAGAGCATTCCATGCAGCCCTTCTTCCTTCAACAGTAAAATCTCATTAGATACCTATTCATATTCTCACCACATCATACTTTTTTTTAGAACAGGCAGTATAGGAGAGTTCCAGACCCATGGGGATAAGACTTCCATACATCAGGGACTTTCTTAAGCTAGGTAGTGCTTTCTCCCTTTCCTTTTTATACACAAAAAGCCACTGCTTTTTACCACCCTAAAGCTTCTTTAAAAAATATTATTTAATCTCATCGTCTTTAAATAATGACTCGCCCAATTAACCAATTAGATAAACAAATGGAATAATCAGTTTGGCAGCCAAAACGAGGTTGTCACTTCTCTGAGTAAAGGGGTTTGTCACACGTCACTTCTCATATGTGGGAGTCGTGGTTGAAGCTGTATTAGTTTATTTGTATAATAATGTAAGAAACTTCATGGCATCTGGTCTAGAATGAGAAAGACTTTAGTTCAAGCTGGATTGCATGTCTCTGTAATTAATATCTAGAGATAGATGATAGATATATAGATAGATATGTATATGTGTATTTACATTACAGGCATTTTTTTAAGAGTTTAACTCTAAAAGACAAGGAGAATAGACCTTTGGGATTTTGCACTTTCTTCTTTCATTTTGAAATACACATCTCAAATAAGATTGTCTAGAACCACATTATCACTAGCCTTCTGATTAAAAATGCATCCAAATAGAAAACATAGTGACACTTCAAAAGAAATTCAAGTAGGAGAAACATAGCTTGTACAAAACAGAAGAGGAATGTTTTTCCTATGATTAATTTAAAGCAAGGATCAGTTCAAGCAGGGAGTGCTTTCCTCTGTAGAAACCTCTCAAGGTATGATGTGGGACCATCCATCTAACCGTCATTGTGATTGAGCACCTGCTTTGCTTCAGCGCCTTGCACTGTGGCTGACAAACAGCAAGTGCTCAATTAATATTTGTTGAATGCATGCATACATATTAATAATCCAATAAACCTATCTCAAAAAGCTCAAAGTCTGCAAGTTCTTATTTCAAGAGTCTGAAATATTGTGGACCTGAATACAGTCCAATGATGATGATAGTACCAATGACACTCTTCAGGCAATGTTGTTGAGCTTGATTCCATGACAGGCCAGTGAGCTTTGGTGACTCTGAGCCAGAGGCTCAATGGGCCATCTCTCAAATGCATGCCACTTACCACAAGGGCATCTCAGATGAATCAGCATTGAACCACAGCCGGATGAAACAATTCCAAGTGCTTGTTCCATGGCGGAGGTCAGGAACACCTCTTTGCGTCCTTCATCTTAAGGACTTTATCTTTATTTTCTTATCCCTATAACCTTTAAAAATGCCACTTGTGAATGGGAAAAGTCCACAGTTCCATCAGATATTAGTTCATCACAAGCCACATTCAAAAGCACATAGGACTTTCAAGTTTGGAAATGGTTACAGAGAACTGTCATTTATCCATATATCCAAAGTCTGCATTAGCTGTTCATCTTGACTCATTCAACAGCCTCTTTTGAGCACTTACTATGTGCCAATCACCTCCTGTGACAAGGTAGGAGAGACCTGCCCTTATGGAGTACATCAAAAGAGATAGACATTGCAAGTATATAATTCTATAAAAGGAAAGGACTAACACAAGGACTTAGGTAGTCTAGGATCAAGAAAGAAGTTGGTCTGAGGATGAGGTCTGAAGGATGAAAATTTGCTTAAAATATAGCCACGGTCACCATGTGATCCTAATTGCATACAAATTAGGATTAAACTAGATAAGTATGGGGAAAGTTGGACTTCACTTTAATTAAACAGATACTGCAATTTGATTTTCTGTTGTAAACTACCGAAATGCCAAGTGGAGAATCAAAGCAATTGACCAGAAAATATGTTTGCTGTTATTATACAGACACTTGATGAAAAGAAGTTAGACAGGAACTATACAGACAGCTGCTTGGATTCTCCACATCACTTGTACACTTGCATCTGGTTTAAGATTGAGGACTTGAACCAGGTCAAAACTTTGAGGCACATGTCTCAAAAACTCTTCACATCTCTGATGGTAGGTGCCATCGTACATTATTTCCTTGATTGTACATTATTTCCTAGACTAAGCTCTACTGTGGAATCCATTTTCTTGGACTCCACAGTCATTTTGCTATGTGACTGCCCAGGCATTCATCAAGATGACAGAGGAAATGAAAACCCCAGTCCCAAAGCTGTGTGAATGCCAATGAGCAAACAGATAAAAGAAGTAAATAAGCCAGATCTACATTCACTTGTGATTAATAAGAAAACAGAGGGGGAGGAAACTGACTATTTGCCAAGGACAGGATGGAACACAAATTGAATTTTCCTCCTGGCCTTTGAAAATGTTGACATTTTCATCTGCTCATCATTTCTACATGTCTTATTTTCACAACTTGTCCAACACCCTAAATAATTGCCTGGGGCCAAAAATATATATATAGCTTAATTTCTGGTCTTGTTAAGAAGAAACTGTAGCCACTTTCATCTTTTACAAAGTGTTTAGAACACAAAATTCACAACATTGTGAACTCATAAAGCATGAGGGAGACTTGAAGAATATATGTCTCACTTAATCTAGCACAGACCTGTCACAAAGTCCCATTAAATAGAACCCCCTAAACCCTGGAGCATAAAGGCAACTTGCCCATCATCAGTAGGAAAGGTAATACGGGGAGTGGAAATAGGTGGTCTTAGGAATCAGAAATATGAGATTTTGAATCCTGACCTCTATTTCTTAGTCACATGACCCAGGGTCAATGGCTTAAACATTCTACACCATAGATTCCTTATCTATCAAGAACAGGTATGTAGCACCTACATCACAGGGATAAGGTGAGAAGCAAACCAGATCATGCCTGTAAAATGTCAGCACTTACTAGGAAATAAGGAAATGCTTGTTCTCTTTCCTTTATTTAAAACACCCAGTAGATCAGCTTGGGACACGTCAGTGGTATGGAATTTTTATTTTTCTTTTACCAGTGGAGGAAAGATGGGGGAGGAGGCCATGTTGCATTCAATATGACAAATACATCGTTGGAAAGTTACTCTTCAACAGACTTGCTTCATTCATGCCAGCACGGCGCACTATATAATCATGTGTCTGAAACGTGCTCTCCTGTGGCGGTGTAGCTACAGGGCTGATAGAGAAGACTTCCCACCATGTTCTTAGAGACATTAACTCCATCATCATGCTCACTGTCTCTGAAGCAATAAACACAAAGAACTTCAAGGCCATCTACTTCCTCTTTCATCTCTACTGTGAACTACAGGATGGGCAATGACTCCCCCACCTCCAGATCGAGATGGCTGGGTACTAGCTTACCTTCACTCCACTCAGTGTCTACAACTCAAGCTGAATCCTTCACTGGGGGTGCCAGTAGGCTCAGAAGGTTCAATGCAAAAAGACTGGCCCATCCAGGAGGGGGCTACACAGAAATGAGCTACACAGAAACGTCACAAATTTGGAGAGCTATTTTAGAGAAAGCTTTCCTTCCATTATCACCACAGTAAGATTCCATTTGCCCCCTGAATTAAAATTCCCTGCATGGGCTGCTCCCTGAAATATAAACTGTCTGAGCTAGCCAGCAGCTTTATACACACTGGTTCCCATTAACGAAGATGATTACTGGGGTGCCTGGCTGGCTCAGTCCATGCGTGGAACAGGGGATTCTTGATCTTGGGCTTGTTCATTCAAGCCCCACATTGGGTGTAGAGATTACCTAAAAACAAAATATTTTTTTAAAAAATATTGAATGGAGGGCAAAGGAGGGTAGAATGGGATAGTTCAGGGGGCTTAAACTAATGGGAGAATGTGACCTTCGGTTTTAAGTCAAAGGCCACTAAACTAAGTGATAACATGGCCTTCAACATTCAATTTCCAGCCAGGAACAGAACTAACATATAGAGTACCTACTATGCACTTTCAGACAGTTTATAGAATTATCGCATGCAGAGGTACTACACTGGTAATGGCAAAGTTTAATGATTTACCCCAATGAAGCACAAAAAATTTAAGTAACTTGCTTGAAGCCACAAAAATACTCAGTGAAACTGAGATTCAAAGCCAGGTTTCTCTGTCATTTAAGTCAAACTTCCTTAGCCACAGACCCTTCTATTTTTCAGGCTCTAGCATACTTCATTTGCTGTTTTTTCAAATCAGAATTGGCGTTGCTGAAGGTTATATCTCCACATTGATCCACTGGCTCTTTAGGAATCTGTTTAGCGTCAGCCTGTTGGACAAGTGATCAGAAGATTCATGCAGTCAGGACACTAAACTGCTCAATGATTATGGGAGATGATGACTGAGCATATTTTCTCACATGAATACTGGCTGGCTTGATTTGAGGACCACTGCAGTGGCTCTCAACATACACCAAAGCCAAGATCCCAAGGACGGGATGGAAATCCTCAGATAGGTAAGATAAAGGCAAACCCACGTCACAATGCCGAGAAGGTGTCCAGAGGAAGAGACTTCCACATCAGAGGCACGGTCAGATCTGAGAAAGCCACAGGGAATGGTCTTTTGACTCAACATTTGCATCAGCTGTTTTGCATGATGCTAATTCTGTGGCCGGGAATATTCACCCATGCACACCTGCCCTTCCTCGGTGGGCCTTCCCGTTAAAGAACTTTGGAAGAGATGGGGAACATTTCTCCCAGGCTGGAGCCGGATGGTCACTTAGGAAGGTCATGAGGGTGTGGACACAGGCTAGGTGAGTTTGAATGGGCTGGGGGACAAAGAGGCAGGATGAGAGAGCAGGGCAGGCCTGGGCGGGCCACTCTACCGCAGGAAACAGCATCATGACACCACCACGGGAGAACCCTTGTGGGGAACAACAACCCACAAGCCAGTGTTCCTGATTTGGCTTTAACTGGAGACTGAAGGTATTAAATGTTCTGACGGGAGCAGACCTGCTTAAGGCTCTCCAGTGGCTTCCAACATAGTTAAAATCAAATTCAGACTTCTGGTCACAGCTGGCACATGTTTGCGTGACCAAGCTCCCGCCGGCCCCATGACCCCGTCTCCCAGCCTCCCTGCGCTCCAGTTGAAACAGCTCCTTTCTGTTCTTCAAACACGCCACACTCATGCCTCCACAGGGCTTTTTCCCTTACTGTTCTCTCTTCCTGGACTACCCTTTGCATGCCTGGCTCCTTGTCAGCACTCAGGCTGAGTATACCCTCTTCACAGAGGTCCCACCACACCAGCCAGAAAGTTCTCCTTTCCTCCAAAACTAAGTACTCCTGAGCACGTTACCCTCTCTGCTCCTTTCAGGGGAACTATCACGATGTGGTATCACCTTGGCTTGTTCATTTGACTGTCTGAACTTCACCAGGAAAAAAAAAAATGCTCCTTCAAGGTGGGGCAATATTTGGTGGGCAATCGTAATACTAGCAATCCTTACATGACCTTCGTTATGAGCAAGATACTGTCTTTAGTACTGTACGAACGAGCAGGGGAGGGGCAGAGAGAGGGGGAAAGAGAGAATCCCAAGCAGGCTCCGCACTGTCAGCACAAAGCCCGATGCAGGGCTGGAACCCACGAACTGCAAGATCACGTCCTGAGCCAAAATCAAGAGTAGGATGCTTAACCGACTGAACCATCCAGGCACCCCAGGACTCTAGACATATGAATCCACTTAATTCTCTGGGCTGAGAAACTATTATTGCCCTCATGATCTTACAGATATAAAATCAAGGCACAGAGAGGGTAAGCAAGATGCCTCAAGTCACACAGCTGGACAAGAGGCTGGAAACCTCAACAGACTGGCTTCAGAGTCCAAACTCTTAACCACTCTGCTCTCCTGCTTCTTTTGTCGCTGTTGTTGTTTGTTTATTTACTATTTTTGAGAGAGAGAGAGAGAGAGACAGAGAGACAGAGAGACAGAGAGCGGGCAGGGGAGGGGCAGAGAGAAAGGGAGAACGAGGATCCAAAGCAGGCTCCGTGCTGACAGCAGACAGCCGGACATGAGGCTTGCACTCACGAACCGTGAGATCATGACCTGAGCCAAATCAGACACTTAACTGACTGAGCCGCCCAGGCACCCCTGCTCTCCTGCTTCTGTTTGTTGGAAGGAGGACAGGAGATTTCTTGGAAGAAGCAGCAATAGAGAAGCTTTGGGAATCTTATTTACATCAGCCTGTGTGTATCCCGGCCGTCCTATCTGCTCCTGCCTCCCTCCTTTCCCTCTTTTCTAAAGTTCCCATGTTCCAGAAGAAGAAAAAGAAAAGACTCAATGGGCACAGAAAGGCCCTATGAGGGGAGATAGTAGACTTGTTCAGTGCGATCCAGAGAGCCTGACACACAGGAGATCTTGAAAGGCAGGGAGGGCAGGAAGGACAGAGAAGAGTTTTTCTGGAAGAAGAAACAGCACGTGCAAATGTTTGGGCTTGTGCATGGCTATGACAGATGCAAGGAAAGGTGCCCGGCTATAGTGTAGGGGTCAGGGAAGCAGCATGGCAAGAAAGGAGGCTATAAAGATGCTGTGGTCAGGCAGAAGAGCACTCTGGATGAAAAGTTTGGGCTTTTCTCTGCTCCTGGTTACTTTTATTGTATTGAAGTGTAATTTACATATGGTACGCGGCACAAATGTTAATGATGCGATGGTAATGGAGTTTGATGAGTCTTGATCGATAATCACCACTACAATCATGACTATCTATCAATATTTCGATCATCCCAAAATCATCCCTCACCACTGAAGATTTTTTTAAGCAGAACAATGACACAGTCAGGTTGGTGTTCCAGAAAGATGATTCTGCAGCTGGCATGGGGAGGGAGAGGACCAAGGAGGCAATAATAATCTTCAGTCGTCTCAGTGCTTGAGCCACGGAGAAAGATAGATTCATAAACAGCCAACCACTTCAAAACACTCCCTGGAACATTGTTAATTCGCAGACTTTGTCAAAATGCCAAAAGAAAAGAAAGCACAAAACAGCGGAACGGGTCTCTGTGGGGTAAGCACAGGGCTTTTCGTGAGAACAAGAGATTGCTGCCTGATCAATAAAGCTGCAGCAATCCATACGCATCACGAGGAAAGATGATGACCGTTCTAGCCGGGTCTGTGTGTTTTAGGACTATAGGCACATTCTCTGAGTCTCATTCCAGCCTACCGCTCTGGGAAAATGAGCTGCCAGTGTGATACACGACCCAAACCAGCACACCAGGCAAGTGTGAAGTGTCTGACACCAACTGCAGTCGACTGCACGGGGCTAGGCTGTTGCCAGAGTTACTGCAGCAGCAGAAAGGCAGCCTCGCCCAGATGATCAAGACCATATAAACCACCAGCCTGGCACTTTGCCCCAGCTCAAAAGAATACGCTAAAGCTATTACCCGCTAATACCCAAAGTCTCTGTGCTCAGAAATAATGCTAGAAAGTGACTCTTGTGAACTCACCATTCATTTTACATAAAAATGAATTTAATTATCTTAACAACCCTATTAGGTGAGCATGAGTTTATCTCCATTTTAGAGGGGATAAAACAGAGGCACAGAGAGGTCCAGCCTCTTGTCCAAGGTCACACAGCAGAGCTGTGATTCCAACCCCAACCAGCCCAGCTCCAGAGACTTTGAGACCTTGAGACCATGATCCCTATGCTTTCCTGCTTTTGTGCAACACAATAGCTGGGAGCACAGATTTCAGAGTCAGACTTACTGAGATACAAATTCAGGGTCTGACAACCAACCAGCCGCACGACCTTGAACTTGACCTCTTTCAGCCACAGTTTTCTCACCTGCAAAATGGGCAGAGCTGTGAGGATTTAAATGTGTAAAAGCGCCTGGCATAGAATGAGTCTTCAATGAACAGTGGATGGGACAGTATTTATTTGGGAGCTCACAAACCTCTAATTCCAAGATGGATATTATTCAAACTTCACCATCAAATAGCCACTAAAAAAAAAACCCGAATACTAATAAACTTTCGTTGGTTTTAATAAAAGCTTTATTATTCTGTTAGATGGGAAAGCATGCATTCAGTTGACAGATATCAAGTACTTACTCAGTGCCAAGTACTATTCTGATTTCAGAAAATACAATGGTAAACCTAAGAGGAGAACCTTTGACCTCATGGTGGGGACAGTTAGATTTTTTTCTAATGTATTTTTAATCAAGTTGGTATAATGTTCCTCTTCATTTTAAAAAAGCTCTAACAAACCAATATCTTTACCTATAGTCAGGCAACACAAGTAATCTAAAAGAAAGAAAGAAAGAAAGAAAGAAAGAAAGAAAGAAAGAAAGAAAGAAAGAAAGAAAGAAAGAAAAGAAAAGAAAAGAAAGAAAGAAAAAAGAAAGTAAGTCAGTCAAGTGTCCATCTTTTGACTGGAACTGTGTGCCACTCTTGATCTCAGGGTCGTGAGTTCAAGCCCCACGTTAGATACAGAGATTCCTTAAAATAAATGTCGACTGGAACTGCAATCCTGTGAGAAACCTACTTAACTAAGGTTTTCTGGAAGGTTCTCTGGCTTTTTGTTGCTGTTGCCATTGTTTGTTTTCTTTTGTTTTTGGTGGTCAAACTCTGAAAACAGAGACTTGGGGAGACAAATTAAATAATAGTAATTTTTTAATTAACCTTTGATGATTAGATAAAAACCTCACCGAGCTAACACAAGTCATTGGATGGTCTCCAAGGCTCCTTCAACAATATGACAGTAACTTGATTCCCTGCGGTCAAATTTAACCATTTCTCCTTCAGTCTTCCATATGGTATGAAATTTCCCAGTAAAAACAATAGCATTTTAAGCAAGAGGAAAATTCCAGCTTGGTGTGAGACCTTGCAGATGAATCCTTTCTCACGACTCAGTTCACACGTGATCTCCTTAGAGAATCTCCCTAACCACCCTAACTCAAGTAGCCCCACATCCCTAGGGTCTGTCCATTACCCTGTTTTATTTCTTCATATCACTTACCACCATCTGAAATTATCTCATTTGTGTATCATACTTGTTTCTTGCCTGTCTTTCACACACTGGAATGTAACTTCCATGGGGCTGGGGTCCCAACTGCCTTTCCCTACTGTCTCTCCAGCAGCCAGAATGCTTGCTGCCTGATGCATATCTGTTGAGTTAACAGATGAACAGCAAAACCGAGGTACTCCTTTGAACGGGTCTTTCCCCTCATCTGCAGCAAGGAAAGAGAAGCATATACAAATCCCTAAATTCTCCTCAAAATGCCTACAAAGCAGTGTGTGGGTCAAGGGTGGTCCCGCATCCATCCATTCACTGGGCAGATTATTTACTGAGCAACCATTATGGACCAGGTGCTGGACTACATGCTGGGTATGTGCAAGAGAATAAAACAGATGTACTCCGGGTTCCTAAAGAAGCCATTATTGCACAAGCCCAAGCCTGGAACATCCAAGCCTGGAAGCATCCACAGAAGGGTCTACTTCAAAGATCTACAATATATACAAAGCCCTTAGCATGAGCCCTGGAGCACAGGAAGCACTCAGGAACCAATGAGAAGGAAGAAAATATTCAGGATGACAATAAGATGATGACTAATTTATATGCAGAAAGATAAAGTAACCTCTGATAGACATCAAATGAGCAATAAATATTTACTGGGGTTATTTTAAAAAGTATCAATATCTACCCCTGGAATAACTAGGAGAATTCAATATAAGTTCTTTGTGCAGATAAGATGAATCACCATGGCCAAGACTGGTGATGTATTTCACTTTCTTATCTAAAGCCACAGCCATATCGTCATTTATATTATTAATAATCTGGTAGGGACTTCCAGTCCTTGGGAAGATGATATGAGTACGCTTTGCTCTATCACTCCCACTGGTTGCAGCTAAAATCTGTGGACAAGCTAGATAGAACAGCTATAGGAGAATTCTAAAAGGAAAATAATAGCAAACATGCTGGGGAGGAAAATTAAAAGTCAAAGAACAACCAATATAGCAGTGAGTTTCCTGGTTTAATTTTTTTTAACTCAATTCTCCAGCTTAGACCCCAGAGCAACCCAAATCCCAGAACAACACAGCAAGCACAGGCAGGAAAAAAAAAATCCCCAAGAGAAACTTTCTTTTTGTTTTTTTTTTAATGTTCATTTATTTTTGAGAGAGAGAGAGCATGCACATGCAAATGGGAAGAGGCAGAGAGAGATGGAGAGAGGGAATCCCAAGCAGGCCCCATGCTTGTCAGCACAGAGCCCGATGCGGGGCTTGGACTCACGACCTGTGACATCATGACCTGAACCAAAACCAAGAGCCAGTTGTTTAACCAAGTGAGCCACCCAGGCTCCTCAAGAAACTTTCTTTTTTTGGAGGGGGTGGGGGCTAGAAAACTAGAAAAGGGGACCCCAATGAGACAGAGGATGTGGTGGTATCCCCATATTTTTTCTTCTTTTTACCTCTCCTGGCTCTGTCCCAAGCAAGCCTCAGTCATGAACCTGCACTTGTATAGTAGTTGCAACAGTGTCAGCCACAAAGGCACCAAAAACTCTAAGAAAGATCCTGCTCTTTGACCGGAAGAATGAGCTTCTCTGGTGCAAAGCGTGTGGGAGAAATCCCATTGTTTTTCTCTCTCTTTTGTCCCACTGTTTCACCCGAAGGTGGACCCATTAAGGTGGACCCATTCACATTAAGTGTGGAACTGGTCAGAGAGACTGAAACCCCAGACTTTTAGCCAGAGAATCAAGAGAGTAAGGAAGCAATCACAAATTGGAACAGGCTGGCAAAAGCTATCCTCTGTATATAAGTATGAAATCCTAGCCTCACTCTCAAACTGCCCATGTGTAGAATTTCCCAAAGCAGCATAGCAAAACCTGAGAACTGAACTATAGCACGGACCATCCCACCGAGCCCAGGCTGGCCCCTGAGTGGGCAGACCCAAAAGCAATACAGACACTTCAAAAATAAAATTGGCATTGGAACCAGAACCTACCAAATGCAAGACTTGCAATATAAACCTTACTGAATTGCTTTTTTAAAAAAAAATAATAATAACATCAATAAAAATCCCACATTCTCCAGAAGATTTTACAGAACCCAGGGTCTCATAAACACAATATTTACTATGTACAGAATGCAATCTGTGGTAGGCTGAATAATGTCCCACCAAAAGAGCTCCATGCCCTAATCCTCAGAACCTATGAATACATTAAAAGGGATTTCACAAATGTGAGGAAGTTAAGGATCTTGAAATGGAGACGATTATCCTGGATTGTCTGGTTGGGTTCAATGCAGTCACAAGAGTCCTTATATAAGAGGAGCAGGAAGATTGGGACCAGACAAATAAGAGATGTGAGGATAAAACCAGAAGTCTAAGTGATATATTTTGAAGATGGAGAAAGGAGCCACAAGCCAAGGAATACAGAAACCCCTACAAGGTGGGAGAGCTAAGGAATGTCTTCTCCTTTCAAGCCTCCAGAAGGAACGCAGCCATGGCAAGTCCTTAATGTTAGACTTCTAATCTCCAGGACTATAAGAGAATAAATTTATGTTGTTTTAAACCATGAAATGTGTGGTAATTTGTTATATCAGCAATAGGAAACTGACACACAATTTAAAATTACTCAACAAAGGAGAGGAAAAGGGGGGAAATGAGATAAAATCACTCCATAAAACACTCAGAAAGTCTTAGCCACTCTCAAGGAAAAGTCAACAGATGCCAACCCAAGGTGACCCAGGTGTTGACCTTATCAGACAAAGGCTTTAGAATAGCTACTATAGGGGCGCCTGGGTGGCTCAGTCGGTTGGGTGTCCGACTTCAGCTCAGGTCATGATCTCACAGTCCGTGAGCTCGAGCCCCGTGTGGGGCTCTGTGCTGACAGCTTGGAGCCTGGAGCCTGCTTCCCAGTCTGTGTCTCCCTCTATCTCTGCTCCTCCCCTGCTCATGCTCTGTCTCTCTCTGTCTCAAAAATAAATAAAAACATTAAAAAAAAAAAAAAAAAAGAATAGCTACTATAGGGGGCACCTGGCTGGCTCAGTGGGTTAAACGTGCGACTTTGGCTCAGCCCATGATCTCCCAGCTCATGGGTTCAAGCCCCGTATCAGGCTCTGTGCTGACAGTGCAGAGCCTGGAGCCGGCTTTGGGCTCTGTGTCTCCCTCTCTCTCTGCCCCTCCCCTGTTGACTCTCTATCTCTCTCTCAAAAAATGAATAAACAATAAAAAATTTTTAGCAAAAAATAAACAAGCTATTGTAACCATGTTCCATGAAGTAAAGGCAAACTTTAGAGAAATGAAAAGAGAGTGATTTTCAGCAAAGATGTAGAAACTACAAAAAAATAGAAATTTTTGAACTGAAAAATATAACTCAAATTAAAAATTCCCTAGATGGGTTCAACAGAAGACAAATAACTCAAGAAAGAGCCCATGAACTTGAGATTGATCAACAAAAATGTCTAATGTGAACAAAAGCAGAACAAAAATTGGAAAAAAAATAACAGTTCAGGAACCTATGGAGCATATTAAAAGGTCTAAAATCTATGTCACTGGAGTCTCAAAAAGATAGGAGAAAGAGACTAATGCAGGAAAGAAATATTTGAACAAATGTCTCAATACTTCCCAAATATGCAGGACGTAATTACAGATTCAAGACATTCAGTGAACCTCAATTAAGATAAGCTCAAAAAATAAAAACAAAAAACTATGACCAGATACATTGTAATCAAACTGCTGAAAACCAAAGTCAGAGAGATGGATGGTTGGAAGGATGGATGGGTGGATAGATAGAGAAATACAGAGATACAGAGATACAAGACAGATGGAGGAATGAGGGATGATGCATGGATGGATAGACAGATATAGAGATGATAGATAGATAGATAGATAGATAGATAGATACAGAAAAAAGAAAGAAAAAATTAAGGAAGGAGGGAAGGAAGGAAGGAAGGAAGGAAGGAAGGAAGGAAGGAAGGGAGAAAAAGTAAGAAGGAGGGAAGAAGAAAGGGAGGGAGGGAGGAAGTAATTTTATTTTTAGATTATATATAGGGCATGACAGTGGTTCTCAACAAGGGTGGCTTTGCCTCCCAGGAGACATTTGGCAATGTCTGGAGATATTTTTGTTTGTGACTGTCATCTAGTAGGCCAAGGATGCTGCTAAACATCCTACAGTACACAGGACAGCCCCACAACAAAGAATCATTCAGCCCAAAATGTCGATAGTTTTGAAGTCCACAACCCTGAAATAAGGAAACAATTCAAATTACTGGAGAGTTCTCATCAGAAAGCATGGTGGCCAGTAGACAGTGAAACAACACTGTTAAAGTGCCAAAAGAGCTGTCTACCTAAAATTCTATATCCAGTGAAAATATCCTTCAGGGATGAAGGCACGATAAAGATATCTTAGGATGAAGAAAAATAAAAAAGAATTTTTTGCCAGCAGAGTTGATGTAAAAGAAACACGGCAAGAAACTCATCAGGTGGAAAGGAAGTAATACCAGAAAGAAATTGGAAATGTTAAAAATCTAGATAAATGTAATCGACTATTTTTCTCCTGTTAAATTCTTTAAAATATGTGTAACTGTTGAGAAAAAATTATAACCTTGTCTGATGAGACTTTCAATGTATGAAGATGTAAAATACAGGAAAAGTACAACCTATATAATTGTAATTAAAGACTCTAAATTTCTCTTCAAGTGGTAAAAAAAATTTTCAGAAGTTAAATACAGGCACACTTTGTTTTATTGTGCTTTGCTTTATTGCATTTTGCAGATACTGTGCTTTTGACAAATGGAAAAAAGTTGTTTGTAGCAACCCACATCGAGTAAGTCTATCAGAGCAATTTTTCCAACAGCATTTGTTCACTTCATATCTCTGGGTCACATATTGGTAATTCTCGCGATATTTTGAGTTTTCCATCATTTTTATATTTGTTATGGTGATCTGTGACCAGTTTACTACTCACTGAAAGCTCAAATGGATAATAGCAATTTTTAGCAATAAAGTATTATTTAATTAAGGTATATACATTGCTTTTTTAGATGTAATGCTATTGCATACTTAATAGACTACAGTATAATGTAAACATAACTTTTATATGCACTGGGAAACAAAAAATTTATTTGACTCCCTTTACTGCAATATTCACCTTATTGTGGCCACCTGGAACCAAACCCACACTATCTCTGAAGTATGCCTTGTATGTACATTGTAATTTATAAAAATTTTTACGTTGTAATTCTTTGCAAGAAGAGAGGGAGAGAGAGAGGGAGGGAGAGAGAGAGACTCTTCAATGAAATATAATTTTTAAAGCCAACAAATAATAAAACATTTAAAAAATTCAAATCCAAAAAGAGAGCAGGAGAGACAGAACAAAGACAAACAGAAAGCAATAGTAAAATTAATTCCACCATATCAATAATTAAATTAATGGTCTAAATCAATCTATGAAAAGACAGATTGTAAATTGGGTTTAAAAAAGACCCAACTATTGGGCCGCCTGGGTGGCTCAGTGGGTTAAGCATCTGACGTAAGGTCAGGTCATGATCTTGTGCTCCGTGAAGTCAAGCCCCATGTCGGGCTCTGTGCTGATGGCTTGGAGCCTGGAGCCTGCTTTGGATTCTCTCTCTCCCCCCCCGCTCTCTCTCTCAAAAACAAAAATAAAATCAAATATATGCTGTCTTCAGTAACCCACCTGACCACATAGCCAAACTACTTTGTTGGGTGACAGATAGCAGTACTAGATGATAAAGAAACCCTGAATTGCCAGAACTTTACAGATAGTCTTGTACATTCATCCTGTCCTCAGAAGCTCTTGTGTGGCTGTCCACTGTCAGCCCCAGCCTATACCAGTCTAAGTGTCTGATTTTTTCACAGTCGCTTATTTCTTTATCCAAATCTTACCTAGAACCATTGGTCAAGGCCTCGTATGTTCTAGCCCCTTTCTTATCATTTTCTTTGTCATAGAATCTTTGTTCACAGCAGAACCTATGCACTGGTGTTAACTTGTAAGCATCCTTCGTCCTGCATCCCTCAGTAACCATTAGCAGGAAACAGGGTCTCTCACTATCTCTCCACACACGGAAAAGCCTTGTCCTGTGGGTCCATTCTGAGTGTTGAGTCCTTCGCAACCTACTTTTTTGTATGAATCTTTCCTACTTCATCATCCCCTACATTTGCATTTAAGTACATCCCTTGCTAATTATGTGCTCCCTAAATACATAAATTCTGTCCACAGCCATGGGACAGAATCCTTTCCCTTAGGAGTCTTCCCTCCCCCCCATCCCACCCCCCGCCAAATTTGTCTAATTTTACCTTTGGAGGTAAAAGCCCATGGCTTGGGCTATGAACAGAAAAAACTGAGAGACAGTGTGGCCCACAGATGGACCACTTTCCTTCTCAGATGTGTCTACGAAGGTGACATCTGGGGCCTTAAGTGTTCATATGAATCATTAGGGTGTGCACTCTTTTCAAAAAAAAAAACCCTAAAAATCATAAGATAAACATCCATAATTTCATAATTTAAAACATTTAAAAACATAAAAAGTAAAAGTCCCCTCTGCCCCATCTAATCCCACTCCCAGAAACAGTCACTGTGAACAGTGTGCCCTTGAATGTTCTTCAGTGGCACTCCACTGCCCAGCTCCATAATAATCTCCGTGTGTACATGTGTAAACATAACCATCTATGTGTCTAGCCATATAGAAACAAACATTTTTAGTGGATTCATGCTCAACCTTTTGATCTAGGAATAGCTTTTTCATCGTGGTAGAAGTCTAAGATGACCCCACTATTCCTGGACCCTAATGTACACGTGTACACATACCTTCTCCCACTATTCAATCAAACATGGGTCAAAGCATTCCTGTGAAGAGATTTTGCAGATGTAATGAATGCCCCAAATCAGTTCACCTTAAGATAGGGAGATTATCCAGGTGAAACTGAGATAATCACATGAACACTTTAAATCTGGGTCTAGAGGTCAGAGACAGAGGAAGTCAGAGGTTGAAATCTTGAAGATCTGACGTGCTACTCTGGTTTAAAGATGGAAGGGGACACATGACAAGGACCACAAGTGGTCTCTAGGAGCTGAGAGCAGTCCCTAATTGACAACCAGCAAAGAAATGGGGACCTCAGTCCTACAGCCACAAGAACTGAATTTATCCAGCAATAAGTATCAAGTTGGGAAGCTGACTTTCCCCCAGAGCTTCTGGATGAGAACTCATTCCAGCTGACTCTTCAATTTCAGCCTTGGGATATCCTGAGCCCAGAACCCAGCCATACCAAACTTCTGAGTAGGTGTTATTTTAAGTTCCTAAATTTGTGGCAATCTGTTACACAGCAAGAGAAAACTATTACAACAATATACAGCTTTCCAAGTCAATATAGATAAATGTTTCTTATTTTAAGAGTCGTATAATATATTGTTTTGATATTATTTTGATACAGCAAAACATATCCAAACACATCCCTACTTAAAGACATGCACCTGTTCCTATTTCTTGTTATTTTCAAATAACCAACCAACAAACATCCTAATGCACCTGTCTTGAAATAGCTGTGATACTTTTTTCTGGAAGACAAATTACAAAAAGAGGAGTTATTTTACTAACAGCATGCACATTTTTTAATAGCCATCATTCAGTTAATCCCCAAAATTGAATTGATTTACCCTCCCCCAAAAATAGACTGCCCAATTCCACACACCCTTACAGATAATACCAAGTATTATTCAATTTTATAAATTTTCTACAGTCAGTAAGTTTTAAATTTTCATGTTCGTGACTACCTAAGCAAATTTACTCATTTTATTGTCCATTCGTACTGTCATCTGTGAATATCTTTTGCTAATTTGAGATTAAATTGTTTGCCTCTTCTCATTTTTATGAGGTTTTATATAACAGAAGTGGTCATTCTTTGTTTTTTACAAATGAGGGCAAATATTTTCTCCAAATCTATCATTTGCACTTTCACAGTTTACATGTCTTTCACCATGATTTTTAATTTTTTTATGTTATCAAACATACATTTTTCTCAATGGCTTTTGTTTTTCTAATTTTTAAAAAAAATTTTTAATGTTTTTATTTATTTTTGAGACAGAGAGAGACAGAGCATGATCAGGGGAGGGGCAAAGAGAGAGGGAGACAGAATCCAAAGCAGGCTCCAGGCTCCGAGCTGTCAGCACAGAGTCCAACATGGGGCTCGAACTCACAAACCGCAAGATCATGACCTGAGCTGTAATCAGATGCTCAACCGACCGAGCCACCCAGGTGACCCAAATGGCTTTTGTTTTTTATGAATTATTTAAGAAAGCGTTCCTCATCATATGGTTATACACCCTATCTTGCAATATGCTCCTCCAATATTTTATACTTTTTCTTTTCTACCCATAACATTTTTAATAGCTTTATTGACGACAATTTACCGCGCCCCCAAAAATCACCCATTTCAATTCTGCAGCTTGATAACATGGAAAAACTCATGCAAGTTGTGCAACCATCTCTACAATCTAGTGTGAAAGCACATCAAACATCCTAGAAATGTCCCTGTGCTTGTTTTCAGGCAATCCTTGCTTCCATTCCAGCCCCTAGGAAACCACTGATTTCATGGATTTTGCCTTTTCTAGAAACTGCATATAATAGAATCATACAAGATGTAGTCTTTTGTGTTTGGCTTCTTTTACTGAGCATGATGTCTTTGAACTTAATCCAGGTGGTATGTAGTTCAGTCCTTTTTGTGGCTGAGTAGTTAGTATTCCACTGTCCCAATAAGACACCTTTTTTTATCCAGTTACCACTGAATGCCACTTAGATTGTTTCCCGTTTAGAGCTACTCTTAGATGATTACTCCATATTAAATTTATTTTTAATGTAAGGTTTTATGTAGGGATCCATTCTTTTCTTTTTTTTTTTTTTAATTTTTTTTTCAACGTTTATTTATTTTTGGGACAGAGAGAGACAGAGCATGAACGGAGGAGGGGCAGAGAGAGAGGGAGACACAGAATCGGAAACAGGCTCCAGGCTCTGAGCCATCAGCCCAGAGCCTGACGCGGGGCTCGAACTCCCGGACCGTGAGATCGTGACCTGGCTGAAGTCGGACGCTTAACCGACTGCGCCAACCAGGCGCCCCGGGATCCATTCTTTTCTAAATTGGTAACAATCCTTCCCCCACTATTTAATGAATAATACTAACCCCACTGGTTTGAATTACTACGTTTATCACAAATTAACTTCCAATTTATCCTTGGGTCTATTTCTAGACTTCCTTTTTCTTTTTTTTTTTAAGATTTTTTTTTTCAGGAATCTCTACCCCCAATGTGGGGCTTGAACTCACAACCCCGAGATTAAGAGTTGCATGCTCCACAAACTGAGCCAGCCAGGTGTTCCTAGACTTCCTCTTTCTTTCCACTGTTTGTCCGTAGCTTTATGCTATTTTAATATCTAGTAGGGTAGTTATTTTTCTTTGTCAAAGATTTCTTAGCAATTCCCACACATTTAGTATTTTTTTAAGTTTATTTATTTATTTTGAGAGAGAGAGAGAGAGAGAGAGAGAGAATGTCAAGCAGGCTCTGTGCTTTCAGCATTAGCCCAACACAGGGCTCAAACTCATGAACGCTGAGATCATGACCTGAGCCTAAATCAAGAGTTGGATGCTTAACCAAGGTTAAGCTACCCAAATCCCCCCACTTAGTATTTGATATGAAACTTAGAATACATTTTTTCAGTTCCCCACCTCTCCAAAAAGATAAATTATCAGAACTGCATTGAATATTTATGTTGGTTTTAGAAGGATTTTTATCTTTAGGGTGTTAATCTTCTATCCAAGAACATAGCACATGCTTTCATTTATTCCTTTGGTAAAATTTATGCCCTTCCGTAAAAGCTTGGCATTTTCTTCACATTGCTATTATATTCCTTATTTAATTTATCATTAGGTTTTTGATAGCTTTTGCACTCGTTTTTATTCCATTTTATTTTCTAAATCGTTTTTGACAGTGGAAAATTGAAAATTAATTTTTGCTTATTCATCTTATTTCTAGCTAAATTCCCTTACTAGTTATAATAGTTTTTCATTTGGGCTCATAGCTTTCATACATATAAAGTGATATCAGAAGCATGTAGTAATAATTTCAATCATTCTCTTTCAAAATTTAAGTCATGTATCTTTATTGTTGTGTTCCATCAATTAGACCTTAAAATTTTTGTTGACTGCTAGCAGTGTTAACAAGTATCCCTGCTTTATACAAAACTTGAATGGCAAGTCTTATACAGTTTTGCTATAATGCTTGCTGTTGATTTTTAATAAATTTCCTTATCCCTTCTATAAGTTTTCTTCTACTCTTTTTGTAATTTTCTTTATTTATTTTGAGAGAGAGAGAGAACCTGTGCACCAGCAGGGTAGGGGCAGAGAAAGAGAGGGAGAATCCCAAGCAGGCTCCACTCTGTTACCACAGAACCCAACATGGGACTTGATCCCACAAATCCTGAAATCATGACCTGAGCCAAAATCAAGAGTCAGATGCTTCACCGATGGAGCCACACAGGTGCCCCAAGTTTTCTTCTATTCTTACTTCCCTATATTTTATCAGAAATAGTTGCTGAAATGGTGATCTACTGATTTGGCCATATTTTGTCCAATTTATTAATGCAATTATTTGGCTAGGTGATTTCCCAATGTTAAATCACTATGACATGCTTAAAAATAACCCCCTTTTCAGGAGGGCAGAACTTCGTTGTATAGGCTGATCTAAATATCTAGAAATTTTATTTTCTACCATACATCCAACTACCCAGTAAATCATTGGGATTTCCTTGGGCAGTTAGGACTTCCTAGCAAGGCCCCACTGCTGTTCCCTGAACCTCCTCCAACATGCCAGGCTCTCCTCAAATATGCTTTGTCTCAGATGGATAACCCTTATTTATCTCTTGGGCCTCAATTCTGGCGTCATTTCCCCAGGAAGCTTTCTCTGAAGCTCCCAGGTGGGGCGGTATCTCCCCCTTGCATGTTCCCAAAGGTCTTAGCACTTCCTGCTATCCCGTGTCATTCTGCCTTTTGGGGGAGCCCAGGGACTTGGAAAGTCCTGGCATTTCCATGAGGCAGGATTAGAGAGTTAGATTTCAATGAAGAGAGCTAAGTAACTTGCCCAAGATCATACAGCAAGAAAAGGGAAGAACAGGTGCTCACAGCCACGTCTTTGACTGCAAGTCCATGCTTTTAACCACAAGGGAATCATTATCTACTCCAAAAGGTACATGGTTAAGTTCTTTTCATGTTTTTAAGCTGTATTGGACAGGATACAGGAAATGTCCATGAAACCATAAGGGACTTCTTAAGGGTAGTGGTCCAAGTTAAGGCTCCCAACACATGTGTTAGGAAAAGCCAATATGTTTCACTGACCACAACCATCTGGACCAGGGACCAACAGTGCCCATGCCATAGGCCAGCATGTCTCAGATGCACATGATAGGTCGACTGCCTCTGAGGAAGTTTGGTGTAAAGCTCTGTGCATTGAGGTCTTCTATATGGGAGGAAGACAAACTAACCAAATTGGAGCCTCTCTTGGGAAACATTAAGCTGGTTGCATGCACAGAAACTGGAGCAGGATATAAGGCCCAAACTAGGCCCAGAATAAAGGACTCATCCATGCACATCCATCTAGACCATCTCACTGTGATGGGAGAGCATCATAGAATCCCTGTATGTCCAAACTGGAGAGAGCAGGGAGACCATGCAGTCCATCTTCCACCTTCCAAGGGCGAGGAAACAGAATGATGGAAGGAAGCTGGCCCACCCAAGGGCTCACAGAGGTCAGTAGCAGAATGAGATTCAACCAAAACCTCTGAATCCTAGGCCAGTCCTTCCACGTGCACTCCCAGAACTGGACATGCCTAGAAGATCAGCGAGGACACTCCAGGTGGAGATAAGAAAGCACACAGAGTACTTGCAGGCATAGACAGGGTACACAACAGATGGGGTCCAGGTGGTGGAAGACGCTGACTACCAGTCCAGTGAACTTGTTCTTAATTCTACAGGCAGAGCTGATAACAGTGTGGACTCTCGATCCAGATCCCAGGCTCAGATCCTGCCTCTGCCACTTATCAGCTGTGACTCGGTACAAGTAAATTAAGCCCTGTACATCTTAGTTCTCGCCTCTTGAAAATGAAGATGGTGATAGCATCGACATCACAGTGTTGTTGTGAGGAGTAAATGAGCTGCAATGTGCGAAGGGCTCAGAACACCCCCTCCCAGCATATTGTAAGCATCAAAAAGTGTCTGCTTTATTACTATTTTTGATCAAGAGAGTCATGAAGAAAGCCATGTTTTCAGATGGTTACTCTGGCCAAAATTATCCCAGAGCCAGGGAGAGATGAGAGAAGTGTTAACATCACCTCGTGTGTGGGATGGGAAGGGAGAGAAGGGAAAAAAAAGCAGGATGGCTGGGTCTCCCATGGTCGATCTAGAACACCTCTTCTGATTTCATGCCTCTTTCTTGTTGCTTTGTGGAGATGAACTAACTCAAAGACCATTTCTTCTCTGTACAGCCAATGATTTCCTTCAGAATGAGGATGGAAATGGGGAAAAGGAGAAAGTCCTCCCTGAATCTTGCTCAGCTGTCTCTAACCTCTCCAAACTTCCCCATCCCTAACTTGTCCTTGTGACTTCAGTGTTTAATATGCACAGGGCATTAACCACACCCTTACCGTGACCTGACTGACCCTGCAGCTGGGGCCAAGCACAGTGACAGAGAGCCCCAGGCAGCAGGCGATGGGCTTGTGCCTGTACCTGTTTATCTGAGGATTTAGTTTCCAAATAAAGCATCTGTACTGGTGCTTTATGTAAATGCAAAAATGGCAATTAGCAGCCCACACAAAGGAGCTAAGGAGTTCCGCATCCATGTGGCTCATACACCAGGGGGGTGTTCATGCCCAAGAACAATGGACTGAAGGGATCATACACCTGGAGGTTTTCCAGGCAGTGTTACAAGCAGGTGACATTGACCTCCTTAGGGGATTTTGGTTTTCACTCTGGCTTAATGATGAGCCTCCATCTATCTGACTTTGCCTTCAATTAGAGATTCTCAAGAAGAAAAGAGTGCATGTCTCTGTATGTGGAAGCCAGGCCAATGGCCATCAAGGATGAACAGTCCAGAGCCATTAGCACCAGTCTCCCCTGTACATTTTCATGTCAGTAACCTACTCCCATTCTGCTGTGATTTCTCCCATCACCTTGCATTCAGCTTTAGCTTCTCATTCCCACTCTAATCAGCCATTTTGTTTAGGGTTTGGCTTTGATATATCTGATGCTTACACACTTCTGCCCACCTCCAACTCCAGAGTTCATTTAGCTTTGGTGTCTTGTGTAGTGTCCTCTGCCATAATTGTATTCCAGGGAATTAAAAGCCCATAGGGCCCCACACTGACTCCTAAGAAGGATCATCAAGAAAAGGAAGGCTATGCCTGTGGCCCTGGTGGCCAACTGAGGTACACATCTCTTACACTGGAAGTCCTGAGTCTCACATCAGCCTTTCCAAAGTGCGCACATTCATCAAATGACCTCACACAAAAGAATCCACCTCCAAGAAATCCCAAGTGGTCACATTTGGCCTCTCATTCCACTCCAGGGAAGAAAGGATAGCTATCTGTATGCTTGCCCTAAAATCTGGCGAAAAGAATACAAGCTTACTGGGACTTCTCCTTTCGTATGTCCCTTGGGCATTGCAGCCAAGTTCCCCTGAGACATTTTTCCCCAACCTCCAGCCTAAAGTGACCTGAAGGCTCTATTACATGAACATAAAGCATTACTCCATTCCTTGCTTTCTGCCTGATCTTCCTGCTCCTCTCTAACCAACTCCTGTGTTTGAAATTCATTTCTATATGATCTCAGCTGAATAACAGTATCTGGGTCTAGCAGTTCTTGGAAAGAGGGAAGACAGCATTCAGAGTTGAGGTAATATGAATTTGGAGTGGTCACATGGGCTTAGGGAACTGCTTAAAATGCACAAGATTCCAATAAGTCTAGATGACAGTTTTAACTGTCTAGAACGATGACTACCACACAATATCAAAATGTCTAGAATGATGACCACCACACAATATCAAAATGTCTAGAATGATGACCACCACACAATATCAAAATGTCAAGAACGATGACCACCACACAATATCAAAATGTCTAGAACAATGACCACCACACAATATCAAAAAAACAAAATTGTGATCCAATCCTTCCAGTTTTCTCAAATGGCACAGATTATTTTAACTCACTTCTTTACATTGAATGCAATTCAACTGATGAGTACTTCTTTCTTTTCATAAAGACCACCATGAGGGACAAGAAGTCCATTATGAAGACCCTACTAAATGGGTCTCCGTCCCAGGTACTGGGGCTTAGGACATGAACATATCTTTTCAGGAGAAAGTTCAACCCACAACAGGACAGAAGAACTCCTGGAACAGGCAGTGGAGGGAGCAGTTTCCTAGAGCTGCCATAACAAATAACCACAAACTGGGTGACTTAACACAATAGAAATTTATGCTCTCACAGTTCTGGAGGCCAGAAGTTCAAATTCAAGGTGTCTGCAGGGCTGTGTTCCCTCTGAAGCCTGTAAGGGAGCCCTTCTTTGCCTCTTCCAGCTTCCAGTGGTTTCTGGCATTTCTTGGTGGTCTGTGGCCTGCAGCTACAGTGCTCCAGTCTCTGCCTGTGTCCTCACATGGCCATCTTCCTTCTGTGTGTGTCTCTGTGTTCAAACTCCCTCTACTTATAAGGACACCAGTCATTGGACTAGTGTCTACTCTGATCCAGTATGACTTCATCTTAACTTGATTATGAATACCCTACTTCCACATAAGGTCTCCTTCTCAGGTACTGGGGCTTAGGGCATGAACATTTCTTTTCAGGACAAAATTCAACACACAACAGGGCAGTAAGGACAGGCACTAACCTGACTCTACAAGCCAAGTGGGGCTGGGTCTGTCTTGCATCCTTCCTGCTCCTTCCAGAATAGGTTCCCTCTCTAGCACTCAGCCTCTGTCCTTTGATCCCAGTATCTCCAGGACCCCACACTCTGGGCCATCCTGACCAACCATGCTTCTGTCCTACCCTGCCTAGTGCCTAGCACTGTATCCAGCACATAGCAGGCATACAAAAGATATGGATGCATGACATCCAACTGGTCTTGTTTTGGAGACAAGACCGAAGACCCTAGACATAATTATCTCAGAGGAACTGAGGATACTGAAGCTGTCTCCCTTAATCAGGACCACCCACCCACAGAGGGGAACTGAGGGCCAGCAAATCTTCAGGCACACCTCAGAACTGCCTGCCTGTGTTCTGGGAGTCCTCTTTCTTGTTCCTACCATGTTCTTGACAGATGTTCTATTGTTGTTCCCTTCCCTGGGGTTATCTATTTTGTTTTGACCCTTGTCTCCAGCCCTGCTTTTATGATCTTGGTGCAACAGGAAGTGACCTCAGCACTCAGCTTGCCCTTCCCCTTCCCCTATCAGTGGACATTCCCTGTTACCCAATGGACATTCCCTGTTACCCAGATCTGACCTCTAGGACCCACCCAGCCACTAGCTGTTTGCAAGATGCAGAGCACAAGCTTGTCCCAGCATCCTAGCTCCTGTGTATGGAAACTGTAGTCTATGCCAGACATGGTGTTAATGGTTTCCCATGGATCAGTTCATTAGATCCTCAGAGAAACCCCAAGAGGTCAGACAAATTACTATACCCATTGTACAGATGAGGAAGCTGAGCCTTGGAGAGGTTGAATACCTGTCCCAAGGCCACACACCTAAGAAGTGGTGGCCTTGATTCCTTCCTGGGCCTCCAACTGTGCAGCCAATGGTCTCAGAGCACAATGCCAGTTTCCCTGAGTATGGGACACACTGTCCTGTTGGGACCACCATGATCCGGGGTGGTGCACAAACACAGTCAAATTGACTCCTTACATTAGGTTTAATCCTCTCCCATCTCTCTGGTTGTATAATGGGAAAGTCTTGCTCTGGTGCTGAATGGGATCTGATTTAGCACCTTTCTGACATTTGCTACTATCCTCTCCACCATCCCCACCCCCACCACCATCCCTGGTTTTTATTTTTTTAAAGGCAAGTCAATCCTCCAGCTCAGGCAATTTGACAGGCAACCATCTAGGGAAGAAAATGCTACTGGTCATCATCTTATTTATTTTTCATGGTTACTTTGAATTCATGCAAGTGATACTGTTTTTCCTTTCATGGTAGCAATTAAAGGCTTCATTTTGTAATGTATTTGCTTAAGTACACGGGAATCCACTTCTTAAAAATTAATAGTGCATGTGATACACCCAATATGGAACACTCAAAAGGTGGAGCACAGGAGACTCCAGTGTGGAACAGTAAGGGCCCTGTGTGTTACCACCTCCCAGGACTGGGGGATCCCAGCTACCATACCAGCTGAGCTGGTGTCTCCACCTAGATGCTCTTCAAATACCTTCGTGGTGTGTAGTCATTTAGAAAAGCTACAATTTTTCACAAGTTTCGGAAACATCAAAGAGCACTGACCCGTTAACCACCACATTCTCCTCCAAAAAACCTCAAAGTTTGGAGAAAGTAATGATTAGCTCAGACTGAAGAAGTAAAAAATCTGCCCTGCCATTCATCAAGCTGAGATAACACACACAGATGAAGCCAGGAGCAATGGAATTGAAAACAATATTTCTCCCAAGGACACTGCACATTATAACCTTCTTTAACTATGGCTTTCTCACATCCTGAAAATCCTTGATCTCTAAAATCAGGGACCACGAGAAACTCGGCTTAGGAAATCATACGGGTAAAAATGAAACATTTCCCTCTTGCTTGGTGGAGGATCTAAGTCACTTTGACACAGAGATGCAGCCCCAATTTCCAGCCCAGGTGCAGAGCTTCAGAGAAGGGGGTTTCGAAGACATTTATCTTAACTCTGTTGTTTCCAAGGAAACAAGAGCCTGGCCCAATTTACAGTCCAGAACTGACACTAACACGCTGATATCCATCTCTGCTTTGTTTCGAACCTTTATTTCCATTTTTACCCTAAATGTTACCCTTCCCAAAAACCCTGTAAGAATTCTACCTCCTTCTATGTTGGGTGAGATGCCCCGTGGTGAGCAGCCTCCCCCATCACAATGAGCCAACAACTCTTCATTAGGCCACAGATGGTGGTCTTAGGCTGATCTCGCATATTCCCACCTCTGTTTGTTTCTGTTTACCTTTTCAAATAACCAAACAAACAAATCACAATTTGTCCCCTAGGGCTATCAGAGCAAAATTATGAAAACTGTAATTGAACTCTTCTATAGAAACCACCTGATAATTTGACTCAACCTCTCTAGGCAACCGTTAATGTTATGGTTCTTTTTTTTTTTTTTTTAACATTTATTTATTATTCAGAGACAGAGAGACGCTGAGCATGAGCAGGGAAGGCGCAGAGAGAGGGGGAGACACAGAATCCGAAGCAGGCTCCAGGCTCTGAGCTGTCAGCACAGAGCCCGATGCGGGGCTTGAACTCACAAACTGCGAGGTCATGACCTGAGCTGAAGTTGGCCGCTTAACCGACTGAGCCACCCAGGCACGCCATCTCTTTTTTGATGATTGTGGTTTTGTTTTGTTTCGGTCAGGAGTTCTGGCCTTGATCAATGTTGCGAGTAAACACACAGGCTTGAATTTCCACAAGGCTGCTTAGCTGTCCGCGCTCCGCGTCTGCACGGGCAAAGTTCCATGCCCATCATGAGGCAGCATCTGTGGTCAAAGCCCACAGGCTCTTACACAAATTGTGTTGACTGGAGGTCATCTGGATGAAGGAAGACCACGCCGCCCCCCAGCTACATGTGGGGTTCTTGAGTCATGTGGCTCTTTTAGACAAGTCTAGACTGGGATGGGATGGGGTGCAGGGTCCAAACTCCTTCCACACTGAGCCATCTGTTCTCTCGCCTCTGCTTCCTGGCAAGCATCTGCCTACTCCCTGCTCACTCAGAGATCCTCGGCTCTCCCCTAGCTGAGGCTCACACTTGATTTTGCAGCACAGCTGGCCACAGCGTGACTATGTCAGTCACTCACAGCCACAGGACTAAATCCCCAGGGCAGAAAATGTGATCAGATCAGTATCCCCTCACGCACGGGGCTGCCCTGTGCTTATGAAAGCAGACACAAACACGGGCACCTGGTCCTCCCTTGGGTGACAGAAGGAGATCCAAAGAGGGAAAGGGCTTTATACATCCATTCTGTATTAACCTTAATAACAGAAGGATCGAAGAGAGCCAAACTTCTTTTGCAACTTATGTTTGTCTAACTCAGGTATCACAATTATCTGCCTACTGATACCTCAGGAGAAAGTCTCAATAGGTCAAGGGTAGGGTTAGCCCAGCACTAGATGCCTTGATTGGCTCAGGAACATGACATACTACCAACATCTGTATGCACCTGATGAAAGAGAGACAAGGAGAGGAGAGAAGGGGATAGGAGGAGAGGGGAGGGGATGGGTAGGAAGAGGGAGGAGAAAGAAGAGAGGAGAAGAGACGGGAGGTCAGAGGGTCAGTGCAACTTATTACTCCATCAGAAAAACAACTTCCTGCCACTCAGGAAGAAGTCAGTGAGTCAGTGTGAGAAGTGTAGAAGTGTATAATTATAGCATTATTAATTCATACTGTGCCTTTGAAAGGTCATTTTCCTGGGGGAACAGCCGAGTATCATGGAAAGGGCACCAGTTCTATCGTCAGGCAGCCCCAGACTCCACTGTGTGACTTTCCCAGATGTGTGACCTGGGCAAATTCCTCCCCTTCCCTGACCTCAGTTTTCTCTCTTGGGAACAATATGGAGCACTACCTTGCCCAAGGTTGAATCTGAAGGTTACATAAGATAATGTGATTCACCCTCCCCTTGGGTTCCAAACCAGATCGAAGATGGAGTGACTAAGGTCTCAGCTGCCATGGTTCAGGCTGCAATCAACATCATCAACAGCCCCATCCCTTAAGCTTCTGTGTACAGGATCCTTGTTTTGTCTTCAGTAGTTTGTTCCCAGAGAAAACATCACAAGAGCACAAGTTTCTCTTCTGAGATAAAGTCCTAGAGGTCAAAACATCCGAGTCTTTGAATGAATCTCCAGCTTTAAAATGTCTTAGTGATAAAAAAAAAAAAAAACACTTGATGAACTTCTACGGGCTTCACCACATCCTATGTATGGGACATAGGGGATGTAGGGGACACTGTCAGTGCCCACCCCGTGCGCCAATGGGAAAGGGCAGGGAGAGAGGGGGAGAGAGAGAAAGAGAGAGAGAGAGAGAGAGAGAGAATCCCAAGCAGGCTCTGTGCTATCAGCACAGAGCCTGACGCGGGGCTTGAACTCACGAACCATGAGATCATAACCTAAGCCGAAGTCAAGAGTCAGACGCTTAACTGACTGAGCCACCCAGGCGCCTCCATCTCCCCTCATCTCACTACTTTAGATCACCCTCCAGACATCCAATGGCCGCACCTGCACCACTTTGCCTGAAGGCATTCTCTGGCCAAAGCCTGTTTGCCAGCTCACGGGCAGGACGGAAGTGTCAGGGACTAAAACTCCCCAGGCAGCCCTCAACCAGCGGCCAGTGCCAGGGTGATAACCCCCAAGGGTATATTTTACTCCAGCTCTCAAAGTTACACCAACAGGACTGGGCTCCAGCTGCCCTCAGCGGCAGCCGCCTTTCCTGGAGTGATGGTTAACTTTATGTGTCAACTTGGCTGGGCCACGGGATGCCCAGAAATTTGGTCAAACATTCTGGATGTGTCTGTGAGGGGGTTTCTGAATGAAATTAGCATTTGAATGGGTAGACTGAGTAAAGCAGACCGCCTCCTCCTGGTGGGCCTCATCCAATCCACCAAAGGCCCAAATAGAACAAAAGTCTGACTGGGAAGAACTCTTCCTCACTGCTTGACTGTCTTTGAGTTAGGACACCATCTTCGGCCTTCAGACTCAGACTGGGAATTATGCCTTCAGCTCTCCTGCTTCTCCCGCTAGCTGACTGCCAATCTTGGACAGATTCTCAGTCTCTATCATCTGTGTGAGACAATTCCTTATGGTAAGTGTGTGTGTGTGTGTGTGTGTGTGTGTGTGTGTGTGTGTGTGTAATATATATATATATATTACACACACACACACACATACAATGTGCATGTATAAAAATACATGTAAGTTATTGGTTCTGTTCCTCTGGAGAGCTCTTACTAACACAGGAGACTTCTCTTCTTTGCCTCACTTCTCCACTTCTCTACTAGGGATTACTCTACCAACCAACCAACCAAGCTACTAACATTCAAATCCTTGTGTCAGAATCTGCTTCTGAGGGAACTCAGACTAAGACAGACCAGCCCAGCTGCATTCCCGACCCCCTCTGCCTTGCCATCTCTGACACGGTGAGGCTGGAAACCCAGCCACTGCTTTCCTAGCTTCCTGTGTAGTTACAGGTGGCCATGGGACCCAATCTCGGCCAATGAGATATAAGAGTTAATCTACTGGGGCTTCTGAAATGCTATTTTACTTCTTGTTAAAATGGCAACGTATGGAAAGAAAACTTGTCTCTTCTGTTCTTCTTCCTGCCTTTAAATGCTAACATGGTACCTAGAGTTTTATCACCATCTTACAACCCTAATGAATCCAGAGTCCCGAAAGGCCTGTAACATTTGCCATGTCTAATAAGACAAATCCCCAGAATCTAATTATTTTCTCCTGGGCACTGTGTATATAGTATTTTAAGATATTGACTCTCCCTTCCCCCATTCAAGCAAGTAGGGAGTTCTGCACATTGGCACCCAGGAGAGGTTTATGGCAGAGCAGAAAATAAATCTCCTGAAAGTGTTTCCGGCTCATATGTTTCAAAGACCTAAGGCCTTTAGGAAAGAGGATTCTGGCCATGGGATTGAGTGTCTTAAAAAAGAGAGAGTTGATCTCACACAGGCAAAAAAGAAATTCCCCTGGGGTTGGAGAAGAAGGGCAGAAGCAGGGATTACAGAGAGGCCTCTGATGCAGAGGAGATGTAGGCCCCACTATGTGTCACACTCTGCTTGTCTACAGCACTGTCACTGGCCAATGACAAGACTCAAGACAGGAAGAGTTGCATGGTGCATCTGGACTGTCTGGGCCAGACCACTGGCATCTCTGCGAAGCTCCAGGGAGCTACAGAAGACTCCCAGAAGGACTGTGTAGGAAGGACAGGTCAATTCTCAGTGCAGTCTTTGGGGACTGGCAAAGCCCAATACTCTGAGGTTGAGTGATGGGTCCAAACTCCTTTATGGACAGAGACATATTACGAGTTTAGGGATCAAAAGTTGGCCCACACCAGCAATAACCACTGCACTATTGTGAAGGTTACAAACCAAATGAGACCAATTCATCTTTCATTCTTTAAAAAATGAGTTCCTACCTTTAATGAGCATTGGAGACAAAAATGAAATAGGACACAGAGCGTGTTCCCAAGGAGCTTGTAGTGTGATAGGATAAACGCTTATGGCCAACTTGTAGGCTCATGGGTTGAGTTACACATCTCAGAAACTTCCCAAATGTTGCCTGAACTAATTCTACCAAAAAGGCCTGTTCTGTGTCCCATCGATGGAATGAGCAAACATGACTCCAATTGGCTAAGCAGCTTACCAAAGATCACACAGTCACTGTGGGGTGGCACGGAGACTCAGACTCAGGGGGCACCTGGGTGGCTCAGTCGGTTAAGTGGACAGCTCTTGATTTCAGCTCAGGTCACGGTCTCATGTTCATGAGTTCGAGCCCCACGTCGGGCTTCGAGCTGACAGTGCAGAGCCTGCTTGGGATTCTCTCTCACTCCTTCTCTCTCTCTCTCTCTCTGCCCTTTCCTGCCTCTCTCTCAAAATAAATAAATAAACTTAAAAAAAAAAAAAAGACTCAGATTCAGGTCTGACTGATTTCAATGGATGGGTTTCTTTCACTCTGCTCATCATCCTCCAATACCTACAGAGAGAACCGAGAGGAGTCTGAGGACCACTCTCCATACCCTAGACCCTAGACTGTATCAAGCAGAATTAGTTGTGTCTTACTCTCCAGCGTGAATGTTTCCCAAAGCCAATTGCTACATCTGCTAAAGCTCTAGGTGACTTCCACGAAAACCAGTTCTATTCATCACACCTTACGGGAAAACAGCAACCTCCTGTATACACACATTAATTAACACAGCCGAAATAGGCTCAAGTTAATTATAGAGTCTTCCTAGTTTAAAAAAAAAACAATGAGGAACAGACCAGCTGCCAGAGAAGACTCCACACCACGGAATGAAGTGAGAAAAGTAGAGGAAGACATCCCCTCACTACACTGTGTCTTTGCCTGAGAGATGACCCTCTGTTGAGAAGGAAAAGGTTTAGTGGTCAACGCCTCCAAGACTACGGAGCTGGCTACAGACTCAGAAGGTCTCTCGCAGCTTTGTCCACATTATACCTCCCTTTCAGGAAAGGCCCTGTGCCACTAGAAAAGATGTGTACATCAATTATTCAGAAGGGCTTATATCAAAGAGGAAGGAAAAATTTCGCATCATTTTCCTAGCATTCAATATTTTTTCATTATTTATTACTAGCATCCATCTACTTGGGGAAGCATGAGCCAATGCTTTTTAAAAATCCATGAAAGATCCAACTCAAGAACCAGAGAGATATTGAGTAGTGTCTTCTCCGAGACCCAGAAAATAGACATTTACTACTGAATCTCCTGAGACATTTTCTTTTGCTCCTCCAAGCATGCCAAGAAAAAGTGTAGTAAGCATGCTACATTGCTCAAACCATCTCAGTCCTATGTTTACCTTTCTGGGGTTTTTTTAAAGTTAATTTATTTATTTTGAGAGAGAGGGAGGAAGAGAGAGGGAGAGAGACAGAGCACGCCAGCAGGGGAGGGGCAGAGAGAGAGGGAGAGAAGGAGAAAGAGAGAATCCCAAGCAGTTTCTGTGCTGTCAGTGCAGAGCCCGACATGGAGCTCGATCTCACAAACCATGAGATTATGACCTGAGCTGAAACCAAGAGTCAGATGCTTAACCGGCTGAGCCACCCAGGCCCCGTTTTTTAAAATAAATTTGATACCAACCAAGAATCTCATCTCATCTTGATCTCTCTAGCCAATGCCTGCAGGTGTATAAACATTATCCGGCTTCTTCAAAGTAAAGTGTGTGTAGTCTGCTGGCATCATCAACAAGTACCACCGGAGCAAATAACATTTTCCATCACAAACAGAATGAGCAACCAAGATATTTTAAAAGCATCTCAGTATCATATCTTCCCCCAAGAAAGAAACAGAAATAATGTTTTACCAGCTGTCACTGCCCACATGAACAGAAGATTGTGCTTTAAAGACTACAAGGGGCACCTGAGTGGCTCAGTCCATTAAGCGTCTGACTCTTGACCTCAGCTTAGGGTGTGATCTCGCAGTTTGTGAGTTCGAGCCCCGTGTCAAGATCTGCGCTGACAGTAAAGATCCTGCTTGGGATTCTGTCTCCCCTCTCTCTCTCTGTCCCTTTCCCATTCATGCTCTCTCTCTCTCTCTCTCAAAAATAAACATAACAACAACGACAACAATAACAATAAAGAATACAAGACAGGGAAGACCGTGATTCTCCCTCTCTTGACAGAAGACAAAATTCATAGAATCTTGACATACAGGGAAATTTAATGGCAATCAATTCCAACAGTCCTCAAAGCTGGGTGTGTAATCAGTCTAACTAGGGTTTTGGGGGGATTACATGAGCTAGATACTGGCTTTCAGTTAAATGTTGGTTCCTTCCTTCCCTTTCCTTTTGTTTTTCTTCTATGCTCAATTTGTTGTGGGATCTTATTTCCAAGTATCTCCTGGATCCAGTCTGCCTTTTCCATTACTAACACAGCCTCCACCACTCGCATGATCATGCCTATATTTGTTCAGCATCATGTTGCTTAAATATTTAGGTTTGGATGGGGGATAAGAAATAAATTATCATTTTAAGAGAAAGCTTCAAACTCCCTTTCAGGGAGTTATTCTCCGCTCGGGAAAATATCTTGCAGTGCGTGTTGGCCAGCAGAAACCCTGGGAGCACGGGTGAGCAAGAGAAAACATAGCAAAAGAGGTAACGAAATTGTTCTGCATTTGAAATGAACAGGATGAGCTAAACAAGAAAGAGGGAGGAAAGTGACAGCACAGTGAGATTGGGGGCAGCAAGGAAGAGAGGTCTTATGACAGACAGGTTTAATATTTGAGTGTAAGTTGTCACCCTGCTGTGCTATCAACTCATGCCCATTTCTCCAAACTTAGGTAAAATGTGCTACACATGAAAAAGAGTTTTTGAGGCAACAAGGAAAGGAGCTGCACAAGCCAGAGTAAAAGGACAGAAGTCGGAGGGAAGGAAGTCAAAGTCGACCTTGGCATGAAAGTCCCCAAGAACTGCAAGAAATTCTGGGCTTTGCCACGGGATCAGCCAACCTTACCTAACTCTGAAGAGTCAGAGCGCTTCCTGCTAACATCTAGGCTGCACTGAGATTCCTGCCAAAGCCACCTGCTCTCAGGGCACCCGGGCGGCTAAGGTGGGTAAGTATCTGGCTCTTGATTTTGGCTCAGGTCACGATCTCATGGTTCGTGGGATCGAGCTCCGCATCGGGCAGTGCAGAGTCTGCTTGGGATTCTCTCCCTCTCTCTGTCTACCCCTCCCCTGATGGTGCTCTCACTCTCCCTCTCTCTCAAAAGAAATAAATGAACTTAAAGAAGAAAAAAGCCACCTACTGTCTTACATCTCTACTCTTTTCGTGCCACTCGGCCAGCTGCTTGAGACCTTGCACCACCATTGGTAGGACCAGGTGTTCTTTACTGGCAATTTCCATCAGAAAGCCCAGTCTTTTAAACACATACTCTTCCAGTTACAGCATTCACTCTCAGAATGAAACTTTCTATAATCTCTCTTAGCAGAAAAGTGTTACCAAAATGTGGTCTCTGTTCAGAAAAAAAAAAAAAAATCAACTATGTGGCAACTCTTTAGGCTTGAACCTTCAAGAAAAAAAAAAAAAACAAAACTATTTATTGAGTTTCCACTAGGTGCCAGGCTGTTGGCTAAGTATTTTACGTATATTTTTTCATTTAATCCTCATAAGAGCCCTCTCAGGTAGATATTATTCTCACCATCGTTCAGATAAGCAAAATGAGGCTCACACTAGCTTGATAATCTGCCCAACGTGGTGAGGAGCAGAGCCAGGTTTACCTCGTCTATGCTGGCGCCTCTCTGTGCCCCTGGCCAGGCCACCCTGACGGACTTGCCCTTCACGGGACTGGGACGAGGTTAGAATAGCAAACTCCAAAGCTGCTCCCGAAAACACCAAGTCTTCCTGGAGAAGAGCGGGTCCCAGCTCTGCAACAGATCTTAGACACCAGCAAAGGACCTGGGAAAACTTCCAGCCTTTGCCCGAACAGCCCTGAGCCCACCCCAGCAGTTTCCAAACTCAAGCTGTATGTCAGAATCCCCTAAAACACCTTCCAACCTTGGGAGTTTCTCAGGTCTCAATGCAGACCTGCTAATCGAAATTCTTTGGAGATGGGGTACAGAAGAGACTATATCTTTCAACAGGTCCCCAGAGAATGTAGCCAGTTCCAGAGTGGGGTTTAAGAAAGACTGATTCTAGGACTCTGAGTATAATCCTTACCAGCCTGGTGAAAGTGGTGCCCCTAGCTTCCATCACAATAACTGCTCTATTTTTAAGAGAAGCTGGGGGAAGTGTTGGGAATCTTAGCATTAACATATGTTCATCTGACGCTCTATGGGTTTCTGTTTGGTGCCTGTGACCACAAGAAAGCAGGGAGACTTCTACCTCTCCATCTGTTTATTAACTTCTAGCAAGGCTGTAATTAATGAGGGGCCCATCTTATTATGCTTAATACAGAAGTGATAAACAGCTGCTGAGGCATGCCAAAAACTCGTTCAGGACAAGCACAAGCATGCTCTTAGCAGAAGATGGTCGTTTTAGCCACAAAAATATCTGGTACATGCCCTCCAAACCCAGTCTGGGTTTAGTTCAGGAAGTCCAGTGGGGACAGAGACTGAACATCAGCCATATTCCCCAATTTTTGTTGAAAATAGATCAAAGAAAAGAGACAGGAATGGTTGCTGCTCAGATCCCAGGTTAAGTGAGACCAGACCTAAATGAGCTAGTGCTAATTAAAGACAGTTCCAGACAGAAGTGTTTGAGATGCCAACTCCTTGGAGGAAGGTTCCATGGAGAGGCATACAGCTAATTAAAGCCCCCTTTGAGAAGGTAATATTTTTGTCCGTCTCTGGGACAGTCACCATACCTTTGGGATACTAAATATGTACACAAAATGCTAAAAAATACATTTTTATTATTTTTAAAAACTTCTTAATGGATAATTGTCAAATGACTTTTATTAGCCTTTATTTATAGAATTACCTAGGGCCATCAAAATGTTTATTATTGGGGGCGCCTGGGTAGCTCAGTCGGTTAAGCGTCTGACTCTTGATTTTGGCTCAGGTCACGGTCTCACAGTTTGTGGGTTCGAGCCCTGCATAGGGCTCTGGGCTGACACCTCAGAGCCTGGAGCCTGCATCAGATTCTGTGTCTCATTCTCTCTCTGACCCTCCCTCACTTGTGCTCAGTCTCTCTCTGTCTCTCAAAAATAAATAAATGTAAAAAATATATATATTAAAAATGTTTACTATTGGGAAACTGTTAACTTTTTTTCCTATCTGCTGAAAAATATCACTGGCCTGGTGATGTTCATGAAATGTTTCCTAATAGCTGATGAACATCAGTTTTAAAACGTTTACCTAGACCAGAGGCTCTCACACTTGGTGCATCAGAATCACCTGGAGGGGTTGTTCCAAAGCAGGTGGCTGGGCCCCGCCACCTGATTTATTAGGTCTAGGCTAGGGCCCAAGAATCTGCATTTCTAACAAGTTCCCAGGGGATGCTGTGCTACTGGTCCCAGGACCACACACTGAGAACCACTCTCCAGGACAATCCTACTTTGTGTTTTTGTAGTAATTTATACCTTTTAGTTACTTGGGCACACTCTCTCACCCTCCAAAGTCCCCCACTTTAGATGATAGTTTCCACATGCACCCTACTCTTGGTTCATATCTGCTTGACCTTAATCCATGGAAATCCCACATACCAAAAATGGAGGATGTTTTCCTGCAAAGAGAATGTGCTTTTGTTTTCTCTGAGAGTCAGGGATGCTATAGTTCTGGGCTCATGTGAGCTGGTGTTGCAGCTTGCTGGAGAAGTCTTAGTTCCAGTTCTTCAACACTGCCCCTGGCCCTGGGCTTACTCTCCTTATCGCCGTGTTGATAGCGGTGTTTGCCCTCAGGGGACCCTGTCTTTCCCTTGGGGTACACTCCATACACCCTCACTGTCCCTGGCTCCCAGCTCTGAAATCAGCTCAAGGGTGAAGTTCTTGTTGCTGCTGTTATGGCTGTTGTTTGTTGGGGTTGGAGGGGCTCCTTGGAAGTTCCCCATACTTATTTCTGCTTTTCACATTTTATTGTGAAAATTTTCAAACACATTCAAACATAAAGAGAATGATAGAATGAACTCCTATATACCCACCAATCCACTTTAATAATTACCAACCCATTCCAATTTTGTTACATCTACACCCCACCCGGTTTTCCCTTTCACACACCCCAGACATCACATGATTTCATCCATAAATATATCAGTAGTGTCTCTTTGAAAATAGGACTCCTTTAGGGACGCCTGGGTGGCTCAGTCGGTTAAGCGTCTGACTCTTGATTTTGGCTCAGGTCATGATCTCACAGTTTGTAAGGTGGAGCCCTGAGTTGGGCTCTGTGCTGATATCTCAAGGATTCTCTCTCTCTCTCTCTCTCTCTCTCTCTCTCTCTCTCTCTCTGCCCCTCCTCTGCTTGCACGTGCATGCTCTCTCTCTCAAAATAAAGAAATAAACATTTATAAATAAATAAAAACAGGACTCCTTTAAAAATTAGAACTCCTTTTAAAAATAATCAGTATAGCATTATAACACCTAAAACAATAATATTTTTGTAATATCATTTCATAATCTTTATAGAAAATTTATTCAAATCATGATTTAGATAAGCCCCATACCTTATTATTGGTTGGTATCACTTGTCCTTAATAATTTATATGTTCCCCCCACACTATTTCTTTTTTATTCATTTTATGTTATTTGTTGATGAGACCAGATAGTTTGTCCTATAAAGTTTCCTATAGAGTGTGTTTTGCTGTTTGCATTCTTATGGTGTCATTTAACATGTTTTTCTGTCCCCTGTGTCTCCCTCAGTTCATGGGTTAAGTCTAGAGCCAGGCTGCCGAATGGAGCAGATTTTAGCCACACATAGCTATTTAAATTAAAATTAAAATTCAATAAATTTTAATAATTCAGTTCCTCAGCCACACTACTCTATTTCAAGGTCTCGATACCTACATATGGCTAGTAGCTACTATGTTGGACTATGCAGACAGAATTTCTCTATCACAGAAAGTTCTACTGGATAGCTGTTCTTTTATGTTCAGGTTAGCCTTGTGGGGAGGGGAGCAAGGCTACTTCATAGGCAGTGTTGTGGTACTTCTATCAAAGGCACATAAAATCTTGCTCTCCTTCTCCTCATGGTATTAACAGACACCAGGGATCATTGCCTGGACTCAGGATTACAAAATCCTAGTTATAAAGTCATTTCTTCAATTACTAGCTGGGATACTTCTATAAAGAGAAACTTTCCCGTATCCACTATTTGGTTGTCCTGAGATACAGTTTGTAAAGGAAAATCAAAGTAAACATCTAATTCTTTGCCCTCATCTATCTACCAGTTTTCAAAACAGTAAGTTGGCTCCCTAGCATCATCCAAAATGACCAGTGAGATGTTCTGTTCTGAGTTCCATTATGAACCTATAAGTTTTTAACCTATTGGATGTGTTTAGATCAACTGTAGTCTTAGCCACAACTGACAGCATTGAGTGTATAGTTTTCATATTTCCATGGCTGTAATTTCGTAATTAAATCTTAGAAGTAAGATTTCTGAGTCTAAAGGTAAGTGTACATGTAATGTGTTCACTGTCTCATGCTTGGCATATGGCTACTCATGCATTATTTGTGGACTCTCTACCCACAGTAAATCTAATAATAACTTAGAAATAAGTAATAGCTCTAAGTAAATGCTGGGATGCCACTCTCATCTTCAGCTGCTGGATTCTGATATGAACATGGCTTCATTAGTTGGGGTGAATAATAATTAGAGTCTGGAGGAGGGCCCCAATAGCATATTCAAGTTTTCAATAAAACCACTTATTTTAATTTGAGAAAGAGAGAGAGTGGGGGAGAGGGGCAGAGGGATAGAAAGAGAGAATTCCAAGCAGGCTCCACACTCAGCATGGAGCCCAACACAGGGCTTGATCCCACAACCTTGAGGTTATGACCTGAGCTGAAATCAAGAGTCAGATGCTCAACCGACTGAGCCACCCAGGCACCCTCCCCACAACAAAACCATTTTAAAGTAGTATAGAAAACAGTAAATGGTGTGTAGAAGTTATCTGACCCACCCCTCTCATCTTATACCTGGGGAAACTGAGGCTTGGCATTTTCCTGATGCCTGATTTCCCCCAAGTCATCCCAACAACTGACTTACATTTGGGACTTCCGTTCCCTGCAAATCAGACACGGGCACTTTTGATTTGCCTATAGACTATCTTTTGCACAGGACCTGATTTTTCATTTAGGACCAGATACCTCTCCCTCAATCTGCCATAACCCTAGTCAGGTGAGCAGCCTGTGTCCAGGAGGGCAGGAATGAGCAACCACCTCAGAGGCATCTTGCTTCTCCGGCCAAAGCTGCAGCTCTGTGTTTCATCACTGCCAGCTCTAGATCCCCGGGAACCAGCCTCCAGATGCCTCTCAGCACAGCAGGAGAGCCAGCCAACCCTGGCTGTCACCACCCCCGCCTTCCCCGGGGAAGGGGGCAGCCATTCCCACTCCTGGAAAGACAGACATGATGACTAAAAAAGCAGTCCACCTACGGGACCCTAAACTCTTCCTCCAGGGTGTGGAAGCCAGGGTTGATCCTGCCTGGCTGTCAGGTCAGGGCTCAGCGAATCAGGCCAATGAGAAAATGAAAGACATAAGGGGCTTGCTGATAGCTTCTCCCAAGATCCCTCATTCCACTGCCTGGTTCTCTGCCTGGGGCAAAGCACCAGAGGGGATGGGTCCTCCCCCGATGCTTCACTGGCTGGGATCAGCACATGTATATGAAGACTGTCTCCCCAAAGACATACGAAAGGGCCCTAGAGAGGAACCCCCCAGAAACTGACTCCTTGTGTTCTGGAGTTGTCAGTTGCATTAACCCTGCATCAAACCTCCCAGCAACCTGCTCAAGTAAGGCCACTCTCTCTTCCTCCAGACCTGAGGTTCACCTCTAAACCACACCATCCGCCCATGACTGCCTGAATGCCATCCTGCTATATTATCTCCAAAGAGCACAGGTCACTCTTTGCCATATCAGGGACCGGTGATTTCAGCTGGGATTCCCAGATCCTCATAGTTTGTGACAGTAGTGATATTTACAAAGTTTTCAAAACAGTATAATTTATATTTCTCGTTCTATCTAACTGTGCCCCCCAAAAACTGAGTGTGTGTGTTGGGGAAGGGGAGTTGAAGCACATAAAATACTGGCCGTGGGAGAAAGCTACAACTTTGGCGGGGGAGGGGGGGGTTTCTCTCACCCTCCTGCAAGGTAGGGGCTCAGAGCACTTCCTTCAGGGAGTCTCTTTCCTCGTGGTCAGAGAGAGGGGTTTTAGGAGCAAGCAGACCTGGGTTATAATCCAGCCTTCATGAATGCTGGCCGTGTGTGAGCTGTAACAAAATAATCAGTGCGAACCCATTTTTCATCTCCAAAACTGGGGAACACCCGCCTCACAGAGCAGAGGTGACAATTACATGAGATAAAGTGGAAAAAGCCCCTAAGAGAGCCCCAGGCACATAGTAGGAGCTCAGGTAATGCTGGTTTCCTTCTACCATCACCTTCTCCCTGGCCAGGGTGTCAGAGAGGTTTCAACTTTCCTATCTGACAGACACAGTTTTAAATTCTCTTTCTGTCACTCAACAGTCATTTCAGCCATGGGTGACATTCCCTCTCTGAGCCTAAGCTTTCTCATCCATGAAAAAAAAATTTTTTTTCTTTTGCAGGATTGCTGTGAGGGTTAGCGATAAAGTGCCTTGAGGCGTTTGCTCAACCAAAGGTAGCTCTTACTGGTTTTCATGGCTTTTCCCCTCCCCACCACATGGGCTCCAGCTGAGAAGCACCACATTCTGGGCATGGGCAAATCTATCATGGGTAGATAGTGGGTAGATCAAAGATGACCATGCTGTATGCCAGGAATTCTCAAAGGGGGACCTTGCCTCCCTCCCAGGGTGTGAAAACCACTTCTTACAGGGGGCACCTGGGTGGCTCAGTGTGTTAAACGTCTGACTCTTGATTTCAGCTCAAGTCACGATCTCACAGTTTATGAGATCGAGCCCTGCATCGGGCTGCACAATGACAGTGCAGAGCCTGCTTGGGATTCTCTTTCACTCTCTCTCTGCCCCACCCCTGCTCGTGCTCTCTCTCTCTCTCTCAAAATAAATAAACTTTTAAAAAGAAAAAGAAAATCACTTCTAGTAGGGGCAAAAATGGTTCTACGGGGTGAGAAGAAGGCATCACAATGGTCTGGGCTCCTCAAAGGGCCACCATACGTGAACAGATACATGGTGTACCTGTGGTATTAAAATCTCATGGTGGGGAGGAAAGGGTTAGCAATTAGGAGGAAAAAATATCTAAAAAGCCTCCTGAGGGCTAATAATGAAAAAAGAAAAAAAGTTGAGAAACACCACTATATATATAGACCAGAAACATCTGAGAAAAAAGGAAATGGCTGACTGAAAACTCAACATCCCAGTCTGGGTTAGCTGACGGGGGGATGGGGATGGGGTGGGGGTGGTAGGAGAAAACAGGTGTTCAATCCCACCTGCTGGGAGCCTACAGATGATTCTGGTGCCACTGCTTTATTTTTTTTTAACTGAGTTTTTTTAAACTAAAAAGAAGAAAGAGCTAATGTATATTGAACGCTTACATGCTAGGCATAGTGCCTGGCCTATTAGCTATATTACTGCCACGTGATCATGAAAAGTAGGCTTCAGTTTAACAGATGAGAAAACTGAGGTCCCTTGAAGTTAAACATACAGTTCGTTCTGGAGCCTGTGTTCCTTCGAGAACATCGTGCTAAATTATGCCTGGTGTTCTGGAACCACTATGAAAGAGAGCCCCCTTTTCACTCTGGTAGGTGTCCTGGTTTGGGTAATAAATAATCTTCCCATGTCACCGCTACATGGTTGTGCCGTCCAGCCCTCCAGGAGCTTGGACATAAACAGGGCTGGAATGACAGCTATTCAATCCTGAAGAGCCTCTTGCACCAACATCCTCATCAGAGGAGGCACAAAGGTTCCTGGAGGAGAGGAGGCTGAGTAGAACCAAGAAAAGTGGAGAGTTATAAGAGGACTCCCACGTTCAGAAATCACAGCCCACCTCACTTTTGGAAAGATCCTGCACAAAGCCCCAGTGGACGCGTGTGGACCTTTGGGAGCCCAGAGAAAAGCAAACACCACGTGTGTGTTGACCCCACATCAGCTGGCTGGAAGCATCGGTTCCAGCATCTGGTGGATTGTGTAACTTACTAGCACACCTACACACAAGCAAAGAAGCTCCAGCCAGGGTCTGGTTGCCAGGGCACCAGTCCTGCCCAGGGACCCCACAGCCTGGGACTGGAAACAGCAAGGGTTTAGAGTTGCGGATGCAAGCCCTGCCACCTGCCCACCCAAGGTATCGTCTGCGGACCCTCGCTGGGCTCTGCAAACTGACATCCGCAAGTTCAAGCAGGAAGTCAAGGCTGCTGGAGACATTCTATTTGAGCCTGCATCTGAATAATTTAACACTCCCTCCAAAATAGACTATCATTAGAATTTGTCAATTCCTGTGCATTTGAGCAGTCTCCAAAAAAGAAAAGAGAGAGAGAGAGAGAGAGAGAGAGAGAAAAGGGAAGGAAAAGTTCCCATACATACTGCCTGAGAGCAGTGCTATGGGAAGGTGGCAGTTCAGTGTTGGTTTCTTTTCTAGAGTCAAAGCCCTGTGCTTACAGGTGCCTCTGACCCAACAGACAAACGCAGCTCCTTCCACGTCTATTTCACTCTAAAACCAAGTCTGCACTGTGCACACAGGATGTCAGAGAAAATGCCGGTTTCTCACATGGTCACAGATGTCCACTGCCACCTTCACCACTTATTCTGTGTGTGACCGTATTCAAGTCCCTTAACTTCTCTGGTCCTCGGTTTCTCCATCTGCAAGATATGAGTAATAGCATAGCCTTCCTCCTGGGGTTTTTATAGCATTAACTGAGCCATCAGGGGTGACGGGAGAGGTCTCCCATGCTCTGGCCTGTAACAGATCCCAATAGTCTTCAGTCTCCCCGTCCTTATTATGCACCAACTGTATGTAAAATGCTGCTGGTTCCATGTTCCACAGACAGGCACCCTTTCCAGCAGAAACTCATTTTCTTTTTTTCCCGTTGCTTATGCTGCTGAACACTCATTCTAAAAGCAAACCACCAACAGTGGAACAAAAAACAAACAAAATACATGGATACATATATACACACACTACACATATACGTAGACACACACACACACACACACACTCAACTTCCAAGGCAGATGCTCACATCAGCTGAGCCCCCATCCTGCTTGTCAGTGACTGGAGAGCCCCCTAAGTACCTAGTTTTATTGCCTTGGGGGTTGTTCCAAACCTTTCTCATGAATCCCGTCCCACTTGCTAAACCTTCCCTCCTGCTTCCCGATCACATTCCCAACTCAGTGAGCCCTGTCGCCTTGGCTCACAGTGACTCCCACCTCTGTCCACCCCAAACTCTCCCCCATCCCCCGTGCTCTGCCTCCCCAGCACCACTACTGACTTCTAAGTCTCACCTCCTACCTGGGCTCAGCCCCGCCTGCCCCCATTTGTTCCTGAACTTGGTTCCATCCACCGCCTCCTCCCTCTGAATCTCTAAGCTTGGTCTCCTCACACTATTCCTTTTTTACCCTATAAAGATGCTCAAATATCACACCATCCGGAAACATTTCTCTCAGCAACCTTTCCCGCCGCCTTGAGCTGAAGGGGCTCCATTTTAGAAAGTCTCGTCTCTGCAGTTTTTCTACTAAGGTTCTATTTCCAAAGCAGCCGAAGAAGCCTGAAGTTCCCGCTTCAAGGGGAAAGCAAGAAAATTAAGCATCCTCGGCCCGAAACACCTGATCACAACCTAAGAAGAGCCAGATCTCATGGGGCACCTGGGTGGCTCAGTCGGTTGAGCATCCGACTTTGGCTCAGGTCATGATCTCGTGGTCTGTGAGTTCGAGCCCTGCGTCAGGCTCTGTGCTGACAGCTCAGAGCCTGGAGCCTGCTTCAGATTCTCTGTCTCCCTCTCCCTCTGACCCTCCCCAGCTCACACGCAAAAATAAATAAACATTAAAAAAATTAAGAAAAAAAAAAGAGGCAGATCCCAAACCTGTTCCAGGACATTAGCTTCGAACAAACCTCGCCAATGTCAGCACTTTGGGTAATTTATGGAATAACACCTATTGGTCACCTGGCACTCGCCTTTGATTGGACCCTTCCCTGGATTCCTGGAGCAACATGTCCCCTAGACCCTTTTCTGATATAAGTGCCTACCCTGGGCCACAACGAGACTCCTTCTCCCCTTTCTAAATCTCCCAGACACTCTGTCTTCTCTTCTCTGTCACTCATGCTATTCAACAAATTCTGTTTTTGCTCCGGCACACTGTGGGATCCGCCTCTGGGTTCCTGGACCCAGCCAGCCTGTATCACTTTCACCAGCAAATACCTTAAGGAATGTGTGGATTCACTGGACCCCCATCCTCCTGGACCCCCTTCTTGGTCAGCCCTCTTCTCTTTGGGATCCATGCACCCTGCTCTCTCCTGGATCTCCCCCTTCCTCCCTGAATGCCTCTTCTCTCTCCCATTCCCTGCTCCTCATCCTCCAACTCCAGTTTAAATAGAAATGTTTTCTATGACTCTGTGCATAGCACACCTCTCTTCTGCCTCCACCCTGTCTCCCTGGAAGATCACAATCACCCCTCCCACATCACCACAACACTTGACTCTGGTCTTGCCCCTGAATTTGCAATTAGCTCATGAACCTGCCCACTCGGATGTCCACCAGCACCTGCTGAGCCATGCCGAGTGTCAGCCACTGAACAAAGCGCTCTCCCAGGCTGGCACACTGAACTCTCTCGAGCCCCCTTCACACGTGCCATTCCTGCCTCCATTTTACAGGAAATGAAGCAGAGGCCGAGGAAAATCGTGCTCATGGGCACATACGTAGTAAGGGGCAGGGCTCGGATTCTAACCAGGGGACACACCAAAACCCACAAAGTCATACTGCCTCCAACCACAGACCAGAGCAGATTGAAAAACATCCCCTCCGAAGAAGCCATGGCTCCCTACTGCCTAACAACTTCCCCCACATAGGCCCTCCCGGGGGTTCTCGCCCACTCCAGGCTCATCGTGCTGGACGCCTATGTGGTAGCTCCACCTGGGTTTCGTCCACCTTTGCAGCCACATCTGTGCCCCCGGACCACATTCCCATCCTGGGCTGTTCCCAAACATACTACACCTTTGCTGGCTTTGGCTTCTTGCCTGGCTCAGCCACAGTGCCGCACTGCCTCTACTCATTCAACCCCGGGCGACTGACCTCTCCTTCAGCACACCCATCACTGTGATTCTTTTACCCCTGTCTAGAAAGCTGCAGGACAAGGGACTTGCACATGGAGACACAGGCACCTCATGTTCAACCAGGTGGCGGGGAGGTGGGGGGCGTGGGGGGGATTCTGGACCCTGGGTCGCTATCTGCTTCACTCACTTGTTCTGACGCGTGCAGAAAAATCATTGCTTCCAAGCTGCAAAGTTCATTGTCGAGGAAAAGGACAGAACAGCTTTTGCGTGCTGACACCTCCCCCAGTTCTCCCGTCCCACTTCCTCGGAGAGCGGGCTCCGAGGCTGGCTCACAGTGGGAGGGGGTGAGCACAGCTCCCCGGAGGGGCTGACAACCTCTGTGAGACACTGCATGGGGCTGGTGACGCGATGTGACCCCGGAGGGGGGAAGTGCCGTTTCTGTACAGTCTCGAGTTTGGTTTGAGCCCTTGGGATGAACGTGAGAAGGACAACAGGGCTCACAGGTGTGCTGCCTTCTTTTTCTCTATGGAATCCGCTCAGATACCTGGGGGATGATTTTCTGTGCAGGGCCCCAAATATTATTTGCTACCTCCGCCCGAGTCTCCTTAGAGTCCATAAAATACATGTCACGTCAAGGCTTATAATGAGAAAAAGAAAAGAAAAGCTCAGAGAACTACTCCTGAATCTGCTTAGCTGGGCAGAGCTAATGCAGAAATCCTGATGAACCACTGGGACTATTTATTTCTACACCCCCAGTATGCAGGGGTTAAAACTTGAACTCCATCTGTAAAGGCATAGGGCTAGACTCAGCAGAACACTTAGCTCCTCCTTCCCACCTCCCCCCTCTCCACCTCCTCACTGCCATCTCAGCTCCTTATGCACCCAAACCCCCTCTGGGCTGTTCCTGGGCCCATTCTGGGTCTGTTATGCCTCTGGAGTATTTCTTTCCTTTCTCATCCCAGAAGCTATTTATTCCACAGAAAGAGCTTTTCTTTCCCAAAATCAGGACAGGTGGACAACCTGCTTTCTAAGCCCCTACTGAGCCTCTCCACCAGAGGATGCAAGAAAAGCTGGCTGGACAGGGCTTTCAGTGTGAGGTCAGAGACTACAGAATGCCTTCCCAGCAACCTCAAACAGGGGGGCATGGCATAACAAGCTTGTTCTAGAACAGCCACACAAAGGGTGCAGCTGATCTGTTTCCAGGCTGGCCTTTGCCCGTTCATTAGTTTATTATATCCCAGAATGTTGAAATTCATCGCCCACGCTCCCTACCACACTCATCCATCCTCTTTCTCTTTTCTCTAAAGGTAAATCTAAGCCCCAAGGGGCAGGACAGTGAGAGAACATCTCATAAGCATTCTGCCACGAGCCCAACTTAGAGCTGAAAGCTTGACATTCATTCAGTCCTCACGAGGACCCTCCAAAGGTAGCTACAGTTATTACCCCATTATATAGAAAGAAAAAATGAGGCAAGCTCAGAGAAGTTAAGCAACCAGCCCGGGATCACACACTAGGGATGGATGGAGCTAGCATTTGAGTCCATGGTTTCCGATTCCAAAACCTCTGCTGTGTGGCCGGCAAGACAGATGACCAGACTGAACTGCTCAGCTGTAGACTCCTTTAAATTTTTTTTCAACACTTATTTACTTTTGAGAGACAGAGAGAGATAGAGCATGAGCAGGGGAAGGGCAGGCAGAGAGAGAGAGAGGCACAGAATCCCAAGCAGGCTCCAGGCTCTGCTCCAGGCACAGAACCCGATGTAGGGCTTGAACCCACGAAATGTTCATCATGACCTGAGCCAAAGTCTGACGCTTAACCAGATGAGCTACCCAGGTGCCCCAGATGTAGACTCCTTTAGAACAAAAGCCATACCTTAAACGCCTCTGTATTCCCCAAAGCACTCACCAAAGGAAAAGACCTCTATGGGTGATAAAAGAATGAATGAATGAATGAATGAATGAATGAATGAATGAATGAACAATTAAATGAAATAAGAAATAAAATAAAAGATTTTCCTGCTTCCTTCTGAAGGTGGTTTGTAACCTGATTTGCTGGTTTAGTTTTACAATAAAGCTAAACACAGAATGACACCAGCAACTGAGGAATGTTAGCTTTTGAGGCAGACAGGGCAATTCCCGGCACACCTCATGAAGATCTACACCTGTAGATTCCTACATTCCCACCACCTGGTTGGGAAACTGTATTCCTTCTCCTGGTTCTCCACTTACCTATCTAACAGAAATAAGTCTCCGCATCCCTGTCTGTTAAATGGATCAGAAAGGAAGCATGGTGTAATGAAAAGGACAGAGCTGCTGGCCAGAATAGGTTCCAACCCCAGGGAACTACTCAGCTTCTGTGAAATTCAGTTTCCTTGATGTCCACATGGAGTACTAACACCCTCCCCCTTGCCTCCTCGGGAAGGGAGGACGACCTCAAAAATTAGAGAATTTGGGGTAACTAAGGTGACCAGCTGACCATCATTCAAGAGTCTTCCCAAATCTGAGTTATCTCAGGATAACTGTGGATAATTGCGGAAGGCAGAGGAATGACCGCCTTCCCCCCCCCCCCGAAACCCCGAAAGCCATCCATGTCCTAATCCCTGGAGCCTGTGCAGGTGTTATTTCACATGGCAAAAGGGACTTGCAGATAAGATTCAGTTAAGGATCATAAGAGCGAGAGACTATCCTGGGTTATCTGAGTGAACCCACTGTAGCATCGCAAGGGTCCTCATAACTAACGGAGGAAGGCAGGGGGGTGTCAGAGTCAGAGAGAAGTTTGAAAATGCTAAGCTGCTGGTTTTGAACATAAAGAAAGGGGGCCGTAAGTCTAACAACGCACTGGGCCTCCAGACACTGGAAAAAGTAAAGGAACAGAAGGAAATGTTAGCCCAGTGACACCCATTTCAACCTCCGATCTCCAGAACTGTGAGATGACAAACGTGTGTTGTTTTAAGCCACTAAGTTCACGGTCATTGGCTCCAGCAGCCATGGAAAACAGACTATCCTTGCCTGAGGTCTGGCTCCCACCCTAAACAAGGTTGCACCAACCCTACACCAGCCCCTCTATATTGATCACGCATTCTGGACAGAGATATCAACCAGAATGCCACATGGCTTATTGCCAAGGAGAGATCTACCTGTCAGACAGGATGCTCAGCTTGGTGTGACTGGCATCCCCTCCTCCCCTTACGCAAACCAGCGCGGGAAGGATATCTGGAAGGAGGCTGAAGAACACAGAATTGCAGCAAGCAGAGGCAGATGAGTCACCCTGCTCCCACTCAGAGACCCCATACCCATGCCCACAACAGCAGCAGCCTCGCCAAGGGACCCCTCCTACCTGAGTCTCTCGGGGACAGCGCCCTCTCTCTTACATGGACTCGGAAGCCACTTGCTGACACCACCTTCTGAGGAGCTCCCCTTTCCCCGCATGCTTGGCTGACCAACACCTCTGAAAAGTGTTAGATGTGCTTTCTTTAGAATTCTGACAATTAAATAGCTAATACATTTAAAGCACTTAGAACACAGGAAGCACTCAGCAAATATCAGGTATTATCATTATTAGTATATTCGATCCAGTGATGTTCAAGTACAGTGGCGCTGGGGGCCCTTTGCTCTCTTCAAACTGAGTTCATTTTCCAACTCTGCTCCTCATGCCCTGATGTTAACTTTCCAGGTTCTCGAGGGAAGCCTCATCCCTTGTACCAACTGCACAGGGGTGATGATAAAGAGGTCACCTGGGATCACTGTCAGGTGAGCTGGGGGATCCTCTTTAATAAACGAGAAAAGGTAGGGGCACCTGGGTGGCTCAGGCAGTTAAGCCTCCGACTTCAGCTCAGGTCATGACCTCACAGTTTGTGAGTTCGAGCCCGTGTAGGGCTCTGTGCTGACAGCTCAGAGCCTGGAGCCTGCTTTGGATTCTCTGTCCCCCTCTCTCTCTGCCCCTCCCTAACTCAGGTTCTGTCTCTGTCTCTCAAAAATAAACATTAAAAAAAATTTTTTTTAAATAAATGCAAAAAGGTAGGTGAAGCTGTGAGTACAGCACCTGGCACAGAACAGAAACTCAGGTGTTTACCTCATCACTCATTCACTCTCTGTCAGGGGCTGAATTGTGCCCCTCAGAATTCATATGCTGAAGTCCCAGCCCCCAGCACCTCAGAATGTGACTGTGTCAAGATAGGACCTTTAATTTAATTTTTTTTAATGTTTATTTATTTTTGAGACACAGAGAGACAGAGCATGAACAGGGGAGGGTCAGAGAGAGAGGGAGATACAGAATCCGAAGCAGGCTCCAGGCTCTGAGCTGTCAGCACAGAGCCCGACGCGGGGCTCGAACTCACGGACCGCGAGATCGTGACCTGAGCTGAAGTCGGCCGCTTAGCCGACTGAGCCACCCAGGCACCCCAAAGTAGGACCTTTAAAGAGGTGTAAACATGAGGCCCTTAGGGTGGTCCCTGACCCCATCTGACTGGTGTTCTTATAAGAAGAAGAGATTGGGGGGGGGGGGGTATCTTGGTGGCTCAGTCGGTTGAGCATCTGACTTTCTCTCTGCCCCTCCCCTGCTTGTACTCTCTCTCTCTCAAAAATAAACATTAGAAGAAGAAGAAGAAGAAGAAGAAGAAGAAGAAGAAGAAGAAGAAGAAGAAGAAGAAGAAGAAGAAGAGGAGGAGGAGATTGGGACACACAAGGAGACACCAGGGATGTGCGCACGCAGGACGCCCGTGTGGAGAGTGGGTGGATCATCAGGGTGGCATCCTCAAGCCACGGAGAGAAGCTTCAGAGGAAACCAACCTGCTGGTACCTCGAAGTCAAATTTCTAGCCTCCAGAACCACGTGAGAAAAGAAATGTCTGCTGTTTAAGTCGCCCAGTCGTGGTGTTTTGTTATGGCAGCCCAAGCCAACTAATGCACTCCCCTTTCGAGAACAAATACTTTTTAAAAAAATGTTTCTTCACTTTTGAGAGACAGTGTGCGAGCAGGCAAGGGGCAGAGGCGGGGAGGGGGACAGAGGATCCAGAGCAGGTTCTGCACTGACAGCAGGGAGCCCGATGTGGGGCTTGAACCCACGAAACGGGAGGTCATGACCTGAGTTGAAACCAAGAGTCAGACGCTCAACAGACTGAGCCGCCCAGCAGCCCCGAGAACAAATACTTTTGCATTTCTGGACAGCAGAACGTTGTCATATGACTTCGCAGCAACCTCCCATCTCTCTGTGGGCTGAAAACGTCTGCTTTGTACACGAAGGGCGTACATGCTCCCACAAGCGCAGGGCTGCTGGGCACGCGTGACAGCGTTTCTCGCTCCCTGAGGAAGAGGGTGCCACTAGCTTCCCGATCCCCCCAAGAGTCCTGCTTGGAGAGTCACGCATCGTCGCCTGCAGAGGAAACGCCACGGGCACTGCGGATACGCAAAGCTGCAGAATCGCAAATGACAGATTCGTGAGGTCCCTGAGAGAATAAATAGCGAGAGCAGATGGAGAGATGAGGCTGGGAGGTTTCATTTCAATCTTAATAACATTTTGATAATTGAATGAATGTAGTGAGAAAAGCATAGCAGACCAGTACTGGCGAGCCAAAACCGTTGCCTACCCAAGCTGCCTTTCCCATAATGAGGGGCCAAGGTTACGCGGACAAATGGCATCCTAAGGGAGATTAAGCATCCTCTCTGAACTGGCAAAGCCAGGTGTCTCGTGATGGGGTGACATTCAGGGCAACACAGTGCACCCCACTTTCCCTATACACCTCTCCAGGGCACGTCTCTGGACCACAGTCCTCCACACAGTCCCATGTGATTTCCAGGTAAAGGGGTGACTTACAGACATGCAGACAACACAGACAAGTGTGTTCACAGCTCAGGTCTGTCTCCCCCGGAGATGGCTTAACCACAAACCCAGCCTGTTCCCAAGTAGTCTCTGGAGACCTTCAGTGAAGACAGGCCCAGTATAGAGAAAAAAAAGCACCAGGCAAGGAGTCCACAGGCCTGGATCACCACTCTATTGTGCACCCCTTTTAAGACTTGGAATGTGTGATTTAGCTCCCCTGTTAAAATGGAAACAACACTTCCTACCTCACAGGAATTTGTTGCAAAGGGTAAGCGAGGTCTGCTCTTCAGAAAATGGTAGGCAATTCATTACCTGACATTCAACAAACTCAAATTCCCCCACCACCCTCATGTCTGTCCCACAAATGGCACCATGTACACAGGGACACATGAGCGTTTGCCCCATGGATCTTGACTTTTGAGGTTATTCCTGGATAAGCACGTGCCGACTCTATGGTTTTATGGCCCACCCACACCCGCTTTCCTCAAGCTCTAAATAGACGTCTTGGGTCTATTTGCGCCTGAGTGGCTCAGTCGGTTGAGCCTCCGACTTCGGCTCAGGTCATGATCTTGCTGTTGACGAGTTAGAGCCCCATGTTGGGCTCTGTGCTGACAGCTAAAAGCCTGGAGCCTACTTTGGATTCTGTGTCTCCCTCTCTCTCTCTGCCCCTCCCCTGCTCATGCTCTGTCTCTCTCTGTCTCAAAAATAAATATAAAACATTAAAAAAATTTTTTTTACAAACAGACATCTTGGAACATATAGGCCTGAAGACAGGCAAAAGGTTGGGGCAGATGAGCGCCAGATGCAAAATATCTTAACTGGGACATCCAGGTTTGTTAAATTGCTCAGAGAGCTGAAACAAGCAACTGGAAGCAGCAGAGGGGACGGAGAAGGAGCCAGAACTGGGGAGTACCAGCTCTATAGCAAGTGTGCTGGCAGAGAACAAGCAGGGGACTGGTGTCCAAATGGCTCACAGCACAAAAGGCTGGGGCAGAGTCAACCCAGCAGGAGAAAGCTTAGTCATTAAAGATGATTCACACAGAGAAACCAACCTCAGGCACTCCTGCTTTCCTAACTGAATCCTCAGGGAGGATGTCTGGGGACCCCATTTGCGAGCAGTGTTGATGGAGCGGAGGGAGGGCGCCTATGATAAACACCCACTCTGAATCAGGCTCTGTGCACACCTGACCTGCATCCACAGCATCCCTGGCCTAATGAGATATATATCCATAAGGTAATATGTTCATAGTGCTTCGCATATTGGGTGTTTTACCAAACAGGGACCAGTCAGCACATATTGGAAATGCAGTCTTTGTAGTAAGACTCCTGGAGTCAATGGGCAAGATCACATTAAAAATATTGATACAGGGGCACCTGGGTGGCTCAGTCGGTGAAGCGTCCGACTTTGGCTTAGGTCATGATTCTGCGGTTTGTGAATTTGAGCCCCACGTCGGGCTCTGTGCTGACAGCTCAGAGCCTGGAGCCTGCTTCCGATTCTGTGTCTCCCTCTCTCTCTGCCCCTCCCCCATTTGCGCTTGCTCGCGTGCGCGCGCTCTCTCTCTCTCCCAAAAATAAATAAACCTTAAAAAAATATTACTGATACAAAGCAATGCTTTCTTAAGGTGGGTGTGGAAGGGAAGGAAATGGAAAAAAGGAAATAATTCCCTGCTTAGGAGGAGGACCCACCACAGTTCAAGAGAAAGAATGTTCTGATCTCATTTGCTACTATTTCTAACGCCAACTCCTCCCTCTTCCGTTCTAGCTAGGGAGTGCCCTGTCTGGTTTGCCTGGCTATGGAGTCCATCTTCAGAAGAAAAAGAAAAAATATAAAAAGGTACAAATGATGAGAGAATATAATAGGCATGAAAGACAAAGAAACAAAATTCTACCCAAGAATTATAGGTGACTCCAGCAAGAAAATAAAAACAGTAGAAACCAAAATAATAATTGAAGATATACTCTATCACTGGGTCCTTTGGCTGCATATTGGGGTCACTGGGCAGTTTATTTTAAAAAGCCGATTTCCCAGCCCCATCCCTACAGTTTTGGGCTTTCCTAACTGCCTCAGGACAGTTAGGAAGTGAATTTTTTAAAAATAAATTCCTCAGCTGATTCTGATGTGCAGTCAGGTTTGAAAACCATAGCACTGGATGAAAACCTGCCTAAGGAGGTCTTTGGGGGGTTCAGTCAGTTAAGTGTCCAACTTCAGCTCAGGTCATGATCTCACAGTTCGTGAGTTCAGGCCCTCCATCGGGCTCTGTGTTCCTGGAAACTGCTTCAGATTCTGTGTGTCCTTCTCTCTCTGCCCCTTCCCTGCTTGCACTCTCTTTCTCTCTCTCAAAAAAATAAATAAATAAATAATAAACATTTTTTAAAAAATAAAAAAAAATCTGCCTAAGGTGACAGAACAAAAATTTGTAGGTTCATAGACATTAGTCCCCACCACTCAAATTGCATGATTTTTAAGTATTTATTTATTTTGAGAGAGAGAGAGAGAAAGATAGTGTGATCACAGGGCGGGGGGCAGAGATAGGGAGAGAGAATCCCAGACAGCCCCCATGATCAGCGAGGAGCCCTATTCAGGGCTCAGTCCCACAACCAACCATGAGATCATGACCTGAGCCAAAATCAAGAGCCAGACACATAAACTGAGACACCGAGGTGCTGCTCGATTTGCTGGTATCTTAAAGAAAGGAATATATTGTAGAAGTTAACAGCTCAAGCTTCAGAATCAGAAAGCTCTGAGTGGGTGCCATGGCACTGCCATTCACCATCTGTATCACCTGGGGTAAGTTGGGAGGATTAAGTGAGATACTAAATTTAAAGAACCCAAAGCCTCACACATATTAAGTTCTCAATAAGTATAAGTTTCTATTATTTTATTATGATTTTTAAATGCAAAGTTTTATAGGGAGACTGAAAACAAACATTGAGTAAATAAAGAAATTTACCATGTTATGGAATGCCAATTCTCTCTCGCCAAATGGTTTGCAAGGTTACTACATAAATACAAATGTAATTTGTAATAAAATTGAACTGTAATTTCTATCCAAATTCCTCCACCAGGATTTTTTTTTTTAACTTGGCAACATGATTCAGCAATTTATCTGGAAGAATAAATGGGTGAAAAGAGCCAAGGAACATTTTAAAAGAATGAAGAGGGACTTGTACTGCTAGATATTAAAACGTAACATAAAACTAAAACAATTACATTAGTTTGGGCACAAAGAGGCAGAAAGATCAAATGGAACAAAATATAAGGTGGATTTTCAATTCACTGGGGAAAGGAGGAGTATTCATTAAGTACATATGAAAGAACTGATTAACAGATAAGTGGACTAAAATAGAGACAGATCCCTACCTCACACTATATGCCATAATAAAGTCCAAACGATTAACATTACATCACATATAAAATAAAAATAATAGAAATAGTTAAGACATCCAGATGAGTACTTTTCTGATTTTAGGGTAAAAAAGGACTTCCTAAGCATGAAATGAAAGAGATTTTAACTGAAAATACTGGTAATATGAGTATATAAAACTAGATTTCTACATGGCTAGAAGACCACATAAATACAAAATTGAAGGCAAATAGACTGGAGAAATGTTGACAACAATTATAAGTCACTGATTTAATATCCTCAATATACACAGAGCTCTTACTAACAATATACACAGAGCTTTAATGACAAATACAGAAAACACCAACACTCAATTTGAAATGGCATAGAGCATGAAAAGACAGTGCTTATATAAGAGGAAACACAATTAGTAAGTAAAAGTGCTGAATCATGTTAGCAATCAAATAAATGAAAAGTAAAAGAAGATATTTTCTCATTTAACAAATTGACCATGTTTGATTTTTCTCTTAAAGATAATACTTCAAGCAAGGATACATTGAGGAGGCACTCAGACATTGCTGCTTGTAGGGTAAATTAGAACAAACTGTGGCTAGCAAACTGGAAGCAGAAATAAAGAGCTTTATAGTGCGTCTTACTATTTTCCAAATCTTATTTAATAGCAAGCACCACTTTTCTAATCAGAAAAAAATTAATAAGCATCAGAAAACCAACTATTTGCATGGCAAACTTGAACGCTCACTGATTTCACCAACAGATTTAGGTAATTTCAAACTTCCTTGCAAACACAAGGTTTGGAACAAGTTGCCTGTTTGTGTGACAGTAGTTTACAACATCCAGAGCCTGAAGTGGGATTTGTCACTTGCTAAATTCAAGCGGGTCACCCAGCAGCCCAAACCCAAGCACGAGAACAAAAGAACTGCTAACCATAGCTTTGTATTTGTTTTTTTTGGGGTTTTTTTGGTTTTTTTTTTCAACATTTATTTATTTTTGGGACAGAGGGAGACAGTGCATGAATGGGGGAGGGGCAGAGAGAGAGGGAGACACAGAATCGGAAACAGGCTCCAGGCTCTGAGCCATCAGCCCAGAGCCTGACGCGGGGCTCGAACTCACGGACCGCAAGATCGTGACCTGAGCTGAAGTCGGACGCTTAACCGACTGCGCCACCCAGGCGCCCCCATAGCTTTGTATTTGTATCTCAAATGACAGAGAACCTTCAGCACAGCTTACCTTTCCTCATCCACTTTAGCCACTAATCTCTCCCAGAATGCTAAAAGATTAACAAATTAGGAGATTTATCTTTAAAAAGACAGTTCTTATCTTTGGAAAAAGCTTGTTCCCCCAGAAATGCCAACCCTTTGCTCCTTGCAAAGATAGGTTTTCTACCAGGATTTTGTTTATGTATTTTGGACCCTGCCTTATTCTCAAAAGTGAAGCAACTTGGCCGAGCCTCCTGCAGAGAATTCCATCTGCTGCCGGCCAGACAGAAGCTGGAGATTAGGAGTAAAAGCCAGGAACCCCAAGCGGATCAGCCAGCATGCCCACACCCCCAGACCGTACCTCCGTGCAGAGAGAGCTCATCAGTCCATGCATAAAATATGTAAGGCTCCAAACCGAGCTGAAGGAGCTACAAAGAGAGGCCAGAAGTGGAGAAAGGAAGTAAACCAATTTTGTTCATTCAACCCAGAATGGGAGTGAAGCATAAAAGCAGTAACAATGGTGGTGGTGGTGGTGGTGGTGATGATGATGATGATGATGATGATGATGATGATAGGGAGGTTTGCACTGGCCTCTCTCATGCCGATGGCTGCTACATATGCAGATTTCTTGAGGCAAAGTGTTCAGTCTCACTTTGGTCCCCATCGCACTGAGGAGCCGCTCAGAGAGGGGCAGCCAAGTCCCACCTCAAAGCCACCAGCTGTCCTCATATCCGGCCATTCTTTAGGTAGATTTCCCACTGGTGCAGGATTCAGCATCATGATTCAGCTACTATTTGGACAGCCCCAGGGCTTCTGCTCCTCCCCTGAGTTTTATGCCCCTCCCGTGGAGACTTTTGCACCTTCCTGAGCCCTTAATGAATGCACTGGAAAAATGATCTTTTTTTCCCTTGGCACTATACTACCATCCATCCTTCCCTGCTAGCATGGGCTATTCCATGAAGCCACCCATTTGCCAAAATTTCCAGACTACAAGTAGGCATCAGGCTTTATGCGTTCATTGCCCCAGCCAGAATCAGCAGGTGCATCAAGTCCTCAAAGGAACTCTGTTGTACAGCCACTTGAGTCCATTAGTACCCCAAGGGGTTGGAGGGTGGCTGACTCACAGGTCAACAAGGTGTATGGTGCCCCGTCTCTGCCCCCCCCTCCCCCCGGCAAGATCCCATCTCCACAAGGGAGTCTCTCAAAGCCCCTTCACTTGACTTTGTGGAGAATGAGAAGCCTTTCACTTTCAAGCAAGTACTTCCTATAGGCCAAGGTTCCAAAGATTCTACGTTCCTTTTCCATCTCTATACTTACATAGACCCTGGGCTTAGACTTGAGGGCTCTGAGGCCAGTTTTGATACCTCCTGGGAAGTCACAAGGGACCCCAGTTATCTGTGGCTCAAGTTAAAAAGCGGAGTGCCTGCTTAAGTGTCCAACTCTTGATATAGGCTCAGGTCATGAGATCAAGCCCCATGTCAGGCTCCATGCTGATAGCACAGAGCTTGCTTGGGATTCTCTCTCTCCCTGTCCCCCTGCCCCTCCCCTTCTGTCTCTCTCAAAATAAATAAGTAAACTTTTTAAAAAAGCAGAATGCCCAAGACTTTTTATTCTATAGGTTTGCACTCTGAGTACCATTCTGGGACAATAGAAAAGTCCCATCAACATCCTGTTACAGAGCTAACTTGCGTTGGTACACAAATCATCATTCCTGATGCTTCTCCTCCATGTAATCATGATCCACGTTCTTAGCCATGTAACAATACAGTATTTTCCACTGTAAGAGGAGAAGTGTACTCTCCCACCTCATTGATGTTGGGCTTGGCCATGTGATATACTTTGGCCAATGAAATGTTAGCAAACATGATGTGCACAGAGGCTTTAAATGTGCATCTAATGTCCTTTTACCATTTGCCATGGGAACAACATGTCCCTAATAGCTAACGGTAGCATCCTGATAGCTGGATTGAACCTGACCTGCAGCGTGGAGAGCCACCCCAGCTGACAAGCCAGCTCATAAGTGAGATAGATAATGTTTGTTGTGTGAACCACTGAGATATCTGGGGATGTCTGTTATGCAGCATTACCATTATGCAGTAATAGCTGACTAATACACTTGCTCTACACCCAACATCATGCTGAGCACTGTATTATCTCATTTAATTCTCTTAACAACTGTATGAGATAGAGCACTATTAATATTGCCCTTGTCTTACAAATAAGGAAAGTGAGGTACAGAGCAGTTAAGCACACTTTATAAGTAAAGGAGATGAGCTTCAAACCTAGTAATCTGAGTCCAGAGCCTACACTCTAACTGCCACGGAACAGAAAACAGAAAGAGAGAAACGTAGCTCTGTGCACTTTCAAGTCTGTACTCTGGTGCTGACCTTGGGCTCTAAGCCACAATGGCTCCTTGTGAGCTCCCTATCAGCACAGGTCTGACCAGATCCCCAGGGCCAAGGCACTTTTTCTAGTTCTGTCAGTGCGTGCAAAGAGAATGAGACTGGCTTCCCTGCCAGAATGCATGACCCTTTCCTGAACTTTGAGGAGGGGAAGTCCCACAGGGAATTCTAACCAAGGAACAATCCTGCCTTTGTGAAGTGCAGCCATCCCACGTTCTGCACGGGATTGAGCGACACGCCTCCTCTTCTCTGCCTTGTTTTCATTCTCTCTCTAAGCAAACATCTTCGGGCTTTTTTCCTTTGAAAATTATTACACAACTACCAGCTGCCGGGATTATACAAATAGCCTGATAATAGCCAGGCGATAGGCTGTCCGGTGTTCAAACGCCAGCACCCAACAACAAAGAAGCCCAGGGTGCCAGCTCTCATTCACAGCCTGCAGACAGCAGCAGCAGAAAGCAGGCCACCCACTCTCTCCCAGCTTCGGAGCGGCAGGCAGTTTGGTTGGGTCCCAAGACAGATTGTTTTTTACTCATCATCTTCCAAGATTTTCTATGCACAAAAGAATGCAAAGTCACATTCTTTGACAGAACAACTTGTCATCAGAGCGACTCAACAATGCACTTTCTTTAAGCAAACTCAGTACCCCCAATGGGCAGCAATGGTGCTTATGGGTCTTCAAGTAATAGATGAGCTAGCAGCTCAGAGGGCAAGGCTCATGTCTTGCTTGCCCATCACTAACCCCAGTGCCTAGCTCAGTGGGCAGTCAGTAAATGTTTGCTGGAGAAATCAATGTAAATGGGATTTAAGGGGGAGAGGGAATCCATCTTTGAGTTTTGCTTATTTTAATTCTTATAATGCAAGGTTGGGGCAAGCAAGGACATGGTTATGGAAACTGGAAACCATTTGAAAAGGAAGGAAAGACGGAAATACAGCCAAAGTCTTTGACACTCACCAACAAAGCTAATACTTAGGATTCCTTATTTCGGCAAGAGAAGCCAGCCCAGGTTGCGTGGTGGCCAACTGTGGGGTCTGCCTGTCCAGCAGCCATGTCCCCTTTAGTGATAGTCCTCAGTTTTCCTCTGAGAACCACCCTCCCACCCGATATGCAACTTATAGTGAGGGTACCCTTGGGTGTGGACCAAGCAGATATCTTTGAGAATGGGAATCTTGGGCAGAGCACCCAAAGCCAGACAATGGTTGGGGAACCCAGCCCCACGGAGGTGTTTCTAAATAGTCCACCTATCAATAAGGAAGCAGGCTGGACTTTCCACAGACAGACTGGAGACTTCCCTAGAACAATATGGAATTTACATCAGCACCAGACAGAGCTCTCCCACTGATCCACAGTTTGACTCTTTCAGCTAAGCTCCTTTTCCTGAACCCTTCACTGGAGACAAGCACAGAACTGAGGTGAGATCTCCAAGCTGGAAATTGGGGTTGTGATCACACATTTACTACAGGAAATAATAAGTTACTTCCCCTGTCAGGGCCTCAGTCTCTCCCTCCATAGCATTAAGGGGCTGGGATCAAATAACCACAAAGGACCCTTGTGTGCTGGGTCAACAGAAATTGACCCCTCGAAGCCCTAGCTCTTGGCAACATAAAGCTCCCATTGTCTGGGCCAGTGAGGCTTGGAGTTTAAAGCAGTTAATCCCCCAGCTGGATGACTCGGACAAAGAGGATTAACCCTCAAACGAGAGAGTCATCATCCAAATATAGAGCAATCCCAAGTGCATATGCCAGAAATGGGAAGAACAAATTCTTGTTCTCGAACCTTTTGCGGAAGCTGATAGATTAACCCCCCCGCACCCCACGGTCAAGGTGTTATACTTTCTCCACCTTCCTCTCATACCTCTCTTAATTCTGCAATCCAGGGTCACAGCAATTCCCCTTCGACATATGCAGTTTTCTTTAAGGTGCTCTGAGCTTGGTAAGTAAGTTTGAGCACCTGCTGTGTGCCAGGGGCAGTGTTAAACACCAGAGCTATGGTGATAGAGAAGATGACACGGTCCCAGCTCTCAAGAAGTCTCCTGTCAAGTGGGGAAGCACCTACTCAGTACCATATATTCTGCTAAGCACGGAAGAACCATCATCTCCTTGATAAATGCCTCTCAATAACACCAGAAAGTAGATCTTATTCTCACCATTTCACAGATGATGACACTGAGGCTCTGAAAAGTTAAACAACCTACCCCAAATTATACAACCTTTAAGTATCAGAGCAAGCCTCTTGGCTTAAAAATTATATGCGACAGGGGCACCTGGGTGGCTCAGTCAGTTAAGTGTCTGACTCCTGATTTCGGCTCAGGATGCGAACTTGCGGTTTGTGGGATTGAGCCCCAGTCAGGTTCTGCACTGACAGCCTGGAGCCTGCTTGGGATTCTCTCTCTTCCCCTCCCTGCTCGTGCATGCACATGCTCGCTCTCTCTCTCTCTCTCAAAAATAAAAATAAATTAATAAACATGTATTAAATTATACAGGACATAAAATGTACCACACCAAGAATGAATCTTTAGGTAAACTACGGGTTTCAGGGGATTATGATGTGTGAATTCAGGCTCATCAGTTAGTTATAACACGTGCACCACTCGGGGGGGGGGGGGGTTGGGGGAGGCTGATAACCATGGATGCTCTGCATGGGTAGAGGCAGAAGACCATGGAAATTCCCTGTCACTTCCACTCAACTTTGCTGTGAACCTAAAACTCCTCTATAAAAATAAACTCTTTTTAAAAAATTGATTTTGGGCACCTGGGTGGCTCAGTCAGTTAAGTGTCCTACTTCAGCACAGGTCATGATCTCATGGCTCATGGTTTCGAGCCCTGTGTCAGCTCTGTGCTGACAGCTCAGAAGCTGGAGCCTGCTTTGGAGTCTGTGTCTCCCTCTCTCTCTGCCCCTCCCTCCCTCTCTCTCAAAAATAAACATTTTTTTAAAAAATGGATTCTAGGGGAGCCTGGGTGGCTCAGTCAGTTAAGCATCCAACTTCAGCTCAGGTCATGATTTCACTGTTCATGAGTTCGAGCCCCACATCAGGCTTTGTGCTGACAGTGCAAAGCCTGCTTGGGATTCTCTCTCCCCCTCTCTCAAAGTGAATAAATAAGCTTAAAAAAAATGTTTTTTAATGGATTCTACAAGATAGCCCCATCAGTATTGTACAAGTCAGAAACAATGAGAGAAGGAAGGGGAAAATATTGAACTTTAGACTTTTCAGAATGTATACGCTCCTGGAATAATCACCAGAGGGAAGGCTGATGTTTAACCCCACACCCTCCTCTGCACTGAAGGAGCTCCTTAAAAACAGGCAACTCAACGGTCAACCCAGGGCCAACTTGTTAATTTCCATGTTGCCAAGAAACACTCTTCTTGACTGTTGACAATGTGTTCCCATAAGCTTCTGAAAAAAAGGCTAATTACAATTTCAGGCTCTGTATTGGTGAAGGTAGGGTGTCAGTCGGTATTTTAATATAGACAAGGTTTATTTCTTGCACATGAGACAGCCCCAAGCAGGACCAGCCAGCGGATGGGAAAAGGACCTGGAGGAGCACATGGAGGTTCAGCCGCCAGGGACTGGTCACATGGCCACACCCACTCGCAAAGGAGGCTGGGAGATGTAGTCCACATGCACCGGAAGAGGAGGAAATGGGTTTTTTGGTGGGTTTTTTTTTGTTTTTGTTTTTGTTTTGATGAAGAGCTTGCCAGTCTCTGCCACAGGCTCCAAAAACTGTATACAACTCAACATACTCACTTAGATGATGGGATTATAGGTGAATTTCCCTTTTCCCAATTTTCCAGTTGTGTGGTTCTAATACATCCAAAATGGTGGCCGGAAGGGGAAAGGAGGGGAAACCCCCTAATTAGTAACTCTTGGAGCAGTTATGGGTTGGAATCGTGTAATCCAGGCAACGGCCTGAGAAATAGTGGCTCAGGCTCTGTCAAATACAGGACACAGAACTTTCTGCTCCATTTGTTCTGGGCAACTACGGTCTAAGGACTTTTTTGTACTTCTTAAATGTTATCCGTGGTCTCTTAGGTCTTTCTGTACCTGAAAGCATCTCACAGACATCAATTTCCAAAGCTGTCGTTTCTCTAACTGGATGGATGTGTATGATGGAGGCCATATCGGACTTCTGATCCGCTCAATTCACACACACCCAGGCCTTGTGGCTGCAGCACAGAACAGCAAGCAGTTATCTCCTTATTTACAGGACCATTTCAAGGAGCCAAGACAATCAGCTCCTCTATGCATCTCAGTGGTTCCTAAGCTTTTTTCCCCTTGGCACACCTGATGATAACCTTTAGCCACCCCCCCCCCCAAGAGATTCCACTAAGTGTTCGCACCACTTTCCAACAAATTTCTCTTACCCATCCCCCTCTCCTCGACTTTCACCCCTGACCAAAACCACCTCACACCCCACACCCCGGCCACACCTACCTATTGCCCAAATCAGCCGAACATTTGCAGATTTATATGCTACTCTCCAAGCTATGTTTGCTATCAGGAATCCCCTTCTCCTCCCCACCACCCACCTGGAAAACTCCTACCCATCCTTCAGAGCCCAATGAAGCAATACCCCATCACCCAATCCAATAGCTTTTCCCGGCCCCCAGTCTTCTTTCCTCAGACAGTAACAGCAACTTCTTAGATTTTGTGATACTACAAGCATTCACTCAGGATATATCTCTGTGATATCACCTTCTTACGTTGTGCTCTAGTTATTAATTAATGAGCTCCCCGATGGTAGAGCCCAGGCACTGCAGCCCTTGTAGAACCAGGACAAGAGAGGCAGCTCGGCCCCGGACAAGTCATGGCCCTGCTTCCCTGAGGAGCCAGAAGCAGGGGGCCAAGTGTATGTGACCACGTGAGCTCTGAAGTAGGGAGAAGAAACGGTATGGAGATGTTTTGACCCGTGCAGAAAAATCACCTGGGGATCTTGTCAAAATGCAGGTTCTCATTCAGCAGGTCTGGGGTGGGGCCTGAAATTCTACATTTCTAACAAGCTCCAAGAGATGCTGATGCTAACGGTTCAGGGCCCATACTCTGAGTGTCAAGGCCCTGGGGTTTATTTGCATAGGCACCCGGTGCACCTCAGGCAAACCTCAAAGACCCCTGCTTCCAGAGGGGAAAGATTCTAGAGAGAAAAGACACGAACTCTTCCAATAAGAGAAAAGTGTAAGAGACAAAGCCTGGAACATAGCAGTGGCTGAATAGAGATCTGCGGAAGACGGTGGTTTGGGTGTGGGTCCAAACCCAACCCTACGGTCCAGAATAAATGAAGTCAGATTATGCAGAGGAACATAAGCAGAGTTCTCTCAAAGCATCTTCGGGGAAAACAGGAAGTTGGTCTTAAAGTTATAGAAGAAACTCAGCTATGAGCTACGGAGCACTGAGTTAGGGACCATTATCCCTCAAGGACCCTTGAAGTCTGACCCTTTTAGAAGTTAAACATCTCCAGCCACAGGTGAGTACTGACCCTGAGAACAAGCCTACAGGTAGGGCAGATGGACATCAGTATAGGAAACCAGCTCCAGAGGCAGAGAAGCCGATTGGATCCAATGCCTGGTTTAAGCCCACGTGGCACTAGCCGGATGTTTGCAAATCCCCTTTAGAAGATGGGGGGGGGGGGGCGGGTTGTAGCAGGAAAAGCAGGGGAGGCTAAGTCAAGGTGGTGGGTAGAGGCCCAGAGCCACACCTAACAAGCCTTCCTGGACCACAGCACAGTGCAGAGAACATTATTCTAGAGCAGGAAGCAGCTTTGCATTAGAATCCACTCTGCCCTTTAGCAGATGCTACACTTTGGCCAAATTATTTAACTTGTCTGAACCTCAGTTTGAACAGGTGTCTGAACCTCCACCATGAAATGGAGACAATAAGCCCCCACTTCACAGAGATCGTGAAAATCCAATGAGATCAAGGCTGCGTGATAATAACCATTAGTGTTACATGATCGGACTGCTCCCAGAGAGAGGAAGCTCCCAGAGAAAGAGCATCTAATGCATACGTGTTCCCGGCACCTCATATGAAATTGTTTGCTACACTTCTCTGTTGTTTGCATTTCTTTATCTATAAAATGAGAATACAACAGATTTATAAGCAGGCCCTAAGCACTCCCTTGTCTCTTCAAGGTGAGAGCAGAGGGGACAGAACCCTGAGCATGCTCCCTCGAATGTGGGATGACAGACTCAGACTGGAATGGCAGCTGCCAAAGGGACTTCAGCCAGTCCTTGGATTCAGGATGTGGCATTTATACTATCTGCCCCCAGTGAATGTTCCCCTAGGAGGCAGGCGCTATTCTGAGCTCCTGGTGCAAGTCAACTCATGTCTTCTTCCCCATAACTCTACAGAGCAGGAAACACTATCATCATTCCCATTTTACTGATTTGGAGACTGAGGCACAGAGCTGTTAAATGACCTGCCCAAGTTCCCACATTCATAAGAAGCAGAGCCAGGCTGGGGACCCAGGCACACTGGCTCTGGGGTTCTTTGCCTTCTATAGTCTCAAAGGAGCTCAAGAATTGAGGAACCGATGAGAAGATCAAGTCAACCAGAAGAGGCTGTCCTTGTCTCCAGGAGATGGGCTGAAACCATGCTGCGTGGTGCCCCCAGGTCCCACACCCTGAGCCTCTGTGGAAACAGGAGGCCACCAATCTAGTGATGTGAGGGCTGGAGCCCATCACAGCTTCTGTGCCAGAGACTGGCCAGCACGACCCAAGGAAGGAAAAATAAGTCCTCCGTTGTGGGCAGCAAGAAGACTTGGTTCAGCCTCACTCCCTGCTTCCATATTGCTTCTGACAATTCCACCAGAGCTCATCTTTCATCTTTAACATTCCTCTCCTATGGCTTTCCTTTCCTTAATGATTAATTGTTATGTTTTGCTTCAAAAAAAAATGCAAGTGACTGTATTTAACCCATGGACATTTAAGCAAGCATGGGTGGGAGATGTTCATTATTCATCGTGATGGTAGGAGTGGAACTGAGTCCCTGGAGCCCTCCTGGGCCAAGGTCAGGAGCTCCAGTCTTTGCCGTGAGCTCTCCAGCCCAGTTCCGGGGCCCAGCACTCTCTGCCTGGAGCAGGCCACCCCACAAGGTTGTTTCCTCTCTCTCAGAGCCACCCACATGCCAGCTGAGCTCCATTCCTCTCTCTGTGCCATCTGCCGCACCCCAGATCAGATCAGAGGCCATGGTCACATTCTGCATATGGCAAGAGAGCAGGGGCCACAGGCAAGGCGAGAGCAAGGCCTGGGCTTTGGAGCCTGGCAGGAGAAATCCCCGAGGACTTCTCAGAAGAAAGCACTGAGGGGTCTAACCAGGCTCTTTCCTGGCCAGGAAAACTAGTCATGCTGATTCAGAGGATTTCTAAGCATAACAATGAAGGGAACCCAGGCCCCATTTTTCCAGTCCCTCTCAGTCCCTATCCTCAGGTTAACTTTTGTTGCTACAAGCCTGATTGGCCTCTGATCCTCTTGTCATTGGTGACTTACTACTGGACCTTAGATAAGTCATTTCCTTCTCCAGACTCAGCTCCCCCTTTCCTAGGAGGAAGACTTCCTCTCCTACCCCTACAACGAGCAATGAGTGCATCCCAAGGAGTTGAGATTCCTGCATTCTGAGGTCTCTTCAGATCTGCAACGCTAGGACCCGGTAGTTCAAGTGAATCCTTCCACTGACTTGGAATTGCTCTGGACCTAAAAGGAAAATGCCCATCAAATATTCATTGCAACAAAGCCTGTGCACTTGAGAGTAATGATGGCACATTTATCCACAGACAGGTATTCATTTGCATGTTTCTGTCTTGAAAACTGACACCTATTGCCTGCTTAGGTGAGTTTTAGGAGCCCGGAGCTCCTGAAAATAGATGTGTCATCTGGGGCTGGCATGGAAACAGATAATGGCACCGCGCCCCCAGCTTAAACAGCCACCTTCCAGACTCTGACGTCTGTGGTTCAAAAAGGCTCTGCAGGTCTGGCAAAATGACCTTCTGTTGCATCTACGCAGAGCTGGATGAGAAGGAAAGGAGGTTGGTCCTCCACGTCTCCAAGGGTACTTTTCTCTGTGATGTCTTTTCGCTGGGCCTCAGGTGTCCCATCTATAAAATGGAACAGGGAGAAAGGCTGTGGCCTACATGATCGAAATCCTAAAAGTAGTGCAGCTCAATTCTATTTCTGAAGGGTTCTGCAGTCACCAGCTAGGGGAGAATTTTCAGCTGCCTTTTGGGAGAAAAAAAGTTAAAGCTACTCTCTCCCCTGCCACCCAAGACAGAAGCAAGCTCTAAAGACTGAAGGGAACAGGAAATGAATGGAGCAGAAATTTGTATAGAAAACAGGAAGATCTGATAGGACCTCTTTCTGTGTGGAGGGAATCATGATGTGGATCTTCCCTCCTGCAGCAGGGAACACTGTTGGGTGAGCGGTAATCAATAGTCAGGACAGCAGAGGAGCTTTGACCTTTGCTGCTGATGTATCCGACAGCTCCAAGGGAAAGTTGAGTGTATGATCTTTGATCTAGAAGAGGCCAGAATAGCAGCAAAGGCACAGAGGTTGGGGAAGGAGACACCATTAGCTGCTGAGTACCTACTAGGTGCTGAAAACTTAGCTCATTACTGTCACATATGCTGTCATTTCTTGCCTAGGCCAGTGAAGAATCACCAGGAAGAAATTCAACTAATAGAACAACCACAACAGTATTTACTCACTCATGTATCAAATAAATATCTAGTACAAGTCTACTATGGGCCTGGAGCAGAGATAACGCAGATTTTTCCAGCAGAAGACACCACGGGGTAGATTTTGTGAGAGCAACACCCGGAGGCATATGATAGGAAAGTTTCTGCATCTACATAATCCAAGGGACTCAGAAATTTGCATCATAGAATTCCAACAAACTCTGGGATATTGCCAAGCTGAGCTAGTGGGATTGGTTTACTGCAGAGAATAGAAGGTTGGTTTCCTTCTGAGGCACTTGGAAATCTCCAGCCCATAAGGCTGATTATTATCCACTTGTCTTATTTTTAACATCATGAACGCCATGCAAATCATTTTCTCAATAGCACTGGCAACAGTAAATGACAGATTCTCAATTCTCTCTTCACACAGAATCCCTAAGTCCTTCAGAAACTTAAAAGTATGGTGATCACATAATCAGCATTTTAACCAACATCATTCCAAGTCCAGGAGCATGAAAGGAACTGCAGAGCACTTCGATGTTATTACCATCACTGTCACCATCATTATCATCGCCACCACCACCACCATCACCATCATCACCACCATCATGACCACCATCACCATCGACTTCATCACCACCATCAACAACACCACCATCACCACCATCAACACCATCACCATCATCATCATCACCAAAATCATCACCACCATCAACACCATCACCATCATCAACATCATCAACATCATCACCACCATCATCATCATCATCATCTTACAGCTGAGAAAGTCAAGGCTCAGAGAAATTAAATAACTTGCTCAAGTTTACACAGAAAGTAAGGAAACTTGAGTTCAAACCAACTTCTGTCTGATTACAAACCCCACTGCTCTATCCTATGCCCCACGTGGTCAGGCTTATTGCCCACACATCAAAATGGAGGCCAACTTACTACCTTTCTCTTATGTCCTGCTGGGTTTCAATTCCTTTTCTTGCACTAGTATTGCCTCTCTCTCTCTCTCTCTCTCTCTCTCTCTCTCTCCCTATCTATCTCTCATACACACACAAACACACGCAGAAGAAACCACTTTCAATTACAGTACCTCCTTTTTTTTTTTTTCATTCCCTCCCTCTCAATATCATGGTGAACAAAACCCACTCTCACACATATCCAGCCACACCATGGAGAGGAACTGGATAGCACTTAGAATTTGAGAATTTTAGCACCCTCCCCCTTTCCAATAAAACCATTGCCTATTTCTCTCCTTTTATAAACAGGAACACATTATGCAAGATGCTGTAGATGTGGGATTTTTCAAGTGAGCTGGTGACACTCTTTCACTTGGCATAAAGTTGATTTAAATAAATCGCTCCCTTTTTCAAGATTCTTCCCTGCTCCTGCTTAATCTTAAATTAAGAGCAGTACAATAATAACCAAAGAACATCACACCCCTGAATTTCAGCCACCTCTCTCTGGAAGATCTTGTCTCCTTTTTTGAAAGTATGAGCTATTTTTTGGCTTCCATTTGTTTCTTTTTCTTACTTGTCACCACACACTGCTTTCTGTAAGATATAAGCAATTGGAGCCTTTGTATTTAAAGTCTGTTTTTAGTCCACGAGATCCACAATAACGCTCCCACGAGACTTTGGAAAGAAAGGGAATAACTTCAGGGAGTTACACCTCAAGATCCACTGAAGCAAGGATGTGCAGTCACCTCCAGTGATTAAATGGTTCCATTCATTCATTCAGTAAATATTCATTGAGCACATAATATGTGCCAGGCAATATTCTGGGCACTGGTGATACAGCAATGAATTGGCTTGCTGAGGGGACAAATAAATAACATGCTAACAACACTCAAATCTGCATCTCCTTCTCGAACCCCTTCCTTCAACTCTAAACTCACATATACAAATGTCTACTTAAAATCTCCCATTGGACAACCAGTTGACCACATAACTGTTCCTTCTCCATTTCAGTAAAGGGCCTCTTACAGTTGCTGAAGTCAAAATATGTGGTCGGGTGGCTGGGTGACTCAGTCGGTTAAGCATCTGACTCTTGATCTCCACTCAGGTCATGATCTCACAGTTCGTGAGTTTGAGCCCCATATCAGGCTCTGCGCTGATGGCAAGGAGCCTATTTGGAATGCCCTCTCTCTCTCTCTCTCTCTCTCTCTCTCTCTCTCTGCCCCTCCCCTGCTCTTTCTCTCTCTCTCTCAAAATAAATAAACTTCAAAAAATATGTGGAGTCATCCTTGACTCCTTTCTTTCCCTCATACCCTAAATCTACCAATCAGCAAGCCCTGTCTTCTCCATCATCAAATATATCCAAAATTTGACCGCTTCTCACAGTCACCACTCTCCACCTTGGTCCAAACCACCACCTTCTCTCGCCTGAAGAACTACAGTAGCCTCCTGGATGCTCTCTCTGTTTTCATTCTTGAACCCCTAGAGTCACTTATAAGGTTAAATCTCAAGGGATCATTGTAAAACATAAATTGGATCATGGAAACCAGTGCTCAAAATTCTCCAGTGATTTCCCATTTGCTCAGAGAAAAAGCCAAAGTCCACACAAGGCCCTACAAGACTTTGTATTACTAGCTCCCTCCTACTTCTCCGACCTCAGCTTTTACCATGGTCACCCTCTCAGTTCCTTCTACATGAGTCTCCTTGCTCTTCCCAGAACATGCCAGCACCTTGTTGCCTCAGGGCCTTTGCACTTATTGCTTCCTCTGCCTAAAAGAGTCTTTCCCCAGATATCCATCTGGCTCACTCTTTCACTTCCTTCATGTCACCTTGACCACTTTGTATAAAATGCCCACCACCTACTCAACCCTGTCCCCAACTCCCACTCAACCTGACACTTCCCATCCTCCCTTCCCCGCTTGATGTCCCGCATTACACATTTACTTATTTACTTCCACATTATTTGTCTCCCCCAGCTAGAGTAAATGCTTCACGAGGATGGACGTTGTATTTTTATTGCTGTATACCCTGCCTGTAACACGCCTGACACATAGAGAACACTCAACAAACGGCTGGCCAATGAATGACTATCTAAAGGTATATATGTCTAAAGTTGGTCAGCCACAGAAACACAGAGAAAAAGAAAAAGAGGAAGTTGCAGGCATTGCCCTTTCAAGCAGAGTTCAGGAGAAAAGGAGCCTTAGCCAGGGGACTCTAAATATTAAGGTCCCTGTAGCAGTAGATCGATGGCAAAAATATCCCTAATTCTTCCCTTCCCTGTATCCACACTCTCTGCAATGTGACTATGTAGCTCCTCTCATCAAGAAGTGGAGTCTGTTCCCTGCTCCCTCACTCTGCACTGGCCTTATGACATCCTGCCAATAGAAAAGGACGAAATGATAGTGTGCCAGCTATAAGATTAGGCCTCCAGAGATCATGCCAGTTTCCACTCTCTCTTGGATTCCTGTCACCACTGTGTGAACATGCCAAGTCACTCCAGCTGAGGCCATCCCAAAGCAGCCAGCCCTCGGCCACTCCATCAGCAGACCAAAATCACATGAGCAAACCCACCAAACCAGGCATAAGCCCGATCTGCAAACTTCGCAGCCAACCAATAGACGTGGGAGAAAAATACTATCTGGTTGTTTTGGGGCAGGTTTCTTCTGGAGTCCCATTAGCAGTATCAGCCCTAAAACGTGTGATCGGTCACTAGGGTAGGCATCTAAGCTGCTCTGCTCTGCGTGCATGCTCATTGGGATACTTCCTCCTTATGGTTTAGACATCAGGAGGGGGCTGGCCATGCCACACAGTGTCTCAGCCGTTTCAAATCAGTAGACTGGCAGGCCATTGGGCAAGGTCACTGTGATGTGGCCCAGAGAGACAGATCAGGTTTGCAAGGCAGCAAAACTAAAAGCCGGAACTCAGAGGGGAGAAATTCACCCAGGTAAATGTCACCTTCTGAGATATTGTGGGAGACACCCTGCCAGTCACTCTTACGGGGACCCAGCCACATCATATCCTATTTCACAGAGACTTTGACAAGATTCTCAGACATCTCTCCACGGGACACCTTGCAGTAGCCCCACTGTACCAAGACCAGTGGTTGGAGCTCTCAAATCTGCAGAGGAACTAAGTCTTAAGGGAACAGAGCAGCAAACTGTGGTCTTCATACTAACCATACAAGGTAAAAGCTTCGAATAAATGCATCGAATGATACTAGGTAAGTCATTCCATGATCCTCTGCAGGTGAGTCTACTTCCGATCAATTCTAACACCTTCCATAACCACAGAAACTATATCATCCTCAAAGAAAACACATAATAACTAGCAAGAGCAACATAAGCAGAGCTGTTTAGTAAAAGTGACACTTTCTTTTACAATGGGGGGGGGGGGGCGGAGAGGAAGAAACAAACATAACATTAAGGTTCCAAAAGAAACTCAAATACTCGATCTGGAGGAAAGATATCTGAACACTGTTTTGCCCTCCTCCCTCATTCCTGTGCCCCTGGTTGCCTTGCAAAGATTTGTACCTCTGCTTGCTGCATCGGCTTATGTTCTGAGTGACCACGGGAACCTATACCTTCTAAACATAGAGTGTAGGATCTCAGCCGATTCCTTAAACAAGAGCTGGGGACATGAAGCTTAGTGACAAATATAAATCATGAGAGGCAATACCCCAGTGACCTTGCTGCGTCTGCCCCCTCAAGTCCCACTGCTGATCCCCTCACTCACTCAACCACAGCCTCCTTGGCCTCCTTTCTGATTTTCCTATGAACACATCTCTCTCCTATTTCAGGGTTTTTGCAGGTGCTGTTGCTCTGCCCAGAATGCTTGGTCTCTGCATCTGGCTGGCTCGCTCCCTCACTTCCCCAGGGGTCTGATCAAATGTCATTTATCAGCAAAGCCTTCCCTGACCCGGCTGCATAAAAAAAAATAACCATCCTTACCCCACCCTCTGGCAGAACTCCTCATTAGAACGCATCACTGGCTGATTCCTCTCCATTAGAACGCATCACTGGCTGATTCACTTTCTAGTTACTTAGTTATTTGTTGTCTCACAGACACACACACACATACACACACACACACACACACTAAGCTCTTTCAGGATAGGGGCTTCATCTAGTTCAGTTCTGCATTCCCCACACATAAAGCAGTCTCTGGACACCTAGTAGGTACTCAATAAACGAACTGCAATTTCTTGACCATTTACTTAGTGCCAAGCAATTTATGTCTGAAAATTATTCAACAAGGAATAAATATTCTTTAAGCATCCACTATGCAGCTATTGTAACAACTCTTGTTATCCCCACGTTACAGATCAGAAGATCAAAGCTCAAAGAGAGGCTATGCAACTTGCCCAAGACTGTTTGCCCATCAAAGCCCAGGCGCCTTGCAGAGGCCAGCCTGCTTTTCAAACACCTTAATGACGGTTCGGATTTCCAAACGCATGTGATACGCATCTCTGCCAAGCACGCATCACACAAAAGCTCTCATTTCTCATCACCCACCGCAGCTTCTGTGCAGGAAGAAACATCCATTAGATTGGATTTTCCTCTCCCAGAGAGCAGGCTGGTAATAACAGCTTCCTTTTTCCTTTCCTTTCCACCCATTGAGACATAATCAAGGTCAGACCTTTCCTTTTGAACTGGGCTGGCACAAGTACAGACAGGTCAGGGACACAAGGGGGGAGAAGACAGAAGTTCATGTGCTCTGAGAATCCCCCAGAAATTTCCAGAATCCTTGCCTTTGAGAAGTACTGCTTCAAACCCTTGTTGGTCCTGGAATTTAGGAAAACAGTCAATTAAAAAAAAAAAAAAGAAGAAGAAGAAGAACCTGACGGGCATTGTGCACACTTCTGTGTTTTGTGTCTGCTGGGTCTGGGCATACACCACAAGCGCCCGCCCTGAAGTGATTTGCAGAACTCTTGCCCATCCAGTTGCCCACCCAGTAGGTGCAATGTTGATGGGGTGGGAGAGCGATGTGGGTCGCTCACAGACCAAGGGGCCAAACAGAGGGACACAACCCCTGCGGAAATCCTTCTGTGGCATGCCTCATCTGTGAGCGCTTCGTTTTAAAAACAATCGACTGGCACAATTAATTCCTCCCTCCTCCCTGCGCCCGACACTCTTTTCTCCCACCTGCATGACTGAACTCATCACACTTCATTATTACAGGTGTTTCTCCCTGACCAGGTGTGAGCTTCTGGGGAACGTGGACTTTGTTTTCCTCACCGCTGCATCCCCAAGGACTAATCCAGCCTCTCACACATCCTAGGTGCTGGATGAGTATTTGCTGACTCAAGAAAGATGCAGAATGAGCCTGTACCGGACCTGCTGCATTGAGTGGAGCCCGCAGGACAAGCCACCACCTCTTCTGGAAAGGGCAGGAGGCAGAAACATAGAAGAGGTCCAGTAGAGCAGAACGACCCCGGAGCTGGCCGCAATGCCCAGTTCTCCCCGCGACACACACCTCTCGCGCCCCTCAATCGCCACTCCTCGAACCTCAAAGCCACCCACGTTGACCTCCCATACCGGCTTTAAGAAAACAAGCAGGGACCCCCTTGTACCCCACCCCACCCGGCTGCTCTTAGCAGAGGCCAAGACAACGACGTTAAGTTACCTTGAAATGGAGCCAGATTGCATCTGCAATTGGTTCAAGGGTCGGGTCTCAGCAGTCCTGCTGGACCCTGGACAGCAGACACAGCTAACACCCGTCTGCGGAAGAAACAGCTGTGCCTCGCTCCTCCCTGGCTAAACGCGTTTGCTCACCCGTCCCTGCAGAACAAATGATGTTCTTTTCCTTGCGCTAAAATCCATCTCTAAACAAATCCTCTCTGCCTCCCTAAGAAACGGCTCCCACGCCCGCGGAGGGCGCCCTCCACATACAGAGACACACACTCGCCGACTGACCCCAACCCAAGCCACCAGGTGTAAGCAGGTTTTTCCTCTGTTCTTTAGGAACAGACCGCCCCCCACCCCCAGGCAAAACCCATCTGCTTGGAAGAGAACTCAAACGAAACGCCCTGGCTGGGAAGCCTATGCAAACGGAGTTAGCAAATGTCAGTAGCCTAAGTTGCAGAACTGCGTGGCGCTAACAGTTCAAACCGCGTTTAAAAAACAGCCCTTGGGGATGCCACCTTCAATGAACCGCGCAGCCGCAGGCAGCCGGCAGTCCTCGCCGCTCTGCGCCTGCTTTCCAAGACTCTCCCCTGGCTTTGGTGCCATTTACTATCAACAACATTCACAGGGAGCAAGCGGGTACGTTGCGGCCCCGCAGGCGGGCGGGGGAGGCCCCTGCAGCGCGGGGTCGGCGCCCGGCCGGGTCTGCAAGCACCCGAGCGAGAAACGGCGTCGCCTACCTGGGTGGGAAATCCGCGGGCCGGAGGGATGCGGGCGCGGGTGCGGGTGTGCGCGGAGCGGCGTCCGCGCTGGCGGCTCGGCCCCGCAGCTCCGGCCACCGCGGCGCTGGGGCGATCCCGGCGGAGGCAGGAGTCCGCGGCTGTCACACCTGCATCACGGCGCCCACGCCACCGCCGCCGCCGCCGCCTGCCCAGGCGCGGCACGCAGCGCGCCCCCGCCACTCCGAGAACCGAGGGCGGGCGGCTCCGGGCTCTTCGGTGCGGCGGGATCAGATCCTAACCCGCTTTCTCCCCGGCCTGGGCATTAGCGGCATCCGCTGCAGGCAGCTCCCTGCTTCTAAATCCCTCCTGATTCCAGGAGGAGTGAATGGGAAAGCTGGCTGGGAAGGGGGCCGGCGGGGCCCCAGGCTGTCTGGATTTGCAGACCGATAGATGTCAAACTTATTCCTCGAGTTCCGAGTTTGGTAGCCAACTGATTCCGGGAGTCACCTCGCTTCGCTCTCTCCACCCCGCCTGGAGCGAGGGGGCGCTGTGTACTCTGGATGCCCTCTCACCAACTCCGAACTAGGACGCATCAGAGGACCGGACTCAAATTCCCGGCAAGGGGAATCCTCTGCTAATTTCATCGCCCAACTATCTTAGATAATGGATGCAATTAAACAGCTCTGTCTTGTTACCTCATCGGGGAACCGAGAAGAACCTATTTGGCGAGTGGGAAGAAGGAACAAGACGCGGGGGGGCTTGCTGCATTGAACAGGCCCCCTCCACCTGTCTCCCTCCTTCCAACCCCCCTCCCCCCCCCCCGCATCCATGCACAGAAGACTTCACCCTGCAGTGAAAGGCTCTTTTCAGGAGCAAAGCTCCTTCTAGAAGGAAGGGAGAGGCAACCAAATGACACTGGAAATTCGGAGGTGAAATCAAACAACGTAACGCCCAGAGGGGGGCTGTGGCCCCCTGGGTCTGGAACTGCTTTCCTTTCCTACTAGTGCTGAAATGCTGGCAGGTCCGGAAAGACTTCCTCTTCCCCACCCAGCACAAGACACCATCACGAGGTCCTCGGTCCCCCCACCCCCCGCCCCCGCCGTTGTCACTAGCTCTACAGGCAGTGCGCAGCTGGCCAGCTCCTATGTCCCCGCCCCGCTCCAGGCCCCCCCCCCCGCCCGCCCCAGCATCCCTCACTGGGATCACCCCGGGAGCTCCCACTGCTCAGCCTCCTAAACTCACTTCTTAAAATGTAAATGTGATCTTGGCTCTTTCTTACCTACAACCAGGCACTGGTTTCCTAGTGGCCTTAGAAAAGCTGAAACTCTTCTAACGCATCTCATTCAGTCACCAAAGGGCAAGGCCACTCGCAGCCCAGCCACCCCGCCCCCACCCCACCCCCATCCTTTCCCCTACTCCCGTGATACCAAATTTTCATGCCTCGCGTTTGGTGTCACCCCCAGGCCTTTGCACATGCTGTTCTGGCTTGCCTGGAATGTTCTGTCTCCCACTCTCCTGTCCCTAATGCCTAATGGTTCTCAACTGAACAATCTGTCCTTTGGGGAATTCTTCCCTCATCCCTGCAATAACCCAGCCACCGACTACTTCCTCCACCACAGCACCCAACACATTACTAAAGTCAGCTGCCTAATGTCTGTCCTCCTCACTAGAACATAAGCTATAGGAAAGCATGATCTCTTGTTTGCTGCTGTTGCAAAGGCCACCGGGCATGTAGTGTCTGCTCAGCCCCCATGCAGATTAAGATATCGAACGGTTCTGGCATCCAGAGCTTTCTTTGTGCTCCTTCCCAAGCAATAACCACTCATCACCCAGATGTAACTCGCTATTCTCACCTCTTTCCACACCAAGTAGTATTGCCTGTTCTTGAACTACATGGGAATGGAATCATTCAGTGGGTATTTTTTGTGTATGGCTTCTTTTACTCCAACATAATGTCCGAGATTCATCCATATTGTTATATATATTCATAGGACATTCTTTTTTATTGCCGTCTCGTGCTCCACTGCCTGAGTATAACACAAGTTATGTATCCCTTCTGTGGAGGGTGGACATTTGTGTTGCTTCCAGTTTTTAGCTGTTATGAATAAAGCCACCACCAATAAAGTGTGTGACAGGTGTGTGCATTTTTCTGTTGGGTGTGTAACCAGGAGAATTGCTAGGTCACAGGATAAGTCCATGCTTGGCTTTAGTAGACACTACCATACAGCTTTGCAATGACGTTGTGCCAATACAGTCCCACCTGCAGTATAAGAATGCCAGATATTCCACTTCTTTGTCATAACGTGGCATTGTGTTCTTAATTTTAACCATTCTCCCTGGTGTGTAGTGATACTTCAGTGTAGTTTTAATTTGCCTTTCCTTGTTGACTAATGATGTTGACCTTTTTAATGGCTTATTGTGGAGCACCTGAGTGGCTCAGTGGGTTAAGCCTCTGACTTCAGGTCAGGTCATGATCCCACTGTACATGGGTTCAAGCCCTGTGTCGGGCTCTGTGCTGACAACTCAGAGCCTGGAGCCTGCGTTGGATTCTGTCTCCCTCTCTCTCCGTCCCTCCCCTCCTTGTGCTCTGTCTCTCTCTCCCTCTCTCAGAAATGAATAAAAATTTTTAAAATGGCTCATTGGCCATTTGAATATCTTTTTGTGAAGTGCCATTTCAAGCCCTTTGACCAATATATTGGTTTGTCTTTTCTTATTGATCTGTAGTCATTCTATTAATATAAGTCTTTGATTAGATATATGTAGTTTTAACATCTCCCAATTTGGGGCTTATGTTTTCATTTTCTTTATTTTGATGAAATACAATGTATCAGTTGTTTCTTTTATGATTAAAATATTAATCACATAATTTTGGAGGTCCTGTTTAAGAAATCCAATCTACCTCAGGGTCAGGCAACTATTATCTTTGTTTCCTTGTCAAGTGACTTTTTGTTTTACCCTTCCTATTTTGGTCTCTGTTCTATTCATGTACGGAATGAAGTACGTCAAAGTTTATTTTGTCTCCATAGAGACTTGGATGTTCCAGAAACATTATGGGAAAGACCACTTTTACCCTTTGGCTTATAAGTTTGGGGAAAGTCAAATAGTTGAAAATCCATGTATCACTTTTGACTTTCCCAAAACTTAACCACCAATAATGTACTGGTTACAAGAAGCCTTACCAATAACATAAATAGTTGATTGATACACATTTTGTATGTCCTATGTATTATATACCGTATTCTTACAATAAAGTAAGCTGGAGGGTGACTAAAAAATCGTAAGGAGGGTAAAATACATTTACAATACTGTTTTGTATTTATCAAAAGAACTGCATATAAGTAGACCCATGCAGTTCAAACCTGTGCCCTTCAAGACCAACTGGATACAAAAACCCACAAGATATTGTTCTCATTACTCTTTTAAAAAGTCGGTATTTTTATACATATATGACCACATGGTTTCCAGTGCTACTGGTTTTCATTCCTTCCTGGAGTTCTGTGCATCTATTGGAGATCTTTTTACTTCAGTCTGAACAATTCTTTTTAGTATTCCTTGTAGTGAAGTTCTGCTAGAGACCAACTGTCTCAGTTTTTCTTGGCATAAAATGTCTTTATTTTACCTTTATTTTTGAACATTATTTTTCACTATGTATTGATTTTGTAGATGAAAGTCTCTTTTTATTTAATCATTTTAAAGATATCATTCATTGTCTTCCTGCTGCCACACTTTCAATTGAAAAGTCTGCTGTTAGTCTTGTTATCACTTCTTTGAAAGTAATCTCTTTTCACTGTCTTTAATATTTTCTTTTAGAAGTTTAATTATGATGTTCCTATGGATTTTTTCTTTATATTTATCCTGATTGTAGTTCTCTGAACATCTCCGAACAAATTCTCAGCCTCTATCTTTTCAAAAGTTGTTTCTGCCCTATTAACTCTCCTATGCTCTTACATCAAGACAGAGCACATACATATGTTCCACATAATTAAACCATTTCGATATCTTCCTACATATCTATTACATTCTATTTTTTCTATTCCCTTTTGACACTCTCTGTTCTTTAGCTTGAATATTTTCTATTGGCTTTTCTTTGAGTTCACTAAACTTGTTTTCTGCTATGACCAATTTGCTGTTAAACACATCCAATGAGTTCTAACTCAAGTCTAAATATTACATTTTTTAATGTCCACTTGATTACTTTGCATAGGCTTTTTTGAAGTTTTATTTTTGTCCATTTTGTTCATCCTTTCCTCTATTTTTTTTTGATGTATTTGTAATAATCTCTACTAACTTCAACATGTGGATAATTTAGTCTCCTTAATTATCTTTTCCTTTATATAAATTATTACTAACAATTTTCTTGCCTCTTTGCACGTATCCTGATTTTTTCATTGTACGTGAAGAAACCATTGAAAACTGAACTTGTTATTTTCCTCCAGAAATGGCTCACCATGCCTCTCTTAGGTAGACAAGATGAGGTGTCGATCACCTTGATCTATTCAGGAATTAAGTTTCCAAAGAACTGGATAGTAGCTTTATTTAGACTAATTTCACCCATTTTTATATGTCTCAAAGATGAAATCTGTCTTATGTTTGTTGTAGGACATCACTTCCAACGGAAATTTTTCTCAGAAGCACTGTGAGCCTGCAAAATAATTCATCTGCCTCTCCAGTCCAGGACCTGGCTTCATATACCCCCAACTCAGTGCTCAGCAAATATCTGACATTTGAGCATTCTCTAGATTTCAAACCAGCATATCAAGCCATATAGTAGTCTAAATCTCTGCTGGTATAGTCTCTCTGCCTATTTCTCAGCCCACGATCAGACTCAGCAAATCTGCCTAAGGAAGAAAAAAGTAAACTCAGCTCACCTAGAAAGAGCGCCTCTGTCTCTGGAAGTTCGTTTAGTCCTTTTTGCCTCCACCCTCCTCAGATATCTTTTAAAATATGATTTCTAATTTCTTTTCTAGTTGATCAAAAGATTAATGGCTTACCATTACTTATCAAATCTCACTGGAAGTAGGAACTGATTTGCTAACTCTTTAATCCTCCTAACATTTTTATGAGATAGTTACCATGTTCATTTTCAGCTGTGTAACTTGCCAAGGATCACATAATAGCAAATAAGGAAACCAGGAGATGGGCCTAAGCTCTCTCATTCCCAAACTAGGGCTGATGCTAGCCATGATGATATATTGCCTCCAATGGATGGGAATATCCTTTTCTAATAGGTGAAGAAATGCACATTCTGATTTCTGACTGAAAATCTGAAGAGAAGACCATTTTTTAAGCCTTCCTTTGGGATTTGTTTTGAGTCAGATATGTAAATTAATTACTTTAAATGCAAGGCACATCTCTTACCAAAAATTTTCTACAGAAACGAAATTACCTTTTTCTATCGCTCAAGACCCAAGAGATAAATTTCACTTAATCAAAAGCCTTTTTTGTCCCTGTTTTCTTTAGGAAACATAAGGGACAACTGTCAAATTTTCCATGTCCTCCTCCCACAGAATACTACTGTTAATTGTGACAATTCCCTTCAATAATACAAATACATCATAGAGAACACCTTCATTTTATGTTTTTCATGTTTGGAATGTAAGTGACCTCCTAAACAGCTGGATTGGAACAACAAAGGTTAAGATTAATTAGAGCAAAAACTGGAAATCCACAATCAATCTGTATTTTGAAAAGAACCAAAGAATACCAGATGAAAGTCTAGAGGCCATCAGACAGCTATTGGTTCATGGCTACAAAGGATAAGTCACAACATACGTTACGATGTGGAAACAAGCACATTCTCAAACAGTGTTCATTTGCTCTTTGTGGGCCTTTGCCTAAGAATAATGTGATAATGATAAACTCCTTCTAGCTACAGTTTTAACCGGAGAAAGGTTTAAGATGCAAAGAATCAGAATCTCTTCCACTCCCTGTCCTGGCAGGAAGGAACTTCCGATTTGACCATAATAAAATCCAGTTCATCAACTTACTAAACAGACTTAGGGTTGTTGGTTTTTAGGAAGGAGAGTCACATGAGAGTGAAGAAAAATAATAATAATAATAATATAATCATTATTATTATTATTATTATTATTATTATTATTACATAAAGAAAGAAATGGTCTGCTTGAAAGCAGAATCATAAACCCAAATCTCAAAGAGGAAAAAAGAAACCCACAAAATCCCATGACAGGATTTTAAATATTCCTATTACCTTTTGCTGCTTGCCAATCAACCAAAGAAGGCCGTGATTTCCTTGCATTGGGATGTCTGCTAGACTCGTCGGTTCATTTCCTGGATTATCACTCTATAAATTTTGATGCTTCAATTATGCTACCATCAAATGATGTTAAAATTCCACTCTTTGTGTATTCACAAAAGGCCTTTAACTCTACCTGCCAGTTTAACAATCAACTTAACAGCTGTCTTTACATGTGTTTACCACTTAAAAGGTATTGAATGAAAATTTTTGCTAATCTTCATAAACAGACTGCAAGTTATGCACATTATTTTTATTTTATAGATAAAAAACAAGCTTAGAGTGGTGAGGTGGTTTGCCTAAAGCCACACAAACAGGAAATGGTGGGGCTAAGAGTTAAATCATGAGATAGTTCAAAGCCTGGGCTGGTTCCATAAAATCGCCCTTCTTCCCTTGGAAGTCTTGGCTCCTCTTCACTTTGGTTCCAGTCCAGCTGTCCTGTCTTATCCCTTGTTACTTCCAACCCCCCACCCCCATTCTACCCAAATTGGTCCATCCCTTCAAATATTTGGTACTTACTTTCTCTTCTGCATCCTTGCACACATAAATTCCTCATAACAATTTTCAGTCCTCAGCCCTATAAAAAGCCAATTTCTCTTTCAAGTTCCTGCTGAGATTCTATCTCCTCCAATAAATCTGACGAAACCATCCTATTACCTCTGCCAGCTCTCCACAGCAATCTCTCCTTCCCAGATATGTCTATGACATGTATTCTGTACTATTTGTTCATTCATTCACTCAAGAGAAGTATATTAACTACAAACAATGGAGACACAGAGACGACTAGAAGTGAAATCCCGTAACAGATATACAAAGGTAAGATATGTTTCAAAATGCATGAACAGGGGTAGCTGGGTGGCTCAGTGGGTTGGTGTCTGAACCTTGATATCCACTCAGGTTGTGATCTGGTCGTGGGAATGAGCCCTGAGCCAGGATCTGCACTGGGCATGAAACCTGCTTGGGATTGTCTCTCTCTTTCTCTGCCCCTCCCCCACGCACACTTTCTCTCTCTCTCTCTCTCTCTCTCTCTCTTTCTCTCTCTCAAAAATAAACATTAAAAAATGTATTAACATATACACCTATATGTACAACCATATTAATAATAGCTGACATTATTGAGTACTTACTACTTACCAGGCACTATGCTAGGCCACGTACGTGTTCTAACTCAATCTTCAGAGCAACTCTCTGAAGTACTTTTTTATTTGTGAGAGTACCGATACACAGTTCAAACAAGTTTTCCAAGGTCATAGAGCCAGGAGATTGAACGAATTAGCTTCAGAACCTGTGCTTTCAAAACCACTACCATATTTATGTTCAGATACAGCACAGAGGAAACAAGCCTGCCTCACGGAAGACTTCACAAAAGAGGTGATGTTTTAACAGTCTTGAAGAAGGATGAGTTCATCAAGGGGACCAGAAGATTGACACTGTAGTTGGTTCCCTAGCACCCAATCTGGTCTTCTTAAGCAACTGTGAAGTTTGGAAAAGTATGGAGAAGATGGAACCCCATGAGTGGCCCATGACTGGTTAGTGAGGTCAGTAATTCCAGTATTTCCAGTGCTCTGGTCCATGACTCACTTAGAAACTCAAGCCTAATAGCATTTCTTTGCAACAGAAATTGGTTCAAGAAAGTCCACAAGATCACACTGAAAACTACTCTTTCTCTTCTCCTGGACATGAAAAAGGAAATAAGTAGCCCTGCTTGCTACTGGCAGTCATTTCACAACCATGAAGAGGACCAGCATTAACCTGATGGTCACGGTTTTCATCTGAGTTGCCCACTCCTCAGCCAGGATTTCACCTTCCACCGGCTTTTCACCTAACTCTCCACCATAGGAAGTCATCAGCTGTAATGGTAGTTCAGGCCGGGGCTTTGAACCACCCTCCTTTCCACCAACAACGGGGTCCTTGCCACCATCTGACTAGTGAGTGATCCAGTCACAGAATCCATCCTGAGTGAGCCTGAGGCAGGGGTTCGTAAGCACCTAGTCTACCCAAAGTGACCCCCGGGAACAAGATCGGGGAGACTCTGAGGAGCAAAACAAGGAGAAAAGGAAACTAAATACAAGGGCACATTACCAAACTAGTCACTACTGTTGATAGATGGATGCTTCTGCTACTGGGAAACTCTGAGGAATTCTATAGACTATAACTCAGAAATGTCACCACTGGATATCTGAAAGAGCGAACCATTTTTCTGCCAGTTTTCATCTCCCATTGGTCAAATGTTGCCCATGAAGTGTTAACTTCTTCATACTTGCAGATTTGCACGTGCACCAGCGTCCAGCTGGCCCTTTCGTTTGTTCCCACAAGAGCCGGGAAACGGGTATCGGAAAAGGCCTGGGGCAGAAAGTGAAAAACATGGCGTACGCAGCTGAAGCAAGGTGCTGATACAGCTGTGCAGAGCTTACCCCTGCACGAATGGCTAGATTGGAGGTGGAATGAAGTATCTACACAATAGTACCAGATGTCACAGAGAGAAATCAAAAGCACTTGCAAGCCCGAGGTCATTATCCAGCTGCTAGAATTTGGCTACCTCTATAGCTCCAGTTATGTGAGGATAATAACTTCCTTATTGTCCAAGCCACTTCAGTCCTTTTAACCCTCTCCCCTTTCTTAAAAGGAGACTACTAGGGGAAACGTATACATATATCATGTGTGAACTGTGACACGGGACGTAGCTGGAGGAAGGCAGCCAGAAATATAGAATTTGTTTTCCTTGAGACAGAAGATTTGTTTTCCTCGTTGGTTGCAAAGCCTTAATGGTACTGTGTTGTCCATGTTCGAAATTGCTATTTTTTATAAAAACTAAAGCATGTTGTCTTTTCTGTAATCTGAAGCTAAAATCCTGCCAACTTTTACAGAGGGCATTCCATACAGGAGAAATAATACGGTCAAAAGAAGCAAAAAAAGTCATTAATCAGCTCAGTTTTTCATTCAATAAATTTAGGGTGCCTCTCATGTCCCAGTTGTTGTCACTGACGATACAACAGGGAAACACACAGACAAAATTCCCCACTATCAAGGTGCTTACGGTCTGGTAAGGGAAACAGACAGTAAATGAATAAATAGGAAGGGGGGAAGGTAAGACGGACAGTTTTTAAAAAATTTTTTTAATGTTTTATTTTTGAGAGAGAGAGACAGAGCATGAGTGGTGGAGGGACAGAGAGAGAGAGAAAGAGACAGAATCCGAAGCAGGCTCCAGGCTCTGAGCTGTCAGCACAGAGCCCGACGCGGGGCTCGAACTCACAAAATGCAAGATCATAACCTGAACTGAAGTCAGATGCTTAACCAACTGAACCACCCAGGCACCCCAAGACTGACATAGTTTTAAAGGCTCATTTGGCTTCTGTATTAAGGACAGACTGTAAGGGACAGGAGTGGAAGCAAGGAAACCAGTTTAGATGTCAAGGCAGTAATTTGGGCTAGAAATGATGGTGGCTGGACAAGAGTGGTGAGAGGTATCCATTCCCATCCCCTTTATTGGGCATGTCAGTAAAATCTTTGAGGAGGCAGATGGCTGAGAAGGAAAAAATGAACTCCAAAAGGACAGAGAAAGAAATAACATAGAAAAGGGCACTGGGTGAGTGTTAGGACATTTGATTGGGGGTGGGGACGTTTGATTGGGGGTATATGAAAGAGGCAGAGATTTAAAGAAATGTGGGTTATGAACTGAATCCACTTTAATGTTAAACAATAGGCATATGATTGATAATATTGGAATTACTTTTAACTACTTTAAGTCACTGGGTTGTGTTTCTTTAAATATAACACCTTGCAAAGGCTGGACCCTGTGGGACCCAAAATATATCGGGTTGCACTGAATGAAATTTGTCCTGTTTAACACATTTTGAAAGTGATTTTAAAGTATGTCTACTCCTTAGTTTATTAAACCTTTCCCTCTGGAATACATTAAATACCGACTCCTGCAAAGAAAATTAGAAAGAAGGCATTTAGATATGAATCAAACTAGACCCAGGATCAAAGGGAGTCTTGTTAGATAGAATGTAGTTCAGAAATGAAGTTAACTAGGGCGCCTGGCTGGCTCAGTCAGTTAGGCATCCAACTTCAGCTCAGGTCATGATCTCATGGTTCGTGGGTTCAAGCCTCACATCAGGCTCTGTGCTGACAGCTCAGAGCCTGGAGCCTGCTTTGGATTCTGTGTCTCCCTCTCTGTCTGCCCCTCTCAGGTCATTCTCTCTCTCTCTCTCTCTCTCTCTCTCTCTCTCTCTCAAAAATAAATAAACATTAAAAAAAAATTTAGTGAAGTTTACTAAGTCCAGACTCCTCACATTAATCATTTCATCATTCATATTTCCAAATATTTACACTTTCTTAAACAAGTCCCTTTTCTTTCCCTGAGAGAGATGCTTGGTTCTTAAGGAGCCCCAGGGTTTAGTAAAGGACAAGTGTATGAAGTGAAGTATGAATCATATTTGACCGTGAGGCCACATCTTTGTGATTTGGTTGGTCTCCTTTCCACACTCAGTGGAACAGTAAAGTAGAGGAGCAGCTGGACGACCAGTTGAGCAGAGAGCACTGTATGGCCTCCTGGTTTAAAACATCGGAGGGGCACCTGGGTGGCTCAGCCAATTGAGCCTCCAACTCACAGGTGAGCCTCACAGTCGTCAGACTGAGCCAGGCATCGGACTCCATGCTGGGCGTGGAGTCTGCCTAAGGTTCTCTCTTTCCCTCTGCCTCTTGCTCTCTCTCTCCGAAAAGAAAAAAAAAAAAAAAAAGGGACAACAAATTCTTCTTTAAATATCTTTTTTAGTTTACTCATTTATTTTGAGAGACAGAGAGTGAGCGGGGGAGGGGCAGAGAGAGAGGGAAAGAGAGAGAATCCCAAGCAGGCTCCATACTGGCAGTGCAGAGCCCAATGTGGGGCTCAAAATCACACACCGTGAGATCATGACCCGAGCTAAAACCAAGAGTTGGATGCTTAGCCAAATGAGCCACCCAGGTGCCCCAACAATTTCTTCCTTTAAAATGCAAGTATAGGGGCATCTGGGTGGCTCAGTCAGTTGAGCACCTGACTCCTAGTTTTAGCTCAGGTCGTGATCTCACAGTTCATGGGTTCGAGCCCCACTTCAGGTTCTACACCGGTAACTTGGAGCCTGCTTGGGATTCTCTGTCTCCCTCTCTCTCTCCCCCTCCCCTGATCACACACTTTGTTTCTCTATCAAAATAAATAAATAAACTTAATAAAATGAAATGAAAAGTATACAATGGAATATTACTCAGCAATCAAAAAGAATGATATCTTGCAATGTGCAACAACGTGGATGGAACTAGAGTATATTACGCTAAGAGAAATAAATCAGTCAGAGAAAGACAAATATATGATTTCATTCAAATGTGGAATTAAAGAAATACAATGGATAAACATAGGGGAAAGAAAGGGAAAACAAGATAAAAACATAGAGGGAGGCAAACCATGAGAGACTCTTAAATTTTTTTTTCAATGGTTATTTATTTTTGAGAGAGAGACAGACAGAGTGTAAGTGGGGGAAGAAGAGAGAGGGAGGGAGACACAGAATCAGAAGCAGGCTCCAGGCTCTGAGCTGTCAGCACAGAGCCCGACGCAGGGTGCAAACACAACCACGAATGAGATCATGATCTGGGCTGTAGTCAGACGCTTAACCTACTGAGCCACCCAGGCACCATGAAGAGACTCTTAAATACAGAGAAGAAACTGAAGGGGAGGTGGGTGGGGGGATGAGCTAAATGGAGATAGGTATTAAGGAGGGCACTCAGTGGGATGAGCACTGGGTGTTATACGTAAGTGATGAATCACTGGGTTCTACTCCTGAAACCAATACTATACTGTATGTTAACTAACTTGAATTTAAGTAAGTAAATAAATAAATAAAATTCAAGTATACTCTAAGAGTATCTATAACACCTCTAGGCACTTATAGCAATGCCCCAATTATCGAGGATGGTAGGCAATGGGGCACTGACAAAGACTATCAGGAAGAATCCTAAAAACTAAGGAAATCAGGGAACCGAAGCTCTGGTCCATCTCTGCCTAGTATCTAGATTTATAGCTTTATGAAAGGCACATCGCTTCAACAAATGGCATTGGGAAAACTGGACAGCCACATGACAAAGAATGAAGTGCAACTTTATACCATATTCAAAAATTAATTCAAAATAGAACAACGACCTAAATATTAGAGCTGAAATATAAAACTCTTAGAAGAACACATAAGAGGAAATCTGCATGACATTGGATTTGGCATTGCTTTTTTATATGACACCAAAAGGACAGGAAACAAAAACAAAAATAGATAAATTGGACTCCATCAAAATTACAAGCTTTCATGCATCAAAGAATATAATCAATGGAGTGAAAAGCAACCCACAGAATGGGAGAAAATATTTGTAAGTCCTATATTACAGAAGGGGTAATATCGAAAATATATATATAGAACTCCTACAACTCAGCAACAAAAACCAACAACCTAATTTTAAAAATGGACAAAGAACTTGAATAGATCCTTCCCCAAAGAAAATATGCAAATGCCAATAAGCACATAAAAAGATGCTCAACATCGGGGCGCCTGGGTGGCGCAGTCGGTTAAGCATCCGACTTCAGCCAGGTCACGATCTCGCGATCCGTGAGTTCGAGCCCCGCGTCAGGCTCTGGGCTGATGGCTCAGAGCCTGGAGCCTGTTTCCGATTCTGTGTGTCCCTCTCTCTCTGCCCCTCCCCCGTTCATGCTCTGTCTCTCTCTGTCCCAAAAATAAATAAACGTTGAAAAAAAAAAAATTTAAAAAAAAAAAAAAAAAAAAAAAAGATGCTCAACATCACTCATCACTAAAGAAATGCAAATAAATACCACAATGAGATACCACCTCACGTTCATTACGATGGGAAAGAAAGAAAGGAAAGAAGGAAGGAAGGAAGGAAGGAAGGAAGGAAGGAAGGAAGGAAAAGGGGGAGGGAGGTGAGGGAAAAAAAAGAAAAGAAAGGACAGAAAGGAAAGGAAAGGAAAACAAGAAACAAGAAGTGTTGACAAAGATGTAGAAAAATTAGAACCCTTACACTCTGTTGGTAGAAATGTAAAATGGTGCTGCTTCTATCGAAAACAGTTGTTCTTCAAAAAATAAAAAAAAAGCCACCACTTGGGTGGCTCAGTCATTTGAGCATCAGACTCTTGATTTCGGCTCAGGTCATGATCCCAGGGTTGTGGGATACAGCCTTGTGTTGGGCTCTGCACTGAGCATGGACCCTGCTTGAGATTCTATCTCTCTCTCTCCCTCTGCCCCTCTCCTCCACTCTCATGCTCTCTCTCTGAAATGAAATGAAATGAAATGAAATAAATTAAAATTTAAAAAGAAACAGCATTAACATTTGATCCAGCAATTTGACCTATGGGCATATGCCCAAAAAGAAATGGAAGGAGGGACTTGAAGATATATTTTTAGACCCAAGTTATACCGGCATTATTTACAATAGCCAAGCAGTGAAAGCAGCCCAGTGTCCATCAATGGCTGAGTGGATACACAGAAGGTGGTTTACACATACAATGGACTATCAGTCAGCTTTTAAAAAGAAGGAAATGCTCTGTAGAGGCCAAGATGGCAGAAGAGCCTGGAAGTTGTTTTTGCATCTCTCGTCCCTGAAATGCAGCCAGATCAACACTAAACCATCCTACACACCTAGAAACCTGATTTGAGGATTAACACAACAATCTGCACAACCTGAACCACAGAACTTGGCGGGTATGTGTTGCAGAGAGGTGAACTGGGGGAGAGAGAAGCTGCGGAGGGCAGGGAGCTGTTTTTGCTTGTGGAGAGAGGATGGAGACGGCAGGTGGGGGTGGAAATACGGGAAAGCATCCCTCCCCTCAAGGCGGCTGGAGAGAAAAGAAAGAGTATGCAAGGGACTGAACAAAAAAATGGAGAAAGGAGAAAGGAGAGAGTTTAAATTCCATTAAGACTCTATGAACAGGGGGAGCGCAGAGTCTGAAACTCCACAGCTCATTAACTGGCAGAGCTCTGGTGGGAAGGGTGAATCCCCAGGAATGGAGAGTGAGGTCCTCAGGGTGCTTAGGCCACATAGGGAGAGGAGGCCCCCTGCTGGGAGGACCTTGGTAGAGGCTGTGTGACCATCCCACAGGCAACGGTCCCAGCAGACCCTGAAGAACAACCACATTCACTGGTGCTGGAACAAGGACATAAAATGGGAAACCTGGCACCACATGTGTGTTGTGATTTTCCATAATCCCTGAAAACACTGCTGCTACACGATCGCATGAACTTTTTCTGGGGCGGGCTAGCACCCAGCCAGTCTCTGGGCATGGGCAGCAGCACGGTCCCGTGAATGTTCCTGAGTGCGGCCGGCACCCGGCCAGTGCTCGGTGAGACCCTCCCTCAGAGGGGCGGAGCGGGTCAAAGCCATGGTCCCTCAGAAGTGAGGGGTCGGGAAACACAGCCGCATCCGAGATAAACTCAGGAGGGAGGCACCGCCAGGCAACCTGATGGCTTGGTCACAGACGGTGTCAAACCAGGCAGTGGCAGAAGCTGGAGACAGGACAGGTGTGCGACTGCTGGTGGGGAGAACGGAGTTGTGATACTAGAGTCTGGTAGCTGGGGGACACCTTTTTCACCACTCCTGCACATGATCATTAGCACCTACAAGCGCCACAACAATTCACCCCAGTAAGCTAAGCAGCGCCATCTAGTGGAGAATGGAGCTGTTACACTAGGCCCCGCCCAACTGGGCCAACCTCTTCAGGAACACAAGTCGCTCTCTGCCTGCTTAGTTTCTGGACTCTAAAGGGCTTCATAGTTTGGCTTCTAGGGGAAATCGATGTAATTTGAATCGTATTTCAGTCTGTTCACTGGTCCATCTATTCTATTTTTTTCTTTTCCTTTTCTTTTCTTATTCTTGAATACAGAAAGAGAAAAAATTATTTTTATTTTCCATTTTTATTAAAAATACTTTAATTTTTTTCTCTACAATATTTTTTATTTTTGTAAATTTTTCAAATTTTACTTCCATCATTCCAATTTATTCTATCTCACTGTATTCATTTTTTCAAATTTTTAAACGTTTTCCTTTTTTCTTTCTTTTCTTATCTTTCCCTTTTTTCTCTAATCTATCAAGCTCCTTTCCACAACCAGACCAAAACACACCTAGGATCTAGCATCATTTAATTTTTTGTGTTGTTTTTACTTTTTAATTTTAATTTTTTTACCTTATTAATTGCTTTTCTTCCCTCAAAATGATGGAACAAAGAAATTCACCCCAAAAGAAAGAACTGGAAGAAATGACAGCCAGGGACTTAACACAAGATACAAGCAAGATGTCTGAACCAGAATTTAGAATCAAAATAATAAGAATACTAGCTGGGATAGAAAATAGATTAGAATCCCTTTCTCTGGAGACAAAAGAAGAAAAAGCTAGTCAGGATGAAATAAAAAATGCTATAATAAGCTGCAATCTTGAATGTATGCCATGGTAGCAAGGATGGATGAGGCAGAAAAATGAATCAGCAATATAGAAGACAAACTTATGGAGGGAAAAAAAAGGGAGACTAAGGCAAAAGAGCACGATTAAAGAATTAGAAATCAGTGACTCATTAAAAAGCAACAACATCAGAATCATAGGGGTCCCAGAAGAGGAAGAGAGAGAAAAAGGGGTAGAAGGGTTATGTGAGCATATCATAGCAGAATCCTAACCTGGGGAAAGACACAGACATCAAAATCCAGGAAGCACAGAGGACTCTCATTAGATTAAAAAAAAAAAAAAACCACCATCAATAAGGCATATCACAGTCAAATTCACAAAATACTCAGGCAAGGAAAGAATCATGAAAGCAGCAAGGGAAAAAAAGTCCCTAACCTACAAGGGAAGACAGACCAGGTTCACAGCAGACCTATCCACAGAAACTTGGCAGGCCAGAAAGGAGTGGCAGGATATATTCAATGTGCTGAATCAGAAAAATATGTAGCCAAGAATTCTTTATCCAGCAAGGTTGTCATTCAAAATAGAAGGAGAGATAAAATGTTTTTCAGACAAACAAAAGTTAAAGGAGTTTGTGACTACTAAACCAGCCCTGCAAGAAATTTTAAGGGGGACTCTCTGAGGGGAGAAAACAACAACAACAACAACAACAACAACAACAACAACAACAACAACAACAAAACCTAAAGCAAGAAAGACTAGAAAGGACCAGAGAACACCAGAAACTCCAACTCTGCAAGCAACATGATGGCAATAAATTCCTATCTTTCAGTACTCACTCTAAACTTCAGTGAACTAAACGCTCCAATCAAAAGTCCTAGGATAAAAGAATGGATAAGAAAACAAGATCCATCTATGTGCTATTTACAAGAGACCCACTTGAGACCTAAAGACACCTTCAGATTGAAAGTAAGGCGATGGAGAATCATCTATCATGCTAAAAGTCACCAAAAAAAGCCAGAATAACCATATTTATATCAGACAATCTAGACTTCAAAATAAAGAGTGTAACAAGAGATGAAGAAGGGCATTATATCATAATTAAGGGGTCTTTCCACCAAGAAGACCTAACAATTGTAAACATTTATGCTCCAAATGTGAGAGCACCCAAATATATAAATCAATTAATTATAAACATAAAGAAATTCATTGATAATAATACCATATTAGTAGGGGACTTCAAAACCCCACTTACAACAATGGACAGATCATCTAAACAGAAAATCAACAAGGAAACAATGGCTTTAAATGACACACTGGACCAGATGGACTTAAAAGATATATTCAGAACATTTCATCTGAAAGCAGCAAATACACATTCTTCTCCAGTGCACATGGAACATTCTCCAGAATAGATCACATACTGGGACACAAATCAGCCTTCAACAGGTACAAAAAGATTGAGATCATACCGTGCATATTTTCAGACCACAATACTATGAAACTCGAAATCAACCACAAGAAAAAATGTGGAAAGATAAGAAATACTTGGAGACTAAAGACCATCCTACTAAAGAATGAATGGGCTAATCAAGAAGTTAAAGAGGAAATTAAAAAGTACATGGAAGCCAATGGAAATGATAACACCACAGTCCAAAACCTCTGGGATGCAGCAAAGGTGGTCATAAGAGGAAAGTATATAGCAATCCAGGCCTTCCTAAAGAAGGAAGAAAGGTCTCAGATGCATAACCTAACCTTACACCTTAAAGAGCTGGAAAAAGAACAGCAAATAACACCCAAAACCAGCAGAAGACAGGAAATAATAAAGATTAGAGCAGAAATCAATGCTATCGACAACAAAAAAACAAAACAAAACAAAAACAGTAGAACAGATCAATGAAACCAGGAGCTGGTTCTTTGAAAGAATTAACAAAATTGATAAACCATTAGCCAGTTTGATCAAACAGAAAAAGAAAAGGACCCAAATAAATAATATCAAGAATGAAAGAGGAGAGATCACAACCAACACAACAGAAATACAAACAATATAAGAGAATATTATGAGCAATTGTATGCCAATAAAGTGGGCAATCTGGAAGAAATGGGTAAATTCCTAGAAACATACACTACCAAAACTGAAACAGGAAGAAATAGAAAATTTGAACACACCCATAACCAATTATATGCCAATAAAATGGGCAATCTGGAAGAAATGGACAAATTCCTAGAAACATACACACTACCAAAACTGAAACAGGAATAGAAAATTTGAACACACCCATAACCAAAAAGAAACCGAATAATAAAAAATCTGCCACAAAAAAAAAAAAAAAAAAAAAAAAATACAAGAGTTCAGGGCCAGATAGCTTTCCAGGAGAATTCTATCAAATACTTAACGAAGAGTTAACACATATTCTCTTGAATCTTGAAGCTGTTCCAGAAAACAGAAATAGAAGGAAAACTTCCAAACTCTTTCTATGAAGCCAGCATTACCTTGATTCCAAAACCAGACAAACACCCCGGTAAAAAGGAGACCTATAGACCAATTTCCCTGATGAACATGGATGCAAAAATCCTCAACAAGATATTAGCCAACCAGATCCAATAATAGATTAAAAAAATTATTCACCACGACCAAGTTGGATTTATACCTGGGATGCGGGGCTGGTTTAATATCCACAAAACAATCAATGTGATACATCACATAAATAAAAGAAAGGATAAGAACTACATGATCCTTTCAATAGATACAGAGAAAGCATTTGACAAAATACAGCATCCTTTCTTGATAAAAACCATCAAGAAAGTAGGGATAGAAGGAGCATACCTTGAGATCATAAAAGCCATACATGAAACACCCAATGCTAATATCATCCTCAGTGGAGAAAACCTGAGAGCTTTCCCCTAAGGTCAGGAACAAGACAGGGATGTCCACTCTCACCACTGTTATTCAGCATAGTATTGGAAGTCTTAGCCTCAGAAATTAGATAACACAAAGAAGAAAAGGCATCCAAATCAGCCAGGAGGAGGTCAAACTTTCACTCTTCGCAGATGACACGATAATCTATATGGAAAACCCAAAATATTCCACCAAGAAACTGCTAGAACTGATTCATGAATTCAGCAAAGTTGCAGGATATAAAATCAATGCATAGAAATTGGTTGCATTCCTATATACCAACAATGAAGCAACAGAAAGAGAAACCAAGGAATCGATCCCATTTACAATTGCACCAAAAACCATAAAATACCTAGGAATAAATCTCACCAAAGAGGTGAAAAATCTGCACACTGAAAACTATAGAAAGCTTATGAAAGAAATTGAAGACACAAAAAAATGGAAAAATATTCCATGCTCCTGGATAGGAAGAACAAATATTGTTAAAATGTCGATACTACCCAAAGCAATCTACATATCAAAATAATACCATCATTCTTCACAGAGCTAGAACAAATAAACCTAAAATTTGTATGGAAACAGTGAAGACCCTGAATAGCCAAAGCAATCTTGAAAAAGAAAACCAAAGCGGGAGGCATCACAATCCCAGACTTCAAGCTGTATTACAAAGCTGTAATCATCAAGACAGTATGGTACTGGCACAAGAACAGACACTCAGATCAATGGAACAGAATAGAGAACCCAGAAATGGACCCACAAACGTATGGCCAACTAATCTTTGACAAAGCAGGAAAGAACATCAATCGAATAAAGACAGTCTCTTCAGCAAACGGTGCTGGGAAAACTGGACAGCGACATGCAGAAGAATGAACCTGGACCACTTTCTTACACCAGACACAAAAATAAACTCAAAATGGATGAAACACCTCAATGTAAGACAAGAAGCCATTAAAATCCTCGAGGAGAAAGCAGGCAAAAACCTTTTTGATCTTGGCTGCAGCAACTTCTAACTCACCATGTCTCCAGAGGCAAGGGAAACAAAAGCAAAAATGAACTATCGGGACCTCATCAAAATAAAAAGCTTCTGCACAGCAAAGGAAACAATCAGCAAAACTAAAAGGCAAACTGACAGAATGGGAGAAGATATTTGCAAATGACATATCAGATAAAGGGTTAGTATCCAAATCTACAAAGAACTTATCAAACTCCACACCCAAAAAACAAATAATCCAGTGAAGAAATGGGCAAAAGACATGAATAGACACTTCTCCAAAGAAGACATCCAGATGGCCAACCGACACATGAAAAAATGCTCAACATGACTCATCATCAGGGAAATACAAATCAAAACCACAATGAGATACCACCTTACACCTGTCAGAATGGCTAACATTAACAACTCAGGCAACAACAGATGTTGGGGAGGGTGTGGAGAAAAAGGATCTCTTTTGCGCTGCTGGTGGGAATGCAAACTGGTGCAGCCACTCTGGAAAACAGTATGGAGGTTCCTCAGAAAATTAAAAATAGAACTACCCTACGACCCAGCAATTGCACTACTAGGTATTTATCCAAGGGATACAGGTGTGGTGTTTCAAAGGGGCACATGCACCCCAATGTTTATAGCAGCACTATCAATAATAACTAACGTATGGAAAGAGCCCAAATGTCCATCAATGGATAAATGGATAAAGAAGATGTGGTATACATATACAATGGAATATTACTCAGCAATCAAAAAGAATGAAATTTTGCCATTTGCAACTACATGATGGAACTAGAGGGTATTATGTTAAGTGAAATTAGTCAGAGAAAGACAAAAATTATATGACTTCACTCATATGAGGACTTTAAGAGACAAAACGGATGAACATAAGGGAAGAAAAAATAATATAAAAACAGCGAGGGAGATAAAACATAAGAGACTCTTAAATATGGAGAACAAACAGAGGGTTGCTGGAGGGGTTGTGGGAAGGGGGATGGGCTACATGGGTAAGAGGCACTAAGGAATCTACTCCTGAAATCATTGTGGCCCTATATGCTAACTAACTTGGATGTAAACTAAAAATATATATATAAATTATTTTTAAAAAAAGAAGGAAATGCTGACTCATGCTACAACATGGATGAACCTGAGGACATTACATTAAGTGAAATAAGCCAGTCCCCAAGGGACAAAGAGTATATGATTCTACGTATAGGAGGTACCTAGAGCAGTCAAATTTGTAGAGACAGAAAGTAGGATGGTGGCTGCCAAGGGCTGGAGGAGGAGGATGGGAGTTGTCTAGTGAGTAGAATTTTGGTTTTGCAAAATATAGAGAGTTCTGGGGATGGATGGTAGAGATGGTCGCCCAACAACAGGAATGTACCAAATGGCACTGAACTATACACTTAAAAATGGTTTAGATGGTAAGGGTGCCAGGTGGCTCAGTCGGTTGAGCGTCTGACTCTGGATTTCGACTCAGGTCATGACCTCACGGCTTGCGGGATGGAGCCCCACATCAGGCTCTGCACTGACAGCAAGGAGCCTGGTTGGGATTCTCTCTCTCTCTCTCTCTCTCTCTCTGCTCCTCCCCCCCCCCACACACATACACAAATAAATAAAAAGCATTCTTTAAATCTTTTTTAAAAAGTGGTCAAAATGGTAAATTTTATATACATAAAATATAGTTTACGACAATTTAAAAAATGTTTAAGATAATGAATAGAAAATGCTTTCACAGGGGCGCCTGGGTTGCTCAATCAGTTTAGCGTCTGCCTTCGACTCAGGTCATGATCTCCTGGTTCATGAGTTCAAGCCCCGTGTGGGGCTCTGTGCTGACAGCTCAGAGCCTGGAGCCCGCTTCAGATTCCGTGTCTCCCTCTCTGTCTGCCCCTCCCCCATTCTCTCTCTCTCTATCTCTCTCAAATATAAATAAACATTAAAAAAAAAAAAGAAAATGCTTTCACAGTGTGGCATGTACAGAATGTACTCCAACCATAATAAACTGCATACCTGTCATCATATCACTACGTTTTCTTGAGTGGAAGCCCAAGACAGTGCCAACATGTCACAAGTTCCTTTCTGGGAAAAAGCACTGTAGTGGGATGATATCATCAGAAATTTTAGAAATGCCTGAGAAATCATTTAGTCCCATTCCCCAAAAGAAGACAAGTTACAATGCCTTGACAATTCTTAGAGTTCTTATTTCTAAAATGAGAGGTTTAGACAATTTAATTAAACCGTCTGCAAGTCCTTTCCTCTGTCACAGTTCTCTATTCTGAGTCAATAGTGTGTCAATGTATTCAGGTCCTCCAGGAGGAAGGCAGGCTAAGGGGTTTATGCTCTGGATGTTTCAGTACATATATACACACACCTTGCTTCAAGCAGAGACGCTCACTTTTCATATACTGCAGTTATGTTCAATATTTACTTTCTTGAAAACATTTTTCTAATTTAAAAAAAATCAAAAGCTACATTTTTCAGGAAGCCAGCTAAGCGTCCTAAGTAGAGGTCAGCCTATGAGAAGCTGGGGCATGGAACCAGGCACGGCATTGGATGGCTAATAAAAATTCAAGGTGCACTGACGTAGGAAAAAATAAGAACTGAATTGGTAGGAGGTACCAAGCTCCTCCTTAGTTATTATGCTCATTTTGGTCTCAAAGTCTTGTGTTCTTCTTGAAAAGAGAACAGAAATTCACAGGTATAATTTCTATGTAGAGCAGAACCCACCGTATGTCAATCACTGGGGAAGCCACATCTTACCGATCTGACTATGGTCAAAGAATCCTATCTTAGAAGGAATGGGACAAAGGTTAGCTTGTATAGGAGGCTCAGTTGGTTAAGCGTCCAACTTTGCTCAGGCCACGATCCCATGGTTCATGGATTCTAGTCCCACATCGGGCTTGTGCTGTCAGCTGGGAGCCTGGAGCCTGCTTGATTCTGTGTCTCCCTTGCTCTCTGTCCCTCCCCGACTCACAGTCTATCTCTGTCTCTCTCAAAAATAAATAAACATTACAAAAAATTTAAAAAAAAAGTTTTGTGACTTAAAAGAGGTAAGTAAATTTCACTTATTTAAAAAATTCACTTACCTGGCTTCCTCAGCCTACTATTCACCAGGGTGAATTCTTGTCATTGTTAAAAACTCAGCTCATTTGTGGAGCGCCTGGGTGACTCAGTCGGTTGAGTGGCTGACTTCAGTTCAGGTCACGATCTTGCAGTTGGTGGGTTCAAGCCCCAAGTCTGGCTCTGTGCTGACAGCTCAGAGCCTGAAGGCTGCTTCAGATTCTGTGTCTCCCTCTCTCTCTGCCCCACCCCTGCTCATGCTCTGTCTCTCTGAAAAATAAACAAAACATTAAAAATTAAAAAAAAAAAAAAAAACTTAGCTCATTTGTAACGCTTAAGGAAGCCACCCAGAGTGGTTAAAGTACCTTCTCCTCTCATCCCCAAACATTTTGTCATATATTTACACCACATATGCACATGTACCCCGTGGCACTCGCCATTTTTTACTATCATTAACTATCATTTACTATCACCTTCTCCTTAGCCAGATATGCACTCCTCAAGCCAAAGTCTATGTTCTATTTATCTGTATCCTCAATCCAGACAGCAGGGCCAGAGTACTGAATATGCATTTTTTAACTGCACTAAAATAATTTTACGTCAAGAGCCACAGACAATTGACCCTTTTTTCTCTAGCCAACTTTCTTTGATTCATGGGTGGGTTTTCTACCACACTTCATCTTTTAGTTACACGCAGATGATTAAATGTTAACTCCTGTTAACAAGATTATTTAGTGATAGAGAAAAATACAAATGGAAATTAAGTTAAAAGTCTAATGGGTGATGGGCATTAAGGAGGGCACCTTTGGGGATGAGCACTGGGTGTCGTAGGTAAGAGATGAGTCAATGGTTCTCCTGCTGAAACCAAGACTACACTTTATGTCAACTAACTTGAATTTAAATAAATAAATTAATTAATTAAATAAAATAAATAAATAAATAAATAAATAAATAAATAAATAAATAAAATGAAATACCAGTTTTTAAAACAAGCTATAATGCCTAGGTGTTTAGAACTGGTCTTTATGAGTGTATATATTTAAGTTACATTTTAATAAAAGTGACTTAGGTAAAAAAAAAAAAGTCTACATACAAGGCTGTGCAGACTTCAATCAACATTTTGAAAATGGTTACACATATTATATATGAGTGTATGAATTATATGTATACAGACTGAATGTATATATGCACTTATATATGAAAATGCATCAAGATGGTTAGCAGTGTTCCTATTTCATAGGGGTGTCTACAGACATTTTATAAAATATACTTCTGAGACTTCCAGTTTCCAGCCTGGCATCTAAGGAGCTCGGAAATCACCACTCTGTCCTAACATCAAATGAAAAATGAAGCATATTGAGAAATCCTTGGATCCATCCAGGAAGTGAGGTCACGGGGCAAACAAACCGCTACTCCCAAAGCTGGAGAGACCATCAGACAGATACAGAGACTCACAACTTACAGGAGCAGAAACCCGCAAGGGAAAACCTCTGCAGAAACCAGCATCCAGGCAAGAAACCCTGAACTGGGATTGATGAATTTGCTGGAGGTTTAGCAAGGAAAAGTCTACAAGATAAAAACTCCAGGGGACCCAGTCATGGGGTGGGGGAGATCCCCTCCCTGCTGTGAGTTTTACCTCCAGAGGCTGGAGGTTCCCACAGTGAAGACTGGAGAAGTCCCCTCATGGCTTCTGGCAACGGGAGGGAGAAATGGGGCCATTCTGAAATATGCCAGACCCTTCTGTTCTTCACTAGACCCGTCCTCAAGAGAAACTATTTTGCCAGAGCCAGAGCCTCAGTGACCCTGAGGAAGGGAAATACCTAACTTCAGTCATCCTGCCCCACCTAAGCAAGGAAGAGGGAGACGGAGGGTCCCCTGTGAAGTTCACAGCCAATGGGTGCAGGCTTGCTAACAGACTGAGACTGCACGCAACCTGTACCTGACCACCACATTACGAAAAACCTCTTTACTGCTGTTCTTTTACCCAGCACAGCACGTCCAGCTTTCGACAAATAATTATCAGGCATACTGAAAGGCAAAGAGACATAGCAAACCTCAAAAACACACTCATACATTGCAGGGAGGCTGGTACAAACAACGATGATTCATATGCAAAGGGCGCTACAGGAAAAAGCAGGCAACACGCAAGAACAGGTGGATAATGTGAGCAGAGAGATGGAAATCCTGAGAAAGAATCGAAAAATGCTAGAAGTCAAAGAAAACCGCCCTAGAAATGAAGAATGTCTTTGATGGGCTCATTTCTATACTGGACATGGCTGAGCAAAGAATCTCCAAGCTTGTGGACATCCCAACAGAAACTGAAAACTGAAAAACAAAGGGAACAAAACTTTGAAAAAGCATAACAAAATATCCAAGAACTGGGGCACAACCACAAAAGGTGTAATATGCAACCTGAAACTAATGTAACAATTGTGTATCAACTATGCTTCAATTTAAAAAAATTTATCAGGCAGTTGAGGCAAGAATTCCAAAAATATATATATATAATGTACAAGCAACGTGGATACCAAGGGGAGAAGAGAGAAAAGGACAGAAAAAATATTTGAAGCAATAAAGACTGAGAATTTCCCTAAATTAATATCAGACACCATACTGCAGATCTGGAGAACAGTCAGCGTAAATGGGGGAAAAATTATACTCAGGCATATCATATTCAAACTGCAGAAAATCAAAGAAAAAAAATCTTGAAAGAAGCCAGAGATGGAAAATAAAAAAAACAAAAAACAAAAAAACTTCATCTACTGGGCACCAAGGTAACCATTGCATCAACCTTCTCCTCCGGAACCGTGCAAGCAAGAGGTGAAATATTTGGAAGGTCGAGAGGCGGGGGGGGGGGGGGGGGGGGGGGGGGGGGGGGGGGGCGGGAAAGGCAAGCACCAACCTGGAATTCTGTATTCTGAGATATTATCGCTCAAAAGTGAAGAAAAATGCTTTCTCAGACACACAAAACTTGAGGGAATTTGTCACCAGTAAACTTGCCTTACAAGATATAGATTAGGAGACGTTTTTCAGGGAGAAGGTGCTGGGTGGAGACCTCAGGAGCGTCCCAGGTGAAATGGAAGGCTCCCCCATACACTCAGCGGAAGGACAGACCCGAGAACGAAGCCGCCACTTCAGGCTGCAAGGTGGCAGGTTTAACGCACAAGGGAACTTACCTACGAGGCTTGTCTTGGGTGGCCACAGGACCAGTGCATCTCTGCGCCCGTCCTGAGCGTCACCAAATCTCTGCCATCTGCATTCAAAGCGCCGTCCAGACGGTCTCAACAGCACCTTTCTCGAGACTCCGTCCTTGAACGGCTCCCACGGCGGAACGGCAAGTGGGCCGGATGTTCCACGAACAGGGAGGAGCCTCGGATACCCCAGGTCAGGTCAAGGGGCAACCAGGGGTCACGTCCGTGACGACTTCCTCCTGCAGAAGGAAATGGATATAGGTCAGAAACTCAGATCTACATAAAGAAAGGCCATTAGAAAAGGTGCAAATGAAGGTAAGTAACTTTTATTTTTCTTACTCTTAATTGACCAGATAACAGTTCGTTAAAAATAACAAGTGGCAACAATATTTGATTTTGGATGCTCATTATTACTAACGTAAATACATAAGTATATGCAATTGCATAGAAAAGCCTGAGTTTGTGTAAGTGAGGTGAATGACAGCAACGATACATGGTACAAGCAAGGCACAGGAGGATGGAATTAGGAATATTTTGTTAGTATAAGGTATTTGCACTACTCATGAAGCAATATAGAGTTATTTGAAAGTGGGCTTGGGTTTGTTGTAAATGTATATATTACAAACTCTATCTAGGGCATCCACTTAAAAAAGAAGTAAAAAAAAAAAGGTAAGTCTAATTGAGATGCTAAGAAAGGAGAGAAATCAGAGTCATATAAAATGCTCAGTTAAAACCACAAATGACAGGAAGAGTGGATGACACAAATACGGGAAGACAAAAAAAAAAAAAAAAGAATAAGCACAATGCATAGAAAATGGAAACAAATATAGTAGATATTAATGCAACTGTATCAATAATCGCTTTAAAAGTCGGTGGTTAAATACACCAATTAAAAGATAAAAATTGACAGAGTGGATCAAAAAGCAAGATTCAACTGTGTGTCATTCATAAGAAAGAAATTTACTTTAGATATAAAGACACATATAAGTTAAAAATAAAAGGAAGAGGGGCACCTGGGTGGCTCAGTCGGTAAATCATCCGACTTCGGCTCAGGTCATGATCTCGCAGTTTGTGAGTTCGAGCCCCGCCTCAGGCTCTGTGCTGACAGCTCCGAGCCTGGAGCCCTCCCTCATTCACGCTCGGTCTGTCTGTCTGTCTCTCTCTCTCTCAAAAATAAGTAAACATTAAAATTTTAAAAAAATAAATAGATAAAAATGAAGTCTATTTTGGGGTGCCTGGTGGTTTAGTCGGTTAAGCAGTTAAGTGCCTGACCTCGGCTCAGGTCAAAATCTCACAGTTCATGGGTTCAAGCCCTGCATCCACAGCACAGAGCCTACTCGGGATTCTCTCTTTCTCCTCTGTGCTTTCGCCTTCTCCCCTGCTTGCTCACTGTCTGTCTCTCTCTCAAAATAAATAAATAAAAATTTAAAAAATAAACAAATAAAAATAAAAATAAATTCTATTTATATCTTTCTGTATTCTCCAGATTCCCTATAATGAGTGTGTGTTCCTTACACATAAACAGATAAAACATGTTAAAATTCTCTCATTCTCCTTTTCTTACTATCAAAGAGGAGAAAAATCAAACTCATGCATTGGGCTTCTTCAAACCTCCTGCTTGAGTTGTTTGATGAGTAACATGCTCCTGTTCTCTGGCACTGATTGAAATTGTTCTGCACTAAAAACACTGAGAAGAGAATTTCGACCCTCCCAATCTGTCATCTTCCTGGGTTTCTGCTCCTAGTCCTCCTGCCCCACAAACCCAAAGGATGTTGAGAAGTGTGACTTTGTCCACCGTAATGCATAATGCAAAGCTCACTGATTTGGAAGGAACTGATTCTCTAAGTGCAGCCGTCAGTTAACAGAGTATTACTATTTCATGGCTTTTCTGTTCATGTGGACTTCTGAGTCATAGAGTAGAAGGCAAAGGCTGCTGAGAGCTACAGTCTTGTCTGAAACTGTTAAGTGACGAGTGGGACCTCATTTCACATACACAGGTCATCACAGACTCTGAGAGACCACGATGTATATTTAGCCAGGAAGCGTGTTTCCATGGCAATCTTACATTCCTGTGTCTGCCTTTCTTCCCCCACCGGTGGCTTAAGTCCATATTGAGCCTCTGTGAACACTGCCCATCTGCAATGCAGCTGGGGCCTCTGCTGCTTTCTTTATGGGCCACTCATAATCCTGAAAGTTAGGCCAAAAACCCAGACAATAATGTTCACAGTATTTATCTCGTGATTGCTCACCATTTGTGAAGAGACGCTCACACGAAGATTTCACAAGGAAATACATTATTGCATTATTTGTAGCAGCAAAACACTGGAAATCACCATAACATCCAACAAGAGGGGATTTTGAAAGCAAATCATGGCGAGGGCACGTGCTCTGAAACCATTAAAATCACTCCCTGGGAGAATATTCAATTGTAGGAGGAAAGCGTATGATCAGATTACAAAGTGGAAAGGCAGGGTCTCCAGATAGGCCCTACAGTATGATCCTGATTTGGGGTATTTAAGAGATGGGGCAGGTACTCCCAGAGAGTTGATGGAACACAATTCCACCAAAGAACCACGGCTGGGTCTTTCCATATGATCTCACCACCAACCCTCCAGTTGTCCAGCTGGGCTCCCAAGTGTTGTTGACCAATGAAGCAGACACTGGCCACACAAGGTAATTCACATGGAGACTAGCAGTGTCTCCGGGAACAGATGGATAGCACTCATGCCAGCTGATCAATATGCCAAAAACCCACTGGCTGATCTCTGTGGGCGTTTCGAGCACAATGGCAGGGAGGGAACACCTACTTAGCTCCTTGGCACTGGTAATACAAATACTTACTCACATGGGACACAATGGTCACTGGGCCCTGACACAGCTCCCCAAGGCTCCCACGGCCAGCAACAGATGGTGTTCACTAAGGCAGAGGCTCCGTGTGGGGTCCTCTGAGGGCCAGCCCTGCCCACGTCTCTCTTGGCAAGGACTCTGTGTCCCCACAAAGCCTTCCCCCAGGCTGGGGATTCCTCATCTCCTGTGAGAGAGGGAAACCTGGCACCTATTCCCTTCTATCTGTTTACCCCCAGTCAGTGTGATGCACTGAATTCATCAGGACATGAACTTTCAAAACATTCACATCCCAGAGCTGGACATTCAAGCCTTTTAATTCTGACATGAGTTTCACAAAGCAACTGTCAAACTTCTAAGAAGTGATGGAGTGGAGGGAGGAGTGAAGGATGGCCCCAGGGTAGAGTACAAGGGAACGCATTGGGGAAGGTACCTACACTAGTAACTCCAATTTATATCCCATCACATAAATCCATGCATCGAATAAATACTGGGAGAGTAATATACCCTTAACAATCATTACAATTGTTATCTCTGTGTAGAAGTGTGAGAGATGCCTTTCAGCTTCTTCTACTATTATATTTTTTTTAAGTTTCTGCAATGAATGTATATCATAAAAGAAATGTATTATACGTTAGGATTAGCTTCTGATGGCAGCTTGCTATGTGAAAAAAAATCACAGTCAAAATTGGTTCCTTTAATTGTCTGCTAAACACAGTACTCAGCCATACACTGAGCCACCCAACCAATAACTCTTGTTGGCATTGGGACAAAGTTATGTTTTCAGCTAAGCACAGACAAGGAAGTCAGCTTGCATGTACGCTCCATACTGTATGAACAATAAGCTCTAGAAACACACACATATAGCTGAATTTGCTTAAGTCGATGCACTTATAATGCAATCACACCACCCTCAGAAAACCACAAAAGGCTATATTAGAAACTTATTACTCAAAAGGGGGCACCCGGTGGCTCAGTCAGTTGAGCGTCTGACTCTTGATTTCGCCTCAGGTCATGATCTCATGGTTCCTGAGATCAAGCCCCGCGTTGGGCTCTGCACTGACAGCGTGCAGCCTGCTTGGGATTCTCTCTCATGCTCTGTCCCTTCCTCTCTCTCTCTCAAATTAATAAATAAACTTAAAAAAAAACATATTACTGAAAAAAAAAGTTGTTGAAGAAAATAGAATAACTTCAATACCCAAAAGATAAAAACCTGTGATTCAAGGGGGTTATATAATCCCTTTTTAATTCCTTTCTAAAAAAAAAGGAATTGCATCTGCTAACTATGATACTTATTAAATACAAATTAAATAAATCACTATCCTGGTCTGAAGAATAGACATAACCTGACAGAGTAAACGCCCTTTCTTTTTTTTAATGTTTTTAATGTTTTTATTGATTTTTGAGAGACAGTGAGAGACAGAGCATGAGTGGGGGAGGGGCAGAGAGAGAGGGAGACACAGAATCCAAAGCAGGCTCCAGGCTCTGAGCTGTCAGCACACAGCCCAACACAGGGCTCGAATTCACGAATCTCGAGATCACGACCTGAGCCAAAGTTGGAGGCTGAACCGACTGAGCCCCCCAGGCACCCCAGAGGCTCTTTCATACTATATACCAGCCAGGCTGGATGGACAGGAACTTACCAGAACAGGTCCAGCCTGGCTGGAATGGGACTGGCCAGATGACACATGCAGAGTGTGTTGTAAATATTTTCAGATCACGTAATTCCAGACAAGGACACTACAATACAGAGAGGGTCTGCTCCAAGCCCCCACCTAATGGGTGCAGACCAGAGGGTCAGAGAAGCCAGCCACCGACCCAAGTTCACAAACTAGCCTGGGGTTCGTGGGGACAAGACTCCAGGTCTCCTAATTATCCACCCTGAGGGCATTCTGAAGCTTTCTATTTTTTTCACAGAGGAGGGAACTGAGAAACACCAGGTGGATGATTTGAAAATATGGGGTAGGAAAAGCATACAAGCAAACCTAGCACACAGAACTCAAAAATCATTTGTTCAATGAAGTTCAGCATATGCTAAAGGCCTATTTTGCTCAGATGTGGATTTTTGTAAGCAAACACATGCTCATTGTAAAAACTAAATACTGAAATATACAAGAACAAAATTAAAATTCTACCCCCTCTATCCCACCACTAGAGTAAGCCATTATTGGCCATAATGAACAGTTTGAAGAATTTTCTTCCAAATATTTCATTTATATATGTAATATATATTATTTTATATGTAAAAATTATATCTACAATATACATATATTATGTATTAAATAAATACACACTATTTATGTTACACATAAATATGTGTATGCTTTGTTTATGTTACACATAAATATATATTATTCTACGTATACTTATATATAAATCAGTAATTTTAAACAAAAGTTGACTCATAATGCCTACTGTTCTATTTTTTTTTTTACTTTAATATATGAGAGACATTTATCTATGTCAGTACATATGGATTGCCTTATTTGTTATAATGTCTGAATAATATTGGTTCATCTCTCTCACACTAATGTTCTCCCTTAAAGAACAGGGTAAATAAAGAAATTAAAAAGGTCATTGTGGGGATGAACATTTTATAAATGGCACTAGGAAATTTGGAAACTCATTTGGGAAAATAGAAAATTAGATCAATTCTTCATGCCATACACTAGGATAAATTTCAAACAGATCAGAGGTTTAAATGTAAAATACGAAATCAGACAGAAGAAAACAAGGGTGAATATATCTAACCAGGGAGTGGGGATGTCTTCCCTAATCATAACAGAGAATCCAGGAACAGTAATATAAAAATTGATCAGTTTGACCACATAATTTTTTTCCTAATGGTCAGGCCAGAAAGGGAAAAAAAAAAAAAAAAAAAAGGAAAGGGAACCTATACATTAAAAAGACACTAAAGAGATAAATCAATAAAATATAATAAGTGGACCTTGTTTGCATCCTGATTCCAATAAACCAAGTATAAACACATGTACCACACATACACATGCACATACATATACACATGCACACACATAAACATGCACACACATACACACGAGCATACATATACACATACACATACACATGCACACATACACATGCACATACATATACACATGCGCACATGCATATACATATGCATACAAATGCATATAAATATACACAAGCACACACATATACACGCACAAGCACATTCACATACAGACACACACTTGTGCATATGCACATTGTTACAAGACCATCAGGAAAACTTGGGACACTATTGAATATTCAAGATTGGAAAGTAGTAAATTTATGTCATTTAATGATATTACAGGACTTCTGTCAAATCACATATTTTTTAGAGACAGTGATTAATATTTGCAAATAAAATAGCATGTCTAAGATTTGCTTCAAAAATAATCCAAGGAGTAGGGTGGGAAGAAGCAGTTGGCAATATAGATGAAATTAGAATGGTCGTGGATTTTTATCATTATTGAATTTGTGAAATGGGTACATGATGGCTCACCATATAACATCTTTCTTTTTTGTATACATATGTTTTTTCATGTTTATTTATCTTGAGAGAGAGAGGAAGCAGGGAATGGGCAGAGAGAGGGAGAGAGAATCCCAATCAGACTCCATGCGGCCAGTCCCAATGTGGGACTCAATCCCACAAACGGTGAGATCATAATCTGAGCCAAAATCAGGAGTTGGACACTTAACTGACTGAGCCAGCCAGGCACCTCCTTTTTTGTATCTGTTTAAGTTTTTCCATGCTAAATTTACATACTTTTAAAAACTACTGATACAGTGATACAGTTGAAAAACCCTCTCCTGGCTTCAGTTCTGCTACTTAACTGAGTGATACTAGCCAATTACACTACACTAGCCAATTGTATAATTACAATCACACACTGCCTTGTTGTTCCAGTATTCCGTGTCCAGTTAGATTTCAAATCCTTGATAAATTGTTTTGTTCATCTTTTTTCCCCAGTGCCTCCCTTGGAGTAGGATTAGATGGGGGAATATTTCTCAAATGTTTCCATGTGCAGAGAACTTAGAGCTTGCTCAGCACAAATGCGGACCACTGGTTTTAGTAAATGTTTGATGTTTAACAAATGTTTGATGCCTCTTTTATACAAATTTTGGAAATCCAATAAAAAGGGAAGTGGTTTCCTCTTTGGGAGGTGATGGACATGTTTATGGCTTTAATGATAGTGATGGTTTCACAAGTGTGTTCTTCTCCCCAAACTCACCGAGTTGCGTCCATTAAACACATACAGCTTTTTACATGTTAGTCATACCTCAATAAAATGGGCTTTTTAAATTACAAATTAAATTATGTTTTTAAAACAACACCAAGTGGTGGGGCACCCGGGTGGCTCAGTCTGTTAAGCGTCCAACTTTGGCTCAGGTCATGATCCCACAGTTTGTGAGTTCAAGCGCCGTGTCGGGCTCTGTGCTGACAACTCAGTCTGGAGCCTGCTTCGGATTCTGTGTGTGTGTGTGTGTCTCTCTCTGCCTCTCCCCCGCTCATGCTTTGTCTCTCTCTCAAAAATAAATAAACATTAAAAAAACAATTAAAAAAAAAAGAACGTGAAGCAGTTTCTCCCTGGATGCTACTATCCCTGCCTTGTTGGATGCTATAGTGACCAGAAATCACATCTGAAAGTCAGAGGGTAAATGTTTCTGGGGGAGATGACTTTGAAAACAGACCATTTTCACTCTTTCATGGACTATGGCTCTAGAAAGTATTGTTTCATGTCACGCAGTGTGTGAATGTGGATGTAGATTTTTTTTTCGTATCAAACAACCTATCTTGTTTTTCTTCATTCTTTATCAAACAAGAGAAGAAAATCATTAACTATTGGTCGACAGTTTAACTCTCCACAAGCAAACCCTGAACCACAGTTCAGCCTACTGAAAGAAATCCTGCTATCTTGTCCTGGGTGTTTATCCTAGAGGTATTTTGCCTCTCGTGTGATCATTTAGACCTCTAATTTACACTATGCAAGATACTGAGATTCAATCAGTATCTCTTGTTTCAAAGACAGAAGTGTACTGTCTCGCCACCCAAAACAGTGGGGAAAAGCAGTGTTGCCCTAACTGTGCGCATCCCCCGTCAGCATGAGAAGATGATTTGTTCTTATTCACAGTTTTCAGCATTTCCTTCGATGCTTAGTGAAGATTAGGAGTCATACGGTTAAGTTACTCTTAACCAATTACTCTTTGTGAGAAAGCATTTTGTGGTTTGACACTTGAGAGCCACCTCCTTGATTCGGTTGACAAAGCTCTTTCTCGCTGCAAGCCAGCTGGTGCTCCATCAGTATTTTTCCCAAAAACTCTCCTTAACTTGACATCATGGCCCACAGAGTATGATTGATTACATTTTTAAAAATCTTTCCTCTTGGAGAGCCTGTTTGGCTCAGTCGGTTAAGTGACCGACTCTTGATCTCAGCTCAGGTCACAATTTCATGGTTCATGAGATTGAGCCCCACCTTGGGCTCTGCGATGGCAGCACAGAGCCTGCTTGGGATTCTCTCTCTCTCTCTCTCTCTCTCTGCCCTTGCCTGCTCGCTCTTTCTCTCTCTCAAAATAAATAAATAAACATTTTTAAGAATTCCTGTTGAAACATGCAATTTCAGTAATAAACAAAATAAAAAGTCATCGCACACTTCTTCATATACATACCACGGTGACCCCTAGTCTGCCCATATAGTGGGCCAAAAGGCAGCCCCCAAAGATATCAGGCCCTAATCCCTAGAAACTATGAATGTTACCTTACCCAGGAAGGTTTTTGAAGATGTGATCCAACTGAGGATCCAGAGATGAGGAGATTATGCTGGATAATCCAGATGTACAATGTGAGGATATAGGCAGGGATCGGAGCAATGCTGTCACGAGCCAAGGAAAGCATGAGGTGCTTACCAATGATGCAAAAGCATCGGTGGTTATACGTCACAGGCAGCCCCACCAGGAGCTGGAAGAGACAAGGAGCGAGTCTCCCCTAGAGCCTCCAGAGGGAGTGTGGCCTGCCAACACATTGGTTTTCAGCCCAGTGTAACTGGTTTTAGACTTCTGGCCTCCGGAACAGCCTGTGGTCGCGGAAACGAGCACAGTGGCCCAGGAAACGAGTACCTCCCCTCCGTGGCTATATGCAAATGTAAAGTCAGATGCCTCCCTGAATTCTCGGGCAGTGCACTTGCTCTTCCACATTGTACCCTATCGGTTTTATTCTGCATGCGACGCTGTCGTAACACCGCCATTCCGCCAATAGCTCTCTCCGGGTCCTGCAGCACACAGTGTTTGTCATGAACTCTTTAAGATGTTTTTTCAAGCACTCTAGCAGTAGGGTAATTGTGCTTCTTTTTATTTGAAGAGTGCTTCTCTAAATGATTCCTTTGTAGTATTGGTCTCTCTGTGATGAAATTAATCAATTTCATAAGAAAAACCTCTCTCTCTTTTTTTTTTTTTTTTTTTTTGCAATTTTCTGGGAGAAGAAAACTTGACTGGCTTGTGCTTTGCAAGAAAATGATACACAAGCTTCAGTGGTTTTATGTCACTATGGGAAAATCTCTCACCCGATGCATGGGGTCTAGGGGCAAATGAATCAACAATTCATTGACATTCAACTTTCAGATAGTTATCACTCCATCCCCTTTTTTTTTTTTTTAATTTTTTTTTTCAACGTTTATTTATTTTTGGGACAGAGAGAGACAGAGCATGAACGGGGGAGGGGCAGAGAGAGAGGGAGACACAGAATCGGGAAACAGGCTCCAGGCTCTGAGCCATCAGCCCAGAGCCCGACGTGGGGCTCGAACTCACAGATCGCGAGATCGTGACCTGGCCGAAGTCGGACGCTTAACCGACTGCGCCACCCAGGCGCCCCTCCATCCCCTTTTTTGAAATCATATTTTTAACTTCAACAAGGTCAATCAACTACATATTTGATTGTTTTTGCCTGAAAATCTGTCCACTATTCAAGTTTACAGCTTTATTATGAATTGTAGCATCGTTCGATTTATTTTTTTGCCTCAAAACCCACCAGGATTGGTGTAAACACTTGACAAGTGGCCTCGCAAAGTTAAATATTTGCATCCACTCTGATACAGTGGTTTCACACCTAGGCTGATAAAGAAACTTTTTCATCAGGGCGCCTGGGTGGCTCAGTCAGTTAAGCATCTGACTCTTGATTTCAGCTCAGTAGTCAGGATCCCAGCATCATAGGATCCAGTTTGGAGCCTGCTTGGGATATTCTCTCTCCATCTCTCTCCAAACAAATAAATAAACATTTTTAAAAAGAAAGAAACTTTTGCACCCACATGTATACCAGGAGACATAAACAAGAATGTCCAAGCAGCGTGATTCATAGGAACAAATGAGTTGAACAAACCAATGCAGTGTCCGCTAAGAGGAGAGTTCGGTGAATGGATCGTAGTATACACATAAGTTCATTCTAATGTATAAATATGTACAGCAGAGAAAATAGACGTATCAGAGCTAAATATATCAGCATGGATGCACCTCAAAAAGTTCTGTGAGAATAGAATCATTATTGGGAATATTTTCCAACCTAAGACTAGTACTTTTCTTTTTCTTTATTCAAAATGAGCCCCGTCACTTGTCTGGAAACGTGATTATGTTGTTTCTTGCAAAAAGAATTCATACCTACCGACCAGGCACCAGGAGAACTCAAAAGGTGACATTATTTTGATAACCTCAAGTTCCAGACTCCATTCCTCAGGCAAGGAATTTAGACATCAAGAATCAGAAAGAATGTCATCGTTTCTCAGGAGCGATCTCACCTTAATACAATTTTTGGAGACAAGTGAATAACTCAGAATGTCAGTTTATTAATTTATAATGAGTAACATAACAACCACACTGGCCAAAAGACTCAAACTTATGGGATGAATGAATTAGAACACAAGTTATCAGGGGTACCTGGGTGGCTCCATCAGTTAAGCGTCTGAGTCTTGATTTCGGCTCAGGTCATAATCCCAGGGTCATGGGATCAAGCCCCGCATCTGGATCTGCAGTGAGTGTGGAGCCTACTTGGGATCCCCAATCTCTCTCTCTCTCTCTCTCTCTCTCTCTCAAACTTAGGGAAAAAAAAAAAACACAACTCATCAGGTAGTTTCTTGGTATGCATAAAATAACAGGGATACTTAAATGTAGGATTGAGAAGTGGAATGGCATCTCAGTGGGAGTCCACCTTCCACAGGAACCAGGAGAGTCAACTATTCCCTAAGCCCACCCTTCCCCTTCTCTGTATCAGTCTTTCTTCATACAGGGAGCCAGGAGTGGGTTGGGCATGTGCCTTGGAAGAAGGCGGACACAGTCCGTGGCTCAGCAGGCGTGCAAACTGTAGAGCCCTCTGAGCTGGCAATCCATCTCCGCCACTGTCCAGCTGCAAGACTTTGTTTCTGTGCCTGTGTCTCTGTGCGTTGTTGAGTTAATACACATAGAACAGCATTTCATCCAGTCAGCAGCGTGTCGTAAATGTTCTATAAATGCTGGCAATTTTTTTCCAAAATTGCGGTCACATCTGGTAGCCCCACCTCCTCGAAACGGTGCCCTAGTAACCTTGATGAAGAGAGGTGACGTTGAGAATAGCCTTTTACTTAACACCTGTGATGTACAAACACTGTCCGGGTGCTTTGGATATGATACCTCATTTAGCTGCGACAATAAATTCTCTACTGTTTCCATCACAATCTCAAAACAAGGAAACTAAGATTTAGAGAAATAAAGAACGTTGCCCAAGATTATACACGTGGTAAATAGTGGAGCATAGATTTGAAATAGACTCTTTATGACTGCAAATCCCTTGTTCTTCCTTTCCTTTGAGCTTGGGGTATCCTCCAAATCTCTGCTTAAATGTTTAAGACAAACAATCTTACAGTTCATTCCATGGGTAGATAATCCCTTGTAGCATGAATTTTTCTATTCAATTTTCTTTTTTTCTTTTTAAAATGTTTACTTATTTTTGAGAGAGAGACAGAGTGCAAGAAGGGGAGGGGCAGAGACAGAGGCAGACTCGATCCAAAGCAGGCTCTAGGCTCTGAGCTGTCAGCACAGAGCCCGACATGGGGTTCAAACCCGTGAAATGTGAGATCATGACCTGAGCCGAAGTCAGATGCTGAACTGTCTGAGCCACCCAGGCGCCCCTGTATTTAATTTTCTGAATGCAACCTCATTTCCCTTACTTCCAGATTTGCAGGAGGGCAGGGGGCTACCTCACTGCCACCTTCTCGTATCTGCTCGGAGATCACAGAAAGCAAGAGAGAGAGAGAGTACATCAAAATGAGACTTCAGAACTTATTATGAAATGTATCTCATCTAAAGAGTTACATTTCCCTCAATGACCCGCCTGTGCCTGGAGCTCCTGGGTTGTAAGTGAACTAAAGATTTCAAAGACTTAAAAAAAGGAAAGTTTGGGCCACAACCTCTTCACTCCAGCAGCGAGGCCTCACCAGTAAATTCAGTGATGCTGATAATCAGATTGAAAAATGTTCATTGCATTCGTCAGTGTCCGTTTCCCAGATTTAACATTCTGACTCACAACTTCCCCGTGCAAATGACCAGAAAAGAAAAGTAACGCAGAGACCCCAGCATGTGTTTCCTGTTTGCTTGTCATAGATGCTAATTCATCCTCTGGGTCTCCATGAAGCCGTCAACCCAGGAGGGGGCTTGGTCTCCATAGAATGTGCATGACTCGGAGCCCTAACAGGTGCAGACACTTGGGAAAATGCTACAGAGCGAGAGAACCGTGGAGGGGCGTGCATACAACGGCTGTGTTCCTCCATGAGTCTGAAACGGTCTGGACTCAGCTTTGAAAAAATATTAGGGAAGCCAATAAAATAAAATTGATCTATCATATCATATCATATCATGTCAATGTAATGAACCTTGCCTTTAAACCTATTTCCCAGTACAAGTTTGGCCATCCCCAAAACACTTGAAAGCAGATACTCTTTTCCCTATTTGACAGATGAAGGGGCAGAGGTTCTGTCCAGGGGGACGGAGCAGTTAAGGTGACATCTGGGGTCCAAGCCCAGCTGAATGTCCCTGTTACTGCCCGTTACTGCCGTTTGCTCCCGCACATCCATGGCACATTCCAAGCTCTGGATGTGTGCCAGGTACTGTGCAGGGGACTCGCAGAGAATGGACGCAGGACACAGTCCTTGAAAGACAGACCGCTGAGGGATCCAGCAAAGAAGCAAGCACATTGAACCCCCTGCAGTGATTGCCACAACAAGGCATCTCTGCCCTGGGGCCAGGGGGTGGCCCTGGAGCTGGGGCCTGAGTGACGACCAGGAACTGGTCAGACTGAGCGCGTGTCCCATGAACGCTTTGCGTCTGGGGTCCCAACTAGAAGAATCTCCAATTTGATAGCCCAAACCACAATGTTCCAGGGCTATTTAGGGCTCATGAGACTCACGTCCTGCACATTTTCATGCTGTCAGGCAGATATTCTTTTTTTTTAATTTTGTTTAACGTTTATTTATTTTTGAGAGAGAGCATGAGCAGGGGAGGGACAGAGAGACAGAGGGAGACACAGAATCTGAAGCAGGCTCCAGGCTCTGAGCTGTCAGCACAGAGCCCAACATGGGGCTCAAACCCACGAACTGTGAGATCATGACCTGAGCCGAAGTCAGACGCTGAACCGACTGAGCCACCCAGGTGCCCCATCACTGAGTACTATTTTTCCATATAGAACATTACCTAATCAATTTTTTCGGTTATGCCGGTTAACCAATCACTTGTTTAAGAAACACTTAAAAAGTATTTAGTGAGCATCTGTATGCCAAGCATTGGGCTAGGCACTGAGGATATAGCAATAAACAAGATTCCTGTCTTCTTGATGGTGTGTTCTAATGGGAGAGGCAGATACAGAACCTAAATAAACAAGATACTTAACGGATTAAGATAACGGATTAAGAGTATGAGAAAGAGGAAAACAGAGGGAGCCACTTTAAGTAGTCTCCTTGGATGAGGTGATGTTTGAACTGACACCTGGCAATTTCAAGAGCTGGGAACAGCACTCCGGGAGGAGGAAACAGCAAAGACAAAGGCCCAGAGGCAGCAAAGAGCTCCTTGTATTAATTCTCTGGTTATCAACCTCAGCTGCCCCTTAGAAGAACCTGGAGGGCTTCTTAAAAAATACTGATGCCCAGGCTTCACTCTAGTGCCAGATATTTTTTCTAAGTGCTCTGGTGATTTTGAAGTGGAATTAGATTGGGTATCACTGTGTTAATGGATCAGAAAGGATGCCCATGGGGACGATGCACAGTGATGGAGGGTGGGGGTCGAGGTTGGGTAAACACACAGGTACAAGTCCTCGCAGGACCTTGTGTGTCTTGGGAAGGAACTTGAATTTTATTCTAGGTGTGAGGGGAAAGTGTGGGAGCCTTTTTCAGGGGCACATCCTTAACTGATTTGCATTTCTAAAAGGTCTCCCTGATTAAAGTGGAAGAGAGTGGAGAGTGGACTGCAGGGGGCAACTTTGGAAGGAGTAGAACCAATGAGGAGGCCGTGGCAATATTTGGGTCAGAAGCGATGGCTTGAATGGGAAGGTGGTGGCCGAGACGGCAAGCAGCAGAAACAACAGAACTTCTGGTAGATTGGATGTGGACGGTGAGGGGAAGATGGAAATGATGTGCGTCTCCTCACTCTGAAGCCTTAACAAGGGGGGTGGTGCAACACATTCTAACACCAAGCACCTGGAGTGAGGTCAGACCGCGTGGGTTTACAGCACGACCCTCCGCAAGAGTCCCTGCGCCGCAGACCCCACTCCCCACTTCTTGACAAACTGGCTGCTGTCTACTTGGAAGTTCTCAGTATCCTTCGGGTTCAGTCATTTGCTAGAAAAACGCACAGAACTCAGGAAAACACTAAACTTCGTTTTATCATACAAGATGCACATCAACACCAGCCCGATGAAGAGACACCTAGGGCAATGTCTGGGAGGGTCCCTAACTTGAAGCTTCTGTGTCCTTAGGACCGGTCACCCTCCTGGCACATCAGTGCATGTCACTAATCAGGAAGCCCATTCAACCCTGGTGTCCAGAGTTTTTACTGGGGGTTCCTTACATAAGCACAATTGATTGAATCCTTGGCCACAGAATTACAGTCAGTCTCTAACTCCCCTCCTCTCTCGAGGGTCAGACTGATATCAGCTGGCTCAAAACCCCAAATCTCCAATCACATGGTTGATTTTTTTTTTCATGTTCATTTGTTCTTGTTGTTGTTGTTAGGCTTTTTTGAGTGAGAGAGAGAGCGTGTGAGTTGGGGGAAGAGTCAGAGAGAGAGGAGAAAGAGAGACAGAGAGAGACAGAATCCCAAGCAGGCTCTGTGCTGATTGCACAGGGCTCAATCCCACAAACCGTGAGATCATGACCTGAGCCGAAACTAAGAATCATCATATGCTCAACTGACTGAGCCACCCAGGCACCCCCACATGGTTGATATTTCTGGCAGGGCCAGCCCCTGTCCTGAGTCACCTCATTAGCTCAGGTGCACTCTGAGGAGCCCACCATGATCAAGGATGACACAGCTATCACTTGGGAAAGTCGAAGGATTTAGAGACCCCCCTCAGGGATGGAAACAAAGATCAGCCAATTCATTACTGGTGTGGGGCCAGTTATAGCCTTAGAAGAAGTGGGCTTTGTGAGGGTCGGATCTGCATTGTCAACTTGGATTACCCACTAGACTGCCAAGGGGAGATGTCAAGTAGGCATCTGGATGGACAAGACTGGCCTCAGGGGTGAGGTCTGGGCTGCTGCTATATGCTGAGCATCTCAGCATATGCTTGTGGTATTCAAAACCAGCAAACAGGGCAAAATCACTTGGCAAGTTGGCATTAAAAGAGAAGACGATCCAGGTCTAAGCCCCAAAGCAAACCGGTATTTAAAGTGATTCCCCACCTACAGATCTGCTCTTCACCTTTATCCGCTCAGACAATAAGAGATGGAAGTTCGTCCCAAGTAAGACAAGTCCCATCCTTTATATACATGGACGTCTTCAAAAACGAAATGTTACAGGAGCAGAGCCAGGAAGTTCCCACAGTGGACACCAGGCTCAAGCTGGTGACAACCCATGTGGTTCATTAGCTCCTAAAACAGACAATAATACAGGGAGAAAAAATGGTAATCCAGAATATTTGAAATAACGCTCGGGATATGGCAAAACATATTCCTTGCACACACGTGAAAGGGTAAAAGGATAAAAAATGAGGAGATTGTAATTTCAACAGCAGTTTCCTCTTACTAATTATATTACTTTCCATATAGTAACCATGACAAAAAATGATCGTATTATTTTAGCTTTTCCGAAAAAAAAAACCACAAAACTTGTTTATTCCGTATCCAAAACAAAATTTATTTATTCAATCTTTTTTTTCATTTTTTTAACGTTTTTATTTATTTTTAAGACAGAGAGAGAGAATGAGCAGGGGAGGGGCCGAGAGAGGGGGAGACACAGAATCTGAAGCAGGCTCCAGGCTGTCAGCACAGAGTCCGACGCGGGGCTCGAACTCACAGACCACGAGATCATGACCTGAGCTGAAGTCGGACGCTTAACTGACTGAACCACCCAGGCGCCCCTATTTATTCAATCTTAACATAAGGGGTGTCTGGGTGGCTCAGTCAGTTAAGCATCCGACTCTTGATCTCAGCTCAGGTCTTGATCTCAGGGTCATGAGTTCAAGTCCCGCGTTGGGCTCCACGCTGGGCATGAAGCCTACTTTTAACAGCAACAAAAATAAAGTTAACATAAAACTACTGTAAATCCAATAGATGAACTACCCTTAAAAGCAGTGGCACTTTAGGACCAAGATTATCAGGGCCATCCACATCCATCCCAAGGGTGATAATAATTAATAATAAAAAGAGCAGTTACCATTTGGAGTTCTTATGCCAACTCTCAGTTAAGTGCTTCCTGGCATTGTTTTATGTAATAACACATTTAATATTTATTGAATACATGCATTTAATTTTTATTTAATAATATGTTTGAGATGTATTAAACAATAGGAGTTCTTATGCTCCCATTCTACACATGAAGAAACTGAGGCTTAGGGAGATAAAGTAACTTGCTTCTGTAGAAGCCACAAGTTATTTAACCAAGGTAAGTTAGTAAGCGACAAAAACGTCAGGATGCTGGCCTGAGGGTTAACGGAGGGACGGTCACTGATGTCCTTAAATATGTCCTGGATGCATGACTGCTTCATTGATGTGGGGTTTTCCTGATAGAAATGATTTAGTACAGGGGCACCTGGGTGGCTCAGTCGGTTAAGAGTCCTGCTCTTGATTTCGGCTCAGGTCACGATCTCATGGTTCATGGGATCAAGCCCGGTATCAGGCTTTGCACTGAGCATGGAGCCTGCTTAAGATTCTCTCTCCCTCTGTCCTTCTGCCCCCTCCCTCTCTCATGCTCTCTCTCTCTCTAAAAAAAAAAAAAAAAAGAAAAGAAAGAAAGAAAGAATTTAGTAGAGTGTACAAATCCTGAGGAGCTCCTGGGCTTCCCAGCATGAATGAGTGACAACAGCCAAGACTAATGGTCACTCTAGCACACTGAGCTGGCTGTTGGCTTGCAGACATTCAGCAATAGCGTAATGCTATCAGTGGTTCAACGTCAGATGAAGTTTCTGTTAGGCTCTCCTACTTTCTCCTCTTCCAATCCTGGAGGCCTTCCTGGACTGGAGGTACTCTGCTCCAGGAACTCATCGCTCCTGTCTATGAATGGGTGAGTGAGCTTGGCCACCAGAGAGTAGGTCGGTGACATTGTGTCAACTGCCTTTTATCTGCCAAGTGCCAAGATACCCGAATGTCTAGACCTCAGGACATCAGATTATGCATAAAAAGTCTTTTATTTATCATTTATTATAAAAGTCTATCATCTAAATAAATAGAAATAGCATTTGTTATAAATTAATAATTTCTTAATCATGTCTATTGTAATCAGAACTATCATTTATTAAATGCCTTCTATGCATCAGGTACTTTACAAATATTTTTATTTAGGGGCTCCTGGGTGGCTCAGTAGGTTAAGCACCTGACTTTGGCTCAGGTCATGATCTTGCTGTGTGTGAGTTCAAGCCCCATGTCGGGCTCTGTGCTGACAGCTCACAGCCTGGAGCCTGCTTCAGATTCTGTGTCTCCCTCTCTCTTTGCCCCTTCCCCGCTCACACTCTGTCTCTCTCAAAAATAAACATTAAAAAAATGTATTAAAAAATATTTTTATTTAATCTCCACATCACTCAGCATGGTAGATGTTTTATTCCCCTATGGAGACTCAGGAGACTTAAAATTTGTCCACGATCACAGTGACAGGGCTGGCTCACCTAAATGCATGTACTTTTCCCACACAAATTCTGCCTCCAGCACACCGGGTAGGAATCCCTAAGCTCCAGGCCGAGTTCAGAGGTGGGTCTTCATGACTGGTGTCGATCTCTGCCATCTGCATTCCCGCCCAGCTGCGGGTAATAAAGATCTCCCACTTATTTTATTAAACTGAATATATTAACATTATTTGGACAGCCATCATCACTCAGTGCTCTGATACAGAGATAGCCTCGGGAGTTACTGACATGCACAGAGTCCTTCGCCTCTATGCTAAACCACGCCACACTGACATGCTTTTGTAAATTTAATTTTTTTAAACTTATTTGCCTGTTTTCATCATTTCCCTGCCTCCTTCCTCACTGTTAGGTTGTAAGTTGCCACATACATTTTGCTGATGCCCTTAATGCCAGCTTCGAGGGCAGGGCTATTGACACTTAGGACAGATAATTCTTGTTCATGTTGGGGGAGAGGGCTGTATCTTAAGATATTTATCATCTTATAGATGCCAATAACAGCTGTCCCTTCCTCCCCAGTCATGACGATCAAAAATGTCTCCAGACGTCGCCAAATGTCCCCTAGTGAGGGGGAGAGGCAAAATTATCGCCAGTTACAAACCACTGTTCTAGGTGAATACACACACACACACACACACACACACACACACATGCCATGCATTTCTAATTTGTTACTTCTCACATTGCTGCTTAAGGGAAGAAACAGCGAACCATGCTTACTAGACAGAAACACAAAATTAAATTAAATAAGGTCTAAGTGATACAGCAAAGAAGCCATGGTAAGTAAGAGGTGTGAGCTTTAGCCCATGAAGTTGGACATGTCTTTTGCTCAGAGGCCTGTTTCATTTTATCTACATTTTATATTTCCAACACCTTCTGAAGAGAATAGGTCCTCAGCTAAGTCACCACATAAAAGAAAATTTTCTATATGCGCCACTCCTGTGATCCTGCCTTGCCTCCATCATGTCGCTTGAGTAGTCAGTCTGCCAAGCAAATTATTATCTATAAATCCCTACTTTTCCTACAACAGATAAATTCTATAATGTCTCCATTCTCCCTGAATCAATACTTGTATTAATTTTTTAAAAACTACGGGGCGCCTGGCTGGCTCAGTCAGTAGAGCGTGCAACTCACGATCTAGGGGTTGTGAGTTTGAGCCCCATGTTGGATGTAGAGATGACTTAAAAACAAAACCCTTTAAAATTTTTCTTTAACCAGTTAAAACATTACTGCAAAGTGTAGATACCTTCTCACGTAGCTGCCCATGCACCTGTAAAAAATAATACTTCATTGATTCTTCTTGGCACAGATATCATTCCCTGTTCAAATTCAGAATCTCAAATAGGCAGACACCATTTAGAAACTTGCTGCCAATAGCATTTTTAGCTACTGACAGTGGCACTCCAAAAGAATTGATTTTTGTCTCATAAGAACGGTCAATTTTTTCCTGCTCTTCAGATGTCATCTTGTAGAAAAATGAAACCATTGGGGGTCATTTATATATGCAGCTGTTGGCACTATTTAGTGGTCCGAGGTTGCTGACAGAAATAAATCCTTACCAACAGCAGTGATGGAATTGCTGGGTCACAGAATGCCCTCATCTTCAACTTTAAGATACAGTACCAATTTGTCCTCCAAATGGCTGAACCAATTCAAAATTTCAACATCAAAGTTTAGCAAAATTCCAATGCCAGTGTTTTCGAGGGGTAGCTACTTCTTACACAAAAGCACGTTCAGTTATCCGAATAATATTTGGAAATACATATGACGTTTGACAATGGTCACAATCTGTGGAGGATTTTTACCCCTCCAAAGGACGTGTTGATAGATAGGTATGCCTCCATGTGGTATTGGACCGCTCTGCTGAGGAGATATGTCTGTCAATCAATGGTTTGTGCAAGTTCAAGCAGAAAGCTCCAGTATGCCTGATTTGAATCTTGACCTTCTGAGTTCACTCCCAATGAATTCTCTTCCTTACCACTGATCGCTAGTTGAAAAGTGACTTTGATGAGATTTTTCCAGAATTCAAAAACCATTTCCTTGAGTCATGGCTATACCTGTGGTAGAAATGATTGAGTGGGGCGCCTGACTGGCTTGGTCAGTTAAGGATCCGACTTCGGTTCAGGTCGTGATCTCGAAGCTCATGAGTTCAAGACCCGCATCAGGGCCTGTGCTGACAGATCAGAACCTGGATCCTGCTTCTGACTCTATGTATTCCTCTCTCTCTGCTCCTGCCCTCTGCTCATTCTCTCTCTCTCTCTCAAAAATAAATAAACATTAAAAAACTTTTTTTAATTAAAAAAAAAGAAAGAAATGATTGAGTGACCATCAAAGATGCATGACCCCCTCCATGGAGTAGAACTGTTGAGGAGAAGTGACTCCCAGTAAGCACTATATTCCCCAGGCCCAGTTTCTGGGCAGGACTAGTGCTCACCAAGGAGATGTGAACAGAAGTGATGTTGTCTCATGCAGGCCAAAGCAATTAAGAAATACACGTGTCTTGGGGCACCTGGGTGGCCCAGTCAGTTAAGCCTCCAACTTTAGCTCAGGTCACGATCTCACGGTTCGTGTGTTTGAGCCCCGCGTCGGGCTCTGTGCTGACAGCTAAGAGCCTGAAGCCTGCTTCAGATTCTGTGTCTCCCTCTCTCTCTGCCCCTTCCCTGCTTGCACTCTGTCTCTCTCTCCCTCAAAAATAAACACACATTAATACAAAGAAAGAAATACACGTGTCTTCGCAAAATCCCACTCCCCATACCTTTGACTGAATGAAAAGAACCCTGTACATGTAGTGGAGGGCAGAGTCACAAGATAGAAGGAGCCTGGTTCCTGAATTGCCACATGGAAGCCTCCCAGCCAGTTTGGATTGGGAACTGAGAAATATATATTTTATTGTGTTTATCCACTGAGAATTGGTGTCAATCTGATCCAGAAGCTAATAACACCCTAATTAATATAGAAAACATATGCAGCTAAAAGAGACTTTATATTTGAATGAATTTGAATTCCCCCTGTGTCATAAAGAAGTATATATATATATTTGTAGTCCTCAGGTTCACAGACGCAGGAGCTGAAGGCCAAGTGTCTTCATAAAGCTAGCATCTACTCCTTGGTATTTATCAAAAGGAGCTGAAAACACATTCACACAAAAACCCTCACACAGATGTTTATAGCAGCTTTATTCATAATTGCCAACTCTTGGAAGCAACCAAGGAGTCCTTTTGCTGGCGACCCAGTAAATAAACTGTGGTGCATCCAGACAATGGAAAATTGTTCAGCAATAAAAAAGATATGAGCTATCAAGCCATGAAAAAACATGGAGGAAACTTCAGTGCATATCAGTAAGTGAAAGGAGCCAGTCTGAAAAGATCTATTTATTGCATGATTCCAACAATACGACATCCTGGAAAAGGCAAAGCTATGGAGACAGTAAAAGTATCAGTGGTTTCCAGGGCTTAAGGGGGAGGATGGGATAAAAGGCAGAGGACAAAGGATTCTTAGGGCTGTGAAACTACTCTGTATATACTATCGTGGTAGATACATCTCATTATACACACGTCCAAGCCCACGAAATGTCCAACACCCAGAGTGAACCCTAATGTAAACTATGGACTTTGGGTGATAGTAATGTGTCCAATGTAAGTTCATCAATTGTACCTCTGGTGGGAGATGTTGATAATAGGGGAGCTATGCAAATATGGGGGTAAAAGTACATGGAACTTTCTGGACCTTCCTCTGTTTTCCTATGAATCTAAAACTGCTCACAAAAAATAAAGCCTATTTTTAAAAATGAACTGGGGGGATAAAAAGACCAGCATCTTTGGATTTTCTCTTAACCCTTCGTGGAGCCAAGGCCATTAGACCACAAGGGCAGTAACATCACAGTACTTTTGAGTCACTGCTCAATACATTGTAGTAGCCGCTAAATATCATTTTCTCTCATTTCCTTGGTTTCTAATCTCTAAGTGAATAATGGATGCTACTTAGACACTACACATCACAGAGGCATAATCAAATGGAGAGGATATAGTCACCAGCCACTTGATCAAAAGGAAGAACAGAAAAAGGAACCCTACCTGCAAAGGAGGCAAAGGAATTTCTCTTGGCTCAACATAAGCAGAAACACTGTGTGCTCTCACCTGATTCTGCTGTTGTCCATAAGGTATGGTGGGCCTAACAACTCGATATTGTTTTGATCTTTCTAGAACCCTTTTAAGGAAGAAAGGGCCAGCTCACGATATACTTTTACATTTCCTTATGGATTTTGTTCTGTGTTCACCACTTCGAAAATTATTTTGATAATACAGGTTTTCCAATTTCTCCAAAAGCAATCCCCACAGTATCCCCATACTTGTTCCTTCAGTCGAAGGCTCTGTTCCTGACCAGTATGCCAGCAGAATAGGGTATGTTTTTTAATCTTCATCATTTTTACTACATACAAAAGTGATGCATACACATTATTAAAATAAATTCAGGCAATAGAAAAGTATAAAAGAAAAAATAGGGAAAATGGATTCATATTGTACATCTAAGCTGGCAACTTGCTCTCTGGATTAGATGGTTTATGTTGGGCATCTCTTTGTGAGCATCCTTCCCACGGCAGGCACCCTCTTTACTTTTAAAGACCTGAGGTCTGGCTGTAGTGACAGGAGTCAGCTGCTGATATGAATCCACCATTTCTTCAGCGCTGTCTGTCTCCTGGTTGCAGCCTATTTGCATGAGTGTGGGCAGAGGCATCTGGGCCCAAGGAATTCATCTGTGCAGAGATGTGCCCCCAGAAGGATGGGTTTTCCAACTTTTTGTCACAGCAGCTCTCCTACAAGGGCATCTTTGTAGCAGGAACCTGCTAGTCAATACTGCCAGGGGGAAGATGCTAATTACTTGAGCATGGTGGTGACCATCCACGTGCAAAGAAGCTATCTATCACGGAGCTTCCGGATGTATCTCTGAAAGATCTGAGAAGTAAGCGAGGCAGCAGGACTGAGCCCCAGCCACGGGCAGCATGTGTGGGGGTCAAGTTGCCTCTTGCACACGTGATAGTCCTACAGCTTTGCTTCCAACACAGGTACCTAAATAGAGGTGATGTCTCCAGGATGCTGAAATAGGGTACAGCAGCTGTTCTCAGATCACTGCGTTCCATAGTTCCACACAGGTGCCTGCCTCTTTCCCCTAAGGTCGCTGGGCTTGGGCCAGGAGGATGGCAAGCGGGGCAAGGTTGTCTGTCTCAACAGCGACACCATGTGGCAGGACCAGCAACGACAGTCAAAAATCCTGAACACCATGGTTTTCCGGGTTTTCTCTGCTGAAGACGATAGTATCCAGGAATCTTGGAGTACCCCTGGTGGGAGTTATCACAGGAAAGAGGGTAGCAGGAAAAGAAAAGATACATTCTCACTGTAAGCAGTCCGGGATAATAAAATGACTTCAGTTAAATATTAAAAGAAATCTGTGTCTCAAGCTGATGAATAAGGATGGTAACAAAGGCAGCTACCTTTTGTTATGTATCCTCTTTGATTCAGGAATGTGAAGCGCTTTGTATACCTTAGCTTATTTACTCTTCACAGCACGACTTAGAAGGTATGCATCTCTTTTCATCAGTTGAGGAAACTGTAAATTAAGAGAAGTTAAGGCACTTGCCCACGTTTACACGTGCCAACATGTGGTAACATGGCTGTTCTGACCTAAAACTGCCTAACCCCCAACCGGTGCTCTCTTCATGATTCCAGAGAATATGAGGAAAATAAAAGGAGCCAATGTCCTGGGACAGAAGTCAACGCATTCCATTCCCTGTCCCTTGTAGGTGTGGAGGGGTCGGAAAAGATCTAAAAGATTCCAAAAACCCAAGGATAGCATTCCTACAGATTGAGAATTCCAGTTTCTAACATCACCACCTCCAAGCCCAAATCTTATAAAATATCTACACATTTTCACCTCCAATTTTTCATTGTAACTGGTAAAAATCAGTGGTCAAAGGTATCAATAGATAGTATTCTTCTTACAATTATATGTCATACAGATTTCCTGGGCACAACGCCCAAGTTGGTTTAATTTATTTTTATTAGTTAAAATAGAACTTTGGGGGTGCCTGGGTGGCTCAGTCAGTTAACCATCTGACTTCCACTCATGATCTCACAGTTTGTGGGTTCGAGCCCTGTTGTCAGGCTCTGTGCTGACAGCTCAGAGCTGGAGCCTGCCTTGGATTCTATGTCTCCCTCTCTCTCTGCCCCTCCCCTACTCACACTCTGTCTCTGTGTCTCTCAAAAATAAATGAACGTTAAAATAAAAATTTTTTAAAGACCTTTGTAAAGCCCAGGTGTTTTATTAAACTGCTATCAGCTAGTCATCTGCTAGTAGCACAAATGTGTGTGACAAGTGAAATGTATTGTCAACACAGGAAACACTCTATTTCCTAGTATCTTCACTAATAGCCCAACCTAACTCAATGCACAGTAATATTCTGACAGTCAACCCTCCCTTCCCTTCTCCTTAGATTACAGTCTTCAGGAGCTTTGACAGGACTGAAGGTATATTAATCCGGGATCCTTTGATTTTAAAGAAGGAAAACACACTACACCAGTTCATAAGAAGTTGTGAATCGGCTCTCTAAAATAATCTTTTCTCCATTTTCCTCCACAGGAACATAATGGACTTAGAAAGCAGCAAGTGTCCAAAATTTTTGCTATGGACAAAATGTTAATGAATGTAAACCTCCCAGTGTGAAAGCTAAGGTATAGTTGATGGAAACCAGGAGTCGGAAAGTGGTGAGGGGGTGGAAGAGGAGTGAGAATAAAGTTATCGTACAAAATGGGGAGAGAAGGGATCCCACCAACAACTAATGGAATGAAGAGGGTTAAAATGGTAACAGCAGAGGAACAAAAATGAGGATATAACCGGAGGAGGAGGAGGAGGAGGAGGACGGGGCAGGGAAGTTGGGTGTGTATATTGGTTAGCTATCACTGAGTAACAAATTACCCCAAAACTCAGCAGCTTAATACAACAATCATTTATTACCACTTGCCCACCTGCAAATGAGCCGGAGTTCAGCTGATCTAGACACAGTCTGGCTAGATAGCTTTGCTTCCTTCTATGGGTCTAGGAGTCCACTGGAAGAGCTTTGCCCCACATCTTTTATCCTTCTCTGGAGACCAGCAGGCTCATCAGGTGACGGCAGAGGTACAAGAGAGCAGATTCCACCTCACAAGCAATCCTCTAATCCCTGACTGCATCGTGTCTACAAACATCCCATTAGCCAAAGGATATCACATGGCTGGGCCCACAGTCAAAGGGTGAGTCACAGAGGAGGGAGGGTCTGCAAAGCCAATGGGCATAGAGATAGGGAGGGGTGACGATGGCAACCAACGGAGGCAGAAAGGTGGGTGATGGGAGAGGAGAACTAAATTCTACCAAAGCAAAAACTAATAGAAAGTATTCTGTAAGATTGTGTAGTGGTGGGTGTTTATTATCTAGAGAAGCAGATAAATACTCAGAGACCTGAAAACTGAAACAGAGTTGTTTCCTTCCAGAGATTAGTACCAAGATGGGGAGGGGTGGGTTAAGGTTTACCAACTTTTCATTTGTTGTTTGAATTTCTAAACTCTGTACAAATATCGGGGCACCTGAGTGGCTCAGTCGGTTAAGTGTCTGACTTAGGCTCAGGTCACGATCTCACAGTTTGTGAGTGTGAGCCCTGCATCAGACTCGCTGCTGTCAGCACAGAGCCCGCTTTGGCTCCTCTGTCCCCCTCTCTCTCTGCCCCTCCCCTGCTTGTAGATGTGTACGCTCTCTTTCTCTCTCTCAAAAATAAATATTAAAAAGAAATTTAACTGTGTGTAAATAGTAAAGATATCTGTAATTAATTTTTTTATTCTAAGTAGGGACACCTGAATGGCTCAGTCCATCCTTGAGTATACGACTCGATTTTGGCTCAGGCCATGATCCCAGGGTCGTGGGATCAAGCTCTGCATCGGGCTCCTGCTGAGCGTGGAACCTGCTTAAGATTATCTCTTTCTTGGGGTGCCTGGGTGGCTCAGTTGGTTAAGTGTCCAACTTTGGCTCAGGTCATGATCTGGCAGTTCATGAGTTCAAGCCCCACATCGGGCTCTGTGCTGACAGCTCAGAGCCCGGAGCCTGCTTCGGATTCTGTGTCTCCCTCTCTCTGCCCCTCCCCCTCCCTAAGATAAACATTTAAAATAATTTTTTTTTAAAGATTCTCTTTCTTTCTCCCTCTGCCCCTCTCCCCTACTCTCTATCTAAAATAAATAAAATGAAAAATTTTTTTTTCATTTTTAAATAGACACTGACCATTCTATACAATGTAGCAGACTAGAGATTAAAAACAGGCAATCTTCCCCCTCAAGAAGTTCACAGTACTGTCAGATGGAGCTCTAGTGAGTTCAAGCCCCGCATCGGGCTCTGTGCTGACAGCTCAGAGCCTGGAGCCTGCTTCAGACCCTCTGTCCCCCTCTCTCTCCCTGCCCCTACCCCGTTCACACTGTCTCTCTCAAATATAAATAAAAATTAAAGAAAACAAAATGAGTTAGAGGCTTAACCGACTGAGCCACCCAGGTGCCCTGGCAGGGGGATCTCCTGAATGAGTCTTGAAGTACAGGACTTTGAGAACAGCCTCTCTCTCCTGCCCCAAAATCTTTAGAACTGGAAATACATATGTTTCAACCCATCGCTGTCCTAGAAAGCAAGGAGGACTGTCTCTGGTAGGTGGGTAACTTCGGTAAATAGCTAAAAAACAGGGGGCATCCATCTGAAGAAGGAAAATACAGCTTAGGGTGTGCTCAGAAAGCTATTACATCACTTTGGGGCAATTACCCACCAGAACTGAAAGCAGGGAATCGAACACGTCTTCACACACTCGTGTCCATAGCAGAGTTATTCACAATAGCCAAGAGGAGGAAACAGCCCAGATGTCCATCAGTGGATGAATGGATGGACAAAATGTAGTGTATACATAAAATGGAATATTATTCAGCCTTTAAATGGAAAGGAATTCTAACACATGCTACAACATGGATGAACCTTGAGGACGCCACACTAAGCTAAATAAGCCAATCACACAGACCAATACCGTATCACTCCCCTTCATAGAGACAGAAAGTGGAGTGATAGTTGCCAGGGGTTAAGGGAAGGGGAGTGGGGAGTTTAGTGTTTAATGAGTTTGGGAAACGTTCTGGAGACGGATGGTGTTAATAGTTACACACAGGGGCGCCTGGGTGGCGCAGTCGGTTAAGCGTCCGACTTCAGCCAGGTCACGATCTCGCGGTCCGTGAGTTCGAGCCCCGCGTCGGGCTCTGGGCTGATGGCTCAGAGCCTGGAGCCTGTTTCGGATTCTGTGTCTCCCTCTCTCTCTGCCCCTCCCCCGTTCATGCTCTGTCTCTCTCTGTCCCAAAAATAAATAAACGTTGAAAAAAAAAATAGTTACACACAATGTAAATGTACTTAATGCCGCTGAACTGCACGCTTAAAAGTGGTTAAAATAGTAAGATTTTATGTTACATATGCTCTACCGCAATACAAGAAAGAAAGAAAGCTTTGTGAAGCTGGGTATGAGCTGCAGAGACCTCCCAGCCTGGAGGCCTGGTCTGAGGGGACCAGGATGACTGTAATTGGGCAATTAGATGGAGATTCTAGGAGGGGCCTCATGCAAATCAAACTACAAGTCCCGGTGAGTCAGGAGAGTGTGAGCCCCTCTGTTGGAGAGGCAGGGCAGGGAAGTCCAGCAAGATAGCGTTCACACGGGGGATAAAACACTAAACCATACTCCATGCTCCCATTAGAAAACACGTGTGTGTAAACACATAGAAAAAGATCTAGAAGCCTACCACTGACTGCTATACCTCTGGGGAAAGTAAAGGAGAATTAGAGCTTTCCCCGAATGTTTGGGTTGTTTGGGTTTTTCTTTTTTAGGGTTTTATTTTTAGTTTTATTTTTATTTATTTTAAAGAGAGAGAGAGAGAGAGAGAGCAGGGGAGGGGGGCCAAGGGAGAGGGAGAGAATCCCAAGCAGGCTCCATAGTCAGCACAGAGACCAACGAGGGGCTCGATCCCATGACCATGAGATCATGACCTGAGCTGGGTGTTTTGACACCAAGAATACATTTGTATGTTTATACAAGCATATATTTATATAGGAATAACTTGAGTTTCAACGAGAAGAGGATGGTGTGCTAGTTTCTTTGTTTTAACTACACATGTCAACCACCATGGCAATACCTATTGTTTGACAACGTCCCCCAAAGGTTTTCGGTACCGCCTAGGCGCAAGCTCTATCAATCTTCATAGAATTACAAAATTTTGTTCCCTTGGGGACACGCCCTTGACCTGTCATTGGGGAACACACGTTGCAGGAGAATTGCTCCCGCTGCTCCCCCGGCCCCTCTAACCCCTGCACCAACAACGGCATTGTAAGTGCACTGAGGACTTTTCAGCTCCATGCCTGACCCGCCCTGCCCATGCTGCAACCAAGCAGCTTACCTCTGCCCCCTCTTGACCTCTGTCTTATTTTGTCTGGGATGTTTTGTGAGTCCAGTGTGCACCTGGGAGTAAAACAGGCTTCAGTTCTGACTCGGCTCCTTGTTTAAAGTTATTCTGACCGGCCACCCGGCCAGCTCAGAGCTGGCATTTTATTTCAATCTCCATGCTTCTGTTTCCTCATTTCAAAGCCTGTAATAATACTAACGTCTCGTACGGTAAAGTTGTCGCAAACGCTGAAGAAGAATGCAGAAAGTTAAGATCGTCTGCACACAAACCAGTAGAAAGGGATATTTGTCTGGGGAAAACACCCCAGGACATCTTGGGAAGGTTCACTGCACAGGGATTGCTGCGTGGGCACAAGACTTGTTTCTCCGGCTAAATTGTAAGGCTGTCCAGGGTTTTGTCTGCTACTTCTCCCACGGAGCTTTCCGGCTTGTCTTCACTGGCCATCTCACTTTGGTGTGCTGTGAAATGCTCATCCCAGCAGATGGCACAAGAGAACGAAGTCAGGGAAAAACAGCCTGCACGTTTCAATATGCACAGAGAACTGAGTTAAAGCACTCACGCCTTCGTGTGCCTCTGAAACAGCCCTAGACATTGACTTCACAATCATTATAGAACTCTCCTAACAGTGTTGGGTCTGGAAGTCATGAGGGTAACCATTGTATCAAAAAATACGACGTTGACGAGATCCACTTATTCAAGAACATTCATTCCCTGAGCACCGCTGAGGTCCTAGAGACACAGAGATGGACACAAAATATTCCCTGCCTGCAGGGCGTTCACAGTCTGGTTAAAGGCCAACAAGGAAAGGACAGTTTGCATTTTGCAGGGCTGTCCTATAATGACAGCAGTTGCCTAACTGTGACAGGATGGGTTCAGGTGGCCCGCGTGAGCCATTCTTTCTGCTGCAGCCACTCTGTCCAGCCTCACTGTCTCAAACCCAGCTCATCATCTCTGGCCTGGGTTACTCCAGAGAACCTACTAAGATATCTCGCTTACTTATCTCAAGTTCATCCTCAGGGTAAATCTTTCTTAAATGCAAATATCATTTTGCTATACACCACCCACTTTACAAGATTTAACAGCTTTTCACTGACCTCATAATAACACTCATATCCTTAAACTTACTTATAAGACCTTTTGTGATCTGACCTCTGCATTCCTCTCCTGCCCCAACTCTCCTCCTCTCCTGCAGTCCATACATTAACCCAAGAGGTATGCTTTTAATTTCCCAAATGCTTTTTATCCCCTGCTGGTCTTTGCCCAAGTTGCTTTTCTCTCTGCCCAGAATACCTTAAAACTAAGACTCATTCCCTCCCACCGGCTGTTGTCCATAATCTGGCTCACTAGTACATAAATTTCAGGTTTCAGATTAGATGTTACTTCCTTTGGGAAACCATATCTTACAGTACAGGATTTGGGTGGATAACCCTCCTGGGTACCGCATAGCACTCTCTGCTTCCGTTAGAATTTACCCCATCTCAGGTTTGCCCTGTCTACTGAAGCGTGTAATGTATCCCCATTACCTGGCACAATTCTTGGGGCAGAGCACCACTCAAGCGAAATTAATTAAGTAGACGAACAAGGAAATCATAAAACACAATTGATACCATTCAAGGAATCGTAAGATCTTTGGCGCACGAGCAATTCTCCCCGTGTATGTCAGTCGTGATCTCTTTTCATCAAGAAGTTGTCCACCACACGTGCTCAGATAGTGCAAATAGGCTGGGACATGGAGAAGGTCACCTTATCGATCTTTTCACCCACAGCAAAGAAGTTCTATAAACTAAACAAAAACAAAAACGAATTGTTTTTGATTTTTCACAATGTCTTCTTGTGTCTTCCCAGGTGGTTAAAATGCAAGCATTTTAACAAAGGTACTGTTCTCCGAGTTTCCAGCAGGGTCAAGGGAACAAACAAGGTATGGTAAGACATCCAGAGTCCAGCAAAGGTGAGAAGCGGTCACCGCCCCCAGGGCCTGTTGAGACAAGAGCAGGAAATACTGTTAGCAGAGGGAGGAAGACTGGTTGGTGGAGTTCTGTTTACAGAAGGAGGACTCAGCAGGACAGAGCACGAATCTGGGAGGGGAGGGAAACAGAGTAACCTGCATCCTTACCTAAACGAGCTCCAGGAGAGCAGAACTGTTTCTTCGTTATGTCCTCAGAAAAATGGAATTAAATATAAAATATAGAGGGTTCGTGTTTTTGAGTGATTACTTTAAATATATAGAGAAGTCCAGAAATTAATAAAACAGACACCCACATTCCACAACCCACATGTCCCACGTTAGCTTTTTATCGTGACTGCTTTGGACTTGTTCTTTTAAGGAAAAATAAGTTGCAGATCAAGTTAGGGACACTCTCTCACCTTCCCCCATCCCTCCACTCTCATCTTCTCCTGAGATCGTCACTAAATTGGTGGGTATTACTCCATTCCCTGTGCTGCTACGTGTGTTTATATCCACAAACAATAAATAACATTGTTTGTGTCACTTTGTATTTTACAAAGTGGTTCCAAATTGTGTGTATCCTAACACACTGTGCAATGTTTCTGAGGCTGCTGTTGGTACCCAGGCAGATCTGGTTCGTTTGTTTTGACTTCTGTGTGCTTTTCCATCCCATGAATATTTACATTGCCTGTGATTACCAATATATTTGAATTCATTTCCACCATTCTTATTTTGTGTTTTTTTTTTTCGATTTATGCCTTTCCTTTCCTGCCCTTTGGACGGTGTATGGGGGGTGGGGGGATGGTGAGTATCATGTTTTCTTTATCATCTTAGTTTCCTCTAACCATCTAAGAAATTACAGATTCTGTTTCTTTTCTTTTATCTTAAATCATTAACACTGCATGGTTACCATCAGGAAAATATTAGGATATTAAAATGTTTTCATTCTGAATTATCCTCTCCCATCTTTCATGTTATTGCTGTCTAAAATATTAGTTCCTGGAGCCCCTGGGTGGCTTAGTCAGTTAAGTGCCCAACTCTTGATTTCGGCTCAGGTCATGATCTCGCAGTTCGTGGGTTCAGGCCCTACATCAGGCTCCACACTGACAGTGTGGAGCCTGCTTGGGATTCTCTCTCTCTCTTCCTCTCTCTTTGCCCTTCCTGTGTGCTCTCTCTCTCAAAAATAAATAACAGTAAACCTTAAAAAATTATTAAAAAAATAAAACCAAATAAAGTATTAATTCCACATCTTTAACCACAAAAATAAAATCATTAAAAATAAAATTTTTAATCACAGTTTATTTAGATTTGCTCACACTTACTAATTGCTTTGCTGAACTTTGTATCCTTACTTCTCCCTTCTTTCTCTGAACTGTATCTTTCTCCTTGAAGCCCACCCTTTAGTGACTCAGCAAGAACCAGTGAGTGATTGTTTTAATCATCATATAAGTATTCTGGGGCCGCCTGACTGGCCCCGTCTGTGGATTATACGACTCTTGATCTCAGGGTGGTGAGTTCAACCCCCACATTGGGTGTAGAGATTACTTACAAATAAAAGAAATTAATTGTTATGTAAGTATTTTTATTTTTTCAATGTTTTATTTGCCCCATGCCCCCTGAATGATAGTTTAGCTAGGATAAAAATCACCGAACACTGAAGGCTACATATTCCTTCACCTCTGGCCTCTACTGTTGTTCATGAGAACTCCGCTGTCCACAACATAATCTCCTCCGTGGACGATCTGTTTTGTCTCTCTGGTTCCTTATTTATTTGTTTGTGTTTGTTTTTCGAATGTTGGAAAACAGTTTCAAATTTAAAGAAAATGTGCAAAATAAAGATAGTACAAGAATACTCATATACTGTTATGTAAATTCACCAACTGTCAACATTTTACTCCATTTATTATTTGTTCTCTTTCCACACACACACACACACACACACACACACACACACACACACAAACACACACAAATTTTTCCCAAATCATTTGAAGAAGGTAAGTCATATATATCATGCTCTTCACCCCTAAATACTCTACTATATATTTCCTTGGACGTTCTCTTATATAGCCCTCAGTATACTTATCAACTGTAGTAAATTTAAGAATGATACGTTGTACTGGGGTGCCTGAGAGGTTCAGTCGGTTAAGTGTCCAACTCTTGATATCAGCTCACGTCAGTATCTCACACTTCTTGAGATTGAGCCTTGCATGGGGCTCTGTGCTGAGCATGGAACTTGTTTGGGATTCTCTCTGTCTCTCTCCCCGCCCCCCCCACACACACACCTTTGCTCATACTCACTCTTTCCCTCACTCTCTCTCAAATAAACTTTTATTTTTTTTTTTTTCAACGTTTATTTATTTTTGGAACAGAGAGAGACAGAGCATGAACAGGGGAGGGGCAGAGAGAGAGGGAGACACAGAATCGGAAACAGGCTCCAGGCTCTGAGCCATCAGCCCAGAGCCCGACGCGGGGCTCGAACTCACGGACCGCGAGATCGTGACCTGGCTGAAGTCGGACGCTTAACCGACTGCGCCACCCAGGCGCCCCTCAAATAAACTTTTAAAAATGATACATTGTATTTAATCTTTCAATTCTTACTCTGTTTTTTTTTTTTTTTTTGAATGACCCAGTAATGCCCTGTACAGCATCATCTCCCCTACCCCCAAAGTACACAATCCAATCTAGTCTTAGATATTGATTAGCTGCCATGAATCTTTAGCCTTCATGACTCCAGACTCTTTAGGCAGCCTTTCTCTGTCTTTTATCACACGGACCATTTTATTACATGCCCCTCCCGAATTTTTAAATAGAATGTTCCTCATTTGGGTTTCTCTAATGTTTCTTCATTAGATTCAGGTTATACATCCTTGTCTGGAAAGTTAAGTTTATATTATCTGTGACCTTTGTAATTCCACAATTTAAAGATTCATATTAAACTAGTGTTTTCATGGGGCACCTGGGTGGCTCAGTTGGTTAAGCGCCTGACTTTGGTTCAGGTCATGATCTCATGGGTCATGGGTTAGAGCCCCGTGTCGGGCTCTGTGCTGACAGCTCAGAGCCTGGAGCCTGCTTTGGATTCTGTGTCTCCCTCTCTCTCTGCCCCTCCCTGGCTCACACTCTGTTTCTCTCTCAAAAAATAAATCAACATTAAAAAAACACAAACTGTTTTCATGAAGCTAGACCCAGAAAGGTATAAGAAAAAGTTAATTTCATTCTTTTCTTCAGTCCATTCAAACTTTCTCTGCAGTTCCTTCCCCATTCCTACATGAAATCTCAAATAATAACCTAACAGCGACATAATTGGGGGCTAGTCCAGTATAATTTTTTAATGTTTATTTATTTGAGAGAGAGAGAGAGAGCACAGGGGAGGGGCAGAGAGAGAGAGGACAGAGGATTCCGAAGCAGGCTCTGAACTGATAGCACAGAGCCTGTTGAGGGGCTCAAACTCACGAATCCTGATATGATCTGAGCCAAAGTTGGCTCAACCGACGGAGCCACCCAGGCTCCCCAGGTCCAGTATAATTTTCAAACTATAAATGTATTCACATTCACATCTTCCCTTCCACTGCTTGGAAAGCAGACATCTTTGCCCACCATTAACGGAAGTGCAGATCGGTCCACACAGGGCAGCCACAGCTTGTCTCTCCACCACCAGGCAGGAGTGGCTCTACCACGGCCTCTTGGTTTTAGATTCTTCAATGAGTCCTACATCCTCCGTAGGATCCTCCAACCTCAGGAAACACGTCAGGCCTGCCAAGCAGCACCACTGAGGTCACTTTCTCTCAGCTTGACACAGGGGGCCGCGTCCAACTGCTCGGTTTGAAATAGGGGGACGCGACGACCTGCTCCTCCTCCGTGAATGGTCATGAAAATACAGCCTATTGGTAACTGCTAACAATTCCCTCTCCCAGCCTCTTCATCTTTCATGTTGTGTATAGGTCCAAAGTCAGGAACTGACTCATATTGTCAGAACCAGTTTTGCAATCTGTTAGTGTGGCCTGCATTCGTGACCAAGAAGCTAACTTTGAAACTGGGTCATCCTTGTCACCTATTGACTTGTTCTCCATCTTTCGATCCGGCTGAAACTACAAAAGAATCTCATTTTCACCTCCAGTTAGACCTGTCTATTCTTCTGGAAAGTTCTCTGTCGTCATCATTTTAAATATTGCTTTTCCCAGTTTCTTTCTCTTCTGTCCTTCTGAAACTTCAGTTGGACACGTGTCGGTGTGCCTCATTCCGTGATCATTCTCTTCCCACCTCACAGCTTCCTTTCATCTTTCCCACTTCGTAATCTCTCTGTGGCATTCTGGGCAATTTCCTCAGAACAAACTTCCAGTTCACTAATTATTTCATCAGACGTGTGTAACCTGCAATTTATCCTGTCCACAGAGGGCTTTTCTAATTTCAACGAGAAAATTATTTTTTTTTTAGAAATTCTATTTTTAATTGTTAAAAGTTTCATTTGGGGGTGCCTTCATGGCTCAGTCAGTTAAGCATCTGACTCCTTTTAAAAAAATTTTTTAATGTTTATTAATTTTTGAGAGAGACCGACAGAGTGTGAGTTGGGGAGGGGCAGAGAGAGGGAGACACAGAACCTAAAGCAGGCTGCAGACTCCGAACATGATGTGGGGTTCAAACCCACAAACCGTGAGACCATGCCTTGAACTGAAATTGGATGCTTAACCGACTGAGCCACCCTAAGCCTCTGACTCTTGACCTCAGCTCAGGTGTTCACTTCAGGGTCATGAGTTCAAGACCCACACTGGGCTCCATGCTGGGCATGAAAGCTACCTAAAAAAAAAAAAAAAAAAGATATATTTTCCAAATGTATCTTTTCTTATAGTATCCCCTTCTTCTGCTATAATCTATTTGATTGTTCTAAGGATTCTTAAGTTACCTTCTCTTTCACATTAGTATACAATTTTAAGTCCTTAATGTACTAACCCTTCCCCACGTTGTGCCTAGCAATTATTCCTCATGGTGGATGGTTTCCTTACATGGACTGTTATTTTTTTTTACCATGACTTAATACTTACTGGAAACGTCATGCCCCTTAGGTTATGAAAGTATCCCTTTAGGGTAGCTTTGTATTTGCTTCTGTTGAATACTGTAGAGAGTTCGTCTGTCTGAAGCCAAGCTATCTATAATGTAATTAACATGGGGTGCCTGGGTGGCTCAGTCAGTTGAGTGTCTGACTTTGCTTCGGGTCATGATCTCGCAGTTGACGAGTTCGAGCCCCGCGTCCGGCTCTGTGCTGAAACAGCTCGGAGCCTGGATCCTGCTTCTGATTCTGTGTCTCCCTCTCTCTCTGCCTCTCCCCTGCTCATGCTCTGTCTCTCTCTGTCTCAAAAATAAAGATAAATAAATAAACATTTATAATGTAGTTAACAGAACATTTGGACTCAACATTCACATGTGGCACAGGAATGCTGTTTGAGTTCTTCAGGAGAGATTTTTTTCTCTACCCAGAACGCCAGACAGCGACCTGCTTTCTGGCTGCTTTCTTAGGATACTGGGAAGATTCTTCCAGTCCCCTTTTTTGGAGAAAACCGCCATTCCTTGCACTCTGGTTTTATCTGGAGGTTTGGATGAAGTAGTTCTTTGTGTCACATGCTTCCTGTCACTCCAGGGGAGTTCAGTCCCCAGCCCCAAGTTCCCAGGGCTCATATCAAAATCTGGTCTCCCCTAAGTCGCTGTAGCATTAATTGGTACACTTTCTGCTCTCCTCCTGAGTTCTCTTCTTCATGTGTGTCATCTGGGAATCTTATTTTTTTTCTTTGAGTGTGGCTTTGTTTTTATTTTTCCCAATGTTTTATTTTAAATTTTCCAGTATGTTAAAAGAAAAGTATGCTCAGCATCTGTATACCCCTCACCTAGATTCATCTAGAGTTAGAGGGAGAGACAGAGAATGACCTTGGCTGGCTTCCTCTTTTTACCAAAGTCCCTGTTCAATTCTTTGGTTGACCTTTTCTACTGACTCCAACTAATTTGTCAATTAGGTGTGGGGCAAATATCTTTCCCCATTCTGTAGCATGTATCTTCACTCTTTTTTTTTTTTTTTTAATGTTTATTTACTTTTGAGAGAGAAAGATAGCATGAGCAGGGGAGGGGCAGAGAGAAAGGGAGACACAGAATCTGAAGCAGGCTCCAGGCTCTGAGCCTTCGGCACAACTCAATGCAGGGCTCAAACCCACAAACTGTGAGATCATGACCTGAGCCGAAGTCGGAGGCTTAACCAACTCAGCCACCCAGGCGCCCCCGTATCTTCACTCTCTTAATGGTTGTCTTTCGATAAATAGAAAAGTCTTTAATATGCTTACATTTACCAACATTTACTCCTTTCTGGTTAACTGATTTTTTGGCTCTTCGTAAGAAATCATTCTTTGCCTTTATTTTTTTTCTTTACCTTTATTTTTATGTAAATATATAAGAATGTGTGTGAATTGTATGTATGCGTTTTTATGAATTATATATGTAGTTTATATGTGTGTGTATGTATGTATATATGTGTATACACATGTTGGATAAACTACATATATAGATAGTATATCCAACATTTCTATACATTTGTGATAGAGGGTAGGGGTATATATTAGCTCAGTCCAGCATTTTGCCAGACCCTACGATATAAACTGTCAAGGAAAGCAACATTGAAAGAGCAATAAACAGTCAAGGGACTTGAAGTTCAGCCTCATGACAGCACCTGCAGTATCTGTATGAGGAACTGTAGGTGACTAGACCCCCTAGAGTATAGTTTCGCTGTCTTCAACCATGTAGTTACCCCATTTTGTGTCTTCAAACCAATTAAATATTAATTGTGCTTTCCCAGGTGTGTTTTTAGTCCAGACCTCAAATTCACATCATACTTACTAAGAAAAATTTTTAGATATACTTGCAATTGAATATATTTCCGAGGGGAAGCATTAAGGAAATCTGTTGTTAACAGTATCCATTTGTGACTAATAAAAAAATTTTTTTAACATGATCCTTTAACTTACAGGAATCTGTTTTCTCAGCAATAGGATGATCATATAATTTATTATCCAAACCAAGACGTTTTGATACTGAAAGAAGGTACTGTTGATTATTATTCTGGAACAACTGGTATAAATATAAACTTTCCCAGGCATCTTTTCATGGATTTCTCTACCCATTTAGAAATATACCAGACGATCTCAAAGATTTCTTCTAGTCTCCCTTTCTATTACCCTATGAGAAAAAAAATAAAAATAAAGGAAACTGTTCTATTTCCTTAAACCCATTTCCTACTCTGATAAGTAGGTATGTTGCCTCTTCTATCACATGGCTTACTTTTTAATAACCTAGGCTATGGTGAAAATTTCAGCAATTCAGATAAAGGTAGAGGAAAAGAGGTAGCGGGACATAGGACCAGGACAGGCTAACGTTCCGTTTACCTTTTTCCCAAAAGCATGGAATCGTACTCACGTCTCCAGCACATGACCTGCACCTTGTACTTAGTGACAGGGACAATCTGTAGTGTTTTGGAAGTGGTCCAAGTATGTCGAGTCTATGCCCAGTATGTTCGCTGGGAATCGAAGTTCCTCAAAACCTCATTTCTCACAGCTGTGTTTTCAGCGGGCCCAGACACCTCTGGCAGAACAAGAACACTGGAAACAGACCCACCCACATATCAGTGGTAACTTGGAACTCAACAGCAGTGGTATTTGAAACCACTGGGGAAAGAAAACACAATTTAAAATATACTACTGGGATAATTGGCATCATGCGGAAAGTGATAAATTAGACCCTGCCTCACATAAAACAAATTGCAAATGTGAAAAACAGTATTTCTAGCACTTTTGGAAGAAAATATAAGAAAATGTAACTTAATGATACTACAGTAGGAAAGCAATTCATAAGACACACAAAAAAACACAAACCATAAAGTGTACATTTTACAAATTACAATTATAACCTCTGGATAAAAAAAAAAGAGGTCCATAACAAAAACAAAAGGACAGCCATAGATAAGCATATAATCAACAAAGATTAATTGACTAAGATAAAGAAATATTACAAAAAAATTTTAAAGACGGTCATATTAAAATGGACAAAGGATATGATCAGGCAGTTTACAGAAACAGAAACAGAAACATCCAATGAACATATAAAAAAGATGTGCAGTGGAGGGGCGCCTGGGTGGCTCAGTCAGTTAAGCATCCAACTCTTAATTTGGGCTCAGGTCGTGATTTCACACTTTGTAAGATTGAGGCCCACATTGGGCTCTGTGCTGACAGCACAGATCCTGCTTGGGATTTTCTCTCTCCCTCTCTCTCTGTCCCTCCCCACTCACATGCGCTATCTCTCTCTCTCTTTCTCTCTCAAGTAAATAAACATTAAAAAAATTTTTTTTTTGAAAATATTCAGGGGAAATGAAAATGAAAACAACATTAAAATATAATTTTACACCCATGACTTGGCAACAAGTAAGAGTCCGATAATACTAAGTGTGAACATGTCGAGAATAAAAACAGTGCTGTTCATTGCTAGCAGAAGTGTAAATCAAGTCAGTTGCTTTAATGAACAATTTAATGGCATTATGTAATATTCAAAACTGCTTGTTTTCAACTCAGAATTACATGCTGGGGAAGAAATTATGGAAGTCATATGTTCACAAGACTTCATATGCAAAAATATTAATTGCAGCATTGTTTATAATATTATAAATTAAACCTATTTTTCCATCATTGGGGGAATGGATAAATAAACCAGTGGGATATTATATAGTAGTTAAACCAATATTAATTTTATAATTAAAAAAACTAAATTGCAAAGAAAGATACCACAATGTCATTTCTATATATTTTGAAAACACAAATGATACCATATATTGTTTCAGACACATCCAGGTATACTAAGAAGTATGAAAACATGATGGGAAGGATACACACTAGCTTCAGGACACATGATTACTGGTGAAAACAGAAACAAAATGGGATGGGGTGCTTGGCTGGCTCAGTCAGAGAAGCATGTGATTCTTGATCTCAGGGTCATGAGTTCAAGTCATAGAGACTACTAAAAATAAAATCTGAAAGAAAGAGAGAGGGAAAAAGAGAGAGAGAGAGAAAAGGAAGGAAGGAAAAAAGGAAGAAAATGGGATGAAGAGTGGTAAATTTTGTCCCATATCTTCTACCTCATTCTTTCTCTCTTCTTCAAAGATTCCGTTTTACGTATGTTAGATCATTTGGTATTGTCCTATAACTCTTGGATGCTCGGGCCTTTTTAATTTTTTTCGTTTTTATTTTCTCTTTCACTCCTCTTTCAACAACTTACAGATTTAGTTCCACAGGAGGAAAGGCTCCTGTTTTCATTTGGGTAATTTCTATTGACCTGTCTTCAGGTTCATTCATTCTTTCCTCGGTAGTATAAAGTCCCCTGAACTGCTCATTGACAGAATTCTTCATCTCTGTTACCTTGCTTTTATTTCTAGGCATTCTATTTGACTCTTTCTTATATTTTCCATCTCTCTGCTGAAATCCCCCATCTTTTCATGCATGCTGTCCACATTTTCCACTAGAGCCTTTAACACATAATCGTAGTTACTTTAAACTCCCTGATAGTTCAACATTTGGATAGTCTCTGAGCTTGGTTTTGTTCATCTTTGTCTTTTAACAGTGGGTTATTTTCCTATATGTATATCTTATAATTTTTTTATTGAATGGACGGTGTGTTTAGAACAGTAACAACTGAGATAGATAGTATTTATGCTGGGAAATGGACACATGTCTTCTTTTGGTAGGTCATTAGTGTGGTGGTCATGTTGACCTAGTCAGATATTGAGTAGGGTTTGAGTTTTGTTTGCTCCTATGGTTACCTTCAGGCTTCAGATTCCTCTAGTGTTACCTTGTGCTTAGTGTGGGGGTCGGATGTCAGAGGATTTTTCTCAATATTTTTGTTCCAGTCTTAGCTTTCAACCTTCCCTGTGTGCCTACACCATGCAGGAGTTCTCCTTTGATACTTTTGTTCCCACCCCAGTGGTAAGTTGCTATTGCTTGTTACTCAGTGCTTGCTAGCCTGAATAGGGTGAGAGAGCGGGGTCAAGAGGAAATTCTCTGTTATCCTGGAAGGTCATGTATGCCTGGGTCTCAGAAGTATCACATCCTTAGTGATTCTGTCCTTCTTCCCCATGGCAAACAACTCTGCTTTATACCTTTAGAAGGTCTTGTTCAGGAGATAGCTTCCTGCACCTTCCCTACCAGTAAGAGACCGCTAATGATATTGGCCTAGGACTCTTGCTTAGAATTATTTTCTACCCTTTTCCCTGAGATAAAAATGATTTTTTTCTTTTACCTTTCCCCCAGCTACAGTGGGGCTTCACCTGTGTTTCTGGGGGTGAACACTCCTCTTTCAACAGCTTACAGGTTTAGTTCCACAGGAGGAAAAAGGCTCCTGCAGTGGTGACCAATCTCCTCAAGGTCTAAACAACCTAGGCAAGCTTCTTCTGGTCTCCCTTATTTTCCTCAATCTTTCTTGTGAGCACGCTACAGAGGTCCATGGTGAAGAACCTACTAAAAAGTACAAGCTTCCCTTGTGTCTGGGTATGCCAAGATTTCTTTACTATCATTGTAACCCACATTAAGCCTTCCAAAACTCATTGAAAATTTTAGTTGATTTCTTACTGACTACCTTGGTACCAGTGTTTCTTCCTCCCAGGCTCTGCCAAGGGAAGCCTGGTGCTTGTATTCTGACTCTCCCTGTCTCTCCTTGGAAGTCTACTTTATCACACTCCAATCTCAGTTCTCAAATGGATTCAAAAAAAGTTATGATTTTGTAGTTTGTCTGGCCTTTTCTTGTTGGGCAGGAGTGGCACTGCTAGCTCTCTACATCCTCAATGAAAGTAGAATCTATATCTTTAATTCTTCATTTCTTAATTTCAAATATTAAAAAATTTAAAAACAGATCCAAATTAGCCAAGTGTTATCATATGTTAAATCTGTTTGGTGGTTCCATGGTGTGGCAAAGATTTTTTACCTGGATACATCATCACCTTGAATAAAAGACTTAATTTTCTGCCCACCATGCAATTAGATGTAGCCACATGACTAAATGTGAGCCAGTAAGATGTGAAAATGTGTGGGAAACTTTTCAGAAGTCTCTTAAAAGAGGAAGAGGCATTCCTGTGGTGTGGGATGTGATTCCCGGAGCTCCAACAGCCATATTGTAAGCATGAGGGCATCTCAGGAATGGCACAGCAGATAACTAGAAGTTGAGTTACTAAAGATGATGTTGTAGGAGTGTCAAAGCAGCATTGGACCAGCTACCTACAGGTGTCTTTAATGTGAAGGAAAAATAAATGCCTATGTTGTCTAAGCCAATGTTATTATAATGGGTGAAGGGGCATTCTATTGTCACCAATCTAAACCACTACACTTGATGTTGGTATTTTCTGTGTTTGAATTATTTCACAATTTGAAGTTTTACTTAAAGCAAAATTGCATATATAGCAAAAATACAAACAACATAAAAATATGCACTGGCAAAGGGAAATGTATAAAAATATTAACACTGATTTTAACACTGATTACCTGTGGGTAGTGGGATTGTCTGTGATTTATTTCTACTCTTATCTTTCAATCTTCAAATTTTCCACATTGAGCATTATTCATTCGAATTTTTGTTTGTCTTATTGAAGCATGGTTTTCCTCCACTGTTGTCACTAATATGTCATTTCTACTGGGCTGTATAAAGAAATCCTTCAGCATTTGCTGCTCCCATATCACCTCTCTGCAATTTCATCTTTCTTTGTGATTCTTGTCTTCCCAACCATATGGTAATCCTTTTTTTTTTTTAATTTTATTTTTTTTAATTTACATACAAATTAGTTAGCATGTAGTGCGACAATGATTTCAGGAGTAGATTCCTTAGTGCCCCTTACCCATTTAGCCCATCCCAACTCCCACAACCCCTCCAGTAACCCTCTGTTTGTTCTCCATATTTAAGAGTCTCTTCTGTTTTGTCCCCATCCCTGCTTTTATATTATCTTTGCTTCCTTTCCCTTATGTTCATCTGTTCTGTGTCTTAAAGTCCTCATATGAGTGAAGTCATATGATGTTTGTCTTTAACTAATTTCATTTAGCATAATACCCTCTAGTTCCATCCACGTAGTTGCAAATGGCAAGATTTCATTCTTTTTGATTGCCAAGTAATACTCCAGTGTGTGTGTGTGTGTGTGTGTGTGTGTGTATACCACATCTTCTTTATCCATTCATCCCTCGATGGACATTTGGGCTCTTTCCATACTTTTGCTATTGTTGATAGTGCTGCTATAAATATTGGGGTGCATGTGCCCCTTTGAAACAGCATACCTGTATCCCTTGGAAAATATGTAGTAATGCAATTGCTGAGTCATAAGGTAGTTCTATTTTTAATTTTTTGAGGAACCTCCATACTGCTTTCCAGAGTGGCTGCACCAGTTTGCATTCCCACCAGCAGTGCAAAAAAGATCCTCTTTTTCCTCATCCTCGCCAACATCTGTTGTTGCCTGAGTTGTTAATGTTAGCCATTCTGACAGGTGTGAGGTGGTATCTCACTGTGGTTTTGATTTGTATTTCCCTGATGATGAGTCACGTGGAGCATTTTTTCATGTGTCGGTTGGCCATCTGGATGTCTTCTTTGGAGAAGTGTCTATTCATGTCTTTTGCCCATTTCTTCACTAGGTTATTTGTCTCTTGGGTGTTGAGTTTGATAAGTTCATTATAGATTTTGGATACTAACGCTTTATCTGATATGTTGTTTGCAAATATTTTCTCCCGTTCTGTCAGTTGCCTTTTAGTTTTGCTAATTGTTTCCTTCGCTGTGCAGAAGCTTTGTATCTTCATGAGGTACCAATAGTTCATTTTTGCTTTTGTTTCCCTTGCCTCCAGAGACATGGTGAGTAAGAAGTTTCTGCAGCCAAGATCAAAGAGGTTTTTGCCTGCTTTCTCCTTGAGGATTTTGATGGCTTCCCATCTTACATTTATGTCTTTCATCCATTTTGAGTTTATTTTTGTGTATGGTGTAAGAAAGTGGTCCAGGTTCATTCTTCTGCATGTCGCTGTCCAGTTTTCCCAGCACCACTTGCTGAAGAAACTGTCTTTATTCCATTAGATATTCTTTCCTGCTTTGTCAAAGAGTAGTTGGCTATACGTTTGCGGGTACATTTCTGGGTTCTCTATTCTGTTCATTGATCTGAGTGTCTGTTTTTATGCCAGTACCATACTGTCTTGATGATTACAGCTTTGTACTACAGCTTGAAGTCTGGGATTGTGATGCCTCCTGCTTTGGTTTTCTTTTTCAAGATTGCTTTGGCTATTCAGGGTCTTTTCTGGTTCCATACAAATTTTAGGATCGTTTGTTCTAGCTCTGTGAAGAATGCTGGTGTTATTGATAGGAATTGCATTGAATATGTAGATTGCTTTGGGTAGTATCGACATTTTAACAATATTTGTTCTTCCTATCCAGGAGCATGGAATATTTTTCCAATTTTTTGTGTATTCTTCAATTTCTTTCATAAGCTTTCTATAGTTTTCAGTGTATAGATTTTTCACCTCTTGGGTTAGATTTATTCCTAGGTACTTTATGGTTTTGGTGCAATTGTAAATGGGATTGATTCCTTGATTTCTCTTTCTTTTGTTTCATTCTTGGTGTATGGGAATGCAACCTATTTCTGTGCATTGATTTTATATCCTGAAACTTTGCTGAATTCATGAATCAATTCTAGCAGTTTCTTGGTGGAATCTTTTGGGTTTTCCATATAGAGTATCATGTCATCTGCAAAGAGTGAATGTTTGACCTGCTCATGGCCGATTTGGATGCCTTTTATTTCTTGGTGTTGTCTGATTGCTGACACTAAGACTTCTAATACTATGTTGAGTAACATTGGTGAGAGTGGACATCCCTGTCTTGTTCCTGTCCTTAGGGGAAAGCTCTCAGTTTTTCCCCATTGAGGATGATAATAGCATTGGGTCTTTCATATATGGCTTTTATGATCTTGAGGTATGATCCTTCTATCCTTACTTTCTTGAGGGTTTTTATCAAGAAAGGATGCTGTATTTTGTCAAATGCTTTCTCTGCATCTATTGAGAGGATCATATGGTTTTGTCCTTTCTTTTATTGATGTGATGGATCACACTGATTGTTTTGCAGATATTGAACCAGCCCTGCATCCCAGGTATAAATCCCACTTGGTCGTGGTGAATAATTTTTTTGATGTATTGTTGGATCCGGTTAGCTAATATCTTGTTGAGGATTTTTGCATCCATGTTCATCAGGGAAATTTGTCTATAGTTCTCCTTTTTAGTGGGGGGTCTTTGTCTGGTTTTGGAATCAAGGTAACACTGGCTTCATAGAAAGAGTTTGGAAGTTTTCCTTCTATTTCTATTTTTTGGAACAGTTTCAAGATTCAAGAGAATAGGTGTTAACTCTTCCTTAAGTGTTTGATAGAATTCCCCTGGAAAGCTATCTGGCCCTGAACTCTTGTTGTTTTTTTTTTTTTTTTTTTTTTTTTGGCAGATTTTTGATTACTAATTCGGTTTCTTTTTGGTTATGGGTGTGTTCAAATTTTCTATTTCTTCCTGTTTCAGTTTTGGTAGTGTATATGTTTCTAGGAATTTATCCATTTCTTCCAGATTGCCCACTTTATTGGCATACAATTGCTCATAATATTCTCTTATATTGTTTGTATTTCTGCTGTGTTGGTTGTGATCTCTCCTCTTTCATTGTTGATTTTATTTATTTGGGTCTTTTTCTTTTTCTTTTTGATCAAAATGGCTAGTGGTTTATCAATTTTGTTAATTCTTTCAAAGAACCAGCTCCTGGTTTCATTGATCTGTTATACTGTTTGTTTGGTTTCAATAGCATTGATTTCTGCTCTAATCTTCATTATTTCCTGTCTTCTGCTGGTTTTCGGTTTTATTTGCTGTTCCTTTTCTAGCTCTTTAAGGTGTAAGATTAGGTCATGCATCTGAGACCTTTCTTCCTTCTTTAGGAAGGCCTGGATTGCTATATACTTCCCCCTTGTGACCACCTTTGCTGCATCCCAGAGGTTTTGGGCTGTGGTGTTATCATTTTCATTGGCTTCCATGTACTTTTTAATTTCCTCTTTAACTGCTTGGTTGGCCCATTCCTTCTTTAGTAGGATGTTCTTCAGTCTCCAAGTATTTGTTAACTTTCCAAATTTTTTCTTGTGGTTGATTTTGAGTTTCATAGCGTTGTGATCTGAAAATATGCACAGTATGATCTCGATCTTTTTGCACTTGTTGAGGGCTGATTTGTGTCCCAGTATATGGTCTATTCTGGAGAATATTCAATGTGCACTGGAGAATAATGTATATTCTGCTGCTTTAGGATGAAATGTTCTGGATATATCTGTTAAGTCCATTTGGTCCAGTGTGTCATTCAAAGCCATTGTTTCCGTGTTGATTTTTTTATTAGATTATCTGTTCATTGCTGTGAGTGGGGTGTTGAAGTCTCTGACTATTATGGTATTACTATCGAGTTTCTTTATATTTGTGATTAATTGATTTATATATTTGGGTGCCTGCACATTTGGCACATAAATGTTTACAATTGTTAGGTCTTCTTGGTGGATATACCCCTTGATTATGATATAATGCCCTTCTGCATCTCTTGATACAGTCTTTATTTTAAAGTCTCGATTGTCTGATATAAGTATGGCTACTCTGGCTTTCTTTTGTTGACTATTAGCATGATAGATGGTTCTCCATCGCCTTATTTTCAATCTGAAGGTGTCTTTCGGTCTAAAGTGGGTCTCTTGTAAACACCATGTAGATGGATCTTGTTTTCTTATCCATTCTGTTACCCTATGTCTTTTGGTTGGAGCATTGAGTCCATTGATGTTTAGAGTGAGTACGGAAAGATAGGAATTTATTGCCATTATCTTGCTTGTAGAGTTGGAGTTTCTGGTGGTGTTCTCTGGTGCTTTCTAGTCTCTGTTGCTTTTGGTCTTTATTTGTTTGTTTGGTGTTTTGTTTTTTTTTTTTTTTCATCTTTTCCCCCCTCAGAGAGTCCCCTTAAAATTTCTTGCAGGGCTGGTTTAGTGGTCACAAACTCCTTTCATTTTTGTTTGCCTGGGAAACTTTCTATCTCTCCTTCTATTTTGAATGACAGCCTTGATGGATAAAGAATTCTTGGCTGTTTTAACGAATGGTGCTGGATGAAATGGACAGCAACATGCAGAAGAATGAAACTAGAACACTTTCTTACACCATTCACAAAAATAAATTCAAAATGGATGAAGAGCCTGAATGTGAGACAGGAAACCATCAAAACCCTAGAGAAGAAAGCAAGAGAAAAACCTCTCTGACCTCAGCCACAGCAATTTCTTACTTGATACTTCTCCAAAGGCAAGGGAATTAAAAGCAAAAATGAACTATTGGGACCTCATGAAGATAAAAAGCTTCTGCACTGCAAAGGAAACAATCAACAAAACTAAAAGGCAACTGATGGAATGAGAAAATATATTTGCAAATGACATATCGGACAAAAGGCTAGTGTCCAAAATCTATGAAGAACTGACCAAACTCCACACCCAAAAAACAAATAATCCAGTGAAAAAAATGGGCAGAAGACATGAATAGACAGTTCTCTAAAGAAGACATCCAGATGGCCAACAGACACATGAAAAGATGCTCAACATCACTCCTCACCAGGGAAATAAAAATCAAAGCCACACTGAGATATAACCTCATGCCAGTCAGAATGGCTCAAATGAACAAATCAGGAGACTATAGATGCTGGAGAGGATGTGGAGAAATGGGAACCCTCTTGCACTGTTGGTGGGAATGCAAACTGGTGCAGCCGCTCTGGAAAACAGTGTGGAGATTCCTCAAAAAATTAAATATAGATCTACCCTATGACCCAGCAATAGCACTGCTAGGAATTTACGCAACAGATACAGGAGTGCTGATGCATAAGGGCACTTGTACCCCAATGTTTATAGCAGCACTTTCAACAATAGCCAAATTATGGAAAGAGCCTAAATGTCCATCAACTGACGAATGGGGAATACTATGTGGCAATGAGAAAAAATGAAATATGGCCTTTTGTAGCAACGTGGATGGAACTGGAGAGTGTTATGCTAAGTGAAATAAGTCATATAGAGAAAGACAGACACCATGTTTTTTTCTCTTATGTGGATCCTGGGAAACTTAGCAGAAGACCATGGGGTAGGGGAAGGGGGGGAAAAAGTTAGAGAGGGAGGGAGCAAACCATAAGAGACTCTTAAAAACTGAGAATAAACTGAGGGTTGATGGGGGGTAGGAGGGAGAGGAAGGTGGGTGATGGGTATTGAGGAGGGCACCTGTTGGGATGAGCACTCGGTGTTGTATGGAAACCAGTTTGACAATAAATTTCATATTAAAAAAAAAGAATTCTTGGCTGTATATTTTTCTGATTCAGCACATTGAATATATCCCGCCACTCCTTTCTGCCCTGCCACATTTCTGTGGATAGGTCTGCTGCAAACCTGATCTGTCTTCCCTTGTAGATTAAGGACTTTTTTCCCTTGTGGTTTCATGATTCTCTCCTTGCCTGAGTATTTTGTGATGATGTGCCTTGTTCATGGTCAGTTTTTGTTGAATCTAATGGGAGTCCTCTGTGCTTCCTGAATTTTGATGTCTGTGTCTTTCCCCAGGTTAAGAAAGTTTTCTGCTATGATTTGGTCCCATAACCCTTCTACCCCTATTTCTCTCTCTTCCTCTTCTGGGACCCCTATGATTCTGATGTTGTTCCTTTCACTGATTTCTCTAATTCTTAAATCGTGCTCTTTTGCCTTCATCTCCCTCTTTTTTTCTGCTTCATTATTCTCTTTAAGTTTGACCTCTATATTGCTGATTCTCTGTTCTGCCTCATCCATCTTTGCCGCTGTGGCCTCCATTCAAGTTTGCAGCTCAGTTATAGCATTTTTTATTTCATCCTGACTAGCTTTTACTTCTTTTATCTCCAGAGAAAGGGATTATAATCTGTTTTCAATCCCAGCTAGTATTCTTACTATCGTGATTCTAAATTTTGGTTTAGACATCTTGCTTGTATATGTGTTGGTTAAGTCCCTGGCTGTCATTTCTTCCTGCTCTTTCTTTTGGGGTGAATTCCTTTGCTTCGTCATTTTGAAGGGAGAAAAAGAGTTAATTAGGTAAAATAATTAAATTTTAAAAAATTAAAATTAAAAAATATTAAAATTAAAAAATTAAAAACAAACACACACACACACACACAAATCAAATAATTGATGCTAGATCCTAGGTGTGTTTTTGTCTGGGTGTTGAAAAGGGCTTGATAGATTACAAAAAAAGGGGGAAAGAAAAATAGAAAAAAAAAAGGAAATAGTTTGAAAATTTGAAAAAATGAATACACTGAATAGACTAAAATGAAATGATGGAAGTAAAATAGAATTTGAAAAAATTTACACAAAAGTAAAAATATAGTAAAAAAAATGAAATAAAACTATTTTTAATAAAAATTGAAAATAAAAATGATTTTTTTTCTCTTTCTGTATTCAAGAAAAAGAAAAGAAACAAAAAAGAGAAAAAAGAAAAAAGGGAAAAAAAAGAAAGAAAATTGAATAGATAGACCGGCAAATAGACTGAAATACTACTGAAATTACTTTGTTTTCCCCTATAAGTCAAACTATGAAGCACGTTATAGTCCATAAACTAAGCAGGGGGAGAGACTTGTGTTCCTGAAGAGTGAGGTTGGCCCAGTTGGGCAGGGCTTAGTGTAATGGCTCCGTTCTCCACTAGATGGCGCTGCTTAGCTTACTGGGGAGGATTGCTTTGGTGCTTGTAGGTACCTATGCGCATGCGCGGGAACAGTGGCCCTGACACCCAGCAACTCAGTCGCTAGTATCGAACTCTGTTCCCCCCGATGTGCAATTGTGCACCCATCCTTTGTCTTCGGCCTCTGACCACTCCCGGTTTTACGCTGTCGGTGACCAAGCCCCAGGCAGCCCTTCCCTCCTGAGTTTTATCTCAGATGCGGCTATGTTTCCTGACCCCTTACTTCTGAGGGACCACAGCTCTGACCCACTCGGCTCCTCTGCGGGACGTTCTCACCGAGCACTGGCCAGTGCCGGCCACACCCAGGAACATTCGCGGAACCCTGCTGCTGCCGAAGCCAAGAGACTGCAGCCGGGTGCCAGCCCGCCCCAGAAAAAGTTTGCGAGATAGTGCAGCAGCAGCATTTCAGGGACTATGGAAACTCACAACACACACCTGGCACCAGGCTTCACCCTTAACGACCTTGTTCCAGCACCAGTGAATGTGGCTGTTCTCCCGGGTCCACTGGGGCCTTGCCTTTGGGGACCCACACAGCCTCTACCAGGTGTCCTCCCAGCAGGGGAACCGCCTCTCCCCATGTGGCCTGAAGAACCCTGGGCCCCACTCTGCTCCTGAGGATCTGCCCTTCCCATCAGAGCACCACCAGGTATCGAGCTGCAGAGTTTCAGACTCTGTGCCCCCCCTGTTTATAGTCTTAATGGAATTTAAACCCTCTCCTTTCTCCTTTCTCCCTTTTTAGTTCAGTCCCTGTGGCTGTTTCCACTTTTCCACTTTCTCTCCAGCTGCTTGTGGGTTGGGGGGGATGCTTTTCCCGTATTCTCTCCCCACCCCACCTCCCCTCCCCGCCCCCGTCTCCATCCTCTCTCCGCCGCAAAAGTGGCTCCCTGCCCTCCACAGCTTCTCTCTCCCCCAGTTCACCTCTCTGCGCCATGTACCTGCTGATTCCGTGGTTCAGGTGTGCAGATTGTTGTGTTATTCCTCAGATCAGTTTTCTAGGTGTGCGAGATGGTTTATTGTTGGTCTGGCGGTATCTCATGGACACCAGACACAGAAAAAACTTCCATGCTGTTCTGCTGTCTTGGCTCCTCCCCCTTCCTTTTTTTTTTTTTTTTTTTTTTGAAGCAGGCTCCACACCGAGCTTGAAGCCCAATGCAAGGCTTCATTTCATTACCCTGAGATCAATTAACACCCTGAGATCAAGACCTCAGCTGAGATCAAGAGTTGAATACTTAACCAACTGAGCCACCCAGGTGCCCCCCATATGGTAATCCTATTCTGAAACCAGAGTTATCAGTGAATGAAGACCTGAATGTGCTTCTCCGTCTCACACTTATCACTTCCTACTCTCTGTCACCAAAGGGGGTAGATTTCCTCCCAACCAGTGACTTCAACTTCAGTCAGGATCCCAGAGAAATCATGGCTTTTCTGGTTCTGGCATTCTTTCCCAAGGTCTTGAGATAAACCCTAGGTACTGTATTAAAGACATGCCTAACCCTAGACCGTGTTCTTCAGAAACTCTGTCTCAGTGAATTCAGGATAATCTGCTACCTCATAGTGAGTTCCCAACCCACTTTGAGAACTCAAAACCCCAGAGTTTGAGGGCAGACTTTGTTTCCCTCTTTGCTTGAGAAGGTAAATGTTATTGACCTGCTATATTAGTTACCTACTGAGGCATTAAAAATTACGCCCAAGGGGCGCCTGGGTGGCGCAGTCGGTTAAGCGTCCGACTTCAGCCAGGTCACGATCTCGCGGTCCGGGAGTTCGAGCCCCGCGTCGGGCTCTGGGCTGATGGCTCAGAGCCTGGAGCCTGTTTCCGATTCTGTGTCTCCCTCTCTCGCTGCCCCTCCCCCGTTCATGCTCTGTCTCTCTCTGTCCCAAAAATAAATAAACGTTGAAAAAAAAAATTTAAAAAAAAAAAAATTACGCCCAAATTTAGCAAATTAAAACAATACACAAATCACAGTTTCAGAGGGCCAGGAAGCCAGGCAATGCCTGACTGGGTCCTCTGGTTCAGGGCCTCTCACAAGGCAGAAGTCAAGGGGACAGCTGGACTGCAGTCAACTCAAGGTTCAACTGGGGCAGGACATACTTCCAAACTCCCCTAGTGTGCCAGGACTCAGTTCCTCACAGGTACTGGACTGAGGGGATCAGTTCTTTGCAGGATATAGACCAAAAGCCACCTTCAGTTCCCTGCCACATGGGCCTTTCCAACATGGCGTCAGGCTTCCTCAAAGCATAAAAGAGAAGACAAGAGCATGAGAAAGGGGCCACAAGAAAGAGTGTCCTTGCAAGGTAGAAATCACCGTCCTTTGTAACCTAATAATGCAAGTGACATCCCACTACCTTTGTCCTATTCTGTTCATGGGAAGCAGGTCACTAGGTGCAGCAAGAACACATGAGGAGGAGGTTACACGAAGGAGTAAAGTGCCAGGAGGTGGGGAACACCGGGAGCTGTCTTAGAAGTCTGCCTGCCACACGAGGCTTTACCGTCAGCCCAAAAATCCACTTCCCAGGGCTTCCCAGGAGACCCAACAGAACCTCGGGCAAGCCGGACTCCAAATGACCCCTTCTGCTATCCCTAATTGCAGAGCAGGCCACCCAGGCACACTGATTTCTACTTCCCAAAGTTGTTCCACTGTCCCCCTGCTTGTCACACAATCAAATTTAGCCTATGCTTTCATACGATGAAAAGGGCAGACAGACAAAAGGGAAGCTTATCTGAAGTTAAAGAAGCATTAAGGATGCTGCCAGTTTCCAAAAGAAACTCTATCTCCTGGTAAAAATAAAATCCTTTTTCGGCTTGTCCAGTACGCTTGACCCACAGCCCAACAAGGGGGTATTCCTGTTCACGCTCACTGAAGCCACACTGTCTTCCCGAAAGAGTTATGTCGGCCTTAGGCTGTAGCTCAGCTCCTACAGAGGGACTTAAAAGGAAACAACAGTTCTTGGTCCAAAGCAATAAAGAGACAAGTGAGTCATAACAGTCTGGATTCTCCATGAGTATAAGCAGTTCTATGAATCGCCTCTATAAAAATTCTGCCTTTCTATCCCAAGCCGTTCCAAGTGCCAAAATCTTCCATTCAGGAGTTTTACAACTCAGCCCTGTGCTCAGAAATGTCACCGCACATAAGAGGGCCTTTGATCTCTGGCCATACCCAAGTCCAGAGTCTGCAACGAAGCGTGGTTTGATAGCAATCTGAATAGAAAGCGCTTGGTTTCCTCCTGTCTATTTCTGTTCTACTTTTAATAGGGCTTCCCAGCTTCGGGCGCCTGCCCTCTGCCCTCCACGCTCCCATCTCAACCAGAAGTCAAACAGGCCCCTTGGCTGTGCGCTCTGAGAGCCCCTGAAATAATAAGAGTGGTAGAAATCGCTCATAAAGTGCTCACTGTGTGCCCAGCAAGGTCCTAAGGAGTTTCTGCAGGCAATCCTATGTAGGAGGTTTTCCCAGGTGAGGGAATGGAAGACGCAGAGAGGCGAAGTGACTAACGGAGTCGACGTCACAGAGTTAGTAAGGCATTTGCAAGCAAGCAGTGTATCCCCAAAGTCCATCTTACCCACTGTGCAATGAAAGAGTAATGTAGGTCCCCACAGAGAAGGCACAATACCAAGTGAGAAATAAAAAATAATAAAGGAGGAGTTTTGGAACAAACTTCTTAGATCTAAAAGCCCTTTTTTCCCCCAGGTACTGTGAAAGAAACCCCTTCAGTGAGAGCACTGCATGCACAAGTCTTTGAACTAGGCCGAAACCATGAACTGCTTAATCAAATCGAATCGAAGGCCCCAAGTCAGAGTAAATTATTCTGAGACCCATCAGAGGCAGCAGATTGACTTCTCCTGTTAACTTTTCCCCCATTCAGTATACAGACATAAGGGCTCTATTCCTGTCAAACTGCTTTAGTAAAAACGACTTTCTTTACTCATCTGAATTGGAAACCTCAACGTTTTTTAAGTTTTTTTTAAAGATTTTAATTTTTTTTTATTTTTTAACAGTTACTTATTTTTGAGAGAGAGCGAGCGCCAGCAGAGGAAGGGTAGAGAAGGGGGATGGACAGCAGAGAGCCCATGGTGGGGCTCGAACTCACCCACCATGAGATCAGGACCTGAGCCAAAGTCAGACACTCAACCGACTGAGCCACCCAGGTGCCCCTCAAGGTTTTTAAGCATGGTTTTTTTTAAGTGTGAAGACTTATAAACTATGTCCAGGTCAGAAGATAGTGGCAGTTCATAAATCAGACCTAAAATTTATCATGACATCATATAAATTCAAACATTAGTTATTGATAATTGACTCCAGGGGTAGTTTCTATGTGTGCATAGCTACTGTAGTGAAAACTACCTTTTCTTCTCTCAGGCCACGTCAGATGGTGGATCCAAGCCCCTCCCCAGGACAGGGGTGGGTATATAAATTTTTTTTTTTATGTTTATTTACTTTTGAGACAGAGGAGACAGAGCATGAGCAGGGGAGGGGCAGAGAGAGAAGGAGACACAGAATCTGAAGCAGGCTCCAGGCTCTGAGCTGTCAGCACAGAGCCCCATGCAGGGCTCGAACTCAGAGTGTGAGATCATGACCTGACCTGAAGTCGGACGCTCAACCGACTGAGCCACCCAGGAGCCCCGACAGGGATGGGTATGTATATATGTTGTCAATGAGACCAGTCTACCACTCTAGTCCATGTGATTGCATCAGGGATGGTCACCTGGCCCTAGGCAAGCCAATAAGAGCCTGAAAAAGAAGCCAGGACTGGAGAAAGCAGATAGAAACATGCTAACGATTTTGTTGGAACGCTTGGGTCCAGCTGGGCCAGAATCTCCTTCTACACTGCAAAGTTAAGTGAGCCTATAAATCTCTTCGTGGTTTAATCTGTGGGTTGGTTTTCTGCCCCTTGCAACCTAGAGTCCTGACTAGTCCAGAGGAGCAGGTCAGCTTCCATATTCTGTTCCGTTACTACTGACCACACAGCAGGTAATGTGAAATGACAGCCGTGAGACTGGACACTTACAAGACACACCCATCGCCTGGGCGTGTCGGCTAGAGCTGCCCAGCCCTCCAATGAAGCTGGCGAAGCCTTCCCAGCAAGGCCCACCCTGTGCTGAAGGTCATGTAAAGACATTCCGGAGCAATGATACACACACACACACACACACACACACACACACACACACACACACGCGCGTCAGGCAGAAACACCACATATATTCTTCTCAGAGGAAATAACCACGAGCAAAGTATGGTTATGAGTCAGTAACTGACTATAATTAGGGGCTTCCCCCCCCCCTCCAGTAATATCTGAATTAAGGCAGAGAACAAGCAGGGCCCAGCAGTTGGTAAAGAAGTAACCACATCTTTCCTAATGTTTCCAGTGACTCAATTCCTAAAGAACAGGCCTCTGCAAGTCAGGAAAAAAAAAAAAAAAGCTTCCTAGGAGAATTTAATACCTAAGTAATTGGGAGTTTCCTCCTCTCTATCAAAGTCAAAATAACTCTGAGGCCTTAGATCTGCCTCACTGGGGCCCAGGATCACTCAAGCATCCACTCGAGAAACAGGGCTTTCAGTTCATTTTTATTTCAACAATTTTATCACAACATATATAATACAGAGAGAAGACTGTATAAACATATATGTACACTTTAAAAATAGTTAAGCAGCAATGTCCCACAACCTAGGCTTGGAAATACAAGTGATTTTTTTTTTTATTTTGATTTTTATTTATTAAGAAAGCTTTACACCCAAGGTGGGGCTTGAACCCATGACCTCGAGATCAAACGTCATGTGCTCTAACAACTGTGCTAGCTAGGTGTCCCTATTACAAGTGTTAATTTTAAGGCCCACTGTGTGCCCCTCTCTAACTCCGTCCTGCCCCACTTACTCCCCAGAGAATTAACCACAATCCTCATTTTAATGTCAAGCCATCTTTTATATTAAAAAAATAAGAATTGTACCATGAGTATATGTATCCCTAAACAATGCATTATTTCATTTTGAAAAATTCAGTAGTCAGCCCACCCTAGCCATGGAAGAAATAGGCAATAATGAATGCCTGTTTTAGCCGAAGGCTCCTGGAAAAAGCAAAAGTGAGCAGAGTCCCTTGAGTCTGAGTCTGGCTTCACCTTCCACCCCTTCTGGAAGGGCCACATGTAGGGCCACAGCTTGTCAGTGAGTCCTCGGAAACAGAGAGCTTGCCACAGTTGGGGCAACCGGGCAGGACCAAAGTATGAGCCAGGTATAGGACATGCAGCATTATTAGTGGACCATTGAGTATTTTCTGACTCTAAACTTATGACTTATGGGGTGCCTGGGTGGCTCATCCGACTTTGGCTCAGGCCATGATCTCACAGTTTGTGAGTTCAAGCCCTGGATCGGGCTTTGTGCTGACAGCCCAGAGCCTGGAGACTGCTTTGAATTTTGTGTCTCCCTCTCGACCTCTCTCTGGCTCATGCTCTGTCTCTCTCTGTGTCTCTCAAAAACAAATAGCCGTTAAAAAAAAAATTAAATAAACACACACACAAACCTATGACTTTATTGCTGGCTCTCAGGAGTCAGTATGTGGTCAAGACAAGCCAGTACGATTATCAAACACACTGTTCTCGAATGGAAAGAAAAGTCCGTGGGAGTTGGGGATTTTTTTTAATGTTTTATTTATTTTTGAGAGAGAGGGCTGAAGCAGGGGAGGGGCAGAGACAGAGGGGACAGAGGATCCCAAGGGGGCTCTGCACTGACAGCAGCGAGCCCAATGCAGGGCTTGCACTCACACGAACTATGAGATCATGGCCAGAGCCAAAGTCAGACCTCAACCGACTGAGCCACCCAGGCACCCTGGCAGTTGGGGATCTTGCTAATGGAAGCACTCAACCTGTCTGTCAAGTTCACTCCTCCAATCTGGGCCAGCTGGCCACAGTGTAAGCACAGCTCTCCTTCTGGGGTCTTCAGAAGATGGGAGGCCTCCTCTTTTCTCACTGGAGGTCCTAATTCCTGTGCGCTGTGTCTCTCTTGATTTGTTCTCTCGTTTTCAGTGGACTACGTCATACTCGAGATGAGATTCTTGAGAAATAGTGCACGAGACATAAAGGTTTTGAGACTGTGTGTGCCCAAAAATGTATTTTTTCAACTCTCAAACTTAAGTGATAGTTTGGGTAGAGAATTCTAAGATGGAGTTTTTGTTAAGAATTTTAGGGGCGCCTGGGTGGCGCAGTCGGTGAAGCGTCCGACTTCAGCCAGGTCACAATCTCGCGGTCCGTGAGTTCGAGCCCCGCGTCGGGCTCTGGGCTGATGGCTCAGAGCCTGGAGCCTGTTTCCGATTCTGTGTCTCCCTCTCTCTCTGACCCTCCCCCGTTCATGCTCTCTCTCTGTCCCAAAAATAAATAAACGTTGAAAAAAAATTTAAAAAAAAAGAATTTTAAAAGCATGTCCAAACCCATTTTTCTTCCTAATCCTTTTTATTTATCCTTTCTTTTTCTCATTGGAAGCTTGCAGAAAGTTGTTTGTTAACAGCATTCCAAAATTTCACAAGCTATGCCTTGTTGTAAGTCTATTTTTATCCATTTCGCTGTACATTCAATAAACCTTTTGAATCTGGAAACTTCTGTTTTTTAACTCAGGGACATTTTTTTCAAGTTTTTCTTTGATGACTTCATCCCCTTTTTTTCTCTGTTCTCTCATTCTGGGAACTCAAGTTATTTAGATATTGGATCTCCTGTACTGATCTAATTTTCTCACATTGTTATTCTAGCTTCCATTTCTATATTTCTTACTCTACTTTCTGGGTAATTTTCATCTATTGAGTTTGTATTTCTAGAAGCACATTTTGTCCTGAGTGTTTCTTTTTTATAGCCTCCTCGGTTTTTGTTTTTTTTTTTTTTCTCCCCCCATGGACACAGTATGTTCTCCTTTCCCTCTGGGAATTTTTTTTAAGTTTATTTATTTATTTTTAAGAGAGAGAGAAAGAGAGAGAGAGCCGGAGGAGGGGCAGAGAGAGAAGAAGAGTGTGTGTGTGTGTGTGTGTGTGTGTGTGAGAGAGAGAGAGAGAGAGAGAGAGAGAGAGAGAGAATCCCAAGCAGGCTAAACCGTGTCAGCACAGAACCCAATGCGGGGCTTGAAACCACAAACTGTGAGATCATGACCTGAGCCAAAACCAAGAGTCAGACACTTAACTGGCTGAGCCACCCAGGCGCCCTCCTTCTGAGAATTTAAGAGCTTCTTTTTTATTATGTGTTATTCTCCCTGTCTTGTCTCTGTATGCTTTGCATTGCTGCTGTCTGTTTGCCTTTTTCATCTCAACCTATCGTGATAGGGACTTTCCTCAGATACCTAGGACTTTTTGGTCATCCACACGTAATAACCAGTAGAGAAGAAAAGCTGGTTGGAAGCTCTGGGCATATGATGAGTTTGGGTGACTTTGAACTTCACTGTAGGTTTGGACGGGTGGTGCCTTTTAAGGTGAAACTCTGATGTCAGTATAAATAGCTCTTCATTCTTTGATCTATTTCTCCAAGAATAGCCTTCCAATGTCCTGCCCAGAGGTAAAAGCCCTGGTCTGGCAGCCAACTGGAAAAGCAGGGCTAGAGGTCCATTTGTTCTGAATTTAGAGTACATATGGTCACTTAATCTCTCTGTGTTCTTATAGTATGGTGCCCACTCCCACAAGTATGTCTGAAGTACCCCATCCAGAGGTTCTCTGTTCTATCCCTTCAGATATTAAACCTCCTTCTCTCTGCCAGGATGGGCAAAAGACAATCATAAATGACAGGGCAGGATGCCTGGGTGGCTGAGTTTCTTAAGCATTCAACTCTTGATTTCGGTTCAGGTCATGATCTCACGGTTCATGAATTCGTGAGTTCAAGCCCCACACCGGGCCCTGTGGCACCTGCTTGGAATTCTCTCTCTCCCTCTCTGTCTTTGCCCCTTCCCCACTTACATTCTCTCTCTCTCTCTCTCTCTGTCTCTCTCTGAAAATAAAAAATAAACTTTTAAAAAGAAGTAAATAAATGACAGGGCAACATGGCTTTACTCTTTATAGTTTTTTGAGTTCAGATTCTTCAACTGCATTTCTGTCGCTGTAGTTCATGTGTTCCCACTGATGCTAAACATTCACACAAGTGTTGAAATGTGGTTGGTATGTTTAAATGAAGACATTCTGCAAACACCAGCTGCAGGCCACCCCTGCAGTCACCTGTCAGAAACCTTTGGGAACACCTTCTCCAGCTGGGGCGGAAGGGGTAGAGAGTCCTTGGCTGTAAGTAGGAAAAGATGGGGTGCCTGGGTGGCTCAGTCAGTTAAGCGTCCGACTTTGGCTCAGGTTGTGATCTCACGGTTCATGAGTTCGAGCCCCACATCGGGCTCTGTGCTGACAGCTCAGAGCCTGGAGCCTGCTTGGGATTCTGTGTCTCCCTCTCTCTGCCCCTCCCCGCCCCCCAACTCTCTCTCTCAAAATAAATAAACATTAAAAAAAACTAAAAAAAAAAAATTAAAAAAAAAGAAGGAAAAGAGGAACTCCCAAGTCGAATGTTGTCTTGAAAAATCTTTTGTGTTACTCAAGGCCATTCCGTCTGTAGTTGCTTCCTTTGCTTTCTGCCCTCAAAAGGTCTCCCTGTAGTTAAAAAAGCTCCATCTGATACCTTCCTAGGGATTTTTCTGGCTGAATATTCCATGCTCCTAAAGGCAGGGTTAGGATATTCATATATGTCATTTCATTTGTTCCTTGTAACAATAGCCCTGTGAATTAGGAAGGTTGGGTGTTATTACTATTGTTATTATTGTTACCACCACCCTTTTACATGAGTGAAAACTCAGGCTCAGAAGGGTTGCATGACTTATCAAAGATCACCTTGCTTGCAACAAGGAAGGCCAAGGTTATAACCCAGATATTCTGCCCCATATGCACTGCTGTTCACCATACCACACTGCTTCAAATAAATTAGCAGTCCCCATGGGACACATCCACTTACATTTTGACAGACCAAGTTTAAGGAAGGGAAAATTTATCATTGACCTCAAACAAAAGTTGAGATGTCACCTCGCCATGTGTGCCTTTCCCGTTAGGCAGAAAATGTGAGTGGCTCATTTCAGGCACCTGGAGCTCTTGCCCTTGAACTCTAGCGTTGAAGGCACCTGATGATGTGGTAACTGAGTTAACGAGAGGCACAGTGAGAAATTTATCCTGCAGACAATGAGTTTTACTTCATGGCCAACAGGTGCCCAAAACGGGCGTTTCCACTTTCCTCTGTGCCTCAAGTCAGCTCCACTTTGCCTTAGTGTCTGACTTCACCATTTCAACTTAGCATAGTCACCACCAAAAATAAGTCACAACTATGCTGTCCTTTGAGCTTTGCTTAATTACAAAGCATATTATTAGCATTGAGGAAAGACACTGATTTTATGGAGCTTCCCAATCCCTGGCTCCTTGAGTTTGACTACGTGGATTACATTAAAGATACCCTATATGCCTAGAAACTCTAATGAACAGAGCATGTCCCAAAAGTCATGTGTAAATTACGTTTTGGAAGTTGGAATATAATTCCCTATAGGGAAATGGTATTGTGCTTTTTAAAGGCACGAGTAAATGAAGAAATAACTGGATGATTAAGTTCCCAGGTCAATACACAAAAGCCTGTTGGGCTTGTTTTTAACCCAAAACATGTCTAAAGTATAATGCTAATCTTAGTATTTCAGGTACATTTGATTCTGAGTACCATATGTTGTTTTTATAGGAAAACATTCTCCAAGTGGAAATGTCTGATGCCTAAACAAAATAAGGAAGGACAAGAGTCCTAACATTTAGCCTTTTTTGTGTGTGAAGCTTTGTACAAAGTGCTATAATACACATTAGCTCTTTCTGTCTTTGGGACAGCCCTTTGAGGAAAGCATTATATAAACCAAGTCTCAAAATGGCTAATAACATTTAGTGTGTTAAGAATGTGCTCAAAGGGGTGCCTGGGTGGCTCAGTCGGTTGAGCGTCTGACTTCGGCTCAGGTCATGATCTCTCAGTTTGTGAGTTCGAGCCCCGTGTCAGATTCTGTGCTGACCGCACGGAGCCTGGAGTCTGCTTCGGATTCTGTGTCTCCCTCTCTCTCTGCACCTCCCCTGCTCATGCTCTGTGTCTCTCACTGTCTCTCTCTGAATAACAAACATTAAAAAAAATTAAAAAAAAAAAAAAAAGAATGTGCTCAAAGACTTGTAGCTAGTAAGTGGCAGAGCTAAAATTTAAAACCAGATTTATCTCGGGGCGCCTGGGTAGCTCAGTTGGTTAAGCGTCAGACTTCAGTTCAGGTCATGATCTCATGGTTTGTGAGTTCGAGCCCCGTGCCAGGCTCTGTGCTGACATTTCGGTGCCTGGAACCTGCTTCAGATTCTGTGTCTCCTTCTCTCTGCCCATCCCCTGCTCATGTTCTCTCTCTGTCTCAAAAATAAACAGTAAAAAAAATTTTTTTAAGCCAGGTTTATCTCAGCCAGATCTTTTTACGAAGCTTGCATACCTCTCTAAATTTATAGTCCAAATATTCTGAATTGAGAACAGCTTGTCCCCATGAGGGTGCAAAAGCAGAGAGGTGGAGGAAGACTGGGACTCTTATCTCAAGCACTGAATCTCAAACTTGACCATGCATCAGAATCACCTGGAGGGCTTGTTCTGGGTCCCACCCACTGTGTTTCTAATTCAGTAAGTCTGAGAGGGGCCAGAAAATTTGCATTTCTGACAAGGTCCCAGGTGATGCTGCAGCTGGTGGTCCAAGGACCACACTTTGAGAATTTGTTAAGGCCTTCCCAATAAGTCATCTCAACAAATGGCCGATCCCTTAAACAATGGTCTTCCTAGCTGGTAATAAAGGATGAAAACCACTCAGCTCGTAAAGATCGATGACTATGATTAGTACCCAAAGGGAGTTAGCCGGTGAGTTCACTGCCATGGAAAGACAACATGGAAAGGAAACTAATGTTCCCAGCAAGGTTGCTCTCCTTGCATAAATTTCACTATCTCCAAAGGAAAAAAAGCAATCGATACAGAGAATGTTGGACTTTAAAGAAAGAAGCAACAATAGGACGAAGTGGGAACAGCATGATGGCTACAAAAACAATTGAGTTTCTGTAATTTTTATCTCAAGGCCGACAAAGAAGCCTAATCAGCCAACATGTGTTTGAGTTCTTACAGTGTGCTCAGGTAGCTATAGAAAAAGTATGGGGCATGGCTCTTGACCTCTAACAAGTTACAGCGGTGCCTCATGATTACTTTCTTGGGAAGGAAGCATACCATCGAGTGACATTCCCAAATAAAGCTAACTCCTGAAAGTACTCAAGTTTTATTTATTTGAAGTATATTATTTCTAAAAATCTTTCTGAAACTTACATCATCCTATGGATTTTAAACCATAGAACAAAGAACATGGTTTAAACTTTTCTCAATTCGGGGCTCCTGGGTGACTCAATCGGTTAAGCTTCCGACTTCTAATGTCAGCTGATCTGACAGTTCATGGGTTCAAGCCCCACGTCCCCACTTGGGATTCTCTCTCTCCCTCCCCTGCTCAGACTCACTCTCTCTCTCTCAAAAATAAATAAATAAACTTTTAAAAAATAAGTTTTTCTCAATTCTAGGCCATTTGACAAATATCTACTTTTAGGATATTAAGTAATGACCACAGGATTTATTGAAGGATATGTGGCTGTTTGCCCTATGTTGAAGGACCCAAGTCCAGTCTTAACATTTGGGAGCTTTTCATTCTTTATCAATTGTCGTCTTATTTTTGCCTTCATTTTCCCTACTTCTAATAGGTCTACATCACATCTACTAATTTGCCGTTTCTCCTCTGCTATGGATTAGAAAATTCATACTTCGTAGAAAGCAAACCTAAGAAAAAACTCTGACTCCACTCACATATGGCCAATTCATTTATGACAGAGAAGCCAAGAGTATCCAATGGGGAAAGGACAGCCTCTTCAATAAATGGAATTGAGAAAACCGGGCAGCCACATGCAAAAGAATGAAACTGGACCATGTGCAAAAAGTAACTCAAAATATATTAAAGACTCAAATGTAAGACCTGAAACCATAAAACTCCTGGAAGAAAACATAAGCAGTAAGCTTCTTGACATAGGTCTTGGTGATGACTTCTTGTATACAACACCAAAAGCAAAAGCAATAAAAGCAGAAATAAACAAGTGGGACTCCATCCAACTAAAAATCTTCTGCTCAGCAAAGGAAACCATCAACAAAATGAAAAGGCAACCTGCTGAATGGGGGAAAATATTTGCAAATCAAATATCTGATAAGGGGCTAATATTCAAAATATACATAGAACACATATAACCCAATAGCAAAAGACAAACAAACATTCTGATGGGGCAGAGAATCTGAACATGTATCCAAAGAAGACATACAGATGGCCAACAGACAGATGAAAAAGATACTTAACATCACTAATCATCAGGAAAATGCAAATCAAAACCACATTGAGGTACTACCTCACACCTGTTAGTGTGGCCATTATCAAAAAGACAAGAAATAACAAGTGTTGGTGAGGGTTTAGAGAAAACAGAACCCTGTGCATTGATGGCAGGAATGTACATTGGTGAAGCCACCACAGAAAATTGTATGGGGTTTCCTCAAACAATTAAAAATAGAATTATCATATGATCCAGACAATCCACTTCTGAGTATTTATCAAAGAAAATGAGAACACTAACTCAAAAAGATATATGCACCCCCATGTTCATTGCAGCATTATTTACAATAGCCAAAATATGGAAACAACCTAAGCGCCCATCAATAGATGAATGGATAAAGAACATTTTATATATAAAAATATACAGCAGAATATTATTAAGCCATAAACAAGAATGAACTCTTGTCATTTGTGACAACATGAATGAAACTTGAGGGCATTATGCTAAGTGAAATAAGACAAACACCATATAATCTCACTTGCATGTGGAATCTAAGAGTACAAAAAACAGGGGGGCCTGGCTGGCTCAGTTGGTTAAGCATCTGACTTTGACTGAGGGCATGAGCTCACAGTTCGTGTGTTTGAGCCCTGCACTGGGCTAAGAGCTCAGAGCCTGCTTTGGATCCTCTGTCTCTCTGTCTCTCTCTCTCTGCCCGTCCCTCACTAGTGTTCTCTCTCTCTCTCTCAAAAATAAACATTTAAAAAATAAAAATTAAAAAATTAAAAACAGCAACCAAGCTCATCCATGCAGACAACAGATTGGTGGTTGGCAGAAGTGGAGGGCAGAGAGTGGGCAAAATGGGTGAAGGAAGTCAAAAGGTACAAATTCCCAGTTGTAAAATAAGTCACAGGGATGTAATGTGCCGAATGGCAACTATACTAACTGTATACTAACTGTAATACTGTATTGCACATTTGAAAGTTGCTAAGAGAGTAAATCTTCAAAGTTCCCATCACAAGAAAAAAAATGCTGTAACTACATATGGCGATAGATGTTAACTAGACTTACCATAGTGATCATTTCACAACATATACAAATTTTGAATCATTGTGTTATACACCTGAAATTAATATAATGTCATAGGTCAATTACACATCATTTCTTAAGAAAAAAAAAAAAGAAAAAAGAAAGGGACGCCTGGGTGACTCAGTCGGTTAAGCGTCCGACTTCAGCTCAGGTCATGATCTCACGGTCTGTGAGTTCAAGGCCCTACGTCAGGCTCTGTGCTGATATCTCAGAGCCTGGAGCCTGCTTCGGATTCTGTGTCCCCTCTCTCTCTCCCCCTCCTCTGCTTGTGCTCTGTTTCTCTCTCTCTCAAAAATAAACATAAAAAAAAAAAAAAAAAAGACCAGAAAACAGCTCTGAGTGAGGGCCTGAGATTCTTGTCCATGAATCAAATGAGAATTAGGGTCTGGCCCTTGTGGTTTCACTTCTGACAAGCTCCCAGGTGCTGCTGCTGCTGCTGGTGTTGGGACAACACTTTGAGAACTCATCAGGGAAGCCCATCTCTTCTAACATAGACATTTCTTCCTTCTTGGAACCAATCTCTCAGGGGGGGCCAATTTAGAGGCTTCCAGATAGATGTCCGTGTTGAGGAGATGACTGACCCAATCCTCCTGGCTCTTCCTTTCCTCTTCTGGATCATTTTCATTCTTCTGAAATGTTCCAAGCACTTAGTATACGATCGTATTCCCTGACCCAAAATCTGTGTCCCCTATTTACTGGATGCATAAATAAATAAATGACATATAAACACGCATACCTTATTGAGCACTCTCAAAAGGCAGGTACTATATTCTCCATACCCTCGTTAATCTCCTTTAACCTTCACAGCAACCTATGAGCTAGGAATAAATAACCCATATTCCAAGCTGAAGAGACAGAGATTTGTGGATATTAAATGACCCATTCATTCGAGGTCATAGTTAGTAAGTTGCATCGCTGGGATTCCAACTCGAATCCTCAGCCCCCAAGGCCAAAATGCTGTCCATTAGACCGCAGTTACTGCCTCTTTGAGAACAAACTGAATATGGGGATGCAAAGAAAGACAGAAATTTATAGTTTTAGGGTGTTTTTTTAAGTTTACGTATTTACTTTGGGAGAGAGTGTGTGTGTGAGTTGGGGAGGGGCGGAGAGAGGGAGAGAGAAAGAGAGAGAGACACAGAGACAGAGAGAATCCCAAGCAGGCTTCACACTGCCAGCGAGGAGCCCGATGTGGGGCTTGAAACCACTAACCACGAGATCGTGACCTGAGCTGAAGTCGGATACTTAACCTACTGAGTGGAGGTGGGATGGGGCTACTGGAGTCAAATGGGTGGAGTCCAGGGATGCTGTTGAACACCCTCCAATGCACGGGGCACACCGCCTTCCCTGCGGCAAATAACGATCCAGCCCCAAATATCACCAGCACCGTGGCTGAGGAACCCTGCCTAGATCACAGCATCTATAAAGAAGAGACAGAAGACCGGAGTCTTGGGCAAACACCTGCTGTTTCTCTTATGTCAGGAACATAAGGGCGAGGGAATTCAAACCACTGGTTTAGGGTGTGTTCCCGGTGGCTCACACACAGATTGCTATGGTCACTCTGGTTTCAGTTACAGCTGCCTACAGGAGCCTTTTGTGTTCTTCCAGATGACCTGAAGAAGCATAAGATGCTACCCACGAATCATGTATCAACATAGCTTTTGACTTTGCTGTCACGGTTTCTCTCCAGTCAGGACTACAGTACAGGATATTAAAAAAAAAAAAAAAAAAAAAAAGGGCAGAGAAAGGATGAGAAAAAGAACAGACCAGAATCACCAAGGACATCTCCTCCTCCTTACTACTCAGGGGTGGTGTCCAGATCAACAGGACTGGCGTCTCCTTAGAACTGGGGAATCTCAGCCCTCCCCAGACCTCCTGACTCAGAACCTGCATCTTAACAAGATCCCCAAGTGATTCATATGCACATTCGTGCTTGAGAAGCCGTGCTCTAGGGTTTCCAAAAGACAAAATCAAAGTACAAAATGAACAGCTGCAAAACAGATGCAAAGCTCATCACGTGATGTGACATATGACTCTCCCCTCCGGGGATTTATGACCCTGGGTGGACAGTAGCTTGTAATACAGAAAGCAGAAATTTGAAGGCATGTGTGCAAAAAGTCAGTGTCATGTTATGCCCTTTTAATTGCCCTAACGGGACCAACTTTGGGTTAGAGGAAATGTAGTGCCTAGTGCTGAAAACAGTTTCATGTACGCAAGGGTTCAAGTGCTTGGATTTGTTTTGTGTTTTTATTTTTTTCAAAAGGAAACAAAAATAGAATTTATATTGATCTTCCATGAAAGCAGAGGGTTTCATCAGTATTTCCAACACAACATTCCATAATACCAACATTTTTATAACAAGAAAAAGAGTGGATGTTGCGTGCTTTCCAATAACTAGAAAATAAGTAGGTTCAGGTGAATGATTCAGGTTCTCCTTCACGTCTGCTCTCAACTAACCCAAACTGGCTTGGCTTCATTCATTCAAGACCTAGGAGCCCCACCACCACCTGCACCCCAGATTCCCTGCAGCAACCAGCGCCGCAAATCACTACCTGAAGATTAAGTTCAGTGGGACCCCTGATAACCTGATAACGGAGGTGGGAAAGGGACAGAGCTGGGGGAGGAGAGCAGGTGGACAGGAGCACAGGAAGGAAGAAGGGGAGGGGTTCTGGATGCACTCGCGCATGATAAGCAGGGCTCCAGAGGGAATGTGACTCAAGCCGCATGCGGGCAGGCCTGGCCTGACTCGCTCGCTCCCCTGCAGGACGGGCCACGACTCTGCCTGGCCAAGGTTTCCAGAGGACAACGAACGTCCGGCGGTCCTGCGCCTCTTTCCCACGGCTCCTCAGGGGTTGTGGCCTAGCGGGAAGAGGACAGTCCCACCAGCATGAAGGCCCCAGAGAGCAGATCTAGGAGCGGCCGCTAGAGGCCGCGCTTGCTCCCCATACCGAGGAGGACGCGCAGGATCTGCTCAGGTTTACCGCAGGCTTTGTCCAACCCCCAGCGAACACTGAGTATTCTTTCGTGACTTCTGCGCTCTCCATGCGGCTCTCTGCTCTGGCCGGCGCCAGATCAAACACTAGCCTCGAGGCCAGAGCACCCCGCGGCCCTTAAATCACAAAGGGGGGTGGGGCTGGCTGCCCCTTTAGCGCCCCCAATCTGACTCCGCGGTGTCTTCCCTGGCCTCTCTAGGACACAAGGTTTTGGTTCCATGCGTCTGTCCCCTCACTTCACCAGGATACTGAAGCCTGAAAGAGTGATTTGGAGAGAAAGCAATTGAGCAAAGTGGTCAGAGGGTGAACCTGAATCCTCCCAAATGCTCAGAGCGCCCTCAGGCAGCTCTGAGGCCTGAGACCGCTCTGCAGGAGACTGAGCAGGAGTTGACCCAACAGAGGAGCCCATTTGGAAGAAATCAACCAAGAGGAAAACAAAGCAGAGGTTTCTAGAGGCTGCCCCACTTCAAAGAAGAGTGTTCAGAAGCTACTGAACTCATAAGGGCCCTGGCCATTTTTTACTGTGGACTCAGGACTCAGATAAGGTCATGAGAAGGCAAACAGCAGGAAAGCTGCTCCCAAGATGTTTCTTGAGAAATTTTGAGCCAGGGGATCACAATCCCGCCCAGGTCAGAGAGACACTGGCACTTTCACAGGGAAGGAAAATCAGCCAACGTTTGTGAGCACCCCTCCAGGCTGTGCACTTAGTACTTTCTGTTGCTCAGTGACCCACCAGGCTGGCCAGGCAATATAAATATCCCCATTATTCTGATGACAAAATTGAGACTGGGAGTTGGTAGGTCAATTCCCAGGGGCAGCTGAGCCATGATGCTTGTTTGTTTGACTTTTTGTTTGTTTGATTTGATTTATAAATCGATAATATAACCCCATGTCTCAAAATAATCCCAAGGTATACAATAAAAAAGTCTCCCAGACCCCCGACCCCCAAATAGCCAGCTCCCCTCCCCTTTTGTCTTCTCTGACACATACACAGGTAACAGCCATCTTCTCCTTGTTTTATACTTTTATCATTTCTTTATGCCTATAACACTTAGTAAGAATATATATTCTGGGGCGATTGGGTGGTTCAGTCAGTTGGGCGCCTGACTCTTGACTTTAGCTCAGGTTGTGATCTCACGGTTGGTGGGTTCGAGCTCCGTGTGGAACTCTGTGCTGACTCTGTCGAGCCTGTTTGGGATTCTCTCTCTCCGCCCCTCCCAGGCTCATTCTCTCTCTCTCTCTCTCTCTTTCAAATAAATAAATTTAAATATATATATGTTCTTATTTTTCCTCCTTTTTTACACAAAACATGGCATTCTGTGCCCACTGCCCTGTGTCTTGCTTTCTTCCCCAGAGCAATCTATCTTGTATATCTTTTCATCCTGCCACATTAAGAGCTTCCTCATTCCTTCCCTTTTACAGAGCACAGCATTCCATTGTATGGGCATACCATCAGTGACTTAACCAGTCCTCCATTGTTGGATATTGGGTTGTTTCCAATCTCTTGCTATATTAGCAATGTTGCCATGAATAACTTCATACCTACATCATTCCGCACACGCCAGCACCAGGAGCCCACATCTTTCTAGCTCTAGATAGTTCGTGTTCCCTCCACTCCAAAGCCGACACAGGACTGATTACTGTGTATATGCCAGCTCTGATAGATAAATCCTCATATCTCTGTCCCCCTCCCCCTCCCCACCACCCCCAACCTTTCCTGTTTCCTTTTCTAGTTACAAAGCCTATTCATATTTGAAACAGCTACAGAGACTCTGGACAGAGAGTACTTGCCATTTTATCTCTTTCTGCGGTTGTTTCACGTCATTCTTTAAATACCAAGTGTGACTGTATCTGGGCTGTACTGAAGATAAAATCTGCAGATGTTGTCCTGCACAAACATGGAATTTCTGCTACCAGTTGGATCACACTGTTTCACGCATGTGCCAGGAAAAATTCAAATCCTGCATACCATAGCCTGCCCCAGGCTTGGCTCCCAGCTTCGACTGGAAGGAGGATCAGCGAGAAGAGCCTAGTGCTGCTGGAGCCAGAATCTATTTCCATTTCCGGCTGTTGCCCTAAAGGGACATCAAACGAATGGAGACAACGTCAGGCGGGCCCAGGGAAGTCTACCTTCTGGGGAAAATGAAGCGCATCACCCAAGCTTTCGTCCTTGTCTTCTGTGGTCCTTTTGTCATCTCTATACCTAGATTTTTAGACTCGCCTCTCAAGGTGTCTTTTTGTCTCTCAAAATGAGATTTCGCCAACGAGAGAGTACTCACAAAATAAGTGAAGGTAGGCTGTTTTTTAAACAGGGGATCCCAGCTACCGTCTGCACGGCTGACAGTGGGGGGCCCACTATTTCGGAGGAGGCTCAGGCCACGTTGTCATTCCTGAGGGATTGCTGCACACACCCGTCACCGTGTTGACGAAGGACAGAAGACCCAGGTGCTGCTGCCCACATGGAGATTCGGACACTTACCAGATACTTTCAGTGCAGAAAGAGAAACCAACTCAAAGTGATACGAGCTATGATATAGGTAGAGAAGTACGCTTGGGGTCTCAACCAGCTCAGAGAAGGGGTACTTCACCCAGAGTGGAGACAGCGAGAGGCGGGGCAGGCAGTTAGCAAGGCTTCTTTGGGGAAATGATGCTGAAGGAAGCCCTGAGAAGCGGCAGGCAGAGCTCAGGCTGAGAAGGCAGAGAACCAGCAGGAACAAAGGCCCAGAGAAGGAAGTAGCTGGGGCACTCCGCCCAAAATGTAACTTTTGTTTTTTTTTTTTAAACACCTGAGAAATTGATCAGCAAGCTAGCAGTAGCTCAAGTAGAGCAAATTTTAAAGGCAAAAACTGAGGGATAATTTCAATTCAATTCCACAGTCCTTAAATATCGGCCATTCCTTATGCCTTATCGAAATTAGATTTGTCTCCGGTATGAAGTTCACACCAATCCTCTCCATCAACCTTGGAAACATTTCAGGGAGACAGAGTTCCAAGCAAGCCTTTCTCAACCACCTTGCCCCTTGCGTCTCTTATCTCTGACCCATCACTGTTTTCTGTTCATGGCAAGAATGGCGTGAGTTTGCCTTGTTGAAACCACCACCAACAGTCTGATGTCTAACAATCCCTGTGTCGAGGAGCCTGGGGGGTTCAGTCGGTTGAGCATCTGTCTTCAGCTCAGGTCACGATCTCATGATCCGTGAGTTCGAGCCCCGCGTCGGGCTCTGTGCTGACAGCTCAGAGCCTGGAGTCTGCTTCGGATTCTGCGTCTCCCTCTCTCTCTCCCCTCCCCTGCTCATGCTCTGTCTCCCTCTCGCTCACAAATAAACAAATAAATAAACATTAAAAAAAAAAATCCCTGTACCTTTCTAGAAACCCATATGAGAGCCCTTTCTCCCTAAGAATGGAAAAGTGGAAGGCTTACAAAGCCTGAATCACTCTGTAAATGTCACATGCCAGTGGTACCATCAGAATAATGGTCACCGTCGTATCTCTAGGTATGAAGTGATCTGCTGGATGTGGTTGAGAAGTAACTGTATCAGAGATTCTCTTTGAAACGAGGTCTTACGGTTGGTCTTCTGATAATAACAATACCCATAACAGGAGTGAACATTGATAGAAGGCTTACCATGTTCCTGACACCGTTCTAAGTTCCTTAGAACTTATTAAAGGTTTACCTCCTTAAGTCCTCTAACTTCCTTCTTAAAGTTTGACATGACACCTAGCTAAGATTCAAGGGTCTTTGGGTTCAAATCCTGACGCTTCCACCTCCTATTCTTGTAACATTTCTGAACCTCAACTTCCTCATCTATAAAGTGAGCATACTTTCTTCCCAGAAGTAAATGAAATAATATAGATTAGAAGGCGCCCGATACATAACAAGCTTACAATGAATGTTCATTACCTTGATATTTTTTTAAATGTTTCTATTTTCTAATAATTTAAGACATAAGACTAAATAAAGTGTTTTAAAGATATAAAGTAATTGTATTACCTCATTCCTTCAAATAACAGTAGGGAAATCTTTGGATGTATTTTCTCTTTGGAGATCTTAATTTCTTTTCTCTTTTTTTAAAATTTTACTTTATTTTTGAGAAAGAGAGCGTGAGAGAGAGCATGAGCGGGGGATGGGCAGAGAGAGGGAGGGACCTAGGATTGAAGCGGGCTCTGCACTGACAGCAGAGAGCCCAATGTGGGGCTTAAACCCATGAACTGAGAGATCATGACCTGAGCTGAAGTCAGACGCTCAACTAACTGAGCCACCCAGGCACCCTCTGGGGTCTTCATTTCTTAATCAAGGCTATGACTATAACGAAAGACTATATGAGATCAAGCCCAAGGGCCAGTTAAGGACATGTTACCAAATCCAGACTCTATCCACTCAGGGCTCCCTGCCCCACCCCCACCCCCATGAAATCATCAAAAGGAAAGAAACGTCTGGGCTCTGAGATCCTGCCCAATTTTAGCTCTAGGTGTTAGGGTCATGTGGAAGTGGCAGGTTTTGAAATGCTGACACGCTGACACTTAAGCTCATGGCTGGATCCTGTTATAGCTCAGAGAAAGTATATAAAGAACTTGGCCCTAGGTGAGATTTCCAAATATGCAACAATGCCCAGCATGATGTAAGTGGTAAGGCTGGGGGACGGAAAGGCTGGGGTTTGAATCTCAGCTTCGCACTTCTCAATCATGTGACCTTGGGTGTGAATGAATAATGTACTGTCACTTTATACTCCATGCCTTGGCTCACCTGTTAAAATGGAGAGAATAACACCCTTTCCACAGCATTGCTGTGCTGCTTGACAAATGTCCATTCCCCTCTTTGCGGTCAAAGGCTTACTTCCTGTGAATCTGCAGGGACCCCAGCTCAACCCAGCTGCAATCCTGAACACCTAGTAAATCGTTGGAAATCCACTTCCACATGCCATTTTGTCTTTTTTAAGGGATCTGTGTTGGAATCACTTCCGGGCTCTGCAGCACACATCTGTCCAGGTGGAAGGAACAGTTTCCCTTCTTAGCTCTTACGCAGTTGCAGCTTGGCTGGCGTCTCTCACACGGACCACGGCAGAGCTGTTGCCCCATCATGCTCTCTGCTTCCAGCTTCCTTTTTGTTTCCAGCAGGGAGAGGTTTCATTTTTCCAGAAAATGTCTCCATCTCCAATTGGGACTATCCCAGTCCCTATAGGGCCAATGCTTGGGACTCTCAGTCTCAATCTATTTCCTACTGCTCGCCTTTGCTTTCTCTGGCCTTTCCTGAGCCATTTCCGGCTCCTTTCAACGACTTTCTGGATTTCTCATTCGTTTTGTGTTGTTTTCCGTTGCTGTCTCTTGGGGACCCAGGGTGAAACCCCACTCCCTCTTTTTTCCATTGTTCATCCTGCTATTTTTATTCCCTCATCCTTTCTCTCAAAGTAACACAGGAAAGAAGTGTCTTGAATACACCTCATGACCATTCAACCAGGGGCATTGAGATTAACAGCAACTAGATCCGCAATAGCATTTATGGTTTATACAAAGTGATACCTAAACATAAAGCAAGTGGTGAAATTGTTAGTGTTTAAAACTTCAATGCAATTGCATGTTGGTAAAAATTTTAAATAATAAATATATCAGGGGTGTCTGGGTGGCTCAGTTGGTTAAGCATCTGACTCTTGATTTCAGCTCAGGTCATGATCTCATGGTTGTGGGTGGGTTTGGGCCCCATGTCAGGCTCCACGCTGACAGCACAGAACCTGCTTGGGATTCTCTCTCTCCCTCTCTCTGCCCCTACCCTGCTCATACTCTCTCTCTCAAAATAAATAAAGTTAAAAAAAAAAAAAAAAAGAGGGGCACCTGGGTGGCTCAGTCGGTTGAGCACCTGACTTCGGCTCAAGTCATGATCTCGCGGTCTGTGAGTTCGAGCCCCCACATCCGGCCCTGTGCTGACAGCTCCGAGCCTGGAGCCTGCTTTGGATTCTGTGACTCCCTCTCTCTCTGCCCCTCCCCCGCTCATTCTCTCTCTCTCTCTCTCTCTCTCTCTCTCTCTTTCTCTGTCAAAAATAAATAAACATTTGGGGCGCCTGGGTGGCGCAGTCGGTTAAGCGTCCGACTCCAGCCAGGTCACGATCTCATGGTCCGTGAGTTCGAGCCCCGCGTCGGGCTCTGGGCTGATGGCTCAGAGCCTGGAGCCTGTTTCTGATTCTGTGTCTCCCTCTCTCTCTGCCCCTCCCCCGTTCATGCTGTGTCTCTCTCTGTCCCAAAAATAAACGTTGAAAAAAAGAAAAAAGAAAAAAATAAATAAATAAATAAATAAACATTTAAAAAATTTAAAAATAATAAAATAAAATAATAAATATATCAACACTGTTTTATGCTCACAAATGGTTTAACCCAGTCAACACTTTGAAGAGGCCATGCCCATTTCTGCAACACAAACCAGGCACCCTATGGAATGAACCTTTTTCTTGGTCTTAGTTCTTAAACACTTTCTTCAACCCCTTCCTTATGGTTCATTTCATGCAGGTTCAAAGGTCAGGAGCAAGATCACGTGTAAGGGAGTGAGGATCTGAAGGAAATAGTACAAGAACAGAAACAAGTTGTACTAAACCCAGAATTCAGGGTCCAGAACAAAAGAGGTTAGGTTCAATTTCTTTTGAATGACTAGGATCTGACCCGTCTGATTTCATGATCTAGTAGGTCTCTGAATGAGGAGGTCTTTCATGTTCCTATTCTCAAGGACAAGGTGATTACTACAATCTCTAGGTGATTATCACAAAAAGTACTCACGAATCCAGGAATAGCTTAATCAAAAAATAGGTGGTGTATGAGCAAGTCTACTGGCTTTAAATGAACCAAATCAGCGTAGATACACTGTTTGATTTCATATGTGTTGCCTTAAGCCACATTTCTAATTAAATACCTTTGTATGACCTTGGCTCCTCTAATATAATTTTTGTACTTTAACTGAATATATTACTTCCATTGTTCCCCATTTTCCTGGACGTTTGGACCCACCATTGCCCTGTTCTTCATCCCATAGGAAGTGTTCTTACTCAACTTGCTTCCCAAGTGAGATCCTAATACCAATCTGAAACACACACACACACACACACATACACACACACACACACACACACTTCTCCCTTTCCTTCCCCTCTGAATTCCTTGCACCCAGACCAGGTAGCTATTCGGTTCAACTTGAACCCAAATATTGCATTATGACAATCATCTACTGTTTAATGAAACGATTATTTATGATCTTTGTGCCCTTCACCTCGTCTCAGGACTATGTTGTAGTCTCCTTTCTACCCTCCACAATGCCAACACAGAGTGCCTTCCTCATAGCAAGTACTCTATGGATATCTGTGGTTAGTCGACTATCCACTCTATGGATATCTGTGGTTAGTCAACTATCCACCTCAGGGATGATTCTCTGGCTCACCTGAGTTTTGCTTCTCTTCTTTCAGAGAGGGCCTGGCAGTGTCTGAAGGTGTGGCTAAAGCTTTTTTTAAAAGACAATGAATTTATATGCTGTAGGACTCTTATAATCTGGGAGACAAGAAGGTCCGGTGGATGAACTTTCAGGATTGTAACTGCCTGTTTTAGTACGTATCCACTGTGTCTCTAGAGGCTGAAAGAAAGGACTCTGGAAGTAGGAGAAGAAAATAGGGAAGCAGCTGAACAGATTCTGTCATTACAAAACATTTACTCAGACAGGCTTTTCCTTGCTTAACCTAGAGACCAGTAGGGAAGGAGCCCCTCCCTTTGGAAAATAGGACTCCACTATAGGGAGACACCCATGGCCTTGGTCCAAAGCTCTAGAAGGCCTACATGTATGCTCTATGGGAGACCTTAGACACTAGAAGGCCCATAGTGGTGAATGAATGAGAGAGAGAGAGAGAGAAAATAGTTGGTAAATATTCTACTTTAAGCAAATCATAAACTTCCAACTTCTAGACAGGCCTGATTTCCCTACAGAATTACAATAACTGCAAACATTTATTAACTTATTTCTACGCACGAGATATAGCTGTAGATCTTCACACATGTTAACTCATTTTGTCTGCATGGCTCTTGGAGGTCGATTTGGTTATCATCTTTATTAATGAATGAAGAAATGTAATGGGTGAAGTGATTTCCCCCAAACCAAACATCTAGCGTGTGGTGAACCTGAGAACACTGAGGGACCAGTAGGAACGGAAACCTGGATGGGAATCTTGGCCCCGACGTCTATTAGCAGTGTGACTTTTGCAAGTTACTTAAACTCCCTGAATCTCACTTGCCTCATTGGAAAAATCAGATTCATGACATCATAGAGTCACTGCGAACATTGGATGGGCCGTGGAACTTGAAGACTCCTGATACTGAGGGACTTATCATTTGGACCAACCCTCTGGCAGAAAACAACTAAGCATGCTGGATAACTTTTCATCTTCATAAAAGCATCAAAGAATTGACAAAACGGTAAAAAAAAAAAAAAAAAATAGAATGAAAGAAAGATCCGTGTCTAATTCTATAAAAAAATCAAAGACCCAGAAAAAGAGACAGAGCATCAAAATTACTTTTCTTCTGAAGGCATTTGTTCATCCGGGATATCCGAATTGTGAACATGAGCTATAGTTTTTATGGTTTCTCAGAACAAGGACAGAAGTCAGAATCAGAAACAAACCGCAGAGGGGGAGGTCTGGACGCTAAGCAGAGTCAGAAGGAAAGAATGAAAACTGGTCTGTGATAGGCTAGTATTTTTGTAGATTTGCAGCTTAAATCTGCATCCCTATTGGTTTACACACTCACTCCGTGAATTTAAAGTGGTGCTGAACGAAGGGGCATCCCGGGTGATTCAGTCGGTTAACTGCCCGACTCTTGATTTCGGCTCAGGTCATGATCTCACGATTCGTAGGTTCCAGCCCATGTCGGGCTCTGCAGCTGGTGGTGCAGAGCCTGCTTGGGATTCTCTGTCTCTCCCTCCCTCCCTGCTCCTCCCACACTTGCGTTGTCTCAGTCTCTCTCAAAGTAAATAAATAAACTTAAAAAAAATGGTACTGCATGGAGAGAATGATGAGAAACTGGAGGAAGGGGTGCAGGAAACAAGTGTGGAGGGCAACAAAGGTAGACACGATCGTGGGCTATGCTCCTGGCATGCTGAAATGCATCCACTTCTGCACACAAATACCCACGCACACCTTCTCATCTTTTTTGCCAAATGTTCTTTCCATCGTTGGCCTCACCAGGGTCAACCACACACTCTCCAGAGTCAAGTGGGCCCAGGTTCAAACCCTGATTCTGCCACTTCCTAGCTGGGTGACTTTCGATAAGTCACTTAACCTCTGTCCATTTTCCTCACTTGAAAAATAGGCGTAATTACAGAACCTCCTTGTGGTTGATTGGGAGGATCAGATGAGTTAATGTCTACAGAATGTTTTTTTTATACATTTTTTTAATGTTATTCATTTTTGAGGGAGAGAGACAGAGACAGAGTGCGAGCAAGGGAGGGGCAAAGAGAGAGGGAGACACAGAATCTGAAGCTCCAGACTCTGAGCTGTCAGCACACAACCCAACCCGGGGATGGAACTCAGCAACCATAAGATCATGACCTGAGCCGAAGTCAGATGCTTAACTGACTGAGCCACCCAGGCACCCCATGCCACCCAGGAGCCCCGTCTACAGAATGTTTACAACAGTGTCTGGCACATAGGAAGTAATTATATGGGTGATGGGATGATGCTTAGGATCGTGATGATTTTCTGAAATGATTGCTCCCCCCCTTATTTATTTGGCCTGATTTTATTAGTCCTTAGTAATGCGGGTAAAATATCACCTCCTCTGTCAGACCTTCCCTGTCTCAGTGCACTACAAAACTTCAGGGCTCTCCTGGAGCCCTTTTCACACCCTAGTGCCTCTTGACATTTCTAGATTCCCCATGGAACTATCAGTTACTTGATGGTGAGGACTAAGTCTTATGATTGCATCCTCAGTGGCTAGAACAGAGCTTGACACATAATAGACGCTTAGTTAACGTGTGATGAACAGAAGAACATATTGGTGACTGGAACTTGCCTTAGTGGAACAATTTTCCTCTAAGATTATTTATTTTTTATTTTTTTAAGGCTCCTGCCCCTTATTCTGCACTTACTTTAAACAAAAAATATAAAATGTTCTCTCACTCAAATTGTTTCTCTGGAATGTAAACTTCTTATGAGTAGCCTCAGAATCTTATCTACTTAATTTTGTTCTGTATGAGACATACAGTGTCAGGAAAATGACTAAACCGCCATAAAAATGATATTGGCAAATTGGACCTATGAGTCATGAGATCAGTGACCAAGAAATGTTCACAGAATTCTTCCTGCTGATGTGGGAATGTGGATTTGAATTGACTTCCTGCTTCTGCTGTGTTCACGGTTAGAACACTGAACTCAGGATCAAGAGACGTGGATTTAGGTCCACAGATTCACTCCTTATTTTGCTATGTGACTTTGGGCAAAACTTAGTCTCCCCAACTTCACTTTCCTCATCTGTTAAATGGGTTTAATAACACCTACCACATAGCAATGTTGTAAAACTCAGAGAGTGATGCAAGGCTTAAAAAATGTGCCAAAGGGGCGGCTGGCTGGCTCAGTCTGGTGGAGCATGCGACTCTTGATCTCGGGGTCGTAAGTTCAAGCTCCACACTGGGTGTGGAACATACTTAAAAAAAAAAAAAATGTGCTAGAAAATGTTATATTCTGGGTGGTCAGTTCTCGCCACTCAATGGGTAGCTTTTCTCAGATGCAGTCTTCTATCAATTTTATAAATGCACCCAAACTCAGTATTTCAGCTGGGAGCAAACAGTCCTGAGAATTTGAGAGACATGTCGGTTTTGAGAGTCTGGCAAGTGACTGAGCTTGGTTACAGAGAAAACAGACCTGTCTGGGGAGCATGGAGGAGAGCTCATGCTTTCCCCGTGACTCGACTTGCTCTGACACATCCATCCACAGTCACAAGTGGAAGGAGGTTGTGGGCTGCCCCAGCTGGGTGTCTGAGAACAGAGGGAAGCCTCTCTGAAATGACATGGGTTTGAAAGCTGCCTCTGAATACAGGAGAACAAGCTCAGCTAGAGGGTGAAAAAAATTATTCCTCCCATCCTGGAGGAAGCAGACCATGGGGGCGGGGGTGATGGAGGCCGTGGAGGGCAGAACTTCCAAGGCAATTAAGTCCAGACTCTGCATCCTGGGTCTAGTGATGTATTTGCTCATCCTCATTATTAATCTGACTGAGGCTCTTCCTCTGCCCCTTCTAGAAAGCCAGAGAAAGTTCATAACAGAATGAGGCAATTTCATTTCACCGTTGTCTTAGCCCATTAAGACCACACGCTTCAGCTAGGAACCAAGTTACACGTTTGTTGAATTATGAAACACCAGAACTTGGGGGCATCTAGCTGACTCAGGCAATGGAACATGCAACTCTTGATCTTGGGGTTGTGAGTTCGAGCCCCACATTGGGTATAGAGATTACTTAAAAAATAAAAATTTTTTAAAAAGATACCAGAACTTGGACGGAATTCAGAACACACCAGTTGGAACCCACCAAAGCTGAGACCCGGAGATGACGTGACATGCCCATGGGCAAGCAGTTGAGTGGGACCAGAACTCATGAATCTTCACTCCCAACCCTGGGCTACAGAACTCCACCCTCTCAGCCTTTCAGACCAGAGCCTTGAGAATCCAGATGCTTCCATTTGTCACCTGTGGTCCAGAGTGGGTGATCCAGAGGAGAAATGCAATCTGCTATCCAAATAATTAGCACTGCTTCCTAGGCAATTTGTTTTGAAACCTCCTACCAAGAGAGGCTGCATGACATCATTTTCTGTCTAAAGAAAGTTCCAGTTGTCATTACATTCATTGCGTTCACCCACCCAGCTCTCTTTCTCAACAAATCTTCAGGCAAGCAGGCTTTCTCTTAATCTATCATTTCTTCCAAACTGGCCTAGAGCATAAACAAACTGGGTAAGACACTAAGAGTTTGATGACAGTGCTCTATATCCCTTTTAACTTCATTTTAACATCTGAAGAAAAGAAAACAAGTTACTTAGGAACTGCACTTTGAATACTAAAAAAAAAAAAAAAAAAAAAAAAAGCGTACACGTAGGCCTCTGTTCCACTGAGTCTTTCCATGAAAGTTCTACTGAAGAGTGTATCAAACCACTCAAATCACCAGAAGATTCAAGTTAGAAGAGTCTCCATCCCACCATGCTAGAATCACATCTGGATTGAACCTAAGCGCCAGTCCATTCTGGGCCATATAAATCTGCCCTTTGTGCTCTAGAGAAAAATAGTAACCCAACTTCACCAAATCTCAAAACTAGTTTAAGATAACAAAAGTTACTGGTTAGTAAGTGATTACTGTGTGCCAGATACTGTGCTAAGCCTTTTAAGTGAATTACCTCCCAGCAATCCGAAGAGAGAATTACCACTATCAGCATCATCCTTTTCTTGAACTGGCTGAATTCCACCCAGCAAATAGGAGTCAGAGCCACACCATGCTGTCACGCAGCTGTGGAGAAGAGCACAGAAGAGGGTTCTGTTCAGAAGCTAAGGTGGGCTTGGGAGATTGAAACTGCAGACCGGCGTCCGGAAGCAGAAGCCTCACCTTCAGTGTCCTCTGTCCTTAGCTGTGCAAGTGGAAGATCGTGACCTAAGTCCCTGTAACAGGTAGAACTGTGACTTGATCTATGCTGAGATGTGGCACCTGATGTGCCTCCAGTTTTTGTTCAATGCAACCCTACACTGAGGCAGGTAACCTTGCCACTGTATAAGAATTGCCAGAAAGTTCAGATTTAGGATAATAGGGATAATCCCTGGCTTGTGTGGATGACGGTTCCAGCCCTCCTTCCAACCTGTCAGCCTGGGGAGACTGTTTGGATTTGTTGTTGCTACCAGAGCCAGTAACAGGTAATAACACGGGCTTGTGATTGCCCTCATTTAATTGCCCAAGAGTCTCTTGACTTGTTATCTCATTACCCCCCATGCAATGCTCTCCCGGTGCGCAGACAAGTCAGGGAGGCCACCGTGAGCATGCAGGTTTTTCATTCTACCTCTGGGCTTCTGCTGGGGCCTCTGAGTGCTGCTAATCTCTGCCCTTAGAAACCTCCCTGACTTTTCACACCCTGCCCAGGTCATACCTTCATGCTCAACCTTGCCACTTGGCAGGCAGGCTGTGATTTTGCTCACGAGTGTTTCAAATAGCCTCTTCTGCATGTTCATTTCTCTTCATTAGGTCAGAAGTTTCTCAAGGGCAAGGATCATATCTTTTACTTATTTGGTTTCCCTCCCATAACACGTAGCATTCTCTTTGTGTGCAGCAGATTGTCAGTACACCTTTGTTGACTAACTTGTATTTCCTTTGCCCAGCCCCTAACAAGAGAAAACATTGCACAAGCCAAAAGGGAGGAGAATCAGGCAGAGTTCTGGACATTCCAGCCTCCAGAAAAATAAATAATTCTCTCTAGGCATTCTCATGTGAGTTTTCTGATCGCCCATCAAACCTCATTCGGGCACTAGTTACTTGGAAAAGCGAACAGGGCTAACTAAGATTCACTGAACACTCCTATGCATCAGCTTCCTTAACATACATTATTTCAATTAATCCTCGCAGTAATCATAAATAGCAATAAGTACTTTTCTCATTGTGGAGAGGGGAAAAACAACTCCAGGATACTAAATAATTTCCCCAGGGCCTTCTGGATTCAAACTCCAGTCTCATTCCAAAGCCTATGGTTTTCCACTCAAAGGCACAGCCCCTAGTTCTGCCCCCAGGGGCTCGCTTGCCCATCCCTTTATTTTCTTCTCTTTTTATTTGGCAGGTTTATCTGCCAGTTGCATAACATGGACTCCGAGGGAGCCTGATAATGGCCTCATGGAAAAAGAGGGCAAGGAAGTAGAAAAAAAGAACAAAATTTTCTGAGCCTCCGCCGCCCCCTCCCCCCCTGCGCTGTGTGCTGCTTCTTTATACGGGGCTCATTTATTTACTCTTCCTAATGACCTCATTATGCAAATGAGCAAACCGAGGCTCAGGAAGTCACATGACGTGCCCAGGTTCCCAGAGCAATATGTATTGGGGTCTACATCCAGCCCCCTGACCATCTAGCACCAAAGCTCAAGCATGAAACTTCCTAGGAAAATAGTGAGGTTCTGCTAACATAGTGGGAGTCCCTTTTCAGAATTTAAGACTGTGTCCTTAGCATGTTGTCAGCCCCACTGGCTAAGGTGTCAGAATGAATGCAGTGAGACTCTGAAAGCCATGATCTCCTTGCAGGGAACACAGTCAATAGTATTGTGATAGCATTGGATTGGCTCCACTATGGTGGGCACCACATAACACATAGACTTGCAGAATCACTGTGTTGTGCACCTGAAACTCAAGCAACACTGTGTGTCAACTATATTTCAATCCATCAGTCAACACCTTGAACTTCTGGCATGTGATGTCAGGCACTGTGATGTGGCTCACTGAAGCTCACAGAGGAAACACAGCGGTCACAGGCCAAAACCACCCAGCTAGCCATTCCCTAGGGGCTGATTGCCCATGACTATGTTGCCACAAATTCTATGTGGTGACAGGAGACTCCAGAAACCATCAGTTCCACTGAACAGTCTTCCGCAAACCATCTGTTAGGGAGAAATCTATGCTTAACCATGGAGCACGCTGAATCAACATTGCATACAATGGGATAAAAGGAACGAGTTTTAGATTAGAAATACAGTGAATACTAGTTGCTTTCTCCACTCTATTCATTTCCTTCCGGCAACACCCTAAATTTCCTCTGGGTCCCACCCTCCCCTGCTGCTGATAGGGTGACTCTCCCTCTCACTTCAGGCGAGGCAGGTGACCAGACCCAGCCAAACAGAGCTGCCTGTTTCCCTTCCGACCACAGTAATGTGTCCAGATAAGCATGCAACCCAATGCGATGCAATGAGACTTTTGCTTGGACCATAGGTGGAGGGACACTCTCTTTCCTTCCACACTCACTCTGAACTGGGCAGGATGCTGCTCTAGAGTTGCTGACAGCCATATTATCTTTGTGAGAAGCTGGAGAATAAGGTCACCACAGAGGAAAGCAGAGATACTGAATAGACTGAATATTTGTGTCCCCGCCCAAATTCACATGTTGAAATCCTAAACCCCCAATGTGATGGTTTTAGGAGGCAGGGATTTTGGGAGCTGATATGGTCAAGATGAGGGAACCCTCATGGACAAAATTAATGCCCTTTTAAGAGGGACCCCAGAGAACTTTCTCTCTCTCCTTCTACCATGTGAGGACACAGCAAGGAGATAGTCATCTATGAACCAGGAAATGGGCCCACATCAGACACAGCTGACACCGTGAGCTCAGACCTCCCAGCCTGCAGAACTGTGAGAAAGAAGGGTTTTCTCTTTAAGCTATCCACTCTGTAGTGTTTTTTGTTATAGCAGCCTAAATGAAGTAAAATAAACACAAAATAAGGAAGGTTGTCCTAACGATATTGTTTGATGCCTGACTCCAGGCTGGCCTGGACTTTTCAATTCCCTGAGCTAATAAATTCCCACTTTTTGCTTATGTCCATTTGAGTGTATTTTCATATCACTTGCAAGAGGACAAAGTCCATAATGACTTTTCAAAGAAAATCCCTCTGCCTCGAGTCTTTGAGGCCTCAGAGCTGATGACAACTGATAGAACTTAACCATTTTCATGTGTTTGCTTAACTGCCTCCTCAATAAGGACTTTTCTGAATGATGTTTTCTTTTTTTATTAATCGAGGTAAAATTGACACACACATTATTAGTTTCAGGTGTACAACAGGATTCAGTATTTGTATATTTTGTGAAGTGATCACCACAGCAAGTCTAGTTAATGTCACAACTGTATAAAATTACAGAATGTTTTTTCTTGTATGGGAACTTCTAAGATCTACTCTCTTAGCAACTTTCAAACATGCAGTACAGTATTATTCAGTATGACTGCCATGCTGTAGTTTCTACCCCCGAGATTTGTTTATCTTACAACTGGAGGTTTGCACCTTTTGACTTCCTTCACCCATTTTGCCAGCCCCTGTCCCCTTACCTTTGGCAACCGCCAACCTGTTCTCTAGATTTATGAGCTTCGTTGTTTTGTTTAGATTCCACATATAAGTGAGATTATATGGGGCTTGTCTTTCTCTGTCTGACTTATTCCACTTAGCAAAATGCCTTCAAGTTCTGTCCATGTTGTCGCAAATGGCAAGATTTCATTCTTCTTTACGTTGAATCATATTCGTATATACTAGAAACATATATCATGTCTTTATCCATTCATTCATTGACGAACATTTAAGTTATTTTCCTATCTTGGCTGTTGTACACAATGCTGCAATGAACGTGGGAATGCACGTAACTCTGTGAGGTAGTGTTTTCACTTCCTTTTATAAAGAAGTAAACCGCTAGGGGCACCCGGGGGACTCAGTGGGTTGAGCATCTGACTTCAGTTCAGGTCATGATCTCGTGACTCGTGAGTTCGAGCCCCACGACAGGCTCTGAGTTGGGTTCTGTACTGACAGCTCAGAGCCTGAAGTCTGCTTCAGATTCTGTGTCTCAATTTCTTTCTGCCCCTCCCCCCCTCAAAAATAAAGAAACATTAAAAAAAAAATTTTTTTTTTAAGAAGTGAACTGCTAGATCCTATGGCAGTTCTATTTTACATTTTTTTGAGGAAACTCCATACTCTTTTCCATTATGGCAACACCAGTTTACATTCCCTCCAACAATGCACGAGGGTTCCTGTTTCTCTACATCCTCGCCATCACTTGTTTTTTCTTGTCTTTTTGCTAATAGCCATTCTAACAAATGTGAGATGATATCTCACTGTGGTTTTGGTTTGCATTTCCCTGATAATTAGTGATGTTGAGCATCTTTTCATTTACCTGCTGGCTATCTGTATGTCTTCTTTGGAAAAATGTATATTCAAATCCTCTGCCCATTTTTTTCTTTTTTTTAAGTTTATTTATTTATTTTTGAGAGAGAGAGAGAGCACGGGAGGGCAGAGAGAGAGAGGGAGAGAGAGAATCCTAAGCAGGCTCTGCACTGCCAGCACAGAGCCTGATGTGGGGCTTGAACTCATGAACCCTGAGATCATGACCCTAGCCAAAGTTGAACATTTAACCGACTGAGTCACCTTGGCACCCCTCTGCCCATTTTTAATTTACTTTACTTTAATTTTATTATTTTTCAAAACTTACTATTTTTGAGAGAGAGAGAGAGAGAGAGAGAGAGAGAGAGAGAGAGAGAGAAAGCACATGAGCAGGGAAGGGGCAGAGAGAGAGGAGGGGGCAGATAGGGGATCAAAAGCAGGCCCCATGCTGACAGCAGAGAGCCCGCTTCAGGGCTCAAACCCACAAACCGTGAGATCATAACCTGGGTTGAAGCCAAATGCTTAACCGACTGAGCCACGCTGGTACCCCAAGGCCCATTTTTTAAATTGAATGTTTGGGCTTTTTGCTATTAAATTGCCCAAGTTCTTTAAATATTACAGATATGAATCCCTTATTGGAAACGCAAGTTACAAATATTTTCTCCCATTCAGCGGGTTGTGTTGCCTTTTCATTTTGTTGATGGCTTCCATCGCTAAACTTTGATGTAGTGTTGTGGCCCTACTTGCTTATTTTTGCTTTTATTCTCTTTGTTCTTGGTGTCAAATCCAAAAAAGTCACTACCAAGAACAATGTCAAGAAGCTTACTGCCTATGTTTTCTTCTGGGAGTTTTATGGTTTCAGGTCTTACATTTAAGTCTATAATCCATTCTGAGTTAATTTTTGCAAAAGTTGTAAGATAGTGGTCCGCTTTCGTTCTTTTGCTTGTGGCTGTCCAGTTTTCTCAACACCATTTTTTGAAGAGACTCTTCTTTCTCCCATTATACATACTCTTGGCTCCTTTGTCATAAATGAATGGACCGTATATGTGTGGGTTTATTTCTGGGCCCTGTAATCTGTTTCACTGATCTAGGTGCACATTTGTAAGCCAATACAATGCTGTTGATTACTATTGCTTTGTGATAGAGTTTGAAATGATGCCTCCCGCTTTGTTTTCTCAAGCTTGCTTTCACTATTTGGGGTCTTTTGTGGTGCCACACAAACTTTAGGATTATTTGTTCTATTTCTGTGAAAAATGCCATCGGAATTTTGATAAGGATTGCATTGAATCTGTATATCGTCTTAGGTAGTATGGGGATTTTAACAATATCAATTCTTCCAATCTGTAAGCCCAGAATATCTTTCCATTTATTTGTGACTTCTTCCATTTTTTCATCAATGTCTTATAGTTTTCAGTGTACACGTCTTTTTGCCTCCTTAGTTAAATTTATTCCTATTTTATTCTTTTTGATGCAACTATAAATGGTATTTTTTAAATTTATCTTTCTTTTTTCTTTCTTTCTTTCTTTTTTTTTTTTTTGACAGAGAGAATGCAGGGAAGGGGCAAAGAAAGGGGGAGACAGGTGATCTGAAGTGGGCTCTGTGTTGACATCAGCGAGCCTGATGTGGGGCTTGAACTCATGAATTGTGAGGTCATGACCTGAGCCTAAGTTGACACTTAATCCACTGAGCCACCCAGATGCCCCTAAAATTCTCTTTCTAATAGTTCATTATTAGTGTAGAGACACATGACAGATTTCTGTATATTGATTGCATACCCTACAACTTTACTGAATTCATTTATTCTAACAATTTTCGGTCTAACCTTCAAGGTTTTCTATAGATAATATTATGTATTCTATAAATAGTGACAGTTTTGGGGCGCCTGGGTGGCTCAGTCGGTTGTGTCCAACTTCAGCTCGGGTTATGATTTTGTGGTCTACAGATTCAAGCCCCACGTCGGGCTCTGTGCTGACAGCTCAGAGCCTGGAGTCTGCTTCAGATTCTATGTCTCCTTCTCTCTCTGCCCCTCCCCTGCTCATGCTGTGTCTCTCTCACTTTCAAAAATAAACAAAAAAATTAAATAGTGACAGTTTTACTTCTTCCTTTTCAATTTGGATGATTTTCTTTTTTCTTGCCTAATTGCTCTAGTTGAGATTTCCAATAATATGTTGAATGAAGGTGTTGAGAGCGTGCATCCTTATCTTGATCCTGATCTTAGAGGAAAAGCTTTTATTTATTTTTTTAAAATTTTTTAACGTTTATTCGTCTTTGAGAGAAGACGACACAGAGCCCGGTGCAGGGCTTGAACTCACGAATTGCAAGATCATGACCTGAGCCGAAGTCAGACGCTCAACCGACTGTGCCACCCAGGTGCCCTGAGGAAAAGCTTTTAGGTCTTCATTGCTGAGCATGATGTTAGCTGTGGGCTTGTCATGTATGGCCTTTGTTATGTTGAGATCTATTCCCTCCATACCCTCTTTGTTGAGGGTGTTCATCATGAATGGATGTTAAATGCTGTCAAATGCTTTTTCTGCATCTATGGAGATGGTCATATGACTTTTATCCTCCATGTTGTTGATGTGGTGTATCACACTGATGGATCTGTGGTTGTTGAACCATTCTTGCATCCGTGGAATAAATCCACTTGATCATGGTGTATAATCCATTTAGTGTATTGCTGAATTGCATTTGCTAATATTTTGTTGGGGATCTGACAGGCGTATTTTCTGTTGTGACTTTCTCCAACCCAGTAATGTTTGTCCCTCTCCCCTGAGCTAGTTTTCACTTATCAGTTTATGATATGCTACTTAATTTCACATATTTATTTTGTTCATTGTCTGTCTCCTATAACTGGAAAGCAAGTCAGAGGACAGGGAATTTTTTTTTTTTTTTTTGGACTGTTTTATTCATTACTATATTCCAGTGCCCACGCAGAGCCTGGAATACAGTAGGAACTCAATGAACATTGTTTCAGTGGATGAATATTTGGGCAAGCAATACAAGAGGGAGTTCCAGACACGTCAAAATTCTCCCTGAGCCTTTGAATTCAGACGGACTTGTGTTCAAATCTGGACTCCCCCAGTTATTGGTTATTTGATGCTGTGAAAATTATTTAGTCTTATTCATAGACTTATTCAGTTTCTCACCTAAAAGCAGGGTGTAATAATAATCTATTCTCAGATTATTATGAGATTAGATGAGATTACAACACCCTGCTCTTGCCTGCCACATTTTTGGCCTTCATGATAGGCTATTTGCACATAGGGTAACCAGCTAGAATGAGGAAAAGAACTCACTGACCTTATGCATTAGCAGATCTTGCTCATCTTTTATGAACCTATGATGGCTGAAGAAAAACCAGGGATAGATACTTGACTCCGTCTAAGGACCAATATTCTTGTCCCATTTCTAGCATGACTACCTGGTTTTAGAATCGCTGATCTAAAAAAGGAGAACTTCTGGATGATGTGGGGATTCTGGTGGGACACAACTGATAAATTGCAAGCTCCTGGCAAAAGATGACATGATCTCATTATCTACTTACTTACTTAGTGTTAGGGACTAAATGTTTAAGTCCCCCAACCAAATGTATATGTTGAAGCTCGAATCCCCCAACGTGTAGTCTGGACATCGGGTCTTTGGGAAGTATTTTGGGTTAGATGAGGTCATGAGAATGGGGCCCTCATCATGGGATAAGTGCCTTATTGGAAGAGACACGAGAGAGCTCATACTCTCTTTCCCTCCCCCTCCATGGGAGGGCATAATGAGAAGGCAACCATCTCCAATTCAAGAAAAGAGATCTCAACAGAACCTGACCATGCTTGATCTCAGACGTCCAGCCTTCAAAACTGTGAGAAAATAAATGTCTGTTGTTTAAGCCACCCAGTTAATGATCTCTTACATGGCAGCACAAGCCAGCCAAAACACTTCCTTTCTCATTGGAAAGGAGAATCTGTGTAATAAAAGTGAGGACAAAAATCTGAGGACCAAGGAAAGTGTGTATTAGCATAGAAGGTGAAAGGGAACGGGAAGAGCAAGTTGTTCATAAGGTGATACAGAACTGAGCTGTGAATTGAGCTGTGAATTTGGCTATGAGCTGCCAGTTGGCCAAAGGAAAAGAGTCAGAGGAGAACATTGCAAGTATCAGCAAAGGACAGACTCTCATTGGCTTAGTCTAATGGTTTAAAAACTGGAGTTCAAGGACAGCCTCAGTTATTTAACATTATATAAGGTGTGACTACTGGCCTCCTTTGTTATGTGATGGGGGCCTTAACAAACATGTAAAAGAGAATAAGTTCAAATGAATACTTGAGCCTTCAAAGCAGCCACTGGAAAGCTTCCCACTGGGTTGCCAATCTTTACTAATCCCATTTAATGAAATGTTTCTTTTGTCTCCCCTTTTGAGCCGGTGGCAACTTCTTTAAAAGAGACTCCTATCTTTGTCCTATGAGAATGGATGTGATCTTTTTTTTAAACAGATTTTATTTTTAAGTAATCTCTGTACCCAACACAGGGCTTGAACTCACAACCCCAAGATCAAGTCACATGCTCCATTGACTGAGCCAGCCAGGTGCCCCAAGAGTGGATGTGATTTAAAAATAAAAATAAAAAGGTCTGATTCTGGAACCTTTTAGGTCCCATGCTAGACACCCCCGTGCACCTATATCTACCCAACTCTCTCTCTTCGTTGTAGAATGAGCAAGCCTGACTCACAGAGGTTACATGCCTTGTCCATAGGCTCCCAGCTAATAAGTAAAATAATTGGGACCCAACAGGCTCTGCCCCTTTCATGAGTGTTTCTCATATTTTACTCATTTATGTGCTCCCTTCACACTTTTGTCTTTCCCTCATAACACGGATTATTGTTTACCATTTTCCAGCAAATGAACTCACTATATTCTAAGTTTTCCTTAGAAAAGGAATATTCATGAGATTATGGGTTTAATGTGTGTCTTATATATATATATAATATTATCTATACATATAGTTAATACACGTTAAAATAATTAAGTAGGGGGGCCTGGGTGGCTGGGTTGGTTAATCCGACTCCTTTTTTTTTTTTTAATGTTTATTTTTGAGAGCGCGCGAGAGAGACAGAGCATGAGATGGGGAGGGGTGGAGAGAGAGGGAGACACAGAATCTGAAGCAAGCAAGCTCCAGTCTCTGAGCTGTCAGACACAGAGCTTAATGTGGGGTTCGAACCCACAAACAATGAGATCATGATCTGAGCCAAAGTCGGATGCTTAGCTGACTGAGTCACCCAGGTGCCCCTCGACTCTTTTTTTTTTTTTTTAAGTTTATTTATTTATTTGGGGTGGGAGGGGCAGAAAGAGAGGGAGAAACAGAATCTCAAGCAGGCTCCACACTGTTAGTGCAGAGCATGATGCAGGGCTCGAACTCACTAACCACGAGATCATGACCTGAGCTAAAACCAAGAGTCACACGCTTAGCTGACTGAGCCACCCAAGTACCCTGAGAACCCCACTCTTGATTTCAGCTCAGGTCATGATCCCAGAGTCATGGAATCAAGCCCCAGGTCAGGCTTCAGGCTGAACGTGTAGTCTGTTTGAGTTTCTCTTTTTCTCTCCCTCTGTCCATCTCCCCAACTCACTCTCTCTCTCTAAAAATAAAAAAAATAATAAATTAATTAGGTAACTATTAATTTTTCAATTTAAAAATGTGTCAGTACTGGGGCGCCTGGGTGGCGCAGTCGGTTAGGCGTCCGACTTCAGCCAGGTCACGATCTCGCGGTCCGTGAGTTCGAGCCCCGCGTCAGGCTCTGGGCTGATGGCTCGGAGCCTGGAGCCTCTTTCCGATTCTGTGTCTCCCTCTCTCTCTGCCCCTCCCCCGTTCATGCTCTGTCTCTCTCTGTCCCAAAAATAAATAAACGTTGAAAAAAAAAATTAAAAATAAATAAATAAATAAATAAATAAATAAATAAATAAATGTGTCAGTACCACTTAACATACCTGATTTCCTATTAGGTGTGCGTAATCAACCTTTGGAAAACCCTACACTGTTTCCAGAAAGTAAATAAGGTGGAGAGTTCATCAGATAATATGGTTGTCATTTGGGGTTCTAAGGTAACAAGACCACTCTTCAAGCAAGCATCATCACTGTCTCTGAAGGCAAAAGAAAAAGAAAAAGAAAAAGCAGTGACAAAAAAATATTCTGAGTAACCACAGTGTTATCACAGGAAAGGTGGCAAGCTTTGCAAAGGGGCTGCAGTGAGGGTGAATCTATTCATTTGGATAAATAACTTTTTTGTATTTCTACTCCAAATAGACATTTCCTGGTAGTTACTGTTCAAAAAAATACCGTGGAGAGAAATCATATAAAAACCCTTGGATTTGTTAATAATCACAAACAGACTAACACCAAATCATATTTGAATAAGGCCTCTGTAGTGCACTGTGACACACAGAAGCTATAAGGTTAATTAAGTCTTTATGTCCTATTATATACCTAGGGAACCCAACCCTCGTAGATTAAACAGCATTAAAGATAGAAAGGCACATGGTGAGTGGAATTCATCCTCAGAATACCAATGAAACGCTCTTCTTGGGTTTTCCTCTGGTTGAGTTTAAAGTAGGTTTGGGCAGCAATCCTAAGAGGAATCTTTGATCTAACCAAAGGAAAGAACAATCTCATTAGTGTGAAAGCAAGGAAGACAGCATTTATTCATGCGGCCGACATCCTTTGGAGGGATGCCTCATCATGCTGGAAATGGTGTTGGGTTCCAAGCTAAGCTGATAAGATGTGGCCCCTGCCCTGAGGGAGCTCAAATCTAGTGGGGGAAACACACAAATCAAACATAGAACCATGTGCTGTGTTCTGTGAGCCCAGAGAAAAGGAGTGAAATCCAGCGTGAGGAAGCTGAAGAAGGCTTCTCAGAGAAGAGGAAGGGACAGAGCTAAGTGCTTAAGGGTGACATGGAGTTAGCGACGGAGGTTACTTCTGACAGAAGGACCCAGTCCCACGTGGGAGAGCACCTTCGTGAAGGGCAATATGACGGAATCAGGGGTCAGGTTGCTCACGAAAACAAGTCACTGGGCACAGCTTGATTAAAGAAAGGGGAAAGGAAGTTGAAGATGGAGATGGACCAGAGGATGACAAGCCTAACTAAAGAGGTCATCCCTCCCAACAGCAGTGGGAGCCACTTGAAGGTTGTAAGGAGCAGATTTAGGTCTTGAGTGTGGCTGCAAGGAATACCCCATGAGGGCCGCTTGTCTCCATTCTTGCATCGTTCCCGGGATGCATCTGGCACCAGGGCTGCTGCGGCTGTGTTACTGACTCTGCCAGAAAACAGAGTCTCTCCGGGATGGAATTTGGGTGAGTGTAATTGCAGATAATGGGCCTCAATTTGCCTGTCAGGAATTTGCACAGTTGGCTCTACCAGTGGAATTTGAGTATTTTATGTTCCTGCCTATGCACCAAAGTCAGACAGCAGAAGAAGCAGAAGTGGCCACGGTTTCCCATCGACCCAGTAAGTTGACCTGCGAGGCAGCCCTGTGCCTTTCTGTAGCGGCAGCCCTTCCTTGAGGAGTGGGCTTTCCCAGAGCAAGCCCAACCTCCCAGAAGAGGTTCAAAGCCACCCTTCTCAGGCACCAGGTCTGGGAAGCTAAGAAACAGGACTTCACAGGGCACCTGGGTGGCACAGTCGGTTCAGCGTCTGACTCTTGGTCTTGGCTCAGGTCATGATCTCACCGTTCGTGAGTTCCAGCCCCACATTGGGCTCTGCGCTGATGGCACAGAGCCCGTTTGGGATTCTGTCTCTCCTTCTCTCTGCCCCTCCCCTGCTTGTGTGCGCTCTCTCTTTCTCTCTCAAAATTTTAAAAAAATTTTTAAAAAAAGAAAAAAGAAACAGGACTTGCTGTTAACAATGACACCATGGCATTCTCCTGGAGTCTATGGCCAGGAAGAACTGTGTCCACCAAGACCCTGGGCTTTAACTTGGGCTGACACACCTTCACACTTCACTGCCTGCAGCCAATTAAAAAAAAAAATCGCTTCAAACATAAATATTTCAGCTTCGCTTAGGGCAACTGTCCTGGAAGCTCTTGCTTTTGTTCTTTCTGCCCTGTTCAGGTCCAGGGTCAACTCATTTTGTTTCCTACCATTCTGGTTTAGTCTTCTGTTCTTGTCCCAGCCCTGACCCCTCTATTTACCTATTTTGCAAATATTTATATAGTGTTTGGACATCTACCAAGTAATGCACTAAACGCCTCAGGTTGATTAACTCATGTATTTATTCCTTGTAACAAAAGTATGTGATAAGTACAGACACGCAAGCTACTGTTATGCCCATTTTACAGATGAGAAAATGAGGCAGACAGCAGTGGAACTCAGATTTGAACCAGGCGGTAGCACTCCAAAGCCCATGCCATACGTCACTTGATCTTAACACATTACAAATAGTCTCTCCTTGGGGCGCCTGGGTGGCGCAGTCAGTTAGGCGTCCGACTTCAGCCAGGTCACGATCTCCCGGTCCGGGAGTTCGAGCCCCGCGTCAGGCTCTGGGCTGACGGCTCAGAGCCTGGAGCCTGTTTCCGATTCTGTGTCTCCCTCTCTCTCTGCCCCTCCCCCGTTCATGCTCTGTCTCTCTCTGTCCCAAAAATGAATAAACGTTGAAAAAAAAAATTAAAAAAAAAAAACAACAAATAGTCTCTCCTTAACACTGGAGACAATGTTTTCTTGAACACTTTCTTTGTCCTAGGCACTTTGGCACGTGTGATCTCCTCTAATCTTCAGAGATAGATACAGATAGGAGAACCAAGTCACAATGATTTAGACGAGATGATTCCCATAGCAAATGGAAGAACTGCCAGCCACTGAGCCAAACAGATCCCTTCATCCCCATTTTCTACTGCTTTCCCCTGGGACTTGACTTCCATGGATTATCTAATTCTCTCCTGTATGGAGAGACCTGTATGAGACCCGTACAGAGACCCAGGTCTCTCTCCAAGACCCGATTGATGGGCTCGAGTCCGTCCCTGGGACCCAACCACCATGACGCTTGACACACCCCACGCCCCACTCAAGAGGAGCATAAACCTACCACACTCTCAGAGGGATGGCATTTTGTAGTTTGCTCTGTGAAGCCACCTTCTCACTGTTTCAAAGGGTCTCTTAATAAAATTAGCTGTAACAATTATACTTGCTATTCACGATCGGCTTTCTAACGTGCCAGGCACGCTATCTGCCATATTCCCAACCACCATGACAACACTACAAGGTAAATATCATCATGGTTCTTCCACAGCCGAAGAAACAGAGGCTTGAAGAGGTTAATCAACTTGCTCACCATCACACAATTATTCAGATGTGCCAACTCCAAAACCCATATATATTTTTTACTATGCTTGGCTTCCTCTCTCTTGAACTAGATCCAGGACAAACCTTTCCTAGGGTTGGGAAGAAATATACAGGGTGGAAGAGAACAGGCTCCAGCTTGGGTTAGGGGGGCCTTTCTTTCTTTTCTTTTTTCTCTTCCTTCTTCCCCACCCCCTATCTCCCCTTCCTTCCTTCCTTCTTTCCTCCTTTTAATGAAGCAAAACGACAAAGTGAATAACAAAGCTAGCAGAAGCCCTAGACTTGGTCTCCTGTCGTCTTTAAAACCCACCCATGCACAATTATGACTGCTGACAATAAAATCCCAACCCAGTGTGAATCAGCACGGAGAAAAAGCAAAGAAGGCAGGGCTGGGGCTTGGTGCTCAGAGTTAGCCCCAAAGTTATGAGTCAGAGAAGCCTCAGAATAATCTCCTGCCAAGTTAATCCCAGGCCAGGGCTTGCCAAGGTGCAGCTGGTTTCACAAACTCCAGAGGCCTGGAGTGGACTGCCCTGGGGAGAAAGGGCGGTTCTACCCGCGCCTGAGAGAGACAAACCCAGCAGGTCACTGGGACGGCGGTCATTGAGTAACCTCTCTGGGGGCGACTGCGGCCGAAGACAGACTTACAATCATGTCGGTGGTGTCTGCTCTTCATTGTACCCAGGCGCTGAGAAAAGGTGCATATAATGCATCTGAAACGGGGGCACAGATGTGTCTGTATTATTAAATAATATCTGCAACCTGAACTAGCCAAAACTAGCATGTCAGTACAATGACTGCATGCTACGCTAAAAGCAATGAATTGCGTTTGCAGAGACGTAACCAAAGTGAAAAAAACCTTGCTCCAGTTCGTCCGTCCTTCGTCGTTCTCCCCATCATGTCCTGTTCCAGGCTTTTTTCTTTTTAACTTAAGTATAGTTGACACACAATGTCACGTTAGTTTCAGGTGTACAACGTAGTGATTGGACAAGTCCACACATTAACTGTGCTCACCACAGTTGTAGCTACCAGCTGTTACCCACAACCGATTACAATACCATCAACTATATTCCTTGTGCTGTGCCTTTTATCCCGATGTCTCCAGATCCACTTCTTTCTTTGAATCTGAAGTTTGCGAGTAAACTCAGGTTTCAGGATCACCTGCTCCAACCCCAGAAAGACCTAGGCTCCGGTAGGTCTCAATGATCTGTATTTCTTTCTTTCAAAAGACAGAAACCACGAAATTTTTTCTTCACCCAGACCCTCTTAGAGAAAGAAGGACTTATGTATCCGTGCTATGTGGAAGGGGAAGAGAATTTTTCGCATCATAAAAATCTGGGAATGAATCCCAGCTCTGCTACTTCCTGGGTGCATGGGCTTTGAGCAGCTTACTCATCTGTAACAGTGGAGAAAATAAAGCCGACCCTGCAAAGTTGTTGAGAAAATTACAGGAGAAAGTACACATTAAAGTGCCCAGGACATACACACATACATACATATAAAGTGCCCAGGACAGTGTCTGGGTCATTGTTCTATCTTGTCACCCAATCTCCTAGGCTGACTTGTTCCTCTTTGTGGATCGTTAAGACCTTTTGAGAGCCCGGATGTCGTCTGTTGTTTCTAACATAAGGCTTGTAGATTAGAAATGCACTGGGCATTCTGGGATACTCTGTGCTCCAGAAGCAGAATGGGCAATTCAATTATTCTTGCATTCAATAAAAATTATTCAGCACATTTTCTGTGGTAGGGACAGAACCAGGAAGGAGATGAGGATATATAAATGAGTTGTGAATCTTTGACTGGAGGGAAGAAACAGACAAATAAGGTTATTGTGGTGAGATCTGCAAGGGCAAAAATGGAGTGGTGAGCGTGTCCTGGGAAGAGTGCCTAAATGGGATTCTCGGGATCTGCTTGGGGTGTGCGGAGTGAGTTGGGGAGGAATAAGGCATGGTGGGAACTGGGGGCAGGTGAAAGCCTGAAAAAGCGAACAGCTGTACACCAGGTGCAGGAGGAAGGTAAGGATTGGCTTTGTCTGCAGAGGGAACAGCAGATACCCAGGGCATGGAGTGTGCAATCACCATTCGTTCTGAGCCTCAGGACCACAGAGATGGGGGGGGGGGGAGGGAAGGGGCTGGCAAGGTGGGTAGAGGTCAGATCACAGAGGGCCTGGGGAGCTAAGCTATAAAATTTGGACTTTAATGTGAAAAGCATGGGGAGACTTTGAAGCATTTCAAGCAGGAGGGTAACATGGTCAGAGTTGCTTTTTTAAATCTTTTTTTTATTACAATTCGTTTATTTTAGACAGAGTGTGAGAGCACCAGCGGGGAGAGGAGCAGAGGAAGAGAGAGAAGCTTCATGCCTAGCATAGAGCCCAACATGGAGCTTGATCCCACGACCCTAGGATGATGACCTAAGCCAAAATCAAGAGTTGCACGTTCCACCGACTGAGCCACCCAAGTGCCCCCAGAGTTGCTTTTTACGATTTGTTTTCACAAATTCATGACGCTGCCCCATGTCCACCCCCCGACCCTGACAGAAAAGAGGAAGTTACATCTGCAGAAATTAAAATTGTCAAAGAACCTCATGCTAGATAGGATTTGAGGTTCATTTGGTGGTGGGGGTGTTGGAGGTGATAGCGTTGGACTTAATCGGGAGTATTAACTCCAAGACCCGATTGATGGGCTCTCTTTTTACCTGCAGGGCCAGAGCCATGGTTTTTAGCAAATCTTCCTCCAAAAAAATGGGTTCTCAGAGGCTGTCAGGCATGAGACAGCGTGAGGACTGTAACCCAGCCCTGGAAATTTATTAGCAGAAGTAGTTTATAGCTATAAAGTCTCGCCGTGAAGACACCGCGGTGCCTGCTTTCTATTTCTGGCCCTAACCGAAGCTGTCAGCATCTCACTTTCAAGAGCATTAAGTTCAAGTAATCAAAAAAATATTATGATTGTGAGAAATCCATAGAAGTGCCCTGAAAATCTGATGACCTCATGCTTGGTAGCTCCACAACGTTTATGAACATTTGTTTTTAATCACGGTCGCTTCTTTTGATCAAATTTACTGTCAGGGTTTTGGAGTTTCAAGGGCAGTTTGTCCTACGAATCAGGACCCGTTTATCCTGGTTACAGAGAGGCTCTGTCTCTGTAACCTAAATACAACAGGCCCGCATAAAATAAAAATCCCACCAACGCCAGCAACAGGCAAGATCTGGAAAGCAAACTTGGAAAGTGGATTAGGAGAAAAAACAGCCCAGACTTTCTGTGTTGCGGTCCTGTACTGCCCTCATTCACTGGAAGGCTTTTCTAATTGACATTTGTCTTGGCAGATAAAGTGTCACATACTAAGCAGGTGATAAGTGGCATAGCTCAGTAGAAGCATTTGGGAAAGCAAGTCAGAGACAAATGACAAGCTGGAATGTGTAACTGTCAGCACACACAGGCCAGGGTCCCAACACAAAAGTTATTTTGAAGGCTCCTCTCTCACTTGGCAACAATGCCGAAGTTAGACTGGTTCGGCTGACTTTTAAAATCCGTCTCCGTGTGTGTGTGAGTGTGTGTGTGCTCTATACAGCTGCTGTCTTTCTGTCACCGAATACTTAAAGTAGAAAATCAGGAGGTAGTGTTGTACTAAAAATGAAAGAAGAGAGATGAAGATCTTCAAGAGGAAAACAAAGAGAATAAAGCAGATTTCCAAATAGATTTGATATCTACCTCAAGAGACTGGCTAAAATTACCCCAGCTTAACAGTGTCCTGTGTCACAAGCTTTGTCCCTAATGCACGCCGAGGCCAAAGCCTCCAGTCACCGCTCAGCTGGGAATCATACACCCACTGGGGTCTATAGGTCAACATTTAAGTGCATTAACAGAGGGCCTCCTCAAGCTAATGTGACGGAGACCCATCAAATCCAAATTGAAGCCAGAAAAGGGAAAGAAAACAAAATCAAATAGTCCTTTCATAAACTTCAATGAAGTTTCACAAATTGAGGCACAGATGTGAAATTTTACAAACGTTCTCCGATGCCTTAGTTCTCGATGAATAGGCTTCCACATTTAGGCAATTTTGGCATCTGCCAGGAGCTTGCTTTGTGTGAAGAACAGTGGATGCGTGGTGAGAGGGCAGAGAGGGGCAGGAGGTGAAGGCCAGCGTTTAGCCCACATGTGTCTCCAAGGCTTCCTAGCTCCAAAGGTCTTGGTCTAGAGAGATGTTGATACATTTGTGAAAGAAGCTCCCAGAAAGAAAGTGAGACCCCGAGCTATCTTTCTGTAAGGAGGTGACTATTCTGACTCTTCCTGGACTGGGAGCTTCATGGAGCTGGTGGGCTTGAGCTGGCTTTTCAGCTTTGTGGAATTAGCCAGGCAGGGATGCCGTGGGAGGGAGTTGTGTGTAGAGGCAACCACATCAACAGGGCAAGAGGACATGTTCTGGGCGTGTGAATTTAGAGAGTCAGAAGGATTTGGCATCTGTCTGGATGTTTGGAGCTGGGCAGAGGGAGGTATCCGAGGTGAGTTGCAGGTTTCAGGCCAAGTGGTGGCCTTTGGTGAAGTTTGGTGAAGGATGGAACATAGGAGAAAGAATGAATTTGGGAGGGAAGGTGATTGAGATAGGCATCTGTTGATTTCGCCTTCCCAGCATCCATACCTGTTTTGCTTTTCCTCTAAATACACATCCCTTCCCACATTCTCAATTCACGTGGCTCAGGTGTAACTGACACCATCTTTGACTCAATGGGAGGACACGTGACCCAGGTCTGACTAAAGAGAATGTTTTATCTCCCAGGCCGGCAGGACTGACTCCACAAATATCCTATAGTATTGCTTAAGAGTGCTAATATAATGGTGGGGTGGTAGAATTTTAAGCTTTCTTTGCACATCAATTTGTCAGATTAATAGATCATTGAAACTGGGGGGATGATAAAGATTATGGGGAGCTAAGCCTTCTTCGATGATCTCCCTGCAATGCCATGTCTTCCAGGAAAGACATGCAATCAACGTTGGGCCAAAGAAAGACAGTCCTGAGACTTTTTTTTTTTTTTAATTTAAAAACAAGTTTTTAATGTTAATTTATTCTTGAGAGAGAGAGAGAGAGAGAGAGAGGGCATGAGCGTGAGTGAGGGGTGGGGAGCAGAGAGAGAGGGAGATACAGAATCTGAAGCAGGCTTCAGGCTCTGAGCTATCACCACAGAGCCTGGCACAGGGCTTGAACTCATGAACCAGGAGATCATGACCTGAGCCGAAGTCCGATGCTTAACTGACTGAGCCATCCAGGTGCCCCAGCCTGAGACTTTCGATGAAAGTATTGGGGTACAGAAACCCTCATTTCATTAGGGGGTACAGAGCTGATAGACCAGGGGCCTAGAACTTCTCATGGGCATATTGTCACTATCAGAGAAGAGCATTCCGAGAGAGAAACCGAGACAGAGGGCAGCAGAGGGAGATGGGGAGAGACAAAGAAGGTGGTGGGGAGAGACAGATTCCTAATGGTACTCTTGGCCATTTGCTCGAAATCTCTCTCTGGACTCAACCTTTCCTCTTTCTTTTTTTTCTTGAGCCAGTGAACCAAAAGAGTCTTAATGAGTACAAAGATGCTGTTTCTGGACATCTATTTTTAAGGTACTGGGAGTCACCGGGCAGTCAATAAAGGACAACTAGTGCCTTGAATACTAGACAAGGTGCCTTGAGCTCTAGATAAAGATCTGGTGGTCATTCACATAGTTAAAGCAATAATAAGAGCCCACATTTGTCACATTCTTGCTCGGTGCCAGATATTCTCTTATTTCATCTATATTCTCTTCATCTATATTCTCTTATTTCACCTCATAGCAACTCTATGAGTTAAGTAGCAGTTCTATTTATTTATTTATTTATTTATTTATTTCTAGGATAGGAGAAACTTGAGGAAGCTTGAAGGCAGAGGGTAAGACTAAAGATATAAAACAGAAAACGTGAATTACAAAATAAAATTCCAGAGAGGATCGAGATAAATGACATTAAACAGGAGGGTTAGACGGTGGAAGCCTTCCTAGAAAGCACAGCTAACCAAGAGCAGGCACTCAGTTCTGATGCTCTCAGGAAAGCAGAAGACCTGTTTACGTGCAGAAAGTGGGAGGCTTTGAGCAGGGATTTGGGTGCCAGCAGAGAAGATGTTTAATGAAGCTTTTGTGCAAACAGACACTGGAAGTCAATTACTTTCGGATTCTCTGTGAAAGTGTTTAGTATTATTCTGTAAGCAGCTGGGAGCCATTGAAGTTTTTTGAGCAGGGAAGGGACGAGTAGGGCTGTACTCGAGGAAAATCACTCTGTGCCAGAGAGAAATATAGACTAGTGGAGACGGTTTAGAGGTAGGGAAACCAGCTGGGGATGATCGCAATCATTCCATCAAAAGTTGGTTAAACGAACGTGAGAAAAGCAGGAAAGGAAACCTTGGCCCTCGTTTGCAAAAGTGATTGTGACGGCAGAATGTGGGAAATGAGTGGGTGGAACTGAGGAGGTGAGAAAGCAGGAACTGGAGCAAATGAGACAGAAGATCTCCCTTTTGGAACTTTGTGGTTCAGCAGACTATCCAGGTGAAGAGGTGCTTGCGGTGGGTGGGAATGCAGGTTGAAATCTCACAGGAGTGATCAGATTAGGCTGGAGATGAGATTTAGGAAGCCTCCGTTTTCCCTTCTTGACTAAGGAAATGACTCAAATGATGGCAGTGTGGGCGTATCGGTCAGCTCAGGCTGCTGTAACAAAATGCCACTGACTGGGTGGCTTGCACCACAGACATTCATTCTTCACAGTTCTGGAGGTTTGAAAGTCCAAGATCAAAGTGCTACAAGACTTGGTTCTTTGTGAGGGCCCTCTTCCTGGCTAGCAGATGACCACTTTTCACTGTATCCTCATGTAGAGAAAGGAGGCTCTGGCGTCTCTTCTTCTTTTTTTTTTAAATTTTTAAATGTTTGTTTGTTTATTTATTTATTTATTTATTTATTTATTTTTGACAGAGAGAGAGTGAGTAGGGGAGGGGCAGAGAGAGAGAAGGAGACACAGGATCCAAAGCAGGCTCCAGGCTCAGAGCTGTCAGCACAGAGCCTGACGCAAGGCTCGAACCGACAAACTGCGAGACCATGACCTGAACCAAAGTTGGACACTTAACCTACTGAGCCACCCAGGCGCCCCTCTTCTGCTTATCAGGGAACTACTCCCATTGTGGGGGTTCCATCCTCGTGATCTAGGCACCTCCCCAAGGCTCCCATCTCCTAATATCATCACACTGGGGGTTAGCGCTTCAAAATATGGGTATTAGGGGGCACAAACATTCAGTCCATAACAGTGGATAAATAGTAAACGATGCTTCATAAGACAAAACTCAGATTGTGCAATGAACTAAAAGCCAATTGACCTAAATAAGGTCAAATAAGTCAATGTTACCTAAGACAAAAAGCAAAAGCAAAAAAAAAAAAAAAAAAAAAAAGATGGGAATCCTTTCTAAATTAAAGGAGTCTGAATAGTCATTATTAATAAATGCAAAGCATGAGTCTTGATCAGATCCTCCAAGAAAATAATAAGCACAGCTATAAAGACAACTTATTATCTTATGGGGACAACTGGTAAAGCCTGAATATGAACTGTACATTGGATAATGAAAAGTAGGGAAAAAATAAGGGTCTGACTCAGTCATATTCAAATTGACCAGCTCTTTCCTGAAATACTTTGGTATCTGGGAATACATATATTGTAAGACCTAAAAACATTAAAAGTACAAGTGGTATATTTGCTCTATTAACAAAAAAAGAAAAGAAAATCTGGTTGAAGCCATGCTGAAACTGTAGTTATTGGTAACAGTTGTGTGCACATGAAAATTGTTCTCTTTTAATATTGCAAACTCCATACAATTTGGGGGAAGATAGTGCATTAAAGCTGAAAACAAAATTAAAAAAAAAAAAAAAAGATCTGCCCAAGAAAACCCGAGTTTGGGCTTCGCATGAGTTGTTGACCTCCATTTCCATTAAATGCTGTTTAAGGGCTCAAAAAACATGGTGTTTCTCTAACGCCAGCTTCAGAAGCCTACCATTATAAATAATTGGGGTAATTATGAGAGCAGCTGAATAAACTGGAAAAGGCTGGGCATAAAGAGAGAAGCAATAGGATGAAATGTGTGGTTCTTGAGCCAGCCCATAAATCTCTCTGAAATCAGAATAAGTCTCCACCTTCCCCAAACTGAACCCACGTTTCCAAGTAAACACCAAGCCAAACCTGACCGAATCAAAATAATGTCACCCCTCCCCCCGAAGTGACTCTGGTTTTCCTTTCCAGTTATGGGGAGGGAATCTCTAAACCCTTTTACATGTCTAAAATTAAATTCCCTTGACTCAAGACTGAGAAATACGGCAATAACTTCTTTTGAGGCCAGGGTGGTCCCTTAATCCTGAGTCTTTTGCGATTCCCTCCCTTGCATCAACCCAACAGCCCATAACTCTTTTACCATTGGAAATATAATGTCTTTAGAAGCTTGATTTGAACACATGACTAGCCTTTAAGCAAATCTATTGGAAGGATCATTATGGAGAAAAGCAAGGTTTCAGAAATTAAATAAATTGCCCTATCACTAAGGGCATACATCTGGCCCATATTAATTAAAGGCTAGGAACCCTTTGGGGCAGATGGCTAGGTGGCTGTCACATCTATTGGAGAAGCCGATACATGATAATATGCACTTTTGGGAAATGTTCGTTATAATTGTTGTGGGGTCCATGTTTCCCTGAATTTCTCTAACAGCACTTTTTTTTTTGCATGATTGGATCTACTCCTAGACTGTCATTTTCTTATTGTCTGTAGAGGGAGATGTGGAGGAGGGAGTTAAAGTGGGCAGAGCAAGGGGCGCCTGGATGGCTCAGTTGGTTAAGTGTCCGACTTCGGCTCAGGTCATGATCTCACGGTCTGTGGATTTGAGCCCCGTGTCGGGCTCTGTGCTGACAGCTCAGAGCCTAGAGCCTGCTTCAGATTCTGTGTCTCCCTCTCTCTCTGCCTTCCCCTGCTCACACCTGTCTCTTTCTCAAAAGTGAATACATATTTTTAAAAATTAAGAAAAAATAAAGTGGGCAGAGCACTCCATGCCAGCCAAAGTGCTAAGGGTTATGCGTGTGTTGTTTTATCAATTTATCATTGTGTGGCTATTGGGTAGGAGTGATCACTTCACAAGGAATTTGAGCATCTAGGATTTAAACGCAGCCCCGACTGCTTCTAAAGTCCTGGTCTTTCTTTCTTTTTTCTTTCTTTCTTTCTTTCTTTCTTTCTTTCTTTCTTTCTTCTTTCTTTCTCTCCTTTCTCTCTTTCTTTCTTTCTCTCTTCCTTCCTTTCTTTCTTTCTTTCTTTCTTTCTTTCTTTCTTTCTTTCTTTCTTTCTTTCTTTTTCTTTCAGTTTATTTATTTAAGTAATGTCTGTACCCACATGGGGCTTGAACTTACGACCCTGAGATCAAGACTCACATGTTCCACTGACTGAGCCAGCCATGCACCCCAAACCCTGGTCTCTCTAATACCAGAAAAACTTAAGTCAGAGAGGTTAGGCACTCTAACACCCTAACAGTGGGGATATAAAACAGCAAAAACCTTTTTAGGGGACTATTTGCAAAGAATGTACATCAAGATCCCTAAAAAGGTTACAACTGTCTCGGGTGGTAATCGTTTTAATGATAAACACCATTTACTATGCATTTATCTGTAATTCAACATGTTAACTCTATGCTGTTTTTTCAACATTGTTTAGTTCGTACCTGCAGAATTTTTGAAATCTGTGATGGGAATATATTATGAACAAAGGATTCCTTGCTTAAATAGGTCTTTATGAAGCACCCCCTCTGTTGAGATAGGCTGAACCCTCATAATTCTAAATGGAAATGGGAAGAGGGCAGCTGAGAGAGCCCAAGTGAGGGAGGACCTAGTCATTGTGCCATTCTAAGCTGGAGTTAGTGACCTTTTCTTAGTTTTCAACCCTTAGAAGGTAAGCTGTGCCCATCAGTAGCTATATGATTTGGCACAAACCACTTAGCCTCTCTAAGCCTGAGTGACTTTGAAAAGGGGGATGATGGCGCTAGCCCAGGGTTGTGAAAAATAAACCAGGTAATGCAAGTGAAAGAGAAATAGTGGGGGAATTATGACCCCAGGCACATGTGATTTGGAACAAATTCCCAGATGGAGACTTAATATGTGAATCAGTGAGCCTGACCTGTACTGTCCAGTATAGTAGCCACCAGCCACATGTGACTTTTGAGCATTTTAAATGTGCCAAGTCTCAATTGAGGTGTGCTATAAGTGTAAAATACACACTGGATTAATTTGAAGATAAGAAGAATGTAAAATACCTCATTACTAATTTTTTATGGGTTACATGTTAAAATCATACTCTTTGGGACATATTCGGTTAAGTGAAATATCAAAATTAATTTCATCTGTTTCTTTTTACTTTTTAAATGTGGTTCCTAGAAATATTTTATTTTACTTTATTAAACTTTATTTATTTTAATTTAATTTAATTTTTTATTAAATTTTTTTTTTCAACGTTTATTTATTTTTGGGACAGAGAGAGACAGAGCATGAACGGGGGAGGGGCAGAGAGAGAGGGAGACACAGAATCGGAAACAGGCTCCAGGCTCTGAGCCATCAGCCCAGAGCCCGACGCGGGGCTCGAACTCACGGGCCGCGAGATTGTGACCTGGCTGAAGTCGGACGCTTAACCGACTGCGCCACCCAGGCGCCCCTTAATTTAATTTAATTTAATTTAATTTAATGTATTAAATTTTATTTATTTTAAGAGAGAGAGCATGCAGGCACAAGCAGGAGTGTGAGAGGGGGAGGGAAAGAAAGAGAGGTAGAAAGAGAATCCCAAGCAAGCTCTGCATTGTCAGCGTGGAGCCTGATACAGGGCTCAATCCCACAATCTCGAGATCATGACTTGAGCCGAAATCAAGAGTCGGATACTTCACCGACTGAGCCACCCAGGCTCCCCGAAAATTTTAAATCACATACGTGGCTCACTATACATTGTTGTTAGGCAGCAAAGGAAGCTTCCCTCTGGCGCCCAAGAAGTGAACACTTAGTTGTGGACTGCAAAACCTCTCACTTGGAGAGTTTCTCTTGGAAATTTCCGTGTCCCCCACCCTTATCCTCATCCCCCACTTCAATTTAGCCGAAGCACTGGGTGCTTAGGGTGATCTTTCTAAAATGAAAAATCTGTTCTCATCATTGTTTTGTTACTTAAAATCTTTTGAAATTCCTCTGGGCCTCTTTAAAAAAAATTTTTTTTTTAAAGTTTTACTTATTTTTGAGAGAGAGAGAGAGAGACAGAGCATGAATGAGGGAAGACCAGAGAGAGGGGGGAGATACAGAATGCAAAGCAGGTTCCGGGCTCTGAGCTGTCAGCACAGAGCCCAATGTGGGGCTCGAACCCAGAAACTGTGAGATCATGACCTGAGCTGAAGTTGGACGCTTAGCCGACTGAACCACCCAGGCACACCCCCCACCCCTGGGGCCTCTTTTAGAGTAAATGCCATTCTCCTCAGTAACTTGGCTTCGGCTAACTGCCCTCAGTTTCACTTCTTCACTTCTATTCCTTCCCTCTCCAGTTTCCTATGTGTGCTCTATGTCTGATACCTCCATGTCTTTGAATTTGCTCTTCCTTTTCTGGGAATGTCCTCTGCTACCTGTGCACATGCACCCAAGCCTCCTGCACTACCCTGCCATTCTTTACCCAGTTAATTGTCCTCTGAGACCTGGCATAACTGTCACATCCTCCTGATTGCTCTCTTGAACTTTGTAAGCAGAAGTTCTTCTCTCTGTGCCCCCAGAACCCTGAGTTTGCTTCTGTAAGGGTGCTTACATTTCTGTTTCCTTGCTGGCTTGCTTGCCCATTTCCCTCATTTGACTGTGAGTTCCTGAAAGCCAAGAACCTTGTTCTTCATCTCTAATCCCATGGCACACAGTAAACTCTCAATAGCTAATCTATTTGCTAACTGAATTGAAAAGCTGGCCAGGGAGGAGTGCCTGGGTGGCTTAATTCTGCTAAGCATCCGACTCTTGGTTTTGTCTCAGGTCATGATTTCACGGTTCATGAGTTTGAGTCCTGCACTGGGCTCTGCATTGACAGTGTGGAGCCTGCTTGGGATTCCCCCCCTCTCTCTGACCCTCCCACATCTCTCTCTCTCTCTCTCTCTCTCAAAATAAATAAATAAACTTAAAAAATAAAAAAAGAAAGGGAAAGCCAGTCAGGGAATTGACCAGTGATAAGTAACCACAAACTCTGTGGATGCAAATGATGGAATTCTCCACTCTGGCTGGCTTTTTTGGCTTACGTGATTGAAAATTCTATGTGTTGTTCTGGCTTCAGGTGTTGCTAGATTCAGTTCAATCGATGCCACCTAGACATTGTTTTTCTTCATTTCTCTCCCTTTTCACCGTGCTGGGTTCATTGAAAGAGATGCTTTCCTTCTGGTGACAAGATGGGTGGCGAGCATGTCTTTCCAGGTTCCACTTGAGAAAAACACAATCAGCTACCCTGATAGTTCAGAGAGAGGGTAGAATTTACTTCTGTTGCCCCTAACTGGTGTGTTTGGGGTCAAGTGCCCAACCCTGAACTAATAATTGTTGCCTTTGTATGTAATGCATTGACTGTCTGTGGTCTGATCACACGCTAAAGCCATGGAATTGGGGATGTGGGTGGTGTTGGCTTTTCTCCAAGCAAGGGCTGAAAGTGGAAGTTACCTCAAAGCAACACTAGGGTACTATTCGTACCACAAAAGCAATAAAATGTCCACTGCTATGAAAGTAGAGCCCTGAGACAAGTTTGTTCTAGTGCTTCCTGATTGATTGATTGATCTATTTATTTCCAAAAGTTGACATTTTAGAAACCAAGAGAGATTCATGTCGCTTCCAACTGTGTTGATTTTGTTTTCCCCTTACTTTGGCATTACCAGGGACTGACTCTGTAAATTGGAACTTATCCTTGCTATATTTTTAGAAATTAGAAACCATGTAAATCGATTAGAGAGTGTGAAAATTAATGACAGGAAACCTCATTTAGAATGGAGTCAGTGGGTGGGCAAGGGGAGGCCTTATGAGCCACCACTCCTTGTGAGTTGTAGATCCGAGCCAGACCTTGCACAGGGATGCTAGTTCATGATCCCAGTAGGAAGAAGGGTTTCTTCCTCTCCTGGCAACAGCCCAACCAATGAGAGACTCTCACAACTCAGCCAATGAAAAGCCACTATACTTTGAACTCCCAGTTTACTTCATGGGACTTTTTGTTTATAACAACCTTCCCACTGCCCTCTTTTCTGTATAAAAGAGTGACTCCCTTCTGTCCTGCAACTTGCCTGTGGTTCTGCTGTAGCTTATGTGTCCTAAATTGCAATTCTCTGCTGTTCCCAAATAAACCTATTTTTGCTGGAAAAATAAAAGTGCTGAAGTCATTTCTAAATTTTTTTTAAGTTTATTTATTTTTGACACAGAGAGAGAGAGAGTGCGATTGGGAGCTGGGGAGGGGCAGAGAGAGAGGGAGACACAGAATACGAAGTAGGCTCCAGGCTCTGAGCTGTCAGCACAGAGCCTGACTCGGGGCTTGAACTCATGAACTGTGGGACGATGACTTGGGCTGAAGTCGGAAGCTTAACTGACTGAGCCACCCAGTCGCCCTGTGCCAACATTATTTCTAAGGTTAACAAGAGTTGTAAGTCAACTGGAAAGATAGTTCAGAGACATAAAATCCTACCAGTGCTTGATAAGGCCCTGGCATCTTTCCTGGCTTATAAAGTTACTTAAGGAAAGTGAGAAAATTACTAACCACTACATCACTTTCTGGTGAAATGGGGCACATTGGATGTGGATATTTGGTGTCCTTTGGAAGAACAAATCTTTAGTATCAGGGACACTCAGTTTGAGGACCCCTCATACTAGCTCCTTTTGTACAAATTCACTCATGCAAAACTTTTGAGTTCTTCCTGTTTCCACCAGCACTATGATAGATGGAAGAGAATGGGGGGGGGGTTTAAACAAAACAGACTTAAGGGAGCATACATTATAGTGGGGGAAAGAGGTAATAAACACACACAAATAAGCTATTTTCAGACTGGGATAAATGCTATGGAACAATTTGAGTCATATGCATGAGAGGGACTGGTTGAGAATGAGTTTTTTTCGATAGGCCAGCCAAGGATGTTTCCTCTAAGGAGGACTATTAGAACTAATATCTGAATAACAAGAAAGTGCCAGCCTTGTAGATAACTGCTTAGGACTTCCCAAAGAAGATGCAAAAGTCAGCTGTCCGGAAAATTTAGAGAAGACCCTTCTCAAAGCAGGGTCCCAGACCAGTAGCATCAGTATCACCTGGGAGTTTGTTAGATAAACAGAATCCCAGATCCCACCCCAGATGTACTGAGAATCCACAGTTAACAAAATTACCCAGGTGATTTGTAGCACAGTAAACTTTAAAAAAGTGCTGCTCCCCTCCTGGCCCCTGGATGTAGCATGCAGCCCACCAGAAAGGTGTAAATCCTGCTGAGGCAGGGAACAGGAAATGATATTGTCAGCAGTCACTAGAAAGATGACATGGTAACATTTATTTGCTGCTGCCTTTGTAACAGACTTAGCCAGGCTGTAGGAGAAGACCATGGGATTATCACATATTATGGTCTAAGTGATTTTCTAGGTTAGGTCCCTTGCTTTACAGGAGACAGAGGCTCTTGAGGGGTGACCTGCTCATGGGGGACTCCTCTGTGGCAGAGTCAGGGCTGGGATCTAGGAGACTCCTCTCTGTGTGCCACCTTTCAAATATTGACAAGGAGAGATTAGAGTGAGTATTGAGGATGGTGGGCAGCACAATGAGGTCGTTGGGAAATAATATCACATGAAGCACTGGGAATGTTTGGCCTAGATTTTCCATTCTGTGAAGGTAAACTAGGAAAATATATGCGAGAACCAGGTCCACTTACAGGGAAGCAAATTTCAGCTCAAGTCTAGGAGCACTTCTAAGACACAAAGCCACTCAACAATGGAAGGGACTGATACATGCAGTATGTATACGCAATACCTCTCTCTCAGGTCCTGGGTCATGAGCTTGCCTCACTCAGGGTTCCCAAAAAGAGAGTCATACTCTTTAATCCTAGTAACCATTGTTCTTACTTAAATTGCTATCAATTTGCACGTTCTTGACCTGCATAAAAAGTGTTTTCATTTTTTACTTAATATTTTTCTTTAATTGGATTCATTTTTTATAACTTTGTGTTTAAGAAATAACATCAGTGAAATAATGGTCTGATATAATAGGCATTTTCCCTCCTAATACACAGCGTAATGCACACTGAAACACAGGCGCACCCACACACACAAGTATCAAAATGAAGTTTCATTTTGGGCCCAGTGGGCCGCATTTTGTTTCTCAAAAGCCACCAGGTAATTTCTGAAGTCCTTTGCAACTGGAGGATTGTAAGATTTTGTGGTGATCGCTTAGCCAAAAGTTCATGGGATGCACTGTCACAGTCCTGATGCCGCCAGGAAGCCATCCATGCATCCAGTCATCCATCCAATAAAACACTTGCTGACTACCTAACAATGACTCTCAGAGGCACTGACACACAGAAGAGTAAACTCACTCTCTGGTTGCAAGTGGAAGGAAATAGAATAGTAAATCATTTCAGTATGTGTGTAGTAACTGCTACAGCTCAGGTAAGTACTGGCACACACAGGCAGGGCGGTTTCCGGAGATAGGGCGGAGAGGAGAGGGGTGGGAGGGCATTTCCCAGAGCAGCCTCTGCCAGCCAGCCGGCTAGGATCACTTTGCCGCCGCGCAGCAGCGGCGGTCAACCTCAGCCTCCCTTAGCAACCTGAACGCACCGCCTAGGTGTCTTTCTATTGGCCTCCCGGAGCTTGATGGGCAGCTCTGAAGGGCAATCCCTGCTCACGGCCGCTCTCTCCGCGTTTACTCACGGGAGGGCTCGTAGGCGTTACCGCCCTCCCTAGGTGCCCCGCCCATGCCTGAGCAGCTTGTGGCGCATGCGCGAGCGGGCTGGGGCTGTGTGCAGGGCCAACGCGGAGCCGGAGCAGCCGCGGTGAAACTCCTGGGCTCCGCTGAGACCGTCGTGCCCGCTCGTCGCCTCGAAGTAGCAGCTTCGAGCCGTCGCCGCTACTGGGTGAACGGCCGCCTATTGTCCTTCTCGGCGGCGAAGGTGCGGAGCTGCTCTGGCTGGGCCCGCGGGGGAGCCCCGGGCGCCGCACGGTGAGAGCGCAACTTAGTTGGCGGAGTTGGGGGAAGTTTTGTGATTTGGGGAGGGGTCGCGGAGCGCGGGGCCCCTCCCGCTGTGGCCGCTCCTGGGGGCGGGGCCGCGGGGGGAGGAGGGGGCGGGCGGGGATGAATGGGCGTTGGGGAGCGCCCCCGCCTCCGCGGCCCCCTCCTCCCCCTCGCATCGCCCCTTCGTTCATTGTCTGCTCCGGGGCCGCGGCGCGCTTCCCGGCTCCCGCAGCCCGGCTTCGGGGCCGCCCCACTCCCGGGGCCGGGGGCGCGGCCGCGGGGCACAGACACGGGGGTCCCCTCGGGCGAGGCCCGCAACCCCGGCCCCGGGAGCCACGGCTCCTCGGAGGGTCCCTCCTGTCCCCGGGGTGCGCGAACAAGTGCTGCGGACGCGAGGGAGCCGCTCCCCCCGGGCCGACACGGACGGTAAACACTCCGGGCCGCGCCCGCCTTCGGGGGGCGCCTCCTGCGCTCGCTCCGGGGCGGAGCGGGTCGGGGCCGCGCCGCCGGAGGGGACCTGCACGGGGACAGGGCAGCGGGCTCAGCTCTCCACCTAGTTCAAGTGCAGCCATACTTCGAGCCGTAACAAAACATTGGTTTTTGACTTACTGACACTTTTTTTTTTTCCAAAGTTAACCAGTATGAGAAGAGTTTTTTTTTTTTTTAAATGGGGGAAAACTCTCAAATTTTTTTCGCCAGAAGGAAGGATAGACAGGTTTTTTGGCCTTTTTGTTTGTTTGTTTGTTTGTTTGGAAATACGTAGTTTTCCAACAGAATGATTTCATCACATTTACGTTTTTAAATGTTACTGTGGACTGAGGAATTCACAATGAAAGTTAGATTGAGCAATATTTTTGTGTTCCTTCTCAGCTTTTATACTCCTGGGTGAAGTTATTTTGGGAGTTTATTGCCTCAGGCATACACATCTAAAGGAAAAGCAGTGCCTTTTTTTCTTAATTCCAGTCTCCCCACTTCCCCGCCCCTTTATTTTCAGAAGAAGCATCTTATTCTATTTTTCTAAACCTTTGGATTGCTCAGATCAGGACAAATGCTGCCTTTTTTGAAAGGTGACTTTTTTGCAAGTTTGCAAAGAAGTAATGATCAGCTGAGATAAATCACTATTCTAGTTCTTGTATTCCTTGGTCTCTTGGGTGATTTGCGGGCTGCATTAAATACAATCCTTGTCAGGTTTTGGGTTCAATCCTACAGAATTTGGTTCATTTGGCTTATGATGTGAGAATAATTTGGCTTTCGATGTTTAAGTCCCCTAGGTGGACCAGCTTAAATGCCTGTCCAGTTGGGGTAGTGGAACACTGACCAGGATGCGTTAATACCAGTTGTTATATCCCATTGCCATCTGCCAAATTAAAAAGAAAAATTTGAGAAATACTGTGTGTGCCAGTTTGTTTTGATTGATTTCTCATGCTGAGTGAGTAATGTGGGGAAGTTAGGGTTCCTGGTTTTTTCTGGTTCCGTTGGCCTTGTTTTGTCTTGAAAAACCAACTTTCTTCACCTGATGAAGCTAACGAAAAATGTGTGTGGCATCAGCGTTGTACATTTAAACAACAACGAGGTCACTTTTAGGAGTCACAATCCTTGCTCTTAGAGCAATCGCCTACGTGGGGCGATTGTTCGGATGGAGGTTGACGGAGGTTGGAAGGGATTGTCAGGGAGGGACATCGTGTAAACAAATGGACTTCCAATGAAATGGGACAGCTAGGCCAGTTGCTTTTTCCTTCTCTGAGCTGTGATACCACGTCCTACACACTTTTTGTTTTAGGATTTCTCACACTTCATTTATTTGCCTAATTACAGTTACCACTGTATCTGTAGTACAAATGGACTCCTAATCTGTTAACTCCTTGAGGGCTGTGATGGGCCTTATTTCTTCCTTAGTTTTGTACCCTCTTTGCCAAGAAGGAGCCTTAACACAGCACAGGTGTTCAGTGTGCGTTTGGATTGGGCGAAGTGCTTGGTACTGAGTTAGCGATAGTGCACGTAAGAACCACTAACTCTGGGACCTTATCCAGAACGACTGTTCCCTTGCAGACCTGTGATGAAATGTAGTTAACTTTAAAAAGGATTTCTAACGTCTCTTTTTATCTGCTAATTACATCTTGAGAAGAAGTGAAGTTTAAATAGTGCACCCTGGATTTTCAAAAAGTGGTTCTCATTTAGAAATTTTCTCCCTTTTTTGGTGAAATGATTAAGGCTACCGGACAAAGCATTTCACATCTCTGCCTCTTCTTCTATTGTGAAATGGGGAGGTCGCACAGTTTTGAAAGAATACGCAATTTTTGGAGCTAGTTACAACTGAGATTCAGATCCCCACACTTCCACAGACTAGTTGTGAGCCTTGAGCAGGTCACTTGATCCCACCGAGCTTCTGGGTCCTACCGTGTAAGGTACCATACTTGGCAGTGTTCTTTGTAATAACTGAAACTATGTGAGGTACTTAGTAGTGTGCCAGACATTAAGTAGGTGCCTATTACCTGGTAGGTGTAATAATAATTTTGATACCTTTTTATGTGACTTGAAGCAGTTTTAGAAGCTGATGCTTCTGAGGTTAGCGGTTTAGCTGTTTTTTTCTAAAGGAGAATTGAGTGTTCTTTAGTTAAATGCAATTATTTTTTTCATTTAAGGGGCTAGTTGACCTGAATGGCAGTAGAAACTTATCTTCTCATTCACCGTACAGGTCTTGGAGTGGGATTTGCAGAATGGCTTGGGAGTGTAGGTCCTTATGCGTTTCCAGTGTTTAGGAAATGGTGAGAGATGGATTATCTTCAACACTTGTAATAGGATATCTGAGTTTTTCAGTCCGTTCCACCTTATTTTACCTTAGTCTTTTTTTTTTTTTTCCTTAGTCTTGAAACATGATAGAGAGAGGGGTTATGACTGTTTCTCAAATTTGTGTAAGACAGAACTGGAGTGGGGTTAATACAGTGTTAATACAATTCAGAGACGTGAGCAAATCGCTTACTTCCCCTTCAAGATAACACCTTTGAAGGTGCCACCAATTGCGGAAGGAAGCAGTGATTCAAATCAGTTTTACTGGCTCGGTGTACAATACTCACAGCACCAAATAGAATAGATCTGTTTTAGAACTATTAATCTGTAATGACATTCCTTTTTTTTTAATTAAAAAATTTTATTTTGGGGGTGCCTGGGTGGCTCAGTTGGGTAAGCGCCCGACTTTGGTTCAGGTCATGATCTTGTGGTTTGTGGGTTCGAGCCCCTTGTTGGTCTCTGTGCTGACAGCTCAGAGCCTGGAGCCTGCTTCAGATTCTGTGTTCAGATTCTCCTTCTCTCTCTACCCCTCCCCTGCTTGCATGCTCGCTCTCTCTGTCTGTCTCTCTCGCTCTCTCAAAAATAAACATTAAAAAATTTAATAAAAAATTATTTTGAGAGAGAGAGTGTGCAGGGGTGGAGGGACAGGTGCAGAAAGAATGAGAGAGAGACAGAGACAGAGAGAGACAGAGAAACTCAAGTAGGCACCACGCTCAGTGCAGAGCCTAACACGGGGCTCAATGCCATGACCCCAGGATGACCTGAGCCGAAATCAAGAATCGGATGCTCAACCAACTGAGCCGCCCAGGTGCCCCTGTGATAGACATTTGTGTATATTGAAGCTCATCTTGCCATTAGTTTTTGTTTTTTTTTTTTAATAAAATAAGGGTAAAAAGTTCAGCCATGGAGGGTTTATAGTAAACCTTTAAAAGTTTTATCTGATCAGACTCTCAGATTGAGGAAAAAACATCCCTGACAAAGCGAGATGAATAAACTTGAACTTTCTGATAATCTTTTCTTTCAAAGTTAATATTTAAGTGCACTTGAATAGACTTGGTTATTACCGGTGGCGACAGGCATCCATTTGGAAGCAGGCTCCTGAGTCACTGTCAGCCTGTCTTACCACTGTAAATGGGGAGAGAGGAGGAAGCTGTTAGTGGAAGGGAGTTGGTTTCATTTGGACATCCTCACATCTATGGTCTTGGAATCCACCCATGGGTTGATTGGGACATAATAAATAGAAGATAAAGAGATAACCTATTTTGTCAGGCCTTTTGGGACAGTGGACTACCTGGTACTGAGATGATTGTTTGCACATTTATGTGGAGTGATGGCATACTTTCCTTTTTTTACCCCGCAGAGCTGTGTCCAGAGCCTGGGAAAGGTGGATATCAACGTGTTTCTGTGATGTGGTTTTTGGGGTGGGGAAAAGGAGAAAGTGTGAGGAATTTACCAATTTACCATTTATGTCACCCCGTAGGCTCTTTTGGAAACATGCTTTTGAATTTTCACTTCTAGTGACATAAGCCCGTGTTCTGCCGTAGCTTCTACCAATCCCAAATGGTGAGTTAGTTATTCCTGAAGGGTTAGGTATGTCACACTGTATGTAATTGGTTTATCTTTTAGACAACTAAAGATGCCGAGTTAGGGGGAAAGCACGAAGGAGTTAGGTAAAGAATTTTGCAGAACCCAAGATGATTCTCGGATGGTGATCTCTGAAAAATCACATGATATGAAGCTGCCTATCTGACTTCACATTCAGACTTTGCCATTATTGGCTGTATGTCCTTGAACAAGCCACTTCCTCTGTCTCAGACATAAGATTCTTACTTGTAAAATAAAAACACGTTTAATATAAATCATCTTCTATCTACTACATGCTATGTTGTGTGAAACCTTTAGATAAAATGCTATACAAATGCTATATCATTTGGTAACTTTATTGGTTGCTTAGTGGTTTGGATAAAATTTAAGTCCTAGTTGAAAAGGGGGAAACATCCAACTATATTGGTTTTTCTTTATAAAAGATAGTTAAAATATACCATATTTATTGTCATTCTCCTTGCTTGGGAAAATTGATACATTTTACTTTTGGCTCTTCTCAGTTTTCCTTTTATAACATGTTTGTCATGGAGTAAATTTCTAAAGAAATTTCAGTTCAGGATGCTTGCTGTTAGACCCAAGTTACTGTGAAATCACAGAAACTGACATTGGATGCCAGTTCCTGAAGTCAGGTTAAACCACAATAAACAGTGAACAAAGAATGTCAGAATATCTCAAGAGTACAAAAGAAGGCTAGTGTGGTTGTCTGATCTTTACTGACTCATTTTCTTAAATTATTTTTAATTGGTTTACTCAGATCAGAGGAGTGTGTCTCTTATGTGCCAAATGTTATACTGTGTGTCTTACCTACGTTTATTTTATTTTATTTTATTTTATTTTTTTTAAGAGAGAGAGGGAGAGCAGGGGAGGGGCAGAGAGAGGAGAGAGAGAGAATCCCAAGCTGGCTCTGCACTCTCAATGCAGAGCCTGACATGGGGTTTAACTCATGAACTGTGAAATCATGACCTGAGCTGAAATCAAGAGTCAGATGCTTAACTGACCGAGCCACCCAGGCACCTGGTACCTACATTTCTTACTTAATTTTGAAAATCAGCCTATGAGTCAGGCATTATTAAGCTGTTTTACTACGAGGAAACAGCCCCCAAAGTGATTTGACAGTGATCACATATCTATTAAACTAAAATTTGAACTCAAGATTATTCTGGCTCGAAGGCTGTGCTTTTCACATTATTGATGCTATTGGCTGGAAAGAATAATTTTTTAGAACAAATCAAGTTTATTGGAATACTATTTGATAAAATGTACCCATTTTAAGTATATAGAGTTTGATGAGTTTTGTCAAATGTATCCATACAGATAACAATACAATCAAAATACGGAGCATTTCCATCATTCCAGAAAGTTCCCTCATGCCGCTCTCTGGCCACTTCTTCCCCTCAACCCTTACCCATTGCCTGCCTCACCACAGGCAACCGCTACTCTGCTTTACGTCATTGTAGTTTTGTCTATATTAGGAGTTCTCCAACTGTAGCCCTCAGGCCAAATCTGGCCTACTGCCTGTTTTTTAAATAAAGTTTTATTGGGACATGACAGTACTCATTTGTTTGTGGCTAATCTGGTGCTGCCGTGACAGAATAGTTACTAGAGACCATGAGGCCCACAAAGTCACACATTCACTATCTGGCCTCTTATAGAAAATGTTTGTGGATCTGGATCTTTGTGCTCAGCATAACCAAATGCAATGGTCACATATAAAAAAATTAACAAGTCTAGTAATATTATTCAGTACATCTTCAACTTTTCTTGTTTGTCCTGCAAATATCTTTTAACAGTTGGTTTAAAATTTTTTTAACCAGGGTAAAATCAAGGTTTACTCAGTACATTGTTATCTCTTTAGTCTCTGTTTTCTCATTCTTTATTTGATGTATAATTTACATTCAGTAAAATTCAGTAGCATTCTGGGAGTTTTGACAGATGTATACATTTGCATAACCACTATTTCGGTCAAGATATGTATGGAATGGTTTCTTTATCCCCCAAATTCTTCTGAGCCCTTTTGTAGTCAACCCATTTTCCACTCCCAGACCCTGGACACTATTGATCTGTTTTCTGTCTCCATGGTTTTTTGCCTTTTTAAGAATGTCATGCAAATGAAAACATACAGAACGTAGCCTTTTTTTTTTTCCCATTTGCCTAGTGACTAATGATGTTAAGCATCCTTTCATGTGATTATTTGCCATTCTTTGGTAATGTATTCAGTTATTTTGCCGATTAAAAACATTGAATTATTTGCTTTATTATTGACTTTGAGAGTTGTATATACATTTTAGAATCAGATACATGGTTATGGCTTATAAATACTTTCTTCTTGTCTGTAGCTTTTTTGTTTCCTAATAATAATCGTCTTTAGAACAGCAGTTCTTTTGGTAATGTTCCAGTTGTTTTTTCTTTAATGGATTGTGCTTTTGGTGTAGTATCTGAAAAATCTTTGCTTAACCTAAACAAAAAGACTTGCCCTGAATTTTCTCCTAGAAGTTTTATAGTTTAAAATTTTACATTTAGGTTTATGATTTACTTAGAGTTAATTTTTCTGAATGGTGCAAGGCATGGATTGAGATTTATATTTGTGTTTTTTAAATTTTTTAAAATGTTTATTTATTTTTAAGACAGAGAGACCCAGAGTATGAACGGGGGAGGCACAGAGAAAGAGGGAGACACAGAATCTGAAGCAGGCTCCAGGCTCTGAGGTGGCAGCACAGAGCCTGACGTGGGGCTAGAACCCATGAACTGTGAGCTCATGACCTGAGCCAAAGTCAGATGCTTAACCAACTGAGCCACCCAGACACCCCTGAGATTTATTTTTTTTGTTTTTAGATAAGCAGTAGTTCCAACGTGTTTGTTGTTGTTGTTTGAAAAGACTGTTTTTTCTCCATTGAATTACTTTTGTTGAAAGTCGGTTGATCATATACCTTGGGTCTACTTCTGGATTCTGGATTCTTTTCCATTGATGTGAGTCTTCCATTTGTCCTTTACACACTGTTGATTACTGTAGCTTTATAGTAAATCTTGAAATCAGGTAATGTGGCTTCTCTAATTGTGCTATTTTTCAGAAATAGTTGAGTATATATTTGAGTATTCTAGTTGCTTTACCTTTCCAGGAACATTTTAGAATCAGCTTGTTGATATCTATAATCCTGGTGGGATTTTTGGTTGGCATTGCATTGAATCTGTAGTTTGGGAAAGAATTGACATATTAATGATATTGAGCCATGAACATGGTATAGTTATTTAGAACTGTTTTTTTGGCACACCTGGGTGGCTCAGTCGGTCAAGCATCCAACTTTGACTCAGGTCATGATCTTGGGGTTTGTAAGTTTGAGCCCTGCATCAGGCTCTGTACTGACAATGCGGAGCCTGCTTGGGATTCTCTCCCTCTTTCTCTGCCCCTGTCCTGCTCTCTGTCTCAAAATAAATAAATATACTTAAATTTTTTTTTTTGATATTTTAATTAGTGTTTTGTAATTTTCAGTAATTGCATCTTGCCTGTATTTTGTAAAACACACACACACACACACACACACACACACACACAGCATGCTTTTTGGTGCTGTTGTAAATGATGCTTCTAAAATTTCAATTTCCAGTTGTTCATTGCTAGTATAAATAGGACTGAATTTTATATGCCAGCCTTGGATCTTAACAGCGTTGCTAAACTCAGTTTTAGTTAAAAAAAATTTTTTTTAATGTGTATTTATTTTTGAGAGAGAGAAAGAGAGTGCGCAGGAGAGGGGTGGAGAGAGAGGGAAACACAGAATCCAAAGCAGGCTCCAGGCTCTGAGCTGTCAGCAGTTGGACGCTCAATTGACTGAACCACCCAGGTGCCCCAACTCAGTTTTAGTTTTAGAATCCTTTTTGTAGATCTTTGGGCCCTTTTTTTTTTTTTTTAATTTTTTAAAATTTATTTTTGAGAGACTAGTGGGGGAAGGGCAGAGAGAGAGGGAGACACAGAATCCGAAGCAGGCTCCAGGCTCTGAGCTGTCAGCACAGAGTCCGAGCTGGGGCACGAACCCATGAACTGCGCGATCATGACCCGAGCAGAAGTCGGATGCTTAACGGACTGAGCCACCCAGGTGCCCCTGGGCTTTTTTTACATAGACAATAGTGCCATCGGCAAGTACAGGCAGTCTGATTTCTTCCTTTGCAGTCTGTATGCCTTTTATTTCTTTTTCTTACTTTATTGAATTAGCTAGGACCCCCAGGATGGTGCTGAATGGGAATTTTGAAAGTGGACATCCTGTCCTCATGTTAAGGGGGGAAAACATTCTGTGTTTCACCATAAATGTGATGTTACAGGCATACTAAAGAGATTGTGGGTTTGATTCCAGACCCCTGCAATAATGTGAGTATCACAATAAAGTGAGCCAAATTAATTTTTTGGTTTCCTATTACGTGTAAAAGCCATGTTTATATTGTAGTCTATTAAGTATGCAGAAGCATTCTGTTTTAAAAAAGGTACATACTTTAAAAATACTTGTTTGTAAAAGATACATTAACTGTAAAGTGTGATAAAACTGGGCATGCTTGTATTTAGAGTTTGCTTTTGTACATGGCCTTTATCAAGTTGAAGTTTTCCGTTTCTAGTTGGTGGGGAGTTCTTACCATGAAGGCATATTGAATGTTGCCGAGGCTTTTTCTGCATCTTTTGTGACGATCATATATTTTTTCTTCTTTACTCTGTTGATATCTGATTTTGGCACTTTGAACTAGCCTTGCGTTCTTGTGATAATCCTGGGTTGGTCATGATTTTTGAGAGATGTAGCTTATGTTTTAGTATCAGACTCTAGGAGGCCTCCCTGTGATGGTTTTTGGAGTTTTCAGATTCCTCAGCCTCCCGAAACTCTTAGGTCTTGTCACTTTGACAAGATTGCCACGCTCTGCTCAGGATCCTCCTCATCGCACTCTGCACTCCAGAGTGCCTCCAGGCTGACAAAGCTGGAGTGGTGGTGGCCCGTCCCTTCTCTTCCCCTCAGTTAGGGATTGCAGTCCCTCGTGCCTGTTGTCCAGTGTCTCAAAGACGTCACCTTACGTATTTTGTCTTTCCCTAGTTGTTGGAGGGGGCGTTGGCAGGATAAGTCTGGATGCAGTTACTTGATCTCTCTTTGAAGAGTATACTTTATTGGTGGTGCTGAAAGTCTTGTTACAGGATTCTTCAAATCTTGGGGGGGGGGGTATAAATATCAAAGAAACATTTGTTTGGTGCCTGCCGTCTGTAGCTGAGCCCTTATCCGGTGGGGAATACAGACGAGTAGATCTCTTCCAGGTGAGGAGTACATACATAGCACATACATAGGATAAATCAAAGATGTGAAATGCTCTAGTAATGGACAGAGAAAAACCACTGTGGTCCGATATTTTCGTACAGAAAGGCCTTCTTTTACATTTTTGGTCCCTAGCGTATATGTGTAATTCGGTCTTATGGCACAAGATGTAGTGAGTCAGTGGACGACTACTGGTTCTTTCAGATGCATTTGACAACTTATTTGCTGTGTGGCTTTAGGTAACTCCGTTTTCTCGTTTGTAAAATGGGCACGTGACATTCCTTGTGGCGTTGTTTGCTGATTGAATTCCCTCAGCACGCAAGGGGGCCTTCTGTATTGTCAGGCACTGTTGCAGGTGATGGGGACGCAGTGACACGTAACAGGTGGTTGCTGCCATCAAGGGGCTGATATTCTAGCGAGGGGAGAAGAAGATAAACAAGTGAACAGTTTTGGTGATGTCTCGTGGTGATAAGTTTAGGAAGAATATGAAGAGTATTAGCAGAAATTGGGGCGGTCAAACAAGACCTTCCGGAGGCGAGGAGATTGGAGCAGAGACCCGAAGGAAGTGAAGGGAGCAAGCCAGCTGCAGATCCCTGGACGTTCCGGGCAGGAGGGACACGAAAGGCCAAGAGCTTGAGGTGGGAGCATGAACGGGGAGGTTGGTGTGGCCGGGATGGCCGAGGAAGGAGAACTATAGGAGGTCACGCGTAGGGAGGGAGAGGCCAGGTCACATAGGCTTTTAAGTATGACGGAGCCGCCGAAGGGCTGGAGCAAGGAGCCACGAGAGCTGATTTCAGGTTTACGGGATCCCTGGGGAGGTGGCGGGCCGGAGTGCGAACAGGGCGGCCGGGAGTCTGTGGTAGTTGGCTCTGGGGGAGGAGGATGATAGCTGAGGTCCAGCTTGTAGCAGCGCAGGTGCCGACAGGAGGTCGGAGTCGGTGTGCGTTTGAAGGTAGGACTGGTAGGGTTATTTATGGATTGGAAAAAGGCTTTGAAGGGAAGAAAGCAGTCCAGGACGATCGCCGGGTGTTTTCCTTGAACAACCGGGTGAATGGTGGAATGGTTACCTCGGCGGGGAAGGTGTGCGTGAGTTTATTGGGAGGAAGAAGTCGCCGTTTCTCTTTTTGGACATGTTAAGTTTGAGCTCCGTGAGATTTTTTGTTTTAATTTTTTAATGTTTATTTATTTTTGAGAGACAGAGTGTGAGGGGGGCGGGACAGAGAGAGGGAGACCCAGAATCTGAAGCAGGCTCCAGGCTCTGAGCTGTCAGCACAGAGCCCGGTGCGGGGCTTGAACCCATGAACTGTGAGATCATGACCTGAGCTGAAGTCGGATGCTTAACCCACTGAGACACCCAGGGCCCCGAGCTCTGTGAGATTTTAAGTGAAGACACCACTAAGTAATTGGCTGTGCAGATCTGTGGTTCGGGAATGAGGTCTGGACTGGGTATAAGATCTAGAGAACTATAGATAAAGAGGAGGGGTTATTGCGAGAATTAGGAATCTCTAGACTTCTGGCACCTGGCAGCTCACCTGGCAGGGTAGCTAGTAATGGTAGTGATCGTGGTAAACAACAACAGCTACTAGTTCTGAGGGGCTGGATGCGCGTGAAGGAGGAGGTGGTGACCTAAATAACACCTTGCCTTTTAAATCAGAGTCAGTTAGGACTGTACACGTGCTGAAAGCTGCTCTCCTCTGAGCATGAGAAAACTAGTCGTGAGATCTGTTGTACATTTCCAATCTGTGAGCATATCTATGATTTGTAATGTGATGTGGGGGTGTCATTTGCATGTATTTCACATACACATAGTACACAGGAGAGTCTGGAAGGAGGCTATCGCAGATTGTTTAGTTGTGTTTGAGGAGTGAGATGGTAGGGTAGTTTTCATCTTCTAAATGTTCTGCAATGTATGTATTTTCTTTAGTCTTATTTATTTTTCTTAAGTAAATACTGCTTCCAGCATGGGGCCTGAACTCACGATCCTGAGATCAAGAGGCGCGCATGGTCCAGAAACTTAGCCAGCCAGACACCCCTAATCTCATTTTTAAATAAAGGGAGTTTGTGTTTTTGGAGAGTCCTGCTCAGTTGGTGAGCTTCTGGGCTGAGGAGTTTTGTTTGTGGTTGCTAACACTCCTTCCCATAGCTGGGTCTTTGACTGTGGTCTCCTGTCTTAAAAAGCTGAGCCCTTGATCACAGGGAGGGGCATCACGTAGGAGAGTGGGGGTTTGGGTAGGAGTCCGTAACAGCTTCTGGGAAAATTGTTAGCACATGTTTGCCCCACCTGGCTAAATGTGGCACCATTTTGTTCAAAGGGGGCATTACTCACCACTTGAAATTTGTTGGACAAATCATTTGAGATGAATTGAACTGAGCATGATATATATTTTTTGAAATCTGAATTATACCATCAGCATTTACTTAGTGTTTTAGAAGTATTCCTTTTCACAGCTGAAGGAGGTAGATATATCAGGGGCTTTTTGCAAATTTGATATTTCCTGTAATTCGTGAATCCCTTCTAAAAATACGTAGTATCATTTGAACAGTATCTGTAAATAAATCCACCTACCTGGTTTTGCCAGTTGAGTTCTGCCCTGTCTAAAGGAAGTGCGTTTCTGGAGTGGGAGCAGGTAGGTGCATTGTGATGTAACAAATAATTTCTGTTACTTTTTACAAGCTGGAAGAAATTTTTTTTTTTTTTTGCTTCCTGGGTACATGGTGCACAGCACGGCCGGGCTTCAGAATACAAAGGATGTCTGGATGAGACCTTGCAGTTTGGGAATTATTTAGGGAAAAATGTGGCAACAAGAGTTGAGAAGTAGAGTTCTAATTGTTTATTTGGTCACATGAGGCCTTTGGGGCCTGACTGAGGTGCTTTCTCTGTTTGAGGATTAAGGATATATATGGGTCAGTGGATAGGAATGACCGGCCTTTTTGCCTGGGCTCTCCTGCCAACATGGTGCTGTACGTATGGTTGGAGCACGATAGTGTTTTCAAAAGACTTTCGCAGTCTAGAACGATTTTTTGACAAAGGGTATTTCCTAAACGGTGTTTTCTAAAAAGTAAAGTCACTAAAAGGAAGAAGAAACTTTTACTAGGTGCCTACGAGTGTTTTGTGTGTTCATTTACATTCTCTTAATTCCTTACAATAGCCTATAAGATAGGTGTTATCCCCACCCCCAGCTTTTTTGATGAGAAAACGGGGGTTCAGAGATTTTACTTTGCCCATTTCAGGTCAATGAACTGTAATTTTCATCCAGGACTTTGTGACTCTAAACATACTCTAGTTTTATTACATATATGCCAGAAGTCACTTTTTTTTTTAAACTCATATAATTATATCCAGAATAGCCAGCTTAAAATTCCAGCTTGTTCATGTTGTAAATAGAAAATCATTGTGGTTTGCCCTTAGAGTTTTCCTAGAATTCTTAAAACATGCTGGGCTTCCATGTTTGTGCCTTGAAAGTAGCAGAAACTTCCCAGTACGGTTGTATTTTACTTGACATGCGGGGAGCTTTGTGGATCAACATTAATAATTAACATTTACATACTCTTTCACATCTTCAAAGTGTTTTACAAACAGTTAATTAGTTCATGTTTAACCTATATTGGAAGTTGAAAAACCAGTTTTTTAAGTTCATTTTAGTGGTGCAGAAGTGGTTGGGTGGGTGCTGAGGACAATGCAGGTATGCACCTTGCAGTCTCTGGAGCACCTTTCCTCAATCCCCTCGCTTTGTGCCGGGATCAGCTTGTAGTAAGCATGTGTTTTGGGTGTACATCTTCTGCTTAACGCAAAGGAATTAGGTGAATTGAAAGAAAGACAGGGTTCAGGATGGTCTGGGAAAGACCCAGGTGATTCACTGAACTGTGTTGCAAGTTTCCTTTCTGTAGTCCCTTAAATGTGAATTGTCCTTACTTACTTCCTGTGGGGTTTTAGGGGATGGGAAGTGATTGGTGCAGAGACTCCGGCAGATGAACAGAGTCGTTACATGTGCTAATTTCTGGGAAAGATTTTCTTTTTGTTTTTCATTCCTGGCTTAGGAGATAATAACTCTGTAACTGAATACTTTGCTGGTTTCCTCACTCCCACTTGTCACCTGATTCCATCTCCTTTCCCCTCTACCCCCAGTAAAACAGTTTTTACTTGACAAGGTTGTTGTAGTGAGCGGGGAAGACTTTGGAGGAGACTGGTCCCAGTTCGGCTGTGTTTCTGTCACATAACTAGCTGTGCAACCTTGAGCGGGGTACTGTTTTATTCTGCCCCTGAGTTCTTTTGTTCAGTGAAGTCATGTATTGACCTTTCATTGAGTGCTACAGGGGTGGCCGGAGGGGGATATGAAGCTTATGGTCTTGGACATGAAGAGAGACAGGATATTTTAACATCAGTGAGGATTCTTCAAAGTTACCGTGACTTCTTCCTTCCTACTTTGGTTGGAATGATTAAATTATGTTATGCTATTGTTGCCTGCCACATTGCTGCACTTTAAATATCTTTCTTTTTCTAATACAGAGCAATAAATAGAACTGTTTGATAAATATTGTGTCTGGGTGATTTCCTAGGACAGGACGTGTGAGTTCCTTTTCATCATTGCTGATAGCCCAGTCATTCAGAGGGACCTCCTCATGAATCTTTGTCTAGATGACGATGCCAGAGAAACCTTAGTATGTGGTGGCAGAAAGGAGAAGAATTCTGAGAGCTTGGATGTGTATATGATTAAATCTTTATCACCAGTGGGAATCTGTTCTCTTTATTGGGCCAGATAGGAATGGCCCTGAGTTTTTCCCTCTGTCAAATAGTATTGTTTTTCAGGTCTTTCTCTTCTTTCCTCTTTCCCTTTTCTTCACTTCTGGAAAATCTGAAAACCTAAAAGTATGATAAATTGGCTTTTGAACCTTTTTGTAATGTTAAATACACCCAGGTTTAAACTTCAACCTTTTCCACCAAGATTTCTGGTAACTTGGAAGGAACGTTGTACAGCTGAACCTTGAACAATGCTATATGTGAATTTTGAATAATTGGGATTGACTTAAATATTTAAAGTCACTTTTATCTTAAAGGATGGCTATAGGTAACATTTTTTTTTTTTACCTTTTTGAATGAGACATTTTTTCCCCCCCAGGATAAATTATGTATATAAATCAGAAAAGATGGGAGTTTTCTTTTGGAAACACCTAGTTGGTTAGAACAGTATCGTAAACTGTAGAAGTAAGTGTTTTTTCTAAAAAACTGTGCCAGCAACCAGGACGAATGATTGTTTTTCCTGTATACATTAAGTATCTTGGGTTGTACTGTTTTTGGTCACCTCTTTAACTTTTCCATAATGTCTTTGCTCACTGTACCTTTCCTCCTTTCTAGTTAATTCAGTAGGATTCATTTGTCACACTGCTCACTTGACTCGGTGGGGATAAGGTAATCACTTATATCTGTATTTCCTCTGGATTGTAAGCTTCTGGAGGGTAGATTTCATTTGTTTCGTTCATCACTGTATCCCTGGGACCTGGCATCATGCATGGCATATAGATGTTAGTGGCTATGCAGGAAATACTTGGATTGCTGATGGATGGATGAATTTGTGACACAACTATATATACATATTATATTGAGCCATTAATAAAATCTACCCCGTTGAGAATAAACAGATTTTAGTTTTCTCCTCCCAGCATCAGTTGTAGTTTGATTCTGGTGAATTACATCATCCCTTTTGGGGAAGAGAAGCACCATGTTAAATGGAAGATGGCCAGTGTAGACCAAGTCAGGTGGGAAAATCTGTACAACTCTTACCTGGTTTTTGTGCTTGGTCAGAGCAGGTCTCTGTCACTTTACGTTTGAACCTGTTCAGCAGCTTCATACTGACGTGTGGGTGACTGATGTGAGACTGTAGGTATGGCTTGTCTACCTAATTCTTTTGTCTGCCTCATTTTTAAGAAATGTCACATAATAATTTTAAAACATACCCCAAAAATACTCAAAACAGTAGCATTGACCCCTGTGTACCCATTGTGCCAGATTCTAGAAAATTAGCAAGATCTTGCCTTTTTTTCATACATTGTTTTTTAAATCGAAGTGTCACTGAGACATTTCATATAAAATTTACCCTTTGAGGGGCGCCTGGGTGGCTCAGTCGGTTGAGCGTCCGACTTCGGCTCAGGTCATGATCTCGCGGTCCGTGAGTTCAAGCCCCGCGTCGGGCTCTGTGCTGACAGCTCAGAGCCTGGAGCCTGTTTCAGATTCTGTGTCTCCCTCTCTCTCTGACCCTCCCCCTGTTCATGCTGTCTCTCCCTGTCTCAAAAATAAATAAACGTTAAAAAAAAAATTAAAAAAAAAAATTTACCCCTTGAATATATTTATTCTAGTTGTCTTGAAAGTCACTACAAAACTATCATTTTCCTAATAGGGATTCTTAAATGGTATTTTTAGTCCATTGTATAATACTATAAACCATAAGCCGTCTCTGTGAATCACGGCATGCTGTGTTTCAGGGATATGGAACCAAAAACTTCAACTCAAAGCGAAAGAATTGCTGAGTAGTCTTTTTGTCTTTTGACAGAATCCCTGCAGGACTAGGACCATAAACCTTCCATTAAGCACTTCTGTATGAAATCTGAGGTTTCTGTCAAATTAGATATGGGAAATTAAGCAGAGCTACACAAATGACTGATCTGGGCAGTTTTTGAGTTCTTCTCCTTTATGGTAGGCTTTTTTTTTTTTTCTTTTTCCTCAGATGACTGTTTCTCTCTTAATACCAGTATAGGAATGTTATGATTTATACAAAATGAATTCTGGTTTCACGTCTGTAGTTTTTTCACCTCCCTGTGTAGAATTTAGTGACTTTCTTTTCCCTTGATTTGCTTTTCTTCTCAAAATGCATTCCCATTTATTTTGATTTTTGTGAAGAAAATGCTTGTCAGGGAATTGAATAGCTTCATAAATCTTGTATTTCCTTACTAATTACTTGGTAATGTATATAAAAATTGTGTTGATTTTTCTTGTGCTTTCTTAATCCAGATCATGTTAAAAGTTTTAATTTGGGGAAAAAAAAAGTTTTAATTTGAATCCCCCGGAAATACTGATCTCCTGATTTTCATGGTCCCTTTTTGTTTATATTATATCCTAAGCTCACAGATTCTAAGGTACTATTTTGGCTGCTTGGCCAAAAGTGCTTGTGGCCGTCTGAAGATTATCACTTTAATAGCCTGCTAGGATGTGTGCCTGGAAGGAGAGAATTTTCCTTCCTGAGCCCGAATAAAAGTAATAGACCCAAATAAGAAGGGAAATTCAGAGAAAAAATTATCTGTTTTCTCCCTTCAGCTTTGGTGCCTTTTGAAACCTACAGGGACAAGTTCACGGGTATGATAGCTGTCGTTTATTGGGAGCCTCTTCCTGAACTAGGTGTCTCATGTTTACCAGTTCTCACCTCTGCAGGGTGTTTTGATGATTTTGCTGGGAAAGGAAATTGATGTTCAGGGAGGTTAATTAGTTAATTTCAGGTATACTTCATTCAATAAGCATTTAATGAAGGCCTGCTGTACGTCAGGTACAGTATTAGGTGCCAGGGATCCAGGGAGGAACACAAATAAGACACGGTTGCTGCCCTTAAAGCATTCATGATTAAAAAAAAAATTTTTTTTTAATGTTTATTTATTTTGACAGAGAGCAAACAGGGGAGGGACAGAGAGAGAGGGAGACACAGAATCCGAAGCAGGCTCCAGGCTCTGAGCTGTCAGCACAAAGCCTGGCGCGGGGCTTGAACTCACGAACTGTGAGATCATGCATGACCTGAGCTGCAGTCGAACGCTCAACTGACTGAGTCACCCAGGCGCCCCAGTGTTTCTTGATTAATATGTGAGAGCAGGAATAGTAACGATAATAATTGCCATCATTTTATTACTTCTTTCCATGTGCCGGGCTTAGAACTAGGTGCTCTGTATAGCCTTCTTTCTTTTTAATCCCTACAGCTCTCCGAGGTGGGGTCTGTTACTTTTGGGTTTCATGGAGACTGAGGCTAAGCAACTTCCTTGCGGTCACACAGTTGGTATGTGGCAGAGCTGGGCCTTGAACATGGGTCTCTGACTCTAGGGCACAAGCCCTTTTCTGCGTGTGTCAAGAACATTTCTAGCAAGACTTGAAATAAGTAATCATGTGAAAGGGACATCCGTTGTGAGCTGTGATTTTGGCAGAACTTTATGTAACTTTTACTTGGCTGGTAGATTTATTTTTATGGTTAACTTTCTGCTCTGTTACCTCTTGCTGAAGAAGTCCTCAGTTTTCATGATTCATGAAAGGCATTTTTTGTTTTAGTTTTATTACGAATGGTAGATGTACCTCTAGAAATTCAGGAATTACACATAAAAAGAACAAAGTACACCTGTGAATAGATGGGTACTACCTAGAAAATTTTTTTTTGGTACAATCTGGTGTTTTTTCTTTCTGGACTTGAAAATTTGTAGAGGCTGTGTGTGTGTGTGTGTGTGTGTGTGTGTACATATACATATACACACCATATGTGATCATATTCTGTGTGCTCCTGAGTACGAGCAGATTATAAAACATTTCTTGACTCTACCTTTACATGTGTCAAGTAACTTACATAGTTATTTTATTTTATTTTATTTTATTTATTTTATTTTATTTTATTTTATTTTATTTAAAAAAATTTTTTTTAACGTTTATTTATTTTTGAGACAGAGAGAGACAGCATGAACAGGGGAGCGGCAGAGAGAGAGGGAGACACAGAATCTGAAACAGGCTCCAGGCTCTGAGCTGTCATCACAGAGCCCGACGCGGGGCTCGAACTCACGGACCGTGAGATCATGACCTGGGCTGAAGTCGGATGCATAACCGACCAAGCCACCCAGGCGCCCCTTACATAGTTATTTTAGTGGCTATATATAGTATTTCATTGTGTGGATTTAGATTTATCCTCAGTTTACAAATTACCCTCAGTTGAATAGTTGTCTTTTCTTTCCTCCCTTTCACTTCCTCTTTCCCTATTCCCTCCTTCCCTTCCTCCTTCGTACTGTTGTAAACATTGCTATGATGAACAACCATGTATGTACATCTTTATATCCTTTATCTCTTTCTTGCAGAAATGAAGTTGCTAGGGCAAAGCCTGTACATTTCAACAGCTTTCAATAGATATCGTCAAGTTTATCTTCAGAAAGCTTAGATCATTGGTCCAGTATGAGTATCTGTGTACCATTTCTCCCTAACCTTTAGAAAGAAAGTTTAAAAAAATCCAGCATTTAAAAGGAAGTTCTAAATGCCATAATAGAATTACTCATAGAATTACTAGATTACTGGCAACCAGTTATAAATAAAAGAACTCTGTATTTCTAAAAGAAGAGGAAGAAATTTGTGAAGTCTGGTCATCACTCCTAAGCACTGAGAATTCATCTAAGATGAGTTCTCAATATTTAAAGGCACATAAAGGAAACTTTCCAATAAAGAGAGTCACTGATTTCAAATTCTTTTGGCTACTCTTTTCAGTCCAAATTAACTCCAACAAGGAGACAAGGAAGAGTTTCAGATAAGAATTATAGAGATGATAGGTCCCCTCTACACAGAGTGCTCCTGAGAGATTATCTGTATCCATTCTGTTGCATATCCAAATGCAGATTAGAAGCTTTTAAAATTAATGTTATGTGGGGCACCTGGCAGGCTCAGTCAATAGAGTATGTGACTCTTGATCTGGGGGTTGTTTGAGCCCCACATTGGGTATAGAGGTTAGCTAAAAAAAAATAAATAAATAAGGTACTAAGGGGCGCCTGGGTGGCTTTGTCGGTTAAGCTTCTGACTTCATCTCAGGTCACGATCTCATGTTTGTGGGTTTGAGCCCTTCTTTGGGCTCTGTGCTGATAGCTCAGAGCCTGGAGCCTGCTTCAGATTCTGTGTCTCCCTCCCTCCCTCCCTCCCTCTCTCTCTCTCTCTGCCCCTCCCCTGCTGTGCTCTGCCTCTATCTCTCAAAAATAAACATTAAAAAAATAAATAAATAAAGTCAAAAAAATAAATAAAAGTAATGTTCTATCTCATTTAGTTATGAAGATGCATAATCCGCGTATGTTCCCCAAATCACAGTCAAGTGTTGACATTCTGGTTTAAATAAGCAAGAAAATAAGCAAATTAAATATTGCACTGTGCTCTTGACTTATTTATATAATATAGCCCAACATTTTTCTTTGAGACGAAGATGAGTTAATTGGTCCCCGTTATGATAGCAGTGATTTTCAATCAGATAACACTTATCGGGATTTTCTGTGCAATGGGTAGGAAGAGTTTGTTGCCTTTAAGTCATAAGTCAAGTGCATAAGCTGATCTTGCGGCACTGTTCATGCTTCTGTTGGGCATTCTCAGGAGTATTATTTCACTCATCTTTAGCCTGTTCCTGGTTACAGAGAAAGAGCTGGTTGATTTAGTGGATAAATCATACCACTAGAAGTAAAAGAGGCCTCCATTATAATGTTGTCCTGGAACACACAGGTGGTTATTTTTTGTTATGGGAGGGTTTCTGTGGTCATCTTGGAATGGCCCAGGTTTGATGTAGTGTACCCTGTTCTTGAACTGTTCAGATTTTGTTTATCTGTCTGGGTGTTGTTTTGGCTTAGAAGGACCCTTTTCTGTGGGATTTTGAGGACATCTCTCTGCCAACCTGAATTCCCAGAGGGTCTCTGTTTTTCCCTGTTACATCCACATTATTAAAAATTTTTTTTCTAATGTTTATTTTTGAGAGAGAGAAACAGAGTGTGAGCAGGGGAGGGGAGAGAGAGAGGGGGACACAGAAACCGACACAGGTTCCAGGCTCCAAGCTGTCAGCACCAAACCCGATGTGGGGCTCGAACCCACGAACTGTGAAATCATGACCTGAGCCAAAGTCAGATGCTTAACCGACTGAGCCACCCAGGCGCCCCCAAATCCACATCATTTAGACTCGACTCTCACAAGTGTGTCATCCTTCTTCCTCACTAGTCATGCTTATCCCAACCTTCATTGGTAAACTGCCCTTTTGGAGATACAGGACAGGGAGTGATAACACTGAGCAGGTCAGGCAAGGAACAGGATCTTGGCATCTGACATTTCAGAGGATACTCCCTTTGCGTCTCATTATTTTCTCTTTGCTGTCTTATGGATCTGCTGGGCACAAATATGATAGGTTTGGTAAATCAGTGTTGGGAGTGAAATGTTTCACTGCAGTTGTTCTGGATACATGACAAGACTAACAGAGAAGGCACTAAGAAGAGAATGAGTAACATGAAGGTAAGAGTACTAAGCAAGTAAGAATGCCCGATTAAAGCTGGGAGATTGAAATGCACAGACCATGATAAAAATGAGGGCAAATTCTGATGCAAAGCATTCAGTAGCAAGAAAAACTTGATTATTAGTGGACAATAGTGGACAAACTCAGCTCTAGCATTTGGTAGTTTGGGTTCTAGACTTAGTTTGCCTTGGGTGAGTCACTTAGACTCCCCTACCTCTAGTTTCTGCCATAAAAAGTGGAAGTATCCATTTTTGTTTATTTGTTTGTTTGTTTGTTTCCCT